>NC_134531.1:154315072-155540906 GCF_050624435.1 Tenrec ecaudatus | reverse complement strand
TTGGGGAGAAATATTGTCCAGTCCAAGTTTTGAATGATGAGCACAAAAACTAACCAAAACCATTGTTGACTCAGGGTGACCCGCTTCATTGGTTTTTCTTGGCTGTAATCTTTTTTTAAAAATTATTTTATTGGGGGCTCATACAACTGCTATCACAATCCTTACGTACATCCATTGTGTCAAACATTTGTACATACATTCCCATCATCCTCAAAATATTTTCTCTTTTTTGGTTTTAATTTTTGTTTTTTAGCTTTGAGTTGAACCTATTTTATTCTTTTTTTTAAAAAATCGTTTTACTGGGGGCTCATACAACTGTTACCACAATCCATCCATACATCCATTGTGTCAAACATTTGTACATACATTCCCATCGTCATTCTCAAAACAATTTCTTTCTACTTGAGCCCTTGGTATCAGCTCATTTCCCCACCCCCTCTCTGTACTCCCTCCCTCATGAGCCCTTAATAATTTATAAATTATTATTATTTTATAACTTACACTGTTTGACATCTCCCTCCACCCACTTTTCTGTTGTCATCCCCTAGGGAGGTTGTTATATGTAGATTCTTGTAATCAGTTCCCCCTTTCTCCCTCACCTTCCCCTTACCCTCCTGATATTGCCACTCTCACCATTGGTCCTGAAGGGTTTATTTGTCCTGGATTCTCTGTGTTTCCAGTTCCTATCTGTACCAGTGTACATCCTCTGGTGTAGCTGGATTTATAAGGTAGAAATGGGATCATGGTAATGGGTGGAGGAAGCATTGAAGAACTAGAGGAAAGTTGTATGTTTCATCATTGCTACACTGAACTCTGACTGGCTCATCTCTTTCGTGTGACTCTTCTGTAAAGGTATGTCCAATTGTCTACAGATGGGCTTTGGGTCTCTACTCTGCACTCCCCCTCATTCACATTGCTATGATTTTTTTGTTCTGGGTCTTTGATACCTGATATCCGAACCCATCAACCCCTCATGATCACACAGGCTGGTGTGCTTCTTCCATGTGGGCTTTGTTGCTTCCCAGATAGATGGCCGCTTGTTTATCTTCAAGCCTTTAAAACCCCAGATGCTGGATCTTTTGATAGCCGGGCACCATCAGCTTTCTTCCACATTTGCTTATGCACCTGCTTTGTCTTCAGCGATCGTGTCTGGAAGGTGAGCAACCTGGAATGCCAGTTTAATAGAACAAAATGTTCTTGTATTGAGAGAGTACTTGAGTGGAGGCCCAATGTCCATCTGCTACCTTAACACTAAATCTATAAATATATGCACATAAATCTATTTCCCCATCGTCATACATAAATATATTTACATATGTACATGCCTGTATTTAGGCTTCTATAAATGTCCTTTTCCTCCTAGTTCTTTCATCTATTTCCTTTTAATTTCCTCTTGTCCCACTATCATGCTCAGCCTTCATTTGGGTTTCAGAAATTCCTCTTGGTTACACTGCTTTTGATCAATCCCTACCAGGCCTCTTATACCCTCCTCACCACCAATTTTGGATCACTTGTTGTTCTCTTGTCCCTGGGTTTGTTAACACCACTACCTTCCCCCCACCTCCCTCTTTCCCATGTCCCTCTGGAGCCATCAGTCCTGTTGTTTTCTCCTCCAGATTGTTTATCTCGCCTATATTATCTAGGTAGACTTGCAGAGATAGTAATATACACCAAAAGAAGACAACAAAACAAAGCAACAAATGCAAACAAAACAACAAAGACAAAAAAACAATGACCAGAAAAAGCCTGTAAATAATTCAAGGTCTGTTTGTTGACCTTTAGGAGTGTTTTTTGGTCCAGTCTAATGAGGTGCCACGCCCTGATCCTGAAGTCTATTTTTGATATTCCCTTGGGACTTCCTTGCTCTGCTCCCTTTGCTGTTCTGTTGCACGCCCTTAGTATTTTCTCTCTGTGTGGTGGGGTCAGATCCGGTGCAATTCCCACACTGTGTCTCTAGCGTTGTCCTCCATAGGCTTATGGGTCAGTGAGGGACATTGTGTCTTGTAGTGGGGCAGCCCTATGGTCCTCCCTGTGCATCAGCTGCTCTGAGCAGGGATATTGTCCTCAAGGCTTGGTGGGCCAGGATGTGCTCCACTCTCTTTCTCCCTCTTCATTTGCTTCCGTGTGCTCTGATCAGACATGTCTGTCCCTTTCCCTGAGCTGTAGCCTCAGTGCTGTCCTCTGAAGTAAATTCTTCTGGGGAAGGGGTGGCTGTCCACGTAGTTGGGATTGGGGCCGGCTCCTCAGACCTCTGTACTGGTTCCCTGCTTCATTGACATCTTGGCGCACCGGGTTGAAGTCTGGTTCCTCTTTCCCTGTAGAGATATAAACAATACCCTCCCCATAGGTAGGTTAGTGCCCTGTTCCCCACTACCCATTTCTTAACCCCACCCCTCCTTTTTAGTTGGCGACCATATGTACCCCTTGATTTGGTCTGGCCCCTGCCATACTACCTGGACCTCACCCCAGGAATGTTTGTATACAGTATTTTTTCCTTATGCCCCTTTTGTATTTTTTTTTAACTTACCTGAGTGGACTCATGTTGTACTTGTCCTTTTGTGCTTGGCTTACTTCGCTTGGCTGTAATCTTTATGCACACAAACCTCCGGGCCTTGGTTCCATGATGCAGCTTGGTGGTTTGGATCACCAGTCTTTAGGGTAGTAGTCAAGCACAAACTCTTTGCCCCTACTCCAGGACAGCAAGGATAAAAGGGGGCTGGGAGGTGGGAGTCTAACTATTTTACTTCTCATGTACGTTTGACTGTGTCGCTTGCTTTTACTATGTGTTTTCTTCCTTTTCCCTGTTAGCTTTTAATATTTTTTACTTCTAGCTTTGTAAACAAGCCAACAACAACAACAAATAAGAGTTCAGTTTCTAGTGGGAGGAATAATTTCTTTTTAAAATAACTCATAGTTACAGTGAGACAAAGCGTCATTGAGTTCACCCTCCCCACGCCTTCTTGCACATCTCCGACACTCCTCTGGCCACCCTGCTGGCTTGCTGGGGCACAGGTGTGTTGGCATTGGCCGTCCTCCCTTGAGAGTGAATGCCAGCAAAGCCACAGATATGATGAGCTAGGCTTTCTGCCAATTCCAATTAGCTCATGTATTTGTGTAGTGCCTAGCCATCTACTTCTTCCTGCAAGCCCACCGAAAGCCTTAGGAATTTAGCCACCTGCCAGAGGCTCAGTCACGTGTCCTGCCCTGTTTAAATATGGTTCAATAGAATTTGACTGAGTGACCGGCATAACACAGATGATGTTGTTTAGAGACATTCTTTTGTCTCATTAAATTCTGGACCCATTGTTTTCTAGACAGAGTTAAAGGGTTATGGGGGATATTAAAACTCGTACTCCTCAGGGTTGCCTGCACATGTTCGAGAGATCCTGGATGGGGCAGGAAAAATGCCTGTCTTTAATAGAAACACAGGTGTTTTTGAGGCAGGGGGTCGATGGACTATACTGTGGGAAACAGAGCACTCACTGTAAGCTCTATGCCAGCGGTTCCCAATTCTTTGAGGGTCGAACCACCCTTTTTCACAGGGGTCGCCCGATTCATAACAGTAGCAAAATGATAGTTATGAAGTAGCAACGAAAATAATTTTATAGTTGGGGGTTCACCACAACATGAGGAACTGTATGAAAGGGTCACGGCACTAGGAAAGTTGCTAGGCCCCTGCTCTGTGTAGTCAGGGGCTTAACCCAGAATGGAGCACAAGCAGATATGTTATGCAATTTGTTGAATGCATGGATCTTGAAATGCAGGCATTCATAAACAAGCACATTAACCAAAGACTCTTTCACAGCAGTAGGCCTGAAAAAGATGGTGAGTACATGAGCTGGTGGGACAGTTGACGGACAGTGGAGAGGAAACACTGACACGAACAGACTGAGTCCTTGTGTAAATAGCATGCTATCCCTAGACAGTGTTTTCTTCTTTTACTAACATCTCTAGTCTCTTTTGCAATTCCAGGCACATCCATTTTCTCAACATACACATGTCCATTTTGCTCTCTTTCCACTGAGGGTCTCTTTAGAGCAGGGCACACTGCCGAACTCCTCCAAGACTCCCTTGAACTCATTTCAGAAGTGTCTATTCCCATTCTAGGAACAAACTCGGATGCTGGAAATGGGGATAACTGGCCCCGAAGGCCATGTTCTGAGCAGACCAGAGGAGGTAAGTGGCAGAGGCGTCAGGGGAGGTGGCGGGGGGGAGAGAGAGCAGTAGCAGCAGTGGGAGTACTTTTCTTCACCAACAGCTTCCAAGAGATCCTGCCATCACCTTCTAGCAGGTTCTACAGCTCGCTTTATACTGGTAGGACTGGGTTCGAGGCCACGTTCCCTGAGCACAACCTCCCCCCAAAATGTACATGTGAGCATCTCTGAAAGATGAGGGTGTATGAATCCCCCATAGCAATAATGCAGCATATGTTTCAGAAACCACTTCAGGTGGCCCCTAGTTCAGAGGCCCTGCGGGAACTAGAGAGCAATACAGAGAAGTGCTTCCTTCCAAAGATAACGGAAGGGAGAATGTGCCACACAGCCATGCAGTGGGAGGGAGGCATTGCTAATCCCTTTGCTAGTCAGTGGCCACGGTGACACTTTCACGTCTGTCTTCCCTTCTACGACATTCCATGGTCTTCCCACAGAGTGTTGACCACAGGGAGGAGGTGGAAAGGATTTTTCCTAGGTGCCCTACCTATCCTTCGGTGTAAGGTGATGATGTCCAGGTCCGAGTGTGTCCCATGTTTGGATGATGGTCTGAGTCTCTGCTCAGCAGCTATAGAGACAAGGAAAGCTAACCGAGTAGCTGATTCCACATCTCTGGAGTGGTGGGAACTTTAGCTGCTGACGCAGGGCCTAGAACTGGAAATTGAGGGACCATATGGCAGATAGCAAATTGGCTTTGGGAAATTAGCCAGGGTCTGGACCTAGCCCCAATTTAAGACCCTGTCTGTCCTGCCCCTGCCCTGTCATTCCAAGTTTTAAACTCCACAGGAGGTAGAAGAAGCCAGAATCAGAAATGACCATACACATCTGAAATGGTGTTTTCAACAGTCTTTGAAACATTCAATGTAACACAGGAAGGAGTGCGGAATAGCACTGAGGTGCAAAGGTTTTCACAACCTCGATATAGCTGCACCGCCAGCACCCAGTGTGAGCGGCATTCTCAGCACCCTAGAAACATCTTTGGGCCCAATCATGTGTTTCCAACCATTAAAAGATTTTATAATTCTGTGATCCAGATGTGATTCACACAGCATTTCCAAGAAGCTTCTCTATCGCTTTGATAGCCCTGGTGACTTAACAAGGGCTCACCATGAGTCAGAATGACTCAGTGGCAATGAGCTTGGTTTGGGACGAGTTTGGAGCCCCAGGGACACAGCAGTTAAGTGCTTGGCCTCAATGAAAGGTGGGTAGTTCAGGCTCACCAGTCACTCTACTGAAGAAAGACGGGGCACACTTCCATCATCAGGGTCTTCAGCCTTAGAAACCCTATGGGGTAGTTCCACTTGGTCCTATAGAGTTTTAATTCAGTCAAGAGCAATGGGTTTGGGTAGGGCTTTCAATGAGTGCGTTCTTGTACCCAGTATTGTGCTATCATTGCATGCACTGTCTTGACTGTCCTTGCCAGGGCTCCGAGTGGTTGGCATTACCGTGCCAGTTGAGCAGCTGAAGAAGTGGAAGCCCAGAGAGGTCAACCCATTGGGTTGGGATGCTGGAAGGACTGGGGCACTGGGCACAACACGAGCGGGCCGTGTGGGCAGCATTACCTGTGAAACTTGTCATAGTCGCTGGTCACTGTAGAGATAGATGTGTTGGCAAGATGGATTTTTCCAGCAGCAGCCAGGAGATTTCAGAGCAAAGGCTATTTTTGTTCCCTGGTTTGTTTTTTCAGGCCCCACCCCCACCCCCCTGCCCCATCTCCACCCTTTCCCAGTTCCGTCTCCTTTTTAGTAGAAAGCCTCCCCACTGCAGATCCCTACAACCGCGAAAGCCTTGTGGGTGAAGTTGGAGGGTGATGTAACTTTCCAAAGATAGCCATGTTGTCAGTAGCCGGAGATCAAAGGGGCCTGCCGGAGGTCACGGGGAGCTGACATGGTCAGCAGAGGTGTGAGGAGAACGAGCACAGGAGGAGCCTGCCCTTTCAGTCCCCAGCACGCCCAGCTCCCAGCTCCAGTGAGTGACACCAGGGATGCCACTGGGGAGTTGGGACCCAAGGCCCTGTCATAAGCAGACCAGGGTACAGAGGCCCAGGTGCCTAAGGGGTTCACTGCACTCACCTGTGCTCACAGGCCTCAGGGCCTCGTCCACCTGGAACAAAGTGCAGCCCAGGGGTGCGGCCCCCCCAACCCCTACCACGCCCCAATTGCTCAGAGCCTGCACTGCATCCTAAGGACCAGGCTCAGGAACTGCTTGTGTTCTGTACTAGCTGGCGTCTGCACAACCTATTTGGGGCCTTTGATAAAATGCTGGACTCTGCACGCTTTCCACCATGCAAACACTAACTGCTGCTGATTGAAAGGAGAAAGGTCAAATGCCTCAGCTCTAGGGCTCGTCGGAATTATGGGTAGTACCGATTCTCAGCCCTTTGGGGAGAAACTGGGACCAGCAATAGTACCCGTGGCTATTCTTTCCGTTGTTATCATCATTCCGGAGCTCCTTGCCCTTGAAGTACACCTGCACACACTCACCTTGTTCCGGCAGAGAGAGAGCCCCTTTGCCTTACAGGGAGTATCTTGTTTAATCTGCACAGCAGCCCCAAGAATCAGGTTACGTTAGTTCCCCTGCTTTACAGAGAGGGATAGTGAAGCTTCCGGAGGTTGAAGAGGTGTCTGAGAATTCCCCCGGCCAGTGAGTGGCAGAGCCTGGAGTCGCAGCCAGGCCATCTCAGAGGCTACAGCCATTTTGGTCATAACATTAGGAGCAGCTCCTTATTTGTTACTTAAAGCAGGCAACTGTGCCAATGAGCAGACTGGGAAGCAGGAATTCCGCATGATGGTGGCGTGGAGGAGCTGGGTAACAAAAGAGGGCTTTGTGCGAGCCGCCTGAGAATTGTTGGTATAAGAAATGCTTCCTGGAGTTAACCCTTTGCTGCTCAGTCAGGGGTTGGGCCAAAGGGATGCCTACCAGCTTTGCTGTTTACACTAGGCCCACTGCCGTGACTGTGTTGTCTCAGAACATCTGTCCTGGGGTGTTTGGGGACAAAAGGCTTCTGTTTGTATGTAGCCTTGGGGACAGTAGACTAAAGAATAGCTCTTCATGTCCACTAGATTCTTCTGGGCTAGGCGTTGCTCCCACAGGGCTTTATGCTCCCACAGGGCTTTATCTACCCTCTCCCTACCTTCATTACACAGCAAGGTCGTCAGTGGTAGAGCTAGGAAGCGGTAGACCTGGAGTTTGGACCCCAGGCTCTGAACCTCTGCACCGCACTGCTCCCTCTATTTGTGTTGGCAGGGAAGCAACGGGTTTAAGAGGCTCATGTTCCTATTGACTCGTGGGGACTTTTATTTTGCAGCTGGAAGCAGAGGCTGTGTTTCGTGCCATCACCATCGCCAGCCAAACCAACTGCCCGCTCTACATCACCAAGGTCATGAGCAAGAGCGCAGCTGATCTCATCTCCCAAGCCAGGAAGAAAGGTGATTTGTGCTGCGCGCATCTCCGTGTGTCAGGCAGGCCAGGCGGCTTCTTGCATCCCCGTTTGCCATGTAGAGCTGCCTCCTGCTGTGCTTGTCAAAGGCTCACTGGCAGAGCAGTGAGCTAACTGTGGGACAGCTCACCTCAACACAGCCTTTTGAACCTATGAGCCCCGGGCAGAGAGAGGTGACAGTCTGCTTCCGTAAAGAGCTATGGTCTGGGAAACCCCACAGGGTAGCTTTACTCTGTTATGTCAGGCTGCTGGGGAGAAAGAGTTACAGTCCCCAAACCCACACGTGGGATTGTGGGGTCACTGTGAGCCATCGTGTGAATGGGTTTCTGTGAGTTGGAATCAACTCGATATCAGTGTTATTTATTTTTATGATTTTGCTCTGGCTTTGCTCACTGGGTGTGTTAGGCCAGGTTGACTAGAGAAACCAAACCAGTGACAGACATATATATGTAAGGAAGGGTTTTATACCAAGAAATTATTATCTATCAAGCAAAAAACCCAGCCCGACAAGATCAAGTCTATAAGTCGGATCCTACTCTTCAGAATCACTCATCAACATGCAATGATGTAGGATTCAGGAAGATCACAGGTTGGCAGGTACAGAAATACCTAATGTGGATCCAATGACAGTGGAAGGGCCCTGGCAGCAACCAGGATCTGCCAGCAGGAAGGTGAAGGCCGAGAGAGAGGAGGAGGGTCCCAGGACCCTCTTTATGAGAAAGCCATTCCCCCAGGGAGTCACCATCAGGCTGTGGCCTGATTGACAGGCTAGACTCTACCCCTACACTTTTGTACATCTTCAAGTTGACATAAATTATGTAACTACCACACTAGGCAACTCCTCAGCCATCTTAGCTCTTTGACCCTCTCACATCCTGTGTGAGTGGTAGAATCTTAGGATTTTTCTGACTGAGCTGATGGGGAAACTGAAGCTTGGGAAGGTTTGTCCAAAATGTTGTCGATACAGTTATTTTTTTCAGTTTTCACTGTTGGGTCACATTATGCGCTTTATGAATAGGTATTTTAAGCCATGAAAAAAAAAGGACTTACTGTCATAGAGTCCATTCCAACTTATCAACAGAGTAGAACTTCCCCCTTTGGGTTTCTGAGCCTTTCAGTCTTAAAGGAAGCAGATAACCTCATCTTTCTCCCGCAGAACGGCTGGTAGGTTCAAACTGCTGATCATGTGGTGAGGGCAGCTCGGCGCATAGGTCACCAGTCACTGGGGCTTCAGAATGGATATATTAGTCAAGAGTATTTTGGATGTGAAAATAAAATCTCCAGCTACAACAGGCTTAAACAAAAGTAAATTGTTGCATATAGGTATTTCAGGTACGGCTGCATTGAGGGGTTGAAATGATGCTAATTTTGGACCCTGTTTCCTTCATTTTTCAGTTCTGCTTTCTTCCATTGACTTCATTTTCAGGGAGATACAGACTGAACGGTGGCATATATAGATGCCAGGAGACCCTTGCTGTCCCTAGCGCTTGGCGGGGTTATTAACAGAGTGTACTTTCTCTAGCTTCTCAAGCCGAAGTCCCAGGAGGACTGTGATTGTCTTGGCATGGACCGTGTGTTCATCCCAGAACCAATACTAGCTCTATAGTTAGCATATCTAGACTTTCGATTCCATTTCCTCCATGAACTTTTTGAAGTCCTCTTGTCTGTCATACCGAGCCACACCAGCTCTTTTTGGAAAAGGGTTGAATTGATTTCCAAAATGCATCTACAGTGCAAGCCTTCATGACTGGTTCCCCATTGCTGTGGAGTGTATTCTGACCCAAGAGGGCCTTGGGTAGATCAATGCAGATCTGAACTACTTTCCCCGTGGCTGAGTGGGCTTAAATCTCTAACCCCTTGCTTGGCAGCCACCAGTTGCACCATCCACACACCCCATCTTCATGCATGTGGACGTCTTTCTCCGTTGTTCTTCACTTCTACTTCTTAAAGCCGTGGCTGTGAACTTGGCCTTCCCTGGTTTGCTTTGTGCCTTGCTAAACTTTACTCTCGCTTCAAAAGTCTTCTTTCTGCTTTTGGTTCTTGTCCTGAAGGACTGGCCACTTGGGAAGTTGGGTCAATGAAGAATCTGGTGGAGAAACGGGAAGCAACAGGGGCTGTTTTTGTTGCAAGAGGGGCTTCACCAGGCTCCTTGGGTGAGAGCTACTGCCGTGGCCCAGTAGCATTGTGGCGGTAGAGTCATACATGATGAGTGACACATCTGTCCGACTCAGAGCCCATCTGTCAAGCTGAGTGGGAGTGACGAGGGAAGCTAAAAATAGTCCCAGCTAACTGATGGCTAAGGGTTAGCTGCCTGGCCTCCTGGCAAAAGGGGTCTTCTTCCTGCAAAAGGGGAGACCTCCTCACTGTCTAGACAGACTTCCTTGGTGGCAGACCCCGAGGCCCCTCCTGCAGTGCCCTGCTCACAGTATGGTGGGTGTTTGCCCTCAGTTTTAAATGTCTCAATGGGCGAGGTGAGGTTGTTCCCCTGGGTATGAGTCAACTGGTGAGAATCAGGAAAACAGCCCAAGGTGCCTTCCCCTTCCTGGAAAAATGCCATCTATCTAGGGGGTTGGGGGGTGGGGGAAGAGTACTGATGGCATCGTTGCCCCAGGTCTCACCATAACCACTTGCCCTCGCATGCCTACATCCTGCTGGGTCCCATTCTCTGGATGGGCGGGAGGCCTCTCAGACAGGGTGTCTCCATTAAATGCTGGGTTATATTTCATGCTTTCTGGAGAAAAATTCCTTACCCTCAGCTTTCTGGCGCGCATGTCTCTGGCTAGAAGTGAGTCCGCTGTGTCTCCAGGGTGGAAGGGAGGCATTGTTTCGGTGATGAAAAACTCCCTGCTGAGACTGAGGCCAGGAAACAGGTCACGAGTTGCCATGTTTTTAGGGAAAGCGACCGAGCAATCAGCTGAGGGAGGCAGAGCGGAGCAGCTTCACTCCTAATGCGTTTACTCTCCAAGCACTGATTCGTTACTCTGCGTGGTGCCTCAGGATTAATGTTCAAAACTCAAGCTCACTGCCATTAGGTCAATTCCCACTCTTTGCAACCCTGTGGGACAGGGAAGAGCTGTCCCTGCGAGCTTTGGAGATGGTAACCCATTATGGGAGTAGAAAACCTCCTCTTTTCCTGAGTAGTAGTTGGTGGTTTCAAACTAGGGAAGTTACGGTCAGCAGCCCACTGTATAAGCACGACAGCACCAGAGCTCCACTCGGATCAGTTAGGACGCAACAACGGAACAAGCACTGACTGTGCCCAGCCTGAGTTAGATGCGTTAAATGCATCACTGTGCAGGATTCTCAGAGATCTCTGGGAGGCTGGCATTATCATGCTCATTTTTTAGATAAGAAAGCTGAAGTGTAACTTGTCCAGGATGCCCTAGCTGGGAGAGCTAATATTGAAACCCAGATATAATTATAGTTGCTGGGTCTACTCTACGCAAGCTGGTCCTGGGGTGGGAGGGGGGTGTCATTCACTCCTAAGATAGCAGTTGTTGTAATGAGTTCCTGACCTCATTGCTACCTCCTTTTGTGACCTTGAATTAGGAGAATATTTTTGGAGAAACAGAAACACAGCCCTCACGTGTGGATGCTTTTGGTTTCCATCTGGCAAGCAGGGCTGCCATATATGAATTGCTTTTACTCGCTTCTCCTTGTGTCTGTGGCAGGCATCACTAATAAATCTGACGTCTACTCAAATGACACCAGAGCATCATTAGAAATTTCCTCTCCACAGAATCCCAGGCAACCAGTTACCAATGGATTAGGGTTAAAGCAAGACATAAGCTGCTTGTAATTCTGGCCCCAGAGCCTCCTAGGCTTGAGAGGAGAGTTGGAATATAGTACGTGAAGAGTGAAGCTAAATAAGCCCTGGGCTAGGTGGGGCCTCTTGGGCCCAAGATTCTGGTTCAGAGAAGCTTGACACCAACCAGCTTCTATGAGACCGAATTGCCTATTGCATTAATATATCACTTTTTAAAAACTTAACAGACAACCCCACACACCGCTCCAGGGGGTAGAACAACAGAAACCATGGGGGAAGGGAGACAGTGGTCGATGTGAGCTAAGAAAATAATAATAATATATAATCTATCAAGGGATGGGGGTGGAGAGGAGCTGATACCGAGGGCTCAATAGAAAGTAATTTAGAAAATAATGATTAGAACATATGTACAAATATGACTGATACAATTTATGTATGGATTGCAAAAAGAATTGTAAGAGCCCTCAATAAAATGATTTTTAAAAATCTAACAGAGGTTTAGATCAGTGTATCTTTTCTTCTTGCCTTGGTCTGAGCAGGGAAGCCCCTAAGGCAGACATAGGCTCCAAGAAGTTAGCCTTTGCCGTGTTCCATATCACCCTGAGTCCTGGAGGCAATCACTCCTTGCCTTAGGTCAAGGAGGTGCATGATGGGGACAAAACTGGGAGCCTCTTGACCATAGAGATGGACTTCACTCTGTGAACCAAAATGTGTTCTTGTAGCCACAGCTTCTAGCCATAGTGATGTGGGCAGATGGGGAAAGAGTAAGAAGAAAGGAAATCCATGTTAACTGAGCACTTACTGTGTGCCAGACACGGCACACCTGCCGAATCCTTTCATCTTCCCCATAAGCCCGAGAAGCGCACATCTTATTCTCCCGATTCTGTGTTTGCTGTGGCTGCGTTGTCAGGGGCTGAGAGTTGCTGCTGACTCATTACGTGGACTCTGTGCACAGCAGAGATGTGTGTGTGGCTGGCAGAGGACACCGCACAGTTCTCGTTATGCTTGAGCCCCTGTTGCAGCCATGGCGTCACGCCATCTCGCCAAGGGCCTTCCTCCTTCCCAGTGCCCCTCCCCTTTACTGAGCAGGATGGCCTTGTCCAGACACCGGTCTCTCCTGATGCCAGCGCCCAAGTCAGGTCTGTCCTACATTTTCCACATTTCTGAAATGAGTGTGAATCCTGTAACAAAACCAGCTCTCTTGCGTCTCAAATTCTAATTTGCACCAAATGTGGGAACTCGGGCTGTATCTTCTAATCAATGGCACCATCTAATCTGGGAAATACAAATTTGTCTCCACTTGGCGGAAAGAAAAGCAGGGTCTGAGAAACGGTGGGAGCCTGGATGCGCACCCAGGCCAGCCTGACTTAGAGCCGCAGCCCTGATTGGGCTTCGGAGGGATGCTCATCTCAGCTGAGCCGCTGCAGAACATGCTTTACGCAAACCTGTTCTCTGCCCTTTGCAGGAAACGTGGTCTTCGGCGAGCCGATCACTGCCAGCCTCGGGACAGATGGAACCCATTACTGGAGCAAGAACTGGGCCAAGGCAGCTGCGTTTGTGACATCGCCCCCTCTGAGTCCTGACCCAACCACTCCCGACTACATCAACTCCTTGCTGGCCAGGTGGGTTCCAGCGTTGTGTGGGAGCACCGCGGGACTGCCGGGGTGGAGTTCGAAGCAGCCGCATCCCTTAGCTAGATGAGCGTCT
This sequence comes from Tenrec ecaudatus, assembly GCF_050624435.1. NCBI lineage: Eukaryota > Metazoa > Chordata > Mammalia > Afrosoricida > Tenrecidae > Tenrec > Tenrec ecaudatus. Next base: position 155,527,783 of record NC_134531.1, on the reverse strand, counting down.
CGAGTGAACATTTCCACTCCTGTAGCCCATTTCCCTGATGCATGAACAGTCGCCTTCTTTGCCATGAGACCAAAAGAACTGCCTATTACGTTACTGAACACTTTGGTCCGAGATTCCCAACAGGAACCCTGCTCTACAGTGGGGAGAGGGGAGTACAGAGCAGGATTTCAAATCTCTTGGACTCCAGACTTTCTTGATGCTTCATGAACCCCCTCCCCCAAACTATTTCCTGAGATAATCTTTAAGCCATAACCCCCAAATATCCTCTGAGATCTTTAAACCAAACAACATCTTAGTATTGGTGCTCTTTAAAGAACTCTGTGGGATCGAATTGCCAGCAGTAACCCAAAATACATGAATAGAACGGACCGTGAGTGACTGGACAGGAAGGGTGAGAACAGCTATTGAACTTGGAGCCATCAGTGCCCCTAAATGTATGTACAAACTGTTGAATTAGGGATGCCCCTCGTGGTCAGTTCTCCAAAGGGAGAGCCACAGCAACACAATAAAATGAAGTGAAAGAATTCTCTCTCCCGCAATCTAGAGAAGAGAAAATAAATTATCCCCTTTCATGACTTAGAAATAATGTAGTAGTAAAGCCCACGCAGGAGACCTGGGTTCATTCTCAGCTGGTGCACTTCCTAGCCAGGCGCTTCCGTCCGTGGAGGGTGGTGTGCGGCTCTGCTGCTCAGTAGATCTAGGCCGAGCTGCTTCAGAGCAAGACAGAGTAGGAAGAAAGGCCTGGTGATCTAAATATAAAAGTCAGCCAGTGAAAACCTTATGGGTCACAATGGTCCCCTCACATGGAGTCCAGGCACTCCGTGGGATGGGGCCAACAATTAGCAGCTGGCAGTAACAGCAGTGTCAATCATGGTCAGTTGATAACGTTTGTATGCCAAGTACTGTGGTAAGCGTACACACTTCACCTTACTCATGCCTACTGGCAACTTTGTGGTGAGGTACTGCTGCCACCATTGGACAGACTCCATGACTGCGGGTCAGCGAGGCTCAATCGCTGGCCTGAGTTTGCCTAGCTGGTCGTGATGACCACATACCCACATTTACAAGGAGGCTTACTTCCAGCTGACCTCTGCTGACACATCAGTCATAGCATGCATTTGGATCCCGATTATTTCGTGATGAAAGAGATGCTCTAATCTCACTCCCTATCCCGGGAGAGAAAGAGAGTTGCCTAAGCTCAGAAAGCTAGTAAAGAAGTAAAGCAGGATGCCAAGCTCAATTCTGCAGACTCCAAATCCTTACACTAGACCACACCCGCTTCCGGTCCTACAGGGGGTCTCTAACCACATCTCCCACTCATGTGGAGTTTCTCTCTTTGCCAGTGGCGACCTGCAACTCTCTGGGAGTGCCCACTGCACCTTCAGCACTGCCCAGAAAGCCATTGGGAAGGACAACTTCACAGCCATTCCGGAAGGCACCAATGGTGTGGAGGAGCGGATGTCAGTTATCTGGGACAAGGCTGTGGTAAGGGGGACGGAGGTTATGGGAAGATGGCCAGAAAGAGAAAGGGTAAATCCGAGCCTCCCATGCAGGAGCCGGATGACAGTGTTCATGCAGTATCCTCCTCCCTGTCTCTCAGATGGGACAGGTATGGAGATGATGCTCTCACACTTGCTCAGGTGTGTCTGGGACCAGATAGTTCAGATGCTTCAGAATTGACCTTCTAGATCTAGATGATTGGATCCTGAGGTCTTGGATTCAAAGGGCCCTCCTCATCTGGACTCTTAAAGTCTAGAAAACCCATACGAAGATCCTTCATTTAGACTCTAGATTCTAGAAGCATGAACGGTCTATACTTGAAGCAAAAGTAGTGCAGTCAAGTATTTTGTGTCGAGAATCTCATGGTTTCTTTGGGAAGGGCTGGATGTCAGTCACTCTTAAGTATATGAAGAAATGGGCTTCTGCATAGGCTGCAGTCACCTTACTCAAGAGTCGGATGCTCCTCCCAGGCGGAAAGGGTGTGGGTATCCTTTCAGCGTCTTCTGTCTGTGTGGCCCGGTGGTAATTCCCTGGGTAACTCCACAAGGCCTGAAAGGAAAGAGCCCCAGGAATCCAGACATTTGTAAAGATCCCCATAGACCTAATACTTCACCCGTTATTAACTTGATCATGTCCCTTCGTTTTCTTTTTAAAAACCCAGAAGACAGATTCCTTCTAGTGACAGATGGAATGGATAGGAAGGAACCAATGCCTCAGACATCTGCACAGTGTAGACCGCTCAGCCTCCTCCCCTTGTGGTTTCCAAGAATCCGCAAAGCTAGGTTTGAAGCGCAAGTCTTTACCATGCTCTAGCCCTTTTGTTTTCCAAAGGAGAGGGAGCTTACTAGTGTGTTTGTCTCATCTCCTTGTACTTACTTAACTTTGTCTGTTTTTTTAATCCTATTGAAGATTTATATGATTTACACATAATTTCATTTCCAGGATGCTCGAGAAAGAACACTGGGCAACCAGAGGAAACTAACACAGTAAAGAAGACAAAAACCATTCTTATGTCCCTAATGAAAGACAAACCCTAACTGTCCGTTGGATATTGGTCTTCCATATTTATCCCATGTACATTCAAATACAGACACTTATAAGTAGAATGGAATCATATACATGCTTGTGTTTCATGTGACTTCGCAACATGACCTTTTCGTATGAGAGGGCTCAGAAAGCAGGAAACACATGCACGTATCCAGACAGTGAACATCTCAGTAGTGACAACGCCCAGCAGAGCCCGGATGGCACAATGGGCTAAGCACAAAGCTACTAACCCAAAAGTTTAGCAGTTCTAACCCACCAGCCACTTCAAGGGAGAGAGAGGTAGCAGTCCATCCCTGTAAAGGTTACGGGCTAGGAGGCTCTTCAAGGCAGTTCTATCCTGACCTGTAGAGCCACTGTGATTGGAAAGCAGCTTCATGGAAATGGGTTTGACTGGGCTTAATGCCCACCATGAATCACAGTTTAGCTGCGTCACCCATGAGAGCGCCTCACCTCCTAGAGGTCCTGTGCTCACCACCGCAGAACCCCCTCTATCTTAGGGCCTTTGTAGTCACCCTGCTTTGCGCTCCAGGGCCGTGCATTGGCAAATCTTCTTTACTCTTTCTTACTAACATACTAGGCCACCGGGAAGATGGATGAAAACCAGTTTGTGGCGGTGACAAGCACAAACGCGGCGAAGATCTTCAACCTGTATCCTCGCAAGGGAAGGATATCTGTGGGTTCCGACAGCGACCTGGTCATCTGGGACCCAGATGCTGTGAAGATCGTCTCTGCCAAGAGCCACCAGTCGGTGAGGCCGGAGCTCCGTCGGGTGGGAAGGGAGCAGAGTACTTAGTCCGAAGGAGACCGACCGCCTGTGTGGTGCATGCACCATAGCAGTTGAGACAGGCGAGGTGGTCCTCGTCTCAGTGGTTTAACACCCCCAACGTTGATGCATCAACTCGGACCTTCCAAAGTGGGTCAGCAAAAGGTCTCCCCTCATCACCGGCCCTCAGGGACAGAGGCTGGTGGAGACAGGCTCCTTTGCTACAAGTGCTACCATCATCGCAGACAGGGAAACAGGGCGTGGTAACTGGTGCACCACTTTCTCTTCCATTTGATGGACCAAACCCTGTCAGTGGTGATGCCGGAGTTCCGGACGGCAGGGATTGCCACGATGCTTTGTGGCTGGAAGGAGGAAGGACACCTACAATTTCCTCATGAGGAGTTTCCTAGGAAAGATGGCCACACCATGTCAGCCTGGTGCCTGACAGAGAGGGGTTTAATACTTGTTAGTGAAAGTAGCTACCATTTTCAAGGGCTTATGTGCTATTATAAATTCACTGTGCTGAATTTCACCGCACTGACTAAAGCGCTTCCATAAGAGAACGTGCTCATTCTTCTCCTTTAAATCACTTGCACAGAGTTGTGCAGTGAGTAAAGGTTGGGGGATTCGAACCCAAACAGACATGGCTCCCCATTTTGTAATAATGCATTATTGATTAATGAAGCAGGGAGAGGGAGGGGGGAAAGCACCATTTTCCGAGATTACTGTCTTTGCTTACGTCTACGTCATATCACATTTTTTCACTGACACCTAGCTGGTAGGGGACTCCAACTCACCTGACTTACCTGCCCACCCACGGCCTGCTTGTCACATCAGCATTCCTGGCAGTGACCCATCTTCTCCCTCAACACCACCAGTGTCAAAAATCCACTTCCACGTGAGGATTTGGCTAAAGATTGGACACCTTTCTCGCTTTCTGTCAGGATGTCCAGTCTTTACATCTGTCCCCTGGTGCCTTCCACCCACTGACCGGTCGCTGACCCAGCTAACGTTTTCCTGATGTCCCAGAGTTCTAGTTATCCAACACTGCTACTGCAGAAATGCCACAGTGGATGACCTCAACCCAGGAATTTAGTCTCCCCCAACTTAGAAGGCTAGAAGCCCATTTTCAGTATGCTGACCCTTGAGCAAGGCTTTCTTTCTCTGAGTTCTAGGTCGTCAATGCGAGGACCCTGTGCTCTTGATCTGAGCTCTGCTTTCTTGGTGGTAGTGGGTCCTTCTGAGCTCTTCTCTGTCCTTTAATTTCTTATAAGAACAAGGGAAACTCCCTATACACTGGACCAGGGCTGTAGTGGACTTAGCATGGTGTGTCCCACCTTAATCCTTTTACATTAGATTACATCTTGGTGGCTCATTTCATGACTGCCACATTGCCTTATTACATAACTGTCAAATCTAATTGAGGTGAACCAGGGGCTAGCAACGCTGAACACAGGATCCCGAGAGGGGACCTCATTCCTCTTTCTCTCCTTCCTATGCACCCTGACCTATGTCTCTCATCTCCCCACTCTCATCTCTAGGTGGCAGAGTATAACATCTTTGAGGGGATGGAGCTTCGTGGGGCTCCCCTGGTTGTTATTTGCCAGGGCAAGATCATGATGGAGGATGGCAACCTGCATGTGACCCAGGGAGCCGGCCGCTTCATCCCTTGCAGCCCATTCTCAGACTATGTCTACAAGCGCATTAAAGCCAGGAGGAAGGTAAGAAGCAGGTCAAGCTCAGGGTCCCATTCAGACATGGGGATAATGGTGGAATCGGCAAAGATCTCTGAGTCCTGGTGGCACTGTGGGTAAGTACTGTACTGCGAACGGAAAGGCAGGTGAAGTTGTGGAGTGCCAGGGACGATTCTCTGAGTGAAAGCTGAGGCTGTCTGCTCCTGGAAATACTTACAGCTTCAGAAACCCTGTACAGGGACGCTAGGCATTGGAGTCGACTCAGAGATGGGCGCGGTGTTACTAGCAGTCCCTAGCTGATGTCATAGCAGCCTGCTTAGCTTATGATCATAAAGTTGGAGATTTGGCTGAAGCCAGAGGCCTGTTGCGAGGAACTCCTGGAGATGTAGTGTTACAGTCAGTCATCGAAAACAGTGTGAAGTGCACATCTTCTGTAACCCCATGGGGTCACCGTGAGTTGGAATCATGTCTACAAGTTACACGTGCTCTTCTCCTCAGATCTTCATAAAGAAACTCACAGCAGTGGCACAAACTGAATGTACTCTAAGACTGGGTTTCAAAAAAGCGTGAAGGATGATTTCCCTGAGCCCTTTCCTCCCCATTTTCTAGTGCTTTTGTTTAGAAAAGTTTTGACTTTTGTCAGAATGATCTACGAAGATATAATATATATGAGAGAAATTATTCTTGAAGACGTAACATTAGACCCACAGCCCACCCCACCCCCACTCATCTCTGGTGCCACCACCCAGTCTAGTCTTGTTCCACATGGGCAAGTCTTAAACTGAGTCTGCACCTGTGAAGAAACACCGGCCAGCGGCTGGGCACGTTGGCAGCAGGGATATGAGACAAACAAACAGAATAGCTCCAGTGAGTGTAAGAGGTGCGCCCTCTGTCTTTTCAACGTGCCCCACTAACGTCTCCTTCAGCAAGCCTCAGGTCACCTGCACGTAACACCTGCTGTGGAGTCGATCCTGACTCATGTCAACCCTCTGTGTGTCGAACTGTGCTCCACCTGGTTTCCAATGGTTAGTTTTCGGATGTATATTACCAGGCCTTCTGCGACTGGATAGCTCTTAAGTGCTTGACCATTGGCACCAGCCAAGAACTAGCCACAATGTGACAGGGGCAGATTAGGCCCCAGTACTGTGAAATCAGAGTCTAGTTCTGACCTCATCTATGAAAGGAGCGAGACAGGGGTGCTGGGAAGTGAGTGAAGAGGATCCACTTCCAAAGGTCCCCGGTTGAGTTTTGATAGAGAACAATGTGTAGACCAGTGGTTCTCAAGCTTCCTAATGCCGCGACCCTTTGATATAGTTCCTCATGTTGTGCTGACCCCCAACCATAAAATTATTTTTGTTGCTACTTCATAACTCATTTTGCTACTGCTATGAATTGGGCGACCCCCAGGTTGAGAACTGCTCGCTTAGACATTAATCGCATCCAACTGCTCCCCACTCACCCTGCCCTGGCCGCGCCCTCCCTTCACTTGGCATTCCCCATTGTTCCTGTGCGCAGTGCCTTCCTCTGTAGGTGATGCTGCCTCCCCAGCAGGCCTCTGCGTCCCGCCCCAAACCAGCTCCTGTGACTCTTTCCGATGAGAACTAATTTCTTCAGGAGTCCATCACTGACCACCTCAGTGGTCACGCTACATGGCACCCTCCTTGATCTTATACTGCTTCTCCCTTCCTTAAATTATTGCTTTTTAAAGTATTGGCTGTATCCCCCCCGCGCCCACCCCCAAAACAAAAAAAACTCTCACTGCCATTGGGTCCATGCTGACTCATAGAAAGCCCGTGTGGGATTCTGAGACTGTAACTGTTTACAGGAGTAGAAAGCCCAGCCTTTCTCCCTCGGAGCTGCTGGTGGCTTCTAACTGCTGACCATGTAGATTGCAGCCCAACACATAACCACCACACCACCAGGACTCCTACCAGTACATGTCTACTATTCACTTCTATGCACCTTAGAACTGACCCTTCATACGTGCTTCTGTATAAGTACATGACGATCTGTTCTCTCTGCGGCAGATGGCAGACCTGCACGCCGTCCCAAGGGGCATGTATGATGGACCGGTGTTTGACCTGACGACCACCCCCAAAGGGGGGACCCCTGCAGGCTCCACACGGGGCTCTCCCACTCGGCCCAACCCACCCGTGCGGAATCTGCATCAGTCTGGATTTAGCCTGTCAGGTAAGTCAGGCGCACCGATCATGACCTTAGTGATCAGGATTGTGGGACCCTGCAGGTGAAACGTGAACTCATGCTCCTGCCCAGTGCAGGCCTCACCAGTTGTTGTGAGAAGGCAAGCGAGGAGGTTTGCTGACTCAACAAGGAGCCCTGTTGATAAGCCAGGCACAGCCCAGCTAGGTTAAAGCGTCAGGTTTACGTGATGCTGAATTCCCCCACAGCCATCAGCTCTGAGGTGCAGGGATACATTTGGTGATGAGCGGAGCCTGTTTTTCTCTCTTCGACTAGGAGGACTATGCTGTCTGCTGTGTGTTCCCCAGCTAACAGATAGCGCAGAAGATCATGATGCTCACATTGCAATAGGGTCTTCTCGCTTAGGTTCTCCATGAAAATGATTATTCCTTCTCATAATAATAAGGACTCTAGTTGCCCTTGTTTGGACATGCGCCATGTGTTCACATGATCATTCATCTTATCTACTCTTGAACAAAATGCCATCTTAAAAAGTTCGTGGAAGAGTTCCGCTCTCTGTTCATTCCATTTGCCCAAGCACTTTTTGGAACTGATTTTTTTTAAAATTAAGACTCTTCCATTAAGGTGATACCATTTTTGTCATTTTTAAAAGTAGTTGGGAGATCTATTAAGGAAGACTTACCATATCCTTACAACATGCTTAACTCGGTGTTGCTAGAGATAAAGCGAGGGCCCAGACTCAAGAGCAGAAGAGACCAGACTTGAGGAGGGAGAGACGGGATGCCACTGACAAGCACATGGACCTTCGAATTATGATGAAAATCCCTGCAGCCAATAGCCTTTTCTCCCCGCGCTGAAAACCAAGGGTCAGAAGAGGTTTGGGATTCTTTTCTTGAGTGCCACTTACCCCTGAGGAAGAAATGTGAGGAGAATCACATTGAAAAAGCAACTTAACTGTCACAAAAATGTAAAGCTCTTCTGTCCAGATGCAGACACTAGTCACCTGGAGCTACGTACACCCTAGAAACGTGGCCGGTCCACACGGAGGGGGCCGTATCAGTGTAAAATGAGACACGCTGGAATTCAACAGTTTAGTCCCGGAGGGCAAAGGGAACACCTCCTTAGTAATGTTTTTTTATTGGTTACTAGTTAGAAGGGAATGTTTAGATATGGTGGTGGAGTACATCATTACGGCCATCTTCTCGCGGCACATTCCATGTGTTTCCCGGTCATTGTCCGTGGCTCTCTGGTTTTTGGACAAGCTGGCCTGAAGAGAGGGTTTGGAGCTGGGAGTGTGGTGAGAGATGCTTGGCTTCACGGTGTCACATGGCCCATCAGAAGCAGGAGGCCGCAGACAGAGCACTGGTTCTCCACCTCCGGAGATTTTGCCCCTACGGAGGCACCTGGCAATGTGGGAGACCTTTGTAGCTGTCAAAGCTGGGCTTGGAAGCTACCAGAATCAAGAGGGCCGAGTCTGGGGATGCTGCTCACCTCCTCTAAGGCGTAAGACACCCGCCGCAAGTGAATTAGCCCAAATATCGATACTGCCAGCACTGGGAATTTTAGAACAGAGGTTTTGACCCAGCCCTGTGCTCTTTCTATTGCACACATTTTCTCAGGTTATATATTTATTTTTCCCAAGAAAGGGGGAAATCGTCTACATAGGCTATGTCAAATTAACACGATACAGTGAACCTTGAAATCTGCCACATGCTGATCCAACTCCGAATTTGGTTCCCAGGCAAGGCCCAGTGTCTGAGCCCAGGCTCTTCTTGCACCGGGGAAATGCAGACACCGAGGGCACCTACTGCATAGGGTACTCCTGAAATTGAAATGGGAACACATTGAAATCTGATAGCCCAGTGCTTGACATTTGGAAATTCCTCCGTGTGTGTTACCTGCTGATGATCATTATGGTGAAAATAATCAGAAAGTAATTCTTTAAGAAAATAAAATATGGATGTCTGAGCATTGTGAATGTAAGGGGAGGAGATGACAGAAATGAAAGATCCTTAAAGGGAACATTCCAGCAAATAGGGAAAAGGAGGAGGTGGAAGGTTGGGAGAAACCGAAAAGCCAGGAGAAAAGCTGGGGGTGGGGTGGGAGAAAGACAGAGGAGAAGAGCTAGGCTTGTGAGGTGCCTTTACCAGAGTTCACATTCACAAGACCTTTTCTGCCATGTTCCATTGCTCTGTGATGGGCTGTATCCCTCAACTCTTGGAGGTTTACTTTTGAGTGGGTGAGGAGCCCTGGTAGCACTATAGGTTAGGCATTGGGCTGATAACCTCAAGGTTGGCAGTTCAAACTCATCAGCCACTCCTTTGGATAAAGATGAGGCTGTCTCCTCCCATGAAGATTTGCCACCTGGGAAGCCCTGTGAATTGGAACCACCTCTTGGCAGTGGTGGGATTTTTGGCTTTGTTTCAGTTTTGCTCTAGAGGGGTACAAGGACCCATTACCGTTTCCCTTTGTGCTGTGGCCACAGGAACCTGGCCAACCTCCTACTAAGTTGTGAGGCCTTTTCCCTAACCTCTTAGAGCCTTATTTACCTCCCCCGGAAAATGAGACACACAGTCCCCCAATCGACGAATCGTTATGAGGAAGAAATGAGAGAATCTGACAAGCACCGAAGGTGTATGCTACTGTTTTTCATATCGTGTATCACTGTTTGCTTCTTATCCGTATGACCATGCTGAGGGGAAGATGAAATCTGCCCGAGGACCGGGCTTTTCCTGGTAGAGGGTGGTCTGGGGGAGGGTGCTATATGAACCATAGAGCGGACCTGCTAGTCTTGAATGGCAGTTTCCTGGGGGCTTAGAGCAGGAAGGTGCATACTGCCTTACACTCTCAAAATTAACTCAGTGTGTCTCTTGTGCACCCCTCCCCTCTCTTCTTTTCTCCCACCCTGTGACTTCATTCCCAATGGCAGGCACCCAAGTGGATGAGGGAGTCCGCTCGGCCAGCAAGCGCATCGTGGCGCCCCCTGGAGGCCGTTCCAACATCACATCCTTGAGTTAAGCAACTCCTCCCCAAAGAGAAGGGGCAGGAAAGCAAGAAGAGATGTTTTTTGAAGCCAAAATGGTACATCGATATTTAGGAAGGAAAGCGAATCCAAACAGTTGTGATCTAAAGAATCGATAAGCCTCAAGCCTTATGTTTCTCCACTGTTACGCTCGCTTGGCTAGCTTTACGAGGATTGCTTTGTTTTCTGTTGACGCATAGTCTTGATTTGGCTGATGCCCTCCCCCATTTACATGCATGCTATCAGACAGGCCACTAAGGTACGGAGTCTGCTATATAGTGTTGAGCGCGTGTGTAGTGCTGCATCTTAAGACAAGGGGACAGACGAAGCTGGGAGGTCAGGAAATCAAACAGAAGGGTCACAAGTGATTTGGGGTGTGGGGGTGGTGGGGGGCCCAAAGCAGGGTGGAGAGCACAGAGGGGCGGGGTGGGGCTCGGAGGAGGGAGGCGGGTGGGCTGGGTGAGCAGAAGGGGGTGCTGTGTATTGTGTTGACAACATACTTTTATTTCCACGGTCACTTGTGGCAGCCGTCGCCCTGTGGAGAAGGCAGGCGGGTCTTTGTTTCAGCCTTTGCCATGTCCCCTCCTCGTAGGTTTTAGTCCTTGTTTGAACATATTATTAAAACGCAAAATACCAACCCTTCCCTCCCCCGTGTGAGCTGCAGGGCTGTGCTGGGGCGCTCTCCCTCCGCCTTGTTCCTGGGTTGGAAGGATGGCAAAGAGAGAGCTGAGGACACCTTCTTCCTTTCGCCCTGCCAGCCTCCTTGGTGCTCATTAGAGGAAACAGCTGGGAGAGGCGTCAGCTTAAATAATGCCTCCCTGGAAGCACTCTCCCCTCTCCAAACCATCACCAAGCGTGGGGCTTTGTTCAGATGGGCGAGTGCAGGCTGTCCTTTACTAGCGGGGACTGTTGGGTTCTCCTGATCCCCTGGGGCCTAGGCGCATCCCCTCTGGAATAGGATCGATTTCTTTTTTTAAAATTTTTTTATGGAAAGTTGCTTTTATTCAAAGCCCTTTCCGTTTTACTGCCAGTTGTTAACTCAGCTTAAGTGGGAGTAGAGTAGGGATTCAGGACTCCGGTGAGGGGATTCTAAGCAGATGGGGGCGCACGTCACAGCCATGGTTCCACTTTCCTGTTGTCAGCTACCTGGGTGAGCAGGTCCCATGAGCAGATCCTGTGGGGGGACCGGTTGTATTGGGGCAAAAATGTCCCAATACACTTCCCAAAGTGGAAGTGGCACGCGGCCCACCTGGGCAGGTACATTGAGGCTGTGTCTGCCAGGGTTGAATAGCCCCTTCCCCACCATGCCACTTCCGAGAGTTTTGTTTTTTGGGGGGTGTGGGTGCTGTGAGCAAGGTGAGCCCTTATGCAAAAACAAATAAAGAACATAAAAATACATTCAGCTCCAGATCACATTCCCTGTGCTTCTGGGAGATGTAACTGGTGGAGTCCATGGCCATGGGGACTAGGTTCTCTGAAGAGCAGAGCCGGCCTTGCACACACCCTCCGAGTGCTCGGGAGAAACCGTGATCTCTGACCAAAAGCTTAGTAAGTTGAAGGCTGGAACAAGGGGAAGACATGACTCCAGAGGGGTTTGGACATGGCCAAGGAAGAGCATTCCCCATTAGTCAGCGAACTTCTGTTCTCATCACGAAAAGGATCGTTCATCCTCCTAAAGGGGAATCTTGACATTTTCAAGGTTTCTTTTAAGGGAGACTGAAGCAAAGGAAAGGATATAACTTATCATTCAAAGAGCTGGAGTATCAAAGAGCCCCGAAGACAGTGTTGCCCTGGAGAGGGCATCTGTCAGATCTGACACATACATATACCTCATTGGCCATGCTGTGCTTTAGTATATGTAGTAGTACCAGCCACAACCAGCAGGTGGCAGGAAAGACACAGAAACACCGCACCATTGGCTAGTGCTCTGGTGCTCATGTAGAAGGCATCTCCGTTACCCCTCCATGCCATGACCAGACCGCTTCCATGGCCCTCTTCATGGGACTTCTGAAGTGAACCCTTCAACCAGAACCTTAGGTTCCACATAGCCTTCCACGTTGCAGGGACATCCCATAATACTTTCAGGACAGGAAACATCTCCCTTTCTTCACGTACCATAGAAACATCCCAAGCTTAGAAAATCCCAAGAACCTCCCACCCCTCTTCAAAACAGAAAGAGAGAAAGAAAACTCCCCCTGCTTTCTAGACTGGTTTCTGGGTAACATTATGTAAATGAAAATTTAGATCCACATTGTTTTTGTTACATTGGGCACACAAAACATCCTATACAAAAGGTTTCGGGGATGGGGGTGGCAATGTGTAATGACCCGACCACAATTCACTGCATCTCCACCAGGCGGTGGGGCTGGGAGAGCCAGGTGATGTGTGATGAGTCTCCTGGCTCCGCCCAAGCAGTGTCCCTCCCGCCCCTTCCTGAGGCTCCCCCTGCCAGTTTCCTAACCTTCCCACGTTGCCTCTAAACCCCCGTGGTCGGAGAGGACCACAGATCAGGGTAGTTGAGAGGGTATTTTTCGTGAATTCCCACATCACCCACCCCAGTAGAAGACTTTCTTTTACCTCTAAGTTTCTTGAAACATGGCAAGGTTGCAGTCATCGCCCAAATGGCTTTTCTGAGTCTGGTCATGGTTGACCTTTTCTCTTCAGGAGAGCACCCAGGAAGCCAGGCCACGCTCCAGAAGGCCGCCTCCTCAGCCAAGCCTCTGCTCACCCTGAGAAGCCCTTCCCGACAAGGCGGGGTGTTTCCCAGCTTTGATTCTGGCACAAGCTTCCCGGGCAGGCTCCCCTAGAAAACTCCAGCTCCCGTCCCAGATAGACCCTTGGGCTGGCCTGGGACAGCTGGCCTTCCCTGTAGTTTCTTTCTTGGACACTGGTGTGTGGGTGTTCCGTTGTGTGTCTGGTGCATATGGACAGACAGTGAATCTCCTGTGATCCGTGGTAGCTGTGAGGCAAATCTGCAACCTCAAAAGCTGTTTGCTTTGAACCGTGAAGAAAACCGTGTTTTGAGTTTAGCTGAGATGAAGAAAAATGGGGGAACAAATTTCCTCAAGTGACTGTTAATGTAAACCTGGTTATTAAAAGAACTCTGAGCTGACAGCTTCTGGCCTCCTGACTTCTTCTGTGTGTGCTGTGCCCTTTCCTCCCCACCGGTGCGTCGTCAGAGGGACAGGGTTCCGGAGGGTCAGAGCAGAGGGAGCTCGGGAAGCTTGGGGGCTGGCGGGGGGGCGGGGTTGTAGCTTTTCCGTTCCGTTTAGTTTTCACCACAGTTTGATGACCATGAGTGAAACTTGAAATAAGTGTGGTATTTGTGTTTCTTGGGGTCTTTTTCTGTTTGTTTTTTTAAATCGGTCATCCAATAAACTGGTCTACATATAGCGACATGGCATTAAGATAAATTGGCTAATGTAAAGACATGACCACTTTGGATAAGTCAAGGGTGAATCTAGAACATGCCCCCTAGGTTTTTTTCTTTCATTTTAGTCATTCTTAGACCCCTGCTATTAAATTGATTTGTAAGCATTTGCTGCTGCTTCCTAAAAGCTTTCTTCAAACTGAGCTGGGGCTGAAGTATATTCTTTAGCAAGCTAGATCCCACGGGGGTCCAATGGTTGCTACATCTACTCTTTGAGGATTCCAGGTTCCATCGAACTGTTACGGCTCTGAGCAATACTGTAATGAGTCTTTCAAACCCCTGATGCTGGGCTCTCAAATCTTTTTTGCCTACCGAATCCTTCTTTATCATCTTGGAACATACCACCAACTCTCCCTTTGGAGGAAATAGCGATGGATCCAATTCCAATATTTGGAGAATAGTTTTATTGTAAATATTAGATCAATTTGGGGGCAAAAAAAGAAAAGGTAGGTTGGAAATGAAGTTTTAAAATTTGATCCAACTGAAATAGATAAGAGCAGAAATGAATCCAAGAGCTAAACCTGACATTATAACTTGATTTTTGTTTGGGACAGGGTTCTCTAGAGAAACCAAACAGGACACTTATGAATAAATATATATAGGTTTATACAACACAAAGGAATATAACAGCTAATTAGTCCGCACAACAGTACAGAGGACTCAGTTCAACTCACTTCCATGGAACAGTTAATATACTGAAATCCTTCAACTCATGAAGGTTGCTGGGTCCAAGGGCAAGGAAGCAGACAGCTGAGTCTTCCCTCTGACAATCCAGGCAGTCCACCCACAGGCAGCAAACAGCAGGGCAGCTCACCAACAGTCAGCAGCTCAGGAACTTAGCGAAGCAGGCTTGAATGGGATATCAAACTCAAGGAATGCAAGATGACAGGATCTACCAGCATCAAGTTCAAGTGAGGTACACACCAACAGCATGGCAAAGCATGTCTCAAAGGAACTTCAAGCTTTAGTGACCCAACCCATGGGTTGGCTGTCCCACAGTTAGTGTAACTCACAAGTTGAGGCAGAGAATAGCTAAAGCTGCTGCACACTGGTCCGATCACCAGAAAGCAAGAGAGAAAGGGGCGGGGCTTGCCAAGCCATTTATACCTCTGCTCTCCAAACTGTAATCCCACACATTCCTATTGGCCAGGCTGGCACAATAAACCTGCCTATCACAGTTGTTTCCTGCTTACAATTAGTAAGTGCTTCTTTCTTAGAAAAACATTTTTTACTTGAGAGCAGAACTGGCCAGAGCATCTTGTGCATTCTGTCACCTGCTTAACAACCTCCAGGGAAGGAGAGAATCTCCACAGTTTCAGCCCGAGAGGGACTCTGATTGGCCCAGCTTGGGTCATGTGTGCACCATCAAACCAATCATTGGAACCAGAAGGACATGAGGCAGACTGGCCAAACATGGCCCCAAACCGCCTCTAAGCTAAGTGACTCAGTGATGTCATGACGAATGGACCCAAGTTGTGATACCAGCAGAGGGATGGATGCTGGACAGCAGGCGGCTAAGCCATCCTTCTCCAGCCTGCATGGCATACATGTTCCCGTGCAGAGTCCGTGTGAGCAAAGACGGGGGAAAGGGAAACAGGAATGGCAATTGCTATTCATTGACTGCAAGTACAAGCCCTCTTTACTTCAGTAGAATACGGACATCATGACCGGAACACACAAGGCCTACACTTATCACACACTCTGAAACCAGGTCCAAAGCAACGCTGCATGCATGAAGAAGAATTTCAATTTGGGGTTCTTGGTTTGATGTTAATTAAGCTTTGGTCCATAGTCCCACTTAATATTTCACAGCCAGTTTGGTAAAATATATTTCCTAGCCTCATGGCCAAGGCAGCACCAAGTACTGTTTAGGGGTTAGAGGTCGTTGAAAGCGTGAGTTATGAGTTATAAGTTGGGCTGTTAGCTGCGATTTCAGCAAAGAGTTCAAACCCACCAGTCACTCGGGAGGAAAAGATGAGGCAGTCTCAACCTGTGCAAACAAATGTCCAGGTCCAGGAGCCCCGGGGAGCATGTGTACTCTGCCTTAGTGGGCACCTCTGCGTCGGAACTCACTCAGGGCAATGGCAAGGCAGAAGGTGCTTCTACCTGCAACAGCTCTGTGATGCCCGTGATGGTCTTGTCTCAGATATGTTCTCCATGGTCCTTGAGGCATCTACTTGCTGGTTTTGGAATATAAAATGAGACTCGACAGAAATATCCTGGTTCCTTTTCCTGCTGCCAATGGAACAAAGTGCTCACAAAGGAAGTGCCTGGGTTACTCTTGGACCTACGGTATAAGTGACAGGCAAAATCTGGGTTTCTGGCTGTGTTGCCTGCGTTGTGAATGCTGAAGGGGCCAGGGCTTTTGTGCACATGGATCAGTAGAGTACTGCATCCCACAGTTCTGGGAAATCATCTCTCACCCCAGCTTGTCTCCAACAAAGGAGAGTGCTCCGAACAGGAAATGGAGACAGGAATAGAAAACTCTGGTGCCCCCAACCCTACAATCTCTCTCTCTCTCTCTCTCTCTCTCTCTCTCTCTCTCTCTCTCTCTCTCTCTCTCTCTCTCTCTCTCTCTCTCTCTGTCACACACACACACATACACACACACACACACTTGCACACACGCAGATGCTAAAGAAGGGTCAATAGCTTACTGTTTACAGAAGACATGTTTTAATACACAGAGACACCTTAGAATGGATCTGCTACAGTTCAACACACAGCAGCTGGCTAAGTAGATAATTGAAGGTTTGGATTCATAATGTCAATATTTACTCTCAGTCAGACACACTGGGCTTGGAAGAAAGTAAACAGTCATCGCAGCAGACCAGGAAGGAAATGGGATTTTGTGTAGACGGAATGCTGGGATATGGCATCAGGATCCTGAAACAGAAAGCCCATCCATTTTTCTTTCTTTTTCAAACTTTTAATAATCATTTTATTGGGGGCTCTTATCACAATCCATACATCAATTGTATCGAGCACATTTGTACATATGTTGCCATCATTTCCAAAGCATGTTCTTTCTATTTCAGCCCTTGTTATTGGCTCCTTTTTCTCCCCTCCCACCCTCATGAATCCTTGATAATTATAAATTATTTTTATTTTCATATTTCACATGTCCACTGTCTCCCCCATGTTTCTGTTGTTCATCGATCATTGCAATCGGTTCCTTTTTGTTCTGTGTTTGTTTCTGACTTGACATGACTGTGTCATCCCAAACCAGCAGCCTTGGCCTCAGCAAGCTACACGATCAACCTAGTTTGCTCTGCCATCCAGCCTAGGAAAAAATGTAGCAATCTCCAGGCATATCTGCTTAAAACACTCATCAGCAACCTCAGGAACTGAGTGAATTAAGCTAATTGATGTAGCAAAGCCCAGTGCTGCTTGGTAGTCAGTCCGACCTAGCAGTGGCCGCAGCGGAGACCAGTGCTGCCATCAAAGTGTGAACGGTCAGTAGAGCATTCCTTCCCTCAAGAGCCTTGTCAGTTTCCCAGGGCTCGTGGACGGCAAGCCCCTCCCACCCACTAGAAACTCACACTCGCTGCCATGCAGTCAATGCTGACCCATAGCCACCCTGGAGCAGGTTTCCCACACCGGAACGTTCCGGGAGTAGGAAGCCCCGTCTTTCTCCCGTGGAGCAGCTAGCGGTCACTGTAAATCCACGGGAGGATGCTGCCCTGCTGCACCGTGCTGTGTTCTATCCGGGAAGCTGCTGTCTTCAGAACCCGTTCAGATTTTTCAGAAGCTTCACACCGATCAGGAGGAAAGCTGCCAGGGCAAAGTGATGGAAGGAGGAATACCGGAGCATGTAGCAGACACTGTCTGTAAACTCTTCAGCCCCAAGCCTTGATGGTCACGAGTCCCACCAGGGGCAGTGTGAACTTTTAGCCCGAGGTAGGGAATTTGATCTCCACAATTAGTGGTCCCGAAACAATGTACGGAAAGCTTCATATTTGGGAAATATCTTTTCTGTGGAAGATGTCAAGTGATGCAGTGGGGAAGTTTTGCAGTGTTGACGATTTCTTTCTTTGTAACCCCCCTTAATTTGAGAAGCATGTGTATACGCAGCACGGCCTGGGTTAGACATCCATCCTGCAGGAGCGCCCCCCTCCCCGCCCCCAGCTCCCCAGGGATCCTGCAGGCACCGAGCCGCCCCTGGTCGTCCAAACCAGGCATTCGAAGGCCAGAGGTTGGCCCAGGGAGCTGTCCTGGTACAGACTGTTGAGCACAGGCCATGTGTGACCAACAAATGATGCCTTCCACCACCACAGAAACCCTAAGGTCCACTGCCCTGTGGTGAGCTTCCAAAGCCCCTCCTGCCCAGCGAGGGGAGGACTGAGGGACTGTGGAGGTGAAGTCCAGAAACACTGGGTGTCAATCGAAACAAAGACGCCAGGTGGTGAGCACGGCAGGGGTTTACCAGTTTGGGGCAGAATCTGGATGCCTTCTTATCTTGTTCTTTTTAACCTCTCTCCCTCTCTGGAGAAAAAGAAAAAAGAAAAGAAAGCCGCAGGGAAAGTTCTTAGACTGTGTATTGCCAGGAGCAATGCAAAAAAATGTCAAGAAAGGGACTTAGGAACAAAAGAGCTGGGTTTTCATTGCTAACGCAGACAGGGTCACCCTTGGAGCAGAAAGGCACCAGGTTAGGGCTTTGCCAGAACAGAACGTCTGAGTTTATTACTTCAAGGAGAATGAGGCCCGTGCTCCCTTAGGTCAGCGCTGGCTGACAATCGAGGCAGAGAGCCCGCCTTGAAAAGTCATATGTAGCGTATCTGTTACTTCCAAGCAAGCACCAGTGCGGTCTTCCAGAGGCCATGGTCAGTCATGCTGGCGATCCTCGGGACAAGGTTACTCTGCGCAGCCAAGCCCTTGAAAAACCCTCTGCCGTAGCTGTTTCCTGCTGACTCTACCTTCATGTCCTTACACTGTACAATACCGTGCCTCTGTGAAGCTCTGCCGTGCATACATGCCGTGTCATGTTGATTTACAGCACTGCCGAGGAACTTAGGTGAATTAAACTGTACTCGCCAAATGAAAAAAGAAAAAGAAGGAGCGGTCAATAAAGCTTAAGAAGTAGGCAAGCCTGCCTGCCATTCCTGCAGGAGGCACAAGGGGGAGACATGGGACTCCAGTGCCCTGGGTTGCCTTGGCCTTGGTGGCTGGAGCGGGCAGGGGAGGTCTCAGGAGTGTGACAGGTCCTGATTCTCAGTGTAATTCCAGTATGTAAAGAAAGGTATAGTTTGTTTGATGCTTCGCTTCCTTTGGTACTAGCCAAATCCATGAACCAAAGAATAAAGAACAAGACAAAACGCAAACAGTGATCTGTTTATTGGTTGAAGGTTGACTCTGTAGGTTGAAGGTTGAGCTTCCCTGAGCACAAGTCCTCACTCGCTGTACATTACGGGCAGTTTAAGGGACTTTTTAAGAGTAAATGTCACTGTTTGACCACATTCTGAGGCTACACTCCTTGTGGAAGGTGCCACCTCGCTGTGCGACAAGGAGGCATTCTGTCCAAACGAGACTGTTCTTTCTTTATCCCCTCCATACCAGAATTCCCATACGCCTCAGAGACAATTAGCTCTCAGGGAGGAGGGCATGTTTGGTGGCAGGAGCCCTGGGATAGGCTGACAAATGCCTAACAACCAAATAGCAGTGGTGGTGTGGGCGGTGCAGAATTGGTTGAGCTCTATGGTGTAAATACTTCCACTATCACCATTTTCAAACTACCAACTTCAAGTCGCTCAGGGGGGCATTGAGAGAGAAGCTAGCTCTTGCTCATTGCTGCAAGATGGCACCAGTTTACTGGAAACCCTCCTGAATCTAGGTAGCTTTGGTCCCAGGTTCATTCAGACTTTCCTGATGACATTCCTTATGCAATCAGGCAAGGGGGTCTCTTTATGAAATTTTTTCTAGCTATGGAGAGTCTCACTCAGTTCAATATCTGTTTCCCATTTGTCACAGTGTAATTGGAAAGTGGAAAAAATACTTCTACATGAAAAAAATTCATTTAAAGTAAAAATAAAAGCTATTTAGAATAATAGCATATCAGCACTAAAAAGTCATTCTAGAGCTCATCTCATGTAACTCTCTCCTTGTAAAAGAATTAATGGAAGCAAAGAAAGTGAGTGAGTAACTTGTTCAAGGTCAAGCATTAGTTAGCAGCAGAACTAGGTCGCAGGAGCACAGGCCCGAACTCTTTCACTGTCTCGTGCTGCCTCGGCGGAAAGATAGTCAGTCACACTTTCTACAAGGTACCGTATGGTGAGAACTATGTCAGCACTTCTGGACACCGAGAGCAGAATGCCCCAGCTTGAGGAAGCAAGAAGCCTCCCAAGAAGAAGTCTCCGGGTTCTTCACGGGTTGTTATTCTGTCCATCTTCTCCTTGTGGGTCTTTGGTTTGTTCTAAGGCTAGATTTGCTTGCCTTTGAATGAAATCCCTTCTTACTCTTAAAAGGAAGAAAAGAGAGAGTTTTATTGGTTGGAATGACAAAATAGTTTAAGTTTTAAAGTAATGGCACGAAGTCTAACAATTTACAGAGGGAGGCACTAGGGAATTCTCGATTTGAAGGGCCTAAGTCTGGCTTAGGTGTTGGGCTGCTAACTGCAGGGTCACTGATTCAAGTCCACCAGTCAGTTCCATGGAGGAAAGATGAGGCTGTCTGCTCCTGAATGCTGTGTAGTCTTGGAAATCCTATATGGCAGCGGTTCTCAACCTGGGGGCACAACGACCCTTTCACAGGAGTCGCCTGACTCATAACAGTAACAAAATGACAGTTATGAAGTAGCAATGAAAATAATCTTATGGTTGGGGGCGGTCACCACAACATGAGGAGTTGAATGAAAGGGTCATGGCATTAGGAAGGTTGAGAGCCACTGCTCTATGGAATTGCCATGAGTTGAAATCAACTTGATGGCTGTGGGTTGAGTTCTGATGAATTTTAAGTCCCACTAGTGTCAACTGTGGGTTAAGTGTTGGGATGCCAACTGCAAGGTTGGTGGTTCAAACCCATACATTTCAATAAAGATTTACAATCTTGGAAACCCTGTGAGTCACTCTGAACACTGAATCAGAAGTGTCTTGATGAGTTGGTAGTGCAGTGGGTTAAGCTTTGGACAGCTGATAAAGGTATGTGGTTCAGAAAGATCAGCTGCTGTGCAGAAGAACTACGAGGCGGGCTGCTTCTGCAAAGCGGTGCCTCTCTGGAAACCCCATGTGATGGTTCTCAATCCTTTCAGGTCATTATGAGTCAGAACCCACTGGACATGAGTGGGTTAACTCCCAGTTCCTCTCTCCTTCTCAGAAGCAGAAACTTGATGCTAGGCCCATTTATATACTATACTTTACAAAATCCTTACCAGAAAAAAAATCATTTCTGAATCTTCCAAGATTCCTATTAGGGGTGTGTCTCATTTTTGTAATTAGAATGAAAAAAACATTTAAAAATTATTATTAGTCTTGCCAAGGGAAACCTGCCAGCCATGCAGTGCTTTGCTGAGCTGCTGCTCCTAGAAGAGGTACTTACTTCTCTCTGTTGAAAATGATGAACTCCTTCTGGACATTCTCCAGGTGCTCCTGAAGCAGGCAGGTCTTCCGTAAGAGCATGGAAGGGTAAAGGAACAGAGGTGGAGTTAGCCAACCAGCCGCCGTTGGTGCATCACTGCCTATTTACTGAGTGCATCAGGAAAGAGAACGCAAGGTGGACAGGATCATGACAGTTTGGGGCAGGAGACAGCAGAGAGACTTCAAGTGGCACTCGGGGACGAAGGGTGGGGCAGAAGCCACGTGTAGTGGGAGAAAGCTTGTCACACTCCTCTCCTCCTGATGATCCCAAACAGAAGCCCCGGTGTGGTTTCGGAGCTCTCTGTCTGTCAGCCACTTACTCCATGAGGAAACCGTGGCTCCTGGGTAGGCAAGGAAAGGGCTTCCCCAGTGTCTCCTCTCCCGGCTCTCCCAGGAACGTTCAGTTGTTCTCCTTTGAGCTAATGAATGGCCTAGAAAAACATCTCTCCTCCCTGAATAATATCTGAATGTTCCCCTGAACAACTCTATTGATGTTGATTTCATATACTTCGGTCCCAGTCACCAGAATCTTCTCTACCCACAGCTTTCTTCTCATTAGTCACATGGGCCCCTGACTCCTGGTAGCCCCGTGCCCAATAGAAAGGCTGTTGCCTGGTTATGCATCGTCTCCACGGAGCTGGCTGAATCTTGGAGGTAGATTGCCAGGCCTTTCTTCCTAGTCTGTCTTAGTCTGGACGTTTCACTGAGTCCTGCCCAAATCATAGCAACACACAAGCCTCCACTGAGAGATGAGTGGTAATGAGGTACCGAGTGTGTTGGCTGGGAATTAAGCCCGGGTCTCCCAGGTGGAAAGTGAGGATCTTCCCAGTGAACCACCAGGTGCCCTCGTGGGACATTTTTACAAACAAGCGAAACGTGCTCGGAGACTGTGCTGGCCTGCTCGCAGCATTTACTGATGTCTCATCTGCCCCGGTGAGAGAATTTACCTCAAATAAATGAGAATCATAGTGCCAGGCCCAGAGCAAGCATTTTCCAAGTCTGCAGCAAGCTATTTCCACATAACTCCTGATGAAAAACACTTATGGGTAAGGAGAGGAGAAGAATTACTTATTTTTAAATTGTTGCAATTAGACAACACCAAGGCTTCGGGACTGCACCTTGCCCGTCCTGGTAAAGAGGTCCGAAGAGTTTTGTCTTCCGGAGTGAGTGTCGGGAACTATGGCCATCGGAGGACATTTCAGCAAAAGGGGAGGAGACAGAGAAGAGCCCAGTACCCCCTCATTCTCCATCTGGGGTGTTTCTAGCTCCAGGGGCCCCGGGCCCAGTCACAAGCAGTGGAGCTACAGGGTCAAGGTGATGAGTTAGAACATCTTGGAGCAGCAGCCTTGCTCCAAGGTTTTGGGGAAAAAATATTTTGAATATTAGGAGACCCTGAGTTTCTGGTCAGCGTAGTAGGAAACTTTAGAGCGAGGCAATAGAGAGGGTAGCACCAAGGATGGGCATAATGACCGGTACTGAATCGTCTTGTTACATATAAAATTAATCACAATAAAAATTCTGAACACATCAAAATGATCATCCAGAAAATGCAACAACCTGCACGACCATTTCCTTCCTGCCGGGTCAGTCTTCTTTAGGCACACAGGATGTGGGCACGTCTGGCAAGAAGGTGACGGTATGATGTGACCCTGAGACACCGCGGATCGTGCTCCTCGGGACTGCCCAGCCCCAAGCCCCATCTCAGCCTTCGAGGGGCTCACAGTTGACGTGTTCTCTTTCCTCTGCCCCTACTGGGAACATTCCAGAAGTGCTGCTCCAGGGTAAGACAAGAGCAACGGCCCACCCAGAGAGGGTTAGCCAGAAAGGGGGAGCAGCCAGGAGAATGCAGAGCCTAACAGGTCTCCTGCGATGGAGGTGGGAAATGGCCACTCAAGGTCTCGGACTGACTGGAGGGGACTGATAAATCTGAAGGGTACAGGTAGCTGGAAACTCCTGGAAGCAGGCGGACAGGGTGGCAGGTAAGCAAGTGATCTGACTCCACACTTACAGATGAACAGAGGGGAGCCATGCGGAGGCTATTCTCTCAGCAAAGTCAGCAGAGGCTTTCTCTCTTGAGCAGGACAGAAACCACAGCAAAGGCAAAAGGTCAGAGTCCTGCAGGGTGGGACAGCCGCTCCCACTGTGACATCAGCTAACATTTCCAACAAACCTTTGCTGTGTGTGAATTTAAACGTCACTTGGTTTTGTGGAAGCGGAAACTGGGGCGGAGGGGATGACCATAAAGTTGGTGTTGGTGCTCTATTCAGCAGTGGATCTTGCCTAATTGCACCTCTCGAATGGCATAGTGGTTATGTGTTGGGCTGCGATCCCTCGGATCCGCAGTTTGAAACCATCAGCCTCTCCGCAGGAGAAAATCGGGGCTTTCTACTCCAGTAAAGCGTTAGTCTCAGAATCTCACAGGGGCAGTTCTACCACGTCTTACTCAACGGCAGTGAGTTTGGTTTTGGTTTCGGAGGGAACATTTTAAAGTTTAAAGGCAACCCGCCAACCCCCTTCTGATTTAGTTGGTCTAGCAGAGAACCCAGGCTCCAGCATTTCAAAGCCAGTCTCCAGATAATCCCAATGTGATGCTCAGGTGGAGTGGAGCAGAAAACCAAAGGAGGAGAATCCCAAGGGCTCACCGGGTCACGCGTGCTGAGCCACACTCAAATCCTCAGCCCAACCCCAGTGGCTGCAGCTAATCGCCGTCCAGCAATTTCTGACTGCTGGCGCCCCATGTGTGTCAGAGTGGAACAGTGCTTAGAGGATTCGCAAGGGCTGAGTTTTCAGACGCACACCAGCAGGGCTTGCTTCCAGGCACCACTGGGTGGATTCAAACCACAAACCTTTTGGTTAACAGATGAGCAATTTAATAGGCACTGCCCTCCTACCCCTGGGACACCAGAGACAACACAGGTGACATTCCGCGTGTTCCAGGCACTGTGGTGAAAGCCTTATTTCCATCGTGATGCTCCTGTTTCAGGAGAGTCTTAGGATGTCCTTCAGTCTTCGTTGACATAGAGAGGAACCCACGCTAAGAGGCTGCATTTCTTAGAGTGTACATCACTACATTTTAAACAATTACACAGTTATTTCATAAATATTTAACTACACTGAGGCTTTATACTCCTGTGCAGAGTTCAAGCTCAAGAACTCCCTGCCATCAAGTCGATGGGGACTCACAGCCACCCTACAGGACAGGGTAGAATGTCCCTGTTGAGAGTGTCACTCTTTGTGGGCATAGAAAGCCCTGTCATTCTTCTGTAGAGCGGTTGGTAGTTTCAATGGTTCTGCCACCAAGAATCCTTGGTACAGCTCAGATACACTTCCAGCTGGCCCTATAGAGTCACTATGCATCAGAGTCAGGTCAATGGCAGCGAGCTGCTATACTGAAAGGAGCCCAAGTCATATAATGTTGAGTTGAGATCTTCAAGGTCAAAAGTATATATCCACAGGTAGTTCCACAGGAGATAGATGAGTTCATCTGCTTCCATAAATATTTACAGTCTTTAAATTTTATAGGCAGTTAGTTCTATTCTGTCCTATGGGGCTGCAATGCGTCAAAATTTAACTCAATGGCAGTGGATTTGGGATTTGGTTCTTCTGTACTGTACTGGAAGGAGCCCTGGTGTCAGAGTGGTTATGTGTTGGGTTGCTAACCCCAAGGTCAGCAGTTTTCACAACCCCACTCGCTCCTCATGGGGAAGATGCTGCTTTCTCCTGCCCTAAAGAGTGCTAAGCTTGGAAGTCCACAGGGACAGTGCTCACATGTCCTGTTGGGTCAATATGAGTCAGGGTGGACTGGTGGCAGTGATCTGGCTTCTAACCCAAACATTGGTGCTCTGAGCTCACCCCATAGCTGCTCCAGAGAAAGACCTAGCAATCCGCTTCAGGAAAGATTACAGTCTTCTGGTGCCATTCTCCCTGTCCCATGGGGTTCTTGTGAGGTGAAATGGACTTGAAGGCACCCAACAACAACACACATTACACGTTACACTATCTTCATCCTGGAATGACTGAGAGAATGGACAAAAGGTCTTGCCTCTCACTAGGGAGCAGGGAAGTGTACTCTTCAATCCAAAATATTTTAAACAACTTTTTCTCAAGGACTGACCATACTTCTGACTGTGCTGATGAATTAACATTTATTCAGCACATAGAAACTATCTTTATAAGTCATTATGAATCTCATAATCCATCAGCTAATAAGCCTACTCAACCCTTCTTTTTAATCCCTGAAAGTGTACTTTTCAAGGCTGCTTATTCTACTCAGTACTTAATGCAATTCTGGTTTTTAGCCTTGAGACACTACCAACCCTTCCAAGTGCAGATGAAAGATGTTTACAAGATGACAAGATGCGAAGGAAAAAATGTTCCCATTTTCTCACAACTACAGAGAATAAAATATAATCACTGGCAATATTGTAAAAGAGAGAGAGATTCTTCCAAATATTTTTAAACAAAGTGTCTCATAAAGCTCCTGAGCTTCAGAAATTGTTGCTAAACTGTGTGAAAATAAATCCCACCCTCTCGATTCCAGATGCTATTTCTAGAGTCTAGAATGTCTAAGAGGCTAATAGTTCACTTAATGACGTGTTGGCTTAGTAATAGTATTTACACCTAGAAACCCCCCCTCCCCAGGTGAAAACATGTATAAATTCTCTATTGATTCACAAAGGTATCTGTGCTTCCTCCCCTCTCCTTTCCCCACACTTCAGGAAGGGTGAGAGGAAGAGAGGGAGGCAGGAAGGAAGGGAAAAAGGATGAAAGGAAGGAAGGTAGGAGCAAAACCATTGTTAGACTTCTTATTTAAACAAAGATTTGGAGAAAGCTTGGAAATCTTGTCTCACGTAAAAGTTGTGTTTATGAGCAGGACTGGTTGGTGGCTATTTCTGTTGTACATTGGGTTCCTATGAGTCAGATCAAATCCCACAGCACTTTCAACAACAGCAATAACATATATATCTTTCTATGTCCTATGAGTACACATATGTATATGTATATATATATTTCCCAACAGACTTCTTTGCATGAATGAAGTCAATTCATACAGAATGCCAAGAAGTCTAATAAAGAAGAAGAAAGTAGGAGGACTCACGTCATGATCTATAAACATATTATAAAGCTACAGTTATCAAAATTATATATTTCTATGGCCCAATCATTGTGGAAAACATTCTAGCAATTTCTCCATTTCACTCCTAGGTATGTGCCTTATACACCTAGGAGGAGTGACATGGACAAGCATGTGTACACTGATGTTTATTGAAGTATCATTTACAATAGCAAGTGCCCTTCCACAGACAAATGGATAAACCAAATGGGGTACTTACATATAAGGGAATCTACTCAATCCTAAGAAAATAAAGTCCTGATGATATATACTACAACATGGATGAACCTCAACAACAGATGGGGTAAAGTAGTCAACAGAAGGATAAATATTATATGGTCTCAAATAAAATGATAAGAATGGGTAATTACAGAGAAACCTATAGCTATGAGTACTTACCAGGGGCAGGAATGGGGAAAGACAGGAAAAAGAATTCTCTGAGAAGTAGTGATAATTTTGGGTTTTTTTGTGTGTGGTAATGAGGAAATTGGCATCAACTAAGGTAACTGTTATAAACGTTGACAAATATCATTAGTATTACTACCGTATATACTCGAGTATAAGCCGAGGTACCTAATTATTACCTGGGAAACCAGAAAAACGATTGACTCAAATGTAAGCCTAGGGTGGAAAATGCAGAAGCTATTGGTGAGTTTCAATAATCAAAACAAATGAAAATAAAATTACTAAAAATTGAGACATCAGTGGGGTAATGTACCTAAATATTTATTTTAAATAAAACATAAATAAAAGGACAACAAGTCATTTCACATTAGTAAACCAGCACAGTAAGTGGAAAATAGGTTCAACAAAAACAATAAGGTCTCAACAATGATACCTTAAGAGTACTGTTCCCTGAGCTCAATCAGCAACCAAGCCAAACTGTAAAGAGTTAAAATTCTTCAAAACTGGATTCCTCATCATCATCTGTATCCCAATGCAGAGCTTCAGCTGGTGTGAGGTCATCATAGACGCTGTCCTCACTGAGATTGCCGTCATCACCATCACTGCTGTCATCTTCATACAAAGCGCAGTCTTCACTGCCATCCAAAGCATTACTAATACTATATTTCTGGAAGGCATGTCTCACCATGTCTTCTGGAATGTCTTCCCACGCATCTTGAACCCACTTTGCTATTAACTCTAAGTCAGGCTTCATGAGATTTCCTCCTTTTGTTAGTCGGGTTTGACCAGATGACATCCATTCATGCCACATCCTTCACACACAGTCTTTAAAAGGCTTATTCAAAGATATACGTCTTAGGACAGCTCTGATTGGTTAGATCCTGCAGTGTCAGCAGGGCTTTGAATGAACAGTGGAGAAACGGCAATCACCTGCAAGATAACAGGCACTCGTCCCCTTATCTCGGGGGTGGGGGGCAGCGAGATGTTACATCTCGCTGGAGTACCACTGACCCGTGTATAAGCCGAGCCCCTGTTCTTCAGCACATTTTTTTGTTTTGTGCTGAAAAACTCGGCTTATACATGAGTATATACGGTAAGTTGCATGTAAGAAGGGTATAACATAGCACATAATATGTTTTATATAATTACGCAACTGCAGCAGCAGCCCAAACCAGACAAACAAGAAGATAAAAGAAGGGCTAGACCTGATGATGCTACGTAGGTTGAAATAGTTACTGCGTGGGATCAGTTTCCTGGGATCAAAGTTTTAGGGCTATGGCCTTGTGTGTCCATCCGGCCAAAGTTCTTTTCAGAATTTCTCTTCTACCTCTGAATTTTGTGAGTAGTGCCTACAAGCTTGCAAGTGACCACTTAAAATACAACTGGCCTCTACTCACCGGGAACACGCAATGGAAGAGGAGATGCAGGAATCTAAAAGGAAACGGGCTCCAGGTTTAATTGCCTCCACGCGCTGCCACTCTCTCACATTGTTGTTAAGTGGTGCCCTGAGTGCGATGGAACAAAACAGTGCCTGGTCCTGTGCCGTGCTCACAGTTACCGTTATGCTTCATGCCATCGGTGCAGTCACCGTGTAAATCCATCTCCTTGAGATTTTTGCTTTTTTCCTGATCCTCTACCAAGCATGCTGCCCTTCCCCTGCACTGGTCTCTTATAATAACATATCCAATGTACAGGACTCTGAGAAGCATTCTGGTTGTTCTTTTTTTGCTCTTACAGCAGTCCATGTTACTGTCATGATTAGGTGCCATCATGTTGCGTCCGACTCATAGCAACCACAGGTATGACAGACAAACCGGTGCCGGCTCCTGCTCCATCCCCACAATTGCTCTTGTGGTTGAGCCCATTGTTGCACACCCTGTGTAAATCCATCTCTTTTTCACTGCCCCTCGACTTTAGCAAGCATGGTGTTCTTCCCCAGGGACTGGTGGTCTCTTCTGACAATATGTCCCAAGTATGTAAGACAAAGTCTCACCATCCTTGCCTCGAAGAAGAATTCTGGCTGTACTTCTTCCGAGACAGATGTTTGTTCCTCTGACAGTCCATGGTGCTTTCGATATTCTTCTCCATGACCACAATTCAGACACATTGACCCTTCAGACTTCCTTGGTCAATATCGAACTTGCACATTGTGGTAGCTATATAATCTGTTGTCAATTTGAGAGGACTACAGGTGATGGGTGGAGTTTACCTGTCAATCAGGTCATAGCCAATGAGGTTGCTGTGTGGGCTTGGCTTTCTCCTGAGGATTCCGGGAACTCTGGTATTCCTCCTTAGTGGTGGGAGACATTCTCTGTCTGCTCAGAGACATTGTAGTTGGGAGACATTGTAGTTGACAAGACACATGGAACTATGTTAGTGCCCTGAACTGGAGGAACCATGTGGAGACCCCTGCCAGCGCTGAGATGCCTCTACCACCACTGGATCCACAGCCTGTGATCTTCCTGTATTTGGTGTCACTGCATGTGTTTTGTGGGTCTGCAGAGGACTTTATAGATTGGTATCGGACATATGAGCTAATATCGGATTTATAGACTTGATCTGGACCAGGCTGGGATGTTTTCTTAATGTACAATTACTCTTTATATAAAGCTCTTCCTTATACATATATGATGAATGTGTCTATGAATGAATTTGTTTCTCTAGTCTACCCAGACTAACATACACATGTACATAAGGCAATTGAAAATACCATGGCTTGGATCAGGCACACCTTAGTCTTTGAAATAACATCTTTGTGTTTCAACACTTTAAAGAGGTCTTATGCAGCAGAATTACCCAATCCAATGAGTAATTTGATCTCTTGACTGCTGCTTCCATGAGCATTGAATGTTGATCTAAGCAGGATGAAATCCTTGATAACTTTAAGTCTTTCTCCATTTGTCCTATTGTGAGGATTTCTGTTTTCTTTACACTGAGTTGTAATCTATACTGCAATCTTTGATCTTCATCCGAAAATGCCTCAAGTCCTCCTCGCTTTCACATTGGTGTCATTTGCATATCACAGGTTGCTAATAAGCCTTCCTCTAATTTGATGCCAAGCTCTTTTTCATGTAGTCCAGCTGCTTGCACCATTTACTCTGCAACAGTTTGAATAAGTACGTTGAAGGGACACATCCCTGATGGATATGTTTCCTTGTTCTGATCAAAGAATCCCCTTGTCCTTTTTGAACAATTGCCTTTTGGTCTGTGTACAGATTCCCTATGAGCACAATGGAATGTTCTGGAATTCCCACTCTTCTCAATGTTAGTCACAGTTGATTATGATCCACACGGTTGAATGCCTTTCCATAATCAATAAAACACAAGTACACATCTTTGGGTACTCTTTGCTTTTAACTAAGGTCCCCCCGATATTAGAAATAATAATTTCATTTCATTTCCTCTTCTGAATCTGTCTTCAATTTCTGGCAGCTTCCTATCAATGCCTGGCTGCAATTCTTTTGATATATCTTCTACTAAATTTTACTTGTGTGATATTAATTAATGATATTGTTTGATAAATTTCACATTTAATTGGGTCCTTTTTCTGTGGAATTGACTCAAATATTAATTTCTAGTCATTTGGCCAGCTATCTGTCTTCCAAAAATTCTTTGCACAGACTAGTGAATGGTATTTCCAGGGCTGCATCAATTCAATGGGCCATTTTAATTGCTAGTTTGTCAATTCGTGGAGCCTTGTGTTTTGCTGATGTCTTCTGCGCACCTTGGACTCCTTTCTTCAGTAGCACCCATGGGGGTCTAGGCCACCCCTAGCAATTGATGAATATCCTCACTTCGTTTTGGTACAGTGACTCTATATTCTTTCCACAATATTTTAATGCTTCCTGCTTCAATCAATATTTGTCCATAGAATCCTTCAATATTGTAATGCAAATCTTGATTTTTTTTCAATTCTTTAAGCTTCAGATATGCTGAACATGTTCTTAGCTTTGGGTTTGCTATCTTCAGGTCTTTGGATATTTCATTCTTAACATTTACTTTGTCTTCTCAAGTTGTCCTGTGAAATTTTGTTCCATTATTTTACTTCATTGCTTCTTTCATTCCCTTTAGCTACTCTATATTCAATAACAAATTTTAATCTTTTTTGACATTCACTTTGTTTTTTTTCTTTTATATCTGTGTTTTTTAATGATTTTTTTTTTTGCTTTCTTTCTTTATGATGTTAGTGTTAGGTTAGGTTCTCTAGAGAAGCAAAACCACTGATGCCTGTATGTGTTTGTACACAGAAAGAGATTTATATTGAAAAAGTGAGGAAATAGGTGAGTCCAGTTTGGTTCAAATCAGGCGTCTCCTGACATGTGGAAGCTTGTAAACAGGAAGAGGGTGACAAAGCAGAGACTGTGGAGGGCACAGGCTGGTGGATACCAAAGTCCAAAGTGAGTCAAATGAATCCATCATTGGTAATCTACTGTTGGTTGTTGGGATGGGCAGGCAAAGCCAGAGAAGATCAAAGGATCATATGCATGATTCAGCTCTGGCGGATGGTGAAGAGCCAAAGAGTTGTTGATCATATTTACTCTCCCTCTCTTACACAAAAATTCTTAGGACACCAAGGAGGTGTCATAAGGCTGTGACACAATCGTTAAATTGAGCTTTGCCTCTCCCCTTACTCAGAAGTATCTTGTTATCATATCCCTAATCATCACTATGTTCTTTATGTCATCCAACTTGACTGGTGTCCAGTCATTAATGTTCATTGCATTAAATCTGTTCTTGAGATGACCTCTAATACCAGGAGCAACATGCTCAAAGTCGTAGATTGGCTCTTGTAGACTTCTTTTAAATTTCTTTAGCTTCAAC
The DNA here is from genome assembly GCF_050624435.1 of Tenrec ecaudatus. Taxonomy (NCBI): domain Eukaryota; kingdom Metazoa; phylum Chordata; class Mammalia; order Afrosoricida; family Tenrecidae; genus Tenrec; species Tenrec ecaudatus. The sequence continues at coordinate 155,496,260 of NC_134531.1, read as the reverse complement.
CTGCACTTGATAATTTGTTTCACATTAAGTCCCTGTCCTTATTTAGGCTGATAATAATGAACTTCTTCATAATCTTTTCTTATGGATATATTTGACTTTATTCCTTTTATTCCACATGGTGAGATTTACATGTATAGATATATATGCTTATGCAGTTAAAAGAGAAAAAGAATAAAGTATTTGCAATGAGGAAGTTGTTGATCTTGAAACTTCTATCATGCTGTCTCCAGCTTTGTTTCTATCCCCAGTGCCATATTTCCCAACCCTTGATCTTTCTCCTTTGTTTTCAACTTTTGCATTCCAATTGCTAATATGTATCAATGCATTTTGATTACACGTTTGATTATGATTGAAGAAGTTAGTAAGATTCTTCAATTTCTTTATTACTAGCTTTAATGGTGCATAAATTGAAAGAATAGTTATATTAACTGGTGTCTTGATAGGTACATAAATATTATACACTATTTTAATATTACAAACAGTATTGCCCATCAAGATAAACCTTGAAATGTTCTTTTTTATGATGAATGTGGTGCCATTCCTCTTGAATTTGTTATTCCTGGCATAGTGCACTGTATGGTTATCTAATCCAAAATGATCTATATCAGTCTATTTCAACTCACTAATGCATAGGATATTGATCTCTATACATTCCATTTAATTTCTGATAACTTCCCATGTTTCTAGATTCAGATGTTGTTGATTTCACATTTCAATTGCTCATGGATGTTTGCGGCTGTTCCTTCTCTTTTTGAGTCATCTTATACAAGGTTATAAAGATCCTGAAAACTTTGCTCCATCCACATTAATAAAGTCAAGTCTACTTTGAGGGGACAGAACTTCCCTAGCAGTATTTTGAGTGTCTCAATCGTGGAGGCTTGTCTCCTGGCACTGTGGGAAGCACAGTTCTGCTGCTCTTCGTTACGTTTTCAACCACTAATCTCTGTTGTTTCTGGATCACCTAAACCTCTTCTAAATCTTAACCTAGCATCTCTGATGAAGCCCATAGCCGCCCTACGCGCAACAGAATGGTCCTGCGCCATCATTACCAGTGTTCCTATGCCTGAGCCCATTCATGAACCCACGGTGTCAATCCAGCTCATCGAGGTCCTTGCTCTTTTTCCCTACCCCCCCCCCCACACACACACACTTTACCAAACATGATGTCCTTCTTCATGGGCTGGTCTCTCCTAATATACGCCCAAAGTATATACAGCAAAATCTTGCCATCCTCGACTCTAAGGAGCACTGTGGCCCTACTTCTTCTAATACAGGTCTGTTTGTCCTTTTCACAGTCTATAGTACTTTCAATAGTCTTCTTCAGCACCACAATTGAAATATGTCTATTCTCCTATGGTCTTCCCTATTCAGTGTCCAACTTTCACATTCATATGATACAACGAAGAATACCATGCCTTACTCCTCAAACATCCTTGCTCTTCAATACTCTAAAGAGGTCTCCAGCACGCAGGGCTGCATCAGGATAGGTACACGCAGCTTCTTCTCATGTATGTCTTGCAGGAAGTGAGCCTTGCCAGCTGAAGCAGGGGACTGGCTAAGGCAGCTGCATCCTGGTCCCACCATCCCAAAACAAGAGACCTGAGAACTAGAAGGGCGAGGCTCACCAAGCCATTTATCTCTCTGCCCTTCAGTTAACCCCACATGTGTTTATCAGCCAGGTTGACACAATAAACTGTAACTAACTCAACTGCCATGAGGCAAAATAACAAATGCTGGCAAAGATGTGGAGAAATTGGAACTCTCATCTAATGCAGGATTATAAAACCACGCAGCTTCTGAGGAAATCAGTTTGATGGCTCTTCAAAAAGTTACATATAGAATTTCCAATACGGCCCCAAGAACTCCATTCCTATGAAGACTTGAAAGCAGGAACTCACAGATCATTCGATACTAATGTTCATTGCATCATGATTCACAGTGTCACAAGGTAGAACCAACTCACGTATCCATCAAAAATTAACCAAGAAAAAATGCAGTATATCCATATAATGGAATATTATTCAACCATAAAGATAGCTGAAGTTTTGATACCAGAGAAATGAAGTTTTGATACACGCTAGTATATGAGCAACTATGAAAACTTGCTAAGGGGAAAAGTTGGCCCTAACAGGAAAAATATTATTTAATCCTACTTGCGTGCTCTTTTCAATCTTTTAATACGCATGTGAAAGCTGAACAATGAATAAGGAAGACTGGAGATGAATTTATGAACATGAATTATGTTGTTTGCAAACAACATACCATGGACTATCAGAAGAATACACTGCTAGTACCAAGGGCTCAAGGAGCCGTGGTGGCATCGTGGTTTCATTGGGCTCTAATCCACATGGTTGGCCGTTTGAAATTGCTGCTCCAAGGGAGAAAGACTGGACTTTCTACTCCCATAAGCAGTTACAAGCTCAGAAACCTACAAGGGGTCACAATGAGTCAGCACGGAATTGATGAGACTGAGTATGTTTTAACCATAGACTACCAGAAGAGTAAAGGTCTTGCAAGGAGACCAGACAGGGTGCTCCTTAGATGTAAGGATGGTAGGACTAAGTCCCATGTACATACTTTGTACATGCTATCAGGAGAGACCCATCCTTGGATGAGGACACCATGCTTGGTAAAGTAAAAAGTAAGTGCAGAAGAAGAAAGTTCTCAATGAGGCGATTGACACAGGGTCTACACAATGGGCTCAAATGTTATTACCTTTGTGAGGATGACGAAGGACTAGGCAGCTCTGTGGTACATTAGGTCACCAGGAGGAGCCAACTCAATTGCACTGAACAACAAAACAATTTATGTGGCTTATCAATTGAGCGACTACCCACCAGGTCAGCAGTTAGACCCCACTAGGTGCTTCACAGGAGAAAGACGAGGCTGCCTGCTTCTGTAACGCCTTTCAGTCTCGCCAACTCAAGGGCAGTTCTGCTCTCCTAGAGCGCCACTCTGAGGCAGAATCAACAGAATGTCAGCTGCTTGTTGATTTGTTTTTTGGCATATAAAAATCTAAAATAGGAAAATACATGAAAGCCAAATGGCAAACATTAGTGGTAAACATTAGTGTTTGCCAGAGGCAGATTGGAGGGAGAAATGGAGAGTTATTACTTAAGGGCCATTGAGTTTCGGTTTGGGGTGATAAAAAAGAATTTAAAATGGATCCCAGGGATGGTTGAACATAGTGAATGTGATTAACGTCATTGGTTTATTCACGTAAATATAATTGAAATCGCACATGATTTGTTATATGTTGTTATATTACCATGATGCAGCTTTAAAGTATATAAAAATGTATATCCCTGAGCTTCCTAAATCCAAGAATTAAACAGAAAACAATGTGGTATCGTTGTTCAGATATCATCAGAAACATAAATAATGTAAACAGCTACCCACTGCCATTGAGTTTAGTCCAGTTCACTGCACTCTCATAGAGGGTTTATGAGGCTGTAGATTTTTATAGAAGCAGACAGCCTCCTTTTGCTCCTGAAGAAAAGGTAGAGGTTTGAACCCTGAAACTTGTAGTTACCAGGTCAATGCTTACCTGACAGCACCATGAACACTTTCTTGTAAGTGGATAGAAGTGTGAAAATAAAAGAACGATTTCAGCCCAAAATTTAAAATAACAATCTATCCCTAAACACGGCTGACTTTGTACAGATTAAAAACAAAATTACATTCGGTTCTTTCTGCACACAAAATAATGTTAGGGCTTTTCCTTAATAAATTTTGTGTGTGTTTTGTTAAGTGCCATTGAGGCAGCTCTGTCCGACTCATAGGCATCGCATCCCAGCCCCCTGCAATTATGACAGAATGAAACAGGACCTCATACTTGTTTGTGTGAAGGGTCACATGGAAAAGTGGAATGTGGAGTTGGAGAAGATGAGTCATTCTGACTCAATGGAGTCCTTGTGAATGTTTTCTCCCAGCCCGGAAGCAGGGGTTAGAGATGAGGCATCGGAGACAAAGCGGTGCCACGGTAATGTGCACAGTTCCACTGCTGCCTTCTTTTGCAGACGTGCGGCTGGAGAACACTCCCCTTGCTGGCACTTGACTCTTTTCTAAGGTGGTGTCGGAACAGTGACTGAGCTACAGAGCCACAGGGCTGCGGTTGAGGGATGCTGCTGCGGTGGACGCTCACTCATGCTAGCTTGGGCTGAAAGAAGGCGAAGGCACAGAGAATAAGCAATGCCGTGGGCCTTTTGAACACCAAACTAAAAGCAAACCCACCCCCATCGACTTGATTCTGACGCACATCCAACCTCACCAGGGTGTCAGAGGCTGGACATCTTCAGGGGAGCCGATAGCCTCTTGTTTCGCCATTGGAACGGCTGATGAGTCTAAACCTTGGGCTTTTCAGTTAACAGCTCAATGCTTCCCCAACGGCACCACCAGAACACAGCATGAGTATGTTCTCCAGTGGGTGAGCCCCTAACAGTTTCTTCCCTCTCAATACTGAAGACACATCTACCTCCTGAGGATGTGCTAGCCTGAAACACCCTTGCCCTTTCTTATCTGTGTGGCTTTCTGTGTAACCCTGAGGACAAGATCAGAGGTTGACTCATCTGGAACACGTTACTGGAGCCTCTCTTACATTGCACGAGAAATCCCCAGAGTACATTGCACATCCAATGACTACCTACTCAGAGAGGTTTCCTGACGCAGCAAAGTAAGCTACCCTGGGCTGATGCCAACTCCTGGCATTCCCATTGGGTCAGAAGGGAACTGTGATCCATAGGTCTTCCATGGCCGAGCTTCCGACGGGCAGACCCTTCTTAGTGGATGCAAGCTGTGGACTTTTTCAGTGAGTGTCGGAGTGTGGTCATCATTTGTGCCAGCAGGAGGGAACCTTCAGTAATATTGTAATGACTGAGTGGACAGGACAATGACTGCCAAGTTGGAGCCCTGCATTTTTGGAAACTTGATATACTAACGTGAAGACAGCTTCTCATTTTGAGGTTCCCAAGTGATTTAGAAACTTTTTTTTGAGAAAGACTATGATGTTTCAAGCAAATTTATTTTTAAGCCCAAAGTACAAGATTAAGACATGTAAATTGCTCTGAAGAATGACGCAAAGGACAGTTGGTCAGAAGCAAGTGTTGGCAGATGATTCTGAGGTTGATGAGAGACCCGGGAGAAAGAGGAAATGGTCTCTTTCTTTCTTTTGCTGTGTATTAGAAGGTGTTTGGAGTTGTTACCGAGGGTAAGTGGTGCATAGCCTTTCCTCTAAGGGGAGGGAGATTCCCCCTGCAGTCTCGTGGCTGAACACTGGGATAAGAAAGAACCACTGAGTGACACCACGGACAGTGGTTTAAAAGCTTGACTTTTAAACTCGAAAATCCGAATGTTCAGCCTCTCTCTGTGGCAGTTACATAATTTCCTGTCAACTTGAGCAAAGGGGTGGAGCCTAGTCTGTTAAGTAGGTAACAGCCTGACTGATGCTTCCTTGTCGGCATGGCCTACTCCTGAGGCTTCTAGGAATTCTTTTCTTCCTCCCTGGATGTGGGAGACACACTTTCTGCTACACCTTCCTATTGACAAGCCACATGGAGCCACACTGATGGCAGCCAGAGCCCTGGAGATGCTTCCACCGCCACTGGAACCACAAGAATTTCCACCCACAGACTTGTGATCTTCTTGCATTCGGCATCATTGCATGTGTTGTGTGAGTCTGAAGAGGAATTTATAGGCTGGGATCAGACATATAGGCTAATATCGGACTTATGGGCTTGACCTGGATTCACTTGGTATGTTTTCTTAATATAAAATTACTCTTTAATATAAAACGCTCTCCTACATATATGAGTTGTGGTACTAACATAATCTGGTACAAATTTGGGACTTCAGGGGATAAGAGTGAAGGGGTGGAATCTAGTCTGTCAACCAGCTCATAGTCAATGAGGTGCCTGTGTAGGCATGGCTTTCTTCTGAGAATTCTGGAAATAGGCTATTTCTTCCTTGGAGGTGGGAAACTTTTTTCTCTCTTGGCCCAGTCCCTGGAAGATACTCTACTGACAAGGCTGACTTACTGCGAGACATCCCTGAGGAGAAGGTGCATGGACCTACCCTGATGGAGCTCTGGGTGCTAGAGCTGTCGTGTGGAGACTCCTGCCAGTGCTGAGATATTTACAATGCCACTGGATCCAAAGACTTCCCACCCACTGGCCTCTCATCAGCCTGCATTCGGCGTCATTGTTATGTGTTTCGTGAGTCTGAAGAGGGCTTCATTGATTGGTATCAGACTTATGGGTTAATATAGGACTTATAGACTTGATATGGATTGGGTTGAGATGTTTTCTCAATCTTCAACTGCTTTTGTATATAAATCTTTTTCTTATACACATATATGTTTCTATGTATTTTTTTCTGTAGTCTAACTAGACTAACACATGAGTGTCAATTGATTTGTTTCTCTAGTCAATCCTGACTTTACACATGCTCTGAAAGTTTTTTTTTCTTTTAATGTAGTCAATAAATATTGACTAAACTCCGCTCTGTTCAAGACACAGTTAGGGTATCGGGGAAATGATGGGGAGACGATAAGGATTGACCTGATTTTCAACACCAAAAAGCATTCTTTTCAGTGGAATAAACAAAAAAAGAGAAATAAACAAATATGTGAGTAAAATAGCCATGAACTATGATAATGCCATAAAGGAATGAAAACTAGGGTCTTAGATGGATGCTGATGGGGCAGAAAGCTCATCTTTGAGTAAGTAGCATTTAGAGTATAAAAGGAGAGTGAACCTATGTGAAAAGTCAGGGAAATAACTTTCCAGAACAAGGTATAAAATAATATGGGCAAAGTCCCCAAGTAAAGATAAAACATGCATTGCTTGAAGGTCAGAACAAGGGGATGTGTGTTTGCAAAGGAGTTGGATGGCATCAGATGGTGTCAGGGAGGCAGCCACATCATGTAGAGCTTATTAAGCAAGGAAAAATGTTATCCACAAACTACTCATCTCCAAACTGGAAAATTTTCTATAAATATAATCTCCAAGTCTTGGCTATAGTTTGGAACCTAATCCTTGGGGGGCTTGCATATAGCTTGAGCTAAGCAAGCTCTGTTGCAGAAAGGGAAGGTGCAAGTCTGAAGTCACCAACTGATTAGGGAACGAAGAAGAACAGTGGAAGGAAGACTGTGGAACTGAGAAGTAATAAGCGAGAGAGGCTTGGGGCACAGCTGAGTTTTCCTCGGGGGGGGGAAGGGGGCTCTAGAAAATCTTTAAGAATGAGAATCCAGAAAGAAGCCCATTATGTGATCAAACATGATAGAGAGGTGGACTTTGGTTAATTGACCATTAAAGAGTATAGGAGTCCCTTAGGACTGAAGAGATTAAGGACATTAAGGATACTTATTTGTTTGAAAATCTATCATCACAAGACTATAGAATCTCTGAGAACAGGAATGTCTCTGACTACAGGAATTCTAACTCATTCATTTTAATCCCCAGTGTTTATAAGAGGATGTACCAGATAATGGGCACTCATTAAAAGTACCCTCAATGAACAGACAAATGTGGGGATGAACGGATGATTATGTGGATGGAGGGATGGATGGATGACTGCTTGTATGTAAGTATGTGTGGATAGATGCCTGGAGAATGCATGGAGGGATGGTTGGGTGGAGAGATGGCTGACCATTAGAGGCAAAGTAAAGGTGTCTTACTTCACCATTGTTATAATACTTAGAATTACGTATAAGTAAAAACTCCTCCTGTGTTGCTGGAAATTACTATATTTAAATCTGAGCTCTGACATAAAATAATATACTGAGTTTATAAATGACCTCAGCCTGAAATATAGCAATAGCACTTAGCTATGTACTCTCCTATCTTTTCTGTGGGAGATCCTGCTGTAATCTACTAGCCTTCTTAGCACAGATTTTGCTTGTGGAAAATAACAGACACTACTTCTCGAATTAGCTTCTCCCAGCAACTCCTCAAAGAAGTATTGTGACCCAAAATATCCATGTTCTTAAAAATTCTGTCCCTCCAAGGTCAATTAGCATCACATAATTCACAGAGAGGATGCCGCATATCCCCATCCGGTGAGTGGGAGTAGCATCTTAAAAGCTCGTGAGCGCCCACCCGAGGTACAATTGTTGGTCTTTCCTCATTCAGAGGAAAGCAGACTGATGCAAATAGAAAGACACATGGAAGCGATTAGTTCGACACTCTAGTGGAGCGGAGACTCAGTGGAACCACTGGCTACCGCTACCAACGCTCTGCAAGGATCACGTTCGCCTACTCGAGTGAGTAGAAGTCCTGGAGAGAGTGGGGGGACCATGTGGAGGATGACTCAACATCACTCAGGAGCCCAGCCTCCTGGTCGGATCGAGGCTGTGGGAACTCCACACGATGCCCTCTGCCTTCCTGTCTAGAACGGAACTCACCTCTGCGTTAGAATAATCAATGTTTCAAGATCAAACGGTGGGTGAAGGGGGACAACAGACAGTGTATGACACTAAATGACAATAATAATATATAATTGATCAGGGATTCACAAAGGTGGGAGGGTGGGAGAGGGAGGGGGAAAAGAGGAGCTGATAGCAAGGCCTCAAGTACAAAGAAACTGTTTTTGGAAATATTGGTGGCAGCATGTGGATAAGTGTGCTTACTAATATTGAATGATGGATTGTTATAAGATTTGTACGAGCAGCCTCCCAATAAAACGATTCATTAAAAAGAATAATTTTCTATTAAATACTATTGAGTGGTAAAAGATACCTAAATAAAATTGTATGGCTATAAAAACTTAAAAAGGATCAAAGCCTCAATTTTCAAACAAATGAAAAATAAAAATAGTTAAGTATTGTAACAAGAGGGGATAAAAATGATCCAAAGGGAAGTGATTGCACAAGAACAAAGCTCAGAGGGTTAGAAAGGAAGGGGGTGGAAGCAGGAACGCAGGGAGGGAGTAGGGTAAATCAGGGAACCATAAGGGGTTGGCCCCAATGAGTTATGTGTTCTTTAATGTAATCTGCTTTATAAACCTTCACTTAACATTCAAAAATATTTTTAATTAAAAAATAGAAAAGCTCTGTCTGGTGACCATAGTTTTATGTCAGTTGAACTTAGCATGGTTCCTTAGACGCTGTCTTACAGGAAATATCTAAAATTTGGATTGAGAACTGGGAGAAGACAATGACAATGAATTGCATGGCAGGGTACTAAAGAAAAAATCCGTCCATACAATTATTCTGTTAGATTCCCAGAGGTGCCCTGGCCACTTCCTTTCCAGAAGCCCAGTGCTTGACATCTCCTTGGATTCCACAAAGTGGGAGCTGAGAGGCCCTCCCAGGAGGTGCTCTTGATCAAAGAGCAGGGATCACAGGCTTTTCAAGACCTGGAGGGAGGAAGACAGACGGGGTTCAGGTAGCATACCTGGGAGGAGTCGCAGTTTCTCATCTCCTTCTTCTTTGCTAGACGCTTCTTTTTCTTGTGAAGAGGTTTGGACTCTAAAATCATTTCTTCAAGCTCAAAGGTAGGGTCACAATTCAGCCTGCCTTTCTGTGGGGGAAGAAACAGGTTGGCTCTGTGCTCAGATTCCACGATCCAATACACCAGCCCTAACATGGAGACTAACACTTTATCTCTCAAGAAAAAAGCCCAAGAATAACAAGCTAGGATTCCCACTCGATGCTTTATATAATTTAATACCATCATTATTTCCATCATTCTTTGATTTAATCTTTTGCTTATTTTTTTAAACTTCCAATGACCTTTCAATGAATTGGGAAAGTAACCAAATTATAATTATTTCACTAAGGTTTGAGTTCTGGGCTCATTTTTCTCAAATCATGTGGATCATACAGACCCGAATCAGCTAAACTGCTTGTTCAGATTCCCAGTTCTCAGCTAACCTCTCTAAATACACATTTCTTGAGACAAAACCCAGGAATGTGAATTTTTTAACAGCCTGACGTAATGACTTGGATTTCAAGTAAAGTCGAGAGGTAAGGGATCCTGTTCAGGACGTTCAGGGTGAATCCAAGGGATCCACAGAGAGGGGGAATGGGAGGCTCGGGAAGAGGCACCCAGAGAGACCTCCATGGAAGGTCTCCTTCACCCATGGTCCATACATCCTACACCGTGCAACGTGGACAGCTAAGACCTGACCCCATTTTCCTGGGAAGCTTGGCAGTAGGGACAGCCTACCCTCAGGTATCCACCCTAGACTACTGAAGCCCTTCTCTCCCTTTGTGCTTTCACGATGCTAGAGGGACTATTGTCCCTCTGCTGTTTGTACAGGAAGGAGAACAGTCCCACAAGCACCTTACTTTGACTTAACAAGAGAAAATTCTGCACTGGCTCTAAGGAGTCTTTTTAGAGTTCATTTTTAGCAGTAATCTAGTTACAGGTACAAACATACCCCAGGTCCTAGGAACAGAGAAAGAATTTCAGGCCTCTTTGGGCCCCTGACCTAAACATCAGATTCCAGCTTTGACCAGTGGTTTCCAGTAGGATCAGCTGCCCTGGGCTAGATGTGCATGTGCAATTCTTTCCCTTTAGCTACGGGTCATTATGAATAAAGCTTCTGGGACAGGATTGTCAGAGGAAGAGTGGCAAGTGATAACAAGTAGAGTCTCACCCCTAATTCCAACCGTCTCGATTCCTTTGACTGACAGAGTGCTACAGACATAAATATCCACATATTTAGACAAAGAAAACATTTATTAAAAATTCAGCAGATTCACACATATAACTATTTTTGGTTTTATACTTTCTCTCCAATGGAAGCATGCCCTCCAAAAGTGGCTAGGAACTAGGATTCCAGATACAGAAAAACTTAGATTAGACTCCCAGCCCAGTCATTTGCTGGTGTGGTGGTTACATAATTTTTGTATCAACTTGAAGATAAAAAATGTCGGGGTGGAGTCTAGCCGGTTAATCAGGTCACAGCCTGGTGGTACCTCCCAGGGAGTGTGGTCTTCTCATAAGGGGGATCCTGGGGACTTTCACTCTCTCTCTGCCTTCACCTTCCTGTTGAAGAGCCACACTGGGAGCTGCCAGGGCCCTGTGATGCCTCAACTGCCATTGGATCCAGCAGACTTTGCACACACTGGCCGTCGATGTTCCTGCATGCATTGTTGCATGTGGCTGTGTGAGTCTGAAGAGGGCCTTATGGACTAGTACCAGATTTATGGACCAGCATTGGACTAATGGACTTGATATGGACTGGGCTAGGATGTCTGTTTGATATAATAATTACATCTTTTTGTTGTTTTAACTAATTACTTCCTAATATCGATATGAGTGTCCCTGTATTTGTTTCTCTAGTCGACCCGGGCTGTCACAACTGGCTAGGTGGCCTTTGGTGATGAATGTACCTGGTGTGTGTCTCAGGTTTATCATCTGGAAAATTGAGATTTTGATACTCTTAGAACATTAGTGTGGTCATCAAGTGAGACTATATATATGTATGTATACGCTGAAGGAAAGTGATTATGGATGGACTGGTTAGAATTGACTCACATTAGGAATAAATCCTGGGATGAGCCTCTTCTGCAAAACTGCATCCCAGTTAATGTCATTCAAATATGGAAAGTTCTGGACATCTGACAACTGAGAAAATCGTTGGTCTGGATTGGGTTCAAGTAGCTGCCAATGAAACAAAGCAGGGAGAGCAAGAAAAAGGTTATAATTTTAGGGGGAAAACCATATTTATCCCCATAAATGTATCCAAGTAACCAGGCTGAAGGAAACAAGGCAGTTTTCCCTCCCTTACCCTCATGAATAATTAATATGAATGATGCTTATACTATAAAATACTGTTGATAATGCATCAGAAACCAATAATGTAGATACTAACTGCAAGGAGGTTTTTTGAAGCAAAATCGGTTACCTACTAAGTCAGATATATCTTTGATTCCCAACTCCCTATTTACCAGCAATGGACAAGTTTGTTCCCAGAATATTCACTGACCCATATGAATAGAAAGGATTGTAATCTAAACCATAAGACTGCAACCAGGGTTAACTGAGCTGTGAAAATTCAGCTGACCATCCGCATCTAGTAGGTGGCCAATGTTCATTTCCTGTAACATTTTTACAAGTAAAACTCATTTCCTACTTAAATATTTTAGCTGTTTTTATAACGAATCAAAATATGGCACGGGGCGGATGTAACTAAGGCTGCTTTTACCAATGAGTTAAGTGTGTTCCTCCATGGTCCCTCCAGCGCAATGCCACGGCACACTCGTCGTTCCACTGGGAAATGTCTGCTCCTCTGGAGAATGTTTTGCAGGTGTTGCTCAGGGTGTAATATTTTTAGGGAAAGGGACTAACTCCCTTCTCAAGAAATGCCTGTATGATTCCTGGTAGGTGAAAAGGGGAAAGTACTCAGCCAATCTCTAAAAGACTGAAGGTTTGAGTCTTTGAATGAAATGCTTGGAGAACGATTTCCAAAGGCGCAGCCAATGAAAGCTCTCCGAGGCGCACACACGGAGCCACCACGAATCAGAGTCATTTCAGTGGCAATTTATTTTTCTCCTGTTCCTCATATTTGGCATCATCAATATTAATCTTTCTATTCCCAAACAAGACACTATTCCCCAAGGACAAAAGGCACAGGCTTGGGATCTTTAATTCCCAACTTCCATTTGCTTTAAAAGCAATATCAGGTCCAAGCCAGGTTCTAACTGCAAACCCTGCGTGCGTGCTCTGTTTGCTCCCCTCTGTCTGTCCTGCAGGCGCCTTCTTACCTTTTTAAGCAACGACACCATGTCCTGGGACCAGGCAGACGGGTAAGTCACAATAGCGTTCTCGAACATGTGCATAATTTCCTTGCCAGAACTACTGGAGCGGATATGGTATGGTCTCTTAAAGAGGGGAAGAAGTAAGAGTCATCACTTTTATGGAGACAAAAGAAAAAAAATGGTGCTAAGAGTATTTCCAACTAAACTTTCAACCAATCAAATCTGAAAGTCAGTTTCTAACCTCTCCACCCAGATGGTTGTGTTGAATACATACACACACATATGAGGGGTTACCCCAAAACACCAGAAGTTATTTTCAAAGCTATGTAGTTAATTTATTTAAGAATCAACTGTATCACCTTATAAGTACTCCACATTACACTTAATACATTTGTCAACTCTGTGATTCCATTCTTGAAAACATTTTTGAAACATTTTCAAACATGTTTGGACAGCTGACAGCACCTCCCTCATTTTTTTCTTCACCTCTTCTACCTCTTCAAATCCCTGTCCTTTCATGTCCCTCTTCATTCTCAGAAAAAAGTCACACAGAGCGAGGTCAGGTGAGTAAGGTGTGTGGGGCAAGGGAGACATGCTGTTTTGTGCCCAAAACTGGAGCACTGAGATGGCTGCGTGGAGCAGGTGCATTGTCATGGTGGCAAAACCAGTCTCCTGTCTGCCACAAATCAGGCCTTTTGGTTGCACACCATTACACAATTTTTTCAGAACCTCTAAAGAGAAAGCTTGATTAACAGTCTGACCTGGTGGAATGAACTCCAAACGCACTCACTGTCCCCTCACATCCTGAATGGTTTTTGGTATAGATTCCGGTGTTGCCAAATATCTATATCTATCATCTATCTATCTATATATGATATCCCATAAATCTATATTTTCTTTTGGAACATCTGAATTTTTAAGTTTGTAGTTCTACCAGGCCAAAGGAAACGTTTCTGTGGGCTGAATCAGTCTCAGAGCTGCCAGTTTGGACTGACTTTGTAAAGTAACATATACAAAGAGATTTGGACAAGAAATCAAGAAGGCTAAGTCTTAGAAGGTGCCAAGTTCAGGCTTGATCACGGTGTGATTCAGAAGTGGATTGTACGTGTCTCCCTTCTGCTCCTTTGCTAGATCCCTAAGGAGCAGTGACAAGATGGCAAGAGGCCCAGACAAGTTCAAGCCCAGACCCTATTGCTGTTAGCTCCTCACTCCAGAAAGTAGACTTGAGAGCTTTTAGAAGAGATAAAGGTTTTTTTCAGTTTCTGGGACAACTAGATGTTTTGACACTTTTAACTTGGTAGTGGGGGCCGGGTAGTGGTGGTGAAAGAAAGGTGGATTAGTTATAGTTTTCAAAAATTTCCACAAGAGGGCAGCCTTGATTGGGGCTCCTGTACTGTTAGAGGACTCCAGGAGGTTTCCTCTTTTTCAGGCAAGGATGAGCTCTTTGGGAGCCAGGGAGGTGCGGTGGATAAAACACTCAGCCAGGAGCCAAAAGGTCGGTGATTGGAACCGACCTCCGCTCCGTGGGAGAGCTATGTGGTAGTCTGCTTCTGTAAAGATTCAAAATCTCGAGTTCCCTGCCGTTAATCAATCCCAACTCAGCATCCCCAACGAGGCAGGGGAGAACTGCCCTATGTGTTTCCCAGACTGTAAGGCTTTATGGGAGTAGAAAGGGTCAGGTTTCATTCTCAAAGGAGCTGATAGTTTCAAAACACCAACCTTCTGGTTAGCTGCCCATCGCATAACCCACGGCTACACCAGCACTTCCAAATTTGGGAATCCTATGGGGCAGTCGGTTTTGTCTTATAAGACTGCTATGAGTCTCAGCTGAGTTGATGGCCAGGGATCTGTGAGTTTGGTTCAAAAACCACTTAAAGCCAGAGGTTTTACACCATAGAGGTTTGTTAGTACTTTTCACCTAATAAGCTCAAAACCACTCACTGCTAACAAGTCGATTCTGACTCACAGCTACCGTATAGGTGTTCAGTAAATAGTCACTGAATGAAACATGCTTCCTTATAAACGAACTATACCTCAAACCATTGCCATCAAGTTAATTCTGTCCGGCTTATAGTGACCCTATAGGATAGGATACAAGGCTGTAATCCCCTACAGAATCAGACTGCCACATCTTGATCCTGAGTGGGAGCTTGTAGGTTCAAACTTTCAGAGTCTTGGTTCACAGCCAAAGTGCTTAACCATGGCTCTACCAGTTCACATATCCTACCGTAGAACAGTGAGCTAATATAGACATGCATCTGTCACGTGATGCTTACTAAATGATTGTGGACCCATGAGCAAGCTGAGCAAATGAAGGAGTTTAAATCCCACCTCCCAACCCCGCATTGCGAAACATTATTTTGGGGCTTTGGGTGGGTGCTGGGTCAGGTGCACCTCAGTCCTCAAAGTGACATTTTTGCTTTGCAACACTCTGAAGAGGTCTTGTGCTGCAGATTTATGTAACACGTCTTTCGATTTCTTGACTGCTGCTTCCATGAACATTGATTGCAGATGCAAGCAAGACAAAATCCTTGATCACTTCAACCTTTCCTCCATTTCTCATGGTGGTACCTATTGAACCAGTTGTGAGGATTATGGTCTTCTTTACACGGAGTCAGAATTCACACTGAAGGCTGCAATCCCTGGTCTTCACCAGCAAGTTCCTCAAGTCCTCATGACTTTCAGAAAGCAAGTGAGGTGGTTAAAAACCTTCCTCCAATCCTGATGCCGCATTCTTTCCGATGGCCCATCTTCTGGTACTCTCTTCAGAAATGCCCCCCTTCCACTCATTAGGCCTTCAGTAACTGACAGTGTTTGAAATGATACATAAGGTTTTCAGGGCTCCCTCCTCCCTTCTTTTTTGTCTGTTCTCAGTCTGGAAGCTCTGCTGAAACCTGCTCACTTTGGGTGACTGCTGGCATTTGAAATACCAGTGACATAGCTCCAGCATCACAGCCACACATAAGCTACCACAGTGTGACAAACTGACAGACAGGTGATGGTCAATGTTGGTAGAGTCTGTAATTTTACTTAGCATAATACATACATAGTTACATAGATTACACATACACCAATACTACATCTAGGTGCATGGGAGATATGACACAAAGCAATACTACAGTGTGCCGTGACGGGCTATATTGATCAATTCTGAAGTGAGCATACAAACTAAGGATAAACTCTAAAGAATGCACGAGGTAGAAAGGTACAATGGTAGAGGGGAGCATTGTGGTGCTGGGATGCTAATCAGACATAAGGGCTATTAGGAGGATGAATAGGTTCTCTTGTACACAGGGCCACCAGGAAGCAGAGATCAGCATATTTCAGAACACAATGCAAAAATGTTTCAGCTCAACATTAGTACAAAAACTAGCACAGCTTTCAAAACTCCCCAGGTGGAGCAAACAGTTTGTGATCTTCTGCTAATCTAAAGGTTATTGGTTCAAAGCTACTCAGTGGAACAGTGGGGGAAAGGCCCAGTGTTCTACTTCCATAAAAGTTGCAGCCAAATGCTTTGCCTGACTTTAGCACCTACTATACAGCCACAGTGGTCAAAACAGTGTGGTGCTGGTATAACGACAGATACTTAGACCAATGGAAAAGAGCTGAAAACCCGAAAATAAAAACATCAGCTTACAGACAACTGATTTTTGATAAGGGCCTAATAAATGTTAAATGGGAGGCAGATGCCCTCTTCAATAAGTGCTGCTGGAAAAACATGGATATCTACCTGAAGAAAAATGAAGCAAGAGCCCTACCTCACTCCATGCCCAAGAATAAACTCAAGGTGGATCACAGACCTTCAGGTAAAACCCCAAACAATTAGGGCATCAATGAGGGAATTGGGACAACCTGAGAACCTTGGCACAGGGAAGATATAAGCTATCAGAAATAGGGAAGGATACAAATGCAGAGGAATCACAAATTGACAAGTGGGATATACTGAAGATAAATCACCTGTGTACATTGAAAGAGAGTACATCACCAACACCAAGAGGCCCCACTGACTGGGAAATCATCTTTAGCAATGACACATCACGCAAAGGCCTGCTTACTAAAATCTACAATACTTTGCCAGCTGACAAGAAGAAGGATAAAAAAGCTAATTGTCCACTAAGGAGGTGGGCAAAGGATCTGAACAGAAGTTTCACAGAGTCTGAAATCCAAATGGCCAATAAACATATGAAGAAATGTTCCTGATCATTACCCATAAGAGAAATGCAAATTAAAACAACTATGCGATACCACCTAAAACTTTCAAAGATAGTCCAATTCAAAAATTCAGAAAGCATCAAGTGTTGGTGGAGCTGTGGTGAGATAGGAACTCTCATCTGCTGCTGGTGGACCTGTAGGTATGTACAGCCACTATGGAAATCGACTTGGCGAGGTCTAAAACAGATGGAAATTGAGCTAACCTATGACCAGCAATCCTCCTATTGGGCATATACCCAGAAGAGGCAAGAAACAAACCACGGCCAGACATCTGTGCTCTAATGTTCACAATGGCAAGGAGTTGGAAGCAACCCACATGTACAGTGCTACAGATAAGAGCCCGCAACACAGGGACTCCAGGACAGATAAAACCCTCAGGACCAATAATGAGAATAAAGATATCAGGAGGGGAAGGGGGAAGTGGGGGGAGGGAGGCAGAATCTATTACAATGATTGACATATAATACCACCCCACCAGGGGGGGAACAACAGAAAAGTGGGTGAAGGGAGACAGCAGATGATGTAAGATATGAAAATAATAATAATTTATAAATTATCAAGGGTTTATCAGGGAGCAGGGAGCAGGGAGGGAGGAATAAAATGAGGAGCTGATATCAAGGGCTCAAGTAGAAAAAAAATGCTTTGAAAATGATGATGGCAACATATGTACAAATGTACTTAACACAATGGATGGATGGATGGATTGTGATAAGAGTTGCAAGTGCCCCAATAAAATGATTTAATAATCATAGTAAAAATTACAGCCAAGAAAACCCTATAAAGCAGTCCTGCTCTATAGCCCATGGGGTTACTCTACATTGGGATCGACAACGTAGAGTAGCCCCAGCAGCTAACCACCTGTAACAAACATATATTTCATAAAGTAAAGACTCAAAAGTAATTGAACATTTCAAACCAACAAACAAACACAGTGAAATGGCCAGGTGGCAGAGAGGTGGCAAAGTAGATGGACAGCGTGGTAGTTACATAATCTGGAGTCTCAATTTGAGAGGATTAGGAGTGAAGGGGTGGAGTCTGGTCTGTCAATCAAGATAAAACCAATGAGGCCTCTTTGAGGGTGTGGCCTTCTTCTGAGAATTCTGGGAACTCCTATTTTTCCTCCTTGGAGGCGGGAGACATCTTCTCACTCTACTCACTCCCCTGGAGACTCTCTACTGACAAGGCTGACTTCCTGTGAGAAGCCACATGGACCTGCCCTGATGCAGCCCTGGGTGCTGGAGAAGCTACCTGGAGACCCCTGACAGTGCTGAGATGCTTACACTGCCACTGGATCCAAAGACTTTCTACCATTGGCCTGTGATTGTCCTGAATTCTGCATCGTTGTATGTGTTTCATGAGTCCGAAGAGGACTTTATAGATTGGTATTGGACATGTGGATTAATAGCAGACTTATGGGGTTAGACTGGACTGGTCTGGATGCTTTCTTAATGGGCAATTACCCTTTATATAAGTTTCTATTTTATACACATGTGAGTTTCTATGGATTTGTTTCTCTAGTACACCTAGACTAACACAGCAGCTAAGGAGTACATTCATCAAGATAAAAATCCAGTGGAGGTACTAAGGGGGCCTTTGCAAGCACATTTCCCCTTTGAGGCATATTTTTTTCCTGCAAATAAAAATGTATAGATGAAGATGAAATTATTGGTTAACACCCTCTCACTGTGGTTCAGTTGTGTTGGTATTTGTAATGAAAGCTTATTTCAGCTTTCTCAGATATGCTAAATTTGGAAATCTCATTGCATACAGTCTAGTTGGTGATTCTTCTGACAGTATGTCAAAATTGAGATATGGTGACTTGTTCCTCCATTCATTCAGTATCTCTTATTATAAGCCTATTAAAAATTAAATTCTGGGAATATTACAACACTATGGATTTTACCTTTTAAAAATCTACAATCTAATAATGTAGATCATAGAAGACTATAAAAATGTCTAGAAGAAGATATAAAGCTATAAAAAGGTCATATATTTATAAAACTGATCAAGCCCTAAAAAAAGTAAATGTATTTATGGATTCTGATCTTGAAAGTCACCATTTTATCTTATTAAGTGAAAAAGAAAGAGAGAGAAGGATCTCAAATGAAACATGAAGCATAATTTATTTTTTCTAAAACACTAGTAATAACAAAAAGAACAAAATGTTTGGACTTATTAATTCTTGGATACCTCCTAGAATTGGAGGTCAAAGGAAGAGGGGAATTATTTCCTAGTTAATATTTTCCTTGCTTTATAATTTCTGAGTGAGTTTTATTTCACTTTGTTATTTTCTTTATTTTCAAATAATTTTAAATTCAGATGGGTAATATACACATATGCCCATAAATATACCTATACTTTATGCACATATACATCCCAACCCATATAGCATACATATGTACTCATATAACTATTCCCACATTTTTATTATTGCTATTGCTAGCAATACTTTATATGTTACAGTATTCATCGTAAACAATCTCAAACTCCCAGCTGCCAGTGAGTCTGTTTTGACTCAGAGAAACCCTATAGGACAGGGTGGAACTGCCCCCGTGGGTTTCAGAGACTGTAGTACTTTCCAGGCACAGAAAGCCTTATCATTCCTCTGCATAGAGGCTGGTGGTTTCCCACTGCAATAAGCAGCCCAACAACACTTACTCCTACAACACTTACTATAGCTTTCCCTTACACTGAGTACTCGCCAGTGTCTTCATTGACCTTGGTCACGTCCTGCTCACTTCCCTCATGTCATGTGCTGCCTTCCTGCGTCAGAATTACCTACTATCTTGTCTGCAGTTTATTTTTATTGAATTCTTTACACAAGGGAACAAATCTTACCAGATGGAAGCACGTAAGAGCTGAGGAATAGCTACATACCTGGCTTACAAAGTTTTCTGCTTTTCATTAACTTGAATAACTCATCAAAGTTCAAATGTGCTTAAATATATTGTGGAAACCTCCTCATGGAAGAGAGCCGTAAATGCCAGGAGTGTCTGTGGTTAGATGTGAACTGTACTCTTTGGAATCACAGGAACAGATAAGATTATGAGACTCGCTTTTTGATTGCTTCAGAATCCCAGCTTTACTTTCTAGAGCATGGCAAAATCACGGGGCCATGAAGAAACAGACCCAGCTTCCAGCAAGTATTATTGTAAGTGAATAAGCCATTAAAAATAATTGGCACATTGAATGAGGAACTCTTGGTGGAGCAATATGGGACCAATGAAGAGGGCTGTTGACAGAACTAGAACAAACAGATCCCAGAAGACTAGGATGATCTGAGCTACTTCTATTGAACAAGCTCTTAAAGTTGATGGGCAACAATTATCCTGACACCATTGGCCTTAGAGGACTCTCGGATTGTATCCATTGAGGACATACATCCTAGGGGCTGGAGGTGAAGGTGTGAATTTTTTTAAATTGTGTAACACATACACATCATATTTGTTTCCTTTATAATTTTTCTCTAATAATTTTTTAAATTCAGGAAATTATTTGTTTAAAAGCAAACAACTTTAATTTTCCAGTGAAATCAGAATGTAGGCTACAATGACAGGAATTCAACAAGATGGGACATGAATTACACTTCATTAATAATTCACACTTGCCTTATTGACATGTGTCTGAACAGGAGTGCTGTACTCTGACTGCAAATGACATCTTTTATGCAAATATATCTATGCAAGACACTGAGGGAAATATACACATTCTCCACTTTGGGAGTTTATAATAGCCATATATTTCATATAATTTTCTTTATCTATTTAACATGAACTCGCCAGCCTGTTCCCATATGTAATGATAATCCAAACATTTCAAAGGATCGCATCAGCCTCAGAGGAGCACTGGAGACAGGGCACGTTATCTATTGGGTTCCTAAGCTCAAGGTTAGCAAGTCTAACTCATCAGTTGCTCATGGGGAAAGATGGCATTGTCTTCTCCTCTAAAGATTCACAGTTTATGCTGTGCTATAAGGTCATGATGGGTCAGAATCAACCCAGTGGCTGAGAGTTAGGCTTCAGAGTTCTTAAGGGGTTGCTGGTGGCATCACTGGGTAATCTTTGCCCTGATCATCAGCAGACAGTTCATGTCCACCAGCTGCTCTGCAGGGGACAGGTGAGATATCTGCTCCCCTAAAGATATACAGGCTCCCATTAGGATGTACAGTCTTAAAACCCTGTAGAGGGTCACTGTGAGTCAGCATCAACTCGATGACACTGGGCTTCGTTTGGTTTGATATCAGCATTACTGGTAGTAACTGCTTTCAAAGCCAAAACCCCACAGCCGTCTAGTCTAGTTGACGCCGACTGACAGGAACCCTATAGGACAGGGCAAAACTGCTCTTTGAGTTTCAGAGACTGTGACACTGTAAAAAAAGGAGTAGAAACCAGTCTTTCTCCCTTAGAGTGGCTGATGGTTTTGAACAGCTGACCATTCAGATGGGATCCCCACTCATAGCTCCTATGCCACCAGGGCTCCCTAACTGCTTTCAGCAATCCCCCAAATGCTTGTCTCTTAGCAAAGAACTCATGTTTCATTCTGAAATGGAACTTGCTGGAGGAGTAAACAAGGATAAATGCTATTTACTGTACCCGTCCTCTCAACAGCTCATACGCCGTCACGCCCAGAGACCACCAGTCCACAGCAAAGGAATAGCCTGATTCTCTTCGGGAGTTGAACATCTCTGGTGCTAAAGACATAGAAAAATTAAATCAAGTTTATTAACAAATCTATTTTCCCCCAAAGGAAACTTGCCAAGGTAAAGGATATAAATACTTTTATGGATATTGATCAAACATTTGTAGATTGCTCACAGCCGTAAAAAAAAACCACACATAGGGAACCAGTGGAGAGGTCTGGGAGGCCGGCCCCAGCACCATAAATTAAGTGGATTCCTGTCCCTCCCCCGAAAAGAATTTGTTCCAAAGGACGACATTGACTCTGCAGCTCCGGGAGATGAACATATCTGATCAGAGCACACGGGAGAAGATGAAGGGGCAGGAGGAGAGAGTGGAACACAGCCTGGCCCACCAGGCCGTGATGATGATGTTCCTGAGTAGAGCAGCCAGTCCACAGAGAGAACAACATGGCTGGTCCCACTATGAGAAATGATGCCAATCAGTGACTAAGGGCGATACAGGGGACAGCACCGGAGCCACAGTGTGGGATTTGCACCTGATCTGATCCCACCACACCGAGGCAAATCACTGGGGGAGTGCAGCGAAACAGCAAGGGAATGGAGTGGCAAGGTCCCCAGGGAATGCTGAAAGTGGACTTTGGGGCCAGGGCGTGGTGCCCCAACAGACTGGACTGGAAAACGCTCCTAAGGGCCAGTAAACGATCCCTGAACTAACTACAAGCTTTTCTCTTGTGAACTGTTTTGTTCTGTTCTTTGTCAGTGGTTGGTTTTTGTTGTTTTGTTGTCTGGTTGTGTACTGTTGCTTTGTTTTCCTCTGTCTTGTTTTCGTCCATGTTAGTGTCTCCACAGGTCTGTCTGAATAGGACAGGCTGGATGAACTATCTGGAGGAAAAACAATGGGACCGACAGTTCCGGGGGGACTTGGGGTGGGGGGGTAAGGGGGGTAAGGAAGTGGTGTTAACAAACCCAGGGACAAGGGAAAAACATGGGACCCCAAATGGTAGAGAAGGGGGAGTGGCAGGCCTGGTGGGAAATGATCAAGGGTAAGGTTGCTTAGAGAAGAGGTATACTCTAGCCCAGGTGGCAATGAAGCATGGTAGTAGGACAGGAGGAAGGTCAAGGGAGATGGAGGAAAGAGCTAGGAGTCAAAGGGCATTCATGGAGGTCTAGACAAAGACATGTACATGCAAATATATATAGGAGGATGGGGAAATTGATCTATGTGTCTATATTTATAGGTCAAGTATTAAGGTGACGGAAGGACCTTGGGCCTCTACTCAAACACTCCCTCAATGCATGAATACCTTCTTTTATTAAATTGGAACTCTATGATGCTCACTCTCCCGACACAACGGCTGGAGCCAAAGTGGGTGAACAAGTAAATGTGGTGAAGAAAGCTGATGGTGCCCGGCTATCAAAAGAGATAGTGACTGGGGTCTTAAAGACTTGAAGATAAACAAGCGGCCATCTAGCTCAGAAGCAACAAAGTCCACATGGAAGAACACACCAGCCTGTGTGATCGAGTGATCCCAAAGGGATCAGTTACCAGGCATTAAAGAACAAAAAATCATATCATTGACTGCACACCTCCATGATAGGATCGCTGAAGACAAATGGGTGCATAAGCAAATGTGGTGAAGAAAGCTGATGGTGCCCAGCTATCAAAAGAGATAGTGTCTGGGGTCTTAAAGGCTTGAAGGTGAACAAGCGGCCATCTAGCTCAGAAGCAAATAAGCCCACATGGAAGAAGCACACCGGCCAGTGCGATCACGAGGTGCCCAAGGGACCAGGTATAAGGCATCATGCAAAAAAAAAGATATAAGTGTGTGTATGTATGTGTATATATGTGTATATGTATATATGTATACATATATCTCATATTAAATGAAGGGGGAAGTGCAGAGTGGAGACCCAAGGCCCAAGTGTCGGCCAATGGAGATCCCCTCATAGAGGGGTTTAGGAGAGGAGATGGGTTAATTAGGGTGTGAGGTAGTATCGATGAAGAACACAGCTTTCCCCCAGATCCTGGATGCTTCCTCCCCCCAACTACCATGACCCGAATTCTACCTTGCAGGGCTGGATAGGACAGAGGCTGTACACTGGTACATATGAGGGCTGGAGGTACAGGGAATCCAGGGTGGATGATACCTTCAGGACCAAGGGTGTGAGGGACGATGCTGGGAGAGTGGAGGGTGAGTGGGTTGGAAAGGGGGAACTGATTACAAGGATCCACATGTGACCTCTTCCCTGGGAGAGGGACAGCAGAGAAGGGGGGAAGGGAGACTCCGGATAGGGCAAGATATGACAAAATAACGATGTTTAAATTACCAAGGGCACGTGAGGGAGGGGGGAATGGGGAGGGAGGGGAAAAAAAGAGGACCTGATGCAAGGGGCTTAAGTGGAGAGCAAATGCCTTGAGAATGATTGGGGCAAGGAATGTATGGATGTGCTTTATACAATTGATGTATGTATATGTATGGATGGTGGTAAGAGTTGTATGGGTCCCTAATAAAATGTAAAAAAAAGAAAAGAGAAAAAAATGATTAGGGCAAAGACTGTACAGATGTGCTTTATACAATTGATGTATGTATATGTATGAACTGTGATAAGAATTGTATGAGCCCCAATAAATTGTTAAAAAAAAAACACACAATTTTCTGGTAAGAGCTGAGGAATAGCCTCTCTCAGTAGCCACCTTCATTAACTAACATACTGATGCATGCAGAAGCCCTCAGGGACAGCTTAAATTTGTTTTAAAGAAAGAACACTTTCATTGGCATATAATTCACAAATTATATGATTAATATAAAAATATATATATATAAATATAATTCACAAACCATACAATCCAATCATCTTAAGAAGAGTTGTACAATCATCACCACAATCAATTTCAGAACATTTCCTTCCTTCTTGTGCTCATTGCTCTTAGCTCCCCATTTCCTTTGACCCTCCCCTGCCAAACCATCCCAGAACCATTAATCTGGTCCTGATCTCTATAGCTTTACATATCCTTGATTTAATATACAGAAAACATTAAAAAACAAAATAACAACAGTAGCAAAATAAAACAGAGAGAAAACCTCAATTGAAAAGAAAGCAGAAAAATACTAAAAATCTAGACAAGTTTTTATTGAGAGTTATACTTTTAGATCCTAATACTAGACTAGACTGTGGTAGCTCGCAGGTTGCTATAATGCTTTAAATACCAGCAGTGTCACCCGTGATGGATAGGGTTCAGCTGAGCTTCCAGACTAAGACAGAGTGTGAAGAAGGAATAGGCTGCCCAACTGTGAGGAATTACTCACTGAAAACCTCACGGAGAGCAATGGCGCCTAGTCAGATAGAGTGCTGGAAGACAAGCACCTCAAATCTTGTCAAAGGTAGAACGTTTGCCTAACACGAACACCCAAGGTAGTGTCACTAATTCCAGCTTCCCACAGCCTCACTAAATCTATGTGTGAACACACACACACACACACACAGATAAAACAAAGAAACAAACAAGCCCCACTGCCATCAAGTCCATTCCTCCTAAGGGAGAACCTTTGCAGGGTATCCAGGCTGTAATCTTTATGGGGCTGGAGAGGCTCAGGTTTCTCCCACTGAGTGGACGGTGGATTTGAATCTCAGAAATTGTATTTAGCAATTCAGTACATACTCAAATTGGAAGCACCTCGAAATGTGACAGAAGAAGGGCTGACACCTCAAAGGGGTGTCAACCATCATGACATGCACCGAGTATATATTGTGGAACCTTCGTTTGCTCCCAGGGAGAAGAAGCTGCTGCAGTTAGTCATTGTGTTCACAAGCTAGAAGAACATATGCACGAGAAACCAGGGAAACGGAAAGTTGTAAAGAATGAAAGGTAATTCATAAAGATTGATATGCTTGCTATTAGTGAGCTGAAATAGATTACTATTAGCCATTTTCAATTGGGCAACCAAATGGGCTCCTGTACTAGAAATGACAAATTGGGTAATAAATAAATAAATAAAGTGGCATTCGAGGTCAAAAGGGTATTTCAAAATTTATTCTATTGTCCAATGCTGTTAGTGATCACTGATGGCATTGGACAATAGAATAAAGAATAATATCTATAAGCCTACACTGAAGACCAGTTAACACACTATTTAAACACCTTTTGGAATTTAGACACCAACCATTAATGCTACAGATGAAGATATTGAATATTTTTACTAACTTCTGCAGTTTGAAATTCATCAAACATGCATTCAAGATGCAATGCTAATTATTGGTGATTGGAGTATAAAGTTGGAACCAAGGCTCCATCATTAGAAAATAACAGCATGATGACAGAAATGACACTGGGCACCACATGAGAGAATTTTGAAAAATCAATAATTTAGTCATTGAAAATGCCTTTTTGACAACATAAACAGCAACTATATAACCTCCCTGGAGTAGTGCTAGAACACACAGAATCAGATGAGCAACATCTGTGGAAAGAGGTAATGGAGAAGCTCACTACTGTCAGAATGAAGCCAGAAGGCTGAAACAGGTCATTCATAGCCCATATGCATATTTAAATGGGCACAGAACAAAATTAAAGCAAATCCACGAGGGCCAAAATGCAATCTTGAGTAAAGCTGACCTGGATTTGGAGAACCTTTCAAGTATCACTGATGCACCGAACACTCATAACTGAACCGGAACTGCTGCGGAATTACATCAAGGACATGACACACGAAGAAAGAAAAAACTCATTAAAAACAGAGGAAAGAAAGGAAAGAAAACAATGGCTGTCAGAAGAGGTTTTAAATGTAAAGTAGATAAGACAAATGGAAGAAGTGATGAAGTAAAAGCTGGATGAAGGTTTTCACGGAACACAGTGAGATGATAAAGTATTGGAATGAAACGTGAAGAGATCCGGGGTCAGAAAATCCACAGGAAAGAACACACTCAGCATTGCTAAGCTGAAAGAACCGAACAAAGAAATTCAGACTTCCAGGTGAAATAGTGCAGGATTTTGTGGTCCGATATTGAAATACGCAGGAAGTATTCAATCCACAGAGTCACTGGTTAAAAAGGGGAGGTCAACGTTTAGTCTTTCCAGGAGGTAGCATATAATTAAGAACGATGGTATTGAAGGGAGCAGTGCGACCGCACTGGCAGCACTGGTGATAAAGCAGAAGACCGACGGCAACATTTCAACAAGTGGCAGCTACACTGGAGGCTCACTTGCCTATGCCAAGAAATTCCTAAGAGAGCTACCAGCTCATGCAACAGGGAGAGATTCATGTAGGTGCCCATTTCAAAGAACAATGATCTAACTGAACACAGATTTTATGAAATACTATCATTAACATCACATGCAAGTAATATTCTGTGCAAGATCATTCGAACAATGGCTGTACCAGCACAATTTCTTTGGGCTGCCAGAAATTCAAGGTGGTTTCAGACGTGAATTTGGAAATAGCATTGAAATGAAAGAGATCATTGCTTATGTCAGAGAAAAATAGAAATGTGTTCATTGCGTTTCACTGACTAGGCAAAGGCACTCGACTGTGTGGATCATACACATTATAGATAAATTGTGCAAATAGTAATTTCAGAACATTTAATTGTGCTCATGCAAACTTGCTCTTCAATAGGCCAAGTGGCTGTCATTCAAATAGCACAAGGAGATAGTGTGCAGTTCAAAATCAAGAAGGGTTAATCCATTCACAGTACTTATTCCATCTGTATGCTAAGCAAATAATCTGAGAAGCTGAACTATATGAAGAAGGATGCATCAGGACTGGGGGAAGATTCATGAACAACCTACCATATACACGGATGGCATACACCATCCTGCTCATTGAAAGTGAGACACTAATTGACTAAGAACAAAGTGGGAAGCACTAATTAATGCAGATCAAAGATTACAGTTTTCAGGATGAATTACCCCTCAGTATAAAGGGGAAAAATAGCTTCAGTGCTGGACCAATAAGCAACATCATGATAAATAGAGAAAAAATGTCAAGAATTTCACAATAAAAAACAAGATATATTGCATTGAATAGATATACTGGAAAAGTCTCCCTTCGAGTGTTCAAAAGCAAAGCTGTCAATCTGAAGACTAAGCTGGGCCTGACCCATGCCAGGGGATTTTTAATTGTCTCATTTTCAAGTGAAAACAGGAAAGGAATAATGGAAAAAGGAAGATCAAAGGAGAATTGATATTTGAATTATGGCATCAGCAAAGAATGTTGAATATATCATGGGCTGTCGGAAGAACGAATGCATCTGTCTTGGATACAATATAGTCAGAATGCTTCTTAGAAGTGAGCAGAGCAAGGCTTCCTCTCATGTGTGTGGTCATGTTATTCAGGGAGACTGGTCTGGAGAATGGCATCGCTGGCAAAGCAGAGGGGCATTGAAAGTGGGCAGACGCTCAGTGAGACGGGTTGGCACAGTGGCTGCAGCACTGGGCTCCACTGTGAGAATGACTAAGGAGCAAGCAGTTCGAGTAGGCCATGAGGAGAAGCCAACTCAACTGTACAGAGCAACAAAGACAATTTATGTGGGTTATAAATTGGCCTGCTAACCACAAGGTCAGCAGTTTAGAACCCACCAGCGACTTCATAGGAGGAAGACGAGGCTGTCTGCTCCTGTAAAGACTTTAGGTCTTGGAAACTCATGGGAAGTTCTCCTTTCCTAGAGGGACACTATGAGTCAGAATCAACTGAATGTCAGTGTTTGGTTTTTGGCAAATAAAATATCTAAAATATGCAAATGCATGAAGGCCAACCGGCAAATATTAGCAGCAAACACTAGTGTTTGCCAGAGACAGGTTGGACGGGAAAATGGAGAGTTACTGTTGAAGGGGTATTGAGTTTCTCTTTCAGGCGATGAAAAAGAATTAAAAGAATTAAAAATGGATACTGGGGATGGCTGTACCTGGTGAATGTAATTAATGTCGCTGGTTTATTCACATAAAAATTGTTGAAAAGGCAAATGCGCTGTTATATGCTTTTATTTTTACCACAATACAATGTTAGACTATATAAAACTGCGTATCCCTAAGCTCTCTGAATACAAGAAGCAAACTGCAAAGAATGTGATATTATTATTGATCAGACAGCATCAGGGGCGTAAATGCTGTAAACAGATACCCACTGCCACCGAGTTTACTGCAAGGCTCAGCGACCTCATGTAAGGTTCCGAGGCCGTAACCCTTCCAGAGCAGAGAGCCTCACTTCTCTCCCAGGGAGCACGTGGTGCTCTCAGAGCACACACAGCTGTCGGGCGGCTCCAAGCTCCAACCTCCCTCTACTTGAACAGCAAAGTTCGGGAAAAGTTATAGGGTTTGTAACTTTGAAAGTTGGAAGTCTTGCTAAAAACACCACCAAAGGTAGAAAACCATAAAATAAAAAAGACTAATAGTTTGAGGATGTTGAAAATAGTTCCTCATGTGTTACCAAATGTCACAAAAGCAAAAATCATATAAACAAAAGAGTAAACTTTAGAAATGATCTTTGTAACTAATATAAGGCATAAGAATTCAATATTCTTAACATATAAAGGACAGAAATTCTTTATTTAATTAATAAAAATTATCTGAATAGGAAAAAGATCAGCAGCTTAACAGAAAAATGGGCATAGAATACGATCAAGTAACTTACAAAAGAAGCAATTAAAGGAATGACATTTTGATGACACAATGAGATATCATTTTTAATTATCTTCTTGAGAAGACTGAAGATATTGCCAAGGCAGCACGTATAGGGAATCAGGGAAGTGACTGTCCTTGGACTCTTCCGAAGAGAGCACAAACAGGGCTCAGTCGGCAGCTTGGAAAAGGACACGCATTCACTTGTGTGCCATTTGGCCAGGAATATTTTTAATGGAGATTCATCATAAGAGATTAAATAAATTGCAAAACACAATTTTAGCACAAGGATTCTTAAGATGAATGTATTTATATTGCAGGATAAAAATGATATCCAACAAGATTTAAAATGATTAAATAACCTTTTAGGTGTATGTCTGTAGTTATCAAACATCTGAGTATTAGTGGTAGGCTGTTACCAGATATGGTGACAAGTAAGGACTGTGAGATATTCATTTTGGAGAAAGAAAAACAACACAAACACCTACTTATCCCTCGAACCTAAACAGTGTTTGAACAGTTTAAAAACACCCGAAGTAACATTGAAAAGGATTTGGAGTCTTTAGTGACACAAAAGTTCATTTCAAACAAACGAAACATTTACCTAAGCTGCCCTGCGTATTTAGACCATATTTAGATATGTTGCCACATAAGAACCATAAATAAAAATATCTCCGTGAAAGAAAGCCTCTCTTTGAAGGAGAAGCTTGATTTCCAGAGTCGGAATGTGTTTACATTTAGATTTTGTCAATCATTAGTCATGTGATCTTGGGCAAATGACTTCACTTTGATTCCCCTCACTGGAGGATGGTGATGATTACAGGCTGCCTGCTGAAGGAAACATAGGAGTAAATGAATCTACAGCACTGAGCACATTGTCTGCTACATAGAGTGCCTGCAATAAATACTAGTAATTGCTAATTATAGGGCGAGGATGAGGGAGCACCTAGCATCTTGTCTGTATTACAATTTCCTGGTTCCACGTTGTGGAAAGGTTAGAAATATCCATTTTGAAAGGAATCGAATTATAGAGATTTTGGATTTAAAATCACTAGGGAGGCGAAAGGAGAGGTGGCCTCTCTTCCCTGCTCTCACCATGGAAACTAGCCCTGGAAAATCCAGACGCACAGTTTCTGATTTGGCTCCAAGAAAATAGTGCTTATTATGGAAACCCAGGAAACCTGGCGGGTAAACGCATCAGGTCAGCAGGCTCTGAGACTCCTTTTTATCAGGTGAGTACCATGGGTTTTCGGCAGAAAATAGGCTGAATTAGGTGTGTCCATTATTTTTAAAGGATTTGTTCCCCGCATAGATATTGAGAGCCAGGAAAGACACAGTTGCTCAAGTAATAAATAAAGTAAGCTGATTTCTGCCCCTCCTGGTAGATTTCTTTCTCTTGCAAATGGAGGTGGCCCTGTAGATGGGAGTTCACATTTCTCTATCTCTGTCTCCTTAGTTATAAGGAGAAGAGAGTAAAATAATAGAAGAAAATAGCATTCCTCTTGGCCTGACACCTAATCACAACACCATTTTAGCAACCCTGCTATGCTGAACTCCTTTTGCCTCTCTCCATAAGAAACCCAAAACCAAGCTCACTGCCACTGAGCCATGCTGATTTACTCATACAGTGACCCCTGGGTTTCCAAGACAAGATCTGTTTAGGACAGAGGTTCTCATACTGGTTCCTATGTCTTTTTCACTTGATCGGTTCTATCGACGATGCCATCCTACTGCACTGTGAGTTTCATGAGATGGAGACCTGGTCTAATTTGCTCAATACGGGGGAATCAGTGTCTCAGATCGTGCTGAGCACACAAACGCAATTATACATTTTAAGTGAATTAATTGATAGTCCTTGTTAGGACATGAGAAGTAGCTGTCTCATTTGTTCATAAATAGTAGATGTTGAACCTACTTATGGTTTTTGTTCTCCTTGATTTTAGGAGCCCTGCTTGCATAGTGGTTGCGTGTTGGGCTGCAATCCAAATGATCAGCAGTTCAAAACTGCCAGTGGTTCCGTGGGAGAAAGGCAGGGCTTTCTACTTCCACACGTGGTTACAGTCTCATGGGCTGTTGTAGCCTGTCCTTTATAGGGTTGCTATGAGTAGGCATTGACTCGATGACAGTGAGTTCAGTTTTGTAGGTTTGGGGTGATAGTTGTGAGGGACATCACACTCAACTGGCATCCAGAGTAAATAGTGTGTTATTCAAAACCTGCAGAATGGTGATCTGCAAGTATCTGCATGGATAGATTCACTGGCTGAATGAGTGGTGGGAGGAGAATGAGTGTGTATCTACAAATCCATATAGGTGTGGCAGAGGATATATACATATATATAATTTTATTGGGTGCTTGTATAACTCTTATCACAATTTATCCATCCATCCATTGTGTTAAGCACATTTGCACATTTGTTGCCACCATCATTCTCAAAACATTTGGTATCAACTCCTCATTTTAGTCCCTTTCTCCCTTACCCCTCTTCCTCATGAACCCGTGATCATTTATAAATCATTATTATAATTTCATGTCTTACCCTGACCGACGTCTCTCTTTACCCACTTTTCTGTTTTCCACCCCCTGGAAGAGGGTTATAGGTATACCATTGGGATTGGTTTCCCCTTTCTCCCCCCACCTTCCTGTCCCCCTCCTGGTATGACTACTCTCAATATTGATCCCAGTGGGGTTATCTGTTCTGGATTACCTGTGTTTCCAGCTCTTATCTGTACCAGTAGTGTACATCCTCTGGTCTAGCCAGATTTGTAAGGTAGAATTGGGGTCATGATAGAAGGTGAGAGCAAGCATTAAAGAACTAGAAGAAAGCTGCATGTTTCATCGGTGTTATACTGTACCCTGGCTGGTCCATCTCCTCCCTGTGACCATTGTCTGGGTTGTCCAATTGCCTACCGATTGGCTTTGGGTCTCCACTCCCTCTGCCACCCCGCCATTCACAATGACATGATGTTTTTGTTCTAGAACTTTGATGATCTCATGATCACACAGGCTAGGTTGCTTCTTCCATGTGGGCTTTGTTGCTTCCCAGCTAGATGGCTGCTTGTTTATCTTAAAGCTATTAAGAACCCCGATGCTATATCCTTTGATAGCCGGACACCATCAGCTTTCTTTACCACATTTGCTTATGCACCCACTTTGTCTTCAGCAATCATGTCAGGAAGGTGAGCATCTCAGAATGCCAGATTATTAGAACAAAGTGTTCGTGTGTTGAGGGAGTACTTGAGTAGAGACCCAATGTCCATAAGCTTCCTTAATACTAAACCTATAAATATATGTACATAGAGCTATTTCCCCATCGTCATATATAAATATATTTACATATGTACAAGCCTGTATTTAGACCTCTATGTAATGTCCTTTGCCTCTTAGTCCTTTCCTCTATTTCCTTTTACATTCCTCTTGTCCCATTACTATATTCTGCCTTCATTTAGGTTTCAGTAATTCCCCTCGGCTACATTGTCCTTGATCAAGCCCCACCAGGCCTCCTATATCCTCCTCGTCATTGATTTTAAGTCACTTGTTGTCTTGATTTGCTAACACCCACTTCCTTTACCCCACTTCTCCCTCTCCCATGTCCCCCAAGAACCATCAGTTCTGTTGTTTTCTCCTCTGGATTGTTTACCCTTCCTATCTTATCTAGATAGACCTGCAGAGATAATAATATGCACAAAAACAAGACAGAGCCAAACAAAGCAACAAAAGAAAATGAAGCAGTAACAACAACAACAACAAAAACCAATGACAAAAAAAGAAAAAACTATAAATAGTTCATGGTCTGTTTGTTGACCTCTATGAGTATTTCCCAGTTGAGTCTGATAGTACGCCACACCCTGGTCCCACAATCTATTTTTGGTGTTCCCTGGGGACTTCATTGCTCTGCTCCCCTTGCTGTTCTGTTGCACACCCTTAGTGTTTTATCTCAGTTTGGTGGAGACAGATTGGGTGCAATTCCCGCCCTGTGTCTCCAGTATTGTCTCCTGTAGTGCTATATGTCAGTGAGGGACATTGTGTCTTGTGGTGGGGCCAGCCCTCTGGTTCTCTCAGTGCATTGGCTGCTCTGATCAGGAATATCGTCCTCAGGGTTTGGTGGGCCAGGATGTGCTCCACTCTTTCCTTCCCCCTTTGTTTGCTCCTGTGTGCTCTGATCAGACATGTCTCTCTCTATGAGCTGTAGCTTCAGTGCTGTCCTCTGAAGTGAATTCTTTCGGGGGCGGGGGAGGAGCTGTCCATGTCATTGGGATTTAGGCCTCTCTATTGGTTTCCCGCTTCTTACCAATGTGTTGCATTTTCGTCTTGGAACACTGAGTTGAAGTCTGGTCCCTCTCTCCCTGTGGTGATATAAATAACACCCTACCCTTGAGTGGGTTATTGCCTTGTTCCCCCAGCAACCCATGTCTTCCCACCACTCCCATCCCCTCCTTTATAGTTGGCTACCATATGTATGCCTGGGTTTACCCTGGCCCCTGCCATATTACCTTGACTTCACCCCAGGACTGTTTGTATACAGTAGCTTTGTCCCTCTGCCCCTTTTGCATTTTTAAGCTTATCTCAGCAGACTCGTGTTGTATGTGCCCTTTTGTGCTAAGCTTACGTCACTTAGCATAATTTCCTCCAGTTCTTCCTATGCAGCAATGAGCTTCATGTGTTCATTACTGCTTTTTAGGGATGCATAATACTCCATTGTATGTATGTACCACTGTTTTTTAATCCATTCATCTGCTGATAGAAATTTGAGCTGTTTCCAATGCCTTGCAATTGTGAACTGTGCCGCGATGAACACTGGAGCACAGATGTCTGGCTGTGGTTTGTTTCTTGTCTCTTCTGGGTATATGCCCAGTAGGGGGATTGCTGGTCATATGGAACTAGATTTTCATCTGTTTTAGATATTGCCAAATTGGTTTCCATCCTGGCTGTACATACCTACAGGTCCACCAGCAGTGGATGAGAGTTCTTATCTATCCACATCCCCTCCAAAACTTGCTACTTTCTGATTTTCTGAATTGGACTATCTTTGAGGGTGTTAGGTGGCATCTCATCATTGTTCTAATTTGCATTTCTCTTATGGCTAAAGATTGGGAACATTGTCTCATATGTTTATTGGCCATTTGGATTTTGTGACAGATGATATTTAATAGCAGTGTTTACCTTTGTTGAAATGATATCCATGAATGTGTAGATACAGCACACAGGGAAAGTTATAAAAACTTCCTAGGCTTGGGGCTCAGTCTCAGCCTCAGGCAGACACCAAGGTCACTTCTCACACTCTATCCACGCATAACCCTCTATCCGTGATGCTGAGACCAGAAGAACTCGATGGTACCACTACCACCTGCTCTGAAAGGGATTACATCAGAGGGTCCAGGAGAGAGTGGGAGAAATATGTGGAACAAACTAAAAATCCCATGGAGAAGCCCAGGTTCCCTGGTCTTAGAGAGATGGGTAGGAACCCCGAGACTAACTCTGGAATGGAACTCCCTTCTCAGTCAAGTAAGAAAAAGCTCGACAAGAGGAACAATGAGCTGTCCACACCTTAGGACAGTCATTCATTTGGGATCAAGGGGGCAGTGTTTATCCAAGAACCAGGTTCAGAAGGATAAAGAAATAAGGTGGTATGGAGATAGGAAACAGAGGGAGGAGATGGGATGGGTAAAGTTACACCTGGGGAATTTCAATGAATGAAATGAAACAGAATGTGTATGAAATGCTGAATTTGTAGATCTGATGAATTGCTCTGTTACCTTCTCCCAAATCATAAGAAAAAGTTCAAAATAGTGTTATTGTTATTTTTAAACAAATACCTATGCATTTAAAGAATTTACTATGCAGGATTAAATTAGCATTATTAATTCTAAATCTTAGAATATAGTGAGTTTAAGCCCATGCTGGTGGAATGATTTGGAAAAGAATCGTGAGAACTGTCATAAAGGAAAATGAATGTCACCCAGGCCACTAGGTTGTAGTTGAAGAAACTGGTGAAATAGTGTATCTGTAAAGATTGAAAGAAACATTCAAAATAGCATTTTCAAAATGTAGCTAAAACATCTCCTGAGTAAAGACCACCTTGGATGCTTATTAAATTGAAGCATCTGGAGGGTCACTTCCAACCTGGACAATCCTCTGATCCTCAGGTCAAGTCAGAGAAACTTGTTATTTCTAGCTTCAAGTACTGACAGATGATGTGATTGTAATAAATGGTGTCCAGATGGGGTTTCTATGAATTGGAGGACGACTGCTGACAGGAATCAAAGTGTTTCTCTTAGAAACCCCAGCAACCCACAAAACACATACCCATGTAAGGCTTGGTGCCCGCCAAGGTGGTGATCCGCATCTCCCTGGGCAGCATGGCAGCGATGTTGAAGTCAGTGATGTGCACGTGACCTGAAGAGAGAAGAGCCACAGAGAACGTCACTTCCCATTCAACTTAGAGGCACACCCGTGCTTCTCATGGAGAGTGACTGGAAGCTTGACCAAGTGAGTTCTTGTTGCCAAATACAACTGGATACAAGTTTGAGGGGAAAAACAAACATTCTTTTCTCAAGGCCAAGTCACTCTTCAATCTGACACCCTTTAGCAGCAGGAACTCGATACACGAATATGTAAATGTGCAGTCATGTTTCAGCCGATGCCACCCTTCCTGATTAAGAGCTGACACTCTGCTCAGTCTGTCTCTGTAGCTTTAGTCCATTGGTGACATCTTGAAATGAGTTAGTCTGTACAAAACAATGGGGAGTCAGCCAGCAGCTATTCAATATATTAGCACTTCAAGAAAAATGAAGAAACAAACAAACAAACAAAAGATTGCCTTTATAGATGAGTACTTTTGTGGATACCAAGATTTACTTCTAGGCCAAGAAATACTCCTTTTAAAAAAATCATTTTATTGGGGACTCACAAACTCTTACCACAATCCATATATCCATCCATTGTGTGCCAAGCACATTTGTTGTCCTCATCATTCTCAAAACATTTGCTTTCTAATTAAGCTCTTGGTATCAGTTCCTCCCTTTTCCCTTCCTTCCCCACTATCCATTCACTCATGAACCCTTGATAATTTAGAAATTATTATTATTTTGTCATGTCTTACACTGTCCGATGTCTCCCTCCCTTTACCCACTTTTCTGTGGTCTGTCCCACAGGGAGGAGGTTATATATAGACATTTATAATTGGTTCCCCCTTTCTACCCCACCTTCCCTCCATCCTACGGTATTTCCACTCACACCACGGGTCCTGAAGGGATCATCTGTCCTGGATTCTCTGTGTTTCCAAATCTTATCTGTACCAATTTACATTCTCTGGTCTAGTTGGATTTGTAAGGTAGAATTGGGATCATAATAGTGGAGGGGAAGAAGCATTTAAGAACTAGAGAAAAGTTGTATGTTTCATTGTTGCTACACTGCACCCTGACTGGCTCGTTTCCTCCCTGCGACCCTTCTGTAAAGGGATGTCATGTTGTCTACAGATGGGCTTTGGGTCCCGAATCTGCATTCCCCCTCATTACAATTATATGATTTTTTGGTTCTTTGATGCCTGATACCTGATCCCTTCTACACCCTTTATTGGCCTTGCTTTTTGGAAATGTCAT
The DNA here is from genome assembly GCF_050624435.1 of Tenrec ecaudatus. NCBI lineage: Eukaryota > Metazoa > Chordata > Mammalia > Afrosoricida > Tenrecidae > Tenrec > Tenrec ecaudatus. Next base: position 155,459,492 of record NC_134531.1, on the reverse strand, counting down.
TAGTATTTTTTAGTTATTATTATCAAGAGCAAGCAGGGGGCAAAATTCAACTTTCTTTTTTTTCAAGAGTCTGGGAAAGGGGTACTAGATTGGGAACCAGGAGACAGGCTGTGATGGTCAGTCCTATATGTCAATCTGGCCAGAAGACATTATTTTTGTTGACAAAGGGTAGTGGCTTCACTTGAGGTACATTATCTAGGAATCAAATCAGGTCTCCCACCTGGGAGGTAAGAACTTTACCACTGACTGACCAATGTCCTCACTGGAGCTACAGTGTCACGTCATGTTTTTGAAGAGGAATCTAGGTGCAATTGTGAAACGACTTTGAAGAATGACATCACACTTGGAAAAGCAGAGAGCCAGGTTAAAGAGGAAGGCCTTCAATGCGATGGACCCACGTGGTGGCTGCGACAATGGGCTCAGGCACAGAAACAATGGAGAGGACAGGCCAAGACCCGGCAGCGCTTTGCTCTGTTGTGCATAGGGTCGCTATGTGTCGGCATCGACTTGATGGCACTCAACAACAACAACATTGCACATATGATTTGCATCTAAAACTCAGCTGGCTGAGTAGATGAGCTTACCAACAATAATGTGGGTGAGCCCATCCATCCAAGCAGTTGAAAGCCTTAGGCGCAAACTGCATTTTTTCAAAAAAAGAAAATCTGCCTCCGTGCTGCAGGGCTTCCCTCCTGGCAGCCTGTGTGAGGACTGTGGGGTCAACACCGGCCGTCCTTTCTAAGAGTCAACATCGACAGTATCAGTTTGGTTTGGTCTGCCCTGCAGACTTGGATTTGCTGGACTCACCACTGTGTGAGCCACTTACAGTTAAGCCTTCTCTCTGTGTCTGTCTGTCCCTCTCTTTCCCTCTCCTGTTCTTCTCTTTTCTTTGTGTGGATCTATCCTACTTGTCCTGCTTCTCTGGGCTACCCTAACTAAAGGCTCTTGGATGATGTCCCTAATTTTGCCTCTAAACAAAATATGACTTTTAGCCCATTTCTAATGCTGAGCCTCAGTCCCTTCATAGAAAAAGAAGGGCACGTGATGTCCTTAGCTCTGACAGTCATGCCAATACATTGTAAGTCTAACACTTAATGTTTGCCAAGGAACCCATCTCCAATGGGCTTTAGGGCACTTGCCTTTGCTGCTGAAAGAAGAAAGGGGTAGTATCAGAGCTCAGACTCAGGCTTCAAGCTGGATGGAATCAGTTCAGTAATGGGCAATTAATTGAAACCGAGCCAGACTGAATTTTGCCAAACACGGATGCCTGGAACACTAACCAGGATGTGAGAAATTGCAGGTCAGTCTTTGGAATGGCAGGCTCAGAGGAGGTGGATTGAGTTTTTCCAGGAACTTAATTCAGAAGAGTAGCTTGTCCTCAGGACTGTGGGTATCAGCATACATTCACAGCATGTGCTTAGCCTCCATCCTAGAACAGGGTGCACGTTTTGGGGACCCTGCCAGTCAAGAGATTTGGTGACTGTACTGCACACACATTACTCTTGTTTTCTAAGAAGGCATCAACCAGTAATTTTCCTACCTCTGGGACCCACATTTTGCAAATTCTGGTCTGTACTGGTTTTACCTCATTGGCTATGACTGAACCAGGAGGAACCGGTTTGAAGCCCTGGCTCAGGCAGAAGCCTATTATGTTTGCTGTTGGCACGAAAGCCATCTGGGGTTGATGTACTGGCATTTCCATTTACATGCTTCTGTGGTTTTGATGTGCTATGCCAGTAATTGGAAGGAAATTGTCAGACTTTCTCCCACTGTCTCAGAGTCCCCATTCCTCACATCAACCTTCTCTGTCTGCCCCGAGGTGGCACCCAGTCAGATACTAGAGAAAAGCCGTATTGTCCGCCGCACCACAGTGGATTTCAAACAGAAATGTTTTGTTTTTGTTGATGTGATATTTGTAAAAACAGACATCAACCAGATAAAAGTTGAGGTGCCCTTGCTCAGACGGCACCAAGAAATGGTTTCATAACTACTTCTCATCGTATAAAACTAATTTCATAACTAATTCTCATCGTATAAAACTAATTTCATAACTACTTCTCATAGTTTCTTCTTTCTTTCTCCCCCCAGTTCTCATGCACACAGCACCGGATCAGGCCTGAGAGAGCTGACAGGAATTAGTCAGCCTGATGTCTTTGTGATCTTGTGCTGCTACAACAGGGAGACTGGAAGTGGATGGCTTTACCAAACAGAAATTTGTTTCCTCAAAATTTTGGAGGCCAGAGCTCAAATGATCATGATTAAAGGTCAAACATGCAACTCTTTACTTTATCAAGAGCTGATTTTCCAAACCAGTTCGACAGAGGTAAAGGGTGCTCAAAGTGTGGTCACTGGACTGACCTAGAAACTTGTAAGAATTTCAGATTCCTTAACCCCAGCACAGGCATTGCATCAGAACCTCTGGGGATAGGGTTCAACAAGGTCTTAGTGCAGGGTGGGATAATTCTTCGCGTGGGGACATTCTATACAACGTAGAACGTTTAGCATCATGCCTGTCCTCTACCTACTATACGCCAATGGCCCACCTCATAAGTGACGGGAATCATGGCAAGTTACAATGCCTTCCATATTAACAAATGTCCCCAAAAGGTGAGGGGGTAGTTAGGACAAGACAGTCTCAGTTCAGTACAAAGTTGTTTAAAAATAAGTTTCAGGTCCTCCTAATTTAATACCACTAAAAAGAGGGCGTGGTCTTTCCTTTTATCCTCTCTTCCCCAAGAGGGCTGTTCATTCCTCGGGGGCATAACAGAGGAAGTTGGGGGGAGATGGGGAGCTAATAACAATGAGTACAAAGTGAAGAAAATGTGCTAAAATCAATTGTGATGACTGTACACTCTCCTTCATATGACTGAACTATTGATGTGCGTGATTTGTGAGTTAGAAGCCAATAAGACTGTCTAAAAGTCTGAATTGATAATAAGATCATATTAAAAATCTGGTCACCCTCCTGAGTTGTTGGATTCAGTCCTCGTCGCTGTCATTATCCACAGTCTTTCTCACTGCGCCTGTGCTCTCAGCCGGAGGAACGCTCTCAGCTACTGTGGACGCCATACCCAATGAATTAGCACTGCATCTCACTGTCAACACTTCCCGGCCACCCCAGGGCTCAGAGTGCGGACACCACCGTTTGCTCGGGAAATTGGAACCGTTTCAAGGCACTCCTGAAGGAGTCCTGTTGGTGCAATGGTTAAGTGTTCAGCTATCAACTAAAAGGATGGCACTTTGGCCCCACCCAGAGAAAATACCTAGGATTCGGGGCCTGTAAATGTTACAGGCTAGAAAATCCTATGAGGAATTTCCACCTGTTACTCAAGGTGGCCATGAGTCAAAATCAATTTAAAAACACCAGGTGCTACTTGCGACTGAATAAACCTGATAATCTAGGGATAGGGTACAATATCCTACACTGGGGGGGGGCTCACACTTTTTCAGCATGCGAGCTACTTATAAAAAGATCAAGTCAAAGTGAACTACCAACTACAGAAATGCAAACCATATATTTATTTATTATATTTATTCATAAATACACTGAGAATCCTTTATATGTACAATGTATGTTTATGTACCTTGCATAACTGCATGAGTCCATATTGCACAACACAACACAATTAACTATGTACATTTTTTTGTCATGACCTGACTTTACTCTGATGACGTGCACTGAATGGAATGAGTCAGGGATGCATAGTCCAGACAGTTGCTGCTGACAGCCAGCCTCAAGCACACTTCCAAATGACCATCAGTCCTGGTGGAACAGTACTAGGACTTCATGATCTTTATGTGGGAAAAGGCTGACTCACATAAGTATGTAGAGTCACATAATGCAGTCAAGGAGGTAGCACATTGTCCCATATTTGGGTACTTTCCCTCTGTGAGTAATTTCAGAATTGTTCATGCACCCTGGACTTCAGCTGAATGTCGGCTTGTAGTGTCAAACTCTCCCTTTCCACGTGAGAGTGATACGTTTTGGTCTTCTTACTTGGTCCAGCTCCCCCACTCATTTTAATACCCTTTCTGACATTTAAGAGAAAACAAAACAAAACAAAACAAGGTCTAAAAATTGGTGATAGCTTAAGATGTCAGTTTTGCGGCACTTAATGCAGCTCTTTGCACATGCGTTTGACAACTAAGGTTGTATCTGATTGGCTGCGCTGTATATAAATTAAGTGACAGGATTGATGATAGGTTTACATCTTTTTTTTAATGCCATGCGATCTACCCACGCTACTTTTGCGATCAACTAGTAGATTGCGATTGGCGTATTGAGCACCCCTGTTCTACACATATAGTTCTGTATTTAAATGTGTAAGGGAGCTTAAAAAAATCATGGGGAATTGAAATTTTCCCATCACTGTTTTGAAGCCTCATGCTCACAGTTGCGACACCTATTGCAGCTCCAAGAGGAGGGGGCGGGGAGTGCCACTCTTCCTCTCGCACAGCCCGGACTGATTTCTCGCTTCTCTCTCTTGTGTCTAGGAAAGATGTTAAGAGACATCCATAATGAATGAGGCATAGTTTTTTTTTCTCTCTGATATGCCAGGCGCACATTGGTATTCCTTGGAGTGTAGCTTTTTACTTTCCTTCCTATGAAGAACTTACGAAAATATAAACATTCTATAAATTTTAGAATTGATACATGTTGTATGAGTATTCAAATTGGTATGAGGCTGCAGATCAGAACAACTGATAATGAACATTTGTACCATTTCAATCCTAATGCTATCTTGGGCCCTGAAGTAGTTAAACAAAACATTTGGTAAGAAGAGTGACAGGTAAACTCTACTTTTAAAAATGAAATCCTGATGTACAAGGAATGTAGATTCATTCCATGGAAAGGGTTTTCACTTCATAAAGGATTTCGTTTCCTCTAGATGCCAATCTTTTCTGATCAATATGAAACAGTATGAACAATATGAATAAAGCACCTTATACTCATTACTGGATCTCTACAAAAGCCAATCTAATTATTAAGATATGTTGGAAATGGCCTGAATGAACCTTTCGGCAATGTGGGATAATGCTCAGCTCACTTGAAGGGATGAATGTAGGAGGCATGTCAAAGTGATGGGCAGTTATTCTTCACTGTGGATACAGTCCCCATGCACAAGGTCAATCAATGGGAGAAATATTATAAATGTATAAAAAGGGTTCAAATATGGGATCCATATTAAAAACACACTCTCAAAGACAAGAAATAGTTTGTGGCACAGTTGGGTTTCATTAAAAGCAGCTTTCTACAAGGGACTTGGGGCTTGGGATAGGTGAAAGGAGTGTGGCTATACAGAATGTATTCATTTAAAAATGGTTAACTGTGATAGTTACATCATCTCATGTCAACTTAAGGATATTAAGAGTGAAGGGGTGGAGACTAGCCTGTCCCTCAGGTTACAGCCTGTTCATGTCTCCTTGCGGGCATGGGATTCTCATGAAGAAACTGGGAATTTCCTCTCTTTCTCTGGGGAGGTGGGCTACACTCTCTCTCTGCTTCACATTCCTGTCTATGAGTGACATGGAGCCATGCTGATGGCAGCCAGAGCCCTGGAGATGTGCCCACCACCAATGGAGCCACAAGACTGCACCCACTGGCCTTTGATCATCATGCATTCTGAATCAATGCATGTGGCTGCATGAGTCTGTAGAGGGATTTATGGACTAGTATCAGACTCATGGGCTAATATTGGACTTATGGACTTGATCTGGACTGCACTGGGATGTTTTCGCAATATATGATTGCCCTTTGATGTAAAGCTCTCTCTCTGCACATACGGGTGTCTCTGGATTTGTTTCTCTAGTCAACCCAGACATTAATAGTGAAGTCATGCCTGAGAGCCATTGCTTTGTAGACGCCGAATGAACTGAATGCATAAACTTAAAAACAATTTTTTCCTCTGAAAAGGGATCCTTAAAGCAATGTTTAGAGAGTTATTCTCAACTCCATTTCACACAGACCATGCTTTCTGAACATAGTTTTATTCTCATTGCTTATACTGTTCTCACAAGTTCAGGGTGGGGACATAATATGGAAAGAGTCTCTTAATTCATTTTTCCAACCAGAAAAGCTTCAGAGTGAAATGGGACATTGTAAATAATTCACTAAAAGGCAGAATATAAACTGGGATGACTGGTCCCATTCCCTAGTAATAGGGTTCTGGCCTCACCAACATAAAATGGCCTTATTCCCTTGCACACATGAAAAACGTTAAAATGGGCCATTGGGTCTGAGGATCAAAGGGTAAATAGAATTGTTTGAACATGAGGTCTAGCAAGTAGACAGGGGAATCTTTGGCATATTCCTTATGGAATTAGAATAAGTCTTTGGGAAATACAATTACCCATCTGATATAGATTCAGTACATATCTGATATAAAATGACATTATACATGGTGCGGTAGTTCTAGCATTCTGTCATCAGAGAGAAAGCCAACGTTACCTTATGGGAATCATAGTAATATTGAACCTGCATCATTAAGCACTTCTATAGCGCCTATGTCAGTTACTTCTTATGGTGTCTCCAAGAAGTAGCTTGGTAGCACAGTGCCATAAGTGGTGGCCTACGAGCCACAAAATCGATGATTCAAACCCACCAATTGCTCCAAAGGATTTAGTGTCTTGCAAACTCTCAGGGACAGTTCTGCTCGGTCCTACAGGGTTGCTGTCAGTTGACATTGACTCCATGGCAGTGAAGGAAGTAGACATTTTAAAATTCAAAATAAACTAAGATGAAAAGAAAGATTAGGTAAACTTGTAGAAACTCTCACAGCTTGTGAATTAGGTTTTGAATCCAGACAATCTGGTTCCAGAAACCACATTCTTACTACTAATTGCTGCTATTGGGTGCTATTGAATTAATTTTCATTCTTCTCCTTTTTATTAATCACTTTACTGGGAGCTCTTACAAGTATTATAACAGTCCATAATTCAATGACATCAAACATAATTGTACAATTACTACCACTATCTGTTTCAAAACATTTTCTTTCTTCTTGGACTCTTTGATATCCTCCCACTCTCACCCAATCCCCCAGGAACCCATATTATTATATTCTATATTATTATTATATTTTTACCATATCTTATACTATCCAATGTATCACTTACCTGCAATTCTGTTATTCGTTCCCCTTGAATGGGATTACACAGTCATCACTGCTATCAGCTCCCTCTTCTCCCTTTTGCCCCCTTCCCATACCCTCAGGGAATCATTACTCCCATTACTGTTTCTGAAGGATTATCCATCTGCCTTCATTCATCGAGCAATCTTAATTAGACAAATGAACATACACATGTCTAACAAGATAAATGATGTAAAACAAAGACCATAATAGAAAGGGGAGGAAACATTAAAGAACTAGAGTTTCATCAGTGCTATATTTCTCCCTAGATTTAGCATGCCTTCCATGTGGCCCTTCTGTGAGGAACTGTCCAATTATCTTACAGGTGGGTTTTGGGTCTCCACTTTGTCCACACTCTTTCACATCAATTTGATTGCTTATTTTTGAACTTCTGATACCTATTCCCATTGACACCCTAGGATTACAGAGACTGGTGTGCTTCTTCCATGTGGGTTTTGTTGCTTCCCTGATAGAGGGCTACTTTTTAACTTCAAACCTTTAAAACCCCAGATGCTATATCTTTTAATAGCTGGGTACCATCAGCTTTCTGCACCAAATTTGCTTGTCAACCCATTTTGTATTTAGCGATCATTTTAGGAAGGTGAGTACTACAGTGTCACATTATTAGAACAAACCATTCATGTACTGAGGTAAGATTTAAGTAGAAGCCCAAAGACCATCTATTTCCTTGTTGTACATAGACATAGACAAATATACTTATCTTTGTATATTTATTTATTTACATATACACATATCTATATATAATTTTTACTTTCCTCTTTTTCTTTCCTCCTGCCCCATTATAATGTTAAGCCATCATTCACCAATCGGTAGTTCCTCTCAGATACATTTCAATTAATCAAAACCAACAAGGATTGCTACACCCTCCTCACCATAAATTTTAGAACCCAACTAGTCCTCTGTCGCTATTGTTATTGGCTCACCACTCATACTCCCCTGCTTCCTCCCCTCCAGTTTGTTCCCCAGAACCATTGGTCCCATTGCTGTCTCCTTGGGGTTGCTTATCCTGCCTATCTTAGATAGAGAGACACCAAAAGGAGAGAGCGAGAGAACAATAAAAAAGAAAGACCATAAAATAGTTCTAAGTTTAACTGTTATCCTGACCCAGTATAGATGAATGCCTCTTTGTTAAATAAATAGAATTAATTTTCAACTTGTTCTGAGTGGCTTCATGTAGTATAGGAGCAAATCTCCTGGTCTTTCTCTCATAGAGCTGCTGAGAGAGTTTCCAATGGCCAACTTTTAAACTAGCATATCAGTAATGAACCATTTTACCATCAGGGCTCCTTTCTAAACCTATTACATCCTTAATCTTTCATGAGAGGAGTTTCTGAGATGATACTAGATTTCTTGAACTTTCTAATAATCTATAATCACCAATGTTACCAAGAAAATGAAGAAGAGAAAGATATTTAATGAAAGACAATAGGATAACCTTATGGTAAAAATGAGATGAATGTATGTCTGAGGAGACCTAATATTAAAATACAATAGAAGCAGGTACATTAAGTGGTATCAAAAGTTGGGATACTTAATGAAATTTGGAGTTTCAATTCCAAAGTAAATGGCAACTAGCTTCTGAAAACTCCGCCATTAAAACCCTCTGGAGCAAAGTTCCATTCTGACACATCTGAGATTGTTGAGTTAGAACTGATTCCCTGAAAACTGGCTTGAGAGAGTACTTTTGAGCAGGTTTTGATTGATGGGATCTATATGACTATATTCCTGCCCTGTAAAAGCATCGGTTGAATAGGCATTACCCAGAAAGGCACCTGGTTGAGGGGGGATTGGAGGCTGAACTCTAATCTTGGCTAGCCATATATGGCCGTAAGGCAAGACTACGAAGCGAGAACATCCTATCTAAGCTGTGAAATGGACTCTCTATAAGCTCGGGGCAGGAGCCCTGGTGGCTGGTAAATGGTAATGTGTGTGAGTGGTAACCATAAGGGCAACATTCAAACCCACCAATAGTTCTGTGGTCAGAACAAACCTGGCAATCTCCTGCCATATGAACATCACCTTGGAACTGCCATGGGACAGTTCCATTCTGTCTGACAGAGTTGTCATGAGTTGGAATCGACTCAATGGCAGGCAACATAGGCTAGCACAGACCCGCTTCCCAATTGTCAAGCTCACTGCCTTTCTTTGTGAGAAGTGATCCTGCTTCCTGTCTAAGGTTGGGAGAGCTGGCATTTAAATGAAAGTCACCTTCATGCTATGTCTCACATTGCTCACATGTCTGCGACTCGGAGAATCTGCTCCCACGTGTCAGGAGCAGTAAAGAGAAGGAAGAAATGAGGCGTTGGAAGAAAGTGGAAAAAATCTTTTAGACAGGCCATAAATAAATGATGACCTGAGCTTTGGAATTAGAGGTCATACACAAAAGTGTTGCTTAGCTCTCTAAGCACAGGTGGAGCCTGGCAAATTGGATTTAAAAATCAACAAAGTAAATAAATAATGAGCAGTGGATGAGACTTGGAGTTTTAGCCCCACTTCTAAATCCCTTCTGTAAGAATCAAATGCATACGTGCTTTGCAGATTCTTTTCACCCTCATTGAGGAGCTTTTAAATATGTCACAAGAATTGTACTGTAACTGTAGCAGTTATAAGATGTCGGCTTGTGTCTCAAACATCTTCCCTAAAGGACCAATAAATCCAAATGTACATTAAAACAATGAAAATTAGGAAGAGGCTAGTCATATTTAAACAGTGTTTGCAAAATCCTGCTCCACCGAATAACTCTAACCAATGTTTCTAAAGTTTCAGCCATTCACTGACCACCTTCATGATTATTGCTATATCCCTATATTTCTCATATCAGAGGATAATAGTCCTATGTTATCTATGTCATATATATATTTTTCTTTTCACTGACTGTTTTGATTCAACTGAAAATGTTTGGCAGAGATCATTTGATCTTATTTCTGAAAACGAAAGATCTCTTGTCCCCCTAAGAAGGAAGATGCAGTGAGAGGAAACTACGTCATTGATTTGTCAGTAGACGCTACTGACTGTGAGTCCTCCTCTGTCTTCATGAAAAAAGAGAGATGATTAGATGTCATAAAAAGCAAACTAACACTGGACAACAGTGGCCCTTTTCTCAAAGAAACCAGTGGCATGAAATAAAATGGAAAAAAGAATGGCCTTCACAGTATGTAAATACAGTGTTAATAAGACTACGCTGTGTTCTCAGGCCTTTGCTCTCTCTCAGTGGCGAAGTTCTCTCCTGTTGCCCCTCCCCACCCATCACATCACAGAGCCAAGCAAGACACCTTTCCGACGTCTTTATCAGGAATAATCCATTTGATCTACATGCATGGCAAGTAGTTGATGGCAAACAAATCTTTAACTTACCATGTTCATCAAGTAAAATATTGTCAGGCTTCATATCCCTAGGGGAGAAAAAAGGAAAGAAGAGAATGTTGTTCATAATTAGACAAACAAATCATCTAGTAGGTAATAATAGGCAATAACTAGCAGATAATGTGTTAGTGAACACTTTAACTATTTAACAGTTAACTAGTTGCACTTTAATTAGTTAACAGATACACTAATGAATAAAATGCTCACAAATTGCTAAAGACGGTTAAAGCAACCCTCACTATTTTAGTAAATTCTTACACTGAATCTTGAAAAAGTTATGATTAATATGTCCAATTTACAGATCATAAAACTGCGCCTGGAGAAGGTGAATGAATTTAGTCTAAGGCTATGGAGCTGCCAAATGAAAGACCGGCCTCTGAGCTAGGTGCTTCTCACTCAAGAGTGCAGACCCTTAATTTCTATATGACACGATCTGAGCATGCACATCGCAGTCCACGAAAACAGACGGAGCCCTGAAGTGGTCAGTGTGGCTGTGGCTCAGTCCCCAACAAATTGACTCCAACACACTAAGGATCCCATGTGTGCAGAGTAGAACTGCTTCACAGGGCTTCCAAAGGTGTAAGCTCTTGGACACAGATTGTCAGGGCATCTTCCCATGGTGTCTCTTGGTGGGATTCATCCCTTAACCATTATGTCATCATCATCCTTTTCATCTGTATAAATCTAGAGTTTTACAGATAACATAAAGTAAAAGCTCTCTTGCATGGCAAAAATGAAGCATGTAACATGTTGGAATTCCAGAGATGACTCAGTCACACACTGCCATCAATTCTGATTTATCTGGATACTCTAGGACAGAGCTGCACAACCCCATGGGTTTCTTCTTTAAGGGAGCAGAAAGCCTCATCTTGTACCTGCAGAGTTGCTGGTAGATTCAAACTCTTGACCTTGAGGTTAGCAGACCAACACTCAACTACTATGCCTCCAGGGCTCCTCCTTACATAGATTTTAACAATCAAATCAAAACAAAACAAAACAAAACAAATGTACTGCCACCAAGTCAATTCTCATAGTGACCTACAGGGTTCCCCTGTACCTCTGTGGGTTCTCTTGACTGTAACTCTTTGGGAGTAGAAAGCATCATCCTTCTTCCTTAGAGTGACTGGTGTATTCAACCTGTTAACCTTATGTTATCCAATATGTAACCCATTAGACCACCAGGGTTCCTTTCATGCATCGATCCAATCTTTAAATTCCCAGAAAACAAAAGTGGCTCTCTTCCAGCAAAGGGGGTGGGTCCATGGAGAATACTACCAGCAGAGGCCTAGAGAGCCCAGTTGCCATAGTGGCTGTGCTTTGAGCTGCTAACTACAGGTCAACTATTTGAAATCACCAGTGCTCTTCAGGAGAAAGATGCATTTTTCTACTCCTAAAATGAACTGCAGACTTGAAAACCCACAGGGGTATTCCTACCCTGACCTATAGGACCACTATGAGTTAGAATTTAATCAGTGACAGTGAATTTTTGATTTATAAGAAGAATAGTGCACCCTGATGAAACATACAATTGTCCTCTAGTTCTTTAATGCTTCCTCCCTCACCTCCAGTTCTACCTTACAAATCCGGCTGGACCAGAACATTTACACTGGTACAAATAAGAGCTCAAACCCAAGGAATCCAGGACAGATAAACCTCTCAGGACCAATAATGTGATTAGTGATACTAGTAGGGTAGGGGAAGGTGGAGGTTGAAAGTGAGAACCAATCACAATGATCGACATATAGCATACACACCCAACCAGGGGGACAAACAACAGAGAAGTGGGTGAAGGGAGACAGTAGATGATGTAAGATATGAAAACAATAATTTATAATTTATCAATGGTTTATGAGGGCAGGAGGGTGGGGGGGGGAACAAAAGTAAGGAGCTTATATCAATGGTTCAAGTAGACAGAAAATATTTTGAAAAGGGTGATGGCAACCTATATACAAAAATGCTTGACACAATGGATGGATGGATTGTGATATGAGGTGTAGGAGCTCCCAATAAAATGATTTTTAAAACAAGAAGAAGAAGAACATTGTGGGTTTCAAAAGAGTTTTTCCCCAGGTTCTCTCCCCCGAATATATAACAAACCTAAGACGCTGCTTGCTACACATGGTAAAATACTGTATACTTGGAGGTCAATGCAAGCTGCTTCAAGGTTACCTCCCTGCAGGTTATCAGCCATCTAAAGCCATCAGACTTTATAATCTATTCCACCCTAAGTAGGGCCCACTCCCTTCAGATATGGATATGATTATCTTCCCTGGAGAAGAGCCCAGAAAGAAGGTTGAACCCACTCAAGGGTGACCAAGGTTAGGCTGCTATCTTGAGTCTAGGGTCCGCCCATCTTGTCAAATGTGTACCCCTAATCCCTCCCCTTCCTATTGCGTGTACACCCCTCGCTCATCCTCTTCCTGTGACGTGTATGCCTATTGTACAATCCCTTCCTGTGACGTGAGTGGTTACCTGTAATCACACCCCTAAGTATAGGGAGGCCGTGGTCAGAAATAAAGGCATATGCTTTCTCCTCTCTCCCCATCCTCCCGCTCTCTGTGCGGATCTGGCTGCTGAGATCACGGCCATCCCGAGGTGAGCGTGCTACCATAAGATGTGTCTGACTCTTCAATTTCACTTCATCTCTTATAGCTCCTATCTTCCATGACTTTACAATGATCTCTATATATTATAACCACACAATTGCTCCTACAGGCACAATGGATGTTAGAGAGAGGTTTACGCTAACAGCATAGATGCTATATTGGAAGTAAAAAATATCCTCAAACTGAACACCACGTTGTATTTTTATAACAGGGCCACTTCTCTCTCGGAGTTGTACTGCCCTTCCCTAAGGTCCCAGTAAGGCCCTGCAGCCGAAAGTCACAGGAGTTATTAGGGATGAGACTGTGAAATAAGTTTAGGGAACACATTTTCATCCCAGAAAAGTGCTTTTTATGTCACTGGAATAAAATGATCTGGTCTTTGACAGACTAGGTTTTTCCAGGGTCCTCTTTTATTGAGAATATTAATGAGTAACAGGTCCTTTTCTACAAAGAGAGCCGAGCATGTGCACCCACAGCAGGCAAATGCAGGGAAAATCTCACTCGCTTTGAAGATCATCTCATTGAGTTGGTTAGACTCGGAAATCAGTTCTGTATTCATAGTGTTATCATCCATGTCTGTGGCAATTCTTTTTTTCTGGTATAAGGTACAAACTATTAAAAACTATAGTGTAAAATAATGTGAAAGTAGCCGTTTCGCTTAGGTAAACTCTCTCAGAACTCATTCCAAACCATATCACTCCAAACCATGGGTCTCATTAGTCCAAGTGGAACAAAGTCCAAGCTCACTCTTGGGACATAAAGGAAATTTCATTATGTAACCCGTGTCCTCAAGCCACGGATGGAAATCAATTGTGCCTGTAGAATATCATCCCATCCTCTCACATCTGCACCTCCACACCTCTGCTCCTGTGTCTGAGTCCAAGCCCTCTCATTACAGTGTTCAGACCAACACTCCTCTTTCATCTTCACAACTCACGCAGCTTTGTCTGCAGGGTGCCTTTCTGACTTCCCACTGCTGAATTAAAAGCCCCTCCTATGTGCTGTAAGCATAGAGTGTACACATTTTCTCAATCTTAATATTTGTCACACTTCCATTTATTATTTTTGCAACTAGATCAAAAACACTTTTTATCATTTTATTAGGGGCTCATACAACTCTTTTCACAATCCATACATACATCAGTTGTGTCCAGCACATTCATACATTCATTGCCCTCATCATTCTCAAAGCATTTGTTCTCCACCTAAGCCCCTGGCATCAGCTCCTCATTTTGCCTCTCCTGCCCCTCTCCCCTCCCCTCATGAACCCTTGATAATTTATAAATTATTATTTTGTCATATCTTGCCCTGTCCGACGTCTCCCTTACCCACTTTTCTGCTGTCCATCCTCCAGGGAGGAGGTCACATGCATATCCTTGTAATTGGTTCCCCCTTTCCAACCACCCTCCTTCTACCCTCCCAGTATTGCCACTCACACCACTGATCTTGAAGGGATCATCTGCCCTGGATTCCCTGTGTTTCCAGTTCCTATCTGTACCAGTGTACATCCTCTGGTCTAGCCAGATTTGTAAGGTAGAATTGGGATTATGATAGTGGGGGAGGAGGAAGTATTTAGGAACTAGAGGAAAGTTGTATGTTTCATAGTTGCTATATCGCACCCTGACTGAGTCATCTCTTCCCCGAGACCCTTCTGTAAGGGGATGTCCAGTGGCCTACAAATGGGCTTTGGGTCTCCACTCCGCACTACCCCCCTCATTCACTATGATGAGAATTTTTCTTCTGATGATGACTGACAATACCTGATCCCTTAGACACCTTGTGATCGCACAGGCTGGTATGCTTCTTCCACGTGGGCTTTGTTGCCTCTGAGCTAGATAGCCGCTTGTTTACCTTCAAGCCTTTAAGACCCAGACACTTTATCTTTTGATAGCTGGGCATCATCAGCTTTCTTCGCCACATTTGCTTATGCACCCATTTGTCTTCAGCGATCGTATTAGGGAGATGAGCACACATGATATGATTTTTCATTCTTTGATGCCTGATAACTGATTCCTTCTGCATTTTGTGATCATACAGGCTGATGTGCTTCCTCCATGTGGGCTTTGTTGTTTCTGAACTAGATGGTCGCTTGTTTACCTTCAAGCCTTTAAGACCCCAGATGCTATATCTTTTGATAGCCAGGCACCATCAGCATTCTGCACCACATTTGCTTATTCACCCGTCCCTCACTGACCCATAGCCCTACAGGGGACAACACCCGAGACACAGTGTGGGAATTGTGCCAGATCTGATCCCGCCACACCGAGGCAAAACACTAAGGGTGTGTAACAGAACAGCAAGGGAACAGAGCGACAAGGTCCCCAGGGAATGCTGAAGGTGGATTTGGGGCCAGGGGTGGCTCCCCAACAGACTGCACTGGAAAACACTCATAAAGGCCAACAAACAGTCCTTGAACCAACTATTAGCATTTCTTTCTTGTAATTTGTTTTGTTTTTTTGTCACTGGTTTGTTGTTGTTCATGTTTTGTTGTATATTTTTGCTTGATTTTGCTCTGACTTGTTTTTGTTCATGTTATTATCTCAGAAGATCTGTCTAAATAAAATAGGCTGGATGAACAATCTGGAGGAGAAAACAATGGGACCGACAGTTCCGGGGGGACATGAGAGAGGGGGAGAGGGGAAGGTGGTAGTGTCAACAAACCCAGGGACAAGGGAACAACAACTGATCCAAATCAATGGTGAGGAGGGTGTAGGAGGCCTGGTAGGGTGTGATCATGGGTAATGTAATCAAGAGGAATTACTGAAACCCAAATGAAGACTGAGCATGATAGTGGGACAAGAGGAAAGTCAAAGGAAATAGAGGAAAGAGCTAGGAGGCAAAGGGCATTTATGGAGGTCTAAATAAAGGCATGTGCATATGCAAATATATTTATATATGAGGATGGGCAAATAAATCTATGTGCATATATTTAGAAGTTTAGTATTAAGGTAGC
The DNA here is from genome assembly GCF_050624435.1 of Tenrec ecaudatus. Classification (NCBI taxonomy): domain Eukaryota; kingdom Metazoa; phylum Chordata; class Mammalia; order Afrosoricida; family Tenrecidae; genus Tenrec; species Tenrec ecaudatus. Next base: position 155,443,419 of record NC_134531.1, on the reverse strand, counting down.
AGAAGGACATTGGGCCTCCACAAAAGTACTCCCTCAATGCAAGAATACTTCTATTAAATTGGCATTCTATGATGCTCACCTTCCTGACACAGCTATTGAAGATGAAAAACACTTTAACAGCAGAGATAGTCTCTTGATTAATGTTATATTTGAACACATAGGCATATTGGCCCTGGTGCTCAGGAAATGAGTAACTCAATGTACCAGGAGAAATTCTAGAACTAGAGCACTACAGGCTCTCACCACACACTCTCTACATTTAGGGCCCTAGATCATTCTCCTTCTTCAGATCTGCCTTCATTAGCATTTGTCAGGCAAGCGAAAGCCCCGAGGAATCGAACCCAGGAAGCAAGATACTTGGATGTGTAAAGGCCATGAAAATGATTACTTGACTTGAACTCATAAGGGTGGGATTATTGGTATAAATGCATTCCTATGAATTTGACACTTATGAGCACTCTATTAAACCCCAGGACATCAATTTTCCTATTGTTTAAACTCGCCCACCCACCTAGCCACTACTTTCCCCAAGGACTACCTCAAAACTTGAATTTAAATGTCAGAAGAGACTCTGAGACTTGCTGCTCAATATCAGCAAGGTAAAGATAATTGAAGAAACAATGAAATAAAAGAACTGAACATATGATTTCAAATGATTGCTTGAGAAAAAAAATTGAAAGTATCAAAATAAGTTAGGAAGGACCTGGAATGAGAAAAGAGAAAGGTTAAATTCTGCATGGCAATTCTCAGATGGAAAGATGAAGAAAAATCCAAGTCTTGAGAGGCCATATTGAAAGATCCAGCCGGAGGAGCTTTCAGACTTAAAACAAATTAGGAAGAAGGAAAAGGTGGTCCATTTGTGAGGGATTAGCCACCAAGAAACCCTATGAACAGCAATAGACCGTTGGCTGACATAGTGCCAGAAGACAAGCCCCTTAGGTTGAAAGGCACTCAGAATATGACTGGGGAAAGCCGCTTCCTCGAGGGAGAGTTGGCCTTAATGACCTGAATGGAGAAAAGCTTCCAGACCTTCATTTACTTGTGGATGGGACTCCACGTGTGAGATAAAAAACTGCTGCAAACATTCATTAATTATTGGAACATGGAAGATGTATAAAGGAGGGATCTAAGAAAATTGGAATGATCACAATGACATGGAGGGCATAACAATTGATATCCAAGGCATTAGTGGGCTGGAGTGGACTGGGATTGACCATTTTGAACCCAATTGTTCTATGTTTTATTATGTGGGGCATGATAAATCCAAGAAGAAGGTAATCAACAGTGGTCACAACAGACTGGAACTGGTACACTGGACACAAAAACCAATGCAGCAAAATACAGAACAAAGAAATAAACCGTTCTACCTAGAGACAGCTAATGATGCTTGCAAATTTGGGTGTTCATTTGCATAAGAATGAAACAGAACCCAGACCTTACTACAGATACAAAAATGATGGATCAAAGACAAGTGTAAACTCGGTGGTTGTTGCTGTTGCTGTTAGGTGTCATCGAGTCTGCTTGCCGATAGCGACCCTCTGCACAACACAATGAAAGACTGCACGGTCCCGTGCCAACCTTAAGTGTTTCTGTGCCTGAGCCCATTGATGCAGCCACTGTGTCAATGCATCTTCCTGTGGGCCCTTCTCTTTTCGCTGCCCCATCCACTTTGCCAAGCATGGTGTCCTTTGCCAGGGCCTGGACTCTCCCGACAATATAGCCAATGTATGTGAGACAAGGTCTTTCCATATTTTCCTAAAGAACACCTGGTCTTACTTCTTCCAACACAGATCAGGTTGTCCTTTTAACAGTCCATGGTGCTTTTACTCTTCTTCTCCAGCACCACAGTTCAAGTGCATTGATTCTTCTTCACTCTTCCTTAGTCAATGTCCAACTTTCACAAGTTTGGCATTGTGGAAATAATGCAATATATTGAATATTGATTCAAATAACTCCATATAAACACTACAAGTATAAAGATAATCAATGAATGAAAAGGGACAATTGATGTATGGATTGTTATAAGAGCTGTAAAATCCACTAATAAAATGATTTATATAAAAAGAATAGGGACAAATTTAAAAACCTTAATAAATGGCACAAATGCACTATCAAATATAATGAAAAATACAAAATAGATAACTTGGGTCATCTCCATATTTCAGGTTGTTTAAATCTTCTTCCAATCCTGATGCCACATTCTTCATAAAACCCAGTTTCTCTGATTATTTGTTCAGCATATTGAACAAGTATGGTGAGAGGACACAACCCTTCATGTAACAAAAACAAAAATCCTCAGAGCTAGACTCACAGATAAAATCATGATAAATGGAGAAAGATGGAAGTTATTACTTATTTCATTGTGCTTGGATCCACAATCAATACTCATGGAAGCAGCAGTCAAGAGATCAAACAATGCACTTCACCGGGTAAATCTGCTGTACGAGATAGCTTCCAAGTGTTGGAAACAAGAATGTTACTCTGAGTATTAACGTGCACTTGAATCAAACCAGGGTATTTTCAGTTGCTCATACTGCATGTGAAATTTGGACATTGAATCAGGAATACTGAAGAAGAATAGAAATAAAGTGGATCCACTTGAATCCCAGTACCAGCAAAGAACCTTGAAAGTACCATGGACTTCCACAGAAGACACTGCTCTGTCCTGAAAGAAATGCACCAGGATGCTCCTTATTGGCCAGGATGATGAGACTTTGTTTTCATGAAGACACCAGTCCTGCAGAAGGAAATCTTGCTTGGAAAAGTTGAGAGGCAGTGACAAAGAGGAAGGCCCTCCACAAGAGGATTGACACAGTGGCTGCAAAAATGGACTTGAACATAGAGGAATTTTGACGATGGTGGAAAATGAGGTGGTATTTTGTCCTGTTGTACATAGTATTACTATGAGTTAAAATCAATTCAATAGCACCTGCCAGCAACAATAACATACACATAGCCCTCACTAGATGGAATACCCAAGAATCAAGTTGATTATATTTGGGAAAGCATTGGTGGTAGTAGTTCTATATTATCAGCCAAAACAGCCCAGGGACTGACTATGTAACAGGCCATTAATTTCAGTTTAAGTTGAAACTGAAGAAAATGAAAAGATGTACATAGGAGACAAAATACAGTCTGAGTATATTCCACTTGGATTTAGCAGCCATCTGAGGAACAGACTTGACACATTGAACACTAATCACCACAAAGATCAGTGATCTGCGGTATTCCATCACAAATATCACACCCGAAGAAACCCAAAGGTCATTTAAAAGACAGCAGAGGAAGAAATGACTGAAGTGAGCATGAGAAGGAGGAATGATGATATAAAATAGCTGAACAGAAAACTTCAGAGGGCGGCTCAAGAAGCTAAGCTAAAGTATTAAAATAACATGTGTAAAGACATGGAGGTAGAACACCGAGAGAAAATAATATACAGAGTGTCTCTCAAGCTGAAAAGAACTGAAGAAAAATTCAAGCCTTGACTAGCAATATTGAAGTATTCCATGGGTAAAATATTGAACGATGGTAAATGGAGATGGAAGGACCATGCAGGGTCACTGAACCACAAATAATTGATTGACCTTCAACCATTTCAAAAGGTAACATATGATCAAGAACCAATGGTATCAAAGGAAGAAGTCCAAGCTACACTGAAGATGTTAGTGAAAAACAAGGATCTAAGAAGAAGAATCTAAAATGTTTCAACAAACTGATGAAATACTAGAAGCACTCACTAAGCTGTGCCAAGAAATGAGGAAGACGGCTACCTGGTCAACCAACCAATCATGCTGTTCCCATTCATAAGAAAGCTGATCCAGTAGAGTGCAAAAATTATCAAACAGTATCATCCATATCACACAGGAGTTAAATTATACTTAAAAGAATTCTAAAATCGTTGCAGCGGTCCACCAACATAGAAGAACTGGAATTCCAGCCAGATTCAGAAGAGGATATAGAGTGAAGGCTGTCAGATTGATCGTGGTTCAAAGCAAGGACTACTAGAGAAATATTTACTTGTATTTTCTTAATTATGCAAAGACATGAAGTATGCTGACCATAGCAAACTAAGGATATTACAAAAAATGAGAATTCCACAACACTTCATTGAACTCACACAAAATCTGTCAATAGACCAAGAGGCAGTTGTTAGAACAGAACAAGGGGCTATTGAATGGTTTAAAATGAGCAAAAATGTGTGTCAGGATGTCCTTTAACCATATTTATTCAATTTGTATGCCAGGAAAATAATTAAAGAAACTGAAGGACTGTATATAAATAATAATGTGGCATCAGGATGAAAGGAAAGCTCATTAGCAACTTGCAATATGCTGATAACACAACCTTCCCTGTTGGTAGAATTTAATGATAAAAATCAAGACTGCAGTCTTCCATATGTATTACAACCCAATGTAAGTAAAACAAATATTTTCACTATTAGACCAGTAATAAATTGGACCATGATAAATTAAGTAGTTAAGATACTTGATGTTGTTACTCAAATCCACAATCAGTACTCAAAGATGTAGCAGATCTGCTGCAGATACCGCTGTAAAGTGTTAGAGAGCAAAGACGTCACTTTGCGGGACAAGACACGCCATGCTATTTCCCACTACCACATAATGTATATGAAAGATGGATGATGAATAAGGAAGATAGAAAAATAATTGTTTCATTTAAATAATGGTATTAATAAAGTAAATTCAATATACCACAGACTACCAGAAACATTCATAAATATGTCTTGGAAGAAGTACAGCTGTGTCAGTCTGGGTAGACTAGAGAAACAAATCCATGGACACACCTATGTGTATAAGAAAGAGATTTATTTACAAGAGCAACTGAACATTGAGGAAGCATCCCAGCCTAGTCCAGAACAGCTCCATAAATCCAATATTAGCCCATATGTCCAATAACAAATCTATAAAGTCCTCTTCAGACTCATAAAACACATGAAATGAAGCCAAATTCAGGATGACCACAAGCCAGTGGATAGAAAGTCTTTAGGTCCAGTGGCATTGTAAGCATCTCAGTGCTGGCAGGGGTCTCTCTGTGGCTTCTGCGGTTTCAGAGGTCTGGTTGCCTCCAGATGGTTTGTCTTCTGCAATGTCTCCCAGGGAGTAGCAGATAGAGAGAGGTGTCTTCCACCTCTGAGGAGGAAGTACCAGATTTCCCAGAATTCTCAGGAAAAGGCCATACCCACACAGAAATCTCATTGGCTATCTCCAGATTGACAGCCTAGACTCCACGCTTACACGCTTAATCCTTAAATTGACACCAGATTAGGTGATACCAGAACAGCCAAAATACTACTAACAGATGAGGATAGAAAGACTCTTGTGCTTTGGACATGGAGACAGGGAAATTGGAGGTCCCTAAGAAACCTCCTCAGAGAAGCATTCTCATACAAAGTTGGAGTGGCAGGAGGCAAAAAGGGAGGAGGGCCTTCCTGGAATGGAAAAAAAATAGGTGCTGGTGCTAAGAGTGTTTGCCTAACAGACCAGACAAACCCATACTCTTGCATCACCATATCCACCTACTGGAGTGCTAAATAAAGGAGATAAACTTTTCCTGGAAAGCTGTCTTTCAGAACGACCAGTACAGACTAAATCATCCTGATAAGCAATCTGACCTCCGCCAGCATGTGCAGATGCAAGATCATCGCAGAATAAATTCAGCTCACTCCTGCAAGAAGCTTTTGAGACAGAATCTCCCTTAAATGCTGCTCACACATCTTGTCACCATGACTGCCCCTGATTGAGCTATTTCATAAAAGTTCTCACCCATTCTTATGAATAAGTGTGAAACAGTTTCCTTAATTGAACCCCTTTCAAATGCTGACAATTTCTTTGCTTTGAGAGGTGAGGGCTGATTACAGAGGCCTCCGCCGGTCCTCTACCACCAACATGCTCCTTCATTGGAGTAAGCTTTGCTGGGGAGGAAAAGATTGCCTCCCTGATCATTCTTAGTCATTCCAAGGTGAGACCCTCCTTGGTACGAGTGTTTGGGGAACAGCACCCCCTCCACCCCCCGACATGGTCATAAGGAGGCAGCTCCAGGGAAGTACAGCATGCTCGGCCAAGGGGAGGGTCTGCTAACAAGCAGACCTTCAGTGAGATAGACTGACACCCTGGCTTCGACACTGGGCTGCAGTAGAGGCGACACTGTGAGAATTTCACAGGACTGGGCATTGGTTCATCTGCTGTTTGTGGGGTCACTATGAGTAGGAACAGACTCTATGACACCAACCAAGTACAATAACCTGAACTTCAAGAATTATAAGGAAAGAAGAGCGGTAACAATTGTTAGAATTTGATGCTTCGTACTTAAATTTCATATTTATTTATTCATAAATACTACCATTTATTTATCTTACAACTTTATAATGTGATTAGAGTTAAAAGGTCATAGAGCAAATAGGCTTTCTGTTCAATAATTCAAACGCATTTTGTTCTGTAACTGTAGTCCCCACAATGTAAGAGCACCCTTACCACACCACCCCGAGATTTCGGCTTCTATTGGTCCCTTTGTCCTCTCCATTCCTGCCCTCTGAGCTTTGTCCCTAGGAAAATGCTGACCTTATGCTGTCATGTGGCTGATTGTTCTCCCCGTGTTATTGTTCATCCAATAGTCTAGCTATGATTTGAATGAAGTTGATCATGGGAGTGAGTTCAGTTCTAGGTCTGACACGTGATTAAGGGCCATTGTTTTTAAGGCCCTCCATTCTTCTTCAGACCAATAAACTTGACCTCTTTTGAATCATTAAATATTTGTATACTTTGTTAAGTCACAGGAAATATAAAGATAAGTGAGATATAGTTCTCTCAGGGAAGAGAGAGGATAAAATGCACATAAATAAATATTCCACAAGGATATGTGAGAGTAAAGAAGCATATTTACTACTAACTTCAAAGAATAGATGAAAAACACATGAAAAGGAAATAAATTATATATAAATAATTATATATACTTATATTACAACTCCATATCAAAAACAAACAAAAAAATCCCAACAACCCTCAATGCCATTGAGTCAATACTGACTCATAGTTATATGACAGGGTAGAACTGCCTCTGTGACTTTGCGAGACTGTTACTGTTTATGGAAGTAGAAAGCCCTGTCTTTCTCCCGAGGAGCTGGCTGGTGCTTTCAAACTGCAGACCTTGCAGATTGAAGTCCAACGAGTAATCATTACGCCACGAGGACTCATTCAACTCCATAGTTTCTCCAAAATGTAATGAGAAAACTTCTAAGTCGCTACAGAGGTAATTTGGAATATGTCAAGTTGGTTTATATTTGAAGTGGGAGAAATAAAATGAAAAATATCAGTGTGTCATATTAAAATTCATGCCAGAACAAGTTGAGGATTTATAGTTCTGAATTTTAACACAATTTCTTATTTTTTAAAGTAACTCATAATCGTAAATATGAAAAATAGAATTTATTCTAAAATGATTCTTTCCGTTAAACACAAATACCAGTTGTCATAAAGCAAATTCCTGTCACCAAGGACGCTCTTCCAACACTCTAAGGGGGGCTCTTGCCTGAGGCTGATTAAGAATAGGAAGGGAGGTAGACTCAAAGGGAGGGAGAACAGGGAATGAGGGGGAGGAGGGAGATGATGGTAGTGGGGGAGCAGGGCATTAAGCCACCCCGGGGGGCAGTATTGGTTATATCTCCACAGAATTGGGAGTGTGCATGCAGACCCCACCAGGACGCACAAAACCTTGAGGGCAATGTAATCACACGGAGCAACTCATGAAGACAGTGGGCTATGGGGCCGCCCCCAATCAGAGACAAACTGATGCCTTCCCCAGATGTTTGCGCTACAGAGAACAACACTAAACCTACAGGTTGGGGAGAGGGGCCCGCATGCCACGCCCACACAGAAGCAAACCAAGAAGGAAAAAGAGAGAGGGGGTGTCTAGACTCCATATCGACACACCTAGCCCAGAGGACATGGTCCCTGCACAGAACTGCTGAGGCACAGAAAGGACTGTAGGGCCGACAACAGCTCGCCTCACTGGAAAATAGTGTGACAGAGGGCAACACTGGGGACACACAGTGGGGACTGAGTCTGGTCTGAACTCCCCACAGTGGGACGAACCAAGAAGGGAACATAACAGCTCAGTAACAGGACCAAAGATAGGCCACAAAACCCCTGAGGAGCCCCCAAAGCAGGCTTCAGGCTAGGAGGGGCAGTTCCCGGAGTTACCCCAGGACCACTGGGGAGAGAGTCATAAACGTCAGGGGACAGACCTGGAATTATGTATGCATTTTTGTTTTATTCCTAGCTATAATTATCTTTTTCTCTTTTTATTCAATCTTTTGTTTTCTTTTTGTTTTGTCTCCATTATTGTTGGTTTTGTCTACCTATATAAGATAGGCATGGGAGTATCGATACCAGGAGGGTAGGGGGAAGGTGGAGAAAAGAGGCGAGAAAGGGGGAAATGATTGCAATGATGGACACACATCCTCCACCCCCACCTCTCAGGGGGATGATCAACAGAAACCGTGGGGGAAGGGAGACAGCAGTCAGTGTAAGATATGAAAATAATAAGTTACAATTTATCATGAAGTCACGAGGGCAGGGGGAAGGTAGGGGAAAAAGAGGAGCTGATACCAAGGGCTCAAATAGAACGTAAATATTTAGAAAATAATGATGGCAACATATGTACAAATATGCTTGATATAATTGATGTATGGATTGTTATAAAAGTTGTAAGAGTCCTCAATAAATGATCTTTTAATTTTAAAAAAGAGAGAGTGACTAGGCACACTGATTGAATAGAGACAGGTGGTACCCTCAAGAATATGGGGCCTTGGGTAACCCTTGAAGCCTAAAATTGAACTCAACAGCAGGATTCAATGTTTAGCCAAATAATCGACAGGTCTATAATGGGAACAAAGTGATATATCTCAGAGCGAGATCTCCGTAGCTCCTGGATGCTTCTGGAATGCTGTTTGTGTTGTGTCTCTGACGACTCTCTGCAGTGGGTAAGGCACCAAGGCCTTGGCTTTTCTTCGTGGAGGCGTCGATATAGACGCCCTTGCCCAGATGCCGGCCAGGTTCACGCTCTCACTGCTTTCCAAGTATCCCATCATGAGAGCCTGCTCTGCATCCTCTAAGCCAGCGTGGTTGCACAGTTTTCACAAGAGCTCTTGACTGCAGCATTGCCTGGAGCTTTTACGATGCAGCAGCATGACTCTCCAAGGAGACACCCTGTCATGGTCCTCAGATTCGGCCACAGTATCCTCAAGGCATAGCAACAAACTTTAGGCATTAGTCTTCTGATGGATAAGATACGGTCAAGGGCAATATTTTTTGCAGATGTTATGGGACATAAAATTTCAGATCTGGTCAAGGGCAATATTTTTGCAGATGTTATGAAATATTCATGTAAAAATCTAGAAGCAATTGTTTTCAGCATCAGTGTTCTATCATAATTCTGTGAATGAATGGTTCTATTCAATTAAGTACTTTATTCCAAAGCGTCTTGTATTGGGTTCTCTCAGTGTCAAATCCGATTTCACCATGTGGTTAGTTCTTGCTTTCCCAGGTGTGTAAGAGTTGGAAGGATGACTATACCTGTTTTTCATTGTGCCTAGAACTTGTGTAGTTTTATGCATGATTCATGGTTAGTAAGGCCTCCTTGATGGGAAAAATAAAGACAAAATTTTAAAATGTCTTAGAAGCAGACTTTTATGAAACGCTCTTAATATTTTGATGTGTTTGATAATATACCATCTAAATATTTTTGTGCTTTGTCATCTTTGCTTTTTGTAACTTTTTAGCAGTAAAATACCATCTGGGAAGAAACTGGGGAAACGAAATCTAAAATAAATAAAGGAAGGAAGGAAGAAGCTAGTAAGTCTTATGAGTAGAGAAGAAGAGGGTCTTAACAACTATTAGCCCTCATATCCCTAAAGGGAAAGAACTTGTACTCTGGATTTGTCCTCACGTGCTCAGGGATTCCTGGACTAGGAAGGGTGCGCCGTTTTTCTTAGAGATGCGTTCCTGCCGAGGCTTCGGGTACCAGAGGGCAGGATGTACTCTGGGGTGCTGGCCTGCATGTTCCAGTGGAGGTCACGTTGCCAGTCAGGATGACTTGGTGACCACTGACTCTTTCTGAAGGACGACTGTCAAGGGAAAGTATGTCCCCTTTTCTAGCACCCTCGGAGGTGGGTGTGGTGGCTGGCATGTGAGAACGTGAGTCTTTCTGGCTGGAGGGTCTGCACTGTGAGAGTAAGTGGTCCCGCTTAGAGCAAGCCCCCAGAGTTCTTCTATTACCTGAGGGCTCCTTCCTTTTGGCTTTCTGCCCCTCAATATTTTTTTTTTAAGAAAGGCTTTTATCAGGAGTTTTCTTCGGTGACCCTGTATTTCCCTGTCTCAAGCTGATTCATTGTGACCTCATGTGGGTCAGAATAGAACCACCTATTGGGTTTTCAGTGGCTAATTTTTAGAAGTTGATGGACAAGAATTTCTTCCAAGGAAGCTCAGGATGGAGTTGTGCTGATACCATTTTGGTGAGGAGCTGGATGCTTAATGGTTTTTTCTCCCCAGAACTCCACTTAACTTAGCTTCACTTGTTTCCATGTGAGCATATCTACCAAACCTAGATCTGCTTCAAAATCACCCGGGAGAGCATTAAATGTGGACACTCTGACCCAGCTCAGTTATGAGGCATCAGACTCTGCATAAACCCAGGCATCTTCCCCCAAACAGAATTCTGCAGGATATTTTGATGTGAAGTCACCTTCAGAAATATTATAAAGACATTGTCAAAATCCAAAAATATCCATCTGATTTTTAAAAATGTAACTCTTGAAAGTTTGTTGATGAGGAAAGTAAAAGGAAATAGAGGAAAGAACTAGGAGGCAAAGAACATTTATAGAGGTATAAATACAGGCAAATACATATGAAAATATATTTTTATATAACAATAGGGACATAGATCTACGTACATATATTTGCATGTTAAGTATTCAGGTAGCAAATGGACATTGGGCCTCCACTCAAATACTTCTTCAATGCAAGAACACTTTGTTCTAATAACCTGGCATTTTGTGATGGCCACCTTCTCAACACAATTGCTGAATACAAAATGGGTGCATAAATAAATGTGGTGAAGAAAATGTGGTGAAGAAAGCTGATGGTGCCCGGCTATTATAGCATCTGGGGTCTTAAAGGTTTGAAGATAATCAAGCAGCCATCCAGCTGGGAAGCAACACAGCACACATGGAAGAAGCACACCAGCCTGTGTGATCACGAGGTGTCAACACCCCAGAAAACAATCATGGATGCAAATGAGGGAGGTGGATTGGAGACCCCAAATCCATCTGTAGACAATTGGACATCTCTCATAGAAGGGTCATAAGGAAGGACAAGCCAGCCAGGGTGCACTATAGCCCTGGCAAAATATACAATATCCCTCTAGTTCTTTAATGCTTCCTCCCTCCAAATATCATGACTTCAGTTCTGCTTTACAAATCCTGCTCAATCAGAGCATGTACATTGGTACAGATAAGAACTCTCAACACATGGAATCCAGGACAGACAAACACCTCAGGAACAATAACGGGAGTAGGATACCATGGGGTAAGGGGGAGGTGAGGGGAGAAAAGGGAACGGATAGCAATGATTGACATATCACTGCCCCTCCCCCCACCACTACCCAGGGTGACCAACAACAGAAACATGGGTGAAGGGAGACAGCAGATGGTATAAGATTTTAAAATAATAACAATTTATAATTTATCAAGGGTTCATGAGGAAGGGAGGGTGGGGAAGTGAGGAAATAAAAATGAGGAGCTGATACCAAGGGCTTAAGTAGAAAGAAAATGTTTTGAAAAAGATGATGACAACATATATACAAAACTGCTTGACACAATGGATGTATGCATTGTTATAAGAGCTGTAAGAGCTCCGAATAAAATGATTTTAAAAACCTTATCTATGAATAATAAGGAAAAGTACATCTATCACCCATCCACAAATTATGTTGGATAAAAAGTTCCTGTACGTATCCATTCACAGCAAATCTTCTAGTGGATCTACACCATTTCTTCTCAATCATGAGTTTCTCTCAGATAAGTATATCTTCCTTTTTCTATACCATCTCTTGATACAATTTATATATATATAGTATATACATATATTATGTGTATGTATAATACATACATATTATATATTTATCTATATATGATTGCGTCTCCAAGAAAGACCTTCCCTTGACTCATATCCATCTCCATTTTCTGCCTCATTTTGCTATTTTTACTTATACCAAAACTTCTGGATTGGGTGTTTGATGCATGGCGAATTGGAAACGGCAACTGCCATTCTGCTCGCTGCCTATTCTAACCAGGTTTCCATCTCCTCCGCTCCTTGAAATTGCTCTTGTCAAATATATCGATGACCTCCAGCTTGCCAGATCCAATTTTCACACTTTTATTTATCATGCTTAATTTCTCACCTAGTTGTTAACTCCTTCCCTCCCAACATACAATTCACATGGTTTTAAAAAAGCTCCATTCTCTTTGTTCTCTTATCACATAAATCTTTTTCTATTTCCTTTGTCGGTTCAACCTCTAACTGTTGGCATTATTGAGGACTCAGATGTGTGGGTGCATGTCTTTTATTTATATATAAAACAAAACATTTGCCAATTCAATAATTTTTACATGCACTATTCAGTGACATTGATTACATTCGTTCTGTTGTATAATAGTAGCTTTTTCCAAATTATCCCACCACCATTAACATAGGCAAAGTGATCTGTAAGCCATGCCTTCTCCTTAACCCCTGCCTCCCATCTGTAAACAGAAACCCACTGCCATTAAGTCAATTACAACTCATAATCTGTATGAGGTGAGACAGCCGCATCTTCACCCTTCACAGATTAACTTGCAACTTTCAGTTAGCAGCCTAGCATCTAATCCAGTGTTACCAAGTAATTTCTGGTGTCTACATCTTTATCTTTTAATATAAATGAGTTTATATAACATTTGTCATTTTATGACTAAAATTTGCTCTGCATAATGTTTTCAAGGTGCATAAATGTCATGGTGTGTTCGTTGTATGTTAAATGAATAAATACATTCTGTTTATTCATTTAACTTTAAACTGTAGTGAATAGGGCTTACTGAGTACTAGTATAGATGTATCAGTTTGCATCCCTACATTAAGTTCATAGGATTGAGATGACAGGGTCTCTGTTTAAGTTTTTGAGACCTCTAAAATTGTTTTTCACCCAAGGCTTAGTTTTATATCATCCATACTCCATTTAAATGATCATATTCAGCTCTACGATTAATATACCAAAAATATATTCCAAATGTATACATATGAGTGTTAGTGACCTTCCCTGGAATCCCAAATACGTACATAAAACATTCTGTTAGATGGTGCCAGCTTTGTGTCTAACAGTCATGGAAACTTAATATGCCCTAAAGAGAACCTCTGCTAACCACACCATCAACAGCCTGCCACACCCCGACACCCTCCTGCTTTAGAAATACCTATCCTAGTATATGGTGCCATATTCTCCCATTGTATTAGGAATTCTTGAAATAGTTTTAGTTTTTCCTCTTTCAACTCATAACACTAACCTCTTAGTATTTCTGATGACTGAACTTTTAAATTATAATTATGATTCCATTCCCATTCCTACCACCATCATCTCTCAGAAGTGGCTGTTTCTTTCAAGTTCTATTTTGGATGCCCCAGTAATACAAATCATTAAATTCTTGGCTTCCAACAGGCTTAAAGAGATCATATGTGCACCCATTCCAAAGAAAGGTGATCCAACAGAATGTGTAAATTATCAAACAGCTTCATTAATATCACATAGAAGTTAAATATTACTCAAGATCATTCAATGATGGTTACAGCAGTATATCAACAGAGAGCTGCGAGACTTGAAGCCAGATTTGCGGAGGGATTGTTGTCTGTCGTTAGATGTCCTTCAGTCCGTTCCAACCCACGGCACCCTATGCAAAAGAAGGAGACACCACCGGGTCCTACCAGGTCCCCACAGTTGTTCCTGTGTCTGAGGCCACTGATGCAGCCACTGTGTGACTCTGTCTCCTTGACGACCTTCTCTTTTTCTCTGCCCTCTACCTTTCCAACATAAAGTTCTTTTCCAGGGACTCGGCTCTCCTGAAAACAGGTTCAAAATAAGACGAAGTCTTGCCATCTTTGCTTCTAAGGCAACTGTTCTCAACCTGTGGGTTGCGATCCCTTTGGGGGTCGAACAACCTTTTCACAGGGGTCGCCCGATTCATAATAGTAGCAAAATTGCAGTTATGATGTAGCAACAAAAATAATTTTATGGTTTTGGGGGAGCTATCACACCACAAGGAACTGTATGAAAGGGTCGTACATTAGGAAGGTTGAGAACCACTGTTCTGAGGAGCACTCAGGTCACACTTCTTCCAAAGCAGATCAGTTCGTCCTTCCAGCAGTCCATGGTATTTTCAATATTCTTCTCCAGCACCACAATTCACATACATCGATCCGCCTTTGGTCTTCCTTATTCAATGTCCAACTTTCATATGTATATGAAACAACTGAAAATACCATGGCTTGGATCAAAAGCACACTAGTCCTCAGAGTAACATCCCTGCATCACAATATTCTAAATTGGTCTTTTGCAGCAGATTTACCTAATATAATGCATCTTTTGATCTGTTGACCGCTGCTTCAAACGTTTCTCCTTTTACCATGATGTTACCTACTAGTCCAGTTGTGGTGATTCTGGTCTATTTCACATTGAGTTGTAGTCCATACTGAAAACTGTAATCCTTGTTTACTTTTCTTCCTCTTTATGCTCAGCTTATATGTGATGGTTTACTCAATTGATGGCTTGTTTCACAGTCAGTACAAGGCTTGGCTTTAGTTGCTGAAAGTTACCTTTTCCTTCCTCCCTTCCCACAGATGTACTAAACTTGAGTCCTGTGTATTCCATCTGGAGAAGTCCACCTATGTAATCACCATTTGTATTGTTGAAAAAGGCGGTCTAAACACAGGCATGTACATATGTAAATATATTTATATACGATGATGGGAAAATAGATCTATGTGCATATATTTATAGGTTTAGTATTAGGGTAGCACATGGACATTGGGCCTCTACTCCAGCAGTTCCTCAATGCAAGAACATTTTGTTCTATTAAATTGGCATTCCATGATGCTCACCTTCCTGACATGATTGCTGAAGAAAAAATGGGTGCATAAGCAAATGTGGTGAAGAAAGCTGAAGGCACCTGGCTATCAAAAGGTATAGTGTTTGAGGTCTTCAAGGCTTAAAGATAAACAAGTGGCCATCTAGCTAAGAAGCAACAAAGCCCACATGGAAGAAGTACACCAGCTTGTGAGATAATGAGGTGTTGAAGGGATCATGTATCAGGCATCAAAGACCAAAAAATCATAGCATTATGAATGAGGGGGAGTGCAGAGTGGGGGCCCAGAGCCCATCTGTGGGAAATTGGACATCCCCCTTGCAGAAGGGTCACAGAAAGGAGATGAGTTAGTCGATGCTGTGTAGCAAGGATGAAACATGCAGTTTGAATGTAAAATGTCAGCATGGTGATAGGTAAGGACCGAGTTTAGATGCTATTCTAGATTGGAATGTCAGCAAAGATGTCTCCTACACCAACCAAAAGCCAGTGAATCCATTTCAACTCATGAGAACCCTGTGTTCAGAGTAGAAAGTAGAACTGTGCTCCATTGTTTTGTTATTGGCTGATCTCTCAGAGGTATATTCCCTCAAAGAATGCTGCTAACAGGTTTTCAGTGGCTGTTATTGCTAGGTGCTGTCATGAGTTGATGGACTCAATGGCTTTTGGTTGGTGTAGGAGAGTTCTGATATTCCAATCTAGAATAGCATCTAAACTCAATCCTTACCTATCACCATGCTAATATTTTATCATTTTATTTTGCCGTCTTCCCCATTATCCCCAGAAGGCAAAATCTAAGAGAAAGCATAAATCTGTTCCTCTAGGTTCAATGCAAAATAAGTGTTTTAAATATATATGTATGTATATATATGTGTATATATATATATTTGTGTATATATATATATGTGTGTGTGTGTATGACGGTGGGGAGAGAGAGGCTAAAGGGGAGCTGATAATGATTTCAAGAGGAAAGAAAATATATTGAAACTGTGGTAGCAATTGTACATTACTGCTTGATGCAATTTGTAATTGAGCTATGGATTATTATGATATCTCTAAGAGCTCCCAATAAAATTATTAAAAATTATATATATATTTAAATATATTTTATATTAAACTAAAAGTTATATATATGTACCCCCTCAAAAAAAGATTTACTTTCAAAGCTATGTATTTAATTTTTTTTTTTACAAAACAACCTTATCACCTTAAAAGTCCTCTCCATAACACTTAATAGTGGCTGTTATTGCATTTGTCAAATCTGTGATTCCATTCTTGGAAAAATTTTTCAATCTCATCTGTTTGGAAGGCTGACAGCACCTCCTTGTTTTTTTCTTCACATCTTCTATGTCGTCAGGTCCCTGTCTTTTCATGCCCCTCTTCATTTGCAGAAACAAAAAAAGTTGCATGGAGTGAGGTCAGATGAGTAAGGTGTGTGGGGCAAGAGAAGGCATGCTCTGTCTTGCCCCAAACTGGCGCACTGAGATGGCTGTGTGAGCAGGTGCAGTGATATGGTGGCAACACCAGTACACTCTCTGCCACAAATCAGGCCTTTTTTGTCACACGCAGTTACACAGTCTTTTCGGGAATTTTAAATAGAAAGCATGATTAGCATTCTGACCTTGTGGAATGAAACTGTTCGGGGAGTTGACAGATGTCCAGAATGAGGCCTGTCATCAGTCGATATTTCATGTTTTTTTGAAATGAGGAAAGCACTCATATATTTGAGTTTCCCCCACAGCACTGGCCTAGTAAGCTGGGCTCAACATCACTACATTTTCAGCAGCATTTTTCCCAAGCAGGAAACTAATTTTATAGCTGTACACTAAATCTTAAATTGGCCATCACAAAAGATGAGGTTTGAGCAGAGCTGCCTTTATGAAAAAAATCACTGTGACAGGCGACCCTTCCCAGGCACCACCACTGGGTGCACTAACAGAGCGAGGTGCTTGATGCTCACCTCCCAGGAGCTACGCATACTATGAAAGTTCCACCCAGCGGAAGTTTTTTTTTCCAACATTTTTTTTGTGTGTGGTGGGGAGGTAACCCCCTCATATATGTATATTTGTCAGAAACATGAACATGTTCTGGTCCCTTGACTTCCCCAGCTTCTGAAACACGAAGCCTTTTATTTTATATCCCTCCAAGAAGGAAAAAGACCCAAAGCATTGCAAACATCTCCAGCAACAACCCCCTCTTATGCATTCCCGATGCTCTGCATTCACTGCTGGCCAGCTTAAAAATGGACCGCTTTAGTACGCGCGTGAAGGTGCATTGGAATATGAAAAATAAAGCAGCGATTTCCATGAACTGTGGGAAAGGAGAAGTGCAATTCTAGGAAAACCCTCTTTCTATGGACATTCTTCCCTGGATCCTGATTTGAAGAAACGAAAGGCCAAGTCCTGCTGCCCCAGCTGATCTAACCCAACCCTGGGAACGCTCACTAGCAGGGTAGAAACTCAATGCTCCCTGTGGCAGAGGCCAAGGCCGAACTGATATATCTACTCTTCTCACTTGAATGACTTTACAAGACATTAGCAGAGCTTAATGGACTAATTACATCTCTTCGCTGTGCCTGCCCTGGAATCAAGTTGCTCCACCTGCGACTGGGTATAAAGAGCCTGTGAACCAGGGATGGGCAAATCAGTTTATCCAAATGCAAACCAGTCCCCTGGACGCCCTAGGGCTCTGGATATCACACAATGGTCACAAACTTTGATCTATGTTAACAAAGGTGTAGAAAACCAGTAGGGGAGATTATAAGCAGAAAAACAGAGTTTGGTATCAGAGGCACCGTGGAAAAAGAACTGCTAGAAATGGATTATAATAGGTGAACTCTCCTGCACTTCTGATCACAGTTTGTTCGAAGGAACAGGTGTTAAAGATCATCAGGAGGTGCGACAGTAAAGGTGCAGGGGCCTCTGCTGTGAGAAGTCCATTACTCTACAGAAAAGTACGTGTATTAAGGACATTTACATACTGCTCTTAGGTACAACTTGTTTTTCATAAATAGTATTGCTATTCATTCTTCCTTCCATACACAAATCCACTTCTATTATTCATTAGTAAATGTGGGAAACAGAAGGCTTTCTCCCCAGGTTGGCACGCTGTTTGCCAGCACATGGTGAGTTCAGCTACTTAGAAGTTCTCTGCCTCAAGGCATCAGCCATCCAGAGCAATCAGATTATTGTCTGCTCCACCGTAGGCAGGGCTCACTGATAGAGATGGTTTCCCTGGAGAGCCCAGAGAATAAGCCTAGCCAGCTCAAGGTTAGGCTCCTACCTTGAATCTAGAATCCACCCATCTTGTCACATGTGTACCCCTAATCCCTCCTCTTCCTATTGCATGTGCACCCCTAGATCATCCCCCTCCCATTGCTGTATTGCTTGTGGTACAACCCCATTAGGGGGCTTGCACACCCCTAAGTATATATAAGCCTGGGTTAGAAATAAATCTCCCTCCCTCTCTCTCCTCCTCTTACCTCCCAAGAGGAGCTGAGGTAAGCATGCTACCATGAAATGTGTCTGACTCCTTTATTTTACTCTCTCTCCTATCTATCTTTTTCTCTATGACTTTACTATAATCTTTATATATTATCACCATACAATTGTGCCTCTGGACCCGTGATATTGTCAGGGGCTGGCTACCCTGACAAGTAAATACAATCCTACTCCAAATATGAGGTTGTAGTGAGTGTGCTACCTGGCAAACCTATAGAAAAGCTGTGTTAATTTTCCCAAAGTGGTGCTCAAGACACCATCAGATTCATAGCCCCTTACTTCTCACACTTATCGTTCCGGAATTGAGGTGTCCCTAACAACTCAACTTATATTTCCCTTCAGCCAAACAAACACTAAATTATTAGACCCATTTGGCATCTCATTGTTCTCCAATTCCCACAACTTAAGTGACCTACCAAGACATTCACCCAACAAAAATAAGGCTCTTTTGTATAAGTTGTGTGATGCAGGGTAGTAGATGATTAAGAATAGCTTTGTTAAAAGAATGGGTGGGAGTAGTGAAATTTCTTCAGGAGACAGAGCCAGTTGGGGAATTTACACAGAAATATTTAAGTCATGACATGAGATTTGACTTTCTTCTATGGATACACAACCAGAAGTTGGCATGAATTAATTCAAAGTCTGAAAATATGGCACATATCTTCACAAGCCTGGACAAGCGCTTGACAGTGGTACAGAGATGTGAGACAAATGGGGCAGAGAACAGCCTGACTGCTGACATTGAGAACAACTTTCAAGTCTGATATTCTGAGCTTCATTTAAATTTGTTCTAAAGGAAAATCAAACAAAAAAACAAACCCACTAGCATCAAGTCAATTACAATTCAAAACAATCCTATGTAGGACTTCTGAGACTCAATACTTATGGGACCAGGCATCGTCCTCATTTTCCAGATTAGCAGATGGTGGGTTTGAACCACTGACCTGGGATTAGCAACCCAGCACTTAACACATTAGGGTTCCTATAAGCCAGTTCTCTTCCTTCACTTATAATTTGGAAATCTAAGGAAAGAAATAGTGTCCACATTTTACCAATCAGAACCAGAGACGTGGATCCTCACTTGCGCATAATTGCAGAGCTCTTAAAGGGAAAAGATGAGATATAAATTTCATGCTCTTTCCAGTTAACTCACTCTACTTACTCACTGAACATAGCTTAAGTAAAATGGCCACTAATTATCAAATCCAGGACCCACTCTCTCTTTTTCATCGATACTGGTTGCCTGAGTTGAGAGGGAGGGCCTGCATGTTCAGGTTCAAGAAGAAAGAGTTTCAAGACTGATTCATAGTTCCTGCTACACACAAAGTGCAGGTGATGTTTGAACAGAGTCATCAAAAATTCACTAAGCTGATGAGGAAAACTTTCCACATGACTGATGAGAATGCTCACAGCTCCTTTATGGTCCGTGCCTGGCAAGCACAGGACAGGCACCTTACATATGTCTATTTTGTTCCTTCTATTTTTTCAAAACAGATTTCTAACATCATAGTTATTAATGCGTATAACGCACACCCATATACCAATCTTTGTGAGTAAAAAGGGGGTTACTAGGGAGTTTAATTATTTGTCCAAAGTTTTAAACAACCAGTAGAGCAAAATCTGATTGCTAAGTGTTTCCTTTTCCAGTATTTGCATTCTAGGAGCCCTGGCGCTGTCGTGGGTATCACTGAGCGAGATCCAGAAGGTCAGCGGTGTGAAGCCACCAGCTACTGCACAGAAGAAGACGAGACTTTCCACCCCCAATCAACACAGTTACAGTGAGAAACCCAGCAGGGCAGTTCTTCCCTGTCCAACAGGGTCCCTTATGAATCGTAATTGACTTGATGGCAGGAAGTTTGGCTTTAGTTTTTGGAATTTCCCTAACCCTAAACTCAAATCCCCAGAGTCCATTACGACTCATAGTGACCCTGTATTGTAAATCTTTATGGGAGCAGACAGCCTCGTCTTTCTCCATAAGAACAGATAGTGAGTTTGAACTACCCACCTTGCCACTGGGAGCCCGAAGTCTAACTCACAGTGCCGCCGGCCTTCTTACTTTCCTTAAGGAGAGAGAAGATTGGCCTCACATGCCCACAACTCTGAATCCAAATTTACCTACAGCAAATTTAAAATGTTTTCAAAGCCTCCTATTGTGTATTTAAAATTCTTGTACCTTATTCATTAATATAGCCATATCACTTTTAAAATAAAAGTTGCTAAGTCCTTATTCTGGAGTAAGTGTATTGTTCATAGAAGATGAATCACACCTATGCTTGGCATTACTTATTCCCAACAATACAGGCATTTCAGTGTGAAAATATAGCCATACATCATGGTTCCAGTAACTGGAAATATCTTACAAATTCTGGAGGTGGTTGGTAAGTATACAACGTCACTGATCTTTAGTGCCTGTGACAAACAATACCTAAATGACTTACTGTGGGCATATAACAACATATTGACAACGGCATGATAAAAATTAAGCATGTGATTCATTTATTATATATGATAAAATTATACATATTAAATTACCATTATATGTGTACCCCCAAAATGGAAAACTTTTTTCAAATCTATATTTTAAAAATTTTTACAAAACCTGATTATCTTCAAAGTACTCTCCACTACATTTAATACATTTGTCAAGTCTGTGATTCCATTCTTAGAAACATTTTTCAAACTCGTGTTTGGATGGCTGACACTTCCTTTGTTCTTTTACCTCACCTCTTCTCTGTCGTCAAATCACTGTTCTGGCATGCACCTCTTCATTTTCATAAAACAAAAAGAAGTTGCACGGAGCAAGGTCGGTGAGAAAATTGTTGGGGCAAGAGGGGCATGCTGGCTGCATGAGCAGGTGCATTGTCATGGTGGCAAAATCAGTTCCCTGTCTGCCACAAATCAGCCTGTTTGTTGCATATTTTTACACAATCTTTTCAGAACCTCTAAATAGAAAGGTTGATGAACAGTCCTGACCTGCTGGAATGAACGCCAAATACACTATAAGTGGGTACTTTTGTCCACTTGGGAAGTTGACTGATGTCCAAAATGAGGTTTGTCATCAATCAACATTTCACTTTTTTGAATTAAGAGTTTTTATCATAGCACTGTCCATGTCAGTTATGTTCAACATTACAACTGTTTCTGCAGCATTTTTCCAAAACAGGAAACAAAATTTCATAAGCACACAGTGTTCTCTTAAATTGACCATCACAAAAAAAATTAGGTTTCAGTGAAACTGCTTTTACAAAAAAATTCCCTGTGATCAGAGAGGACCTGTCCAGGTGAAAACACTGAGTGCACTAATGCAGAGCCAGTTGCTAGATGCTCACCGAGTGGGAAAAATGCACACTACAAAAGCTCCACCCAGTGAAGCTATTTTCAGGTTTTTTGTGGGTTTTTTTTTTTGGGGGGGGGTATCCTCTTGTATGTGTGTGTGCATGTATAAATATGTATATATATATATATATGTGGCCTTCAAATGTTCACATGTAAAAATTCCATCATCTTGTAGTTACATTTCCCCAAAACTTTTTAAAGTTCTTTTGTGCTACACACACACACACACACACACACACACGATGATGTTCTGAGTTTCTTTGAGCTGCCCACAGCTTCCAATTTTTCTATGTGGTGTTCTCTCTGACATCAGGTATCTATCTGGTCCTTTCTTCTTTTAATTTTTATTCTTCCTTTCTTTTTGTTTAATTAAATTAATTTTTTTATTCTAAACCATTTTACTGGGAGCTAATACAGCCATCATATCATTGCATAATTCAATCACACCAAGCAGCATAGCACAATTGCTACCACAATCAATTTCAAACATTATCTTCCTTCTTGATATCAGCCCCCCTTTACCCATTCCTCTCCCACAGTAACCCCCCTCCCAGAAACTCTTGTTCTCCTTGTTGTCCCTATAGATTTATCAATCCTGAGATTCATATACTGAAAAATATGTTGCAAAAATTCAAGAGGGCTAACCACAATGACAAACTACATCAGAGATAAACCTCAATATGAGAAGAAAACAAAGTATACACAGAAAATGTTGAAAACCAGATCTAACCCAATATGCATCATAAAGGGGATCACATGACAAAGTTTTTAACTGTTGAAGTCAAGTTTATTATTTTGACCTCCTATGAGCTCTCCATTGCACTGTTTGGTAACCAGCGTATTCCTCTCCCTCCATCATATTTTTCTTCTAGAGATCCCACCATTGTGTTTTAGGCTCCCGCTGTCATCCATAGCCTTCTGTAAGCCAGAATCTCACAGTTTAGGCCCAGATACTATTCCCTCCTTCAGCTTCAGATTATATGATGGTCTCTTCTTCTTACGTTTAGACTTTATGGACCCATAATTTATCCAGGTGCACTCCTATAATTGTGTCTTTTGCCAGTGTTAGGTCAGGTTTCTAAATTTTAACAGCTTATTTTAAAATTCTAGGTACATGTGGCGAAGAAAGCTGATGGTGCCTAGCTATCAAAAGATATAGTGTCTGGAGTCTTTAAGGTAAACAAGCGGCCATCTAGCTCAGAAGCTACAAAGCCCACATGGAAGAAGCACACCAACCTGTGCAATCACAAGGTGTCAAGGGATCAGGTATCAGGCATCATCAGAACAAAAAAGTCTTACCATAGTGAATGAGCAGGGTAGTGTGGAGTGGAGACCCAAAGCCCATCTGTAGACCACTGGATATCCCCTTACAGAAGGGTCTTGGGGCGAAGACGAGACAGTCAGGGTGTGATGTAGCAATGCTGAAAGATACAACTTTCCTCTAGTTCCTAAATGCTTCCTCTCCCCCCCCCCCACTGTCATGATCTGAATCCTACCTTGCAAGTCTAACTAGACCAGAGGGTGCACACTGGTACATATGGGAACTGGAAACAGGGAATCCAGGGCGGATGGTCCCCTCAGGACCAGTGGTGTGAATGGCGATACTGGGAGGGCATAGAGAGGGTGAGTTCGAAAGGGGGAACCGATTTCAGGGGTCTACATGTGACCTCCTCCCTGGGGGACATACAACCGAAAAGTGGGGGAAGGGAGACGTGGGACAGAGCAAGATATGACATAATAATAATTTATAAATTATCAAGGGTTCATGAGGGAAGGGGAGTGGGGAGGGAGGGGAAAAAGTGAGGAGCTGATGCCAGGGGCTTAGGTGGAGAGCAAATATTTTGAGAATGATGTGGGCAACGAATGTACAAATGTGCTTTACACAATTGGTGTATGTATGGATTGTGATAGGAGTTGTATGAGCCCCTAATAAAATGATTTTTTTTAATTCTAGGTTCAATATTCAGGAGCTATCTGGCTTGAAAGTTGTTCGATCACTCTAGAGTTAAGATTCAATATCTGAAAAATTGGGATCATAAAAATGCTTAAGCTCATCGTTACAGTTTTATGTCAATGCATCTGCTTGAGAGTCTTCCTCGTTTTCTCTGACCCTGTAATTTACAGAGGCACCAGGGACTCGTTTCTCCTGATAACATGTTCAAAGTAGAGAAAAATCTTGTTGTACTTGTTTCTAAGGACCATTAACTTTTTAAATTTTGGTTATTCTTCTTTATACCAAGCTTTGTTTGGGGAAGTGGTTGGGAGGTAATGTTCATTTTTAGACTTTAGAATTATGTCATCAACAATTTCACAAATATTTTAATACAGTACAAAATTCAGTATATGTTATGCTTCAAAAAAATAAAACAAAAATGTTCACAAATGGATCAGTCAGCAACATCATGACAAATGGAGACAATTTTGAGGTTCCCAAGGATTTTATTTTACTTGGATCCACAATCAGGACCAAGGAAGGAACAGGCAAGAAATTAAACTATGTATTGCTTTGGGAAAATCTTCTGTGGAAGACTTTTCAAGTGTTAAAAAATAAAGATGTCATTTTCAGGACTGAGGTGTTCCTAATCCAAACAGTGGCATTTGCATGCAAATTCGGGCAAGGACTAAGAAAGGCTTAAGAAGAATTGATGCCATTTAATTGCAGTTTTGGTAACATAACCATAGTCTCAAAGAAATGAAGATTAGAAGTCAACAAATCCTAACTTTATCCAATGTCAAAATTCCTTCTCTAATCTTTCCAATAAGGAGTGTGTTCCTTGTCTTTGCTTAAGTACCTTCAGAAACAGGATCCACATTCCCACATAAGGTAGTTCATTTCATTTTGGGGTAGGGTTGCTATGAGTCAGAAAGAACTCCAATGCAGTGGGTTGTTGCTATGAGCCTTGGTGACACTGTGGTTAAGTACTTGGCTACTGATATGAAAGAGCGCAGTTCCAATCAGTCAGCAGCTTTACAGGAGAAGGTTGTGGCTGTCTGCTTCTGTGAACAACGTGGCCCTGGAAACCCAACGGGGCAGTTCCACCTTGTCCCATGGGGTCTCTAGGACTCAGAATTCACTCCATGGCAGTGTGACTGTTTCATTGATTGAAAGGACTTTCTTCTCTTGATTCACCACCAGACTTAGTGTTCTGCTGCTGCCTGCGACAGGCCTCAAGTCAGACAGGCGTTGCCCAGTCTGATGAGTCAGAGTTCATGCTACTTGTAATTTTTAATCACTATATCCCTCATATTTTAAGGTAAACATGATTTGGACTACTGACTCTACTTGAAAGCCAGTGATGACGGCAAAGTAAAATAGCTCTCCAGACCTCAGTATCCCCACCTATGAAACACAGAAACAAATGCACCTGCTCCTATGGCTCTTTTAAAAATATAATGGCTAATTTTATAATAATTATTAAACCATAATGGTTTAACAATAGCTGAAAATAACTACCCTCTATTTAACATATTTAATTCCTTAATCACTTCTCATCATGTACTCTCGCTACACTGAACACTTCCTAATCAGTTTTTAATTATTTGTTCAATGATTTCTGATCAACTATTAAGTATCAAATAAGAGTGCTAAATAAGAGCCTCGCCTGAACCGTTTCATTAAAACCTTGTAGCAATTCTGTAAAATAGGCACTCTTTTAATCCCACATTTACTAAAGGCAGACTCTCATAATGTTATCTTCCAAAATATGCTTCAAATAACAGAAAACCTAAGTCTCATGGGTTCCAACAGTGGAGATTTATTATTTATGAGACGTCCCTGAGTGTGACAAACAGCTCATGTCCTCTGCTGTTAATCCAAAAGTTTGCTGTTTGAATCCACCCAGAGGCACGTCAGAAGAAATGCCTCCCGATCTACGGCTGAGAATTCAGCCACTGAAAACAGAGCAATGTTCTCCTCTGACACGTAAATGATTTCTGTGAATTAGAAGTGAGTTGACAGCAACTGGTATAGATAGTGACAATGCTGTTAAAAGAATAAATGGCACAACCAAATAAGAGTAAAATGAAACAAAACTAAATGGATTACAGTGGCTTTTTATTTCCTGTTATAAAACCCACTGTCACTGTGTTGGGATCGACTCATACAGTGTCCCTAACCATTTCCAGATTGTCCCAGGTTTTCTAAAGTGCACGTGCACACTATTTCTTTGTATTGTAATCATCTAAAATGTTACACAAGTACTTTCACATCATGACCTACTTTTTACTACCATGGAAAAATATATTATCTTTTAAAAGGGCCAATCTAATAGCTATAACCAATGGATTCTTGTCCTCACCTGAATCTGATTTGCTTTGTGACTATGGGCATCTCATTTGATTCATTTGGCCTCAGTTTCTCCTTTCCATATACTAGACAAAGTCTCGCCCCTAGTCCAAATTCAGTCTGTTGCCTGTGTTCACAATGAAAGAGAATGACACATGAAAATTATATGGGATTCAAATGTCAGTGTCCATAAATGATGCATTGGGAATACCAACCAATCTAATCAGCGATCGTCTCATCGCTCTGATTCATGGTGACTCCATTGTGTCAAAGTAGAATTGTCCTCCAAGGATTTCAACGTTTGCTGTTTCCAAAGTAGATGGCCAGGTTTTCTTCTGAGGCACCTCTGCATGGACTCAAGTCTCTAGTCTTTCAATTAGCAACCAAGTCTGTTAACAGTTTTGACCACCTTGAGACTCCTCATCAGAACAGATCCAAGCTCATTTGTGGCATTTTCACTGCAATAGACACCACATGGATTGCAAAATCTAAAATACTTATTATCTGGCTTTTGACAGAAAAAGATCAACCCCTTAGTACACAGTGAACAGGTTGGAATAATGTCACACATAGATCCTACTGGCCCTAATGTCCTGTTTCTCCTGAGGCGTTCTGTGACGTCTCTATGCTGTTGAAGAGGATACTAACAGATGTCGCTCTACCATTCACACTTTTCCATCCAAATCCACTTACCACCTAGACCACACATGAGGACTCTATGCAGGATCTTCACACTGGCAACAGATGCAAACATATACCTCTTTCTGCTTGACTCTGTGTTTTCTCTGAAGTACAATAAAACTCACCCAAATCCCACTGCCGTGAGTTGACTGACTCATGGCAGCCCTGTATAGGGTTTTGAAGGCTTTAAATCTTTATCAGAGCAGGCAGCTTAATCTTTCTGCCATCAAGATGCTGTGACTTTGAACGACTTGTTAGCAGCCAAATGCTTACCTGCCAGCGCCACCAGGGCTCCTTAGTAGCCCCCCAGGAAGCGATGATGTAAGGGACAGTACAAGTAGTGGTCATGATGGTGATGCTACAAGGTGAACTGGCGTGCTTGTGGGGCCCAGTTCCCTCTCGAAGCATTTCTTGGAGCATCTGCTGCCTCACCTGTCCCAGCCAGAGTCCTCTGCGGAGCCACAGGCCATAATGAACCTCAGAGCATCACAAATTTCACCTTTTATCTCATTCACTACCTACGAGGCTGGGTTTTCTTTGAGCATTATGCTAATGTAGCCTCTACCCCAAACCCGCACTGTCCTCCTTGGGGTTCTGTTAATTACACATACAATATGGAACACAATGAACACGTCAAAGAATCCTTAAAGGACTCTTGTTGCTATGGCGGCTCAAGCGTTGGGCTGTTAACAGACAGGCCAGTGGTTTGACCAGACAGACCCAAGAGAACAGCCCTCTGCTTCTATAAAGATTTACAGCCTGGGCAACCGCAGAGAGTATTTCTATGCTGTCCTACAGGGTCGCTGTGAGTTGGAATTGACTCGCTACTCATGTATTTTCTTACTTCTTTGTGGTCTATCTCCTTGCTCAAGTTGCAAGTGCTAAAAGGACAGAAACTACGTCCATTTTTTCTTCTTTAGTACTCTATTCAAGAACCATCTGCCTGATAGGAAAACATGCTGAGTGAATTAAGTCAGTGGCAACAGGAAACGCTGTATGAACTCACTAATATAAAGTAGGAAAATATTCAAAAATCAAAGGAGGGAGAAAGATTTTACCTCCTGTTTCCACAAAGCTAACAACCGTGGTAACCCTATGGGGCAGTTCCCCTCTGTCCTTGGCCGCTCTGAGTCAGGATATTCATTGTGGGGGTTGTGATAGAAACCACAGATTATTAGTGGTGAACGGGGGTGGCAGTGGTAGGAGAAAGAGCAAGCTTTTACTTAGAGGGCACTAATTTTATGTGAATGGTGGTGAAATAAAGACTTTTTTTCTTTATTTTAGAAAAGGGAGATTTGGAAATCTCCTTATTTGGAAAAAGGAGAAATTTGAAGAACGTAATCAGTGTCACTGGATTATCCATGAGGAAATTATTGAATCGGCGCATGCTTGGCTATGTTTATTTTCACCACAATTAAAAAAAAAAAGCTACGTGCTAGCATGAATGATCAAAACCACGTGCTCCATGACTAAAGGCGAAAGAAGGAAGCTTACTCTGTGTGTTCCATTAGATCCTCAGCAAAGTAAAATTTAATTTGGACCAAGTCACAGGTTGCATATTAATTAAACTCTTAACTTGATAGAAATGATTAAGAGCTCAGCACAGACTAGTTAAATGTTAACCTGTAAACAAACAATGCTTTGCTTTTTCTACTCGGCTTTTCACGAATGGGAGCCCGAGTGAGAAGCAGTTTCAACCTCCTTTGGAAGCTGTCTGATGGAGAACACAAGCAAGGCAGTCTCCTGTTTTCACAACGTATCATTCATCCTCATTCATTATTCGGTAGCTGGGGAGCAGGTGCCGAACAGAACATCTCAACCTAATACCCTCATTACTGCACCACCGTTTTGTTTTTGAGGCTCAAGTAGCCCTTCTACTATGAAAGTTAGAAAAAGAGAAAGAACATTATATGCTTGTGATCCACTAATGAGAAGATTTACTAACTAGAAAGAAAGGGCCTTTTCCTAACCACCCTACAGAAAATAGCTTGAAGCCAAAATCTATGTCCTTCTGCTGGGATAAACAGAAAGCAATAACACTACATGGAAAGTATGGGATCCAGTATCAAGCAGAAAACACACACTGTATGTAAGTAAATAATCTATCATTAATTGCATACTGGAATGTGTTCTGGTAAATTAGAAAGAATTAAACTTCCTTACAAACATTTAAAAGCAAACACCATGCCTATATCCAGGGAAGTAGAATAAAAATGCCATGGGTATCTATGATATATTGCTAAGTCTGAAATTTAAAAATAAGCGGTCTCCAAGAAGCACAAAATTAGTCACCATAGAAAAAATTAATAAATGACTTATTAAGTATTTTCCTGGCTATTTGCCTAGCCATAATTATTCTAATTTTATAAATATTTCTAACAAGTCTTGTTTTGTTTTCAGGATTTGATTTCCCATTCCATATTAGATTGCAAGCACCCTATTTCATATTTGGCCTAATGAAATCGCCTATAAGAGACATAAAGAAAAAAAGAAGAAGAAACATAAAGACCGCAAGCTTGGTAGCTAAGAAAGAGGCAGCAAACTGACAACCAACCAGCTAAAAAGGTGTATCTCCCGAGGATGTGAGTGCTAAAGCAAATTGAGGCAAAGAAACTTGTTGGTGCCCAAGGATCAGCAAGAACAGCAGCTGGGTCTTCAAAGGGTGTCTTCTAACAAGCAGACATCGAAGTGATGTGTCCAACTAAGTCCATGTGGAAGAAACACTATGTGATCTAAAGATTGTAAATAATAAAGTCCAAATCTGGAGGAAGGAATGGTTCAGAGCTTAAATTGTGAACACCTGACAGTGGAAGTGCAAGATCCACCTGCAAAACCCACACATGGATTAAGCCTTCGGTGACCAGCCCTGTTAGCCGACAGAGCACAGTGTAAAGTCAATTATGGCCGATGAAATTAGGGCAAGCTATAATATCATTTGAACTCCGTGTTTGAAAGAAAAAAGTGAAGGGAGAAATACACGTGGCGTGAGCCTCTTTTGAATCCTTCTGACCCCAGACCAGGGATGTGAATACTCTTGCTCTCAGGCAGAGTGCTTTGGAAAGTAGATTCTTGCAGATGCAGTTAAGTTAAAACCTAACACCTTATCATTGGAACTCCTTTGGATTCATTTTAAATTTGTTCTAGTTTTTAATATGTTTTAAATATTTTCTGCTTTCTTTTTGGTGGAGGTTGTTGAGTTGGTTTTGGGGGGAGGTGGGGTGGGGCTGGTAGGTTTTTCTGCGCACGAAAACCAGCATTGGCGTTATTGCCGCGCGCGCTAACTGGATGCACGGTTTCTCGGGGCTGGGGGGGGGGCAGCTAACAGTGATGAGTACAAGAAACAAAAGCCTGTTCTAAAACGGATTGGGGTGATGGTTGTGCAATTATTTTTCATTTGAATGAACTATTTAACTGCATGATATGTGAATTATATGCCGATAAGCCTGGTATGTGTATAAATAAATAGGCGTCTCTAGGTCAAGTTTGCCGCTATTGGACCGCTGTTGTTGGTTGTCACTCCCGCTGACTGATGGAGACCCCATGCACAATTGACCATCAGGATCCATAGGTTTCTTGTTCTAACAGAAGTGGGGGTGGGGAGGTGTGCCTGAGGGGCATTAGCCAGCACTGAACCCTAGCAAAGGTGACGAGAGTCTCCTTCACCATCCTATTAAACCATATGACATCCTATGTGGTCTCAAACATCCCAACAATCACAGGGATGCCAAAGGATCAGAACTTTTTCTTTTTTTTCTGTTACTGAAAAGGTCACCGTGGCGTTGAATCAGCAGCAACACCAACCCCCTAATGATGTATCTTGTCACAATATGTACGTTGCTGCTTGCTCTGGAGTTTGGCGTGCCTCGCTGCCATGCGTCCTACAGGCACAAGAAAACCAACTGTGTCCATATCCTGACTGGATTTGGAAGCAGACCCTTCCCAAGTCCAGCCTCCAGCAGAGAAGGCATCCCTGGCTGACACCTGGCTTGCAGTCTTGCAGTAGATAGAGTCAAGCGGTGCCCAGACTCCTGACCCACAGAAATTGTGAGATGGAAAGCGTCTGGTTTAAGTCACTGAGTTTGTGGTAATTTATTATGAATTAAAGATACTAAAAGAGAATGGAGGAAAGGCAGCGTATAGCCCCATACATGGTGGGCACAAGATAGCACTTCATTCACCATAACATTTACTTTTTATCCTGCTACAAGGTCCAAGTGTATATTCATTCACCCAGCCGACAAGTCATCCACTTATTCAGTCATTGATACCTCCAGCACCACTGTGTTAGATGCCAGGGATTGAACCATGAATTAAGTAGTTTACATCCACCTTAGTTAAGTATTGGACAAAAAGACAGAGTCTTTTTTATATAGAATATTATAATTCAGAAATTATATTTGTGTAGACCAACAAAAAGAAGCAACATTGGGATGTGTGTGTGTGTTATAGCTCAGGAAAAAACAGACTCTGCTTATTTTCTTTATAGACCATTTCACAGAAATTAAAAACTTTTCTAATGTTAGAAAATTAAAGGATCCCTGGTAGTGTACTAGTTAAACTTTCAACTGCTAACTGAAAAGTCAGCAGTTTAAATCCCCCAGCCACTCCTTGAGAGAAAGATGGGTCTTTCTACTTCTATAAAGAGTGACAGTGTTGGAAACTCACAGGGCCAATTCTACCCTGTCCTAGAGGCTCACTCTGAGTCAGCATCGACTTGTCAGCAATTGAGTACAGTGTATTCTATCCCATAATATTATCAGCTCTCTATGACAGGGAACTTTTCTGTCTCGCTCACCATTGGAGTCCCTGCACTGATAACACTGTCTAGCAAATACGTGCTCAATAAATATTATTAAATAGATATTTATGATAGAAGAGGTACTCAATATTTTCCCTTCACTATCAAAGTAATGATTTCCAATAGAATGATAAAAACATGTCACAAATACCTACTTCAAAAGGTGATAAACCAAAAACCTCACTGGCACTGAATCAATTCTGACAAACAGTGACCTGAGAGGACAGGGCAGAACTGACCCTTTGCACTACTTAGACTATCAGTGCTTACAGGAGCAGAGAACCTCGTCTTTCTCCCATGGAGCATTTCCTGGGGTTTCACAGGCTCATGTGTAACCCACACAACACCAGCTCCTGAAGAGCTGAGAAGAGAACACTAACTCGTATCTGCATTTTACCTAGTCTCTGATGAATTGGGTATCTTTTGCTTATGATTAAAAAAAACCCCAAAAAACAAAAGGTCTTTCTCCTAAGAATTCCTAAGGATTATAGCAAAGAAGACAAAGGTGATGAAAAAAACACCATTATCTTTGCTTGAAAATCAAAACTTCTCTTCTATTTCCTCACTACTCACTCATTCCTCATTCCTCACTCACTCCTCACTCCTCACTACTCACTCACTCCTCACTCCTCACTCACTCATTACTCACTCCTCACTCAAACCTCACTACTCATTCACTCACTACTCATTCACTCACTCCTCACTGCTCACTCACTCCTCACTCACTACTTACTCAATCACTCATTCACTCCTCACTACTCACACATTCCTCACAACTCAAACACTACTCACTACTCACTCACTCCTCACTACTCACTCAGCACTCACTCACTACTCATTCCTCACCCCTCACTACTCACTCCTCACAACGTACTATTCATTCACTACTCACTCACTACTCACTTCTCACAACTCACTCACTCACTCCTCACTACTCATTCACTCACTACTCACTCACTCACTCCTCACACCCCTCACTACGCACTCACTCACTCACTACTCACTACTCATTCACTCACTACTCACTCACTCACTCACTCATTCACTACTCACTCACTCACTCACTCACTCACTCACTCCATGTTATCAAGGTGATTCCAGCTCATATCAACCCGACAGGCCCGGGAGAACTGCCCCTGTGAGTTTCCCAGACTGCCACCCTTTAGGAGAGGGGAAGGCCTCATCTTTAATGTTATAGTTAGGTACTGCCAGGTCTATCCCGACCCATAGTAACCCATGTAACAGAGTAGAACTACCCCATAATATTTTTTAGGCTGTTACTCGCATGGAAATAAATCTTCCACATCTTGTCTCTAGGGAAGCACCATGATAAATTGAATTACTGACTTATTAGTTCCCAGACTTTCACTTAAACATTGAGCCAGGAGGACTCCTGGCATAATAAAATTATTAGAAAAAGGGAAAAATAATTAAACCTTCATTCAACTGTTATTTTGTATGCTGATGGCTACCTATTAATGGACCCATGCAAATATCCCATTATATAAAATTAGCAATTCAGTCTTCTTTAAAATATGACATGGGAACAAGTGCAATTTTGTCTTTAGATAGCAATAATTAATTTCCCTCAGATTATTCTTTTGAAAAGTTGTGACGATAAGCAAATCAAGCAGTACTATCCCCTTAGGCATAATTGTAATTACTATTTTCCCTTTTCTTAAAAAATAAAAGCAAAGAGCCACTTTGTTTATATGTTAGAATCTTCATGAACTGATTTAAAGCAAGCAAAATGCAAGTCTGAACTCGAAGCTAGCCATGATTGGGGCAGTAGAGATGTTTTCCAAGCTTGTGATTATATTAGGTGCCTGCAGTTGTCCTGACACAGCAGCATGTGCTTCGGAACCTCTACTGGCTGCAGTCCCTGAGGTTCAGCTGCTCGGGCCATCGAGCCAGTTCTGACGCTGTGCAACCAAATGAAGCACGACCTGGTTCTGAGTCATCTCACAATTGTTCTGCTTGAGCCCCTTGTAGGAGTCACAGTGTCCATCCGTCTCATCAAGGGTCGCCCCTTTCCTGCCCTTCCACTTTACCAAGCCTCATGTCCTGTTCCAGGGGCTGCTATTGCCAGATAAACATGGTCAATGTTCATAAGTTGAAGGCTCACCATCCTGGCTTCAAAGAAGCATTCTGGCTGTACTTCTTCCAAGACCGATTTCTCTGTTCTTTTGCCGTCCGCGCCACTGTCAATATACTTGGCCAGCACCATAATTCAAATACACTGATCCTTCTTCAGTCTTCCTTATTTAACGTCTAACTTTCACATGCTGGTTGTGGAGTTACAAAATCTAGTGTCAACTTGAAACTATTTAAAGTGAAGGGATGGAGTTTAGCTAGTCAATCAGGTCGCAGTTTGATGGCCTCATGTGGGGACACAACAGAGACAAATAGCTCGCTGGAGGCCAGACCCACACTCTGCTTGGTCTTCCTGTTGACAAGACACATGCAGCTACACGATGGAGCCAGGGCCCTGCAGTTGGTCATTGCATGCATTGTGTGAGTCTGAAGCAGCATTTATAGACTGGGTTTGGACATGTGGACTAAAATTGGGCTCATGGACTTGATCTGGATAGGACTGGGGATGTTTTCTCAATATACAATTGCTCTTTGATATAATTCCTTTCCTATACATGTATGAGTCTCCCTGGATTTGTTTCTCTAGTCCACCCGGACTAACACACTTGTGAAGCAACTGAAAATATCATAACTCGGGTCGGGCACATCTTAGTCCTCAAAGTGACATCTTTGGTTTCCACTTTCACAAGGGTGGGAAACGTTTTCCCTGCCAGGGATCATTTGGGTATTGATAGCATCATTCAGGAGCCATTTGGCTACACATTTAGTTAACACATTCCTACATATGATGACTAGAACCGGTTCCCTTTGGCCGAAGCATGTGATATTAGCTGGAATTAATGATTTCTCAGGCCCTTATATGGCCTGTGGGCCAGATGTCACCCACCCCAGCTTTAAAGAGATCTTTTGCAGCAAATTTACTGAATGTAATGCTCCCTTTGAACTCTTGGCTGCTGCTTCTACTAGCAACAATTACAGCGGTAAAATCCTGATCACTTCCATGATATTACCTATCATGATACCTTCATGATATTACCTGTCAGTCCTGTTGTGAGGATTTAAGGCCTTCTTCACATTGAGTTGTAATCGGTACCAAGGACTGCAATCCTTCTTCTTCATCAGCCAGAGCTTGCAGGCCTTCTTACCTCCAGAACGTCACATAGCCAAGGCTGTCAATAAGCCTTCTTTTAATCCTGATGCCACATTTTCTTTGTAAAGTTCAGCATACATGAAGAAATAGTATTTGATTATTTTCTCAGCATGCAGGTTTAAAAACTATGGTGACAGAATGCAACCTGGATGCACCCCATTCCTCACTTTAAAAATGCAGCATCCCCTCTTCTGTTCACACAGCTGCCTGTTGATCCATGTCCATGCCCTGTATGAGCACAGTGAACTGCTCTGGATTCTCATTCACTCAGTGTTATCCATAGTTGGTTAGGATCCACAGAGTCCAAAGTTTTGCATAATCAGTAAAGCAGAGGGAGGAGCGGGGAGGGAGGGGGAAAAAAGAGGACCTGATGCAAAGGGCTTAAGTGGAGAGCAAATGCTTTGAGAATGATTGGGGCAGGGAATGTGCAGATGTGCTTTATACAATTGATGTATGTATATGTATGGATTGTGATAAGAGTTGTATGAGCCCCTAATAAAATGTAAAAAAAGAAAAGAGGAGGAAAAAAAGAGAAGATGATTAGGGAAAAGAATGTACAGATGTGCTTTATACAATTGATGTGTGCATATGTATGGATTGTGATAAGAGTTGTATGAGCCCCTAATAAAAATGTTTAAAAAAATAATCAGTAAAGCAGAAGTAAAGTTGTTTCTGTTTTTTGCATGTTCAAGTCATTTATTTTCAAACCAGAAATAAAATAATCAAGTTTACATTTTAAAAATACGAACAACGCAGTAATGACAAAAAGCCCTGCATATGTTGTATTGCAAGATAGAAGCCCAGGTTTCAATCTCAGAGGAAGAAGTCAACGTTTTTCTGATATTCCCTTATTTTGAGACAAGATCCATTTGATGTCAGCAGTAACATTTCTGGTTCCACAGCCTTTTCTGGACCTCTGGCAGCTTCCTGCGGCAACAATTGTTGAATGATCTTCAGCAAAATTTTACATGGCAAGCGACACGAATGAAAGTGTTCAATCGTGTCCGCATTCTGTGGAGTCACTTCCTTTGGTCCAGAAACAAGTCTGGAACTCTCTCAGTCAGGTGGCGTAGACTAGTGAGTGCTTCTACTGCCTCCCCGGCTTGTTGAAACACTTCCATTGTCATTCTGTCAATTTCAAGAGCTTTGCTTTTCCTGTATGCCTTTAGTGCAGTTTGGATTTCTTTCTTCAATATCATTTTTAAATCATAAGCTCTCTTTAAATGGTAGAATGTTTCCTGGTTCTTTGGGATAGAGTGACTCCGCGTACTCCTTTCATCTTCTTTTAATACTTCCCGCCTTGTTCAGTATTTTGTCCATAGAAGCTTTGAGTATTTAAACCAGAGGCTTGGAGTTTTTCTCCTCTTCTTTCAGCTTGCAATCTGCTCTTTCACCTCCCTTATTCATTGTCCAGCTTTCTCATGCGCATGTGGTGACTAAAGATCGTCTGGCTTGGGTTATGTGCACTTTGATGCTCAAGGGGATATCTTTATTGAATGCTTTAAAGAGATTATTGCTAGAAGATTTGGCCTGCTAATCACAGGGGGAAGAGGCAATCACTTCTGTAAAAATTTGCAGCCTTAGAAGCCCTATTTTGTCAGAATTTATTGGAGGTGGGGGGGGCGGGTTTGCAATGACTGCCATTGCGAATCAATGCAACGCACGCTTTGATTCCTGGACCACTGCTTCCTCAGGTTTTGATTGTGGATCCAAGAAAAATAAAATCCTTGACAAGCCCTATATCTTCTGTTTTCCATCATGTTGAGATTTGGTCTGGTTGTGGGGATTTGTGTTTCGGAGTAATCCATACTGAAAGATGTAAGTCCTTAATCTTTATTAGCATTTGCTTCCAAGGGTCCTCACTTTTAGCAAGCCATGTTTCGTCATCTGTGTATCCCAGATTTTCAATGAGCCTCCCTACAATCCTGATGAGGTGTTTTTCAAATTGTCCAGGTTCTAGGATTATTTACTCATCATACAGATTAAATAAATATGAAAAAACACAACCCTAAAACTTAGCTTTCTTGATTTTACCCCACCCCCACCCCTTTTCTGTTGGAATGATTGCCTCTTGGTCTCTGTACGGGCTCTGTATGTCCTAGAATTCCTAGTTTGTTCAATGTGATCTGATCTACACAAACACAGTTTCCTAATCAATAATCCACAGGTGAGAATGCTTCTCAGATTTTCTGCTTTTAGCCAAGAGCCATCCGCTGTATGATATTCTTCCTTCCACATTTATTCTCATTCAAGTCTGGTTGGAATTGCTGGCAGTTCCCTGTTGACATACTGCAGCCACCATTTTATAAATGTTAGCAAATATGTTATTTGCTTATGTTATTAATGACATTACTCAATCATTTCTGGGTTCCTTTGACTGCCCTTTCTGTGGACTAGGTACGGATCTCTTCCAATCAGTTGTCTAGGAAGCTGTCTTCCGAATTTCTTGGCACTGATGGGTGACGCCTCCAGAGATAGCTCCATGTGTTGAGACATTTCCATCGGAGCTGCACATACTCCTGGAGCCTCCCTTTTCACCACTGCCTCCAGTGCAGCTGGGACTTCCTCCTCCAAGGCCACATGCTACCTCGTTAGTCCTGGAATGACCATCCATTCTTTTCAGTTCTGTGCTTTGTGTGTTCCTTTTACCTTCTTGGGAACTTTCCTGCCAAGTACAGTACTTTGCCCGCGAATCCATTAATATTTTGCCTTGAGGTTTGAATTGACTGTACGTAGAAATGACTACATGTTCTTCCCTTCTGGTTCTAACTTTAGATTTTCCTTTCTTCCCGTGAGGCCCCCCTGACATCACCCCGTAACTCGTATGTTATTATTATTCAATGTATCAAATCGGTTCCTGAAATGCTTATTCTCAATTCAAGTGGAATATACTCAAAGTCTTAGTTTGGATCTTGTGGACTTGCTTTAATTTTCTTCAGTTTCAACTTGAATTTCTATATGAGGAATTAATAGTTTGTTGCACAAATTGCCCGTGGCCTTGTTCTGACTGATATTTAGGTTCCCCGTTGCTACTTTCCACAGATATAACTCATCTAAATATTTCACGTTCATCCCATCAGTACAGGTCGGTGTGGGTCGCGGCAGCAGCAGCTGTTTATGTTGCTGTGAATGGAACTTGACTCAATAAGCAACTCTGGCATAATTTTATGGCGCTCCAGCACGACTTCTATTAGCAGCCATATTTCCTTCAAACCACCAGTAGGTATACAAGCATCATCCTGAAGAATTGAGTAGAAATCATATTGCTTCATCTTTAGCCTTAGTAGGTATTGTATAAATTTGAAAAACAGTTGTTTTAACTGGTCTTTCCTGTGGCTGTATGAATAATATCCTATCAATTTCAGCATTGGATACTTCAGTATAGATCTAGAAATGAGCTTTATTTCCCCCTTTATTTTTTTATTTCTTAATCATTTTATTGGAACAATCTTACAGATCTTTTAACAATCCATCATTCAATGATATTAAGCACACCTGTACCTATGTTGCCACCAACATTTCCAAAACAATATCTTTCTACTTGAGCCCTTGGTATCAGCTCCTCTTTTTACCCTTTTGTCCCACACCCTACCACCCCATGAAACCTTGATCAATTATATATTATTGCTGTTCTTTCATGTCTTACACTGTCCATTGTCTCCCTGCAGCCACCTTTCTGTTATGTGTCCCCCTCGGTAGAGGGATATATCTCCAACCAGGGTGCAGTGTAGCACCAACAAAGCACACATCATTCTCCTAGTTCCTGAGTCCTTCCTTCCCACCAGTACCATGACTCAGCAATACCTTGCAAATCTGACTAGACCGGAGTACACACATTGGTAGAGATAAGAGCTCTGGACACAGGGAATTCAGGGCAGATAAAGCCCTCAGTACTGGGAGTACTGGTACCAGGAGGGGAGAAGAAAGGAAATGTGCTTGTTGATAATGATTGTGGTTCTATTCCTCAATTTGTAATCCCAGAGTCGACCATATGCTAGCTTCAAACGGGCAGATATTAGTTCATTTTAACTTATCGATGCCTAGAATTTCAATCTTTGATGTTCCATTTCCTTTCTGACAACTTCAGATTTTCCCAGAGTTTTCACTTTGCACGTTCCAAGTTTGGATTTTTAAAGGATGTTTGCAGCTATTTCTTCTCCTTTGGACTTAAAGCCCCTCAATAAATGAAGAGCCATCACTGAGGTAGAATTGACTTTAAGGAAACAGCACTGCTCCAATTGTATTTTGAATGTCATCTAAACTGAGGGGTTCATGATGTATACAATTAGATCAGACAACATCCTGCTGGTATTCCTAAGGTGGTGAGAAAATTAGGTGAAATAACTCACCTGAGTGGTTAGCAGAGTGCCTGGCACCCAGGACATCCTCAGTTAAATGAAGCCTACTGCTGAATCTGCTGACTGCTGCAGTTTTCAATACTTTATCATGTACACAGAGGTGAAATGTATGCTTTAATCTGCTGTTAAGAAGTCACACATATTCTATCTGCAGCCTTATGAAGATGCTCATTCTTCTTTGCTCTTTATCTGTAGAATCTCTTGCACTCCATCAAGAATTTATTTTATTTAGACTTCTAATATCTTTGGATTCATAATCCTTTACATTCCATGGGTTGTTTTATCATCTTAGATTCAATGAAATACAGTGCTAATTTTGTTGATTCTTTTGAAGGGAGAAATTGTAAATAGCATTGTAATATGCAGAAGCCTATATATTTTTTCTGAATTGTTCTTTGTGCTTTTAGCTTTGTGAGACTCATCATAAATCTCAAGTTCAGAGTACCAACATTATTATCATTTACATTAATATTCAACCATGTACATGCATTTAAAGCCATTTCATATCATTTCAGATTCATAAAGGTTCACATAAGTATTTGGAATGCTGAGGACAGAATCCTTGGATGGTACAAACAGTAAATTCTCTCCGCTGTTAACTGAGAGGTAGGAAGTTGGAGTACACTCTGAGATGCTTGAAATAAAGGCCTGGCAATCTACTTCTGAAAAATCAGCCATTGAAAATCCAGTGGAGCACAGTTCTACTAGAACAAGCATGGGTTCACCACCATGAGTAGAAATCAAATTGATGGCAACTGTTTGCTGGTTACGTGAATGCAGAAAGGTCTCATTATCAAAGCATTTTCAAAAATAAAATACTTATTTAATTATATATAGTTGATGCTGATTTATAGTGAACTTATAGGTCAGGGTAGAACTGCCCCTGTGAGTTTCCAAGGCCACAACTCGTCTCGGGAGTAGAAAGTCCCATCTTTCTCCGGTGGAGTCACTAGTGGTTTCAAACTGTCAACCTTGTGAATTGCAGGCCTGCTTAGAAACCACTACGCCACCAAGGGTCCTCATCCTTTTAATATAGCACTCAGATTTTCAGTGTGCCACATGAGGTGAGTGGCATTTGGGGTCTTACAAGCTGGCAAACAGCTATCTAAGCCACCAGCAAAATGTAAGAATGTAATCAAAATTCCAGAGAACTGACAAGTCCATAAGAGCAACACAATTTGCTGTATTCTAAGAACAAAAGAACTCGACTGTGCCTGACTGTCACCACTGATCACTCTGACTAGGGCCCTAGTAGTCCCAGATAGAAGGGGGAGAAAATACGGAGCAGAATTTAAATTCCCCTTATTTAAAAATAGAAAGAAAAATGGAAGCAGTAGACAAAGAAAGACTACATGAGGTGAGCTGACCACCCTGAGACATTCGTTACACCTACATCTGAACCTAACTCTGAGGTCACCTTTCAATGAAAGAACAGAATGGCCAAAAAAGAGTAAAGGAAATTGCCCGTAAGATTGGTACCCTTCATTAAAACCATCAGTATTAGACTAAAGGGTCATCAATTTCTAACGAGCAAAGAGGAGAAGATGAGGAGGCAGGGACGCTAGACTGCCAGAAGGGGAACAAGCAAAGCATAATTGAAGGGACTATCGAGAGAGACACTGTATTAAATGAGTCACTGAAGGTGCACATTGGCTAATAAGGACCTAATTTGCTGTAAAAACTTTCACCAAAGACTCAACAAAGTGCCACTAACTTGACCTTGTATTTCATTGCTATGCTGAGGGGATATTTCTGGATAAGTAGGTCCTTTGGAAGATGAAAATTAAGTGATAGCTCTGGACACATCCTGTACAAGGAAAGAAAATGCACCTGTAGTTTCTGCTTTAAGGGCACACCTGTGTTCATCCTGGGAGGATGAGAACTGAAAAGAGGGCGAGGCAGATAGGATAAAGGTACTTGCTATGAGTAAACTCTGGGAGGACAAACTTGTATAAAGTTGTTTGCTTGTTTCCCCCTAAGCTTTCCTAGGGATCCTGTTCTTAGTCCATGGTATAAGTGCCCAGAGCGTCCTGCCTTGCAATGACAGAGACAAGGGGGCCATGAGGCAAAGACATGGATCCCACATTTAAACAGGGGAAGGAGAAAGAACGTGTGAAAGTCGCCCTGAGGTCCTGTTGGCTTCTCACAGGAACTGTCTCTTATCTGATGTGTGTGCTGTAAGGAGACAAACAGCAGCTTGAGGTTAGCAACGTTTCAGAGAATGAGTATGAGCGAATGCGCTGGGAGCGAATCCACAAGCTCCTCATATGAAAAGCTGCTAATCAGAAAGAACCTTCCAGGATCGGAAAGCCTGTACAGGGAAGTGGCAGTCGGATGACTTTATGTCAACTCGACGCTGCTGGCTCTCAATCAGTCACAGCCTGATGCTGTGTCCTTGAGGGTGTGGCTTTCTTATAAGCAAGAACTCGGGGCCCATCCTCCCCTCACCTTCCTGCCGGCTGCCCCCCCCCTCCTGCCCCTGAGAGCTGCCGGAGCCCTGCCACATTTCCACCGACCTTGGGGCCACATGACTGCACCCTTCGGCCGGTGGTCTTCCTGCCTTCTCCATCATCCCATGTGCTCCATGAGTCTGAAGAGCGACTTAGGAACTAGTGTTGGATCAATGGACTCGTGTTGGACTTGAGTTCGAGTGGCTGGGATGCTTTCTTGATATATAATTACTTCTTGATATACAATGATGTCATGCATACATACATGAGAGTCACCGGATTTTTTCTCTCCAGTCAACCTGGCCTAACACAAGGGAAAAGGTGGGTCTGTGGATGAGATGTTCAGATATTGACAAAACACCAGGTGTGTAAATTCACTTCTGAGATTCTACATGATTAATTGGTCTGTTTTCCATTTATCTGTG
Organism: Tenrec ecaudatus; assembly: GCF_050624435.1. Lineage (NCBI taxonomy): Eukaryota > Metazoa > Chordata > Mammalia > Afrosoricida > Tenrecidae > Tenrec > Tenrec ecaudatus. The sequence goes on along the minus strand of NC_134531.1, from coordinate 155,401,164 downwards.
GCCGGAAGAGTAGTACTTTGCCATTACAAATAAGCCCTTCTGGAGAGATAAAATTAAATAATAGCTATGTAAATGTGTAGATTCCCAGTGTAATTGGCGGGTAGGCATTGGGCTGCTAACTTCAAGGTTGGCAGTTCAAACCCACCATGGGAGAAAATTGAGGCTATCTGCTCCCACAAGATTCACAGCTTTTGAAGACCCGTAAAGAAGTTCTAATCTACCCTAAATGGTCCCTATACGCCACAACTGACCCAGATCAGTGGATTTGGGGATAGCGCGCACAAGACTAATACCCTCTCATCCCCTTGCCAAGAATCCCTACCCCCCAAAAAAGAAAAGGATTGGTCCATAATTGAACACATAAAGAATATGCAAACTGAATGGTACATCTTCATCTACATGCTCTGTATAAATCTAGATAAATTCCAGGTAAACTTCAACTACTGGAAATTAAATAATTTATTTAGCCATATTTTAAACTAAATGAAACACAACTGTGCTTATAAACCTCACAGTTATTTATTTGAAAATTTAGGATGATGAAAGGAGAAAGTAATTCTTTTTCATTTAATGAGGTTTAATTAAATGATGTATATAATTCATATATGTAATTTATAATGATGATTCCATCCACAATTATTTTTACTTAAAATCACCTGATGATATTTCATATTTCTAAAGAATGTTTTTCTCATAGTCCATACTGAACTAAGCATATGTGCTCTGATTACTTGTCACACATTAGTAAAGAGATTAAGTGAGCTACTATATTTTAAATCATCACAAAAGTGCACATATTACAAATGTGACTGCTGAAGTGAAATCGCTCAACTGTGGCTCTTTGATCCATGTCTCTGCATCTCCTATCAAATGATCAGATGAGAATTAAGGGTAGAAGACTCAAACTCAGGTGTTCGTCAGTTGTTCCATTCCTCGGAGTGTAAGAGAACCATCTCAGAAGCATAAGCTGGAAGAATCCATCAAGAAAGCAACCAGTGGAGTGGATGTGAGATCCCTGCTTGAAGTGGTGGAGGCACCAGAGGGCTCTGCATGGAGATCATGGGCACAGCTGCGGTGCTTCTCTGGAACAATGACTGTACCCTAATATCTTCCAACATGTGATAAGTTGATAACTCCCCCCAACAAACCCCATACTTGTGAGTATGGTCAGTGAGTTTTGTGTAGCCACTACAACAAGTTATCATATCCAGCAGAAAGTCACACAAGGGATTGGTGGCATCAGAATTGAGCACAAGAAGGATGGAGGATGTACGCATGTCTGACCTCTGTCTTTTGGCCATCAGCCCTGGGCTAGTGTGGAATTGGATTCTTCTACCTTTTGTAGGTAGATGAGGTCAGATAGGATACCCATGCCATTTCTTCAATACTATATTATCTTTTTCTGTCGATTATCTGATTGGTTTTACAGTTATTGGAAATGCCCCACTGTGGGTGAGACATTGTTCCTATGGATGTCCATATGCAGTACACAGAGGAGAACAAAAATCTCTTTTTTAGAGTGGTTTCTGATCTATAGCCTCAGTTTCCTGCCACAGAATGACTGGTGGTTTTGAAATTCCAATCTTGCTGTTAGTTGTCCAATGCTTAACCTGTTGTGCCACTAGGAAGCTTATTTAGTGGATGCCAGGCACATATCAAAAGGTCTCAAATATTCTTTCTGAAAAATTATTGTTCTTCCCTTTCTGTTTCGTTCTCTCCTTGCTGCTCCTCCATTTTTATTTTAATTATTTGATTAAAAAATCACTGTCATCAAGTTCGGTCCAAGTCACAGTGACCCTATAAGACAGAGTAAACCTACCCTTTGGGTATCTGAGACTGTAAATGTTTATGCTCATCTTTCTTCAGAGGAGTGGCACCTGTGATTAGCTGCTTAATACATAACCCATGATTCCCATCTTTCCCTACTCTTTGTCCAGGCTTACTTAGAAGATAGTGCCGGTGTGCATTGATCCTAGTTTGTAATTGACAAACTTAAATTAGTCTTGGGAAAATTAAACTCTATATACTCAATTGTATTGTATTTTAATTATTGTATTGTAATCTGCAAAAGAGGAGATAATAACCTATTTTGAAAAACTGTTATGAGAATGTAACAGATTTCATGGCAAGCTGAATAATGCCTTATACAATTGAACAGGTTATGTGCATTCAGTTCAAGACTGTGTCTTGTTGACTCGACTGACCTGTGAATGATGCGCTGGCTCTGCAGGTAGTCCAGGGCCAGAGCAAGTTCACAGATGAAGAGCTTCACAGTGTCTTCCTGGAAGCGAACATTCTGCTGCAGGTGATAACGCAGATCCCCGCCCAGCAACAGGTCCACCACCATGAACATGTCTTCCTCATCTTGGAAGGAGTACCTGGAAGCCCAGTAATGAAGAAAATGTATGAAATGCATTTTACACACTATTCAGTCCGAAAGACAAGAGTCAGAGGCGGCATCAGAGCCGGCAGTTCTTGAGTTAGAAGTTCAGACTCCCAGTGACTCAGTGGAATTGGGTAGAATTGCCCCTGTGGGTTTCCAAGACTGCCACTCTATATGAGTAGAAAGCCTCCTCTTTGTTCCACCTGGTGACTGGTGAGAATGAACTGCTAACTTTTTGGTTAACGTCTATCCCAACACAAAATCATCTATCTGGACAGCAGTCAATTTAGTTGTAGATGACCTATTACTGGGCCCTCGGTTCTCTTACATGCAGTATGGGACTAACAAGAATACCAACCGCATTGTTAAGGTGAAGAAAAAACAAGGTAACTACAAGAGTTAGTGCCATGCCTGAAAAATCAGAAATACTCATTAGCTCTTCACTTGCATAGCCCAAAGCCAGGGAATTAAAGAGAACTCCATTTATCCATTTATCGTGAGCAATCATATTCTTACAACACTTTTGCTGGCAATTCATAAAATAGGAATTAGAGCTCCTTGAGCCATTACCATTTCTATTTCTCCCTACTAACAATTTCATTGCCCGGCAACTGAGAGCAAACAATGCCCATGGGAATGATAAGACTACCAGGTAAGAAGGGCAATAAAGAAGTAAGAGCACAGCACAGGGAAGTCATTCACTCAGCCTGCTGATGGCAAGGCAAGAGAAAGCTTCTCAACAAAACTGTGAGGCTGTTGGCAGTAGTAACAATCATGACAACAGTTGTCCTATTAGTTGGTTTGCCGCATGAAGTGGCTGGCGTGTCGCTGTGACACTGGAGGCTGGGCCACCAGCATTTCAAGCACAAGCACTGTCACCCCTGGTGCACAGGTTTCAGCAGAACTTCCAGACTAAGAAGAAAGGCCTGGAAATCGACTTTTGAATGTTAGCCAAAGAAAACTATATGAATCACACGGAGTACAGCTCATTTAGTACTAGAACTCACTGCCATTGAGTCAATTCCAACTCATAGTGACCCTAAAGGACAGAAGATCTGCGCCTGTGGGTTTCGGAGATTGTAACTCTTCTTCTTCTTCTTCTTCTTCTTCTTCTTCTTCTTCTTCTTCTTCTTCTTCTTCTTCTTCTTCTTCTTCTTCTTCTTCTTCTTCTCCTCCTCCTCCTGTAATCATTTCATTAGGAGCCCTTATAGATATTATACCAATCCATAATTCAATTAGACCAAGCATCATTGTACAATTGCTGCCACCATCATTTTCAAAACATTTTCTTTCTTCTTGAATTCTCTGATATCAACTCCCCCTTTTCCCCATTCCCACCCCACCCAAACCCCAGGAACCCCTATTACTATATTACATATTATTATTATTTGCTGTGTCTTACACCATCCATTGCGTCTGTTCACCTACAATTCTGTATTTGTTTCTTGAGTAGGGCTATAGAGTCATCATTGTGATCAGTCCCCCTTCCTCAACCCTCTCTTTCCACACCCTCAGGGAATCATTAATATCATTACTATTTCTGAAGGGTTTATCTATCTTGGATTTCATCATCAAATGATCTTAATTATCCAAGTGAACATATGCGTGTCTAACAAGATTAATGAGGTAAAGCTAAGGTCATAATAGTAAGGGGAAGAAATATTAAAGACCTAGAGGATAGATATGCGTTTCCTCAATGCCATACTGCACCCTCAATATATCACCCCATTTAACTGGAGTAGCAAGCCTTATCTGTCTCCTACAGTTGCTGGTGGTGTCACACTACTGACCTTGTGGGTAGCAGCCCAATAAGTAACCCGCTGTGCTCCCACCATGCCTCCTTGCTTCCAATATGGTAGTTGAAGTGAGCCCCTTGGATGCAAGGTACTTAAACAGTGGCTACAAGAATGCAGGTGAGCATGCCAACAATTGTGACTGTGAGCCAGTCATTTCAAACACCAACAAGACCCCTTGATAGTTCTCTTCTGTGACTGCTACAGAGCAGACTCTGACGCACTCTACAGGCATTAGCTCATCAAAACCCCTTCTCTTATTATCCGTTTTACAAATGAGAACGTCAAGGTTCAAGAAAGCGACTCCAGCAATGCCAAGCATCTAATACACAGAGGCACTGAAGGGTTCTCCAAGTACAAAAGTAAGCGTTCAGCAAGGAAAACAGCCTGCTGTCAGCCCAGGCGTGACGAAGAGAACGGGATTTGCTGAAACAGCAAGTCCGACTGGGAAGGTTGGTCCTGAAGACAAAAGGCTGATCCCAAGAGAAGGAGACTCGTCTGAAGCAGGAGGCGCAGTCTGACAAATACTCATACTAACAATTGTGAAGATGGACCCGGGCAAGCAGCCTCTCCTTTGATTGTCTATGGCATCTCCGTAGTCAGAGAAGATTGGACAACTAACAACAAACAACAATTCCCCATGGGCTTCACTGGAAGAGGGTGGCATTGAGCGACCTGGAGAGGAAATGAGACACAGGAGAGCAGTCCAGGCCTCTGCTGCATGCAGAGTCTCCTGTAAAAACGCTTCCCTACAGCTCGGATTTGCTCTCATTTCACTCCAAGCAGTCACGATTAATAGTCACAATAACGCTCTCCCTACCGATACTGTTCAGACGTATTTCTTAAGGCACAATGTCACTGAGATCATGTTGCAAAATTTCATTGGATTTCAAGAATTAAGTGCCTACAAGTAGTGCTTCGGGATGCCAACTGATTCCTCATGCCACATTACTTGCTTAGGAAGCAAATGTAGAATTTCAATGGTGAGAGAATGTACTTAGTACATCTCATTCTTTATAATTATCAGTATACTAAAAAGAAGAGACTTGGAAGCTAAAGCTAGGGGGAAATCAATGAAGCATTGATCTGAGGCAGTAACATTTTTAAAAATACATATTCTTTTTTTGCTACACATGCAGTTTTTATTTTATTTTTTAAATTGTTTTATTGGGGGCTCATACAACTCTTATCACAATCCATCCATCCATCCATCGTGTCAAACACATTTGTACATGTGTTGCCATCATCATTCTCAAAACATTTGTTTTCTACTTGAGCCCTTGGTATCAGCTCCTCATTTTCCCCCTCCCTCCCTGCTCCCCCATCCCTCATGAACCCTTGATAATTTATATTATTATTATTTTGTCATATCTTACACTGTCCGACATCTCCCTTCACCCACTTTTCTGTTGTCCATCCCCCCAGAGAGGAGGTTTTATGTAGCTTCTTGTAAGCAGTTCCCCCTTTCCACCCCACCCTCCCTGCACTCTCTCACCACTGGTCATGAAGGGATCATCTGTCCTGGATTCCCTGAGTTTCCAGTTCCTATTTGTACCAACGTACGTCCTCTGGTCTAGCTGGATTTGTATTTTATTGTGGTTTGGGTGAAAGTTTACAGAGCACATTAGTTCCTATTCAACATTTTATTTATCTTTTGCTTTGTGACACTAATGCCAATCCCCTCAATTTAATAATACTTTCCCTATTTCCTCCATCTCTGTTTCCATTTGCCAATATTTCCTCCCTGTCTGCCTTCTTAACTGTGTGTTTGGTCAACCACTGCTTTCCAGGCCATAGCTGCTGGTCAAGAAGAGGACATTCCTCATGTATGTGGTTGTTATGTTGCTAGGAGCCACTGAATCACCTCTGAGTCAGAGGACCCTATGTGTGACAGAGCAAAACAGTTGTTACACTTGAACTCATTGTTGCAGCCATTGTGTCAATCCATCTTGTCACAGGTTTTGTTGTTTTTGGTTTTCATTTTCCAAGAATTTATCCTTCCTGAGGACCTGTCCAAAATACCCAGGCAAGTCTCATCATCCTCACATCTAAAGCACATCTGGCTATACTTCTTCAAAAAGTATATACTACTAAACAAAAAGATTTCTTCGTTTCTGGCAATAAATGCTATATTTAATATCCTTCCCCCACATCATAATTCAAAGACATCAATTGTTCTTCAATCTTCCTTATTCGTTGTGTAGCTTTTATGAGGATATGGGATGAATGAAAGTAAGATGGTTTGAGTCAGGCATGCCTTCGTTTCTAAATGCCATCCTTGCTTGTTAATAGTTTACACAGATCCTTTTCAGAAAAGTTGTCTAAAACAATTGTGGCAATTACTTATTTTACTGTCAACCTGGGGAAGGGGTAGATTCTAGCCTTTAATCAGGTTGCAGCTTGATGACCTCATTTGGAGGCAAGATGGAGATAAGTAGCTCACGGAGGCCAGATACACACTCTCCCTTTGAGACATTCCTGTTAGCAATCTATACGGAGACACACTGATGGAACCAAAGCCCTGGAGCTGGAGGAGCCTCATGGAGATCCACACCAGTGCTAAGATGCTTCCACTGCCACTGGATCTATAAGACTTTACACACTGGCCTGTGATCTTCCACCATTTGGCATCATTGCATGGCTGTGTGAATCTGAAGAGGAATTTATGAACGAGTATCAAATAAGTGGGCGAATACTGGATTTATGGACTTGATCTGGACTGGGTTGGGATGTTTTCTCAATATACATTACTCGTTTAGATAAAGCTCTTTCTGATACACATATGAGTGCCTATGAATTTGTTTCTCTAGTCAACCCGGACTAACACAGAAATAGAGCATTTGATGTCCTTACTGCTGCTGCCATGGGGGTTAATTGTGGATATGAGTAAAATTAAATTCTTGGCAACTTCAATCTTTTTTCTATTTGTTGTGATGATATTTACTGATCTACTGATGAGGATTTCTATTTTCCTTATGCTGGGATTTAATCAACATTGAAGGCTATAGTCTTTGATCTTCATCGGTAAGGGATTCAAATCCTCTTGACTTCCGTAAAGCAAGGTTGTGTCATCTATTGTGTAGAAATAATGACTGTCATAAATATAATAAGGATTCCTGGTGGCAAGGTGAGTTATGATTTGGGCTGGTAACCACAAAGTCAGTATTTTGAAGCTACCAGCCCTTCCAGAGGATAAAGGTGAGGCTTTCTGCTCCCATAAAAATTTACTCTTGGAAAAGAGCAGGACCAGTTCTACCCAGTCCCTTAGGGTTGCTAAGAATTGGAATCCATTGGATGGCAGTGAGTGGTCCCTATGTGACGATATGCTGTGCATCTTCCCCCGTAGTCCATCCCACACATGTTTAGCTAACATTTCTGTCCATCATGCACTCATAAATTATTGTTTGTTGCACAGGGAATCCAGGAGAGATGCTCCCTTAAGGACCAGTGGTGAGAGTGGCAATACCGGGAGGGTGGGGGGAAGGCAGGGTAGAAAGGGGGAACCAATTACAGGGATCTACATATAAACTCCCCCCTGGGGGACGGAAAACAGAAAAGTGGATGAAGGGAGACATCTGACAGTGCAAGATATGACAAAATAATAATTTATAAATTATCAAGGGTTCATGAGGGAGGAGCAGAGAGAGGGGGGAAAATGAGGAGCTGATGCCAGGGGTTTTACATGGAGAGCAAATGTAATGAGAATGATGATGGCAACAAATTTACAAATGTGCTTGATGCAATGGCTATATGTATGTATTTTGATAAGCATTGTATGAGCCAATAAAATTATTTTTAAAATGATTGTTTTTTATGACTTATTATAGGTTTGTATATATGATAGTATTACTGTGTTGACTTTTACCGTTGTGACCGCCCAGGGTCTTCCTCTGCCTTAGCCATAGTGTGCTGAGGCAGTGACCTTTTTTAAAAGGGTAATGATATTTGATGTTAACATGTTCAATAAATAAAATTTGTGAACCACTGAACATGGATTCACAAAGAAAATGTCAGAAATTAAGCCCTTAGAAGAATCTGGACAGACACAGAAATATTTTTTCGTGAGTATCTGGTATTGTCTGCTAAGAAATATGTTCTCTAACTTGCTGTCATGGTAGGCTGGTCAGCTCTTCCATCTTTTTATGGGCTAATATAAAGTAATAGGCAATATCCCCAGATATAGGTAATTTGGTTTCACAATTCTTCCAGTCTCATCAATATAAGTTCTCTTTGTTATTTTCTACAAGTCTTTCCTTACATTTACTGATTAACATGTCATCATACCTAGGACCTGTTGTACCTTTGACTGATCTCAGCTAATAAATTAGGAAGGATGAGTGCTTACGAGCAGTGAGCAAGATCTTATGGGATGTGTGGCAGGCGGGGAGGGAGGCAGAGGTAGAGGAGTGCTGGGTACCAGAAGAAGGGAGAAAAGTGCTAAACATAAACAAAGCCACAGGGAACGAGAAGCAACATAATCAAAGTAGTTTAGCATAGAGAGTTGATACTGACTCTCCCCCTGCTCTTGACTGTGCCCTGGAAGTAAGGTGCAGCTCACTCACCTGATGGGGATCAGAGGACTTCTCTCCCCTACTGGTCTTTAGGGAGGGACAGTGTTTTCCTTAAGTTCAGCCTAAATAAACAATTTTATTGTATCTTGGGTGAAGCTATTCTTCATTCCACGAACAGATTGATAAAGGGGTCCGCCGCCGCGGCAAGTTAACAGCAGTAGTCAACTGTGCAGCAGGTAGGAGTCATGCTCATCAAGGCGAGATGAGATCCAGGAAAGGGGGAATAGCTTTCCCTTGCCCTGCATAAACACAAATTTATTTAATCATGTAGGCAGTTTGGTCGTTAAAAAACATCTTTCATCTTCGGCACAACATGTCTCCAGTTCTCTATCTCGGGTCCTTAATTCTCAGAGGGAGAGATGATAGTATTTGATGTTCCAGGCTTCACTCAGTAAATTATGTCTGGTGATAATCAGAATATGCAACTTCATACCATAATCTGATTTTCTCCAATAAAAGAGAAAGAGGAACATTTTACTTAAAATGTTCATCACAGAACTGACTGTTCCAGTGTCATATTTTCCCCCCACAGGCAATATAATGATTTATTTCTTGATTTTGATGGCTCTGAAATTAACCAGTCTAGACCCAGCATGTGAAATTCATTGCACAGTGTGCCTGATAAATAAGAGAAGATATATAACAATAGATCCCTACCCTAGTCCTCTGGCTTGCCCCAGACTACTGTGATAAGCAATGACTTGCGCTCTCGGTACCTCTTGGGCCTCTCCACTACATTCTCCTCCTTGCAGCTGAGCAGTTCTGTGTCCTAGGATTGCTACAAGGCAGAATTGACTCGATGGCAGCGAGAGATGCTTTCTCAGATTATTTAGCCTTGCAAATCCCTCCAGCTCTTTACATAACCAAAAGGCTTTTGTTTATATTTCTGGCTTTATCTTGTAAATCCTAGCTGCTTGCCTTCTGCACTTCCGCCACACTGGTTGTCCGTTTCTCACCTCGCTCTGTCTGCTCCAGCCTTAGATGCATATATGCCAAATGACTGTTGCCTACATTCCAGTGCTGTGCATTGCTTAGTGACATGCTACTCATTTTTCAAGTCGTAACTCAAGTATCACTTCTCACATAACATGATTCTGGTGCTCCAGACTAGATCAGGTCCCTCATCCTATGCAATTATGTGTTTTATCCACAGAAATGAACAGAATTTGAAGCTACTTACCCAGGGGATTTGAAATACATCCCTTAATTCTAGCAATCTATATATTGCCAGAACTACATCCTACTAATAACTGTTTTTCAAAAACAAATAAAAGAACTTTACAAGAGAGAGAAGGCAGGTGAAAACACCAGGCTTGAGTGAGTCAGAGATACATTGGTGGTGTTGTTGAGTTGGCTCCAATTCATAGTGACCCCAGAACAGAACTGTGCTCTAGTTTCTTGGTTGCAATATGCTGGAAGCGCATTGCGAGGCCCTTCTTCTAGGGAGCAGCGGAGTGGATTGGAATGGCCAATTTTGGGGTTAGTAACTGAGTGCGTCAGCATGTGCTCCCAGGGCTCCTCGCTACCAAATAACTAACACCAAGCAAAACAAGCAAACAAACAAAACCCCACGCAAATCAAGCCAATCTAAGGCTGTTGCAATAGATTCAAGTGTGAGTAATGTTGTTCTTGCTAGGTGTCAGTGAGAGGGCTCCAATCCATAGCAGCCCTCTGCACAACAGAATGAACTCCTGCCCAGTCCTTCCCCATCCTCACACTTGTTCCTGTTTGACCCCATTGTTGTAGCCACTGTGTCAATGCATTGCATTGAGGGCCTGTCCTCAGTCCTTCCTAGTAAGAGTGACCCTGTACTCAAACTGCAAGTTCACTGCCATCTTGTCAATTCCAACTATTAGCAACTCTATAGGACTGGGTAGAATTGTCCCTGTGAGGTTCCAAGGCGGCAACTCTTTGTAGGAGTAGGAACCCCTGTCTTTCTCCACAAAGTAAACTGCTGGCCTTGTGGCTAGCAGCTCATTGTGTAACCATTACCCACTATGGCCCCAGGGCCCCACATAGTGACCATATCGGTCAGAATAAAAGAGCCTATATGATTCCCATGCCTGTGATCTCTGCAGACATCACTGGACTGACTGATAACTTCAGGGTCAGCAGTTCAAACTTCTGTGCTACTCCTCTGGGAAAAGATTAGGTTGTTGAAAACCCGAAAGAGTGTTGGTGTAGTCTGAATAAACTCAATGGTGGTGGGTTGGGTTTGGTGTTGGGGAATCTTTAGGAACGCTGACTGGGTGTTTTCCTCCCACAGAAAAGTGGTGGATTTGAGGTAGCAATCTTCTGCTTAACACCTGAACACTTGAGCATCTTATAGGGAGGGAAGAGGATGGCAAGTGCTAAAAATCATTTATGGTGACAATTACATCACCTGGTAAGGTTGGTTAAGATCGTTGAATTGTACATGTGAGATGGGCCAAAGCACAAGATGGGGCAGTGGAGCTTCTGGCCAACGGGATGAAGATGAGTACCTGTGAGCAGGAGACTCGCGGATAGTGTGGGTTGCCTCCAAGCACTTAATCCACGGAGTGAGGCTTGCTGATCTTTAGAGGTGGATCTGAGAACCTTCGGGCTGAGGCTTAAGGTGGAGTGGCCTACCCTTGGAGGCCTTATTGGCTGCACTAAAAGAATCTTGTGACATTGCCTGTGCAGGCATATGCCAAGAGGTCATGTGACTGAAAGGCTAAGGATCAGTCAAGTATTTCCACGGGCAGAGCTGAGAAGAGGCACGCCTCACTGAAAGCAACTGTGTGGTAGGCATCTCTGATAGGTAACTTAACTTTCATAATAAGCTCAATAAATGTGAGTACAGGCTGTGAGTTCTTTGAGCTTGGGGGATGAATTATGTGCCCTGGGCAGAATGGTTGCTCAGAACTGGTGGACAAAGTTGGAGGGTGGAGGCATGTCTGACTTCTTTCTCAGCAGAATCAGCCAGAAGCTGTTTGATGTTGACTTTGAGCTTTCTTGCACTTGTGAATCAGAGGCAGTCGGAGTAGTGTTCCATGCCTTTTGTACAGACAGCCTATTAAAACCAGATACATTTATTTTTTTAAAATATCAAATTCCATAATGACAATTTGAAATAGAAAAAAAGGCCAATGGCATGAATAACATTGTAACCAATATACCTATATTTTCTCTACTATAAATTTAGAGGGAAGGGATTTAAAAATCAAAACAAGCATGACATAATTTCTGATATCTTATCAGAATGAGAATATTTCCTTCTCAGGAGAAGTGATGAAAGCTAGTATATAGGGGCAGGAGACTGATGAATCATCTGAATTGCTGAATGCAGAGTCAATGGTCTGAAGTGTAAACCCCTACCACATTCATAAGTATTTAAAAAGTTAATTTAAAATAAAAAGAATTGATAACACAATGTGAAATAATGAGAAGTTTCATACACCTTCAAAGGAGGGTAAATTGATGAAAATTGTAATTTTACTGGTATGGATTATAGGACAGCACATTACATTATTAAAAGCCAAAAGTAATTTGCATGCCATAATAGGGGAGCATATAAAGAAGTTATGGCACATTTGTGCTATAGGTTATATGGTGATTTTAATATAAAGTAGATTTATATGTTGATATAAAACAATTTATATTCTGATATATGATTTGCTGAGGATAAATAAAGGGAATATATTACTCAGAAGGATATATATGTCATAGTGAAAAAACTAGAGGGCAGTTTAAAATGAGTAACAAAATGTTGATTACAGCAAAAAAGCACTTTGCAAAATCGAGAGTGCTTTGTCAAGAGCCTCTTGAGCACAGTCCTCCAATCTCAAGAGGAAAACACACATGCTGCTTCTACCTACACTTTCTGGAGAAAATAAGGGAAAAGATGGTCAGTTATCTAAATGGTGGGATCATAAGGCATTTTGTTTTGGCTTCTATATTAAAATTCTAGCAAATATTTTAAATTGACCTTATTTAGGCACATCGATTTTATTTCTATTGTTGTCATATGTCGATGCCCTCCAGTTGGTTCCAACTCATGGTGACTATACAACAGATTGAAATACCACCCGGGCCTGCGTCATCCTCACAACTTGCTCCATGTCTGAGCTCTCGTTGCAGCCAGTGTGTCGATCCAGCTCCTTGAGGGCCTGCCTCCTTTTCACTGCCCCTCCACTTTACCAAGCACAATGTCCTTCTCCAGGGACTGACTGCTTGCTCTTAACAACATGCCCAAAGTACGTGAGAAGAGGTTGCGCCATCCCTGCCCCTAAGGAGCACTCAGGAAGGTACTTCTTCCAAGACAAATTTGCTTGTCCTTTTGGCAGTCTGGGGCACTTTACATATTCTCAACATCACCCCAACTCAATGCCTTGATTCTTCTTTGGTCTTCCGTATTTTTAAAAAAATTATTGGTCAGATCAAGAGGCTGGAACAGTCGCAGGCCTGACAATTAAGAGGACAGACTGCCACTTCACAGATGGCAGTGTGCGCATAGAGCAGGAAGTACATAATTAATAAGAGTCGTGTGTGGGGAGGAGGGGTGTGGTCAGACAATCAGCCATGGGTGATATTGCCTGGAACTGATAATTTCTTAACCCTCTTTCCCCAGCCCTCAGCAACCAAAAGCTCATTTTTCTCTCTCTGTGAATTTGCCTATTCTAGATGTTTAATATAAATGGAATCATACAATAGATGTTCTTTTGATTGTTTTTTTATTTAGCGTAATGTTTCAAGGGTTATCCATGTTATGCTATGTATCAGTTACATTTCCTTTATTGCCAAATAATATTTTACTCTATGGGAAACTATATTTTGTTTATTCAAACTTCAATTAGCAGGCACTTGGGTTGTTTCTACTTTTTAACTGTAATTATTAATGCTGTTATAAACATGTATGTACAAGTTTTTGTAGGGGCATAGTTTTCATTCTTCTTGGGATATATAACATAATAGACTTTCTGGATCAACTCTGTGTTTAACCATTTGAATAAGTAGCAGAATGTTTTCAAAATGGCTGTGACATTTTACATTTCTACTAGCAATTTCTTCACATCCTTGGAAATACCTGTTATCATCTGGCTTTTTAATCATAGCCATGATAGTGATTATAAAGTAAATTATTCCTGGGGCTTGATTTGTATTTACGTGATTAGTAGTGACAAAGAGCGTTTGTGTGTGTGTGTGTGTGTGTGTGTGTGCTTACATGCCAGCTGTATAGTTTATCTTCTTTGGAAAAAGAGCTTTTCACATCCATTTTCTGATTTCTAATCAGATTATTTGCCTTTAATTGTGTCGTAGGAGCTCTGTTTGTCTTCTAGTGACAAGCCATTTTTTAGATATACCATGGGTGCCCAAACTATTTGGCCTACTACCAGCTTTTCAGGGGGAAAAAATTACTTAGCACCCCTCCGACAACTAGGAACGATACCCTATAATCCAGACAAAGCATGAATATCTGCTTTTGCAACTCCCTGCAGTGTTCCAAGACCCTCAGGAGGTGGCATTTCCCTCTTTGTGAAACATGGAGAGAGATGATTTGCGAAAATTTTCTACCACTCTATGAGGCTTCTTAAAAAACTTTTTAATGGTGTCTTCAACATGCAAAAGTGTTAGGAATCATATTAATAAGGCTTAAAGGTAAACAAGCAGCCATTTAGCTCAGAAGCAACAAATCCAACATGGAAGAAGCACCCCAGCCTGTGGGATCACGAGGTGTCGAAGGAATCAGGTATCAGGCATCATCAGAACAAAAATTCTTACCATAGTGAATGAGGGGGGGAGTGCTAGTTTAACATTAGCATATATTCCTAGAAGTGGATTTGCTAAGATAGAGTTTTATTAAAACAAAGCATCTAAACATATGAAATTTTTTGCTTTATACTGTGCGATAGTTTATTGTGCCAGCTGGCCATATAGGACAGGGGGAAACTGTCTTGTTTCTATTTTTTTATAGGAGTAGAAACTCTCCTCTTCTGCAGAGCAGCTGCTGGTTTTGAACTGCTGACTTGTGGTTAGAAGCTCAACATGTAACCCCTGCACCAACTGGATACACACACACACACACATATATGTGTGTATAGGTATATGTGTATATATGTATATGCAGTATGTATTTGCCTACATTGCTCACTAGACTGAACCATTTGTGTATCTTTTGGCTTGTTCATCTCTATATTGATCATAAAACCCAAGTATATAGTTGGGTATGCAATGAGCACTCGTTTATTCAATAACCATTTTAGAATTTTTTTTATAATTGTCTGATATGTGCACGATGCTCAGAATAAAAGACTTATGTGAAGGACAGAGTTGCCCTCTTCTTGAAGCCAATAATCTATAAAAGGTAAACACATATTTATATAAACCACTATTTAGTTAAAAAATATGCTAAGAGCTCTAAAAAAAGTGAAAGATGGTGTGCTGTTAACTAACAGATGGACCTAAGATTAGCTACAGGGGGTCGCAAGACCCTCAGATGAAGTGACACACATACGTGCCTCCTTGCACCATACACTGTGGCCTCAAATGAGATACACAAACATCCACAATCTATCCAATGTGCCAAAGATGGCACTTCACCCAATTCGCCGGGTGCTCTGGAATGCCAGGCTATTGAATCCTGGATCTTTGGGGTGCATGGCATACTCCAGAGGCTGCATCAGTGTGATCCAGTGTGGATCTCTCCTGGGTGAAATGGACTCTGTCAGACACACTTGTAACCTAAGGAAAGAAGACTGAAAATTCACAGTGCTGGAAAAAGCAGAGGACAGCGGTACTAAGACTGTTGAACTGTTGGTAGGCGGACACTCATTGACTTACTACATCAATGTCCTAAATGCTGTACTAATATACATATTATTCTGGCAAACCTCTGACTGACACACTCAGCAAATATTATTGTATATATTCCCCTAAATTCAGCTCCCAATGTTTATGCAAATAGCGTCTAGCCATGAAAGGATTGATTCTGTACAAGTGCATAATTCAGCTACTGCAATATAGAGTTAGCCTACATTGGCCCAATATCTCTCTTCAAAAGGGCTTTCAAAATTAACACCTGGGGCTAATCAATGACAATATTAATGGAAGATCTTTATTTCCCAAGGAGATAATAAATAAGACTCTCTACCATAAATTAACAGCAGATTTCAAAAGGGAGCTCAAGTCAGATAAAAATGACAACAACATATATCAAGGAATGGGTTTTGAGCTCATACTAAATCCTAGCTCCAATTTAAGAACAATTATTTCTTACATCATGACCCTGCTCAATATTCACCCTTCTAAAGGGAACTCAGAGGATACCAGTGCTATAGCAAAGGGTGGTGAAGAAATCAGATGGTGCCTGGCTATCAGACAAAACAGCGTCTGGGGTCGTTAAGCCTTGTTTCCCAGCAAGCAGCCATCTAAGTGAGATATCAACTAAAAATCTACATGCAACAAGCACACCAACATGAGTGACCGAAGAATTGTAAATCATATATTCCAAAGGAGAAGGAGAGAATAACATCAGAGTCTAAATTGCAAGAGTATGGTTTGCAGAAGGCTATGGATGTCAGTGAGATTACAAGATACATTTGTGAGATCTACATAAGAAATAAGCCTCCTGTGATTTCCTTCTATCCATGATAGAGCGATGGAAGAAACTGGTTACGAAACATAGAGTATTGGAGAGAGACAGCCGTATAGGAGATCAAAATGATAAACCTGACTTGAATGGTTGAAACCTTGTCAATTGATCCTCCCTCTGATACAAGTTGGTTTTCAATGTTTTCTTTAATTTTTTATTTCTCATTTGTTCATATTGGGGTTTATCTCAGATTGATTTTGTCATTGGGGTGATATTCTTGAATTTTTGTTATATTTTTATGTTTTTCAGAGGATGAAACCCAGGATTGATGAACCTACAGAGAGATCAAGTAGAATAAGGGTACCAAGTCTTCATGAAAAAGAAAGAATGCTTTGAAACTGATGTGGTAGCAGTTGTACAGTACTGCCTGATGTGATTGAACTATGG
Organism: Tenrec ecaudatus; assembly: GCF_050624435.1. Classification (NCBI taxonomy): domain Eukaryota; kingdom Metazoa; phylum Chordata; class Mammalia; order Afrosoricida; family Tenrecidae; genus Tenrec; species Tenrec ecaudatus. The sequence continues at coordinate 155,384,418 of NC_134531.1, read as the reverse complement.
AATGATCTTCTATCTGTACTAGCTCCAATAAAATGGTCTTTGGGGAAAAAAGTTTTTTAAAAAGAGTTTATAGGTAACTTTAAAATCATATATAAAAATAATAAAAGATGCAGATTACTTTCTTAATGTTCTGATGTGGTCATTGCTTTTTCTCTACTTCTGACCTTTTTCCGGGCAGAGCTTAAAATATTACTTTGTAATCTGCAAGCTCATCTGTACTGGCTCTGGAATTGTTATTTATGAAACTTCTCTGCAGAAAATTGCTATTATTATTTTCTACAGAATCTCCTGAGACATTAACTTCAGAGAATAATATGCCCAGTACACAGGCAAGGGGGAATAACAAAATAATGTTACCTACACAGAAGGAAATGCTAAGATACATGTTTTGATGATAACCAAGAAAAATCTAATCAAATTCTTTCCCAATAGAACCCATCATGGGTCATGAAAAAAAAAAGAAATTACTCTTTTTTGTGTACCATAACAAGCACAGATTCAGGGCACAGAACAAATTAAGCCTTGTGAGTTATGGTCACTGATGAGATTTTGTATTCGGAGTGGCTGGGTGGCTTGGCCAGGGCAGGCTGAGCTTTATCTTTTCACTGGACACTTCTCTAGAGCTGATGAGGTGGACACACAGAGAGTTAACGAGCACAAGGCATTATCTACTCCCTGTCAGGGGTAGCCAGGCAATACTCTATCCTTAGGAACCAGCTATTATCGCAGGGAAGGACTTCCCAGCATGATTACCAAATACAGATTCTCATTTCGCCTTCATGGCCTCCTTCTATTGTCATTGGATGCCATTGAGTCCAGGTGACAGGGCTGAACTTCCCCATAGAGTTTTTATAGCTGTGATCTTCACAGGAACACAGTTCCAGACCTTTCTCCCATGTAACCCCCAGATAGGTTCAGATCTCTAATCTTTCACTAAGCAGCTGGGCTCTTACAAAGCACCACCAGGTCTGCTTAGAGCCTCTTCATTCACCCCTTCCCTCCCCCCTATTTTATTTGGAGTTCTTACAGATATTATAATAATCTATAGTTCAATTAGATCAAGCATGATTGTACAATTGCTGCCACCATCAGTTTCAAAACATTTTCTTTCTTCTTGATCTCTTTGATTCAGGTCCCCTTTATCCCTGCCCCCACACACCCTGCCCCGCAGGAATCATTGTCTTTATATTAATTATTTTTGGTCATATCCTACACCATCGAATGTGTCAATTCACCCACAGTTCTGTTATTTGTTATCAGTTCCCCCTTACCTCCTCCTTACCCCCCACTCTCTCTCTGTACCTTTAGGGAATCATTACTCCTATTGCTATTTCTGAAGGGGTTCTCTCTCTTGGACTTCATGCATTGAATGGTCGTAATTATACAAATGAATATAAGGAGATCTAACAAGATTAATGAGGTAAAACTAAGACCACAATAGCGGGAGGAAATATTAAAGATCTAGAAGACAGTTCCGTGTTTCAACAGTTCTATTCTACACCCTGGAATTATCATCCCTGACATGTGTCCTGAGCCTCTTCATTTTTTTTCTCATTTGATGAAAATTTTAATTAAATTGCTTCTACAAGTTGTCATTATTTTTGAGCTGAGGAAAGTTTATGTTCTTCACATATTCCCTTTGAGGAGAGTCTTCAGGTCCAAGAGGTTGCTGTAGATATACAACTTTGAGCTGAAGACATTCGAAGAGTCTCCAGGAGGAGGCACTGCTTCACCTCTCTCCAGGCAGCCGGGGAGGGCGCAGTCTCTTGGAGTACTGCCTGTGTGTGTGTCCTTGATGGAGGTCACCAAACTGGAGACAGTACGGTTGGGGTGGGGGAGCCTCCCAGACAGGAGCCATGTGCCTTTCCCTGGCTGCATTGGGCAGGAGACCCTGGACCCCTCTATCTGAGGCTGGACGTGCCTGTCATTGTGATCACCTCTTCATTTTTAATGAACCCCACTCTTCTTGACCTGACAAGGACCTAATGTTCAACTAGACCAGTGGCATTTTCAGAAATGTTTTGATCCTTTCTGCCTCTGCTCCTATCTTAGGAACCTCATATGTCCACCTCTGTTTCTGGAACTCAGCAGGTGAAACACTTTCAGAGAGGCTGGAAAACAACATAATGGCTGTTCACAGTGTGAAGACTGTATGCAAACATGAATGTTTGTCATCGCTTCTGTTGTTCCTATGTGCTATCAAGTTGGTCCCCACTTATAGCTACCCTACATTCAACAAAGCCCAACAGTGCCCTGTCCTACAGAACCCTTGAACTCCTTATTACACCCAAGGCCATCGTTGCTGTCACTATGTCAACCCATCTCACTGGTGGCCTTTCTCTTTTTGTGGGCCCTCTACACTACCAAGTATGATCTTCTGGGCCAGCGAACTGCCCCTTCGGATAGCATGCCCGAAGCACATGAGACAAAAATCTCACCATACTTTCTCCCAAGAAACCTTCTGGTTGTATTTCTTCCAAGATAGATTTATTTGTTCTTCTTCCAGTCCATGGTATATTTAATATTTCTTGCCAGCATCATAATTAAAATGCATCAACTCTTCTTTGCTCGTATTTATCAATTGGCCAGTTTCAATTGCATTGGAGGTGATGGGAAAGAATATGGCTTATTGACCCAAGAAGTCTTTTGCAGGAGATTTGCCTAAGGTAATGCTGTGTCTGAGGTTCTGACTGCTACTTCCATGACATTGATTGTGGATGTAAATAAAATGAAAGACTTGACAACGTAAATATTTTCTCCATTCATCAGGATGTTGTTCCAGTTGTAAGAATTTCCATTTACTTTAATCCACACTGAAAGCTGTGGGTTTTAATCTTTACGGTGCATGTTTCAAGTCTACTTCACTTCTAACAAGAAAGTGGGTCTTATCTGCATATCACAGGTTTTCATGAGTCTTCCTCCAATCCCCATGCTGTGTTCTTATACTGCAGCCTCTCGGATTATTTTCTAAGAATACAGATTGAAAAATAATGGTGAAAATTGAAACTCTATCATATGCCTTTCCATGCACTGTCCTCTTATTCTGTTCAAACAACGTCTTGATCTGTGTATAGGTTCCTGATGAGCACAGTAAAGTATTTTGAAATTTTGATTTTTCACAGTGCCAAATGCATTTGAGTAGTCATTGAAACACAGGTAAGCATCTTTCTAGCATTTTCTGCTTTCAGTACAAATCCACTTGGCATCCGCAATGATACTTCTTGTTCCATGCCTTCTTCTGAACCTGGCTTGTATTTCTGGCAGTTACCTATTACTACTGTCTACTGAAACCATTTTTAAATTATCTTCTGCAAATGTTTACTTGCATATAATATTAACAATAATGTTCATGTTTTCACATTCTGTGGGGCCACATTTCTTTGAAGTGGACCCAAATATTGATTTCTTCCCATTGGTTAGCTAGGTAGCTGTCTTCCAAATTTCAGGTTATAGACAAGTAAGTGCTTCCAGCATCGCATTTATTTATTAATTAAATATTAAAGTACAAGGTGTGATTTTTCTTTCAATAAAAAATGGGCATTTATCATGTTAAGTGACTCTAAAAATATTTGTATTGATTTTGCAGGTGTATTTAATTTTTAAATGTGAATTTTACCCTCAGGCTAATGATAGAAAAATACCATGAAAGAAAAAATATAAATTGATGTTGTGAGAAGGATCTTAGTGAGTTTAGTGAGTAGAAGTTGGATCCAGAATCTGCCACCAGGGTTTGTGGTGTGGGCAATAAATAGATCCTTTCAACAGCAGCTTATTCATTTAGACAAGAGGAAAAATAGTTCCTATTGCAGAATAATTTTGACGATATTATAGCTAGTGCTGTTGAGGCAGTTCCAATTCACAATGGCAATACCTCATGTCCTGAGCCAAGCTTAAAATTGTTCTAAAAAATATTGTTCTTACCTTTGAGGCTATTGTTGTAGTGATTGTATCCATCCATCTTGTCCAGGATCCTCCCCCACCCCACCCCATTTTTTTGTTGTTGTTGCCTCTCTACTTTACCAAGCATTATGTCCTTTTTTAGTGACTGGTCTCTTCTGATAATGTGCCCCAAGTCAGTTAGACATATTTTGCTTCAAAGGAGCATTCTGGCTAGACTTCTACCAAGACAGATTTATTTGGCAGTCCATGGTACTTTCAATATTTTTTTTGCCAGCACCATAATTCACATGCATTAATTCTTTGGTCTTTCCTATTCAGTGTCCGACTTTCACATGCATGTGAAGTGATTGAAAATAGCATGGCTTTGGTCAGGCACGCCTCAGTCCCCAAAATAACGTCTTTGCTTTTCAACACTTTAAAGAGCCCTATGTAGCAGCGGTATCCTCTGTTCTAATCACACAACTGCCTCCTGATGCATGAACCAGTTCTGACGGAGCACAAAGAAATGCTCTGGAATTCTTATTCTCCTCAAGGTTATCCATAGTTTGCTGTGATTCACACAAATACATTGACATCATCAATGAAACACACATAGATATCTTTCTATTACTCTCTGCTTTCAGCCAAGATCCACCTGGCACTGGCGATGCTAGTCTTTGCTCCATGTCCTCTTCCCAATGCAGCTTGAACTTCTGGGAGCTCCCTATCAATGCACTGCTGCAACCACTGAATGGTCATCAGCAAAATTCCACCTGCTGATTATATCAATGATATTGTTCTAGAATTTGAGCATTCTTTTGGGTCACCTTTCTTTGGAATGCGTACAAATATGAATCCTTCAGTCAGTTGACCAGGTAACTTGACTTCCAAATTTTCTGGCATAGATGAGAAAGTGCTTCCAATGTTTCATCGGCTTGCTGAACAATTTCCACTGGAATACATACATTCCTGGAGTCTTGTTTTTGGTTAATGCTTTGAGTACAGCTCAGATTTCTTTCTTCAGTACCGTTGGTTCTTGCTCATATTCGATTCCTGAAATGGTTAGACATTGGCAAGTTCCTTTTGGTACAGTGACTGTGTGTTATTATACAGTTAGAGCCCATACTTGATTCTAAATCTGCCTTGTCTCAAAGCAGTTGCTCTACCCTCTGTGCTGACCACGCCAATTTCCAAATAGAGGGATAATCTCTACCCAAAAAATGTCAAAAGTAAAAAAAGTCCAAAGATCCTATCAACATCAAAGGAGCTCTGGTAGAATGGTGTGTTATAGGTTTGACTAAAGATTAGAAGGTTAACAGTTCCAGCCCACTGGCTACTCCATGGGGGAAAGATGAAACTGCCTGCCCCTGTAAAGATTTAAGGTCTTAGAAACCATAAAGAGCAGTTGTACACTGTCCTATAGGGTCACTGTTGGATGAGTGTTGTATTTTTAACCACTAAGTTGGAAGTTCAACCCCATGAGTTGCTCTGTTGGAGCAAAATCAGGCTATGTGGTCTCATAAAATTTACAGGCTTGAAAACATTATATAGGGTCACATTGGGTTGACATGGACTCTCAATAGCACTGGGTTTCGTTTTTCACCATAAACCTGAAAGTCCATATGTTTTATATTGGGAGAGGCCAGATGCAGAATGTCAGTCTATTCCAAGGGGGTCTTTTCCTCTAACTCCAACTGATACAGGATGTGATAAATCTGTGCCTGATGTGCCTGGTCAGAACCATTATCAGTAAATCTTTACAACTGACCCTGAGGAAAAGACATGCCTGTCAAAGGAAATTTGGATAATAGGATCCCAAACATTTATGTTCTGTCATTGTTCTGTGATGATACTGTAAACCACAAGAAACTCACTGCCATTGAATGACCCTAGATAGTGTTTCCTAGGCTTTAATCTTTACAGGAGAAGAAAGTCTGAAAATCAAGTATCCTGGCAATCGTATACCCTTAACCAATCATGTAATCACACATATGATTTATCCTTCATGGTGCACACACTGCTTACCTTCAACCTCCCAGATTGTTTTCACCCATCATAATTTTGTAGCTTTAGTTCCAGCTTTAACTGTATAAAAATGCATGCTTCTTTATGGCAAGGTGGAGGGGCACTCTTCGCTCAGTGAATGTGTACATTTTCCCAGCCGGGACCATTTACTGCCAATAAATCTCTTTGATTTTACTTTTAGAGAATGTATAGATTTACTCTCAAAAACCAAACTCACTGTCATTGAGATGATTATGACCCATAGTAACCACATAAGACAGAAGAAAACTGCCCCTTCACGAGGAAGGTAAAAGGAAACAGTGGAAGGACCTAAGAAGCAAAGCAATGGATCAAGGTATAAGCATAGGTATGTACAGATGCTGATAGTGGAAGGACTTTGGGCCTCTGCTTATACCCTCCATCAATACAAGAACACTTTGTTCTAACAAATTGTCATTCTGAGATGCTCATCCTCCCGACATAATTGCTGAAGACAAAATGAGTGCATAAGCAAATGCGGTAAAGAAGGCGGATGGTGCCCAGCTAAGGTTTGAAGTTAAACAAACAAGTGGCCATTCAGCAGAGAAGCAACAAGCCCACACGGAAGAAGCACACCACCAGTGAGATCATGAGGTGTCATCTGGACCAGGTATAGGGATCAGAAGACATTTAATTAACAAACAAAAACATGTTGTTGAGAAGGAGGGGGGTGGGGTGGGTCAGAGACCCAAAACCCATCTCTAGACAATGGAACAATCCCCCCACAAAGAGACCACAGGGAAGGGATGAGTCAACCAGAGAATAGTAAAGCATCGATGAAACACACAATATTATTCTGGTTCCTTGAGGCTTCCCCTCCCCACTACCATGACCCCGGTGCTGCTTCTCAATTCAGACTGGACTGGAGCATGTACACAGGGATAGATAAGAGATGGGGCTCACAACACAAGGAATCCAGGAACAGGAGTGGGAATAGTGATACCAGAAGAGGAAGGGGGAGGGGGGAGAAGAAGGAAGAAAAGAAGAGCTGATAGCAATGATCGACACATAAGCATACACCCCTCTCCAGGGTGAAGAACAACATGGGGGAAGGGAGACAGCAGTCGGGGTAAGATATGAAAATAAAAATAATGTATAATATATCAAGGGGTATGAGGGTGGGGGAGGGGAAAAAAGAGGAGCTGATACCAAGGATTCAATAGAAAGTAAATGTATAGAAATGAATGAAGGCAACATAGGTATAAACATGCCCGATGCAATCGATGTATGGATTGTGATAACAGTTGTAAGAGTCCCCAATACAATGATCTTTTAATTAAAAGAAAGAAAGAAAGAACACTTCCCTGTGGGTTTCCAAGACTTTAAATCTTCAAGACAGCAAGCAGCCTCATCTTTCTTCCATGGATCAACCAGTCAGTTTGAACCTATGACCTTTAGTTAAGCCCACTCAACTCAACTCAATGCCAGTGAGTTAATTCCAACCCAAAGTGAATCTATAAGTCATGGTAGAACTGTCCTTGTGAATTTCTGTGGCCATTACTCTTTATGTGGTATAAAGCTTCATCTTCCTCATTCAGAAGGGCTGGTGGTTTTGAACTGATGGCCTTGTAGTTATCAACCCAACATGTAACTAACAGGCTGCTAGATTAGGGACAAACGAGGGTGTCTTCCCTAATGTCTGTGCTAAACAAAAATTAGCTGTCCATGACACAATACAGGGGTTGGAAAGAAATCAGGTACACTAATTACACACCTATGGGAAGATCCAAAGTGAGCATGCTCAGACATAAGTTCCCTAGGCCCAGATAGGCATTCCACCTGGGCAAACAGATTAGGCCCAGCCACATGACATCACACAGGTGGGCCTAAACTCAGCCAGTAAATGAGCCAATACCTTCAACCACACCTCCCCAGCCAGAGGGGCTATATATCCAGGCTGCTGCCTGCCAGCCTCCTTTTACTCTGCTCTTGTTCAGCTGAACGCTGCAAGCGGAAGATGGGAACCTCTCCCCTGTGGGATGCACATGTGCTGCGCCGTCTCTGGGGCCCGGGCTCCCTCTCAGGGCTCTCCCCTGGCCTTTGGGATTTCCTGATGCCACAAGCATGCGTTTGGACTCCTCTTCCTGTGTACTTTCCACGTGGTTTTCCACCGTGACCTCTGCACGGTTTCCATGCAGCCTGGTACGTTTTCCCGAAACAGCAAGTGCTTTCGAGGCTGTAAAACCTGAAACTTCCCCTTTCCTCATAAAATCCCTCGGATGACACACGTGCTGCTGTGTGCATTCTTTCAGCGCTGCGAAGCGAGAACCGAGGTACCCCGGTCCAGAAACCTAGCAGAGCCACCATGTCACCAGGGTTCCTGTAGCCGCTGTGGGCTGTAAAACAGTGACAGAAGCAAAAGTCACACTTCGTGAGCTGACTAGATTCATTTGACCTTTATAACCACAAGCCTCAAAATGGATACTTAGAAACTTTGTTCTAATTCCCTCTGGGTTTCATATTTTCATTCCATCTGGAAATTTCTCAAACTTTCCTCTACCATCCATGTGCTCCTCACTCGCTAGCTGCTCTCAGACATGGGAAGAGGCAATGGCCCGAGAACGAAGTTATCTCCCCATTAACAAACCCGGCCGTTCACAAATATACACACTTACATGCTCTGTCTTTTCTCCTGGTAGATTCAACAGAGTGTCTCTGATTCTGTCTAAGATCAGACCCTTTCCTGTGCCCCCCTCTCAACTCCACTCACACTCCGGGAGTCCTCCTCTTCTGTACCATAGGAGCAGTCTATCAGTCAATTGGTTCATACTCTTTGGCACTCAACCATGTTTATATAGATCTTTATATAGATATATTTCTGAGCACATACTTAAAAATACTTAGAAAACACACATACAAAGCCATAAACACATTCATGGAACAAAATTTTCAAGGTTTAAAGCTGTCGTTTGTCATATGCTCCATTTAGGTGTGTGTGCTTCTGAAGACAGTGGTTTCGGTGCTCTAAGCCTCGCCCACAGCTTTGGGTGCCCTTTGCCTCATGCCAGTTCTGCCAGCCTTGAGGTACTCAGGGTGCCCTTCTTTTCACTATTCTTTGAGTTGGGGAACAAAAAGAAGTCTGAAGTGGTAAAATCGGGGCTGGAGGATGGTTAGGGTAAGGATTCCAAAGGAAATTCTCCTAGGGCAATTCTGTGTACCCTGGAATAATGAGAAGAGTATTGTTGTGATGGACACTTTTCCTCAGCATCATTTTCCTGACTCAATTTTCACCTTTATAATTTCCATTTCCCTTAGGGCTTTCTCTCAATATGCTTCCATGATCACCCTAGGCACTTCAAGAAGATCTATCAAGATTATCCCGGTGGCACAAGACCTCTTTCAAATGTTGAGATGCAAAGATGGTACTGTGAGGACCAAGGTTCAGTTAGCCAAAGCCATGGTCTTCTCAATCACCTCATATGCATGTGAAGGGTGGACAGTGAATAAGGAAAACCAAAGAAGAATTGATGCATTTGAATTGTGGTACTGCAGAATATTGAAAATACCATGTACTGCTAAAAAGCCAAATAAATCTTTCTTGGAGAAAATATGGCTGGGGTGCTCCTTAGAGACAAGATGGCAAGATTTCATCTTATTTACTTTGTATATATTGCCAGGAGAGACCAGTCCCTGGTGAAGGAGAGGCGACAGTAAAGAGCACGGTCATTGACACAGTGGCTGCAGCAGTGAGCTCAGGCAGGGGAATAAACGTGAAGATGACGCAGGACAGGGAAGGGTTGCCTTCTGTTGGGCAGGGTTTCTAGGGGGTGGAATAGACTCAATGGCAGCAACAACAGCAATGCATTATGGGAATAGAAACCTCAGCTGTCTCCCATGCAGTGGCTGGCAGTTTCTAACTGCTGACACTGGTTAGCGGACCAATGTGTAACCTGCTACCTAGAATACCAGAAATACTTTTTATTTTTGGTTCTTTTAACAGACCCAAAATGTTTAGACTTTATTTACAAAGCTTCTGTGTTGTACAGAAAGTAAAAATGTGGTTATAATCTCAGTGTAACTGGCAGCCACGAATGGTTCAGACTCGCTGATCACAGCCGCCCAGGTTACAGCAGTCTTACACAGAAACCTAACGATGTTTGCAATTGTGGTGGGGCGAAGTCCCCAGGCTTGGTGGTGGATTTCTGAGAAGGACTACGGAAAGGAAGGTAGACTTCTCTTTGGCTCCTTCAGGGAGTGGGGGAGGGTGGGTGTCCTGGAGTTCTGAATCACAGGGATTTTTGTTGTTTTTTTTTTAACTTATACAACTACCAAATCCATTTGAGCAGTCGAACCAATGCTGAACAGTTAGTTTTTTGGAGGTTATTTGGGGTCTCAATAATCTTCTCCTTCATTGCCCGCTTCTCTCTTCCACTTTTCATCTTCACTTTCCTCCTCCTCTGCATCTCCATCTTCACCTTCTTTATCTTCATCAGTTTCCCAGAAATACTTGAGATTTAACTTCCTGAGTCCTATTTTCTCAGCTTTGCTTTTGAGCCTGTAAAGTACTCCATGTTCTTCCGATAGATTTATTTTCAGCTAAATTTTATTGTACTGAACATTTTGTATTTTATAACCAAAATTTCTTCTTTTTATATATTATGGAAGTATAAATATTTAAACAAATGTTGTCATTACAAAAGCTTAGCTTGTTTAGTGCCTTTGCTCCATCAATTAGTCAGTCAATAAATATGCACGAAACAATGACAATCTACCAGGCACATTTTGACCCTTCTTCCTTGCCAAGTTCTTTGCCGTGGACTCCCCGCATTCCCTACTTCCCAAGCTCATCCAGACTATTCCCAAGACTGCTTCCTCCTTGAAACTTCTCAGAGTTGCAAGCACTTATTCACCTGCTTTGGCTCCACTTTATAATACTTCTTCCATTTGACAAATCATTTTGTCATTATATATAGTTATTTGAGTCTGTAAGCTATAAGTATTTATTATACATGTCATATATGTGTACATATATGTATATGTGTGTACTGTTGTAGTGAGTTTTTTTGCAAAACTCTCCATAACTTCTCTACATAATGATCTTTTGTGGTGTGATTGTGTCATGCCTTTTCCACGAGTTGTGAGTCCATTTCTCTACTGCTTGAAATGTTGACTGATCTCACAGGTTGCTTTGGTTAATGGGATGTTATTAAATGTCATGTAGGAAAATTCTGGAAAAGTCCATGCTTGTGTAGCTTGCCTCCACTTTGTGGGGTCCTGTTCACCCCTAGTCCAACAAACTGGGACAGCTGGATGGGAGGATGCAGGAAGAGTAAGACTAGGCTCGCCCTAATCTTCAATGACAAGGATGTGTCAGATGGCTGATCCACATATCTTATCCATTCTGAACGTGGTATCCTACAAAAGAACACTTGACCGGGCAGCGCACAGACTCCTCAGACAGAATCAGAATAAGTTTGAGGCTAGTTTGATGCACAGCAAGAGCAATTTTTGCCTTACAGGCAAGACTCCATTGTCCTGGTAGATGAGGGACCTGCTTCGTTATCGAGACTTGTCGTAGATTTATAGGAGTCATTGGGTGGTAGAAATAGTGAAGTGCTCAGTTAGCAACCAAGAGTTTGATGGATAACACCCAGCCAGAGAAGCCTCCAAAGAAAGGTCTCGTGATTTGCTTCCCAAAAATCACAGTCATGAAAGTCTGTGACTCACAGTTCTGCACGGCCGCACAGGGAGGTGCCTTGAGCCAGAAAGCACTCCTTTTAATAAGAGTCTACATTTGTTCTGGTGTTTAGGGAAGGTGACTGGGAAAATCGGGCCCTCCTTGAATCTCCTCTTGTACCCCAGAGTCACCAATACTAATGATCCTAACAATAAGCTTTCATATGTACTTGGGAGAAAAAAAGAGAGCATTTAGGAGACAGCATATTTTACCCAGCTACAATAAGATATTGCACAAGATCTCTTTAAAATATTAAAGAGCAAATATATCAACTTTGACAACTGAGGTGCACTTAACCCAAGCCATGGTATTTTCATTCGCTTCCCGAGCATGTAAAAGCTGAACATTGATGTATTTGAATTATGATGCTCGAGAAGAATATTGAAAATTTCATGGACTGCTAAAAGAACAAACACATATATCTTGAAAGAAGTAGAGCCAAAGTGTCCCCGAGAAGCAAGGAAGTACTTTGTCCACGCTATGAGGAAAGCGCAGTCTGCAGAAACACATGGGGCTTCCCGGGAGAGGGGCGGCAAGGAAGGGGAAGACCCTCAGTGAAGTAGGCAGACACTTTGGCTGCAGCAATGGGCTCACCGATCAGCATCATGGTGACAATGGCCCGGGGCCGGGCACTCTCCTTCTGCTGTGATGGGGTCGCCGTGCATCAGAGCAGACTCCATGGCGCCTAACAACAGCCGTAAAATAGAACCAGGAGCTGGAGAAGCCATCACCATAACACGCTGCTTGAAATAGGAAGGTCACAAATGGCCTTCAAAGCAACCCAAACTCACTGCCAATCCCCTGATTCCGACTCACAGAACTGCTCCCCTGGGCTTCCGGGGCTGCGATTCTTTATGGGAGCAGCCAGCTGGACTTACTAACGCCCTGACCAGCTCAAGGTCAGATGTTTGTCCGATGTCCTTCCCCAGGCGCAGAGAAAGAGACAACCTTCCACGTGGGGGAAGGATCTGACTCAGATGGTTGCTCAGGTCTTCCTCCAGTAAGTCCCTATCCGTGATAGACCATGTGTACTTATTGTTCAAAGCGGACTTCTCCCGTGGACATTGAGATCGGCTCCAATTACCAATACCAACCCTCTATATTATGGTGGCCTCACACTGGCAGCACGTGGGAGAGCAGGGATTTCCAGTCTGATGCCCCTGACTTGAAGACCGGCTGCTCAGCAGGGGCGGGCATGCTTACAGGAAAGTGTGTTCCCGGGTGTAGTGCACCCAATGGTAGTGGGATGAGGGGGACCAGAAGCCAGTCATATTCCTGCCAGTCACTCATTTCAATCATTCCTGTATTTACCCAAAAAGCTAGGGGAACAAAATAGTGAACAAAACAGGCAAACATCCCCACCCTTGTGAAATTTGGATTCTTATGGGGTACAAACGACAATAGACAAAAATTCCTCTCAAGTGTGTGGTAGGTGAGCGTCACAAGATGTCCATTTGGGATGATGTCACCTAGCAGGAAGAGCAGTGTTCCTAGAGCTGAGTCCTGGCTCTGCAAGTTTGTGACTCTGGAGAAATGGCGCCAGCCCGCTGTGCTCCTCTCTTCAGCAGTGCAGTAAGAATCATCATCCCTATCAACCAGGTTGTAAGGATCAATCAAAGTGATAATATTTGTAAAGCCCCAAGTCATGCAACTCGATTGATAAAGCAGCTATTGTCGATGTAGGGAGCCTGCGCTCACTCCACGAGCCCCTAAAGAAACGCCGATCCGCAGAGACATGGATGGTGGCGTAGTTCTTTTGATGAGGTTGTATTCAGCTGTCCAACCCAACTCCTCTTCCCTCTCTCAGGGCAAGTGGTCTCCTAATTTCCTTTCTGTTCACTGGGACAAAGGGCAGGGGTGAGGAGAGAGAGGAGCCGGAGCTGTCTGCAGCTGCAGGCTTAATCTCAATTAACAAAAGCCACCTGGGGAACCGGCTGTGCTGGGAATGGCTGGGGTCGATTTGTTTTCAGGCTGCAGGTTGCCAGGGCTTTGTTAACAGGCCTCTGGGAGGGGCTCTCTGGAAGATTGTATTTACTTTTCCTGGATGCCAGCCCAGTCTGGCAGCCTTCCCTTTATAACGTGGCCTACATCTGAAGCTGTGTTCCTGAGTGGGATCAGGTCCCTGTATACTGGGTCAGGTTCAATTATAAATCAGAATGTTCTTCCATTCCCAACACCGCTGCCTTCAGACTAACTAGTTACCCTCTTCCCCTGTAACACCTCAACACACACACACACACACACACACACACACACACACACACTCACTCACTCACTCACTCACTCACTTAGTACTTGGATCTTTCAAACACTTTTTGCAGTTTATGTATTCATGTGCCAATTGATTGGCAGTCTTGGTGTACAAATGGGAAGGAGGGCCTTTGTTACCATTGTTACCTAGTCAATCAGACCCTATTGAGCGTCCAAGGCTGAACATCTCTAGAGAAACGGTCATGTCTTTCTCTTGTGGAGCAGCTGGTGGGTTCGAACAGACAACCTTTCAGTATCTCTTATAGTTAGAATAAAAAAAATCTAGCATAAATAATAGTCGATTGTCAGTTTAATTTGAAATATGAATTAACGAATGATTTAAAGTCAGATATGTTCGAGGCAGCATTGGGGACATGTACTAAACATTCTGTTGTTAATATGAGAGACAATAGAACCCCGGTACTTGACCGCATCAGTACTTGACATAATCGGAATTCCACTCAAATGTGGAGAAAAGGTTGCATCAGAGCGCAAACAAAACAGCTGAATCCTACCAGGTGCACGTGATTTTTTTCAACAAAAGCAGTTCACGTTTCGGTCACTCGGCGTTGATTGGCATTGGTAGTGTGTGTTGTTTAAACCTTTTGCGGCTGTGCTCCAAGTGTTTTGCTATAATTTTCTTAGTTTTTGTGGCTTTTTGTACTGTTTTTAGATGCAAAAAAAGAAAACATGGGTCCTAAGAGGGTTTTTTTTAAAAAAAGAATCATCCTAATAAAGAACTGATTAACTGTGTTATCCATACTATCAATGAAAATTTAGTAAGCCCTTTTAGGAAACGCCAACGGTAAGCCACATCAGACAGATTTTTTTTTTTTTAAGAGAAAGCCAGCCGGGTCCTAGTGGATAAAGGCAAAGAAGGGGGTGGGAAACTGCAAAGCAGCTCGCTACAAGTTGATTTGATGGAAGGGGATTCCCCTTCCAAACAGTGACTCTCTCGCCGTACCTCCCCTCCACATCCGTGTCCACAGATCCAGATCCTCGTCCATCTCAAGGTATGGGCTATACTAGAGTTGTTAGAAACTTTTTAATGTTGTGTTTCCTATTTAAATTATATTATTTAACTCTGAACTTATTTACTTTGAAATTGCTCTGTAATATTTTGTATAAAAAGGCAAGGTTTGGGTAAAAATTTGGTGGTCGAGAATGGATTCATCTGTTTTCAATTATTTCTTATGGGAAAACTTGATTCAGAACTCAACTGCATCACATCTCCACTCTCCTAAAATGGATTAGTGATTCAGTCTGGGGTTCTACTGTACGAAAGTAACTATGAATCCAGTATTTTATCTGGCAACGTTAGTATTAAACTCTTTCTGGTGTTCAAGATATACACACAAAGATGAGGAATGAAATAGGCCAATCAGGCCAGATCAAAAACTGAAAATCAGTCCACACCCCCAGCCAGTCCTAGGACTTTGGGGCTCGGCTCAAGGGGAGTCCCTCTGGAACATGGGGGAGCAGTGAATGGTTTGACCCTTTGCTGGGCATGCCTGACAGTAGGTTATGCTGGGCCCCACTCTAGGGTTTCCCATATGGGCTCCAATAAAGTTCTTCCCTTTTGCTTAAAAAAAAAAAAGCTAAAATCCAAATGCAGTCATTTCCCTGGAAATAATGCACGAACATGTCTGTAGTGGTTATTTCAAAGTAGAAGAAATCTTATATATTCATATCGTACATGCATGTTGTGTAAGTATATATATATATGTATATAGTGTGTGTGTGTGTGTGTGTGTGTGTGTGAGGGCGCGCGCAGATTGGGAGTGACAGTGGCTGTAACAATGGGCCCAAACATGAGAGCAATTGTCAGGATGGCTCAGGACTGGGCAGTGTTTGGTTTTGTTGTGCAGAGATAGGATCGCTATGAGCAGAAACCCACTCTATAGTACCGAGCAACAACAAAAGAGACACCTTACACACACACCCACACAAACAAACTTCCTGACATGAGTGTAAAACCTACTTAATAAAGAAACAGTTTGTGTTTCTCAGCCTGACAACCAAATGTGAACTGTCCCAGCCTCCGAGCTTAGGGCATTTGGAGCGTGGATAATATGACACTGAAGCCAGAGTAAGAGGCTCACCTGGTGCATCAGTAGAATATACAAAGTGAGCAGGTGTTCAAAGTAATTGTGGTTGTTACTAAATACACAATGCTGCAGAAAATCAGCTCCTGGGGCTTTGGATATCGAAGGATAACTCTAATAGTGACACCCAGGAGACTAAAATCTTTTAAATTTTTTTATCTATTTATTTATGTATTTATTGAGTAGACCTAAATCTTGAATATAATATATTCACAATTTTTTGCTTAATTTGCAGAATACTGAAAGTAAAATAAAAGCAGAATGAACAAAGTATGTTCTTATAGAGAATTAGTTTCAGACACATACATACCCATGCGTCCACTGCCCGCCCCCAACACACACACACACACACACACACACACACACACACTTTCCCAATAATCCCTTACAGCCAAGCACCATTCAAAGGCATCTTTGGCTGTCAGGTGGGCATATTCAGAATACTCCTTAAGGGAATGAGAAAGGAAAGGGACTAATAGTCATACAATGTGACACATGTGGGATAGGTGCCATGGTGGCGTAGTGGTTACGAGTTGGGCTACTAGTCGCAAGGTCAATTGTTCAAAACCACCAGGCATTCCAAGGGAGAAAGATACGGCTTTCTACTCCTAAAAATGCTCTAGCCTTGAAAACTCATTGGGCAGTTCTATCCTGTCTTAGAGAGTCCCCAAGTGTCAGAACTGACTTAATGGCAGTGTGTAAGGATTTTGGTTTGTGTTCTGGGTAGGAACCCTGATGGTGTACCAGCTAATCATTGGCCTGCTAACCAGCCAGGTCTGTAGTTCAAAGGCACCAGCCTCTCTGGAGTGAGATGAGGATTTCTGCTCTCCAGTGATTTATAGCCTGTGAAGCTCTACATAGGATTGTTAGGCATCTCAAGTGATGTGATGTCAGAGCTTATGGCCAGGGAGCTGAGCATCAGTTCTCTCTCTCTCTCAACATATATAATAGTATCTATGTTTAATATAGTAATAGATTTTATTTAATTTATATATAATTTAATATATTTAAATTATGTATAATTTATGTTTTATATGTCCATTAAAATGTAAATTAAATGCATCACACCTCTATCTTGGGTCTTAGAGTGATAGTGTAGGTTATTCATGATCACACTGCCAGAATCATGGCAACAAGATTAATAGTTGTGCAAAATCCATTTACATTCACAATACTATAGGAACTATGACAAAAATCATGTATTAGAAGGAAGACACATTTTCTGAAGATTTTTTATTGTAATAGAGCTTAAATTTCTCAACATCAAGTTTGCAAAATGGCTACAGTTTTCAGTAGAAGCCCTAAACCCTATTATGAATCTTCTCATAAATCCAGCAGTCACTGAATTCTCTCTGACCACTTTATTGGCAGTGCTGCTAACCACCAGGTCTGCAGTTCAAACGACCACTGCTCCTTGGGAGAAAGATGAGGTTTTCCACTCCTGTAAAGAGGTTCAGTCTTGGAATCCCACAGAGGCAGGGTCACCCGTCCCTGACGGGCTGCTGCGAGTCAGAATTGACTCGATGGCAGTGCTTGTGGAGTTTTCCGTGAAGGACCTTGCCCTCGGCAGAGTGTCTTAGGGAAGGGGTTGCTGTCACTCCTCTCAACAGTCCACGGATGAGCCCTTGGGGACTTGCCTGAACGTGTTCTAAATGGAAATTGGGGATCTAGGGTCCCCTGGTCATGAGTTATACCTTGGGTGCCTTGCTCAGAGGGCCCTGAACCAATTGTGTAAACTCTTCTCTCTAGCTCCTCTGTCTCCTGCCTCTGTAGGCCTCACTGCCACCATGACGGATTGATCTGCCACCAATCACACTTTTGTGACAGTTTCTTTGGCCCTCCCATGTCCCATTTACAGGGGCGAGTTCCTGTAAATCCTTGGAGGCCGTCATGACCTCCTACAAATGGTTTCCCTCATCTGCACACACGCGTGTCTTTGTCGTGTCCAAGGTTTTTACAGCATCACCTCTGGCCATGCTCCCTCGCAGTTTCCAGTACGGGCATCCTCCTCCCCCTCTTCCGTCAAAGGTAATGATACTCAATAATCCCATGTGAGCTGTACAAACTGGTAGCCCGAGGCCAGTGGGCGTGGGAAGCATCATGTTTCCCAGCACAGCACCACGTGCCCAAACAGCAGAGACTCTCGAATCTGGCCAGCTTAAAACCTCATGGCATTCATGGTTTTTTGAAAAATAGGAGCGGAGTAAAGGTAACTTTTTCTGCTTAGCCATGGGAGACAAGCGTAAAGGGGGAGGGGCTGGATGAAAAGTTTGTCCTTTGGAAGGCTTCTGGTTTTAAAAGGAGAAATTTACCGATGGTTGAACTTTTAAATGAAGAAAATGGAACTTTGAACAAAGGGAGACTGAGAAGCGACAGCACCTTGTCCCTCTCAAAGTGCAGAGAGAACAGAAAAGGCAATCTGGTGATTGCTCAGGACGGGAAGAGGGAGCTGCATCTATTTGAACCCTTTAAGTGACAGCCTTTTGAATAGGCCTGTTTCACATCCTGATTAAATCCCCTGAGCCTGAGCCAAAAGCACACATTACCCTGCTGGAGCTCTGCACAGACGGTAATAGACCTGTTTTCCAAGTCACCCAGAACCATCTTCTTTTCCACTGTGGTGCAGAGAATGTGAGCAAATTATAGACTAAGTGCACTGTGTTAATTAACGGGAGATGAACACGGGCTGTATGCACTGATCCCCCAGAGGGATGTCCCTGATCACCCAGTGAACTCTATTATTGTTCTATTAGCAGACTCTGAATGCAGTCCTTTTTTTTTTTAAAAAAAAAAACCTCTGCTGGTACAAACTACTTGGTTTGCACATTTAAATCAGAGCCACACAGAATTATGCTTTAAGGAGTGGCTCTTATGATAATGGGTGCCTTAAATGAGGAGCAAAATGGAGGAGCCCCATTAAAGTCCATTCCACACAAAAGACCAGGAAGAAAAAGATACTGCCAGTGTCTTCACTACTTCCTTAGGCTTGTGTCACAGCGATGGCTTTCAGATAAGATCACAGTCCCTTAAAGCCTAGTCATCGATGTAAATGAGCTCCAGGTCTATTCAACTCCATTGCACCAGAAAGGTAGCACCTGGCGCTTTTGAGAAGCCCAGGAGCCCAGGAGGCACAGTGATCAAGGATTTGACTGCTGACCAACATACTGACAGTTTGAAACCAGGAGGTGCTCCACAGGAGAGAGCCGTGGCAGCCTGCTTCCTTAACGACTGGACAGCTCTTCCAGGAGTTGACGCCAACTCACCCCCACGGGCGCCTTAAATACAAAGGAACCGAAGCCTTGCCCCAGTCTTACATTGTCCTCACAAACACTGGCCTGAATGAGTTTACATTTGTGGCATATGTGCCAATCTCCTTCCCCATGGATGACCCTCTGCTTCACCAAACCTGGCTGATTCTTCCTCACGGTGTGTCCCAAATCAGTGAGCCTGAGCATGCTCTGTTGTGATCCATAAACATTTTGTTAGCTGATCTTCAGGTCTTGTCTCAGTCTTGCAACCCCACTAGAACCTGTCCAGTTGGTGACCCTGCAGGTATTCGAGAGCCTGTTAGCACAGCGTCCAGCAGTATGACAACTTCCAAGCCGTCACATGTGGCAGGGGCGGCTGTAAGGATTACCAAACCCACAAGCCCACTGCCAGCCGTCCATGTGGAGCACAGTAACCCTCGATAGGACAACAGAGAGCTTCTCCTTTGTGAAAATTTTATAGGAGCAGACAGCCTCATCTTACTCCTACAGACTGGCTGGTGGGTTTGAACCATCAACCTTGCCCAACCCCTAGTGCACAGTGCTGCTTGGGCTTCTTGTCTTAAAGATTACAGCACACTCTAGAGTGCAATCCTATGCTGTGATAGAATCACGATTAGTCAGAATCAACTTGACAACACTGAGGGTTTTTTGCTTGCTTTTTCTAACACTCTCCTTTATTTAACTCTAAGAATATACATGGCAACTTCAAAAAATTATGCTGCAAAGGAACCAGATTTGTTGCCAGTTATTCCAACGAGAATATACTATGTGTACATTCTAGAGATCAATCAACCACATCAGACAGAAAACCATACACTGTTTGAGGCGACAACAGTTGAGGCGACAATGAACTAAAGCATAGCAGCAATTAAGGGCACGGTGTAGGACCTGCCAGCGATTCCTTCGGCTGTATTGGGGAGACCCTGAGTGAAGACAAGAGTTAATGGAGAAAAGTATCTAAGCGTGATAGGCATTCAATTCAGCCCGCGTGAGACCATTCAGTGATGATGCTTTAACAAAAACGTTGGGCTTTCGGACACAAAGCGCTCTTAAGGGCAGAACCAATTAGTAGTTATTGCAGATGACAATACATTTTGCTTCATTATAAAGCCAACATAACTGAGAAGAACAAAAGCCTCGAGGAAGATTCTAATGAAGATTTTGCAAAAGAGCATTTAGCAACCCGGATCCAGTTAAGTAACAGTACTTGCGAGTGAAGGGGAAGGGGGCAGGATCCTCCATTCACAGGCCCCGTAGAATCACTTACCACAAATTGACCAGGAAAGGATGCTCCAGGCCCTGCATGATCTGGAGCTCTTTGAAGACATTTCGCACTTCATTCCGCTCCACACACTTTTGTTTGTTCATGTACTTCATGGCGTACATTTTCTTGGTGTCACTCTTTTGCACGATGCAGACCTAATGGTGCAAACCAGTGTCAAGATACCGCTAGAGAAATGATGAGCGTGACGTGAGAGAGCAAGGCGTGTCCTTTTGCATGACTTGGGTGCCTTAACACTTGAAAATCACTGACGTTAAATTTGCCACTCAGCTCAGATTTAAGAGTAAAACTTTGATTGTGTCCCCCTGTACCAAATCAGTTCCCTTCTTCCTCAAACAAGCTGCCTGTTTCTTTCTTTTTATTTAGAAAGAACTTTGGAGAAAGCATTTCCACTTTAAGGATCTTCTACTAACACATGACATTCATGCCCCTTTGAGTCTGCATAGGCATGGTTAACTGTCAAGCTGGCCAAGAGTTGTGCAAAGATTATCTCTTTTACAACCATAGGGGATATACCAAAATAAACCAAACCACAAAACCTTGAAGCACTGGGAATATATTAAATTTGATGTATATGTTTTTGAAATTCTACAGCAGCAATTCTCAACCTGTGGATCGCACCCTCTTTGGGCATCAAACAACCCTTTCACAAGGGTCACCCAATTCATGAATAGCAAAATTACAGCTATGAAGTAGCAACGAAAATAATTTTTTGGTTCGGGGGGCGTACCACAATATGAGGAACTGCATTAAAAATTGTGGCTTTAGGAAAGTTGAGAACCACTGCTCTAGAGGGTCATTTGTTAAAGAGTAGATAATGAATTATTTTAAAATTCAAGTTCAACATGAAATATCAGTCATCATTAAAGCATGTCCCCATTGAGAAATTAATAATCAGGTACTGAATCTAGAAGATTCTTACAAAAAACTTACTGCTTTTTACACAGTAAGTTTAATTATATAAAAAACATAACTGAGGGGGGAAAAAAGAGAAATCAGATGTCTTTCTTACCATAAAGACCCTGTTGTTATGCTAAAATGATTAGACACATACCTGATTGCACTTGAAAACAAATTCTGAGATATTATTCTCTTTTAGACTGACTGCTGTCGAGTTGATTCCAACTCCTAGGACCCTATAAAGGGTTTCTGAGGCTATGGTCTTTGCAGGAGTACATAGTCTCATCCTTCTCCTGCAGGGCAGCTGGGAGGCTTGAACTACTAGCCTTGTGGTAAGTAGGTAGGAGTCCAATGCCTGCCTGATGGCATCACTAGAGTTACAGTTTCTTTAGCGTAGAAGGGAAAGTCTTAAGCTCTAGTGAGTGTGAACAGATTTTATTTTAGTGAGATATTTTTTTGCATAGCTGCCTGGAACACATATCTCCAAATTATGGAGATTTAAAAATAAAGGTCTGTATAAAAGCATCTCCAAATTGCCTCTCCTTATGATTCCAGTAACTCAACAACCTGAACATTCCCGAACCCTCACTTCCCTGAGCTACACAACCCCGCTCGTGGTTAATCATTCATCATCTGTGTTCTCACCTTCCCAAAGCTGCCTTTCCCGATGGCACGGAGAATTTCAAAGTGATCAAAGTTGACTGTAAATCAAGAAAGAAGAACATCACGAGTTATTATTGGTTGCTCCATAGTAACTAGGGAACAATAAATAAAGATTGGGATAAACTGAAGCACCTTATTTAAAACAGCATTTTAGACTATCCTCAAACATGATTCATTCATTCAATAAAGATTAATCGAATGCTATTATATAGTAATCATAATGCCTGGGGTTGCAGACATGTTAAACAAAAATAGAATCTCTACTTTTATGGAGCATCTAGTCTAGTGAAGCTCTATAAAAACGCATGTGGATCAAATAGTGACATAAATAAAATGGAAAACTAAAATTAAAAAGAACATATCACTCTAAAGATAATGTAACGGGACTTGATATAGTAAGCCAGGAGAATCCTCTTTGAGCACAAACAATAACGTAGATATCTGGCCTTATATGAATGTGACACTATAACGGCTCTGATTTTTCATTTCTTAAAATTACAGTGAAAATATCAAAACAGTTACCCATTAAATGTTCTTCAGGTGCATAATTTTTAAACTGCTATTGAATTGATTCTGACTCATAGTGAACCTATGGGACATTTCTTGGGGATATCCCTCGGCGTGAAATTTGCTGGGTTATATGTGAGGCGTATGTATTGCCTCCAGAGGAACCACTACATTGTTTCCCATCCTGGAGGCGTTTCAGTTCCTCTTGGCGAGGGTCTTCCTCTCGCTCACCATCCTACTGTACTGAGCATGCTGTCCTTGCCAGGGACTGAGCTCTCCTGAGAAGATGTCCAGAGTCGTTGAGATGAAGTCTCACCCACTTTGCCTCTAAGGAGCACTCTGGCCTTACTTCTTTCAGGACAGACTTGTTTGTCCTTTTAGCAGTCCACAGTATTTTTTATATTCTTCTCTAGCACGATAATTCAATCAAATCAATTCTTCAATCTTCCTTATTCAATGTCCATTTTCCACATGCATATGAGGACATTGAAAATATCACGGCTTGATTTGGTGCACGTTAGTCCTTTTCAACACTATAAAAAGATCTTGGCAGCAGACTTATCCAATGGAACGTGTCCTTTGATCTCTTTCTTTTTCAATCATTTTATTGAGAGCTCTAAAGATACCATAACATTTCATAGTTCAATCACATCAAGCAGTATTGTACAATTGCTACCACAATCAGTCTCAAAACATTTTATTTTTTCTTGACCTCCTTGATATCAGCTCTCGCTTCTCTTCTCCCTCCCTCACCAAGCCCCTTAGGAACCCTTATTCTTTTTTTTTTTCATGTCTTATACATCCAATATATACATTCATCACAATTCTGTTATTCAATCCCATGATGCTATCAGCTCTCTTCCCCCCCCCCCCATTTTCCTGCCCCCTCTCCTCCTGTACACTCAGGGAACCATTACTCCTGTTACTGTTTCTGAAGCATTATCTATCTTGACTTTCATGTATGTAATGATCTTAAATATACAAATGAATACATGCAAATCTAATACACTTAATGATGTAAAACATAAAAAACATAATAGTAAGAAAGCACTAGCACCAATGAAAAAATTGATGCATTGGACTTTAATTTAAACTTTTGTTGAACAATAGACTATTCACAGAATGAAGTGACTACCTACAGACTTGGAGAGACTTTGAGGGAACCATGCACCTTAGAAAAAAATTGACATTGCCAAAGGTAGAAATGAAATACAAGATCTCTTGAATGTGTTCAAGAGCAAGGATGTCATTTTGTTTGCCTAACCTAAGCCTTGGTATATTTAATTGCCTCATATGTGTGCAAAAGTCGGATACTGAATAAGGAAGACCAAGAAGAAATGATACATTAGAATTATGGTGAGGGAGAATAATATTGAAAGAAGCAGGGGTGGCCCATGGAACAAACAAATCTGTCTTAGAAGTACAGTCAAAATGTTTCTTAAA
Organism: Tenrec ecaudatus; assembly: GCF_050624435.1. Lineage (NCBI taxonomy): Eukaryota > Metazoa > Chordata > Mammalia > Afrosoricida > Tenrecidae > Tenrec > Tenrec ecaudatus. The sequence continues at coordinate 155,360,400 of NC_134531.1, read as the reverse complement.
ACCAAGCATAGGGAGACTTCATCTCACATATTGTTAACATGTCATCAGGCAAGACCAATCTCTGGAAATTTTGAGTATGGCACAGAGCTGGGCAATGTTGTACGTAGGATATCTGATTTGGAACCGACTAGAATGTACCTAACAACAACGACAACTTCTGGAAAACTAGGCAAACTCTTGGGACATCCATTTTCTTATCTGTGAAACAGGATTATGTTCCTAGATAAACAGACAATGTCTCTAAACCACAAGCCCTAAAAGGCTGTTTATTCTTCATCTGAATTATGGAAGTCACGGATGTCGCTCCTAACAGTCCATGTGGTCTAGATGTATTTCAGACACGAAATCAGAAGTTGTCCAAGGGCAGAGATTTTTAGTTTTCTCAACCTAGTTTCCTCGACCCCTTAGGAAAATTGTTTGTTTGAGGTAGATGACATTATAAATCTTTGAACACTCAACAGAACTCATTGTTAAGATCCATTGAATCGGTTCTGACTCAGAGTGACCCTAAGTACAACAAACAGAATGAAATACTGCCCAGATCTGTTATTATGATGATGTCTGAGCTACCGGCTGCATCAATTGTGTCTCTCCCTTTCTGAAGGTCTTCCTCTTGTTTAGTGGCCCCGTATTTCACTAACCCTAATATCCTTTTTCGGGAACTGGTACATATTTATGATATGTACCTGAAAATGAAAATGAAGTGTAGCGAACCTCATTTCTAAGAAACATTCTGGCTATTCCTCTTCCAACTTAGATTTATTTGTTCTGTCAGTCCATGGTACTTTCAATATTCTTCACCAATATCAACATTCAAGTACACCGTGCTTCTCCTTGTTCATTGTCCATATTTCACAGGCATGGCACGTCATTGAGAAGACACTGGTTTGGGTCAGGCACAGTTGTGGTTGGAAGCCACAGAGTGGGTTCTGACTCATGTGAGCCTGTGTAGAAGAGAAGGAGATACTGCCCACCCGGGGCCCCTCACAGTTGTTCTTATGTCTGAGCTCATAGTTGTAGCCACTGTGCCAGTCCACCTTCTTGAGGGCCTTCCTCGCTTCCCCACCCCTCAGCTTTACCAAGCACATATCCTTCTGCAGGGACTGATGTCTCCTACCATTTCCAAGATATGCGAGACAACATAGTTTCATCCTTGCCTCTCAGGAACGTGCTGGCTATACTTCCTCCAAGATAGACTCTTTTTTTTTTTGCAGTCTTCCCCAGCATCATATTTCAAGTACATCAATTCTTTTCTGTCTTCCTTATTCATTGTCAAACTTTCACATGCATGAGGTAATTGAAAATACTATGGCTTGGGTCAGATGTAACTTAGTCCACAAAGTAACATCCTTGCTTATCAGCATTCTAGAGAGGTCTTGTGCAGCAGATTTACCCAATGCAACACATTTTTAAAAAATATCTAGACTGCTGCTTCCATGAGCATTGTTTGTGGATCCAAGCAAGACAAAAATCCTTGACAACTGCGATCTTATCCATTTATCATCATGTTCGCCTATTGACAGTTTTGTTTTCTTTACACTGAGTTGCAATCCACAGCGAAGGCTGCCCTCTCTCAGCTTCAGCGGCGGGTGCTGTCTTCTTCCCTTTCACTTAGTGAGATTGTGTCATTTGCAAATTTCAAGTTTATAATCCTTCCACCAATCCTGATGCTGCATTCTTCTTCATGTAGCCCAGTTTCTCAAATTATTTGCTTAGCATAGAGTTTGAATATGTATGATGACAGGACACAACCAGGAAGCTTTTCCTGATTGGAATCAGTGAGCTACCCCTTGCTCTGTTCTACCCCGATGTTCTGGAATTCCTGTTCTTCTCAGTGTTATCTGTGGTTTGTCATGATTCATATAGTTAAAGGCCTCTGCATAGTCAATAAGGCCCAAGTAAGATTCTTTCTGCTATTTTCTGATTTCAACCAAGATGGAAATGAAGTCAGCAGGAAGATCCCTTATTCCATATCCTCTTCTGAATCTGACTGGAATTTCTGAAAGTTCTCTATAGGCATATTGCTGCAATTAAAAATATCTCTACAAATATTATTTGCATGTGCTATTAATGAGATTGTTAGATATTTTTCACATTTTGTTGGGTCACCACCTCTCTTGGGAATGGGCACAAATAGTGGACCACTTTGGGCCAGTTGGCCAGCTGGCTGTCTTCCAGATCTCTTGACAGGAGCAAGTCAGTGCTTCTAGCCCTGTATCAGTTTTGGTGGTTGTTGTTTTGGTTGTTGTTGCTTAACGTTTCAAATGGTTATTCCATCAATTCCTGGAGGATTGGGTTTTTTGCTAATGCCTTCGGTGCAGCTTAGACATCTTACTTCAATACCCTCCATTCTTGATCAGGTGCTGCCTCTGAAAGTGGTTGGGTGTTGAACAATTCTTTTTGTCACAGTGAATCTGTACATGCTCCATACCTCCTTTTATGCTTCCTGGATCATTCAGTATTTTGCTGATATAATCCTTTAATATTCTAACTTGTGACATGAATTTTATTTCTTCAGTTCTTCCAGCTTGAGATATGGTATGTTCTTCCTTTATGGATTTCTAATTTTAGATCTTTGCACATTTCATTAAATGACTTCCTTTCTTCTCAAGCTACCTTTTGAAATTTACTATTGAACTCTTTTGCTTAATTTTTTTTCACTTGCTTTAGATACTCTGTGTTTGAGAGTCTGTTCTGACATCTACTGTGGATCTTTTCTTTCTCCACGGAGCCTAATAGAGTAATTAAACAGGTTAGTTCAACCATCTCTCTTAGGACAAAGGTAGATATGGGCAGTGTGAATGTGTGGATCCTGTAAGGTGGTGGTTTTCAAACTACCAGTCAAGACCTACTAATGGTTATGAAAGTAACCTAGTATTTTGAGCTGCATTAAAAGTTTACATAAAATAGAAATTATTAGGATGCTTTAAATGTAGTAAAAATCATATTTCCTCTGAAATTTTCATGTCAGTGGTATATATGATTGTTGATATGCTTTGGGTCATTGCGTAAGTGCATTTTGATTGTGTGTTTTAATCAAAATAATTTCAGAAACACTTCTCCAAGAACTTTGTCCATGCATTTTCTAGTATTCATAGAAGAGCTGATAGTCATTTTTAAGCAACCTGTGGAGACATAGGTAAGTGTTGGGCTGCTAACCACAAAATCAGTGATTCTACCCCTCCCCCCAGTGGTTCCTTGGGAGACAGATGAGGTTTTCCCACTCCTGTAAAGATTCATTGTCTGGAAAATCTGAAGGGGCAGTTCCACTCTGTTCTAGAGAGTCAATAGGAGCCAAACAGGAGTTGATGGCAGTATGGCTTAGACTTTGATGCCAGTCATTACTCTCAAAGTAGACCTCTACATACCAAGATTTAAAGAAACCAGTCCATGGTTACAAATGAGGGTGAGCCCCAGGATCAAGCCTCAAACTTGAAAGCTCCTCCATTGATTCCTAATATTAATGCTCAAATTTTAGACTGAAATAATCAAGGTGACTTTCTATAAACTCACAAGTCTGAATTATGCATTATGTATTGTGAAAGTGTCTTCTTCAGAAAGTGACCAGAATTTCTGTACGAGAAAAAGATTTTATCTTTGGTGAATTTAGTGACTCACTGTGATTCCCTTTAAGTCCATCCTAAAACAATTTGGTCATCATGAGCAGGGATATAGAAGCCACAACCCCCACTGTCACAGTAATACATTTTATAAGTCACGGCCATAAACCATTTGCAACTTTGATGAAAATGATAAGGAATCAGATGCAAGGTTTCTGGTAACTTTCTACTAGTCCAATTTGCTAAATTAATGTGACTTTCCAAACATCAGATCCTAGAAAAGTAACAGATCTCATCTTAAAAATACATTTATTGTATGTAGGTGAAAGCTTATGCGGTACGTTATGTTGCAGTCAACAATTTTTATGCAAACTGTTCCGTTACATTGGTTACAACTTCCAGCGGGTCGGCATCCTTATTCCTGCCTTTCTCTGTACTCTGTGTCCATTGATCTACTTCCCTCCCCTTCCTTACCTTCCTATGTGCTTTTGAATAACGTTGATCATGTGGTCACAAAGAATTTAAGAGACCACATTACTCATAGGTGATACTGTTCATTTGTATGCCAATCTATTATTTGACTGAAATTTGGTCCCCGGGTGTAGTTTTAGGTGAACGTTCAGATAGTCTCAGGGCTTCCTTGAGACTCTCTCAGTCCAGTAGGTCTGGCCTTATTGAATTTTCTTCTACGCTTTTTTTTTCTAACCAAGACCTTTTACTGGCCTCTGGTCATGCTGGCAGGTAGTGGTAGCTGGGCACCGTCCAGTTCTTCTGCTCTCAGGTTAGAAGGGGTTGTGGCTTCCGTGGGATAGTGATTCTGTAGACTCGTTTCTTCTTTGAGCCTTTGGAGTCCTCCATTCTCTTGTATTTCAGATGAATGGAGACCAATAGTTCTGTCTTACATTGTTGCTCTCCAGCTTTTAAGATCCAAGGTGCTACTCACCAAACTAGGGTATAGAACATTATAAACAATGTTATGCCAATTGACTATGTTGTTCCACGTGACCATAATCCTAAACCTTTTAACTCAATAAAGAAATCCTATGAGTTCTTTGGATGTGTCCAGGAAATCTCCATAACTGCGACCCCTCTGTGCTTTATTATATGTACCCATGCAGCACACATAAACATGTGCATATGCCTACAGACACGCGTGTACATGTGAATGCATGTACTCACATACACCTTCCTGTACACATTGACTTACGCATATCAACCTCTGTAAGAGCATCCAGTTTTGGGGTTGTTAAGGAGTCCCGATGGCACAGTGGGGCACACACTGGGCTGTTGGACCCGGGAGAAGGAGAAGGGAGTGTTCTTCTGTAAGGGCTTGCATCGTCAGAACCCTGCGCCAGTGGTTACTGTTTTTGCATTTTGCGTAGAACTGCTCCTTTTCGTTATGGCTTGCGGTTACTCTGAAATGCTCTTTTGTCTTCCTACATTTAAAAGTTTCAGATATCTTGATGTTGGCTACCTCGCCAGATGAAGTTTTATAATTGCATTTATTCCCCCTTTTTTTCTTCGAATCTGTCATCATTTATAACTTCACATCGCTAGTACTCTGGTATCAGTTCCTCAGCTTTATCTAAGTTTTGCTAAGTTTTATCTGGGTTAATATCTGAGTGGTGTGGTTGTGTGTCTTTATCTCGGGGTGTTGTCTGATGTCCTTGGTTCCCTATCAAAGGTTTTTCCATATTGGGTCTCCCCCACCCCACCACCTCATGTAAATAGAAGGTATAGTGGGTCACACCCATAGGTGAGGCATCTGTGGTTAGGCTCACATATCTTCCTTTACAAGATTGAATGGAACTGAAAAAGCAAATTATTTCCCTGATATTGGATGACAAGTGCTGGGTCTTCAGAGCCTGTTAGGAACATGGGGCCCTTCTGGATTGGTGCAAGCTACTTGTGTGTTCCCCAAGGCTCTGGGTAGGATGCCTCTATAGCTGCTTTAACAGCATGCCCAAATGGACATGACAGAGCCTCTCTGTATGTGTGTGGATCCGTATCTGAGTACATGGTGGGGGTGGAGCTGTTTCCATGCATATGCAGTAGGCCTGCCAGAAATGTCTGCATGTGGGAAGTGCAACACTGCAGCCAGACAGACATGGAACAGGGCACTAGGATCTCTTGCTCATTGTTGGTGAGGTGTAAATGGCACTGTCAGGATGTGCTGGGCATTGCTGTGGTTTCCTTGCTGGCACTAGGTTTGGGTTCAAGGGGTGTTCTCACCAGTTGCTGAGTTATAGAGCTATGGGGGTGACCTGATGGGTGTCAAGAGATGGATGGTATATGGGTCATTGGTCACTGGGTGGAATGGGGGCCCACACTGCTGGTCCTAGGAGGAAAGAGTACTTTGTGTCACTGGCATAGCGGTGCGGAAACACACACTGCCACCTGCTCATCTGGCTTAATGGGGGCGAGCAGAAGATGGGCACACACCCCTGGGCACAAGTTTAGTAGCACAAGAATGCATAGTGTTGATTACCAGGTGGGGCGGAGCGGAAGGGGAGGGTGTGGAGGGTGTTGCCAGTAGCCAGCCTGGTGGCACAGGAGCACGTGTCACCAGGAAAGCAGGTGGAGGAAGGGTGGACAGGGCAGATTGTGCTAAAAGTCAGCAGTTCAGTGGCATGGAGGTGTAGCCTAGAGATTGCCAGGGTGGAGGATAATAGCAAGGGGCCTTGTCAGTTACTGGGCAGGGTAGCTCTATTTCACCAAGCGTGTGGAGGCGGGGTGGCGGGGCGGCAGGAGGAATTGTACTTACAGTCACTGTGTGGACAGAGCAGAGGTGGTTAGGGGTGCGAGAAGGAAAGAGTTACATGCTCCTCCAGTCACAGGTGATCGTGCTGGAGCACTTCCTACAGACCAAAATCCAACTATGACCAGATGGGGGTGGGGGGAGGTTGTCCATATTCCAATTAGGTGGGGAATATCCAGGTGTCACTCCATACATTTTCTCTTCCTCATGTGGGACCATGCAAAAACCAGGAACTACTGCTGGCGAGAAGTTGTGTCTTTGTTTTCTGACTCCATCCTGTTCTGTAGTTAACTGGGTCCCTGGAGCGCTGGCCTGTTTTTGTTGTTGTTGTTATCATCTGTTTTGGCTCTTTTTCCTTTCAAATGTTTCTCATATTCTGCCATGCTCCTTCACTCCATGTTGTCTACCCAGCATCACAGTTTCCTGTTGGAAATTCACACGTGCATTCCTATGCTCATCACCAGGGAATGTGGTTTTGTCTCATGATGGCCACGCCGAACTGAGCCAGCTGGCAGGGAGTCCATGATCCCCAAATTTCCTCATTTGCTATTTTCATTCAATTTCTCCTTTTATTCAACATTCCTTCTGCTTCATGCTTCCGTTTGCTGCTGGGAATTCCAGCATGGTCATCTGTGCCTGGTTCACTTGGTTCCTGGGGTCTCTGTCTGGAGACCCATGGTATGGTGCTACCCACTAAACGGTCACATTGGACTGCTCTCTGCAGACTTGAAGTTCTAATAACTGTTCGATCACAGTGGTTGAAAGCCCAGCCTCGAGAGCCAGACTACAAGGTCTCAAATCCCAGCTCCTACAGTAACTGCTGTGCAATCCTGGCAGTCTACTTTCTACTTCTGGTTCTTCATCTATGAAATGAATAGAAAATTAGCCAGCACAGCATGGGGTTGATGGGAAAATGAAACTAGTTAAGCAAAGTGCTGAGAAACCTGCCGAGAACTACTGCTAGGACTGTTTGTGAGGGAGCCTCATAGTTCTCTTGATGTTGGTTGCTGTCAAGCCAGCTCTGACTCGTGTCAAACGGAGTCAAGCACAATGCACACTCGCCTGACTTTGCACTATCTTCATGCCTGTTGGTATACCCCAGTCCATTTTCAGGCCACTGTGTATTTTGAGCAACTTCTACAGGCTCATCACCTACCCCTATATAATACGATAGTCTTGTCTGATCCATCATGTTTTCATTGGCAAATTGTAGGAAACAGATCACAGACCTTTCTTGTTAGTCTTAGTCTGCCAACTCCAGTAAAAATATCCAGCCTGAGGGTATCTGACGTCCCAGTGGTATCGTGCCCACTGTTATAGCCTCACAGAAACCTCAGTAGTGAGACAAACTGAGAGACAGGTGGTGGATCATAACTCAACAAACACCATCCATTGGAATCATTTCTGTACATTGCAGGTCTGCCTAGTCAATAGGGCTAATGCAGTGTTTTCACTAATTCCTAAAGCAAAGCTGATATTTATTGGGTTACTTCTTGTGCTTTGTACTTTTCATTATGTTAAAAAAAAAGTTTCCTTCTAGTTAACTAAGTATCTTTAGTCCCAAGAAGACAAAAGCCGTCTAGAGTCAGTTGTCGAGGGGCGTCTTTGGAGAGTACGAAAGACAGCGGCTGGATGAGGGCAGAAGTGAAAGAGCTGGGCTCTCAATCACGCACACAGGGCAGGGCTCGTGGCCTGCGAAACACAAATGGGCAAAAGAGCCTGCTATGTGCCTCGCACTCTTGTTTTCTTTTCACCCAGGTGATCTCATCTCATTTTAGCAATCAGCTATGTGCTCAGTGCTTAAAAGCCCCGTACTCATAAGGTTGCCTACAGGTGGACAAGAGACAATAGACAAAGCTGAATGGGTACTAAAATTATGCCATCACCTGAGAGATTTTAAAAAATATTCTAAAATGACTTACTTTTGTCTTTATTAATCAACTAGATAAAGATTCAACAGGCATGGGACCTGTGTATATATCAATACACATTTAGGTTTTATTTCTTATTTTATCCTCAAAACAACCTTATTGGGTATAAAAATTAGGATACTGAGTCTCAGAGAAACAAAATTATTTATATAGTTTTACCTAGAAGAGTGACTCATTTAGAATTGTGTTTATGTTCAGTATTAAAGATTAAAAGTAAGTAAAACCTTGATTAGACAAAACTACATGTGAACACCCCCTAAAGCTATGTACATCAAGAGCATCTCACAAAGTCTGGTTGCTTCTGTCGTCCTTATGAGATGAGCAGTTTGTACGTAGGGGCTGTTGTGTGGAAATTGATGAGTCACGGTGGCAATGCTCACGGTGCATCGGGCAGTTTGAACTCACTGGTTATTCTGTGGGGAAAGGATAGGCTGTCTGTTCCTATAAAGAGTTACAGCCTGGGAAGCCAACAGGACCAGTCCTGCAGCTATTATTGGTAGGTGTCATTGAGTTAGTTCCAACTCGTAGTGGCCTTAGAAGTGGGTGCTGGCCCATCCTCAAAGTAGTTCTTATGCCTGAGCCTGTTGCTGCAGCCACTGTGTCAATCCACTTTATTGAGGCCCTTCCATTTTTTTCTTTTTTGCTGCCCCTCTACTTAATCAAGCATGATGTCCTTCTCCAAGGACTGGTCTCTCCTTATGACATGTCCAATTAGCTACCCAAAGATACTGCACTACATCTCTTTCATGCCAATAAGAACAACTTTTCTCCATCCTTGTCAACACTATATCAGCTCTCTTTGATGTGAGAAGTGAAAAAATATTACATTACCCTAATTATATTACAGTAATAGTTTCCTTTATATTTATGTCTTTGTATGAATTTTTTTCATAAATGTATGTCTTTTGATATTTTAATAAGTTATCCATCATTTTTATATGTAAGTATATGGTAGTTACAAAATTTTGTATCAACTTGATAAAAGAATGAGGGGTGAAGTCTAGTCTGTCCTTGTGGGCATGACCTTCCCATGAGGATTCTGGGAACTTCCTCTATTCCACTGGTTCTCAACTTGTGAGTCATGACCCTTTTGGGTTTTGAATGACCCTTTCACAGGGCTTGCCTAAGACCATCGGAAAACACATTTCCAACGGTGTTAGGAAGCAAACACTGCTCCTCTATCCGTCTCCAGGGGGGCCACCCACATATGCTAATCTGGTGAGAAAGAAGCTATCTCAACCTTCACATTGACATTGGCATTTTATTCGTGCTGCTGCAAAATGTAGCAATGTAGCTCACTGTTGTTATATTAAGATTGTTACCCATGCTATACCATGCTTCCAGACAAAATTTCATTTATTTGTAATTAGAAATAAATATCTCACAATATATAATTACATATTGTTTTGTGATTAATCACTATGCTTTAATTATGTTCCATTTGTAACAATGAAAATGCATCCTGCATATCAGGTATTTACATTATGATTCATAAAGGTAGCAAAATTACAGTTATGAAGTAGCAATGAAAACAATTTTATGTTTGGGGTCACCACAACATGAGGAACTGTATTAAAGGGTTATGGCATTGGGAAGGTTGAGAACCACTGCTCTATTCCTCCCTGGAGGCAGGACACACTCTCTCTGCTTCACCTTCCTGTTGAGGAGCCACATGGAGACCTGCGTCTGACAGGATGCTTCCAATGGCATTGGATCGACAAGACTCTTCCTACACTGGCCTGTGACCTTCCTGCATTTCACACCATTGCATGTGCTGCAGGAGTCAGAAGAGGAATTTATAAACTAGTATCAGACATATGGGCTAATATTGGAATTGTGAACTTGATCTGTACTGGGCTGGGATGTTTTCTCAGTATGAAATTGCTCTATGACAGAACTCTTTCTTACACATATAGAAGTGTGTCTATTTCTCTAGTCAACCTGTCCTAACACAAAGTATATGTAATATGTTAAATAAATTAATTTTTCCTGACTACGTCTCAAACATACTCTATTCTAGGCTAACCATTTTGCTTTTGGCTTTAAGATATTTTTAATAATGCAGTTTTTATTTCATTTTTATAATCTAATATATTGACATTTCTCTTTTTATTCTTTGGGTTTATGCTTTTCTCCAAGGTGACTAAGAATATTTACTTACATATTGGATGAAAACTTCTTTGACACATTCATCTTTGTTGTTGGTTTTATTGCTTTTGGTTTCATTAGCTTTTTCTAGAACACAACCTTACATATAACACATGCTTCTTCAGTGGAGGAAGAACAGGAGGAAGAATCCTCTACAAAATTCCACAGAATATGGAACACTCTGGGGAGAAACATTCACAGTACTCCATCCTTCATAGCAGTGATTCTCAATGTCCCAATGCGTGACCCTTTAATACAGCTCCTCATGTTGAAGTGACCCCCCCTAACCATAGAATCATTTTCGTTGCTACGTCATCACTGTCATTTTGCTACTGTTAAGAATCAGGCGACCCCTGTGAAAGGGTCACTTGACCCCCAGGTTGAGAACCGCTGGTTTATAAAATGCATTGTCTAAGAAAGGTATTATCAACAATCTCTTAATCAAAAGCCTCTTTGAGGAGATAGACAGAACAATCTTCATGGGCTGCTGTGTGAATCCAGCAATGTGAGATCCTCCTCCAACAGTGGGTTTTTGTCTGTAAAATGTCAGGGCCTGACTGACTGGAAGCGTGAGTTGAGTGACGCTGCCATGCTACCATCCTCTGCCTGTCATGTTCACAGGCATCCGCCTGGTTAAGGAGGAAGTGGATTAAAGCCCTGGGGTGACTTTTAAAATACTTAGCAGCAGGCGGCAACAGGTCTTTGTTTTGTTTTCTGACCTTGGACAGCAGGAAGTGCAAGTCGCTGTGCTCACAGAAAGCTACCAGCATTACATTGCAGTTATGCTACAGATCTAGTCAGAACAAAGATAGGATGGGCTCTTCTTGTTAACTCCTGTTGTGAGTTTTCATTTTTTACAAATAAGCATTTTATGATGTGATAGTTAAGCTTTTGTATTAACTTGCCTGGACCAGTATTCTTAGTGGTTCAGCAATACAGACCTTGTAATCCCCTGTGATTACTGTCTTGGTGGGGAGGATTACTAAATCTAATCCCCCATGATTACCACTTGTCTGACAAGCTTGTGGTACTGTGGTGGCTTGTGTGCGGCTGTGATGCTGGAAGCGATGTCACTGGTATTTCAAAGACAAGCAGGGTCACCCGAAGGGAACAGGTTTCAGCAGAGCTACCTGACAGACCAGACTACAAAGAAGGACTAGGCCGTCCACAGGGGAGGAATTAGCCACTGAAAACCCGGTGGATCGCATCAACATACTGTCAGTTACCGAAATCCTCATGAGTAGGAGCAGAATATTGTCAGAGAAAGAGCCGGATGATGAGCCCCTCAGGTCTGAAGGCAACCAAAGTGTGACTAAGGGAGAGGTGACTTGCCAACGCAGAGTCAGCATAATGACGATGTAGATGGAGGACAGTCTGTGGGAGAAAAGCCTTTGTAACCTTTATGTGCTGATGGGCCATTAATGAGGCGATAGAAACTGCTATGGCTTGGGTCTAAACCATGCGCTCACCTTAGCCTTCAAAGTTCATGAGAGACAAATTCCTAAAGGTATTTTCACAAAAGAAAGAACATGCTCAGCATATTTTAAATTGAAATAACTAAAGAAAAAAATCAGTTGTACATGTATTAGTCTGGGTAGACTAAAGAAACAAATGTGTAGAGACTCATATGTGCATAAGAAAGAGGTTTATGTACAAGAGTGGTTGAATATTGAGAAAGCATTCCAGCCCAGTCCAGATCGTCTATAAGTCCAATTTTAACCCATATGTCTAATACCAATCTCTAAAGTCCTCTTCACACTCATGAAACACATGCAGTGACACAGAAACAGGAAGATTACAGGCAAGTGGGTTGAAAGTCTTCTGGATCCAGTGGTGTTGTAAGCAACTAACTCAGTGCTAGCTGGGGTCTTTATGTGGCTTCTCCAGCTCTAGAGGTCTGGTTGCATCAGGGTAGGTCCATGTGGCTTCTCCAGCTCCCAGGGCTGCATAAGGGTAGGTCCATGTGGTTTCTCCTCAGTGGTGCCTCACAAGGAGTCAGCCTTGTCAGTAGAGAGTCTCCAAGGGACTGCACCAAAAGAAAGTGTCTCCTGCCTCCAAGGAGGAAAATACAGGAGTTCCCAGAATTCTCAGGAGAAGGCCATGCCCACACAGAGGCCTCATTGGTTATGATCCGATTGACAGACTAGGCTCCACCCCTTCACTCTTAATCCTCTCAGGTCCCAAATTGACACCAGGTTATGTAACAACCACACTACAGTTACAATTTGAAAAATTCTGTGGGCAAACTATTGAATGATGCAAGAAGTATCCAAATAAAATGGAAAGAACACAAAGTCACTGTGCCAAAAAATAACTAGTCAACATTCAGCCATTTCAAGAGGTGGCATATGAGTAAGAACCAATGACAATAAAGGAAGAAGTTCAAGCTGCATGGAATTCATTAGCCAAAAACAAGGCCCCAGGAATTGATGGGATGCCAACTGAAATGTTTCCACAAGAGGATGAAGCCCTGAAAGCATTTCCTTGTCCATGCCAGGAACTTTGGAAGACAGCCACGTGGCCCACTGACTGGAAGAGATAATGTACACATTTCCAAGGGGAAACCCGCAGTAAGCAACCGTTCAATTGCAAGGACGTTTCCGTGAGGGTGGGTGTGGTCTACTTTACACAGAAGTGGATGCTATGGCACACTTTGCTTTATGCTGGGTCTGGATCCTGCATCTGGTGTCTCACCAGGCCTCTAGTTCTTCAAATGTGAGATACTAGTTTGCTTGATTGCCTGGCCATCCTGGGAGTATAAAGCAGCCTGCCATCACGCCTGCTAACTTTGGATTTATTCACCTATGCAGCCGGAAGCTAGTTGTCTGATCTGTCAATGCTGAGTTCATCAGCCCCAGCAGATACACAAGTTAAAAGAAGCCCCCAGCCTGACGTCTCACCCATAGACTTGGAACTTGTCTGCTTCTAGAACTGTGTAGTCATTTACTTGGTACAAACCTCTCTATTTACACATATATAAGCTTCAGTGTATTTGCTTCTCTGGCAAACAAAGCTTTCTCTATAGACAAATACTTTGCCTAGAAAGGGAGGATAAAGATAGACAGAATTTAAGCTTTGGTTAGAAATTTAGTGAGACATCAAATATAAATAGTATTATATACATAATTGTAGGATAATAGTAATTGCAAACAATATATATGAGTAGTATATATAGTCCTGCAGGTATTCCTGCAAGATGGACAGATATAAAAAGCAAATAGGAATGTACCATGAGACTGCATCGGTTGTGCAAGGCCATTTCTATATATGCATTCGTATCTATGTGCTATAATATATACCCAAAGATATAGGAGCATATGTAGGACAAAGTTTTAAAACGTCTCAACCATAATCAAACATCTTAAGGGAATATATCCCTGGGCGTAGGGCCACAATCTTGAGGGATATCTCAATCAACCGGCATAAAGTAATCTACTCTATCCCACTTTGCCAAACAGCAAGTCGGGGTCTTAAAAGCTAGTGAGTGACCATCTAAGATGCACTTATGGTCTCTCCCAATCTAGAGGAAAGATACATGAAGAAAATCAAAGACGTGGAGTCAAAGGACTAATTGATCACACGAATCACAGCCGCCACTCTCTTGAGACCCGAAGAACTAGACAGGGACTGGCTGTAACTACCAACCATTCGGATGAGGTCACAATACAAGGTTGTGAACAGAGTGGGAAGAAAAATGTGGAACTGGAGACTGCTCTCACAGACATCCTTTAGGCCTGGCGCGCTAATCACCTCTCGGGGTCAGCTTTCAGTCAAACAGCAGGCAGGCCCTGGGGAGTGAAGAACCATCATAGCAGGGGGCAAATACTCCACAGGACAGTCCACCATATGAGATCAGAAGGGCAGCATATGCCCAGGAGCAAAGCTCCCAAACAGAAAGGGTGGGAAAGGACAAAGAGAAACTGGGAATCTAAGGAAGAAGGAAGGGAAAGAGCACTGCAGCTGTCACCTGGAGGAGATTCCAACCATGGTCTCACACACACACACACACACACACACACACACACACACACACACACCGTGTGTACATTGTTAAATGAAAATTAATTTGCTCAACAATTCCTTTACCACCACCAAAAGTTCAAGATGTTAACAACAACAAAAACAAAGGATTTGGTGGTTTTTTGGCTTTCCATGACAGAAGAATGCTTATTTCTGTCATGCTGCATTTCCAAATGGAAACAGTCCTCCCCTTCCGACCTCCCCCACCACCACCTCACACACCCAAAACACAATGTTCACATCCGTTGGCTGCATGTGATCCACAAAGTGGGCAGTTTGAAACCACCAGCTGCGATGGGAGGGGGTGGGGCGTGGGGGGCAATGCGACTTTTGATTCCTGTTAACAGTGAGTCTCAGAAACTCCCGGGGCTACGACTGCCCTGTCCTATAATGTCACTACGAGTCACCATCGACTTGAAGCCAGTGGCTAACAGTAATCATACTCTTTAAAGAAAATCACAACGAGAGGAAAAACTGCTCAAATCCCCTCTCCAGAAAGCACAGCTTCGATCGCCAGTGAAATCTGCACTCCTAACAAGGCATGTCTGTGTCCAGGACTCGCTCCTGGAGGAAAAGCTAGAGGAACTTGGCCGTCAGTCACATCCTCGTCCCGAGAGGAAGACAGCTCCATGAGGCGAGTTGGGCATTTGGTGATTTGGGGGGGGGGGGGTGGAGGGGAGCAGAGGGAGGACTTTCGATATGTAAATCCTTGCTGTGGGCTCATTTCATTGGTTCACAGTCTATGCACCCTTGAAGCAGTCCCTGGGGGGCACCCAAAGGACCAAACCCTTTGCCACCGTGTCATTTTTGACTCCTGTCAAGCCTATATGGCTCACGGGGTTAAACTCTTGACTACTAACCAGACGCTTGACTGTTCAAACCTGCCTGAAATCCCCTGGACATGTGCTTTTAAAGGTCACAGCCTGGCAACCCCTCGGGCGCCGTTCAATTCTGTATTCAGGGTCATTGTGATCAGAATAGACTCACCAGCAACCGTTCGTTGGTTTTTCGGTTTCTGTACCCTTGAAATCAGTCTTTCTGGAACTAAAGAAGTACAACCAAACCATTAAACATGACTTTCATTTATCTGTTTAACTGGGTATCACGTGACATGGTGTAGCACGGAGGCCCCGTGGGTTCACAGCGACAGGAAGAACTGCGGTGGCATGTCATATTTACGTAATGGTTCTTATGAAGCTTGAATGTAGTTGTACAGCACTGTGCTGAAATGCCAGCCCCAAACCCAACTCATCGCTCGTAAGTGCATTCCGACTCACAACAACCCTAAGGGCAGAGTAGGCTTGCCCATTGGGGTTTTCTGAAGCTCTAAATCTTTGCATGAGTAGAAAGAGCCCTCTCACCACAGAAGACCAACTGGTGGGTTCAAACCACAGGCAAGAACGGCTTCTGTTGGTTTCAGAGACCAGACCTCTTGATGGGAGTAGAAAGCCTCATCCTTCTCTGAGGCTCAGCTGCTGGTTTTGAACTGCTGACCTTGCAGG
The DNA here is from genome assembly GCF_050624435.1 of Tenrec ecaudatus. NCBI lineage: Eukaryota > Metazoa > Chordata > Mammalia > Afrosoricida > Tenrecidae > Tenrec > Tenrec ecaudatus. Next base: position 155,344,481 of record NC_134531.1, on the reverse strand, counting down.
TTGCAGCTCAAAGCAAAACCACTACACCACCAGGGCTCCTTCCTGCCTACTATGTCATATAAGATTAGGAAACTGACTCCAATTTTCTTTCACAATGAAATCTCTCTTTATATAAGACCAGTATGCCTTTTAATATGAAGAGAAAAGCAGAGCAATATGACCTATAGATAATCACTGATAAAGTTTATTGTGCTAAACTGGCCGATAAACACGTGGGGTTAATTGAATGGCAGAGGGATAAATGACTCAGCAAGCCTTGCCTTTCTAGTTCTTGGTCTCTTGCTTTGTGATGGTCGGACCAGGGTGCAGCTGCCTTAGCCAGTTCCCTGCTTCCGCTGGCAAGGCTCACTTCCTGCAGGACATCCCTGAGGGAAAAGCCACATGGACCTACCCCGATGCAGCTCTGGGTGTTAGAGTGGCCTGTGGAGACCCCTGCCAGTGCTTACATGTTCACAGATACGGCTTTCCTCCTGCTGTCAGCATCATAATGTGTGTTGTGTGAGACGGAGGAGGAATTTATAGATTGGTGTCGGACATATGGGCCAATGTTGAACTTGTGAGCTTGGGCAGCACTGGATTGGGATGCTTACCCTTTACATAAAACTCTCTCTTATATACATATGAGTTTCTGTGGGTTTGTTTCTCTAATATACCCAGACTAACACAATCACAATACTTTGTTTTTTTGTCTTTAAAAGTTTTCATCACAGAAAAACAGGCACATAAATAGTTTAAGCATCAAATAATTCTCAATTGTCTGAGTAAACAACAACATTGGCAACAAAAAGACAGTTGTTCACTTGCATCACTCTCCAATATCTCCCAGGGAAGAGGAGCAGTCACTTCTTTAAAGAAATAAATCTGGTCGTTTCAGCCATGTCCCTGCACAGCCTAAAAATAAAAGATGAAAAGCTCATGACCGTCTAGTCCATCCGGCTTATAGCAACCCCAAGGACAGAGCAGAAGTGCGCTTTTGGGTTTTAAGTCTTTGCATGAACAGACAGACTCATCTCTCGCCACCAGAGCCGCTCTCATGGGTTCCACCCACTGGCTTTGTGGTTAATAATGCAATGTGTAACCCACCATATTGCATACTTTGGCTTCTTCTCTTTCATTTTTAGACATTCGTTACTGAGTTTCCAAGATGCAAATGAGAATTTCGTTCACTTTTCTGCTCTTTTGGTCTTATCCTGTCATTTCTCAATCTATTGGTATCTGGTATTCTTACTTTCACAAGATCCCATCTTCCAGAATGTTCTTCTGAATAAAGCACTGGAAGCCTTCATCTCACAAATTTCGGACATGCTATCAGGAGGGACCAGACCTTGAGGGGCATCATGCTTGGTAAAGTGGAAGGTCTATGAAGAAGCAGAGGCCTCCTCCGTGAGATGGACTGACACAGGAACTGCAACAATGGCTCAGCCCCAGGAAGGCTTGTGAGGATGATGCGGAGTAGGACAGTGTTCCTTCTGTTGAACACAGGGTGGCTGTGGGCTGGAACCAAGTTGACGACAACTAACAACAAACGCTACAGACACCTGGGCCCTGCAGTACACTACAATTACTTCTCTATTCTTGAACAGTTCTTGCTGTTTTTCCTGGAGTTCATAATTGTCTTGTTTACACGTGCATGTGAACGCCTTGTTTTTCTTAATTCAATGACTAACTCTACTCTAGTTTTCTTCAATTCCTTTCAATATGCTTACATCATCAGTCAAATCATCATCTTCCTGAGCTGTCTCTCCCCAAGCCTTCTGAGTCAATTGAGCCTGGATTATTTATCTCTAGGATTCACAGCTATCAGGGTGGACACTTCCTTTTCCATAGTGCTGGGACTTTCCTTTGCTCCTCTTTCCTCTAAGGGCTATGGCATGCAACCCCTCTCCCTGATTTTGGCTTTTCCATTTGTGTCACTTCTAGGACCACATGGAACTGCTAATTCCTGACTCTTTGGTATAACCCATGGTATGAGTATGGCTATTTCTATATATTTTGTCCAGTGGAGGATTAGAACTCAGGTATTGTGTGTCTATTTATCTATCTGCTTCCTCATTTCCAAAGGTTGATACTGAAGTATCCGCTTCCCTTCTTTTCATGCTTGGGGTTTTACATTCTAAAATAAACATGCTGATGGCTTCCTACTGAGCGTTTCAGAAAGGAATGAAAGTAAAGGGACATGTTCCCTTCACCGGGTGTTTCTGAAAGTCTTGCTGTGATTTTCTCATCTATAAAAAGAGCACAGTGACCCTTCCCTGTAGGGCTCTGCGGAGAAGCAAAAGGAATAGTAGTTCCAGGAATTGAATAGATGCAAGTGTGTGCATGCTGCTGAATAAATGAATCGAGATGTTTTCAAGCAAGGTGTAAGATCAGTTCTGAAGCTCCTTGAAAAAAAGGTCATGTCATTCCTTGCTATGAGTATGGGGCAGTGGTCCGTACTTGAAGGAAAAGGGCTAGGTGGAATAGTGCTATTTCTATCCTTAACCAAAACTGCAGACACTGAAATTGCCTCGATAGAGGAGTTCAGATCTGCATTCCTGGATTCACCATGAGTCACAGTTGACAATGGCAATGAACAACCACCATAAGCAACATAGTCTATAATTCTAACACAATGTAACCGACTGTGACTGTTGAACAGCTAACCACAAGGTTGGTGGTTCAAACCCACTAGCAACTATGCAGGATAAAAAGGAGACTCTTTCTGTAAAGATTCCCAGCCACGGAAACCCTATAAGGATCACTATGAGTCAGAATCAACTCAACAGCAGTGGGGTTGCCTTGTTATTTTTAATATATACATGCAGGCCAGTGTGTTCTGATTCACAGTGCGCCTACGTGAAACAGAATGCAACACTGATTGGTCCTACTCCATCATCACCGTTGCTATGTTTGAGTCCACTGTTGCAGCCACTGCATCAATCCATCTCCTTGATGGTCTTCGTCTCTTTCCCAAGCGTGATGGCCTTTTTCCAGGGACTGGTCTCACTTGGAAACATGTCAAAGGTATGTGGGGTAAAGTGTCCCCATCCTAACTTTTAAGGAAAATTCTGGCTGCACTTCTTCCAACATAGAAAGGTGACTGATACATTCATTAACTCATGCAACAAGTCATTCAAAAAGTAAGCAAAGCAAAACAAAAAGTTCTGCACTCATGAAATTTGTCTTCTACCGAGAAAAACAAAATTCACAAAGCACGCAAGTAAATAAAAGCCAGCAAAATGGAGAAAATTAAAATAGGAAACTTTATGAATAGGAATAGATATAAGGGCTACAAAAGGAAGCAAACATGGTTATCTATGGGTTGAAAGATCAAGAATCATTTTTTCAAATTTTATTTTTCAAGTTTTCTGCAACTCACATATATTACTTCTATAAAATTTTCTTTTAAACATTTTTGAAGAGTAATGGAAATGTTTATATTTATATTTGATACATTCAGCAAACATTGACTCTAGGGAATATTGGGGTCATAATCGGTGGTGCAAGCTTACTGAAGGAAGCAAGCTAGCTAATTCTGGCTCCCAATTAGGAACACAACACTGACACCAATTATTTTCAATGCTGCAGCCAGCTTATTTTTTAATATTTCCCTTTGAATGCTATACTCCCAACTAGAAATAATAATTGTAAAATTGTATCAACAGGGCAATGACTAATATTTTGTGAAAGCAAATCAGGATCATCCCACAGGCATCATACAAATGAGAATCTTAAAATTCCTCTTAAAATTATTGAGTAAAGATGATGACAATGATGAAATGAGCTCTTAAACAGGCATAGAAGAAAGTCACCGCAGCTGTTGTCCTCATTATCAGAATGGGTAGACGGAGGCAAGCGAAGCACACCATTGGTGATGATAAGGGTTAATCCACTTCCGTGAAGGAAAGGTGTTTTATATCAAACTCCTAAAGTTTCCAGCAAGGATGCAGCGCAAAGGGTACACACATGAGTTACGGCCACAGTACAGATGGATGCTACCGTTTAATGAACGCGCTCTTGGCTCTTGAGAGCAGAATTCAGAGCCAAGCACTTAGTGAGTATACAATGCATCTTGTTGAAGGGCATGTCCTGCCTTTATTTATTTCATAGTCAAGACAAGAAACATCATTCTATTTGGGCAGGCTTAGAGGATATCTAAAACTGAAATAAGGTTCGTTTTTTTTGTATCAAGGTTCAGAATCTAGGCGTGAAGCTATCTGATTTCAGGTCAGTGGCTCAATGTTCCTAGGCTCTCTGTTCTGACATGTTTAAATTGAACCCTAACCCAACAAGGAAGTGCATCATGATTAGTGGACATCTCTGCCTCCACCTCCAACAAGGATGGGACTAGGCGATGAGACAACTTCACATCACTCTGCTTCCAAAAGGAATCCCAGTGTGAGGGTGTGTGATTGGCGGAGCCTGGGCTAATTGCCTACATTAAAATGACCAGAGATGTTGGGAAAGATTCTTTAAAGCTTCCAGCTAAGGGAGTTCAGGCTCATGAGGTAGGAAAATTCCCAATCACAAAGAGAAACAGGACAACTCTGCAGTACTTGCCATTTTCCAAATGATGCCTTTGTAAGGGCTAGTGTAACTTAACACTGAAATTGCCCCTGAAAATTAGAACTCATTATCCCTGCTTTATGGAATCAACAACGAGCCTCAAAATGTTCAACAGCTAACTCAAGACAACCAGTGAAGCTCCTGACAGAGCTAGGATTTCAACATGGAGCTCACCTGATCACAAAGTCCATGTTCTCGCAAAGCTGGATCGATTTCCATTCCTTGAGCTTTAAATAGAAGAATTGCTCTTGCTTCTTAACCAACCACAATACCTGTCAGGGTAGACTCATCATCCCTATAGAATTAAATAACATATCTTCCTATCTCCAACTCAGCCTTTTGAACATTCATCTCTGAAATTCAACTCCAGCTTCAACTCTGATCTCAGAGTTGAAAGGTCGCACAGTCATTTTAAACTCAGCACCACCCACATACAGCTCTCGACTGGGCATATCCATGTACTCAGCCTCTCAGTTCCTATGCTCACCATCCCCGGTAGCCTAGGGTTGATTCTGATTTTGTGTTTCCCTCTCACCCCATTCAAACCATCAATACCTCTTAACTGTTATACATTCTAAATAATTTTGAATCAGTTGCCAGGTCTGTGTCTCCACTGCCACCCCACTAACTGAGGCACTGTCATCTGTTGTAAAGATGTCTCAGACTGTCCTGATAACAATTGGTCACCTCCATTTTGCTTGTTAAATCACTGCTGCATATTTTATACATACGTATATATAAAGAGAGAGATTTGTCTGTCTTCTCCCCTAGAATACAAGCTCCAAAACAATATCCATTTTTTTCATTGTATTTCCAGAATGAAAGAAGAAAGGTTAAAAAAAGGTGTCTGGTATTAATTTGATAAATAAATGTTTTCCAGATACTTAGATTTTATATTCAGATTATTTTCTGTGCACTCCTACCCAAACAAACAAATACTTAGGGACAAGAAGGAAAAAAAATACTGGTTGGTAATTTTTAATTCCAAATAAGGACACTGAAATGCTAATTATGGAAACAATAATGATGGCAACAATTATTGACCAAAAATGGCATACAATAACAAAATAGATAATGCCGAGGAGACCTGGCAGTGTTAAGCAATTAGCCACGAACAGGCCAGTGATTCGAACTCACCAGCAGCATTATGGGAGACAAGTCCTGACTCTGATGTTTGAAGATGACAGCCTGGGAAAACTTACCGGGGAGTCTGTCCCCAAGCATCTGTAGGAGTCAGAATGGACTGCATAGCACACAGAGCAAAGGCATTATGCTAAACACTTTATATTGATAGTCCATTATCATTCTTATCAAAACCATATGAGGCAGATACTATTATTAGCCTTCTGTGACAGATGAGAAAACTAGGAATCAGAGAGGCAAGCCACTTGCCCAAGTGCTCTCTCTAAAAACAAACAACATAAAAACATTTTAATTTGCTTCCATACTCTTAAGTACTGACCTTTGAAACATACTATGACATGTCATAACTTCAGGATTAATTTTTTTAACAGTTTTGATTTTTTTAAACTTTCCATGCCTGTAGTTTTCTCTCTTCATTGCAGACTGAAAAAACACTTTGTCAGGCCTTGGCACCTGTCCAAAGACTGGTGTCTAGAAGCCACAGGTTTTAGCTTCTATGGGCCAAGGCTCCTCAGAAAGGCGAGCTCCCAGCCATTGAGTTGATGCCGACTCATGCATCCCTCTAGGACCGTGCAGAATTACCTCTGTGAGTTTCTCAGACTAACTCTTTAAGGGAGTAGATCACATGGTACTAGCTAAATTTACAAGTAGTTTAAGCTGTAGACTATGGCATGTGTAATTCATAAATGAAATCTGACTTATGGTGCTCACCAATCCGTCAATCATCTCCAGTGGCTGGCCAGGAAGAGTTGCTGCTAATACACGTGGAGTCTGGCAAGTCTGTTGAAAACGAAGTCCGAACTTCTCCAGAGAACCTCTCCCCGGCCAGTAGTCAGCAGTTGCGTGCCTGGTCAGCACTTCCCTTTTATGAAGCGTGGGCCCCGAGGGTGTCTGGGAGTTACTGATACACCTCGCTGGTGTCCAGACCAAGCAATGGGCATGGACAGCTCCTTTTCCCTGCTGCTTGGATGGACAATTCACAAAATGATTTCGCCATCAGTGGTAGTTACATAATCTGGTGTCCACTTGACAGGATTATGAGTGAAGGGGTAAGGACTGACCTGTCAATCAAGATACAGCCAATGAGACCTCTGTGTGGGTAGGGCCTTCTCCTGAGAACTCTGGGGACTCCTGTATTTCCTCTTTGGAGGCGGGAGACACTTCTCTCTCTCTGCTTTCTCCCTGAGAGATGCTCTACTGACAAGACACATGGCGCTACTCTGTTAGACCACGTGCCCCTGGAACTGGAGAAACCACATGGAGACCCCTGCCAGCACTGAGATGCTTACAACACCACCAGATCCAAAGACTTTCTATCCACTGGCCTGAAATCATCCTGCATTTGGTGTCATTGCATGTATTTTGTGAGTCTCAAGAGGACTTTATAGATTGGTATTGAACATATGGGCTAACATTGGACTTATGGACTTGATCTGGACTGGGCTGGATGTTTTCTCAATATTCAACTGCTCTTGTATATAAACCTCTTTCTTTATATATGAGTGTCTATGACTTTGTTCCTCTAGTCTACCCAAACTAACACACCATCCAAACTACCAAGACAAATTCTATGTAACCATCTCAAAGTCCTAGTGGAGCAGGCTGGAGGAAAGAGCACGCCAAAATACTGGGTTCCACCCCTCCCCACAGTGCAAACAAATTCTACTTAACTATTTTAAATGATTGACAGGTTATGGTTACTTATGTGAACCCAGTCTGTAATTATCAAATAATATGTATTAGTTCAATAACTTTTTATCCTCCAAAAACACGATGTACTTGGCCAGAACTTCCACTGGCTCAAATATATCAGCCATAAGAAAATTAATGCGTGAAGAGTGGATTTGTTAAGCAGCTACAGAGATCAGTTTCTAGTCTCCTTGCCAAGATGCTGGATTTAAGATCCCAGGATCCCAGAGTATGTAAGTCAATTGTGCAGGACACTGTAAAGCATGGGTCAGTACACTCCAAGTTCAAGAAGGTCAGGCACATATTTTTTGTATGTGTGACTCAGTTCAAAAGTTTTTACACTTTAAGTGGCTCAGAAAATATCAGAAGAATATTCTGGGAATATTGAAACATGTGCAAACTTTATATTTAAATATCTAAATAAAATTTTATTGGAACACAGCCACATTCATTCATTTATGTATTATGCATGGCTGCAGTGGCAGAGTTGACTAGTTGTGACCGGTTGCTTGGCCTGAAAAGAGCATACAATATTTACTGCATGGCTGCCCTGTCCCAGAAAATGTTTGTCGTCTCTTGCTTTTAGCATTCTCAGAAATGGCAAGTTGATGCAGGGCATTCAATTATATAAGCTGGGCAACTTTACTTATTTGACTATAAACCTCCCTCTAGAAGGAAAAGAAATTGTTGGGGAAGGGGGCATCAGCTCAGCATCAGTCCATTGATTTCAAATCGATAACCGTAAAGTTTTCAGTTCTCTCACCATATAAACAGCGTTCAGTGTCTGATTTTGGCAATCTTATTCCGTTATTGGTTTGTTATGTTTGTTGCTAAATAGAACATTCATGGATGGTCACATTAGCAAGGCATTGCTGAAATCCCCGTGCAACTCGGGGGCGGGGTTGACAGTTTACAGCTAGCTTTGATCACAAACATGTTTGCTGTGTGTGTGTATGTGTGTGTGTGTGTTTCTCTATTTTTTATTGTTACTCGGGTGAAAGTCTACAGATCAAATTGGCTTTCAATTCAGTACAGTTTGTGCTTTGACATTGATTTCAGTCCCTACAGTACAGCTGCACTCTTTCACGTGCTCCCGGTGTTTATTATTTCCATTTATTTTTCTCCTCCTCCCTGTGAGCATTTGGAGGGATAGATCTAGACAAACGCTGCTCTTTGACCTCTTCTCATTAATTGCGTTAAGGAGTGCATACCTCCCTGTTGCTGTTTTTTACTTTGTAGTTCTGTCTGGAGGTTGAGCCGGAGGCTGAGTTTACCTGCAGGCCTGAGGGATGTGTCTAAAGACCAGAGTCGCGTGGGTTCCATCAGTCTCTATCAGAGTTGTAGTCCTAGTCTTTTCTTAAAATGATTTTCAGGTTTGCTTTAAAAACTCTGCCCTCTCTCCAGGATCTTCCGCTGCCATTATGGTCAGAGAAGGCAGAAGGGTGAGCTGAGCACCGTCTTGTTCTTCTGGTCTCAAGGAATGGAGGCTGGGCTTCATGGGCCCATTCGACCATGCACTCCGTTTTGCTTTGTGTCTTTTGATTTCCTTCACTCTTCCCTGCTCCAGATGTCTAGGGACAAAGAGTTGTACTTTTGATGGACACCGATAAGCATCTAGGACCCCAGTCACTATGCACAAATTGTATTTTTGGATTATATTATACCAGTGGTTCTCAAACTATGGATCTCGACCCCTGTGGGAGTCGAATGACCCTTTCACAGGGATCACCCTATTCATAACAGTAGCAAAATTACAGTTATGAAGTATCAAAGAAAATAGTTTTATGGTTGGGGGTCACCACCACATGAGGAACTATATTAAAGGGTCACTGCATTAGGAAGGTTGAGAACCACTGTGTTAGACCAATTGACTTGGTGTCCTCTGGGACTATGGTCCCGCGCCCCTGAAACTGAACTTTGAGCAAAATGTATTGTACGTACTTTTCCATTTGCACTAGGTGCCGTGACTTTCCATTCCCTAAGTTAGGACCAGCTTCCCTCATTTATATTATCTTGCTGATTTCAGAGGACAGTAGATTCTGCTGAAAAAGCACCTTATTCTGGCATTTAAACGATCTATAAGTGAGTCATTCAAAATTGGAAATGGAAAGTTCTCACTAAGGTCCTCCTTTTATTTGATAATAATCCTTAAGACTATATCAAAATGAAAATGTTGATTTATGTTGCTTATCCCTAAATATCTACCACTCGTCTATCAATTTGTTACACGGCAGTGGCCGGCATGTTTCTGCGATGCTGGTAACAATGGCCCTGATATTTCAAATATCAGCAGGGTTACCCATGGTGGATGAGTTTTAGCAGAGCTTCCAGGCTATGACAGACTAAGAAAGAGGACCCAAGAGTTTACTTCTGAGGGAAAAAAAGACGAGTGAAAGCTAACAGAACATCCTCTAACAGTGCTGCAGGACGAGTTTCTCGATGGCAAGGCACTGAAAACACGTTGAGGAAGAGTTGCCTTCCTTAAAGTAGAATGGATCTTAAGGATATGAATGGAGTTCAGCTTTCAGGACCTTCATCTGATGAGACGTCACAACTCAAAAATTAGAAGACACAGCTGTAAACATCCATTAATAATTTGAACAAAAATGCATAATGCATAAATCCAGGAAAACTAAAGTAATCAAGAGATCAATGGAATGCACAATGGATATCTTTGGCATCAGTGGGCTGAAATGAGCCCACTGAATTGTCCATTTTGAAGTGGGTAATCATATGGTCTACAAGTTGGGAATGACTAAAACATGGCAGTGATCAGATATCATCAACACTAATACAAGGAAGACCAGTTAATGTGACTATCATTCCAATTAAACACCAGCCAATAAGCCAAAGATGAAACATAGAATTATGCTAACGTCTACAGTCAAGGCGCATTGATAATTACTCAGACTTTGAATGTGAAAGTTAGAAACAAAAAAAGATCGAAAGTGCAAATTTTGGCACTGCTTATACAAATGGAATACATAGGAACCAAATTGACTACATCTGTAGAAAGAGACAATGTAGAAGTTCTCAGTCGGAACAAGGCCAGATGCTGAATGTGGCTCATACCGTCAATTGCTCATATGTAAGTTCAAGTTGCATCTAAAGAAAATAAGAGCAAGTTTCCAAAAGCCAAAAATCTACCTTGAATATATCCCACCTGAACTGAGAAGCTGCCTCAATGCATTAAATACTAATAAACAAACACCCACTGATCTGTACAATGGCATGGAAATCATACATGAGCAAAGCAAGGTCTTTGAAAACACAAGAAAGAAAGAAAAGGAAGGAAGGAAGGAAGGAAAGAAGGAAGGAAGGAAGGAAGGAAGGAAGGAAGGAAAGAAGGAAGGAAGGAAGGAAGGAAAGAAGGAAGGAAGGAAGGAAGGAAAGAAGGAAGGAAGGAAGGAAAGAAGAAAGGAAGGAAAGAAGGAAGGAAGGAAAGAAGGAAGGAAAGAAGGAAGGAAGGAAAGAAGGAAGGAAAGAAGGAAGGAAGGAAGGAAGGAAAGAAGGAAGGAAGGAAGGAAGGAAGGAAGGAAAGAAGGAAGGAAGGAAAGAAGGAAGGAAGGAAGGCAAGAAGGAAGGAAGGAAGGCAAGAAGGAAGGAAGGAAGGCAAGAAGGAAGGAAGGAAAGAAGGAAGGAAAGAAGGAAGGAAGGAAGGAAGGAAGGAAGGAAAGAAGGAAGGAAGGAAGGAAAGAAGGAAGGAAGGAAAGAAGGAAGGAAGGAAGGAAGGAAGGAAGGAAGGAGAAACGCAATCTCAGAAGAGACTCTGAACCTTCCTTTAGAGCAGCTTCACAGGGTCGCCCGATTCATAACAGTAGCACAATGACAGTTATGAAGTAGCCATGAAAATAATTTTATGGTTAGGGGTTACTAACACATGAGGAACTGTATTAAAGGGTTGCGGCATGAGGACAGTTGAGAACCATTGTTCTAGAACACAGAAGCTAATCTGAATGGAAGAATTGATGAGGTAATAAAGTTGAACAGCAAATCTCAAAGGGTGTTTCGTGAAGACAATATGAAGTATTGTAGTAAAACTCACAAAGGCACAGGGTTAGAAAACCAAAAGGGAGCAATGCCCTCAGCATTTCTCAAGCTGCAAGAAGTAAAGAAAAAATAATTCATATCTGGTGTTGCATTGTTAAAAGATTCTACAGACAAAATAGAGTCCTGGTGGCACCGAGAGTTGAATGTTGGGCGGCCAAGTGATAAAGTCCATGATTCAAAGTCACCAGCTGCTCTGCGGAAGAAAGACTAGGCAACCCGCCTTCCTAAGGATGTACAGCTGCAGAAAACCTCAGTTCCAAATTCTCCTTAGGGTTGTTATGTGCAGTCAATAGTCTGGAGAGGTCCATCGCTGACCCACTGCAGGGGTCAGGCATGCCTTCACCACTCACTCTTCTTTTCCCTGTTCTGACACCAGCCATTCTCCCCACGGCACTCTACTTCCATTGGTTTTGGTTTGGTAATGAAAGGCAATGGCCACACAGTCCTCACAGACAATACACTGACAAGAGAAGTCAGTAGAAGACCACAGTTCAGGACCAGTAAGGACAGAGGCATGGGTTCACAGAAGCACTTCTCCTCAGTCAGCAGCCAACTGTCTCTCCAGTCCTCAAGTTCAAAACCACAGTGTCCCTTGCTCTCTACCTACATGGACCAGAAAACCTAGCTGTTGCTCTATCTTTATGTCCCCTTCCTTCTCTGACTTGGCCGCTGGTCTCAGCCTGGCTTCTTTGCTCTTTCCTAAAACCCTCATGCCAGTCTCTGGTGCCTCTGGTATCGGCCTCTGCCACTTCAGCTAGAGATATCAACTGTGCTCTTCTTCCAATGGTCTTGAGCTTTCTCTCTACGTCTGAAATGGTTCTTACACACATAGACGCCATGGCCTTAATGGAGGTGTCATTTTGTCTTTCAGCAGCCCATACTAACAATGTAACACAACTCTACAGTCTCTTGTCTACTCATACTGCATGTTTAACTTGAGGACTGGGTGAAAAATATCAGTATACTATTATGTAGGGTGCCCTCGGGCTATTTCCACTGCTAAATAGAATTAATAGCAGGCTTACACAACACAAAACCTCAGTTTACCCATTGAGCATATTGGAGACTTCGCTCACTTTAGTCAACTCATGATTCAGTTTCATCTTACCAACTAAATCAGTGATTTTCTGTCACATATTTAACTAAGCCATAGAAATTTTATTAAACCAAAAATATCAACACTTATTTTTCTTGATGTAGAATCTACCTTAGTGTACACATTCTACAGGTGGTGTGTTTATCTCTTTAAGCCCGCCCAAGTTTCCATTTGTACAGTGTCAAAGTACAGTGTGGGCATTCTTATGGGACACAAAATGTGTTTCTTTTCACTGTTCTTTGAGTTTGGTGAACAAAAAGAAGTCAAACCAAGAACTATTTGGGATGTAGGATAGATGAGGTTTTCCGTGGGACAGACCTTGCTATGCTGTGACAAGCAGGCACACTCTAGTGACCTAAAAAAGTTCCTTGGTGGAACTTTCCTGGTTGCAACATTTTCTTCACTGTGGTAGTTATGTAATCCTTTGGCAAGTTGAGAAGGTTAAGAGTGCATGGGTGGAGCCTAGCCGGTCAATCAGGTCATAGCCAATGAGGCCTCTACGTGAGCATGGCTTTCTCCTGAGGATTCTGGGAACTCCTCTATTCCTCCTTGGAGGCAGGAGGTTCTCTCTCTCTCCTCACTCCCTGTAAGACATTTCTGTAGAAGGCACATGGAGCTACACTAGTGCCCTGAGGTGGAGAAGCCATGTGAAGACCCCTGCCAGTGCTGAACTGCTTACAACACCACTGGATCCACAAGCCCTCCCACCCACTGGCCTGTGATCTTCCTGCATTTGGCATCATTGTATGTGTTTCATGAGTTTGAAGAGGAATTTATAGGTTCGTATTGGACAAATGGGCTAATACCAAACTTGTGGACTTGATCTAGACTGGGCTGAGATGTTTTCTCAATATTCAATTGCTCATGTACATAATGCTCTTTCTTATACACATGAGTGTCTATGAATTTGTTTCTCTAGTCAATCCAAACTAACACACTCACCAATGAATTTTTCAATTTTCTTAAAAATTCTTCCTAATGATGCCCTATGCTCATCTTATGTTCTCTGAGAAAAATCTATCAAGATATCATTCATTGGGAATCAAAACAACAACAACAAAAAAGTTACTGTAGCCTTTTGAGGTGACCTCTCTGCATTGAATTTAATTAGCCCAAAAGATCCCCTCACAACCACACTCTTTTACATAGATGAAGACAACTGTGCTACTGAGGGGATTTGTTTACAGCGATCCGATTATTGTGAGAACGTGTTTAAACATATTTTGTTTGCAATAAACCTATGCATGTGCCAACTGGAGTCCTCATAGCAATCCCTTTTTACTTGTCTTCATATACATTCCACCTCCACCCTCTGTGTCCTCCAAATCCCCCACTTCTTTTCAAACCTTAGTTTAAATCCACTTATGGAAGACCAGGTAACACCAAAGAACATGGTCACATATACCGGCTGGCTCAAGTTGTCAAATATTATATTCTACTAAGTATATTTGAGGTCATTTTCTGCTTTATTCTGTCCTTAAGATTAAGCGTTATATATAAGGATGTAAAGATATGTTCTCTGCATTAAAAAAAATGAGAAGAAACGATGTTGCTAACGTAAAAAACATTGGCACTTTTCTGCACAGTTCAATCTATTCCAACAAGAGCGACATCCTGGTCACGTTTGAACTGATGAAATTGTCTAGTAGAAGCTATCTGTTCCCCTGAGCACCTTGCCTCCTATGCTCATGGGAGACGGTAGCATTAGCGTATCAGCCATACTATTTGAACATTGTGTTTGGTTTACAGACATTTACCTTTTTCCACCCACCTCCCTTCCAGAGAAAAATGAAAAATACTTACAGCTGTGAATCACATAGCCTGCATATTAAATAATTAGCAACTACTTACTCAGAGTTTATAAGATTGTCCTTGAACTAAAATCTTCCTGATTAAGATGGTTTATAATAATTTTGTAAGATTTATAATAATTGTTTATATTAGTAAATAATGAATTATCTCCAAATAGAACCCTTATTTGGAGTAAACGGTATTAGCAGAAACTACAAATTTGGTTTGAGAAGTATGAAAGGCCCAATATCTCAGAGTTAAACTGGGTTGCCTGTGGTTTACGGATTAGCCTGACAACACGTGGATTGTGTTATAGGAAGAATTTATAGTAAGAAAACCTAACAAAGGAACATAGCCTTTTTTCAGCCATAGAAATTTCACATATAGTCATTTGTTGCTCTTAAACTTTGAAAAAAATCGATGAGAAGCAAAGTTTCTAATAAAATAGATATGGCTATAGCTATAACCATGACATTTGGCTTTCCAAACTGACCCACAGCACAGCGTGTTTCACAAGATATTAAAACATCCTCCACCCATCCCCACCCCCTGAAAACGGCTTCCATCTGAAATAGGTTAAAATAAATATCAGAATGCTGAGATTTGAACATTGCGGGGCTTTTTGGTCTTTACTTTGCTAGTGGGATAGTGAATCTTCATTCTCCTCAACAAGAATTCATAATTTACTGTTCAGGGAACGTATACATTGGAAGCACTAGCTAAATTTAATTTTTTTTTTTTGGCATTCCCGTTTGTTCTCCTTTCTCTTTCAGTCCCTTTATTCTTTGCTGTAAGCTGTGGACCTGGCATTCTGACAAATGCCTTATTGACTCTTAGGTTGTCCAAGGTGACTTAATTGTTGAAGAAGCCAGTTTTAGCTAGAGAATGTTTCATTTCCCTTTTTAATCATTCTAATGCAAAATAATAAGTGAAAGTAAGAAGATTTTATTCCATTTCAGAACAAAGGTCTCAGATATATTTGGTTATCCCATCAGTAAAAATATGTGAAGAATGCATCATTATTAAAACAACAAAGGTGATTTTTCAAAGTCCTTCTTTGCTGGAATCAATGAAGTAATCTATTTCGTTTGAATTGAAAATATGTGGCCAATTTTCTTTGCCCAGCCTTCTGCAGGACCACAATGCCGTTATCACTGAAAAAGATGAAGGAGGGCTAGAAACTATCACATATCCTAGAGACAAATCTTGGCAAATGAACATAGAGCATGGGGTTTTCAGCAAGTCTCAAAGAATCATGCAAACATTTTAGAATCCTGACTGAAAACTAAAAGCACAGATGAACTCTTTGGAGAGCCTTTTTTCTGTGACTTAAACCCACTTTTCCTAGCTACAATACTCCAAGAGGAGGTCATGTCTCTTTTGGACTGTTAACAGAAAGGTTGACTGTTCAAACCCACCAGCAGGCTTTGGGGGGAAAGATGAAGCAGTCCGTATCTGTAAAGGTTTGTGCTGTGGGAAACTCGATTAGGTAGCTCTACCCTGTCTCAGAGAATGGCTTGGAGACAGAATTGACCACATGGCAGTGTGCTATTTTTTAATAAGCTCTTTCTATATGTTTAGAAAGACTTGGGAAGGTGCATGATTGCAAGATCTTCTTTGGTTACCTAGACACTGAATGGCAAATAAGGCCACTTTCTCTTATGCAGTAGAGAATTTGTTTTTCTAACTCACCTGAAAACCTCAATTTTTCTACGTTTAACATGTCAGTTTGCTTTAATCAAACAAGCAAAAAAAATTAGACCAAAGAACAAAAATGTAAGGGAGTTCATATGACAGATTTCAATTCTAACATGGTTAAGAGCATTTAAACAAATGTAATTTGTATTTCCTTTCTTTCAGAACATGTAAGATTCCTTCGTGTGTCATTTCTTAGAATATGTATATATTGCATATGTGTGATCATTTCCACTATGTTGCACAAGTGAGATTAATATAATAATTAGCTTTGGGGTTTTTAATCATAAAAAGTAAAGTTCATTGATTTTCAGTCCAAAACATTCTTGGTTTTGCCTAAAATGAAAATATAATCACTCTAGGGAAGATGGAAGAGAAACCAGATGAGGTTGTGTTTTTGTGTACTCAATAGCTTACTTTCCCTTAGATCGTGTTCATACAGGATCCATGGGGTCTGTAAAATTTGTCATTCTTTCAGTCTAATTGCATCGATGTAATCATCAGGAGCTTGCATTGACTAGGGTATTGATGAAGCGTGGTACTCACTCAAGTTACACAAAATTATGCTCATTTCAGAAGATAAAGTATATTTTATGCTGCTCACAGCATCACAAACCTCACATTCCCCCCACTAAAGAACAGAATAAGTAATAGTTCTTACTCTGATATTGATTAAAGATGAGATACAAGGTGTGAAGATGAGTTCTGTCAAGAGTACATATCAAAGCACATCCCCTACGGCCTTAGCTTAGTTTCTTACAAAGTGTATCCAAATATATTTTCCATGAGAAAGTAATCATGAATTATTGCTTGGGAAAACTAAATCACATTTCTTCTTAAATCAGTAAATTTGGAGTATTAAAACTTTGAAGGAAATATTAAGTACTTTTTCATCACAATAGGATTCCTTTCAGCAATATTTTAAAAATAATTAAATTGGCTTACTTTACAAGTCTAGATTCTGACTCAATTTGATTATAAACAAAAAACAGTAAAAATGATACAGTAATGCATATTCTTTGTTCAATCATTCATTTTCCTTGGTAAAAAGCTTCAAAGCACTCAAATAAAATATTACCATGTGCTCAATTTAGAACTGTGCAAGGAGCCAAATAAACTTGATAGAAGTTATAGGATTATTACTTTAAATTTAAAAAGTTAAATCAATAGAATGGCATACTGTAGGGTAAAGAATGTAAGTTTACTCAAATGATTTGATCCTTGACCTTGGTTTCTGCAAGAAAACCTCTAAAATGTGTGACTCCTTCCCACCCCTATCTTCATGATTAAAGTATCTTTGACAAGGGATCAAGACCACACCGAAACACATAGATTATTCCAGAGAAGGGAAAATTGAAATGAAGAATGGGGAGCTGTTTGGCCAGACTAGGTAACAGTCTTTGTATATCAACCCATGAACATAACTCAGGAGACAAGGGATGGGGTTTGAATTCCATAGTGTGATCTGAATAAACGCTTTGGCCATGGATGCTCCATAGGCTTCCTGTTTGGCAAGACATTGCTGCTGGTAAGAGGATGCCATATCCCTTTTATGGATATGGAAGCACAGCACTGGAAACCCCCCTGGACTTCACCATATAAGTCTCTTCACTTGTATCTTTTCTGCTCTCAGCAAGCTCTAATCGTCTGCTGTGTCGCACTTTGTTAAAGCTCTGTGTATCCCTGTTTGTCTAAATTAAGTGGAATCCCGCCGGTTGGAAATGAGAGGGCCTCTGGGGAACCCCTCAGCTTACAGCTGACAATGTCAATGGGCAGCCAGAAAAAAACAAATTTGTAGCTAGCAGGTCAGATGTGATGGTGTCATGTGGAGACCAGGCTCGCAGTTGGTGTCTGAGGTCCTGGGAAGACTTGAAAGGGGGGGGGCTGTCCCCTTTAACTTGTGAGGTCTGACCTACATTGGCTTGGTTAAGACCAGCTACGTGTGCAATTAGTATCAGAATAGAAATCTCAGAAAAGTAGAATTTGATTCCCCAGATAGTTGGTGTCAGTGAACTGGGATTTGTCTTTTCCATGCACAAAATTCACCCCCCTCCAAAATAAATAAATAAACGCTCAACGATCTTGTAATCAAAGAATATAGCAAGGAAATACAGTTCTTTTGTAAACTTATACTCATCAGATAATGTTATAATAGAGGCAATATCCCATTCAGAATTTTGTCACTATTTGGACTTGTGATTGTTTTTTTCCCCTTCTTCTCATGCTTTTGCATAGCTGTCTCCTCCAGGGTCTGTTCAAGTTCTTGCTCAGAAAAAAAAAAAGAAACTCATACTCCGTCTAAAGAGACCTCCTTCTAATCACTCTCCCAAGACCAGATTCATTCCCTAGATGGTATTTTAACACAATCTGAAATGATCAGGTTTATGCATTTATGTGATGCTCACTGTGTGCCTTACATTAGGAGGTGAACTCCACAAGGGTTATAGTGTTCACCACTCTAGTCCTGGTGTGAACACAATGACTGGCTCATTGTAGATGAACTTGCCTGTCTGCCTCCTGCTGCCTTGCAAACTGTACGTCAATGGACTCAGAGAACAACCTCTCTGGGAAAGACCAGAATTTGCTCTGCTGAATTCTTCCTTGTTGAATACTACTGTTGCTCATCTCATTTGGCGGAGAGTATGATTAGCCAAAAGATGAAGGCATAGAGGTGTTCAGAAAAATTTGCTTGGTCTTTATGCTTAATTCCCTAATCTGGTTTTTATGGAGTCTGTAAAAGGATACCTTAGTTCCCACTTGTCAAAATCCCTTGGATGTGTGGCTTCCTTAAGAAGACTAGCTGAATCGAGGCTGTTTTAGGTTTTTCTGTGTCTTCTCATTACAAGGCTTTTTAATACCATAAAAGGGATTTCTAGGTGCAGCAAATGGGTAGTAATGTGTCTACAAGCTGGGAGTTTGGTGGATTGAACCTCTAGAGAGGTGGCTCAGAAGCCAGGCTTCTTTTACAATCTTGAAATTTGTATGAAGTCAGTTCTACATGACGTACAAAGTGTTTCCCTGAGTCAGAATCAACACCCTAAGAAGGCATATGCCTCTAGAAAATGAGAATCAGGAAGCTGGCCTCTCTTTCCATTGCTGTCCTCTAAGCACCAGCCTCATCCCACTAGGTCTTCCTTTATGCACATTAGCTCTGAATTCCTAGGGAATGAAATGAACCAAACAAAGGAAAAAGCTAACCCATTTGACTTTCCATATTAAAGAAGAAAAAAAATCAAGTACCACCATCGGTACCTAGATCCTTGCTGTTTGTACTTGATAAAGTAATTCAAAGCAAAACATAGTAATGGAAATAAATAGCTTCCTTAAGACCATTTCCCAAGTATATGTACCCACTCCTCACTTATCTACATGACTAGTTCCAGCGATCATTGCATTATAAGAAAATGGGAGGATGACTACAATTATTAGGTAACTACCAATTTATATCATCATGTAACTGTCAATACCTAAGAATCATGGCACAGCCAACTGGAAGCATAACCTTAGCCATCTTGGCCGCACTGCTCTCACCTTGCACCTCTCAGCCCTCATCACCGAGAAATGGAGGTCATTAAATCGCTTAACTGCTATAAGTGCACAATGCCAGGTAAGAAGAGAGTCGGGAAGTGAAGCGTAGATGTAGTTTCAGGATTCTTTGCATAAGTTGTAGGGTTGGACCTCTGAGTTCATTGTGACTATTTGAGAGCAGGGCTGTGACTCATTGAGAACAGGGCATCCTCCTGGATTAGTCAAATACTTGTATTTCATTTTTAAAACTATCTCCACATTGCAGAGATTCCAAACCTGCCTCAGGTTTCTTATTGTCCCACCAACCGTGACATGCTGAAAATTCTCCCCTTCTTTTATAATAATGCAAAACCTCTCCATTTAAAAAGGAGCATAAGTGCACACGATGACCAACAAAATCACAGAGCCTGTGCTGCGTGAAGGAATAATAAGAAACACCCAGGTTATGTTCTTCTGTGGAATGATGCTACTTCCGCTTTCCCACGGAGAGTCACCAGCCTGTGTCAAGAGGATGAGGACCAACTCTAGCTAAGAAAAAAAAAAGCAAAGCAAAGAAGCAAGCCAGCCTGAGCCAGTCCCTCGTCCCTCGTTGCCACCTTTATCAGCCGGATTGCTTTTGCCCAGATTGTTAGGTGAGAAAGAAACACCTTCCCATCTTGCTTCAAGGCACTGCTATTTGTAGTTTCTCATCCAGCAACCAAGTCGCATTCTAAATTTGTTGATTTGGAAACAAATTCGTATTTTCAAAAGTGATTGGAGCAGCTCACTTTGAATTGGGAGAAAGCTTCTAGGTCCTTTTCTCCTGTCCTGGTGTTAATGAGGAAATTGAAGGTGGATTAAAAACTTAATTTTCTCCCTCCACACAGGCAGTCAGCAGTGGGTCTCTTGCTTAGCCCACCGGATTTTCATCTCAGCATCCTTTCCTCTTTGGTCCAGTTAGCAGAACAACCGAGATGGGATTCTGCGAGCTCCCTCTGGGAGGCCAGTGCACCTTACTCGATAGCATCCCAGTGCTACTTCCAGACAGCCTTCAGTGGCCAGCACTTTGTCCATAGACAAGATTTGTCGCACACCCCACTAAAAGAAGGAAACATGGCGTGGGAGGCACCTACCCAACTACAGCTTGTGGAATGAAGAAAACATCCAGGACTGATGTTCTTGCTGAACCTTGCCCTGGTGTCCCCTTTCTCCTGATTCCTGAACCCAGGAATGACATAGTGGAATGTGTTGGGACCCATAGAGTGCGGCAGTTGGAAACTCAGAAGCACCCTACTCTTTTCCTTTGAATATTAACATTTTATTGCAATGTGATGGTTACAATAAATTTAGTGTGACCATTAGCACTAGGGCAGCCTCACTTGTCCAGGTAACAGCAGAGAGAACAAATTGTTTGCTTTTGAAAATGTCTGGCCACCACGTGCACAAGTGCTCCCTTTTAAAACAGGACATTGGTATCAGTCATGTGTATGAAAACTACCCGAGGTTCTCCAGAAAATGGAAGGTTAAACTCATGTTCTTCGGACTTCTCTTGAAGCTCTGCCTTGTCCCTTGAAGACCCTAGATACTGTGCTTGGAATCAACCAATGGAACAAGAAGCAGCTTATATTTGAATTTGCAAAATTCTGTTTCTTACCGTCCTCATTTTCATCGAACACTGGCGATTTGCTGGAAGTGCTGGCTCCCATGGTCAAGGCTCCCCAGACTAGGACGTCCCGTTACATTATTCTGGCAGGAGCACTCATTGCCCTGCAAAAGAGATCCCAGTGCATAAGTTAGGTATCTAGGAGAAAAAAAACAAAAAACCTTTTGCATATATCACGGTGTACCCTAAATATCTTCAATACAGACAGTAACCAAAATAGTATAAACTAATATTCGCTACTGTCATGGAAAATTTTGTGCTTAAAAAAGTTTAATTTCAGAGATAAAAGAACCTCATATAGTGAAAAAATCCACTACATGGCTTTATCAACTGAAGACATGGGCTTATAAAGTATGGGGAAAGCAAAATATTTTTCTGGTATGAAGAAAAGTTGAAAATATGGTTAACAGTACTTTAATAACTATAAAATTAAAGTAATATTGTACATCTGTGTAGTATGAGAAAACATAATTTTCAACTTTTTTTCTGGTGTGTAACCAACCAGTTTAATCATAAAAAATGTATTTCCTATCTCTTTCCCCCTTTTCAAGAAGGATTAAGGTCTGAGTTTGGACATCAGCAATTTATAGAATTCTTCTAGATGTGGTTCGCTTTAGTGTTTCTCTTTTGAGGACTAATTATACTTATTTAAAAGGTAGCTAAATATCATTTAATACACAATATGCAAAGCATTTTCATAGCCTTATTGGCCACAATGAAGTTTCATTTAAATGATATATATAAGAGCTAAAAAGTTTTTTTTGAAAAAAGGTTGGTGTGTATGTTATCTATTTTTATTTATGAAACACAACAGTAAAGAATTTCAATTTCCTAAAATTGGTAAAGGAGGCAGTATGTCTAAAATTGATATTAGTGACCTATTTGTGAGGTCAGTGACTTGGCCTCTCAATTCTAAAATGAGGGAAATAGTAGCTCGGATGGGGAGATTTCCCCTCATGTACATTGGACATGTTATCAGAAGGGATCGGTCCTTGGAAAAGGACATCAGACTTGGTAAAGTGGGAAATTAGCAAAAAAAGAGACAGGCCTTCAAGGAGCTGGATTGACACAGTGGCACAAGAACAGGATCAAAGCGAACCACCGAGAGGATGGTTCAAGACCAAGAAGTGGCTCCCTTCCATCGTGCATGGGTGGTTATGAGCAAGACTGAACTTGATGGTTATGAAACCACAACATAGAATTTTACAGACTAAAGACCTATCCCCTGGAAGCACATTTTCTCAACATCTCACCAACAGAATTGACACACTGGCCACAAATGACTAAAAGTCAAACAAGTTATGAGATGATATCAAGGGCATCATACAAGAAAATCAAAGGTTATCCATAGAAGGAAGAAAGAAAAGACTAAAATGGATGTCCGAAAAGATGGAAAATTGCTCTTGAGCATAGAATGGCCAACAAGAATGAAATAAATGGCGTAAAAGAGAAGCTTCAGAAGGCGGCTGGCGAAGGTGATTACACGGGTACTGCATGGTGTTAGAAATCAAAAGGGAAGAATACCCTCAGAATTTATTAAGCTGAATGAACTAACGAAAAAAATAAAGCCCTCAAGTTGAAATACGGAGGATTCAATGGGTATAAAATCGAACCATGCAAGAAGTATCAAAAGAAGATAAGAAGGAACACCAAGAAGGAAAAACATGTTCAGAGACGATTATGGAAGTAATGATACAATTATGTTTGCTATGGTTGAACTACAGAGTGATATGACATGTATTAAAGCCCACGCTACAGCAAATTCATAATAAAAAATGCATAGATCCAGGATGGAGTTCTGGGCGCACAACTTAAGAACATCACGGCTCTGCTCAAGGCTCACCTTCATGAAATGATCACTGACGATAAGGGTGCTGCAGCAAAGCGTGGTGAAGAACGTAGATGGTGCCTGACTATCAATCAGAATATTTACTGGGGCCTTGAGGGCTTGTATTCAAACAGGCAGCCTTCTAAGTTAGGAATCAACTGATGCCACAAAGAAGAAGCACGCCAGCTAGTGTGATCCAATGATGACAATCAAAAAAGTCACATATGGTGAAGCAAAAAGTGTCATAGCTAAAATCATAAATCCCCAAATGTAGAACGCTATGGAGGACAGTGGGAGGCTCACACCCATCTGCAGCATGTGTACTTCGAGGGAGCCGCTGGCAGATCTGTCACAGTCAAAGGCAAGAGTCCCAAACAGCCCTCCTAGCAGGCACAGACCTTTGGAACCTTGAGTAGAGACTGGATAGAACTTGATATTTGGCCAGGTGACCTCCCATAGACATGTCCTGAATTTGGGGGCAAGTATCTCTTAGAACAGTGGTTCTCAACCTTCTAATGCCGTGACCCTTTAATACAGTTGCTCATGTTGTGGTGACCCCCCCCACAACCATAAAATTATTTTAGTCACTACTTCATAACTGTCACTTTGCTACTGTTGTGAATTGGGTGACCCCTGTGAAATGGTAGTTTGAACCCCCAAAGGGGGCGACCCACAGAAGTTCCATGACAAAACTTCTTCCCTGGCGTCTTGAATGCTGATGGGGCTGTTCTCCAGCTCACAGATTATTATTTGTATGTTTGCCTTTATGCTAATGTCATCTTATCCTTACCACCTTAGTGTGATTTGTTTTTCATTGTTTCCTGTGTGGTTTCCCAGCTGTGAAGCGCAGGAGAAGTGGGTGTACAATGATAATAATTGATACAAGGTGTTATAGGGAATATAAGGGAGGGGGAGAGGCAAGAGGGAGGGGAAGGGAAGTTGGGGAGTAAATGATGAAGGTGGGAGCGGGGAGGGGGCACTGGAGCTGATTGTGATGGAACAGCTCACTTTGGAGGGGTGGGGTAGGGAAGGCCTTAGGATGGATGTGGTGATTGTACAGTTTCCCTGATATGCTTGAACTATTGGACTATTCAGTTCTATGATATGTAAATTATGGGCCAATAAAACTGTTGGGGGAGTGGGGGAAGGAGAAGGTGGAGGAATACACAGTCACTATACCAAAAAGAATTGGACATTGTGCAACCATCTCAGGAAGTAGTATATGACCAAGGGCTGAGAGTCTTGAAGGAAGAAGTCCAAGATGTACTGAACACGTTAGAAAGAAAACTATATAAGTCGCTGGCCCACCAACTGAAATGTTTTCTGATTTATCACTGAAAGCACTCTATACCAAGAAAATTGGAAAATAGCTACCAGCCTAATTGACTGGAAGAGATGCCTATTCCATTTGTGCCTCTTCCAAAGAAAGATCATCCAAAATAATGCAGTAAATATCAAACAATATGATTAATATCACACACAAATAAAATTTACCCAAAGAACATTGGGAAAAAAAGAATTTACATCAGTACAGTATATCCACAGGGAACTGCCTTAAATTCAAGAAATATTCAGAAGGACTGGAAGGAGATGTACTATTGCTGATTTCAGGAGGATCTTGGATGAAACCAGAGTGTCCCAGAAAGATGCTTCCCTGTGAACTATGCAAAGGTATCTCACTGTGTAGGTCATTAAAAAAAAGAAGAACAGCACTGTGAAGAACGGGAATCCCAGAAAACTTATTGTAGTATGAGGGCAGATGGCATAAGATATGAAAATAACAATCATTTATAATTTATCAGTAGTTCATAGGGTGGGAGCGTCGGGGAGGGAGGGGAGAATTAGGAGCCAATGCCAAGGGCTCGAACAGAAAGAAAATGATGATTACAACATATGCACAAATGTGTTTGATGCAATTGATGTCTGGGTTGTTATAAGAGCTGTTAGAGCCCCCAATAAAATGATTTATTAATAATTTAGAAAACCTTACTGTGTTCATGAAGAAGCTATATGCACACCAAGACACAGCTATTGGAACAGCCCAAGGGGACACTGTATGACTTAAATCATGAGAGCTAAGTGTCAGGGCCGTGTCCTTTTACCACACTAAGCAAAGCGGTATGCCAAGCAAATAGTTAGAGTGCCTACATTAACGAGGAAGAATGCAGCAGCAAACTCGGAAGAATCCTGAAAAATTATTAAAAGCCTGAAATATGCAAACGACACAACCTTGCTTGCTGAAACTGAAGAGGACTTGAAGCGCTTGCTGATGACGACCCAAGGCTATGGCTTCTGATTATACCGCAACATTTTTTTAATTATCACAATTGGACCAATAATCAACATCATTATAAATGGAGAAAAGATGGAAGTTGCCAAGATTTCATTTTATTTATAATAGATAATGCCCATAGAAGCAGAAGTCAAGAAATCAAATGAGAAGTATTGCTTTGGAAGATCTGCTGAAAGAGATCCCTTCAAAGTGCTAAGCAGCCAAGATGTCACTCTGAGAACTCAAGTGCACCTACTCAAACCATGGCGGGTTCAATCGCTGTGCAGACATGTGAAAGCTGTACAGACATGTGAAAGACCACAGAGGAGTCGATCCCTTTGAACTATGGTGCTGGCTCACAGAAATTAACATATTTATTGCCAGAAGAGCAAGCATGTCTGTCCTGAACGTATACTTGGTCTGATGTACTTTGAACGGTGACCAGAAGGAAACAGTCACTGAAGGACATCGTGGCTGGTAGCGTGTCCGTGAAAAAGACTACAGCCCTTGGTGAGCTGAACTGACACGGTACTGCAACCATGAACTCAAACACAGCAATGGCTGTGAAGAGCGCACCGGAATCTTTGCTGTACGCAAAATTGCTCCAAATCGGACTGAACTCAGTGGCACCCAACAGCATGCTAGGGTTCCCCACTCAGGTGCCACCTACAGTAGCGGGTAGTGCAAGTGAGTGAAGGCAATCACATCTGAGACAGCAGAGCTAAGTAAAGGCATTGGAGACCTGCTCAATCCAGCCCTTGCTATAAGAAATAATTGCTCTCAGATTTGTGATTGGTGCCAAGTGGAGACACAAGCCTTGGCCCAATCTTCAAATCTACCTCAAAAACAGGTTATGATCCAGATATTACTATATCAATAATATATGTCTTTTAAACCCCTTTGTCCATAGCAAATCTCATGCTTTTAGGGACAAATAGAACTGGAGACCGAGATAATGCGGACTGGGCATGCAAGGTGATTTGCACAACAAACAATAAGTGTTTACTGCTGCTGCTTTTTGTTCTAAAGATTTCTCATCAACTTGTTTTCTATGCTTTGGCTTCTTCAAGTTCTTGTCAAGGTCATTTCAACTCTTGGTGGTCCTCCATCTATCAGAGTAGAACTGTGCTCCAAAGGGTTCTCAAGGTTTTGGAAGCAGATTAACAGGTGTCTTCTGAGATGCCTCAGGGTGGATTCAAACTGCCATCTCTCAGCTAAGCAGTTCAACACAAACAGTTTTAAACAATCACACTCCCTCGCTGCTGCTATTTTAATAATAGCTGCATTTCTTGTCACAAATTATTTTCCAGCTTAGCACGTGTTGCTCGATTTCCTCTTAGACTTGTTACATGTAAAGGCAACAGAGCAGAGGTAGAGTTGGAGAAAAAGAAAGTGTCCTTACCTTGGGCTAAGAATAAATAACTGAAAAGTGAACCAGAGAAGCCCCTAAGCAAGTCGAGAAGAAAAGTGCATTTCCCCATTAGGAAAATGTAAGCAAAGCCTTCCCTTGGAAAGCAGACTCATTAAGGCAATGCTACTTTTCATACTAAAAGCAAACTGTTGGCAAAGTGCCTTATGGATTTTAAAAGGAATCATTAAATAGAAAGCAAATAGAGAGTGAGCAATTAGGAAGTACCCAATTAAGAGGTAGGAGTGGGGTGGGGGGCTGTGGGCATGGAGCAGGTGGTTACAGGTAGTCAGAGGGAAGTTCTGACCGGCATGCAGGAAAACAGAACTCTTTAGATGAAAGGGAGTTTGAAAGAAACTACTGCCCCACAACCTTTGTAATTTCTCTTGGCCCAGAAAGAAGTAGAGTGGCAAGGTAGTTCAATTTAGTTAAGTGAGTGACAACCCTCCAGAAGGTTGGCAATTGGAACCCACCCAGGAGCGCCGTTAGAAGAAAGCTGGGCGATCTGCTTCCAGAGGGTCACAGCTTGGAGAATTCCTATGAGGAAGGCTGACCCCAAGACCTCAGGGTCACCAGGAGTAGGAAATGACTTGACAGCAACTGTGGAGTTGTTTGTGGTTTTAGAAAAAGGAAATAGAATTCTCTTTGCATTTGATTATTGCATTTAGAATTCAGAACCAGTAAGGGCTAATCGAGGATGGCATCTGAAAGAAAGGACGGGTTGCCAAGAGAACATAGATTTTAAGGAATTGTCATTATTTCTGCATTAAACCTGAGGTACAGCTAGCTTTCACACTACACCCCAATTCTGCTTGTGATTTTCTTCACCTCTCGGGTTTTTCTCAAACACCCTGTCTTCCTGGGACAATGGCTGTACCAACCATTGACCTTGCCAGTTGTCAGACCTGAAAGAAAGAAATGTCATCACCATTCCCATTCCAGACCATTTTGCTCCTCAAAGATAGAGATTTTTAGCAGTGGAAACTAGCAAGCTCTTTTTGTTGGTTGGTGGGTTAGTTTGGAGGCACAGCGAGGCTGTTGTGGCTCTTATTTTCCACTCTGTCTCCCTTTCAGGGACAGCCCCTCAGGCCTCGCTCCCAAGACACATCTGGGTGGGTTCAAACTGCCACCTTTCAATTACTTGTTGAGGGTGGACACCTTGACTGGTGCTTTATTATCGCCTCCCTCCATCTACTACACAACAATCCCCGTTAGAACTGTCTTTCTCTTTTCCTTCCTAGTAGGTAACCACATCAGAGGCCATGCCTCGTATCCAGAAAGAACACAACCGTCCTTGCGCAGGAAAGCAGCCTGTTCGTCTGCTCAATGGGAGTCAGGAGAACGACAGGGAAGGCCTGGGCCGTGCAGACAGTTTATGTGCTCAGCAACAAATTGAAAGTGTAGGAGTCGGAGTCTGTAAAGTGAGACTTTATGATTAAAGTCCACCTGTTTACTTTGGGAAACTGAGCTATTGAGAGCCCCACGGAAGCGCAGTTCTACAAGGGCATCCATTGGGTCACCATGTGCCAAAGTCCACTCAGTGACAGCTGATAGACAATTTCATACCGCATTCTACTCAATGGCTTTCTCCCACCAAACTGTATCTTGGCCAACCACCTTGTCTGCAGTTGGTAGCCTGCAGTTTCTTAAGCTTAATTTTGCCAGAAAAAGAGGAGAGACATGATATGAGAATTACAACCACAGGACACAAGAGAGAAAAATCCATCTTTCAGGCAACAGGGAGTTTTTAGATGCTACTGTAACTTGGTCGGTAATCAGATTATCAATAGTAAATCAGTTCCTGAATACTGATTGATCTGATCTCTGGCGAATACTTCCAGCGGCTGGTTACAGGTGAAGTTTTTCCCAGTAGCCCAGGCTCCCCGGCTTTAGAGGTGTCATGTCAAGCACTGAAGAGCATTATGGGTGATGCAATTCAGTTGTGACCTCTGATCCTTTGTCCTCACCGGGATAGGATCCTGCTTGCATTTGAAAAACAACTTCTTAACTTGGAAACGTGAGAAAATGCAGCAAATGTCAGGACAAATACATTATTAACTGTCTCTGTTACCAATTGCTTGTTTGTTTTACTTTTGCATATTATTTATAGGTAAACATTATTTCCAGTTAACCCTCATACTAAAGTATTCATTCATACCTCCCCAAGAGAGCCACAAACATGAATCTTGTATATGATTTACAGTCTGTTTATTATTGTTGTACACATAAGTATTTTAGTAGAGGTACATTTTTTCATCTCTTTGTGGCGTAGTGGGTTACACACTGGGTGGCCAACCTCAAGGTCTGCAGTTTGAATCCACCAACTACTCATTGGGACAAAGAAGAGACTTTCAACTCCCATAAGGAGCTTCTGTCTGGGAAACCCACCTGGGTAGTGCCTCTCCGTCCTGCAGGGTCCCTATGAGTCAGAATCGACTTGATGGCAGTGAGGGAGACTGCCACGGATCCGTATACTTTTGAGATCTATTCCTGCTGGCTCTGATCCCCACCACTCTCATCCCTGCTTGTTACTTACTATAAACAATCTATGATGTGAAGAGCCCACATTTTATTTATTTGTGTAAAAATGCTGAAAGTATTCAGCTTTGAGGAGGGAAAATCCTACTGGAGATGAAAACCAAAACCCGAGAACTTGCAGTGACCCCGTGCATCTCTAGACTCCACTGCAGAAGCAAGCCCCACTTTTCCCTCTCCGAGCAGCTGGTGGTCTCGAACTGTTGAAGCCAACCAAAAGACAGCTTTTGCTTCTTTAAAAGCCAAATGGGAGAAACAATCGGAAACATTTCCACACACTTATCTAGACCAGTAAATATCTGTTAGCTGGGTCTGGGTCTGCGTTTCCTGACGCTGGGGAAGGAGCGCGGTCCCTCCCCACATCTGACTGTGGTGAGTTATCCTGATCCACTTACCGCCTTTGTCTCTGGTTCCTTTTCCCTTCTAACTTCTTCCTTCGCCACCAATACCCTGATCACACACGTCTTTTGTTCCAAGAGAGAGAGACCATCACTCTCAGAAACCGTGGTTCTTCACGTCCCCTAACAGCTTAGGCTGATGTTTCCCCCGGGAGCGGGGACTAACCGGAGTCCCAGCAATAAGGACAGAGCAGTGAAAGGTACCTACCTGCCCTGCGCCAGGAAGACCGGAGCGCGGGGTGCCGCGCGCGCGCCACACTAGCGGGCGGCCACCTGTGGCTGCGGCTGCGGCTGCGGGGCGGACCACGGGCTCCAGGGCTGCGGACCGCGCCCAGAGGAGTCGGGCACCGGCTCCCACGGAGGAGGCGGCGGGGAGAGCGGCGTCGCAGCTGGCGGCGTCCCCGGCGCTCCCTGCAGCGCCCGGCAGTCGGGCGGCCCAGAGGCAGGCCCCTGGGGTCCCTGCGTCGCCAGCCGGGGCGGACGCGGCCGGCGGGCGCAGGGGGGGGGCGGAGACGGCGGCCCCGGGCTCTTAGCCAGCCGCCGGGTGCGCTGTCCGGGCAGAGCTGGTCTCTGGCTGCACACAGACTGAAACTTCCTGGGCCCAGTGCCCGCGCCCCCGAAGTCCCTACTCCCCGCCCAGCTCTGCACCCGCCCAGAGACCTGGGGGCGGCGACAGAGAAGGGGGTGTCAGGTGCAAGCCTGCAGATGTTCCATGGGAAAAGGCAACTCTTTCCTTCCAGACGTGGGCGATTCGGAGAGAGGGGGGCTTTATTCACAAATATTTCCATCGCGCCAGATTCCCCTGTATGGGTTCTGGACTTGGAGATTTCATCTCTCCACTCCAGGAGGAACTGAGGCACAGGGAACCTGAATGACTTGTCCAGAGCAGCACAGCAAGGGATGGGCGGACCCAGGTCTCCTGACACACCCTTTACAGGCATCCTTGCTGGGCTGGGACAGGGGAGGGACAGACAGTCCCCCAAAGGGGGTACGTGGGGTCTCAGAGTTTCTGTGCTTCGCCCTTGGCAGCTCCCCACTGTATCTTTTTGGGGTTTGGTTTAAAGGTCTGGTTGTGAATTCGGTGAAGGCTTACAGAGCAGAGCATCGGTTTTACATTCAACAATTCATGCACGTTTTATTTCATCCCAACCATTCCACTCCGCTCATGTCCCATTCCTTATATCCCACTTTCTCTCGCAGTGTTGCCGGTTGCATTCTTTCTCGTTTCTTAACCCTCTGGCCTCTGTCCGTAGATAAAGGCCGCAGACAAAGTTCATCATAATCATACATGGTTGATTCTTCTAACAGGGGTGATGGATTCAGTTTCAGACCTGGAAGATGACTACAGGCCGCAATTTTTTGGTGGGGGGGATATGGTGGTGGTGGTGGTGCTGGTGGTGTGTGTGTCTCACTTTTCCTTGCTGTGCTTTGACTTTTTAAGGCAAGGCCCAAGACACTTCACTTGTTCTTGTTTCCCTTTTATGCTAGAGCCACAAGCACCCATAAGCCAATGGAGGCCTGACAAGGGGTTGTTGAGTGAGGTGGCAAGGGGGGGATGGGGATACCTGAGGCAGAGGGAAGAGCTGGTGAGGTTAGGTGGAGCCTGGGGGTGGGGCGGCCCCAACTGCTATTCAGCTCATCATGCCCCTGGCATCTAGAAATGCCAGATCAGCATTGCCAAATATTCAGTGTGTTTGTTTTTTTAAAGGAACTGGAGATGAGACCAGGCATGCGAAATCTTCTATTATTTCTAAGCAGTAGTAAGTTAAAGCAGTTTTGTAAAAACAATTACCTAGGGCCTATAAGATATGTCTGTGGCTCCCGTTTCACAGAAGGGAAGAGCGCCTGTGGTTTGGTCATCATTTCATCCCCAGCTTCTAGAACAGTGTCCAGTGTGTCTCGTTCACGGAAAGCATCCGTGATTTTAAGTTAAAACCCAAACAGCAATAGCAAAGTCACTGCCGTCAGGTTGATTCCGGTGCACAATGACCCTGCAGGACAGGGCAGACTGCTCCTGCGGGGTTTCAGAAACGGCAGCTCTGTGCAGGAGTAGAAAGCCACACCTGGTGGTTTCAAACTGCCGACCTTGTGCTGAGCAGCCCAACCCGAACAAAGCCCCACAATTTACCCATGGCATGGAATTTTCAGAGTAGTGTTATACTGCACTTCTTCCCTGCTGTCTTCCCTCAACTCAGCCCAGGGGATTTTCGACTTGGAATATCTGTAACTTCAAAGGGTCCATGTGTTCATTTTACATTGGGGTTCTGGAGGGAGGGCTTTGGGCCGGACGATGAATGGGAATTCTGTCCAGAGAGGAGTAATCCAGAAGCTAGAAAAAGAAAATAGTAGCTCTTGACTAAAAAATCCACAATTTTTGTGTAATCTCTGGAGGTTTATAAAACCCATTGATTCTCTCTTTAGCATTTTCGGTACACTACACATTGTTGGACCCATGTTGTTATCTGATTTTTTTCCCCCAGAGAAGATAACAACATTGACTTATTACTGAGGACATTGAAACTGCAAATAAAGTGGGCTGAGACAGGAAACGAAGTCTCTAGAAGTCTCTTTAATATAGTGGACTGATTGGCGTAAAGTGCCAGGAGTCAGGAAAGCCCATCACCCAAATGCCAACTTTTCCACTTATTACCTCTGAGCAGTTGGCTGGCCAAGTTGTTTGGAGGCCCTGAGCCTCAGTTTTCTAATCTGATTAATATGAATAGTGACCATCTCTTTCATCTCTGTGGATGGGGGATTGACTGAAATGAGGTCCATAATAACACACCTGGCCGGTGTAAGGGTACAGAGTAAGCACTCGTAACTGAGCTCTGGGATGTGTCATTTTCATAAACAGGCTTCTAGATTCCACTTCGAGAGTCTGCAGATACGCTGTATGAATTGTTCTTACATTGGAACCGTCAGTTTTGCTTTAAGGAAAACTCTGAGTCATTCCTAACATTTTTCTTCATGCAAAGCCTTGATATATGAATCTTTTATAGAAAAATACAGTAATCTTATTACTGTACCATATGCAGTCTATCAGATGTACTCCTACTTCCAAATGAAGATTCAGAACCAAATCTGCCTTAATTTTAAAAGATCTTTTTGTGGTAAAATATACGTAGGATGAAATCAGCTGGTTTTAACTATTGTTGTGTTTAATTCAATGACATTAATGATAGTCACACTGTCATATGTCTCATCTCTACTATTTGCAAAATTTTTGATCACCTTAAAAAAAACTGAAGAGTCCTTACACAGAAACTCAGCACCCACTAAACATTAAATTTTTGCTTCCCACTTAGTTCAGCTCCTGATAACTTTTCACACACTTTATTTATTCTAAATCTTCTGGAGGAATGGAATTAGACCCCATTTGTCCATTTCGGTTTATTTCACTGAGTGTAAAGCTTTCGAGATATCATATCTTAGCACATATGGTTGAGTGTATTATTTGTTTAGTTGTTCATGTTGTCTTATGGGTGCTTTCTATTTACTTCGCCACAACTGCTACAGGAAAATTTACCCTAAGAAAGTACCTGGGTGGGGTTAAAGCCAGCTAGAGGTTTATGACGATCTCTGGAGCCCTCTAGTGGAGAGGAGAATAAAGTGGCGTGTAAACCTGTGAGAAAATTGTGTCCAAGTTTTAAGAGACAGATCCAGAATATCTTACAGGAGTTTTGACAAGTCAGTGATGAGATGCTTGGCTGATAGCTGAAAGGTCAGTGGTTCAAACCCACCAGTTTTTCTGTAGTAGAAAGAGGTGGCAGCTTGCTTTCAAAAAGACCTACAGTCAAAAGATATAGCATCTGGGGTCTTAAAGGCTCGAAGATAAACAAATGGCCATCTAGTTCAGAAGCAACAAAGCCCCCATGGACGAAACACACTAGCCTGTATGACCACAAGCTGTCGAAGGGATCAGGTATCAAGCATCAAGGAACAAAAAAGCATATCATTGAAAATGTGGGTGAGTGCAGAGTGGAGACTCAAAACCCATTGGTAGCCAACCGGACACCCCTTACTGAAGGGTTGTGGGGAGGAGATGAGCCAGTCAGGGTGCAGTGTAGCAACGATGAAACATATAACCTTCCTCTAGTTCTTAAATGCTTCCTCTGCCCCTCTATCATGATCCCAATTCTACCTTACAAATCTGGCTAGACCAGAGAATGTACATAGATACAGATAGCAACTGGAAACACAGGAAATCCAGGACAGATGACTCCTTCAGGACCAGTGGTGCGAGTGTCGATGCCTGGAGGGTAGAGAGAATGTAGGGTAGAAAGGGGGAACTGATTACAAGAATCTATGTATAGCCTCCTCCCTGGGGGGTGGACACCAGAGAAGAAGGCAGGGGGAGACATCAGAGAGTGTAATATATGACAAAATAATAATTATGAATGATGAAGGGTTCATGAGGTAGGGGGAGTGGGGAGGGAGAGGGAAAATGAGCAGCAGATATTAAGGGCTCAAGTAGAAGGCACATGTTTTGAGAATGGTGATGGCAACAAGTGTACATATGTTCTTGACAGAATGGATGTATGGATTGTGATAAGAATTGTACAAGCCCCCAATAAAATGATTTTTTTTTAAAAAAGACCTACAGCCATGGAGACCCTGTAGGGCAGCTTGCCACATGTTGTCCCAGTGACTTAGAATTGCCTTCACAGCAAATTTTCTATGAGCTTCTTGACACCCCTCTCCATATTTATGTGCATCAGAAACAGTTAGACTGTGCAGATAATGTGCAATCCTTTACCCTTACTAAAAGCTCTTAATGATGACGATAGAAGAACACAGCCTTCAGTATAGATTGTAATAAAAATAGTGAAAACAGAAATCCTCACAACCGGGCTGATAAACAAGATCATAGTAAATGGAATTGTTGAGAGTTTACTATTTCTTGTACCCACACGCAGTGCTCATAGAGGCAACAATCAATAAATTAAATGCTGTGTTGCATTGGGGAATCTGCGGTTCAAGACCTTGTTAAAGGTCACTTGGAGGACTCACGTGTGTCAGGCCCACGCCAGCCTGTTTCCCAGCACTGTCTGTGACTCCTCCCAGCTTACTGCTCATTATATGCACTGGTCCCTCTGTTGTAGGTCCCTCTGTTGTAGCTTTACTGGTAGGCTTTCCCTCCTAAAATATACGATGAGATCGGTCTTGTCCACTGTGAATTGTGTCAAACTGCACCTCAGGTTTCAAAACTAATGAGGAATGGGTGCATTTTGAATCTTGGTGTTGGTGAAGAATATTTGGTCCATCATAGACTACCAGAAAAATGAGAAAAATCTATCTTGGAAGAAGTATAGCCTGAATGCTTCTTAGACTCTAGGATTGTAAGATTTTGGCTCATGTACTTTGAATCTATTATGTAGCAGGGCCAGTTCCTGGAGCATTGCTCAGTGAACAAGAGGAACCCCTGGATGAAGTGTGTGCATAAGCGACTGTAATGACAAGCCAGCCCTCCCTCAAAGATACCCCTCTTGGGGGAAGAGCCATCTCAGACACAAGGAGAAGCCCCAGGACTATTGCAAAGAGAGCACACCTGAGCTCTCCATCTGCAGTGGCAGAGGGCCAGAGACGGTGGCACGACTGACACTACGGGACACAGCATGGGTGCCAGGCCATGACCAGAAGCCAAGGCGATGAACGCATGAGATGGAAGGAAGGAGCAGCACTAGGACGGTGGGACGATGAGGCAGAACAAACTGGTCCAGGGAGCCATATAATCACCCATTACATGAGGTGGTTCCTCTATTTGTGTAGCTTCTCTGGAGTGTTTCCCTCATAGAATGTAGGATGCGATTGGTCTTGTCTGCCTAGAAACATGGCGGACTGCACCTCGTTTGTCATGAAGAAAAGGTTTGATAAATAAATTCCCACCATTCTTTGCCCTGAGCGGCCCCCAAAGACAATACAAGGAATATGTCAAACCTCAAATGATAACCATTGACCCACGAATGTACAAGACAAACAAGGAACAGTTTCTGTGAGTGAGGATTTCCGGTTTGGTGTAGATGTACATGTGAGCGCCTGAGACCTGAGACGGATGGATGGGTCACAGTCCTCAGAGAGCACTGGCCAGAGCACTGAGCTTGCCACCAGGAGTTGGTAGCTTTGGTCATGCTTGATCTATGGCATCCAGGATGAATCCAGAGACATCAGACAGGAAGGGGAAGGCATTGTGGGTCTAAAGAGCAGAGAGATAAAAAAGAAACGCATACAAGTTCAGTGTGAGTAAATGTAGGAGGAGTAGGGCGAGAAGGAGAATCAGGAAAGGAGCTTGAAATGCCATACTCTGAAAAGTAGCTAGAATTGATTCATGTGGGTTCTGCACGTGGCAATGGAAAGCCCTTGTGAAAATGGCACAGAGGCCATACCGGCCCTCCTTTGGCTTCCCCACTATCATGGGCAGGAGGCAGACATGCCTCAGCCCCCCATCTTTCTTTACCTATTCTGACAGCAACCACTCGTTCCAGCTCCCTGCCGGGGTCAGCAATTCACTGCAGTGGCCACGCAAAGACAAGACTCGCAGTCCTGGGGAGTTATTAAGGAAGTGAATAGGTGACCACAAGGAGGCAGGATCAGGGCACAGCAAGGATACAGTCACTGGCCCTGGTAACAATTTTCTCCAACCAGCAGCCAAGTCTCTCTCCAGCCCTCAGACTCCCAGCCCCATCCCTTGACTACCTGCCTCCCTGGACCAGGAAGCTCACCTATTGCTCTGCCTCATCAGAACAGCTCAGGTGTTCTCTCTTTCCAATGGCCCTGGAGCTTCTCTCTGTGTCTTTGGCTCTTCTCCCCAAAGGGGTGTCTTTGAGGGAGAGGTGGTTTTGTCTTTCAGCAGCACAGACCCCCAAGGGAACAAAGGATGTGAGCTGGTTCACACCCTCTATGCTAATACCGAGAATTAATCCTACCTTAATCCTCCCAGCGGCATAGCCCTCTAAAATGAAATGATAGCCCCAGGCAGAGTCCAGAATTATAATATCCCACATAAGGAATTGTGGCTAGGAGGCCCCTTTTAATTGACTACAACTCAACCCCCATATGTTTTGAGCTGGAAACTGGACCTCATTAGATTGTAGCAAGATCCCACTGTTCTCTTTACGTAAGAGAAAGCTTTATTTTTCTCTTGAGCAGAAACGTAAATTGCTTTCAGGCTCTCAATAGATAAGTTCTCTCTTGTAACAATAAGAAAATCCTTCTCAGTTATGCAATAAATAAATATCAGACTCTCAGACAACATCTTATAGTTAGTAGGTTCTTGAATTTTTGTTGCATTCAATGTTTATTTTTACCTGGTTTGTACACTTCAGCAAACACAAAACGAAGAATACTTTTATAGAGATTCTTTTTACAAAGACTCTCCATTGTTTTTCAAAGTCATTGGATGACTAAAGTTTAAACTTCCCTAGCTTGCCTTTAAAAAGTCTATTCTTTCAAGCGTGTTATCTAATCATCTTTCCCTGCAGTGTTTGTCATTTGCGTCCACTGGGAAGGCAGCATGCCACGAGCCGGGCCAGGAAAGAAACCCTGCTTTGGAAGAGTCCTTATTGAGTCAGCTGTGCTCATACCGCATGGGTCAAACGAGGGGAAGGAAAGCAATCCCAGAAGAGCAACTGCTACTTCATTCCTAGCATCCAAAAACAAAACTGCAAGAGAGCCGTAGTATTGAAATATCACCCTCAGACAGCCTTACCGTATGTGCTCAAATATAAGCCAACCTGAATATCTGCCGAGGCACAAAAACTGCATGAAAAATGTGCTAAAATACTTGGCTTATACTCGAGTATATATGGTATGTTAAAGTTACCTGGAAGAGGCGAAAAACAATAGGTATGAGTTAAAGAACAGAGAAACGCTCAGCTACTAACCACTTCAAATCCACCCCGGTGCCTCGGAAGAAAGGACATGGCAATCTACTTCCAGAAAGTCATCTTTTTGAAAACCTCTTTCCTGTTACACACCTGTCCCAGGGGTTGCTAGACGTCGGCATTGACTTGACAGCGCCCATGTCCATCCACACCCTCATTTACTCCAGACACGATCAAGAAATTAATAATTCCAATTGCTTTCCAGAAAACTTGTACAGTAGAGCATCGTTCCAAAAATGACTGCTAGTCTCAGACAGACTTGAGTCATTGACTGATTCTGCCACCTAAATTTTATGTCCTGGTGTGAACCATTTACTCTGAGAACTGTGTTTCTTAGCCTGCCCAATATGGATACAAGTAGTACCTGCTTCCAAGACACGCTTCAACGATTACATGAGTTAATTCATGAAGACCCAGGACCTGGTGAGCGTGGATCCCGACAAATTGATGGCTAATGTTATGGCAATTATCTCTTATTTACAGACAGAGTGAAAGAGCACCCAAATCACTGCCCCTTATCAATACTGATTATTTCCAAGAGAAAACATTGCTAAGAGCCATGACTACAGAGTGGACTAAGAGCTATTCTTATTTTATGAGGGAGATCATGTATTCAGGCACATTGAGAGACAAGTCCAGTACAGGGTGACAAGGCCCTGGCAACAGAAGTTAGGGGGACTGCTTGAATAAGAAACGAAGCACACAATCACCTGTAGGTGTGTAAGTAAAAAAAATGTCACAGAAGAGAGTTCCCAGAGCTCAGTCGTGAAGGTCGTGTATGAGTCAGTTGTCCAAAGAGAAGCGGAAGAAAGTGTTTGGGGCAGAGACCAGGGCACACGCAGTGTTTTATAAATCCGAGAGGTGAGTGGGGTATGTTCAAGGAAGCCGAGGAACTTTCATTGGGCTATGCAAAGAAATGGCACGCTGGGAACATCAGTACACCTCTTCAGTTTCACAAGAGGGCAAGAGGCTCAAGGTCAACCACCCAAGACAGCTTCTGACAAAGCAGAGGTCAGATATGCTCCTATCTTCTGAATATGTATATTTTTTTAACAGTTCTGACATCAGCCATCCCTCCTATTTATTTCTCTGCTAAGTTTGGTCATGTGTTGCCTTCTCACTGACAGTGCTCATGATTATAGGGCTTAGTAGAGAAGTAACAGCTTTCAATTCAGGATCAGCAATGATTCAGAGTACTATTCTTGTCCACAGGCTTTTGATCCCTCAGCCAGACTTCTGTCCTGCTGAGCAGGTAGTGCAGAAGTCCCGGTTCTGCTCACAAGTGCTCAGAACCATCCTCACACTGCAAGTAAGCCTTTGTCCAAAGGGCTCAGCTCTCATTCCATGGAGCACCGTGTAAGTGCTTCTGTGTAAGTGCCAGAAGGCACAACCCACTCTGCTGGCAAGTCTCCTCCCCAAAGACACTGTTTGTGTGCTCTATGAGCCAGAAGCCTGTCTCCTCTCTCATACTGCTCACCTGGCTCCACTGTCATTGTTTCTCTGCTTCTTGCCATCTCTCATCTCCTGTGCTGCAGCTCTCTGTCGGCCTGCCATCTCTCTCTCCTGGATCAAGAAGGCCATCAGTGCAGGGATCCCTGGTCTTTACAAGGGGAACCCAAGGTTGGGTTTTTGTCCCTAGCTCTTCTTGATGGTAGTGAGAGCCCCCACTTTCTGCCCACGGAATGGTTCGTTTTAAGCTGAGCAGGATGGCAAAACCAGTAGTCCAGGACTCAAACAAAGCATTGCACTGGGTAAATCTTCTGCACAAGACCTTTTCAACAGTGTTGAAAAGCAAGGATGTTATTGTGAAGACTAAGATGTGCCTGACCCAAGCCACAGTTTGTTTGTTAGTTTGTTTCCATTTCCATATATGCCTGTGAACGTTGAGTATTGAATAAGGAAGAGTGAAGAATTGATTGATGCCTTTGGATTATTATGCTGGAGAAGAATATTGAAAGTATCATTGGCTGTCAAAAGAACAAGCAAACCTTTCTTGAAAGACGTACCAGGTGGTACCCCCCAAAACTGGATATTTTTTTTCAAGGCTATGCTCCATCACACTTAATACATTTGTCAAATCTGAGATTCCATTCTTGGAAACATTTTCCAGACTCATCTGTTTGGATGGCTCACAGCACCTCCCTCATTTTTTCCTTCCCTTCTTCTATGTTGTCCTTTCATGTCCCTCTTCACTTGAAGAAACAAAAAAGAAGTCACTCAGAGAGAGGTCGGGTGAGTCAGATACATGGGGCAAGAGAGGCGTGCTGTTTTTTGCCTCAAACTGTTGCACAGATGGCTGTTTGAGCAGGTGTGTTGTCGTGGCTGCAAAGCAGTCTCCTGTCTGCCACAACCCAGCCCTTTTGTCCCGGACTATTACTGATAACTTCCCCACCTCTTCAATGGTCTGTCATCCATCTTCCAGCACAATTGCGTAAATTTTGTGGATATTTTCATTCATCCAGGAAGTTGACGGATGTCCAGAACAAGGTTTGTCATTCATCAACATCTCACCTTTTTGAAATGAGGAAACCACTCATACACCTGCGTTTTTCCCATATGCTGTTCCTGTAAGCTGTGTTCAACTCAAACCTAAGAGCGATGATTCTGAGCCTGGCACGGCATCAGGCGGGGCTTCACTCTGTTGTACAAAAGGTTGCTGTGATTGTGAACCAGTTTGCAACAACAAGGATAGAAAAACTAGACAGTTGCCTCTTTTGAGTTCCAAAGACCTTATTTACAAACTCATCCCCAGTCATTTGGTGGGAGTGGAAAACACCAGGGCTAGACATGCCATGTGAAGTACCTCAC
Source organism: Tenrec ecaudatus (assembly GCF_050624435.1). NCBI lineage: Eukaryota > Metazoa > Chordata > Mammalia > Afrosoricida > Tenrecidae > Tenrec > Tenrec ecaudatus. The sequence goes on along the minus strand of NC_134531.1, from coordinate 155,304,173 downwards.
GGAACTCAAGGCTGAGCTTTGATGGAGGAAGGCACTCTACCCAGAGAAAACACCAAGCGCAAGAGCATGGACGTAAGGGGATGATGGCACACGATGTGCTGATGTGGAGCTTACACCTCTGTAGGACACGCTTTACAAATCACGTGGTGCTCTTTTGTTTCAGAGCAGACAGTAGAAAGCCAAAGGGTTTCGGGAAGTTTCCCAAACTTCAAGGTTCAGTTCAGTACAAAATCAATACTCTGCCTTTGATGGAAGGTTTCTTCTGTGTGTGTGTGCATGTGTGTGTCTGTGTGATGCAGTGTATGATCCCTTCCTCTATAGGATATAAACGATGACAAAACTATAATCTTAAAGCAAGACCATACCTATAAATGTACAATATGTATAAAGGTACATATTGAAATGTCATTCTATTGAGCATGAAGTTGTTTTAAAATGAGGAAATGTAAGCTTCATGTCAACCAAATGATCTAGGAATGACAGCTCAAAGCAGGCAGCTATATAATTTCTTTAAAATGTTTAGTATCTTCTAAGTTAAGAAATCAGAGTCACACATATTAGCTTTACTCTCCACGTTATTTCTTTAGATCTTATTCTGGTAAAGAGGGCACAGGGATAGCTCATGTTAAAGTGAGGGGAACATGTGATTTTTTGTTGCCTGTCTGCACATTTCCTTGACTCATTAGGGCTGCTGATGAGTTGGCATCTCTCCCTGGCAGTGAGTTTGAGTTCTTTAGATCACCAGATCGCTCCCACTCTTCAGCCACAGCACGTGCATGGGCCACACAAAGTGGCTGTATACCCATAACCCTGCATTTAGACCCAGGAGAATATAGGGGGCACAGAGAGTAGAGTTGATACTTACCCGCACAGTAATAGTTTAAAAAAACTATAATTACTCAGTCTATCATTTCCCATTTTTTTAGTATGTTTTCAACAAGAATGTCTTTGTAATGAGCTAGACTCATATGATCTAGGAGAAGTAAAGATAATAATGAGAAATTGTGCTCTCATTTGAGAAATCTGTCTAACAATCATATGACTATATTTTAAATTGTTTAGAGAGATTTTAAATGTGTAAATATATGATCTTTTAATATTTAGGTTTGATTATTATGTTTCACTGGAATGATGCATATGTTCTGTTCTGGAGATTTGGACCTAAAATTTCTGGGCATTCTAATAAAACTTTTTTCTACAAAAACATTAATTTTGTGCTTAAAATTTAAGAATCTCTGGAAGCACTGTTGGGAAGTGTCTCCTTTGATGTTCTTCAAATTCATATGATTTTACTGAAAATCTCAGGTAGTGTCTCATTGTCTCTAGCGATGACTCACTTGCTTTTAGTAGCAACTAATCATAATAGTAATGAGTATTATATCAATGAGAGGGAACAGAAGAAAGTTAAATTAAAGCCACCAAGAACAGTCACAAGAATGTATTTAGTGTTTTATTATGTGATAAACCCTGAGCATAATGTTTTAATAGCACATTCCCATTTAGTCCTCAGAGTACCAATAAGAGATTGCTGTTGTTCTCCGCTGCCGAGTTGGCTCAGACTCATAGGGCCTTTTGTACAACAGCACGAAACACTTCCAGTCCTGCGATATCCTCAAACATTGTTATTGTGTTTGAGCCCCTTGTTGAAGCCACTGCGTCCATCCATCTCCTAGACAGCCTTCCTCTCTTCCTGCCGCCCTACACTTTTCTAGGGACTGGTCTCTCCTGATAACATCTCCAAAGTGCATGAAACGAAGTCTTACCATCTTTGCTTTTAAGAGGCATTCTAGCTATAATCATCCCAAGACAGATTTGTCACATATACTGATGCTTAAAGGGCTAAGGCAGTGTAGATACACAGGACACAAGGTTATTTGGCAGTAGTCAGGATATTTGCCCATATGAAATTATTCCACTATCTGATGATATTAACTCTGAAAATAAAATAGTAGAACTTCTCATCAGGAGCTCTTGTGGCATAGTGCTTACAGGTTGGACTGTGAAACACAAGGTTGACAGTTCAAAGCCACCACTTGCTCCTCTGGAGAAAGCTGAGATGGCAGTGATTTTTTAAAAATCATTTTATTAGGGGCTGGTACAATTCTTATCACAATCCATACATCCATCCATTTTGTCAAGAACATATGTAAATTTGTTGCCATCACCATTCTCAAAACATTTGCCTTCTACTTGAGCCCTTAATATCTGCTGCTCATTTTCCCTCTCCCTCCCCACTCCCCCTACCTCATGAACCCTTCATCATTCATAAATTATTATTATTTTGTCATATATTATACTGTCTGACGTCTCCCCACACCTTATTCTCTGCTGTCCCTCCCCTAGGGAAGAGATTGATTACAAGAGATTCTTGTAATCAGTTCCCCCTTTCTACCCTACATTCTCTCCACCCTCCAGGCATTGCTACTCTCACCACTGGTCCTGGAGAAGTCACCTGTCCTGGATTCCCTGTGCTTCTAGTTGCTATCTGTACCAATGTACAACCTCTGGTCTAGCCAGATTTGTAAGGTAGAATTGGGATCATGATAGTGGTGGTGAGGAAGAAGTATTTAAGAACTAGAGGAATGTTATATGTTTCATCGTTGCTACCATGCACCCTGCCTGGTTCATCTCCTCCCCACACCCCTTCAGTAAGGGGTGTCTGGTTGGCTACCATTGGGCTTTGAATCTCCACTCTGCACTCACCCATATTTCAATGATGTGATCTTTTTGTTCCTTGATGCTTGATACTTGATCCCTTCAACAACTTGTGGTCACACAGGCTGGTGTGTTTCTTCCATGTGGGCTTTGTTGCTTCTAAGTTAGATGGCCACCTGTTTATCTTAGAGCCTTTAAGACTCCAGAAACTATATCTTCTGATAGCTGGGCACCATCAACTTTCTTCACCACATTTGCTTATGCACACGTTTGTCTTCATTGATCAAAACAGAGAGGTGGGCACCCACTGATATGGTTTTTAGCTCTTTGATGTCTGATAACTGGTCCCTTCTGCACCTTGTGGTCAGACAGGCTGGTTTGCTTCTCCCATGTGGGCTTTGATGCTTCTGAGCTAGATGGCCACTTGTTTATCTTCAAGCCTTTAAGATTCCAGATGCTATATCTTCTGATAGCTGGGCACCATCACCCTTCTTCGCCACATTTGCTTATACACACATTTTTCTTCAGCAATCATGTCAGGAAGATGTGCATCCTGGAATGCCAATTTATTAGAACAAAGTGTTTTTGCATTGAGTAAGTGCTTGAGTGGAGGCCCAATGTCCATCTGCTGCCTTAGTACTAAACCTCTAAATATGTGCACATAGATCTGTTTCCCCACATCCACATAAATATATTTACATATGTACATTCCAGTCTTTGGATCTCTATAAATACCCTTTGTCATCTAGTTCTTTCCTGTATTTCCTTTTATTTTCCTCTTGTCTCACTATCATGCTCAGCCTTCATTTGGGTTTCAGTAATTTCTCTCGGTTACCTTGCCCTTGCTGAATCCCTAACAGGCCTCTCACACCCTCCTTGCCATTGATTTTGGATCACTTGTTGCTCCCCTGTCCCTGGGTTGGTCAGCACCACCTCCTTGCCCCCTCCTCCCCGTCTCCCATGTCCCCCCAGAACCATCGGTCCCGTTGTTTTCTCCTCCAGACTATTCATCCAGTCTATCTTATCTAGATAGAGCTGTAGAGATAATAGATGGCAGCAAATTTTATAGAGTTATTTGTCACCAGAAAAAAAATCTCTAGGTAATCCATAAAGACATCACCAGCCCTTATTTGGAACTTCATCTTCAATCTTCAAGATGAAGAGTTTGGACTAGATAGTTTCTATCGTTCTTTTCAGGACTTGCCCTGGTTTGCCCAGGACTCAAAGTACTATCTAGGGCTGCCAGTGCTAAAATTGGGACAATCTGGGGTAAATCTGAATGACTGATCACCTTATCCACCACCTGATGTAGTGACCTCACTACTCTGGTCACAGGCATTTATTGGAGTATTCTCTGAACTCCTTTGAGAGGGACCTGCTGCTCCTGACTTACATTCTTGAGGACCCAGAGCACTGAGCCATATGGATGGACCAGGGCATGCACTCCCTTTCCCATTGTATGCTTCACTCACCAGGATGATTTTCCCTTTCTTTCTTTCTTTTCACTTCAAAATTAGAGGCTCGTAGTTTGTCTTGTGAAATGTGCCTTTGTATTAATATTTGAGGACACCTGCTGAGAAAACTACCGCAATTGGAATCAACTCTAAAGGATCTCCACTGATAAAGGAGAATTGAGTGCAATCAGCAATAGCTGATACAGTGGGTTAAGCAGAGGGTTGTTTAAAAGATCAGCAGTTTAAACCTACCAACCGCTCCCTGGAAGCCTGCTTCCAGAAAGACGAAAAGCTTTGGAAGCCCTGGGGAACCGTTCTTCCTTGGCCTAGAAGTTCGCCGTGAGTTGGAAGCAACTCAATGACAGTGGGCTTTACTCTCTAGCATGTCTGCTACGTATTTTAGGTGCTGTGAAATTGGCTCGGACTCATGGAAGCCCACGCACAGCAGAGTGATACATTGGCTGGTCCGGTGCCTGACTCGTGATCACTGGTCTGCGGATTGTTGCAGCCACTATGTATGCTGAGTGTCTCCTAATGGAGAGGGCTCATCTGCCAGCACTGTCTTGAATGACATTTTGTTGTAATCATTACGGTTTTAGTTGGCTAATTTTTAGAATTAGGTCATCAGGTCTTTCTTCCTAGTCTAAGTTTGGAAGGTCCATTGAAACTTGTCTACCATGAATGACCCTGCTAATATTTGAACTACCAGGGAAATTGCTTGCAGTATCAGCAACACACAAGTCAATGCAGTAAGACAAAATGATAGGTGGGCAAACTGACAGATGGGTCATGCTTCATATGCACACTACCTAAATCCTGGTCTCTATTATTATCCATACTTTAAGGTTAAGGATCCTGAGACCCAGAGAAATTTGAGTGACCTAGTAAAGTTAATTCACCAATTTTAGCTGAGATTTGAGCTCTGATTTCTCTAAATTCGGGGTGCTAGTTCTCCCCAGGAAGACAGTGGCTTCTGCAGTGTACAAACAGGCATACTCTCCAGTTTACATGAATGTGAGTCCCGCTCGTGGTCCTAAAGCTGTTACATATTTGGTTTCTTTTGATCCCTGATGTTCTGCCCAGGCAGAATATTGGGGTGATTTCTTAAAAAACTATGAAAACTGCCACCTATGCTTCTATTATTCCCCACAAATTTAGAAATTCCCCATGTCCTAGAACATAAATTACTTTGACTTTTTAGTCTTAATTCTTATTTTAAAAAAGTAAGATACATTTACATAAAAAAGTCAGTGTGAATGTAAAAAGCAAAAACAGAGCAGAGCTAAAATCTCATACATTTGGCAGCTCAGTCACTATGAATGAACATATTAAAATAAAATTTAGATATGATCTATAAAAAGTTTATATCCAGTATATGGCATTAGAAAAATCCACAATTTTAACTATAAATCATGGATATAGATCTTGGTTTTTGTTTAATTAGCTAAAACTTTTATAATATCTAGGAATAAATTCTGACAAAATTATGGAAATTTCCTTAGCTTGATTCTGAAGTAATCTTAGTGAATAATGTAATAGTGGCAAAAAGTAAACATTTATTCTAACTAGCAATCCATAAGATGGATAATTTCACACAGGACTGTAGAGTTGAGAGTTCACAAGCTAAGATGTGTGACTAAGTAATGTTGTTCTTAGTAGATTATTGGAGTTGGCTTTGATTCATAGTAACCCAGAATGTATAAAACTCACTGCCATTTACTCAGTGCATACTCAGAATAACCCCATAGGATGGGATAGGAGTGCCCCTGTAGTTTACTGAAATGATAACTCTTTATGAGAGTAGAAAACCTCATCTTTCTCCTAAAGCGCTGCTGGTGGTTTCAAACTGCTGACCTTGTGGATCACAGCTCAACTCTTAAGGACTACCCAACCCAATGTATAACAGAACTAAATGGTGCCTAATCCTGGACCATTCGTACAATAAAAGGTATATATGAGCCCATTGCCAGGCCTATGTCTCACTGGAGGTCTTCCTGCTCTTCACTGACCCGTGTTTTTAAAAACATGGTGTCCTTCTCCAAGCATTGGTCCCTCAAGCTCACCTATCCAACGTTATTAAGACAAAGTCATTCTCCCCTCATTTCTAAGGAGCATTCTGGATGTACTCCTTCCAAGTCAGATTTGAAATAAATCAAGAGATAGTATTAGGGACCAGAGTGGAACTGCAATCAATCTGATTTCACCTCAAAATTATTCAGAAAGCTTAATTTTTATCTATAATATTATATGCCATATTTCCATTCACCTAATTAAATCAGCCATCTTTCTTCCATCCATGGAGAATTAGATGAACTTTCCTGTAGGGGACATAGTTCCTCCTAATTAATTACATCATCTTAACATTTTCTTTTCATTAAACACTCAGTGTGTTTCTTCTGCTGCTCAGTTATTCTCTCCTCTTTGCCAGTTGTTGTTTTTCAGTAAAGGAATTGAATGTTAGTTACCTGAATACTAATGAGAAATAAAGAAATTACAAATTTTATGTCTCCTAATGAGGTCCATTTATCTTGAGTCATTAGTTCTAAAATCCTTTAAGAAAAATCAAGAAGACCTCATTTGAAAATATGTGTGTGTACAATATAATTAGTTTCTGAATTAGTCACATGCTGGCTTATATTGACAGTCAATATTAAACAAAGAGCTTGAATTTTGCATATTATCAAGCTGTAATCAGACTCATCCTTAGTCATATCTTATTTGTGGACATTCAAAGGCTTGTGCAAGTGTATGATTAACCAGTTAATGAGGATTATCATGCTAATATTAAAATACAAATTTATCAGTAGCCATACTTTGATTTAGAACATTTTCCCCTAACTATCTAGACAAGGTACCATAGATCCTTCTATCATCTGTATGAGGGACCCAAAACCAAACTCACTGTCTTTGAGTGGATTTTGACTTATACCATCCTGATGGGAAAAATTAAAATGACCCCTCTGGGTTTCTAAGACAAACTCTTTCAAATCAGAAAATGTGTGTTCCAGTGTTGTATCCTTTCACAGTACTTATTCCCTCTGTATCTTGAGCAATAAATCAGAGAATCTGAATCTCATGAAGAATAGCACATCAGGATGGGAGGAGGGCTTATTACAAACATATCTCATGCAGATGACACAACCTTGCTTAGTCAACGTGAAGAGAACCTGAAGCACTTGATGATGAAGATCAAGTAGTAAAACCTTCAGTATGGATCGAGACTCATTGTAAAGAAAACCAGAATTCTCGCAACTGGACCGATAAGGAACAGAGATATACATTGGTAAATGGAAAAACAATTGGAATTGTCAAGGATTTAGTCTTGCTTGGGTCCACAAGCAGTGCCGATGGAAGTAGTATTGCCCTGAGTAAATCTGCTGCACAAGGCCTCTTGACAGTGTTGATAAGCAAGAATGTCACTCTGATGACTGGGGCGCGCCTGCCCTAAGCCATGGTATTTTTAATTGCTTCATATGCATGTGAATTTTTGACATGAAATAAGGAAGACGCAATAAGAATAAATGTATTTGAATTATGGTGGTGGTGAAGAATATTGAAAGAATGATGAACTGCCAAAAGACAAAAAATCTGCCTCCTGTACTTTGAACATGCTTGTTATCAGGAGACCAGTCCCTGGAGGATATCGTGCTTGGTCCAGGAGAGGGGCAGTAAAAAGAGGAAGGCCGTGGACAAGATGAATTGAAATATTGGCTACAACAATGTGCTCAAACATGTTTTTGAAAATGTGAGGATGGTGCGGGGCTGTACAGTATTCCGTTCTGTTGTGTGTACATTCGCTATGAGTCAGAACCAACTCAAAGTCACCTTGAAACAGCAATATAAGAAAAAATTGAAGCCATTGCCTCTTGACATTTATCCCACGTAGGCTTCTCACTTCTGCAGGCTGAATTTTCATTTCTCGGTGAGTCAGAATTGTGATCTCTATGAGTTTGAAGGCGTTTCCCTAACCCTCTCCCAATGGGTTGTGCACGCTAATCGGGCGGTATTGCCATCATGAGGGAGTCAGGTCGTGTTCCTCTTCCGTGCTCCTTGAGTCTGGGGCACCTAATGAAGGCTAAAGGTGAAAGACCAGGAGGGACGGAGGGAGGATCCGGAAGATTTTCCAAGGAATTCCTGTAGGATAGCTCTGGTCTCATAGGAGAGGACATCATCAAAGAAGGAGCAAAGTGCATTGTCATGATGGAAAAAATTCCTCAGTGCAAATTTCTGTCCCAGAAGATCGCAGCAAAAGCCAGTGTTTTGATTGGGCATTATTTTGACGGCATCTTAGTGAAAATGAATTCAAGGCACTACTGAGAGAACTTGTCCTCAGCCACCCATTGACTTGGGTTTAAATACATTTTGCTTGGGATAAACTTGTGCACATAGAACTGTAACCTTCATAGCACTATTTTGGACTTATCTTCTATTTCTGCAAAACCTTTGAACATCACAGAAGTGGCATATTCCAAATAAAAACTTGACTATAAATCATGGGTTAAGTATTACCTGGTTTTAATTTTAGGCTCTGCCTTGTGTGCTGGTCATTTGGAACATCTCTTTATCTGCGACGCAAACAGAATGTTGTATCTTCTTTTGGCACCAGAGAAGAGCTGTAAGAATCAATGATACCCTGTGCTTTAGATCCTGTAGTTAATGATGAAACTAACTTTATAATATTATAAGAAAAGTGATTAAACACATATGACTCTTTTGTTCATGACATATACGCTTATTTCCTCCAATTAATTCTACTGTAACAGCGGTCTTCTTCCACCGCCTGAAACCATCTGCTGGGAACTCCTTTCAAATGATTGGTAGGATAAGAAGGAAAATCCATCACCCTTAAAGTATATTAACTTGAAAATACGACACAAATAATCTTTGTGTCATAAATAGTTTCCTTTCAACCCACATGCAACTAGAAAGTCAAAGAAAGCCATGGTGAGGATGAAGGGACGCATTCTTTTCATTTCCGGGAGCGGGCACAGAGTTGCCAGGGTTCGCCTTTTCCATTCCCATCCCTGACTTCCGCTGACACTGCCTCTTTGTGCAGCCGGGACAGCTTTCCACAGAGGCTTGCCAATGACCAAAGAGCATATTTTTTTGGTGATAAAGAGACAACAAGGCTCCCTTTTGCAATCTAAAATTTAAATAATTCCTCTTTTGTGTGTGTGAAATCCTAGTGCTGGAGCCAACAAAAATGTCCTCCCCCAAATCTTAATGCTGAACGAGTTGTTTAAAAAATAATAACCTAGAGTTATAAAGTAAAATACTTTACTAGCATGTAACATACAGACAAAACTTGCTGGTTGTCATAAGCACACTCAAATGTGTTTTTATTTTTGAATCTTTCCCTCCACCTTTTAAAATTTACATGAGTTCTAATTTTCCTCAAAAGTTATTGAGCTTTTCAGAATTGTTTTATAACTTTACACTTAAAAAATTAGGTCAAGAAGGGACCTCTGTTGAATTTTCCTTTAAAATATTTATACATAATTCAGGAAGAACATGTAGCTAGTCACTACTGTTTGGGGAAGTAGAGTGATTGTTGTTATTGTCCTTGTTGTTATGTTGTTTACTTTTCTGTAATTGCCAGGTTATCTTTCATTTACATTTGTGGCTTTTATTCCAAGGGAAAAGAAAACCATCAATAGTATACTGAACTCCAACCTCTAGATTTGAATTATTTTCATTCTAGTCTTTAGGTGTAATCAAATTTTTAGAAATCACACTCATCTTGTTGGGATATTTAAATTACTTCTTTATCATTCTAGAGTTATTAAGGCATCCTGCTGTGTCCTCACAAGAGCTGAGTCCGGAGCGTTATCCACATGGGGGGTTTCCACTGAACAGCTTTGTGAAAATCATTCTGTTTACAGAGAGGCAAACTGGGGCAATGTTTTAAAAGTTGTCATTTGTACTCATTGTTTTTAGTTCACTCTCATTCCTAAAAATAACACACAGTTGACTAATATGAATTGAATGTAGTTGTTTCTGGAGCTTAAGTCCTTGTTTGATAGTATTTCCTGTTTGGGTAAATCATATGCTAAATTATCACCAGGTATCCTGGCATTTTCTGAAAGCTGGCTCAAATGCAGATTCTTTGCTTTGACTCCATCCTCCTGAATCAGAAGGCACAGAGAGTGGGCCATGTTCTTCAGATGACTGATTCTGATGCACACAGAGCTGCCCTTTGAATCCAAAGCATTCAGCTTGTCTTTCTTGGACAGGAAGCTGGTCTGCAATGGGTAGGAATAGGTAGGAATCCAAGACATAAAATAGCTGGAAGGGAGTCACTCTGATTAAAAGGCTTTCCAGGAGCTTCACCTAGAGACCCTCCCCTTGCTTTCCTCCTCCCCAAGGTCCTGAAACATCACCATTTACCAGGTTCCACTTAGAAATCACGTGCTATCACCTAGCTCCCTCTTGAGGGTCTGGCACTCAGCATAACTGACCTAATCAACGCAGCCCACTCTGAGGTAAGCTCTGTGGTGCTAGGAATGTTGCACTGCATTGTTCATGGACTCCCTGGCATCTACAACTATTCGAAACACACACTAGGCTTTCTTTATGTATTTGGTTAAGGAATAAAGGGTTCAAGTACACAGTGATGGGAACCCAAATGAGTACCGTCTCTCTGATCATGGGCAAGTTATTCCTTTGTCAGGTGGGGCTTGGACTACACGATCTTTGATGTTCCCTTCTTCCTACGCATCTTTGATTCTGTAAATGAAATTCTGTTGCTGTCTCACAGAACCAAGGTTGGCATTTAGGACATTCAAAAGAGCTGGTCATAATCTCAGACTTGATTATATATCTTGTTTTTATATATGGAAGTAAGTATTATTGTGTGGGAATTGTGCCCTGTTAAATTTGAGTAACAGAATAGTAAATGCTTAGTTTTCAAATAAAAATTGAGCAACACTGCTAGGAAGTCTGTCTTCACTTTCGATCCTTCTCTCAAGAGATTGCCACCTTTACACTATGTGGTTTGTCTTCTTTCCCAGCATTTTCCATGTGGTGACCCTTAGATTTCTATTGTGTGAGACATCTTTAGATTTATTTTGTCAGTAGTCAATTTGCCAGTCCAACACGACTTTTAGAACGAAATCTGAACACATTAATCTAAAGCAACCATTTTTTCTTTTTTTTTTAATATTAGCAATCACTTCTGAAGCAAAAACTAATGAGTTACTTTTTACATCTCCCAAACTAAACCCATAGCCATAGAGTGGATTCCAACTAGTAGTGATTCTATAGGATAAAGTAGAACACCTCCACAGGGCTTCCAAAGCGATAGATCTCTGCAGAAGGGAAACTGCCATGTTTTCTTCTCACAGAACAACTAATAGGTTTGAATTACTGACCTTTTGCTTCAGAGCTGAGTGCTTTAACAACCTAGCACTAGATAGTTCGATTCTAGATATCTAGCACTAGAGCTTCAATTTTTTTTTTTTACGTGAAAAGAAAACCAAGTTGCCTGTTGTTATCGAATAGCACAGGATAGTGTGAAGATCATAGTTTGGTCTCATCATTGCAAACTGACAGAATTTTAAATGATACCAACGTCATTTATGGAAACACTTGAGTTCGGTAGAGGGAGATAGAGGGAAAGTATATGCGTACAACTTAGATCAGCTATTTTATTTAAAGGTGAATGTAAATGAGCACATGAGTTATTTCTAGAAGGAGAGTGTGTGGTTACACCTTAGATTATCTACTGAAAGAGAAATATAAATGAGAAAATAAAAGATTCCTGGTAACTAAAGTCTTCATATTTCTGCATATTTTGGAAGGAATGCTAGCATGGAGATTCTGATTATGTTTTGTGATTTTTGACTATGTGGACCTTTTAAAAGTATCATGAAAGCCTAAAAATCATGCATTTTGACAAACAGGCATTTTAAACTGAAGAAATTAATTTATATTTGTGCTAATTTAGGCAGAAACTATCTACACCTGAGTTATTTATAAAGGCAACAGTATTGTGAAAATAAGATCATGTAGATGGACAATCATTTTAGCTATTTCAAGCCTTGGGCTATTTGTCCCTCTGTATTAATGACCATGAGGATGTAAAGCACAGGACCAGGCAGGGCTGTGTTCCACTACACATAGGGTTGCTCTGGATCAGAACCAACTCAATGGCACCCAACAAAAACATAATTGCACAAATGTCACCTTCCAGCATTAGCTGTCTCACTGGTTAGATTAAAACAGAGTTTCCCAACGATAGCACTTGGGATTTTGGAATAGCATGTTGTCTATTGGAATGCATGTAAACAGCATATCAAATCATTGATGCTATGGACAGTGTTGCATAGAAAGAGGAGCCTGGTGGTGTAGTTGGCTATGTGACAGGCTGCCAACCACAGGTCAGCAGTTTGAGCCCACCAGCCACTCCTTGGGAAAAAGATGAGGCTGCTCCCATCAAGACTTACTGCCTTGAGACTCCCAGGGTGCAATTCTACCCTTACGGGCCCATGATGAGTCAGCATTGACTCTGTGGCTATCACGTTGGTTTGATTAATGAGGTGGTATTGACTCATTGGCACAGAGTTTGATTTGGACGATTTCAGAGAATGAGGCTAACGAGGACATAGAAGCAACTATATCATGTCAGTAATGTGTTTTTCTAAGATACAATCAGATGACTTAGACTTCTTAAAGTGTGGGATTAAAGTCACCTTGTTTACCACTATTGCAATCTTTCATGTCTTAAGGTGTCACTGACTTTGTAGTAACAGGTTCCTTTAAAATTAATGTGTTTCAAGCTGTTCATGGGAGACCATATGGGAACCCAGCAAGGATGGAAGAAGCATGTGCTATAGATCAGGTTCACAAGATACATTACACCTCAATCTCAGCTTTGCCGTTCCCTGACCTTATTCCTTATGTAGTGAGCTCGGTGTTCTGATCTGTAATGTAGCTACAAGAATATCTGGTAGCTTACAAATCTGGCTAGACCAGAGGATGTACACTGGTACAGATAGGAACTGGAAACACAGGGAATCCAGGACAGATGACCCCTTCCGGATCAGTGGTGAAAGTGGCGATACCTGGAGAGTGGAAGGAAGTTGGGATAGAAAGGGGTAACCGATTACAAGGATCTACATATAGCTTCCTCCCTGGGGGATGGACAACAGAAAAGTGGGTGAAGGGAGACAACAGACAGTGTAACATATGACAAAATAACAATAATTTATCATTTATCAAGGGTTCATAAGGGAGGGGGAGTGGGGAGGGAGGGAGAAAGCGAGGAGCTGATAACAAGGGCTCAAGTAGAAAGCAAATGTTTTGAGAATGATGATGGCAACAAATGTACAAATGTGCTTGTACAATGGATGTATGTATGGATTGTGATAAGATTTGATTTTTTTTAAAAAAGAATATCTGGTAGGAAGATAAATAGTGATGTGAAGTGACTGACACATGCCAACTACTCAACAAATGTAAGTTTCCTGCCTTAGGCTACCATGCAGTTTCTTAGTAAACCTGCAAGACAGACACTTGTTACATCACAATGAAGAATATCATGATTAGATGATTAAACTCCACAAAAAGACTCAGATGTGCAGAAACAAACACATGCTTGCTGAAGTGGAGGGGCACAAGAAAAGAGGAAGGCCCTCGACTAGATGGGGTGACATGGTAGACACAACCATGGCCTCAGGCATAACGATTGTGAGGATGGCGCAGGACAGAGGGTGTTTGGTTCTGTTGAGCATAGGGTAGCTATGACTCAGCAGCAGCTAACAGCAAGAACAAGAAACGCCATGCATATTTAGTAGAGAGCGCATATTTTTCCTAGGATTAAACTGTATTATCATTTTTAAAGTATCTTAAATTCAATTTTCAACTTATCTATTAGAATACGTTGTTGGGAGCCCTGGTGGTATTGTGGGTATGCATTGGGCTGTGATCCTCAAAGTCAGCAGTTCAAAACTACCAGCACCGCCATCGGAGAAAGACTGGTCTTTCTATGCCCATAAAAACAATTACAATCTTGGAAACACACAGGGGATCACTGTGAGTTAGCACTGACTTGATGGCAATGAGTTTCGATTTTAGTGAAGATAAATGAAGCTTAAAAGATTGACTATGTCCATATTGTTGGCAAGTTTATAGAGCAAGTGAAGTTATTTCACACCACAGGGGGAAGAAATGTTAAATAGTACACTACCTCGGAAAGTTTAACAATTTCTTAAATGTTAAATATATGTCTAATCTATGGCTCAGCTATTCTATTTATAGATATTTATCTAAAGAAACAAAAGCATATCTACATAAAGACTTATATAAGAATGTGCTGAATGGTTTAATGTTCAACATTTTCAAGGTGAAGAAAAATTCAAATGTTCAATTAAGAGCTTACTCTATAAACAAATTATGGAACATCATTTTAATGAAATAATACACAACAATAAAGAATAAATTATTGATTCATAAAACATGAATCCATTTCTAAATTTTTAAATAAGACAGATAAAATTGAGTACATAATTTATTATTCTATATTCATAAAACCCCAGGACATATAAACCCTTCTATAATAATGGAGAGCAGCTCAGTTGTGCTCCAGGGGTGGATGATTGAGAGCATAGATTATGAAGCAGCAGAAGGAACTTTTATTAGATGTCAAATGAGTTCATTGTCTTGATTGTTTCACAAGTGAATATGGAATCCCAAACTGATCAAAATATGTGCAGTTGACTGCTCATCATTTTAACGTCAATAAAATTGTGCAAAAATATCTTAAATTTCCAGTATCAGGGGGAATGTGTAACTCCTCCAAATAAAACCCCAAGAAGCATAGTTGTATCTAGGTTATCATTTCCCAATAACTGAATCCAATGTTAATTTAAATTAATGCATTAAATAAATGTGTTCATTAAAACTGAACATCGTTCACCATTAGCTTTTCTAAGGTTCTGCATGTCTACATAAAAGGTTTGGAAAAGTGTGAGATGAGGTTACAGATGACAGAGCCATTATTTCAAATTTTTAGTCCAACGTCAATGTTTTTATAGACTATTCCTAATTTTGTCGTTTCACTACCATCTCTTTAGTCCTGAAAGTGCCATCTTAGCTTGTTAATACTTTAAAGAAGTCTTGTGCAGAAGAGTTTCCCAATGCAACACATGTTTTGATTTCTTGAATGTTATGCCCATGAACATTCATTTTCTCTTTCAAGATAGACATAATTCTTGACAACTTCTATCTTCCCAAATGTGCAAGCTATGCTAAAAAATAACTCTACAACATCAGACAGAGGTCTGAATTGGCCTGTTTGGGTCCAAATTTATGTGAGTCAAATGGGATATTGATTTTAAGAACATGGATTGTAAAGTTACACCCTGATTAATTCCACTTAAAATGACCTCGAAGGATACCTACATCCGAACTGTCATCCTCTGTCTACTGACCACAACACAATTCTACCTGGAAAACTTTTTAGTTGGGAAAAATTAACTGCTTTTACTTACAAGGTGATTTTTTTAACCAAAGAACCTTCAGATAATTAAATTTACTGCTGATTTTTCTTCCTGAAGAAATTTGGATACATTTTCTGCCTAGCTAGAAGAGGATAGTTAATGCCATTGAATGGAGGTGAGGTTCCTTTCAAATGGTTCTAATGCCATCCCCAAATTAACTGGCAGTGACAGAGGCAATGAACTTCATTTTTTTTAAAGCTCTGGCAAATGCTTCCTAGCTTTATTTTATTCTTTTCAAGAGCTGCTTTCCTATAGCTCTTTGCCATTTGGAGCAATTTAAAGATGCTGGAGATCAGTTTGGTTTAAAGGATCTTCAGGGCAAGTTATGGGTGACCCTGTAGCACTGGAGCACTAATGGCAGAGTGGAAAATGGATTGGGCTTCTAACCAAAGGTCAGTAGTTTGAACCCACCAGCCACTCCATGAGAGAGATGAGGTTTTCTATTTCTACATTTACAGCCTCAGAAACAGTAGGGAAGGAGCAATTCTATTCTATGTTTTAGGGTTCTATGGGTCAGCATTGTTTTGATTGTAATTTGTTGGTACTATACCATCATGAGAACTAGAATATGCCTAAATTACCTTTTTTTTAAAAATAATCTTTGAATAAATTAGAGAAAAGACAAGAAACAGCATGGAGACCACATCGGAACTCCACCAGCTACACAAGGGATAAGAGAATCCAAGTCTCTATTTGGCCAACGGTGACTCCTGGGAGGCAAAACCCAGACCTGCATCCACTCTGCATCCTTCTTCATCCATTTGGACACCAACTGCACCTCCCACGACATTCTACTTCTCGGCTGTGTCAGCAAGCCCATTGCAGCGACAATCCAGAAATGGTAAGACATGGTTGGTTGTTTCATCCATAGAGTGTCTTCTCAGTCATGCTTGCAGGCTTTTTTTCTCTCTGATCCTCATTCCCTTAGCCTTGGGGATCCTTGGCTTTTGCCCTCTGTGGGTAAGTGTTACAAAGCTCCTTTAGCTCTGGCAAATGTCCACTGAACGCTCTACTCTGCAGGCGGCCTCTTGCCCACTGGCTCTCAGATTTACTCAGTTCAGATGCCAGGAGGCCTCCTACTGTGCCTCACAGCCTTGGTGCTGCTCCTTGGCTGTGCTGCCACCTCTGCGTCTCTGCTGTCTCTACCACTTCCAGCAGACCTACGCATGCTTCACTGGTGGCTCTCCTTTCGTGATGGTGTAGGATTCTCTTCTGTTCCTGCTGCTGAGATAGTTCATTTTATATACAGTAGAATGGCAAAACTGACCAATCCTCAAGTGGCATGTCGCTGGGTAGGAGTTATGAAAACAATGGATAGAAGAACCATGAGAACCAATGTCACCTCACCACAGTCATTCACCACCCAGGCATTTATATAACTAATATCTATTACTCCATACTTTAAAGGTCCCAAGATGGATATATATATTTTTACATGTAGCAATGCTAAAATTAGGATATTTGACAATTTATGGTATCTTACAATTGCTGTAAACCATTGCTTAGTGGTCATTATTTTTTGTGAGGAGAAACAAAAATACCCTACTATCAACACTTATGAAGATGTCACTGGCTAGGAAGAAACTCTGTAGAACATGGTAGAATCCTATTTCAAGCCTTAGAAGTGAGAAAGTTGGTTGTTACTGTTGGGTGTTTAGGAGTCAACTCCCACTCACAATGACCCGATGTACAACAGAAGGGAACACAGCCTGGTCCTGCACCGCGCTGAACGTTGTTTTTGTTCGAGCCCATTATTGCACTCATTATATCCATCCATCTTGTCAAAGACCTTCCTATTTTCGCTGTCTTTCTACTTTAGCGAGCATGCTGTCCTTCTCCAAAGACTGGTATCTCCTGAAAACAGTCCAAAGTACATGAGACAAGTCTCACCAACCTTTCCTCAAAGGAGACATCTGGTTGTACTTCTTCCAAGACAGACTGGTTCTTTTGGCAGTCTATGGCACTTTCAGTATTCTTTAAAATGCACGGATTCTTCTTCTATCTTCATTTTTCAATGGCCAACTTTCAAATGCATATGAAGCTATTGAAAATACATGGCTTGGGTAAGAGCACCTTAGTCATCAAAGTAACTGTGTTGGACAGGGCTCTCTAGAGAGACAAACCAGATTGCTAGCAATTATATATCAATATATTTATAAAGATAGACATATAATACAAGAAATGAACCATTAAATTATATACAGATAGATAATACAAGAAATTAACAGTTAAATTATAAAGCAGTGAGATACTAGCAGTCCTTTAAGGCTTGAGAGTCGCCAGTTGCCATTCCCCTTCTGTAGAGAGAGCTGGGATATATATATATATCTATATATATATATCCAGGCAGCAAACAGCAAGGCAGGTCCCCAGCTGTCATCAACTGTCGGTCCCCAGCTCCAGAGATGAGCATTCCAATTGTGTGGGCTTAAAGGGACCTCAACTTACAGTGACACAGTCCACAGGCTAGGCATCCCACAGGTAGTGTACCCCTTTAAACTGAGGCACAGAACAAGCAAGGCGAGGCTCACCGAGCCATTTATCCCTCTGCCCTACTTGTGTTTATCGGCCAGGCTGGCACAATAAACTATCGCAATAACACTCTTGTTTTTCAACACTTTAAAGAGATTTTGGGCAACAGGTTTATCCAACGCAATGCTTTATTTGACCCCTTGACTCACTTCCATGAGCACTTGTGTATACTGGGTTAACTAGAGAAACAAATTAAATGATACTCAGATATGTGTATGAAAAAAACTTTATATTATGAAGCAATTATATATTGATAGACCATCCCAGCCCAGTCCAACTCGAGACCATAAGTTCAATACTAGTTCATAAAGCCCCTCAGACTCACACAGCCACATGCAATAATGCAGAATTAAGGACTATCACAGGTTGGTGGGTAAAAAGTCATGTGGATCCAGTGGTGGTGGCTCTGGCAGCAGTAAGAGTCAGCCAGCAGGAAGGTGAACACAGGTGGGGGTGGGAGAAAGTTCACAGGGTTCTCTTTATGAAAAGGCCATGCCCACAAGAAGGCACCATCAAACTATGACCTGATTGACAGGTTGAATATCACCCCTGAACTTTTATATATCTTCAAATTGACATGAAATTATGTAACTACAATGGCTCTGATTTTAGAACCAAGCAAAGTGAAATCCTTGGCAACCTCAATTGTAGGTAATCAGGCATGTTTAGCACATTCCCATTCTGGTCAAACAGATGTTCAAATCATCGAACAATATGTTATGCAAGTAAAATTTTGCTGAAGATCATCTAACAGTGGTTGAAACAGTATTTGACAGGGAGCAGCCAGAGGGTCACGCTGGATTCAGAAGAGAACAAAAGACATTAGTGCTGAGGTCAAGCGGATCTTGTCTGCAAGCAGAGAAAACCAGAGAGATGCTTGCTTGTGTGTTATTGACTGTGCAAAGACAGTCAATTGTGTGAATCAGAACAATCTATCGGTTGATAGTCTGGAGAAGATTTGCTGCTTTTGAATTGTGATGCTGGAGAGGAATATTCAAAGTATCTTGGACAGCCCAAAGGACCAACCAATTTGTCTTGGAAGAGGTAAGGCCAAATTCCTTAGAGGCAAAGATGATGACATTTCTTCTCATGTAAGTTGGATAGGTTATCAGGAGAGATCAGTCCCTGGAGAAGGACAGCATGCTTAGTAAAGTGGAGTAGAAGCAAAAAGAGAAAGAACCTCAGTAAGATAGATTAAAATCGTGGCTGCACCAATGGATGCAGACATGGAAAATTGTGAGGATGACACAGGACCGGGCAGTGTTTCATTCTGTTGTGTATACAGAGTCACTCTGTCCTGCCATTGACTAGATGCACCTAACAACAATATTTTTGGTTTGCTTATTTTGTTTATTTTAAGAATTGCTTATTGTAGATTAGGTGGGGGGTTACATTTGAGATCATCAATTGTAGATCCAAGCGTTTAAACTACTAATCAAGTACCTCAATAATTTACCCTTTACTCATGCCTTGATTTCTCTTCTCCCTCTAATGAACTAGCATTTTCCACTGTTTGGTTTTAAGAAAACTTCAGGAGCTGCTTCTATTTTAAGGTTTGGAAGTTATCTCGATAGTTTCCGGGGTTCCTACAGATTCCATAGCTCTAAACAGCCAGGCGTTCATGGGCATTTGAAATTCTGTTCTGCCCTTCCTCCCTATTTATCAGGATCCTTCTGAGAATGTTTGATCAAAATATTCAATAATTGTATCTGGGTCTTGAGGCAAAGGAGGCAGTTGCTCATGGAGACACTTAACCACACATTCCATGCCCCCTTCATTCCACACCCTTCCTTCCTCTGTTGTTCTAGACAAAGAGAACCAGCCAGCTAGCCTTGGAGACTAATTACAAGCTCTAAGGATCTCATGCATTATATTATGAACTAGGAAGTGAAATGGAAGCACAAAACATATTATTAGGCCAATTAATTGGTTTTCCTATTAAACCAGTATCCTAAAACCCCAAATAAAGGAAACAGGAAAAAGACAAGCTTTTCTACTCCAATAAAGGGCTCCAATATCTTAGAAACTCACAGAGGCAGATTTACCCTGTGCTAGCAGGTCATTATGAGTCAGCATAGACTCAATGGCAGTAAGTTTGATTTTTTTTGGTTAAATGCAAACAAGAGATAGAGACCCATTTCCCTTCATATATCTCCAGCAGAACAGACGGTAAAGGGCACATAGGACATATTTCCCTGTCAATGGAAGAAACAGAGATGGTGAAAAGGCTGGATGAGGAAAAACAGGATATTCACTCTACCCTGTCAATGGCTGAATAGACTCCTGGCTTTGGGGTCTAGAGGCAAGGGCAGAGTATGAAGTGTGGGGTGGCGGGGTGTTTACATTTGGAGAGCAGAAATTCACTACAGAAAACCAGATAATAGCAGAACCCCTGCTGGAAACCCAGCTAATGTTTGAAGGTCCACAAATAACAGAACAAAAGACTTAGCTCTACATTGTGCCACACCCTGGACTAGATGGTGGAAAGAGGAAAGAGTGAGTCTTTTGGTAAAATGCCTACTTTTAAGGCAGCATACACTTTGGCGAAATGTCCTTTTTTACTCTCATGGCCTTTAACTAACCACACGAGAGCCACCAATGTTAAGGCAGGTATTCTACTTAAGGCTCAATAATTTAGTCATACATAACTAGTGCCAAGAGCATTAAGATTTTGTTTATCTAGACAACTGGGCACGATGGCATAATCAAGTTACTATATAAAAGTAACCACCAAGGAGTCCGGTCTAAAAGAAACTCCAAAGTACACGGTCTTTCTATTGTATAGCACTGGCCATTAGCGGGGACATTCTTACACAAAAGACATCGTCTAATGGCATAGTGATTAATATTATTGCATAACTATTTAAAATGTCATCGAGTCTCAAATAACAGTTATGGTATTTGAAAACCATATTCTTTGTTGTAAATGTTATACCTTTCTTCCTGTGATATTCTCCTAAGGGACCTGACAAACCACAGCATGCTTACTTACTTCCTAATACAGTAAAGCAGCATCTGCTGTAAATTTTCTATATTCTACACCATAAAGGCATTCAGGAAGAAGATGAGCTCAAAATATATGTATATCCATTTGGGTGAAAGTAAGTAACCAATTCTGGGAAACCAGTGTAAGTGCCTGATTGGAAGCTATCCCAGATTTTTGAAAGTTATTCCTTAAAATAAAAAGAAAATGGTCCAAGAAATTAAATGGCTCTGTATAAGCCACAGTAATTTCACATATCCTCTCAGGATGGCAGGCACTGCCATCCATGAGGCTCCCGCTACTATTTAAGAGTCTCCATTAAGAATCACATCCTGTCAAGCCATCAGCTCTCCATCAAAATCTCCTAATGAATGCACTCATTCACTGGGCAAGAAATGTGTCTGTCTGTTTTTCATGTCATCAGTTCTATTTAGGTCAATTTTGACTAGTGCTTTGTTACATGTTTTGTTACTGTTTTCCTCATTTTGTTTTTATGTCAACTGTATTTGTCCTTTTTAATCAATTCTACAGCTGAAGTCAAAAGTCTCATGGTTCATAGATGTTAGCATTGAGACTCAGTACTATATGAGGTAGCCTTGTGACTTTCGACCCCAAATTCTCAGCTATGCTATCAGACATCCTACACGTGAGAATGCTGCAGGTTAACTCCATGTTTCTCACAGCTGAGCAGTGTGGTGACTCTCACAGCACAACAAAAAAACCTTACCACCACCTAGTTTGCTTAATTTATTTTTATTATAATGTTGCTTATTATAAGTAAAAGCATAAATTTAGGTAGGTGACTCTTACAACTCACATACAGCAATTAAACTAAAATATATTTGTAAAGTGGATATAAACAAAGAACAAAACCAATGAAATTCAAATTAACACCATTTAATGTGGGAAATGAATCTCGCTTTGCTGAAATGAAGCTGCCACTCCCAGCAGGAACATGGTAGTGATTTCTTTGGGTTTGTTTTTGTGTGGGAGGGTGGTGGTGGTAGGGGGGGATTCTTTCTGATTCAGCATTCTGCTAGTAGTTTTGTGGGCCAGGATGTCTTAATTTTATCACCATTTTTCACTATTAAAAATGACAAGACACCTTTGCTTGTGGTCATACATTTGACCTTCTTGTGGCTCAAACATGACACTGGCATGTTGGCTCTCCTCTCTTCTTGTCTCATTAGCTTGCAGCCATTCAGTGGGACCTTCACACTCACAAATGAGAAGGCACACAACGGTGCCATGTACCACTGTTATTTAGAAAGTGGCCAGCCCAACATTTCAAGGAGGTCCAAAAGGAAGTAGAACTTTAAAAAGAATCCTAGAAAACTTGCAAACTTCAAGAATACACTTTGAACCTGATCTGGGTTTTAATATTTCTGTTTTTGTTTTTTCAATTTGTAGTTTATGTTGTATTTTATTATTTCTATGGAGTTCTTGACTGTCTGTTATGCATCTTTTTATGTTCTATGCTATATGAAATCCAGGTTGGGTAAATATATAGAGACAATAACCAGAATAGGTTTTCAGGGGTCGGGTACAACAGGTAAAGGGAGGTAATGAGATGATTTCAAGAAGAACAAGAAGGAAGAAACTGTTCTGAAAATGATTGTGGTAACAATTGTACAACACTGCTTGATATGACTGAATGAGTGAATGGTATGATGTCTGGATTATGTCCTAATACAATGTTTTGTCAAAAAATAGAATATACTCCTGTGTACCCCTAATGGTCTGCAGGCCCCAGATTGAGTAATTTCATCTGGTGTCAGTCTACTTGCATTCAAATAAGAACATGAAAATGACTACCATGTACACTGGTTGCAAGATACTTCTCTGGCCTCGGTTTCTTTGCGTTTAAAATGGGAGTCAAAAGAGTGCTGTTGTTCAAGAAGAAGTCAGTGGGTGGTGCAAACAGTCCATGTACTTAGCTGCTAAGGGAAAGGTTGGAGTTTTGAGTCTCACTAGAGATGCCTCAGAAGGAAAGCCTGCATACCTACTTCCCACCTATTATATCGTCTTAACTAGTGTTCTCTAGTTTACCTCTCCAGGTTCTAATATCCACTAAAATGTGAACACAGAACTCGACAAAATTAATGATTAAAGAGTTTATTAAGGAAGCAAACAAGTTGTAATGCTAGTGATAAACACTCAAGTTAAAGTTGTTTATCAGGATGTTACAAAGTTTTGTCAAGTCTGCTAATAAATGCCCAAAGGCCTGCCACTCGGCTATAAGCCTCAATCTGAAGGAATTCAATTTAGCTATATGGGTCAGCAAATCCAGTTCCCTCAATCAAGTGCCCAAGGACACCCCATTCCAGGAAGCCTCAGTCCAGTGGCACTCAGTTCCATGTCTGTGGGTCAGCAAGTCCAGCTTCCTCAATTAAGTGCTCACAGGCACCCTACTCTGCAAGCCAGCTCCTGCATGTAAGCCCTCGTCTTTATTGGCTCAATGGGCTGCACAGTCCATCATATTGTTCTGTGCTCTGGCTCTTGGTTCTGCTGCTGCTCCTCTGAGGTATAACTGTCACTTGGATGCAGGCGGTTCACTGCTTAGGAGTTTGGGTCCAGGGGACAAGCCCTACATCTGGTTCTTGCTAGTAATGAGATCCCTCCTCCTGTTTATCATTTTATACACAGCAGGATGGCACTCCAGGGAATGCTGTTTGCAATTACTCACAGGTGAATCCTTTCTTTATCTTCCCCTATCTACTTACAAGGCCCATGCAGAAAAAGGTCATTTAAGACTCTGGCTAGACAAGCCACATTCAATAATTCACTGCCCCCCACACGTATGTCATTGAAAACTCTATTAAACTGATCATATACCACTACTTGATATGACTGAACTATTGAATGGCATGATTTATGGATTATATCATGGTTGGGAAAAATAAATAAAATGGTTTGGGGGAAAAAAACAAAAAAGGAGACCCTATGGAACACAATTCTACTCTCACATCAGTAGGTCTCCATTAATTGGAATTAATGCCAAGGCAATTGTTATTTATAGTTATTGATGTAGGGGTTATGCATTAGGTTGTGACCCGCATGGTCAGCAACTCAAATCCACCAATAACTCCGCAGGAGAAAGACTGGCCTTTCTACTCCTGTACATAGTTACAGTCTCATAAACCCACAGGGGTCACTATGAGTCAGCATTGACTTGAT
The DNA here is from genome assembly GCF_050624435.1 of Tenrec ecaudatus. Taxonomy (NCBI): domain Eukaryota; kingdom Metazoa; phylum Chordata; class Mammalia; order Afrosoricida; family Tenrecidae; genus Tenrec; species Tenrec ecaudatus. The sequence goes on along the minus strand of NC_134531.1, from coordinate 155,279,874 downwards.
GGCAGTGAGTTTTGTTTTTTTAAAGAGAATTATTGTGAAGAAAAAAATGGTTCAATGTATGTAATTGTATCAGCCCTGTACTGACAATAAGGTAAGAGGTTTGTAAATATTTGTTTGCAAACATCTCATTTGACCCAGCAAGACATTGCTTTGTAATATGCTCTAAACCAATTGATATTGCAGCAGCCCGATAAGACAGTGACAGTAACCCAGCCACACTCAGTCTGCCTTCATGAGCACGTTCGGTTGCTTACACTGCACCTTCTATTGGGCTTTCCAGTTCTCGGAGAGACTTAAACGTGGACTTGGCAAAGAGGAAAGGAATTCTGTGCAAACAATTCCCGGAGCAAAGCTGTGAAGTGCGCCGATTAGTGAACTGGCGGCTAGTCCTGCCATGAGACTGGTGAGCAGCAGTGGAACCACGGGCTGGGATGAAGCGCTGAGTTCTGGGAGCAGAGGAGGGACTGGGGGAGGGAGAGAAAGGACAAGCAGTTGGGAAGCGGGGCTTCTGAAGTTAGGGCCTCTCAGGGCTCTGGATTTAATTCTTCAGTGGAGGACCATGCATGAACACTTTCTTACAGGAATAGCAAGATGGGATTGACATTTCAGAATGAACTCTGGCAGCAGCGTGCAAAAATGAAAAGGAATATTAATGACACTTATAACAAAATAATATTCGCAGCTACCATCTGTCTGGGGCTTACTCTGGCTGGTCTGTTAGTCACTCTACTTCATGTCTGCATTCTGCGAGAAGGTTTGCAAGGATATCCCACTTAATCCTGACACCCTTTGAAAGCTAATGTAGATATTGTCATCTGTAATGGAGACAAGGAAAATGAAACTTGCAAGGTGCAGCATCTTTTTTTAAAAACATTTTATTGGGGTCTCGTACAACTCTTATCACAATTCATACATACATGCATCGTGTCAAGCACATTTATACATTTGTTGCCATCATCATTCTGAAACATTTGCTTTCTACTTGAGCCCTTAATATCAGCTCATTTCCCCCCTCCATCCTGCCCCTATCCCTCATGAACCCTTGATAATTTATAAATTATTATTATTTTGTCATATCTTACACTGTCTGACGTCTCCCTTCACCCCTTTTCTGTTGTCCATTCCCCAGGGAGGAGGTCTCATGTAGATCCTTGTAATCGGTTCCCCCTTTCTACCCCACCTTCCCTCCACCTTCCCAGTATTGCCACTCTCACCACTGGTTCTGAAGGGATCATCCGTCTCATCATGCATTCTCTGTTTCTACTTCCTCTCTGTACCAGTGTACATCCTCTGGTCTAGCCAGATTTGTAAGGTAGAATTGGGATCATGAGAGTGGAGGAGGGGAGGGGAGAGTGGAAGCATTTAGGAACTAGAAGAAAGTTGTATGATTCATTGTTGCTACACTGCACCCTGACTGGCTCGCCTCCTCCTTGAAACCCTTCTTTAAGGGTATGTCCAATTGCCTACCGATGGGTTTTGGGGCTCCACTGTGCACTACCCCTCATTCACAATGATATGATTTTTTGTTCCTTGATGCCTGATACCTGGTCTCTTCGACACCTCGTAATCACACGGGCTAGTGTGGTTCTTCCCTGTGGGCTTTGTTGCTTCTGAGCTAGATGGCCACTTGTTTATCTTCAAGCCTTTAAGACCCCAGGCACTATATCTTTTGATAGCCGGGCACCATCAGCTTTCTTCACCACATTTGCTTATGCACCATCAGCTTTCACCCCCACATTTTCTTATGTCTTCAGCGATCATGTCGGGAAGGTGAGCATCATGGAATAGGGTGCAGCATCTTAACGTCTGGAAACAACTAATCCACAACATGCCTCAGAATTCCAGATTTAGAAGAATGTAATCTTCTATTGTCTTCTCTAGCAAAACTCCTCAGAAATCTGAAATTTAAAATTTGTTCCAACAGGAGTAAGCCAGTGACTTCAAACAGAGATAGCCTGCTGGAGACTCAGTGACCATGGGAAGTGAGGGTTCAGCTGAAGAGCAATTGCTCTTCTCAGTGACCACCAGTCAAGAGAAATGAGACACTGGTGTTGTGATGAGCCACTTACTTGTGGCTTTGCTTTTATTCCAGCAGTAGCTAACTGACAAACAAGCAAAGGCTTAGCTGCCCTCCACTCCACTGACACACACAACAGAGCCTAGAGAACAAATTGATGTTCCTGAGTATCTTCAAGTTTGGCATTTCCTCATGTGACTCTCCAGCTCTCGTTTTTACTTAACTGTCACTGATTGGAAAAGGACATAAATTTGTTAATGACTAGTGAGTAAATATTTAGGGTGTTTTTATAAAGGAGAGTAAACACTGAGGTAAATTATGCAATAAACCAAGGAAAGGGTAATGTAATTTTGCAAAAATCATAAAACATATGGAGGAAGCTTATAATCATACAATTCTAAGGTAACCCCTTAACAATCTTCCTGATTATCAACTTTAGACATGTAAATGAGTCATTTTATTTTCCAGTTATTCAGATGATAATAAAGACCAATAAGGATAACGTCTATATTGAGTTCTTACGTTCTCGACAGTTTTCTAAGGGTTTTCTTCTCTAATTTTCATAACAATTAGGCCAGGGTCACTCCATTACTACTACTAGATCCACGTTACCCATGAGAAAAACGAGTCTGAGCGAGAGTGGATGACTTCCTCTGAGTTCTAGAGCTGGGATCAAATCTGATGCTTTGTTAAAAGTCTACGTTATTAATACTGTTATTAAAAGTATCTGCGCAATCATTTTCAGAAAAACAAAAATAATCATCATTAAATTATTTAAATAATGCAAAGCTAAAGCTATTGAGAGGTAACCAGAATTCCAACGAGATGGTTTTTCTTTTTTCTTATTTCTTTCATGCAACCATCCGGGTTTTGGCTGCGCTTCTTTAGCCGGGCATGTTTAGCAGCGTCAGTTCTGGTCACATCCACCAGAGGGGAGTGTGAGCCAGCGTTTGCTTCACAATGCTCAGGTCCTTGCCAAGAGGTTCTTCCACGGCTTCTATTTACTTTTTAATGTACTGTAGGGTGGTGGGGGAGAGCTGACAAGCTGGACTGTGAGCTACAAGGAGAGCAGGTGGAACCCACAAGCAGTCTCAGAAACCCACAGGGACAATTCCACGCTGTCCTATAGGGGCTTCGTGAGTCAGAATCAATTCGGAGGCAGCTTTTCAGACAAGTTGCCCTTTTCCATCAGTAGCATGATGCTTTAGAAATAGCCTTGGATGAAATAACAGGATACTTCTTTTCCCTGGGGTCTTGCATTACTGCTTCACTGACCGTTGGAAATCATGAAATTTGCGAGTCTCAGATTCATTTATCTGAAATTATGAGATTGGATAAGTTTTAAGGGCTCCTCCAGTTCTCACATCCTCTCTCTCGTGTGTCAGTATGAGGGTTACCTATACAAAACCAAAATGCCCAAAGACGTATTGTGCTGACCCTTGTTCCTACACATCCAATCCAGTAGGACTGTGAGTCCTGCACCAGCAGGTAAACACACCGTCATTGTTGGAGTTTACCTCCCACACCACGGGCCTCCAGCGGCAGGTTGTGTGACAGCCCTGCTTCTCTTAGGGCATCCGCCCTTGTTGGTTGCAACAGAGATTTCCATTGACCCAGTGTGTTTATTCTCCTGAGACCAAGCAGCTGTTGTGTGTGCTTCCTTGCTTGGAAGACCCTTCATCTAGGTTGAAAAATGGGTCCACTTCCCTAAGTACATCATAGAGAGGTAAGCTTTGATCAATGTCTTAGTTATCAAGTACTACTATTACAGAAATGGGTGGCTTTAACAAACAGAAATTAAATTTCTCAGTTTGTTGTTGTTAGGTGCTATTAGGTCAGTTCCACCTCTTAGTGACCCTGTGTACAAAAAAACCCGAAACACTGCCCAGTCCTGCGCCATCCCCACATTGTTCTGATGTTTGGGCCCCTCATTGATGCCACTGTGTTCATCCATCTTGTGGAAGGTCTTCTGCTTTTTTGGTGCCCAGCTACTTTGCCAAGCAAGATATCCTCTGTAGGGATTAGTGTCTCCTGAAAACATAGCCAAAATATGTGATCTAAAGTCTAGCCATCCCTACCTCACAGGAGCATTCTGGCTGTATTTGTTCCAAGACAGATTTGTTTGTTCATTTGCAATTAATGGTATTTTCAATATTCATAGCCAGCACCATATTTCAAATGCATCAATTCTTCTTGAGTCTTCTTTATTCGGCTTTCACATGCATATCAATCAGGTGATGGAGAACACAGTGGGTTGAGTCAGACTCACCTTAGTCTTCAAAGTAACATCCTAGCTTTCCAATACTTTAAAGAGGTCTCATTCTGTGACATCCCTCACTGACCGGTAGCCCTACAGGGGACAACACTGGAGATACAGTGTGGGAATTGTGCCCAATCTGATCCCACCAAACCGAGGCAAAACACTAAGGGGGTACAACAGAACAGCAAGGGAACAAAGCAGTGAGGTCCCCAGGGAATGCTGAAGGTGGACTTTGGGGCTAGGGCATGGTGTCCAAAGAGACTGGATTGGAAAACACTCCTAAAGGCCAACAAACAGTCCTTGAACTAACTACAAGCTTTTCTTTCTTGTTGTGTTTTGTTTTGTTATTTTTTTGTTGTTGTTTTGTTGTATATTGTTGCTTGGTTTTGCTCTGTCTTGTTTTGGTGCATGTTATTATCTTTGCAGGTCTGTCTAAATAAGATAGGCTGGATGAACAATCTGGAGGAGAAAACAATGGGACTGACAGTTCTGGGGGAACATGGTAGAGGGGGAGGTGGGGGGAAAGGTAGTGGTGTTAACAAACCCAGGGACAAGGGAACAACAAGTGATTCAAACCAGTGGTGAGGAGGGTGTAGGAGGCCTGGTAGGGCATGATCAAGGGTAATATAACCAAGAGGAATTACTGAAACCCAAATGAAGACTGAGCATGATAGTGGCACAAGAGGAAAGTAAAAGGAAATAGAGGAAAGAGCTAGGAGGCAAAGGGCATTTACAAAGGTCTAAATAAAGGCATGTACATATGCAAATATATTTATATATGAGGATGGGGAAATAGATTGATGTGCATATATTTATAGGTTTAGTATTAAGGTAGAAGAAGGACGTTGGGCCTCCACTCAAGTACCCCGCAATGCAAGAATACTTCCTTCTATTAAACTGGCATTCTATGATGCTCACCTTCCCGACACGACACAACCACTGAAGATAAAGCGGGTGAAGAAGCAAATGTTATGAAGAAAGCTGATGGTGCCCAGGTATAAAAAGATATAGTATCTGGGGTCTTAAAGGCTTGAAGGTAAACAAGCGGTCATCTAGCTCAGAAGCAACAAAGTCCACATGGAAGGAGCACACCAGCCTGTGCGATCATGAGGTGTCGAAGGGATTAGGTATCAGGCATCATCAGAACAAAAAATTATATCATTGTGAATGATGAGGAAGTGGAGAGTAGAGACCCAAAGCCCATTTGTAGGCCATTGGACACCCCCTTACAGAAGGGTGGTGGGGAGGAGATGAGCTAGTCAGGGTGCAATGTAGCAATGATGAAACACACAAGTTTCCTCTAGTTCCTAATTGCTTCCTCCTCCCCCACTATCATGATCCCAATGCTACTTTACAAATCTGGCTAGACCAGAGGATGTACACTGGTATAGATAGGAACTGGAAACACAGGGAACCCAGGGCGATGATCCCTTCAGGACCAGTGGTGTGAGTGACGATACTGGGAAGGTGGAGGGAGGGTCTGTTAGAAAGGGGAAACCGATTGCAAGGATCTGCATGTGACCTCCTCCCTGGGGGACAAACAACAGAAAAGTGGGTGAAGGTAGACATCAGACAGGGCAAGATATGACAGAATAATAATTTATAAATTATCAAGGGTCTATGAAGTAGAGCCGAGTATGGAGGGAACAGTAAAAATGAGGAGCTGATGCCAGGGGCTTAGGTGGAGAGCAAGTATTTTGAAAATGATGAGGGCAATGAATGTACAAATGTGCTTTACACGATTGATGTATGTATGGATTGTGATAAGAGTTGTATGAGCCCCTAATAAAATGATTTTTTTTTAAAAAGAGGTCTCATTCAACAGATTTATAACATAGTATCTGTTGTAGTACCTTCCCTCCCACCTATTCCAAACCATGAACAAATAGAAACTAACTGCCATTATTCCCCAAAGACAGCATTTCCTGCAAATGTTAGCAAAGACATATATACAAAGTGGTATTTTACAATGACTAGTTTTGGGGGTTGTTGTTATTAGGTGCCATCAAGTCACCTATGGCCCACAGTGATCCTATGTACAACAGAATGAAACACTGGATGGCCCTGTGCCCATTGATGCAGTCACTGTGTCAATCCATCTTTCCGAGGGCCTTCCTCTTTTTTGTCACCCTTCCAGTTTACCAAACATGATGTCCTTCTCCAGGGATGGGTCAATCCCGACAATATAGATAAGACAATGTCTTGCTATCCTAGTTTTTAAGGAGCACTCTGGCCTGACTTCTTCCAATACATAGAAGTTTATTCTTTTAGCGGTCCATGATACTTTCAATACTCCAACACAATTCAAATGCATCAATTCTTCTGTGGTCTTCCTTATTCATGTCCAACTTTCATGTGCATATGCTGCAATGGAGGATACTATGGCTTGGATCCGGTGCCCCTTAATCCTCAAGGTAACATCCTTGCTCTTCAATACTCTGAAGAGGTCTTGTGCAGCAGACTTATCTGTTGAAATACATCTTTTAATCTCTTGACTGCTGCTTCCATTGGCATTGATTATGGATCCAAGTTAGACAAAATCTTTGACAATTTCAACCTTTTCTCAATTATCATGATGCTACCTATTAGTCAAGTTGTGAGGATTTGGGTCTGCCTTATGTTGAGTTGTCGTCCCTACTGAAGGCTCCAAGCCTTGCTCTTCATCAGCAAGTACTCCAATTCCCCCCTCATTTCCAGCATGTAAAATTGTGTCATCTGCTTGTCACAGGATGTCCATAAACCTTCCTCCAATCCTGATGCTGCACTCTTCTTCATATAACCTGGGTTCTCTGATGATTTGCTCAGTGTACAGAATGAACAAATATGGTAAGAGGACACAACCCTGATGCACTCCTCTGCTGATTTTAAACCAGGCAGGATTCCCTTGTTCTGTCCACACAACTGCCTCTTGATCCATGAACAAGTTCCTCATGAGCACAATGAAGTGTTCTGAATTCCCATTCTTCTCAAGGTTATCTGGTTTATTGTGGGCCACACAGTCAAATGCATAGTCAATGACACACAAGTAAATATCTTTCTGTTATTTTCTGCTTTGAGTCAAGATCCATCTGACATCAGCAATGAAGTCCCTTGTTTCAAGTTCTCTTTTGCATTTTGCCTGAACTTCTGGCAATTCCTTGTCAATGTACTGCTGTAAACATTGTTGGGCAATCTTAAGTAACACCTTACTGTGTGTGATATCCGGAATATTGTTCTACAGTTGGGGCACCCTATTGGATCGCCTTCCTTTGAATGGACACAAATAAGGATCCCTTCTAGTCAGTGGGCCCAGTAGCTGTCTTCCAAATTTTAAGGAGCTTAGACATCCAAATTCAGGGAGCTGGCTCCATGAAAAGGTTTTTCCTTCATGACAGTTGTGGGGAAAGTCACTAATCTTATTTTCAGCTTTGTTTCAAAACTACCTGCGATCTTTATCTATCATCCCTATCCCTACTTTATTGCTTGCTTGGTCAGTCTGCTTCTACATGTCAAAAGAAATCAGGATACACTATGTTAAAAGTGCCTCATAACATAACAAAGAAAACCCCATAATAAATGGGTTTTCTAGGTTTTGTTGTTACTGCCTGTTACTGCTGTTACAGGTATTTGGAAATGTGGTGGATTTCAAACAATAAAATATTCTCAGATATGTTGTTGATGTTGCCAGTAAGTCTATTGCCCTGACTAAAGACAGAAACTTTGCCCAGGCCTGTGGCATCTTCACTAGCACGCGTTTGAGTCCATTGTAGCCACTGTATGTAATCATCTCATTGAAGGTCTCTTTCTGCTGAACTTCTATATATTTTTTCCTAATCATTTTATTAGGAACTAATCCAGGCCTTGTTATATCTATAGGTTGCTCAGTCCTGGGTTTCATAGGCCAAAAACCAGAAAAACATAAAACAAAGATTCAAGAAGGCTACCTCCAATGACAAATACATCAGAGATAACACCGATATATATGAAAATAAAATCCACACACAAAAATATTGAAAATCAGATCAAGCCCAAAGTATATCAGAAGGGAGATTAAGTGACAAGGTTTTAACCGTTCAACACGGGTTCATCCTTTGAATCTAGTATCCCCTCTCTCCATACTCTGTTTGGTAACCGGTCAGCTTATTTCCTATGCAGATCTCATAAATATATTTTGGGCTTTCACTGTGTATCATAAATTAACAAGGAGGTCTCTAAGAGAAGCCAGAGGCAGATAAGAAACATAGACCCAGGAATGAATTTTTGGCCCAACCTTAATCCTACCTCAAGTCTAAGAATAATTAGTTCTTAGGACAAAGCCCTGCTCGATACTCACCCTCATGAAGGAAACACAGAAGATATGGGTGCTTTAGCAAAGTGTGGTGAATAAATTAGATGGTTGCCCGGCTAGCAGATAGAATAGCCTCTGGGGTCTTTAAGGCTTGTTTCCAAGCAAGCAGCCATCTAAGAGAGACATCAGTGAAGTCCACATGGAAGAAGCACACTCACATCTATGACCCAAGGATTGTAAATGATACCATCCGAAACCACAGGAAGGGGGCGTATCAGAGCTTACATTGGGAAACTTTATTAGGCTATGCATCATGTCCTTCTCCAGAGTCTTCCCTCATTATCACACGTTCAAAACACATAAGACAAGTCACATCATACTTGCTTCTAAAGAGCGTTCTCACTCTGCTTCCTCTGAGACAGATTTGTTCCCTCTTCTGGAAGTCCATGGAAAATTCAGTATGATCTTTGCCGACACCGTAACTCAAATGCGTCGATTATTCTTTGTCTTCCTTTTTCACTGTCCAGGTTCGAATGCACATAAAGCTACTGGGAATACCACGACTTGGACCAGGCACATCATAATCTCAGAACATTATGTTGGCATCTCAACACTTTAAAGAGTTCTTTTGCAACACATCTGTCCAATGGGATAAGCACTTCTATTTCATGACAACTGCTTTCATAAGCATTGATTATGCATGCAAGACCAACAAAATCCTCGAGAACTTCAATCTTTGGCCCATTATTCCCTCACTCATGATGTTGATTAGCCCAGTGTGAGGATATGTTTTTCTTTATGTTTAGCTATAGTTCGTATTGAAGGCTATAGTCGGTGATCTCCATAGGCAAGTCCTTTTGCTGTCAGCATGCAAGGTTGTGAGATCTCAGATCACAGGAGGCAACGACTCTTCCTGTAGTCCTGACGCTGCTTTCTTTCTGTAAGTCAGCTTCTCCGATTCTTTCCTCAGGACACAGATGGAATACGCGTGGTGGAAGGATGTAACCCTGACACACACTCTTTCCTGATTTTAAACCAAACAAAAACACAGGGTTGGCACTTACAACATATATTTTGGAGGGCTCCAATTCAGTCCATAAAAACCTACCAGAAAAATGCTTTGGAGATCTAAACCTTTCTCTGTGCATCCTGAAAACTACTTACCTCACTTTATTCCCATCAGAAGTATGTATCATAATTCCTTTATTTTCATGGATTCACAATTTCATTCAAGGAAGAGAGGCAATGACTCTTCTGTGTACTCATTGTATATGAAGGACAAATGAGTCAAAACTTACAACATTTAGTCATGCAAGGTTTTGAAGACGTGCCAGTGTATGACAGAACTAGGCTTAGGAAAACGAATATATTTTGTACTTTTTTGCGTTAAAATTCTCAAAATAGTCTTCTGGAATTTGGACATGGACAGCTCACTGGCCTAGTAAAGGAGGGTTAAAACGGAGAGGTTGTGAAGGCCAGAATGGTCACGTTTCAAAGACACCTCCACATTGTCACTCTCCTTACATTTATGCAAGATCTCTGTTTTCCAAGCTGTGGGTAATATGCTGTGTATATAACGGGAAAACAGTCCTAGTTTGAAGCATCCAGTCTATCTGGATGTTTGGAAAGTAAAAGTAGTAAAATATCACTTTGTATATACCTCTTTGCTAACATTCAGAGTTAATGTTGTGTTTGGGAAATGAGCTTGTTAAGCCACATTTAGCAGGAGGTCTGTACTTTTTCCTGGTCTGTAAGAGGTAGGAGGGAAGGAACTACAAAAGATAATATGTTGTACATTTGTTGCACAAGATCTCGTTAAAGTATCGGAAAGGAAGGATGTTACTTTGAGGACTAAGGTACTCTGACCTAAGTGATGGTCTTTTCAATGACCTCACGTCTGTCTTGCAAGAAGTAACCAGAATGATCCTTAGAGACAGGGTTGGCAGGACTTGATCCCACATACTTGAGTTGTATTGCCAGGCGACCAGTCAAGCTTGGCAAGGTGGAAGGGTAATGGAAAAGAGGAAAATCCTGACAAGTTGAGTTGGCACAGTGGCTGCAATAATAGGTCAAACATACGAACAATTGTAAGGGTGGCACCGGGCTGGGTAAGGTTTAGTTCTGTTGTTCATCGGGCACTAGGAGTTGGACCTGAGTTGCTGGCACCTAACAAAAATAACATGCTTTTTAGATTTCTTGAGGTGAAAATGGATGATTAAAAGTAGTTCTAGTGAGTTAACCAATTTGTAAATATATTTTGTAATAATTTAGAAAAGCATCTTGGACATAGAATTATTAAGCCACTTCTGAGAAGTATGCATCAAAAGTTTAAAGATGGTGGCAGAATGGTGGCGGGGTGGGGAGGGGGAAGTGCAAGTGTGCCTGTATGTGTATTTTGGTGATAACCATTGATGTGTGTGCGCCTCTCTGGGCTGCACTGTATGAATACAGTAACTTCAGTGGAAACACCTAGGCAATATTATAATAGTTATAAACCTGATACATCTCTTAGAAGCATGATACTTAGTGTGTTCTTACTTTATGTTTCATTTTTAATTGGTCGTTAAGAGAATGCTGCATTTTAATTGTAACTTTGCCAATATCCTGACCAAGAGGCCTATTAGCATTTTTGCCTTTTATGAAATTCTTCTCCCCTAAAGGGTATTTTTGCGTGTTTCTTTTCCTGATCGAGTCAGCCTACAAAACCCTTTTGGCTTTGGGACTTTGAATTGATAGATGTAACTGTGATGAGTGCAAACAATGCGTGATTACATATTACATGGTCTCAACCACCTGAAACCAGGGTTCTAACGTTGCGCTCGGATAATGCTGCTTTGATTGATCTCAAAGAGTTTATTATTCTAAGGTGTGCGTACCTCAAGAGTGTTACTGTTCCCATTTAGGTCTGTGTGTCATTTGGCTAATGGATCCCTGGTGGCAGCATGGTTGAGTGATGGCTGCAAAGAAGCTTTCTGATCATGTACATGGATGGTACATATGTGTCACAGGAGTCCAGTGCCCAACTGCTAACCCCAAAGCTGGCATTTTGGACTCCCAGCTGCTCTGTAGGCGTAGCAGCCTGCTTTTATAAAGGAGCAGGCTTGGAAGCTATGGGACAGTCTCCTCCTCAGTCTTACAGGGTCAGGATGAGTAGGAGTCAACTTAATGTTTGTATACCTGCATATGCATATACACATCCATATGTATATGTACTTGTGTATATATTGATACAGTGATCAAAGCATGCTTTTCTATATACTTTACTACATATAATGCTACAGTGCTTCATTATTCACACATAGTGCTGCAAATCTCTAGGCTTTGTTATATTTATAGTGTGAAGGAGGAATCTAACTTGATTGCTTTTCATATTACTAGCTCTTTGCCCCAATAGCAATTAACCAATAAACATTCTGCTAATAGTTATCATTCTTTTTTAAAATTTTTCTGTCAAGAGAAAACCTTAGAAAAAATATTTTGGGGGAGGCATGTGAGGCTCTTCAAATTTGACTCCACTTTATTTTGTCAGAAAGTATGATCCAAATTTGAAAGTGCAATGAGCAAGAGAGGCGACAGCAGGGACAAGATAGGTGACTGTCAATAGGCCAGGACCATATCACAGAGGGCCTTGAGCACTAGTCCATGTGGTGGAATTTTATCCTTAGGAACAACGGGCCACCATTGTGAGTTGTATGATCATCACAGTGGCCATCTAGAAAGGTAGCGCTGGCAGCAACAAGGAGGAGAAACTGGAGAGGCAAAGGTAGGCTAAACAATGAATGCTGAGAAGGGGACTGCAATAATGCAGGTGGCAATGATAGGAGACCTTGAACTGAGATAGAAGCTGCTGTGGTGAATAAGAGGAGAGGGTGGGTTTGGAGAGCTCCTAAGGAGGGAAAGTTGCTGGATGCCAGTTAAAACAAATTAGCATTTTCTTGACCACAAGAAATTGGCAAGCTGGAAATACAAAATGTAGGCGAATTGGAAAAGATAGAGAAACTCAAGGTCAGTATATGAGGGCTGGAGTTGGTATATAAAGTTTTTCCAGTTATTTTTCTCCATTTCAAAGCTCCTCTTATAAAACAAAGAACTTGAATTGCTCTTATGTTGCTGACAGGAATGAAAAATGGTTCAACCAGTGTGCAAAAGAATTTGGAGGGTCCTCAAAAAGTTACCCTATGAATAGACTTCAACCCAGTATGCTAAGATATGCATGCAACCGACCAGCATGAAGAAGGCAACCAATAGAAAGGTCTGCAGGGCCGGCCCCAATTCCAACTACACGGATAAGCACCCCACACCACCACCACCTGTATTCCTCTTCCCGCCACTGAAGAATGCACTTCAGAGGACGGCACTGAAACTACAGTTCAGGGAGAGGGGTGCATCTGATCAGAGCACACAGGAGCAAACAAAGAGGGAAGGAGAGAGTGGAACACATCCTGGCCCACCAAGCCCTGAGGATGATATTCCTGCTCAGAGCAGCCAATGCATAGAGAGGACCATAGTGCCAGTCTCACCACAAGACACGGCATCCCTTATTGACCCATAGTACTATGGGGGACATCACTGGAGACACAGTGCAGGAATTGTGCCTGAGCTGACCACACCACACTGGGGCAAAACACTAAGGGCGTGCAACAGAGCAGCAAGGGGAGCAAAGCAATGAAGTCCCTGGGGAATACCAAAAATAGACTTTGGGGCCTGGCTATGGCACCCCATCAGACTCCACCAGAAAATGTTCCTAAAGGTCAATAAAATGCTTATAGTATTTTCTTTATTTTGTTGTTGGTTTTTGTTGCTGTTGCTTTAGTTTTTTGTTTGTTTTCATTTGTTGTCTTCCTTTGCTTTGTCTTGTGTTTGTGTTTATTATTGTCTCTGCATGTCTATCTAGATAAGGTAGGTGGGATAAACAATCCAGAGGAGAAAACAATGGGACCGGTGGTTCCAGTGGGACATGGGAGAAGGGGAGGCAGGGGATAGGAAAGGGGGTGTCAACACACCCAGGGACAAGAAATAAGTGATCTAAAATCCATGGCAAGGAAGACATAGGTTGCCTGGTGGGGCTTGATTAAGGTCAATGTAGCCGAGAGGAATTACTGAAATCTGAATGAAGGAAGAACATGACAGTGGGACAAGAGGAAAGTAAAAGGAAATAGAGGAAAGAACTAAGAGGCAAAGGGCATTTATAGAGGTCTAAATACAGGCCCATAAATGTGTAAATATATTTATATATAACGATAGGGAAATAGATCTATGTGCATATATTTATACGTTAAGAATTAAGGCAGCAGATGGACATTGGGCCTTTCTTCAAGTATTCCCTCAATGCAAAAGCCCCAGCATTTTGCAGTGCTCACCTTCTAGACACGATCACTGAAGACAAAAATGGTGCATAAGCAAACATAGTGAAGAAAGCTGATGGTGCCTGGCTATCAAAAGATGTAGCATCTAGAGCCTTAAAGGCTTGAACATAAATAAACAAGCAGCCATCTAGCTGAGAAGCAACAAAGCCCACATGGGAGAAGCACACCAGTCTGTGTGATAATGAGTTGTCGATGGGATCAGATATCAGGCATCAAAGACCCAGAACAAAAAATCATATCATTGTGAGTGAGGGGGAGTGTGGGGTGGAGACCCAAAGCCCAATTGGACATCCCCTTATGGAAGGATCACAAGGAAGAGATGACCCAGTCAGGGTGCAATATAGCAGCGATGAAACATACAACTTTCTTCTAATTCTTTAATGCTTCCTCCCCCCGCACTATCATGATCCCAATTCTATCTTACAAATCCTATTAGACCAGAGCATGTACACTGGTACAGATAAAAGCTGGAAACAGGGAATCCAGGACAGATAAGCCCCTCAGGATCAATAATGAAAGTAGTGATACAGGAGGGGAAGGAGATGGTGTGGGGAGAAAGGGGGAACCAAGCACAATGATCTATCTATAACCCCCTCCCAGGGGAATAGACAACAGGAGAATAGGTGACAGTGGTTGGTGTGATATATGAAAAAAAATTGTAATTTACCAAGGGTTCATGAGGGAGGGAGGATGGGGGAAGGGAGGAAATGAGCTGGTACCAAGGGGTCTGGTTAAAAATGCTTGGAAAATGAATATGGCAACATATGCACAAATGTGCTTGATGCAATGAATGGATACATGCACTGTGAGGGGTCTTTACAAGCCCCCAATAAAATGATTTTTTTCATATATCACACCAACCACTGTCTCCCTTCACCTATTCTCCTGTTGTCTATTCCCCTGGGAGGGGGTTATGGATAGGTCATTGTGATTGGTTCCCCCTTTCTCCCCACACCATCCCCTTCCCCTCCTGTATCACTACTTTCATTATTAGGAATTTAAAACATTTGAGTACATGCCTAAGAGCTAATGTGTCTCCTGATTCTTGAGTCTCTCTGCCTTTCAATAAAATGCTCTGGTTTCGCTTCACCACAGTGTAAGACTGGTTCTTACCTACAGCACCTACAATGGGATAACATTCAACCATAAAAAGAAATGAATTACTAATGCATGCTACACAGATTAACCTTGAAAATATTGCGCTAGTTTAAAGAAACACTAAACACAAAAGATCACATATTGTAGTTTCTATGTACATGGAATATACAAGTGTGGAAAGAGACACAACGCATATTGGTAGTGGTCAGGGGATAAGAGAGGGGGGATCTGGAAATAACCACATAAGAAATACAAGGTTTTCCTTTAATGTGATGGAACATTTTGGAACTGCTGTGAATGCACTAAATGACAAAGGTGGGGGGAGAAAAGGGGAACCGATCACAGTGATCCATCTATAGCCCCTCCCTTGGGGACAGACAACAGAAAAGTGGGTGAAGGGAGACGTCGGTCAGTGTAAGACATGACAAAATAATAATAATTTATAAAGTATCAAAGGTTCATGAGGGAGGGTGGGGGAAGGAAGGGGAAATAGCGAGTTGATACCAAGGGCTCAAGTAGAAAAAATGTTTTGAGAATGATGATGACAACAAATGTGCAAATATGCTTGACACAATGGATGGATGGATGAACTGTGATGAGTTGAATGAGCCCCCAATAAAATGATTTTTTTAAAAAAAAACAAATACATTATCTACCTGATATAGAAAAAAAACCCAAAACAAAAAAACAAAATAATTAATTTTACTTCCGTTATAATAGAGAAGGAAAAAAAAAACCATCCACTTTTAGGAAGATAAAATAAACGTCTTTTTTGGGGGGGGGTGGGTCTGAACCATTTTTACACCACCTTTAAATACTAGAATCAAGTTATTTATCTAATTTTGCTAATATCCATTTTACATGGAAATAAACGGGGGTTTAAACAGTCAGTGGTACTTCCCAAAGAAAGAAAAGAAGTGCTTTAAATTCATAAGAATAGAGCTGTTCCTTTGAGTTTTCCATAGGACAGAGGAGAGCTGGTCCACGAGATTTCTGGGACCACACATCTTCAAGGGAACAGGCAGCTCCATCTTTCTCACACAGAGCCACCAATGGGGTTGAACCACACACCTTGGCTTAGCAACCAACAATTAACCCACTGCACCACTTGAGACCTTTAAGATGAGATTCTGAACAAGTTTATCTCAGAGAATTGTGTGTAACAAGTGTTCGTTTGTGAATAGAGTGGGTGAGCCTCTTCCGAGAGGAAGCAGACCTAGAAGCTTATCGGCTGTCCTGGAGCAGCTATGCACCACCTGTCAGTTTGTGTGT
This sequence comes from Tenrec ecaudatus, assembly GCF_050624435.1. Lineage (NCBI taxonomy): Eukaryota > Metazoa > Chordata > Mammalia > Afrosoricida > Tenrecidae > Tenrec > Tenrec ecaudatus. Next base: position 155,263,594 of record NC_134531.1, on the reverse strand, counting down.
TGCCTTGTGTGTTGCTGTGATGTAGAAAGCTAGGGCTGCAGTATTTTCAATACCAGCAGGGACATCCAAGGTGGGCACACTTCAGTGGATCTTCCAGACTCACAATAGACTACAAAGAAGCAGTGGTCTGTCCACTTCTGCGGTCCTCACCATCGCAAGCATTTCGAATAGTAGTGAAGCATTGGCAGATAGATCATCCAAACAGGAATGTTTCAGGCAGAGCTCTCAAAATATAAATGGAGATGAGTTGTCTTCTCAAAGAAGAGCCAATCATCATAATGTGAATGAAGGAAAGCTTACAGAACTTTCATTTGCTAGTGGGGCATGACTAAAAATGAGGAGAAACAGATACAAACATACATTAATGATTGGAATGTGAAATGTTTGAAGTATGAATCTAGGAAAATTAGAAGTCATAAAAAATGTTGTGGAGCTCAGATAGATGATATATTAGGCATTACTGAGATGAAATGGCTTGGTATTGGCTATTTTGAAACAATAATTATATGGTTCACTATGCTTGAAATGATCAATTCAAGAGGAATACTTTCATATTCATTGTCAAAAAGAACATTTCAAAATCTTGAAGTATAATTCTATGATAGGATAATCTTCATGCCTACAAGGGATTCCATTTATTAAAATTGTAATTTGTTATAATTATTCCATTATATTAAATTAGTATTGTAATTTATGCACCAATCACTAAAGCTACTAAAGAATAAATTAAAGAATTCTATCAAATTCTTCAATCTGAAATTAATCAAACATAAAATCAAGATTCAAGGATAATTATTGGTCATGGGAATGCAAAAGTTGGAAACAAAGATAAAGAGGTAGTGGTGGAAAAATATGATCTTGGGCATAGAAACTAAGCCAGTGATCAAATGATAGAAGTTTGTAAGACTAACAACTTCATTACAAATGCCTTTTTCAACAATATAAATGGTAATCATACACTTGAACCTTGCCAGACAGAGTGCACAGAAATCAAACTGACTATATCTGTGGGAAGAATCTATGGGCAAGTTCAATATCAGCAGCCAAAATTAGGTCATGGGCTGACAGTGGAACAGACTACCAATTGCTCATAAGTAAACACAATTTGAAGTTGAAGAAAACTTAATCAAGTCCACCACAGGTAAAGACTACATTGAGTATAACCCATCTGAATTTTGAGAACATCTTAAGAACATATTTGAATAACTGAACAATAATGACCAAAGACATTTTGAGCTGAAGGATGACAACAAAAATATCATACATGAAACAAGAAAAAGGCATTAAAAACAGGAAAGAAAGCAAAGCTCAAAGTAGATGTCAGAGAGACTCTAAACCTTGCTCTTGAACAGAGTAGCCGCAGCAAATTTTCAGTTACGCTTCATGTCAATGTTGTTACCCCTGCAGGAAGACAGGGCTGGAGTCTAACCTCTCCATCAGGACACATGCTGATGAAGTCTCCTTGGGAGTTATGGCCTTCGAAAAGAGGTGCCAGGAAGAACCTCTCTCTCATGGCACGATTCTTTCTGTTTGCTCGGCTAATGTGCTTGACTTCTGTGGTGGGCAGCCCATGTGAACACAGCTCTGCCATGTTGCTACCAATCTTGGATCCACATGACTCTGCGCCCACTGGCTAGTTCCCCACTGTCTTCCTGCTTCACCCTCTATAGAGCAGCTGCGTGGGTGCTGGCTTCCAGCCAGCATCTGATCCATGGGCTTAAAGTTGACTGAGCCAGGCTGTTTCCTTGATGCAGATTACTTCCTTACTATAAATTCATTCTTGGGCATACATGGGTGACTCTGGTTTTGTTTCTCTAGATAAGCAGCTTACTGAACAAATGGAAGAAATAATTAAATGAAAGAGCAGAAGTGAGCATTTCAAAGTGCACTTTGAAGAGACAAAGGAAAGCATCGTAATGAAATGTGCAAAGATCTAGGGCTAGAAAGCCAAAGAGGAAGGACATGCTCAGGATATCTCAAGCTAAAAGAACTGATGAAAAGTACAAGCCATAAGTTGCAATAAATAGGAATATGAATATATGGACAAACTCTTGAATGATGCAGGAAGCTTCCAAGATAATGAAAGAAATACAGAGTCTTTGTGCCAAAAAGAAATGGCCAACCATGTCAGAAAGCATCTTATTATCTCAAGAACCAATGATACTGAAGGGTGAGGTCCAAGCTGCACTGAAGACATTAGTAAAACACAAGCCCCAAGGAACTGAATTAAACCACTAGAAATATTTCAACAAGCTGATGAAGCACTGGATGCTCTCACTTCCATGAAACTGGAAAGCAGCTACTCAGCCAACTGATCGGAATAACTCCATATTTGTCCTCATTTGAAAGAAAGGTGACCCAAAAGAATAAGACAACTATCCAACAATATCATTAATAAACACACATTTTGTTGAAGCCAATTCAAATATGCTTGCAGCAGTACATTGACAAGGAGCTGCCAGGAATCCCAGCAGGAATTAGAAGAGGGTGTGGCATGAGGGATATCACTCTTGGTGTCAGAAGAAACTAGGCTGAAAACAGAGAAGACCACAACGTCTTACTTTTTTTTAATTGACTATGCAAAAGTATCTGTCTGTGTGGGTTATAACTAACTGTGGATAACACTGAGGAACATGGGAATCCCAAAGCCCGTCTTTGTGCTCCTGGGCACCTGTACATAAACAAAGGGCAGTTATACAAGCAGAATGGTACTGCTCGGTTTAAGATTCATGAAAGATGTGCATCAGGGTTGTGTCCTTTCAGCATATGTGCTCAGTTTGTATGCTGAGCAAATAAGTAAAAAAATTCAACTATATGAAAAACTCAGAATCAAAAATGAGAATAAAAGCAACATACCAAGACCTTTGGGACAAAGCGAAAGCAATGCTTAGAGGTCAATGTATAGATATGAAGCCGCAGATTTAAGAAGTAGAACAAAAATCAATACTTTAACTCAACAGCTCTAACGCCTAGGGGGAAAAGGCAGCAAAGGAAGCCCACAGCCACAGACAAAAAGAAACAATGAAGATTAGAGCAAAAGTAACTGAAACAGAAAAGCCGTAGACACAGCAAGAGCCTTTTCTTTATTAGGATTCTGAGTTCTGTGCCACGTCTTCCACCCACTCGATCCGAGACCCTCTAATGTGATTCTTTTCTGAGAAGTTGGCAGTGGTAGTCAGGCATCATCGGTTTGTTCTGGTCTTAGGGTCACAGAGATCGATTCAGAATGCTGACTTTGCTTGTGTGCTTTGGGCACGTTGGCAAGAGAACCAGTCCCTGGAGATGGGCATCATGCGTGGTAAAGGGAAGGCACAGAGAAGAGGAGGAAGATCTTTAATGAGATGGTTGGCACAATAGGCGCAACGGTGGGATCAAACAGAAGAATCACGTTGAGGCTGGGGCAGGACTGGGCAGTGGTTTGTTCTGTTGTTATGAGCTGGAACCCACTCAGCGGCTCCTAAAACAACAAGAAGTTGGTTCCTAGCTTTTCATTAATTGCCCTGACAACCCTAGGTTTGCATTAGGTCTTTGCTCCATCTTGAGTTGGTTTTAGTCTCTGGTACCAGATATGGGTCCTGTTTCATTCTTCTGCAAATGTATATCCCTCTTGGCCAGTACCACTTATGAAAGAGCCCATTCTCTTCCTCATTTACTGTACTTCAGACCTTTGTCTAAGATCCGCTGTCTCTAGGTGGAAGACTATCTTCACATCACCCATAAGTTATTCCTCTTGAAAGTGTCTTAGGCCCCCTAGGCTTCATTCAGATTTTGTTGTTCTTCTCTTTTAAAATTATTATTGCTCCTCTAGCACATTGGTATAGAGAGACTTATCTTCAAGCTCATCAATCCAGCCTTGCATTGATTTAATTATATTCATTTCTCTTTTACTGCATTATTTATTTCAGAAATCGAAGTATTAGTCTTCTATATTTCTATTTCTTGTTTTTGCATGATTTCTGGTATTTTATTATTTTGTCAGTTTGTTCTCATAGTGTTTTTCTCAATTCTTATCATTTTTGTTTTTGGTTTTGCTTCTATAGAACTTTTAATTTATTGAAGGAGATTATATGCCACTTTTTAAAATTCTGTATCAGGTGGTACCAATGATTTTCTTCCTGAGAAAGTTTTATTGCTCTGCATATTGGTCACATGTTTGGGTCACTATGTCTGGTTTCTTTTATTTTCCTAAAAGTTTTATTGGAAAGTAATTTACATACTGTAAAATTAAATAATTAAATCATTCAATCATATCAAGGAGAATTGGACCATCACCCCCACATCATTTTTTAAGAACATTCCCCCTCCCATGGTTACATCACTTCCAAGATGTTATGTAATCACATTCCATTCTAGTACTCCCTCCTCCCTCCCATCTTCACCAACCACTCCTGAGATCCCCGACCCTCCCCATCATGCACCCCACCACCCACCATCCCTGCATTCCATATAACCTCTTGTATCAGTTATCCTCATTCTTCACCCACTCCTCCTGTGCTTCATAGCTGGGAGACTCAACAGAAAACAAAAAAATCACGCTTAGGTGGTAAGGCTAAAAACATAATAGTATACAGACAGAGATACAAATAATGCATGATAAGGGACAGACCCCGAACAACATTAAAAAAACCATGGAAGAAAGTTCTGGCATGGAATGGTTAAGAAATACTTGCACCAAGAACATGTTCAGGACTCATCTATAGGGTGGACAGCCGGCCAAGCATCAAGGTTGATCCAGCATGATCAAGATTGCAATGGTCTCTGCCTGATAGTAAGGCTAACTGAGACTTTTGCCTGTGGCTAGAGCAGATCTTCCAGTGGCTCTGTCTGACTAGACACTCAGCAGATGGGTTGTGGGCTCCCATCAGCCCCATAACCTTCCACAAATTGCGTGTTCATAAATTTGTGCTCTGATGTTTCTCTCCTCACTATATTCAAATTTTGCAATTGCCATTTTGGATCACAGAAACTAGTGTGCTACTTCTGTGTGGACTTAGTTGACTCCTTGCTTATATGGCTGCTTGTTAAAATATAAGTCTTTAAGACACCCATCATTATTCTGATTGATAGCCAGGCACCATCTGCTTTCTTCACCACACCTTGCTGCAGCATCCTTATCTTCAGTGATCATTTCATGAAGGTAAGTATGTAGTAGGGTGATGATGTAAATACTAATTGTTCTTAAGTTGAAGCTAGGATTCAGAGTGAGCCCAAAACCCATTCCTGGATTTTCACCCCCCCCCTTTTTTTGCTGTAACTTGGGAGCCAATATATATGTCATATCCTTCAATAGTTCAATCATGTCATTCATAACTGTGAAGATTTTTCAATAATCATACATGTTCTCCAAAACATACTTTTCCTTCCTGGACTTCTTGACATCATTACCTTCTTGTCTCTCCCACCCCTTTATATCTCCTTCCCCTAAACCCCTGTTATAGTTCTTTTTTTTAATTTTAAAAGTCTTTTTTATAGTTCCTTTCCCTGTAGGCTCAACACCCCTGAGTTTCATTTACCAAACCATAAGGCAACAAATAACCCATCTTCAAGAGGGTGAGCCCAGGGGTGACGCCCCTCTGAGCTATACCCCAATATAAAGAAGCATAGGCAGAATATAACAGAATGGCTGTCTCAGGGTTGCCAGTGTAATACGTACTTTAATACAGCATCCCGGCGTTGAGGTACCCAGACCTTGTTTGTTCGCCAACCAACAGTGCACGGCTCTTGGTACAGCTGTCTTCTTCTACCTCAGGCACCGTGTGTTTTCTGGCTGGAGTCCTCAGGTTACATGTGTGTCTGTGGTAGATTCCTGTTCACCCAGTGGAGTTCCCAGCTGGGGTCTCACCACTGCAGCCACTGGAGCATGTAAGTCTGGTTTCTTGATGTGAATTGAAATTGTATGTTGCTATGAGATATTGTGATGTCATTATATTTGTAATGAACACTTTTCTGAATGGCGATTTTAGGTCAAAACTATCCTGTGCGTATGGCTCCTACATACTGCTTTCATTAGAAACTGGTGTACATGCAGCTATGAGTTAACATGTGAGCAGTAGGCAAGCACATGCAGAACCAGTCAGCAAAGTTTCTGTGGATGATTGTAGGTTGGGCCTCAGTCACTCATGACCTGGTTCCATGTGCATGTAATGGAGACTGCCAAGGTGTGCATAGTCCTCTGTTTGCTGTTTGTATGGCATAGTTAAGGGCTGGCTTAACTGGGGTTTCTGCCAACTGTAAATGATGGTGTCATAAAGGAATTAGTTGTGACCCTGGTCCAGCAGTAGCTGCAGGTGATATGGGCGTGGCTGGTTCAGGTGTGCAAGGTTATTTACTCTACTCTGGTGGGACTAGAGGGGAGGGGGAACTGGGGGAAAAAGAAAATTATATTTTTAATTTAAAGCAAATATGGAAAACAACAGTAAGAAAGAATAACTTAATAAGCAACAATTTAACAAAGAAGAAAATGTGGGTAGGGAAAAATGAAAAGAGAAAAATCCATTAAAGATTTAGCTGGTTAAGATTCTCAGTGGTTTGGTGGTTAAGGCCTAGCAACCCCTCATGTTTTATAGACTGCAATATAATCAAGGCCCCCATGGGATCGGCTGTGAGCAGTCAATAATGTATAAGAAGATTAGGGTAGGGTTTAACATTTTGATGCAATTAAAGTGAAGTTTATTGGGGATGTGGCTAATTTCCATATCTGTGGCTGCTGTGGGAAAGCTTGCTTGCGCTGTTTCTGGGTCTGGGTCAGCTCATCATTCGTTAGTTCACTGTAGTTGATCCGATGGCATGTGACATTGCCTGCCACCCCCAGGGCCATCAGCAAGCTGCCACCTGAATAGTCATCTAACCTGCGTCTGTATGTACTAGCCTCTCTAGTCATAAGCCTGACATGCTGGACTTGGGTTTGTCTACTTCTGCAACCTGTGCTGTTCTTGCAAGTCTTGGGCTCATCAGCTCTAAAGTCGCCATTTCTGGAGAAGTCTTCTGCTTAATATCAGTTACAGACTTAAAATTGGACTGGATTTACCCAGTTCTACCCTCGTGTGGGTCATTGTCTTGATATAAAGTTATCTCTAGATAGATAGTTGACAGATGATAGATAGATATTTAGATCAGACATGGTAGATAGAAAGATGATAGATAGATTGATTGATAGATAGATGATCACTGGCTTTGTTTCTAATTAGAAACAGAAAAACCAAAAAGAGAGAAGATAAAAGTAAAGAAAGAGCAGTAAGGACAAAACTGAAACCCCAGGGAAGGGAATAGAAGAAAAGCTTAGAGAGAGAGAATGGAGAAGCAAAAATAGGAGAAAGCTGAGGCCAGGCCAGAATCCAGAGTGAAGGAACCATGGCAGTCTGGGTGCTTGGTCTGGGTCTGTGCCCTCGGCCAGGCAGGAGAGCACAAGGTAGAGTGTGACAGATTTTTAAAAATATATTTTTTAATAAATCATTTTATTGGGGCGTATAGAACTCCTATTACTTTCCATACATACATCAATTGTGTAAAGCACCCTTATACATTCGTTGCCCTCGTCATTCTCAAAATTCGCCTTCCACTTGGGTTCCTGGAATCAGCTCGTTTTCCTTTTTTTCCCTCCCCCTTCCGCCCAGCTCCCCCACCCCATGAACCCGTAATAATTTATAAATTATTATTATTTTTATCTTACACTGCCCGGCATCTCCCCTCACCCACCTTCTTGTTGCCCATCCCCCAGGGAGGAGGTTACACAAAGATCCCCGAGATCAGTTCTCCCTTTCTACACCCCCTTCCCTCCCGGTGTCACCACTCTCACCGCTGGTCCTGAGGGGTTCATCCGCCCTAGATTCCCCGTGTTTCCAGATCCCTACTGCACCGCTGTGCATCCTCTGGTCTAACCAGGTCCGCAAGGTAGAATTGGGGTCATGATAATTGGTGAGGGGGGATGTGTTCAAGAACTGGAGGAAGGTTTTAAGTTTCATTGTTGCTACACTGAACCCTGAGTGACTCATCTCCCCACTACCCCTCTGCAAGGGATGTCCAGCTGGAAAGACATATTTTTGATCTATTCCCTGTTGTTTTAGATGTTATCTGTGGTCAGGACTTTATCTGGGAATAATTCCTATAGGCTCAGATGGTTTGGTCAGGTGCTTATTTATATAAAGAAAATATTTTGTACCTATGGGACAGCTGGAGGCAATGCAGGTAGTCCTGGAAATAATTCTGGCCGACTCAGCGTGGTTGGCAGCAGTCTGCTTGTCTGGCACTGAGTATTCTGTTGTTCATATTAGGGGTGGCTCGCACACCTCTAGACTCAATGTTGTTGTACCAGGAACCAATCCTCAAGGATGCAGTTCTGAGCTCAGACAGAGCAGGGGCTGTTCAGGGGGTGTTTACCTACCACTAGGTGCATGTGGTTGAGAGCTGGCCACTCCTCTAGTCTCCAGGATGGTGTGGGAAACAAGGCAGTGTCTCCCTTTCTCGTTGTCAACCATTATCATGGGCTTGTGGTGTTCCTGACCAAGAGGACCTGATTATGCCCGTACTATGCCAGGTCATCTGATGATTTACTTGTCTGTTTCCTCTCTGGATACTTTTGTCCAGTTCCTTCCAGTTGGTATTTAATCCACTTCTCTATCTTTTCCTCTGAAGTTCAAGATTCTAGGATTATCATTCATGTTTGTTTCATCTGGTCTTTTTTTGTAGAGGGCCTATGTAGAACATCTGGCTAGTCAACTATCTAGCTGGAGGTCTCCCAAAGTCATTAAACTTTTGAGAGTAAATGTCTAAATGATTAGGGTAACACAAACATAAATAATGAACAGATATTAGGTCCTTACCATAGTTTCATTCTATATCCAATCTCCATTATGTTGGACAAATGATTCCAAGAGTGGTTTCTGATTTCCATGTATCTATCATATTACCAGCATAGTTCATTGTCTAAAATGTAAACAAATGCCCATTCATTACTCACATTCCCTGGTCAGGTGAATGATGAAAGAATGCCTGAAAAAAATCATAAAGTCCACTGGATCGGAGAGCTTATGTTGAGTTAGACCTGTCATGGTCCACTCTTGAGGCAGGGGTTTATTGGGCTTGGTCTTAAAGTACAGGACTGTGTGATAAAGAAGTAGATACTCAAATAGCTGTCTGACTCTTGCTAAGCATGGGAAATAGGGAATATAGTATTAATCAGAGCATTGAAAGTGAGAGCTTTGTCAGATTCAAATAGCTGATGCCTAACAGAAAAATGTATCTGAAACAGAGGTGCAAATATGAATCCTTATATCTTTATGATTTCAAAGTTGTTTTCTACGGAATCTCTTATGATCTTCACCAAAACTATTAAGATTTTCAAGAAGAGAACACAATTCCCTTACTTTTACAGAAAGACAGAGAAACAGAAGCCAGAGAGGAAGGGGAACCTGGAACCATCCTATGCTGTTTGTGGGGCTGTGATAGGGTGCAGCCTAGTAATCAGAGCATGGACTTTGAGGTTAGAGAACTGTTTGGGGCAAGTTGCTTAATCTCTCAGAAATTTAATTTTTGTTCATTGCTGCCAAGTCAGCTGCAAATCGTGGCAATCTTCTGTACACCGAATGGTACTCTGCCTGGTTCGGGGCCATAGGCAGGATCCTTGATGTGTTTGGTTCCTTTGTTGCGGCTATTGTGTAGGACCTTTCAGCCTGGACTTCTCTTCCAGCACTGGACTGAGTCTCATTCTTCTATAATCCATAATGCTTTATTGCTTAATTTTGAGAAGCAGTTAAACAGGTTTTTTGCTTCCTAGTCTTTCTTAGTCTGGATGCTCTACTGAAACCTGTCTGTCTATCATGGGAGAGTTTGTGAGTTTCTGTAATACCAGCAATATAGCTTACACTGACACACCAACCCCAACAGTAAGGCAAATTGGCACAGAAGGATGGTAGAGAGAGTTATTTTGTTGGTAAATAGAGATTACAATATCAATGACAATAGGAGATGAATTAAAGTGAAGGCATCAGCTCACTAACTGATGCTTCAGGCAGATGTGTAGCAGTTGAGGCCTCAGAGAACAGGCTACGTAGGTCCACATCCCAATTTCATTATTTAGTAGTTTCATCACCATGGCAAATCATCTCTGAGCTTGACTTTCTTCATCCATAAAATGTGGCTAGTGGGATAAAATCTATCTAGTGGTTTCTGGGAGGATTAATGACTCCATTAGTTAATTATTAACTAATCAATAATTAGTGATTCTGGGAGGAAATTATGACTGTAAAGTATTTAACACCTTATGTAGCACCAAACCATCAAAACAGACTCACTGCCATCAAGTCAATTCCAACTCACAGTGAGCCTAAAGACAGGGTAGAAGTGTCCCAGAAGTAGAAAGCCCTGGTTTTCTCCCCCAGAGCAACTGGCGGTTTGAAACTGCTGCCCACTGCCCCGCCAGCACTAGCCCGTGAGCACCAAATCACATTTAGAATCACAGAAGAGCCAGGCCCATCAATAGAGCCGATGGGTGGCTCTTAAGGCCTTTGTTAAATGACCAATAAGACACCAATGTTTCTATAGTTCCAAAACTTTTCAAAGTTATTTTACATAACCTAGGATCCCCCTGGCCGACTGCACTGGGTCTGAGCCAACTCCTTCAGGGAAATGTGCAACATTGCGGTTATTTCTGCGTGATCACAGGCTGGGCGAGGTAACAAGTGGCAGAGGCACTGCACGCCCACGCTGAGCTGGCTGCTTGGAGGCAAGGAGACATGTTCACCGAGGAGGTGAGTTAAAAACAAAGCCCAACAGCAAGCCACACTTCAATTAGATCCACTTCCCATCGTCGGGGGGTAACTGCGGTGCTTCTTTTCCGCATTTGAAAAGGAAAGTAGGACATCTGGTGTGAAAAACACAGTACCAGAAAAGGGATGTTTGGACAGCTATTTCACACACTTGTTATAGGCTGTAGCTCGGCTCTAGAACCCGGAGGAGAGGAAACACCGCCGGCATGTACAAAATGTCAGAGTATTAGCAGAAAGTGTTTTTTAAAAAAATGCTCAGCTTATAGGCCTGTGTCATACCATACACACACACATACATGCATGCATACATACATACATACATATATATACACATATATATGCCATTTAATTATGTGTGGTAAAATCAGAGGAGGGGAAACTGTCCTCTTCTGAAGCGATTTTCCTAAGTGAAAGAGAGTGCAGTACGTGGAAGTGCAGCTCTGAAGCCCCGTTCTGATTATGGGTGTTTCGTAAGGACATATCGGCACAAGCACACTGATTGTCACTGTTTATTGCAATGATGGCATCTGAAAACATGTTTATTAATCAGTGCAACAGACTCCTTAGGGGCTAATTATGTCCGCTAGAGAAAATAAAGCAGAAAATACAAATAAACAAAAATAATCGTAGTCCTTCCTAATACTGAGTGATTTTTGCTGTTAATATTTTAGTATATATATATATATATATATATATATTTACTCTTTTACATGATATTTTCATGAATGTTTAGTTTTTTACTGTATCTTTATGAAAATGATGCCCATATCTGTATTTTCTTTGCCAACCACGACCGCTCCTCAACTCTAGGTATTTTTGTAAATCGGTACTAATATTTTTACAGCAACATTATAAAAGTTGGCATCACATGCTTATGACACTCCCTTGTAGGGTGGGTGGGATGCCTCACTCATCGACTCACTACCATGATGCCAATTCAGACTAGTAATGACCCTGTGCGAAAGGGTAGAACTGCCCTGGTGGGTTTCTCATAAAGTAATTTTTTTATTATTAAAAGATCTTTTTATTGGGGACTTTTTAAACTCTTATAACAATTCATACAATTGTATCAAATGTATTTGTACATATGTGTTGCCATCATTCTTTTCTAGACATTTATTTTTGATTGAGCCCACTGTTTTCTCTCCCTCTCCCCCACCTTTGTGACCCCATAATAAATTATAAATTATTATTATTTTCATACCTCACACCAACCACTGTCTCCCTTCCCCCGTGGTTTCTGTAGTTCTTCCCCTTGGAGGGGTGTGTATAGTTATGTGTCGATCATAGTGATTGGTTCTCCCTTCCTCCCCTCCTCTCCCCACCTTCTGCCTACCCTTCTGGTATTACTATTCCTATTCCTGTTCCTGGATTCCATGTGTTGTGAGCTCCTATCTCTTCTCTGTACCTGTGCACATGTTCCTGTCTAGTCCTAAGTGAGTCTTCTCTGTACCTGTACACATATTCCTGTCTAGTCCTGTCTAGGCAGTACTGGGGTCATGACAGTGGTGGGTGAGGAAGCCTCAAGGAACCAGAGGAATATTGTGTGTTTCACTGACGCTTTACTGTGTCCTGGTTGACTCATGTCTTCGCTGTCTCAGCAGTTCTCTGTGGGGGATTTCCCACTGTCTACAGATGGGCTTTGGGTCTCTGCTCCGACCCCCCTCATTCTCAACAATATGTTTTTGTTTGTTTATTTGTTATGGGTCTTCTGATGCCTGTTACCCAGACCCGATGACACCTCATGATTGAATCAGCTGGTATGGTTCTTCCATGTGGGATTGTTGTTTCTCTGCTAAATGTTTCCTTGTGTAACTTCAAGCCTTTAAGACCCCAGATGCTATATCTTTTACTAGCCAGGCACCATCAGCTTTCTTCACCACATTTGCATATGCACCAATTAGAGACTCCAAATCTTTACAGGAGTAGAAAGCTTCAATTTTATGCCATAGATCAAATGGTGCATTTGAACTGCTGACCTTGTGGTTAGAAGCCCAATACAATGCAATGAAAATGTATAATATATATATTATTTGCATAAATATATGGTGTTTCAATAAATTGCCATAATGCTTCAAAAGCAATGATTAGACTTCATCTCACCTACTTTGGACATGTTAGCAGGAGAGATCAGTCCATAGTAAAGACATCATGCTTGGTAAACGAGAAGAGCAAGGTACAAAAGGTGGACTCTTGACAAGATGGACTGACACAGTGGCTGTAACAATGGACACAAATGTAGGCTGATGGCTCAGGTCTGGACAGTAGTTCCTGCAGTTGTACACAGGCACACTCTGGGTCAGAATTTACTTGACAGCACCTAACAACAACAATTAAGTATCCCCTAGTACTATTGCACATCCTTTGTTAAATCTATTTATAAAATACTGTGCTTTTCACGCTATTAAAATGCTAAATTTCAAGGGAACAACAAGTGATCCAAATCAGTGGTAAGGAGGGTGTAGGGGACCTGGTAGGGCACGATCAAGTGGAATTACTTAAACCCGATTGAAGGCTGAACATGATAGTGGTACAAGAGGAAAGTAAAAGGAAATCGAAGAAAGAACTAAGAAGCAAAGAGCATTTATAGAGGTTTAAATACAGGCATGTACATATGTAAATATATTTATATATGAGGATGTGGAAATAGATCTATGTGCATATATGTATAGGTTTCATATTAAGGTAGCAGATGGACATTGGGCCTCCACTCAAGTACTCCCTCAGTTCAAGAAAACTTTGTTCTCTTAAACTGGCATTCCATGATGCTCACTTTCCTGACACATCGCTGAAGACAAAGTGAGTGCATAAGCAAATGTGGTGAAGAAAGTTGATGGTGATGAGGGCAGGGAATGTACAAATGTAGTTTACACAATTGATGTATAGATGGATTGTGATAAGATCTGCACGAGCCCCTAATAAAATGATTAAAATAAAAAGAAAACAGTAAAATGTTAAATTTATTCATAATAAAATAATAGGAATGAGGCTGGCTATTGTATTTTCTCTAGGAGTCTTGCTGAACACTTAGCATGTTGCAAATTCTCTTTGGCTTTAAATATAGATAATAATATCATTTCTCAATAATAAGGATTTTGTATCCTTTCTTTATGTTAAGCTATATAAAGATCAGTTTGTTTATACTCCTAATTGCTTTAAGGTTGCTTTTTATATTTAGCTCCTTATCACATCAATAATCAAACTGTGTCTCAGTAGGCACCCTTTTTAAATTTCACTTATATGTGTCCCAGTTTTTTATGAAAAATGCTGGATTTCAGGTGGACTTCTGCTACACAGTTAATTGTTTAATATGACCCTTCTAGCCATATCCTTTGTAACTCCCACCAAATGACTGTATTGTGCCATGCAGATTGGGTATATACCCCCTTTTCCAGATCGGCCTTCTTGAGAGAAGGGGAAGGAAAATACTGATAGGATTATATGCTTCAGTTGTGAGTGATTTTTTTTTACATTTTATTAGGGGCTCATACAACTCTTATCACAATCCATACATATACATACATCAATTGTATAAAGCACATCCGCACATTCTTTGCCCTAATCATTTTTCAAAGCATTTGCTCTCCACCCAAGCCCTTTGCATCAGGTCCTCTTTTTTCCCCCTCCCTCCCTGCTCCCCTCTCCCTTATGAGCCCTAGATAATTTATAGATTGTTATTTTGTCATATCTTGCCCTGTCCGGAGTCTCCCCTCCCCCACTTCTCTGACATCCGTCTCCCAGGGAGGAGGTCACATGTGGATCCCTGTAATTAGTTCCCCCTTTCCAACCCACTCACCCTCTACTCTCCCAGCCTCGCCCCTCACACCCCTGGTCCTGAAGGTATCGTCCACCCTGGATTCCCTGTGCCTCCAGCTCCCATATGCACCAGTGTACAACCTCTGTCCTATCCAGTCCTGCAAGGTAGAATTCGGATCATGTTAGTTGGGGGGAGGAAGCATCCAGGATCTGGGGGAAAGCTGTGTTCTTCATCGGTAGTACATCGCACACTGACTGACCCATCCCCTCTCCTAAACCCCTCTATGAGGGGATCTCCAGTGGCCGACAAATGGGCCTTGGGTCTCCACTCTGAACTTCCCCCTTCATTCACTATGGTATATATATACATATATGATTTTTAATAGGATTAATTGTGATAGAAAAATTGAAAACACTAACATGGGTGTTGGTCAATGTTACCATCCCAAGCCCACTACTATTGTGTCAATTCTGTCTCATAGTGATGCTATATAAGGTTTCTAAGGGTGTACCATTTTTAATTATGTTTAAAAATATTTTCATTGGAATATAATTCCTTTATTATACAATGTAATCATTCAATCATATTAAAATAGAGTTGTGCAATCAACACTGCAATCAATTTCAGAACGCTTTCTGCTCATGTCCATTGTTGTCAGCTTCTCACTTCCCCCTAATCTGCCCTGACATGCCCTGGGTAATTATTACTACAGTTACAGTCTCCATAGATTTGTGTGTCCTCAATTTCATATACAGAAAATCATACAAAGTACAAATAGGAAGCAAACAAACAAACAAAGTAACAGCAATGACAAAACAAAGCAGAAAAGCCTCAATCTAAAGGAAAGCAGAACATATTAAAAACTGA
Organism: Tenrec ecaudatus; assembly: GCF_050624435.1. Taxonomy (NCBI): domain Eukaryota; kingdom Metazoa; phylum Chordata; class Mammalia; order Afrosoricida; family Tenrecidae; genus Tenrec; species Tenrec ecaudatus. The sequence goes on along the minus strand of NC_134531.1, from coordinate 155,248,207 downwards.
AAGAAATAACCCCCTCCCTGGCAGATGGACAACAGAAAAGTGGGTGAAGGGAGACATCGGTCAGTGTAAGATATGACAAAATAATAACAATTTATAAATTATCAAGTGTTTGTGAGAGAAGGAGAATGGGGGAGGATGAGGGGAAAAAAAGAGCTGATACCAAGGACTCAAGTAGAAAGAAAATGTTTTGAGAAGGATGATGGCAACAAATGTGCTTGGCACAATGGATGGATGGATGTATTGTGATAAGAGCTGCATGAGCCCCCAATAAAATGATTTTAAAAACCTAAAAGAATTTAAAAAGGGAGATGAAATGATAAGGTGTCATATTTCACCTAATTATATCTGCCATAGTGAACTTGACGATGCTCTTTGCTCCTGGTGTTTGTTCAGAGGAGATCTACTGGAGGCGGAATCCATGTGGGGACCCTGCCAGCAGGTTTTGGGCTTCCAGCATCATCCACAGGCTTCAGTAAGCCAGGTGTTCAGAACATAAGCTCTGATACAGTTCTCTCCTTCAGATTTGGATTTTATTATTTGCAACACTTGGATGACGCAGAATGGTATGCTTCTTCAATGTGGACTTTGTTGAGTAAGGCTCTAATCTTTATCGATGCACATAGCCCCAGCTTTCTCTTAAGGAGCAGTTGAGCCTCCTACCTTGTTGTTAGCAGCCCGAAACTTACCCATCAACACCACCAGGATTCCTTCTTGACATCAAGCTGGGAATAAAATAGGCCATGTCAAAGCAGGCAGGGAGAAAGAAAAGTCAGGAGCAGAGTGTGTATTTTGGACACCAAGACCCTTGAACACTGAACCTCTTCGATCCAGGAGACAGAGTACAAGACAGAGAAGCAGGGTCCAAGGCCCAAGGCGAGCATGCAGCTGAGTGCCTTCTGAGGCTTCATTGGGAGAACTAGCTGTGCTGATGCAAGGAAAGAGGGAGGAAAGCTTCTGAGCTGATCTTACGGTGGAATGGTCGTACTTTGGAGGCATTTATCAGCAACACTAAAAGAGCTTTAAAATTTCCTGAACAGAGCCGAGCAGAGAACAGGGGCTGAATGGCAAAGAAGCAAAGGACCAAAGAGAGGCTTGCATGAGGGGATTGCTGGGAAGAGTCCATCCTGACTGAAGAACAGTGTAGTGAGTATTTCTGTTCCTGACTTATCAGTTATTAATTGCTCTAATAGACTCCATAGTTGTGAGTATTGTCTGAGTTCTATGAGACCATTGTAATGAATTATTGAACCCATCAGAGAAGTAGAGACTGGGTTTGATAAGCTTTGGATGGTGTCAGAACTGATCAGCCGATTGCAGGGTGGAAGCATGTCTGACTTCCACCTCCACGAATGGGCCTTGGATTAATGAGTGGAGTCATTTCCCACCTTGTGAACTTAGAGGAGGTCACATACCACGCCCAGGTCTTTTTAACAAATCTTAGAATAAAGAAGTACCTTTATATTCTTCTGGGGCTACTGATTTCATCATGAATAGATATTGAAAACAATGTTAGTTAATGCTTGTTGTTTCTATAGCTATTGAGATGAGATGATCTATGATCTTTGTCTTTGAGAATATTATTCTATGCTATAAAATACATGAATTCTTTTTCTAATATTAAACTGTTCCTATTCCTATAGGAGAAGCAGGTGTGACTTAATCTAAAACTATGGTCTTAAGATCTCCCTCTGACTTGGAATTGAATCCATTTTTAGGAGCTTGTTTTTTAGCAGATAATAGAGACTAATTCCGACTCAGAGTGTCCCTGTAGGACAGAGTAGAACTGGAACATGTTTCTTAGTGAACATTTTCGCAAGAGCAAGCATGAGAAGGTAGCAAGTGGTAGAAAGTGAAGGAAAGGAAACTGAGAACCCAGGACGGAACTGAGGGGAGTGCCAATGTATTGTAGAGATTGCAACTAATGTCATGGAATTCTCCAGGCACAAACTATTGAACGAGAAGCTACTTGAATGGGAAAAGTATTTGCTCTTTCAAGTTTCACCCACTATACTTATTGTGGTGGAGTGTAATTTCATAATATGGCTCTTTTATCCAAATTTCTGTAATCCCTACCAAATGATTGGTAGGAATTATGCATTATTTCAGGAGGGACTCTATAAATAGGGAGTGTGTAACCCTAACGGAGGAGATTGGTCAGTTTTTATTACGACCTCCCTGGCTGTAAGCATGGGTCATCTTCAAAGCAGCAAAGAAGAGAGAATCTGAGGACCTGGGAAGAGCACCTTGAAGATCCCTGTCTGACGTGGCGGGAGAGGCCAATGAGTCCTTACACACCCCAGACGGTGCTACTGAGGAGCAAGGCTGAGACTAGGGAGAACCGTCTCCTTACCTGACTTGATACTCTAGAACTGTGGGACAGAGTGGCACGGCACGGTGGTTGACTTACTGGCCCATGGAGGCAAAGTCCACAAGGCCTACATGTCTGACATAAGAAATGGAGAGAAAGACTTGGTCTACTATGTGCCGGAGAGACCTAGAACTGGAGAGAAACTTGGCTAAAGATACCAGTGATTATATCCTATTTGCTGATCCTAACCTGTGGTAATCTATCAATTCCTTAATTACCCTCCCCCTTAATTGCAAGTATTATCTTTACAGCAAATTAGGGAGCCTCACCTAGATGCAGAGTGGCATGAAAGGAATGGTTGGCGTCAGACTAGGAAAAGAAGGATGGACCATGGAAGGAGTGCCTGCCTCCTTAGTGGTACTGGTCTCCTTGTAGAACTTTTGTTTGAATGAAAATTAACTCAGGGGGGTGAGTTCAGTTCTAGACTGGAAGGGTGACTAAGGGCCATAGTCTTTTGGGTTTCACCAGTGTCTCTTCAAGAAGTCAGGCTGTTGTTCGTGTTTTGGTTTTGTTTCTACTTTTTAAGATTTTGAATTTTCTCCAGCATTCCCTCTCGCTCCGTTCAGGACATTCTAATGTAAAGCTTTCGGGGCAACCACTTCTAGCTTCTTAGATATTCCAAACTGGAGTCCACATTCACTCATCTCTGCACTAAGGCTCATGTACTTTTCCTGCAGTGCTCCCTTGAAGAATCTTGCAAAATGTTTATACATTTGACTCTAATTTCCAAAGGATGAATATTTGTACTTTAGATATTCCTCTTTGTAGTACCATATTATTACTTTGTGCAATTATTTTTCCTTTAATAATTAAAATTAACAGGGTAAAAAATTTATGTACAAAAATATAAATGGATGTAGAGAAGAGTTATCAAATAATGAAACAGATGATTCATAGAGAGATTAGTTGATAAAATCTAGAGAACAATGATCCCAGTAGCAGGTAAATATAAAGGACAAACAGCTAGATGTCACTAGTATGTAAATCAGGGAAAGAAAGTTTTTTTTTAAAAAAGATACAATAATGGTTTACTTTTTTTTTCTTAGCAGTCATGTGGATTATCCATTTAGAATTTGTCAGGCGGAAAGCCATCACCAGACGCTATTACATTTTCCTCAGTAAAAGCATGCTTATCTTGTAAACAATGACAGGTTTTGTTTGAATGCCACTGCAGCATTTGCAAAGCACTTTTGCCACATAATTTAACTCAGTCATTCATCAAACTTGCACTAAGTGCCAACTCTGGTCAGTTATTATGTGAGGTACAGAGGCAAAAATGATGTGGCCCTACCTTCAAGGAACTTACAGCCTTATGATAGAGACCGAAGGAAAATGTTACAGTGCACTGTGAATGTTTGCTATGTGGCCATCCCCCCCCCCATGTGACAGATGGTGTCTTTGCAGAGGAAAAGGAAAGCTATGCATTAGGGCTGTGTACACGTGTGGGGAGTGGAGCCTATACATGGGTAAAGAAGAGTAAAAGAATGCGTGAAGAAACATAGATTTATGATGGAAAGTTATTTTTGAAATGGAAAAATAGAAATTTATAGTTCTTTGACATTCCTCCCCTCAAAATCATAATATATGCCACCTACCCTACAACTTGGATGCACTTGTTATATGATTAAATTTTATAGCATGGAGCATACATGATCAAGCATGACTTCTGATAGTCAGTCATAAAAGAGTGGGAAAATTCCAATTTATCTGGTTTTTCATGCTGAAGAAATTGCACCCGAGGATATGGCTAAGCTTCCATCAGTGTCAGCTTCAACAAACATGTGTGTGGGAATGCCGTCTTGGACGTCCAACCCCGTTCAGCCTTCAGATCTCTATAACCTGGCTGATGTCTCATTGAAAACACATGAGCAGTGTTTTCTGTTACATAGGAACACAGTGAGTCTGAATGGACTTGCTGGCACCTAAGAAGAACCACAGCAACAGCAATGAGGGAGAAGAAACAAAGGGAACTTCTAGATTTCTAATTTTGATACAGTCTGGATTGTTACCCATTAAGAAAGAATATTTACTCTACATTATGCCTGTTGAGAGCAGATAATAACTTGTGGCAACTAAATGAGAGGTTGGTGATTTGAAACCATACAGCACTCCTATGAAAGCAAGATGACCCACTGTTATAAAAATGGCAAGCAAGAAAACCTTCTGGAGTAGATCTACCCTGTACCACATGGCTTTGTTTGTCCCCATGGCAATGGATTGTACTATTTCTGATGAAACTGAGGCTGAGATGTTAAGACACTTATCTAAAGTTGTGCACTTCTGTAAGAGGCAAAGCCTGGGTGGGTCTTCAGGCTGAAAGACTTCGGTCAGTCAAAATAAACTATTTTCTGTGTGCTGGGTCCTATAGACAACAGCTCTGGGGATATCGTGGGTTTTGCATTGCAATGCTGACTGTAAGTTCAGCAGCTTGAAAACACTAGCCCCTCCACCAGCCAAGGTAAGACTTTGAGTGTAGCCCACCTGAATTTTGAGAAGATCTCAACAGATTTGACCCATTTGGTACTAATAACAGAAGACTTGATGAGCCATGGGGGGACATCAACAGCACCACTTATAGAACAATAAGCATCAGATAATTGAAAAGACAGGAAAGAAAAAAGAGATCAAAGTGAATATCAGAAGAAACCCCGAAGCTTGCTCTCAGCCACCGACTAGCCGACACAAATAACAGAAATGATGAAGTCAAGAGCTGAATAAAAAATTTGAAAGGGCACATTGAGAGGACAAAGTCCTCTCATATATAATGAAAGGTGCAAAGACCTAGAGTTAGAAAACAAAAAAGAAAAAACATCATATTTTAAACAGAAACAACTCAAGAAAATATTCAAACCTCGAGTTGTAATAGTGAAAGGTTCTATGGGTAGAATATTGAATGATGCAGGACGCATCAAGAGAAGATGGAGAAAGAACTGTACAAGAAGAACCAGACAACACTCCAAAATTTAAGGAGGTTATATTTGAGCAAGAACCAATGCTGAAGGAGAAGTTCAAGTTGCGCTAAAGGCATTAGCTAAAAACATGGCTCTAAGTATTAATGGAATACCAATGGAAGAGTTTCAACAGACTAAAGAAGCAGTAGAAGCACTTACTTGTCTTTGTCAGGAAATTTGAAAGCCCGCTTGTTGACCAACTGACTGGAGGAGATCCATGTTTGCACCCATTCCAAATAGAGGTGACTCACCAGAATGCTCAAGCTAAAGAACAATATCATTGATATCACAAGTAACTAAAATTTTGTTAAAGATCATCCAACAATGGTTGCAGCAGTACATTGATGCAGAGCTGCCAGAGGCTCAGACTACATTCAGAAGAAGTGGAACAAGGGATATCATTTCTGATGTCAGATGGATCTTGTCCAAAGCAGAGATTATTAGTAAGTCATTTGCTTGTGTGTTTGTGGGGGGAGGGGGCTGACTATTCCAAGGCATGCAACTGTGTGGATCATAACAAAATATGGATAACCTTGAGAAGGAAGGGAATTCAGAACACATCCTTGTGCTCATGAGGAACTTGTACATGGATCAAGAGGCAGTTGTGTGAACATAACGAGAGAATACTATGTAGTTTAAAATCAGGAAAGGTGTGCATCAGGGTTGTATCCTCTCACCATACTGATTCAACCTCTATGCTGAGAAAATTATCCAAGAAGTTGGATTATATTAAGAATGTAGCATCAGTTTTGAAGGAAGGCTTATTAATAACCTGTGATATACAGGTGACATACCTTGCTTGCTGAATGTCAATAGGAGTTGAAGCACTGACTGATGAAAATCAAGATGGCAGTCTTCCATGTGGATTGCAACTCCATTTAAAGAAGAATAAAATCCTCACAACTGGTAACATCATGATAAATTGGCAAAAGGATTTTGGCTTATTTGAATCCATAATCAATATTCATGGAGGTAGTCGTCAACAGATAGAAATATGGGTTTCATGAAGTAAATCTGCTGCATGAGACCTCTTTAGAATATTAAAGAGCTAAGATGTTACGTTGAGGACTAAGGTGTGTCTGAACCAAGCCACAGTCTATTTAATTGCCTAATATTCATGTGAAAGTTGAATATTGAATAAGGAGGACCTAAGAAGAAGCAATGCATTTGAACTGTGGTTCTGGCAAAGAATATGAAGATTCCATCAACTGCGAAGAGGACAAACCAATTTATTTTGGATGAAGTAGGGTCAGAATGCTCCTTAGAGGCAAGGATAGCAAGACTCCATCTTCATACTTTGACATATTATCATGAGAGACAAACCCCTGGAAAAGGAAATCGTGCTTGGTAAAATGAAGGGCAGCACAAAGAGGAAGACCCTCGGTGGGCTGGATTGATGCTGTGGCCACCACGATGGGCCCAGACTTAGGAACAATTGTGAGGATGGGGCAGGATGGAGAAGTGTTTCATTCTGTTGTGCATAAGGTCACTGAGAGCTGATCCAATGGCACCTCACAACAGCAGCCACTCCATGAGAAAAAAGATAGCTCTTTCTACTCCCATAAGAGTTGACCGTCTTAGAAGTTAAGTCCCTAGAAGCAGTTCTTCTCTATCCTATAGAGTCACTACGAATTGGAGCAAATTTAATGGCAGCAAGTTTGGGGGACGTGGGGCGGGTCAGTACCACGTGTATTGGATTGCCGGGAAATTAGCAATAAACCCAGGCCTGCATGTTTCTCAGCACATCTCTAGGAGGGTGGTATCAGTAATATTTTTTTGACTCCTTGCAGGTGTCTGTCAACACACACAATCACTGCCCCCTAAGACCTTATTGACCAAGTTATTATCGGGGTTGAGAAACAGCTTGGGTGATTCAGGTTCAAGTTTTTCTATATTTCACCTTCCTGAAGCTGCTTAAGGATCTAGAAAGATGAAGAGAAGAAATGGGAAATCTATTTCCCAGTATAAGTTAATGATCTTTACTAAATATTTAATGATTGTAAGTATTCATTACGTACCCAAAGTTTGGGGCAGCTTGGGCCAAAAAAAGAAAGAAAGAAAAGGAGAAAAGTAATAAGGGATGGTCAAGAGAATAAAGAGGCTGGTAGGATGAGAATGTTGGAAAATTTGATAATAGGCATATTCCCTTTAAAGGTAGGTTTGGATCTTTACTGAAAATGGGTCTGATCAATGGAAACAGCAAGCCCAGGGGTGAGTACAGGTTCATGTTTGTTTTTTTTTCTTTGTTATTGGTGATGGAGTGGAAGCTGACTTTCCTTGAACTTGCCATTGTGTCTCAAAAGGAGGCCAGGTACCATAGTAGTTAAAATTCAGGTTCTAGATTTGCTCTGGAAATAAATTCAAGTCTTATATCTGCAGTTCATTAGATTGTAAACTTCAGCAAATTGTATCACCTCTCCACCAATTGATTTACTTATACACAAGAAGTGGAAAATAATAGGATATAGCTCATGTCTTCTGCCAGTTAATGATGCCCATAACCAGAAATTGTTGTCTTAGAATCAGAGATGAGAATAAATGAATTCTTAGCTAATGATTTCTTCCATGATTTCTTAGCTAATAAATGTTAGGTTTTAGTGCTGTTTTTAATGTTTTTATCCTTATTATCTTAATAATGAACATGACTTTCAAATCTGTAATTTCACTTTTATTGCATTAACTCTCATATTAATAATGCCAGTCATATTACTATCCTCTCCAGAGATCTTATGAATTGTCACTGAAGATTTTCTCATGTCTATAATGTAAAATGGCTGATTTTTTTTCTTTTTAAATCATTTTTATTGGGGGCTCATACAACTCTTTTTTTCTTTCTTTTTTTTAACAATTTATTGGGGCTCATACAATTCTTATCACAGTTCATACATATACATACATCAATTGTATAAAGCACATCTGTACAGTCTTTGCCCTAATGATATTTTTTCTCTCTTTTCTTTTTTTTACATTTTATTAGGGACTCATACAACTCTTATCACAATCCATACATATACATACATCAATTGTATAAAGCACATCCATACATTCCCTGCCCCAATCATTCTCAAGGCATTTGCTCTCCACTTAAGCCCCTTGCATCAGGTCCTCTTTTTTTTCCCCTCCCTCCCCTTTCCTCCCTCCCTCATGTGCCCTTGGTAATTTATACATCGTTATTTTGTCATATCTTGCCCTATCCGGAGTCTCCCTTCCCCCCTTCTCTGCTGTCCCTCTCCCAGGGAAGAGGTCACATGTGGATCCTTGTAATCAGTTCCCCCTTTCCAACCCACTCACCCTCCACTCTCCCAGCATCATCCCTCACACCCTTGGTCCTGAAGGTATCATCCACTCTGGATTCCCTGTACCTCCAGCCCTCATATGTACCAGTGTACAGCCTCTGTCCTATCCAGGCCTGCAAGGTAGAATTCGGGTCATGGTAGTTGGGGAGAGGAAGCATCCAGGATCTGGGGGAAAGCTGTGTTCTTCATCGATAGTACCTCACACCCTAATTAACCCATCTCCTCTCCTAAACCCCTCTATGAGAGGATCTCCATTGGCCGACACTTGGGCCTTGGGTCTCCACTCTGCACTTCCCCCTTCATTTAATATGGTATATATACATATATACATATACACACATATACACATACATACACACACTTATCTCTTTTTTTGCATGATGAAAATGGCTGATTTTAATGACTATATTATCTTTCTCCTTGCCTGCGTAGATTCTATTTGATTCAATTCACTTCTTTTAGATTCAATGTAACTTTATAGAGTACCTACACTGTCCCAGTGGATAGATTAGGTGCTGTTGTTGTTAGAAGCCATTGAGTCCATCCTGACTCATTGAAATCCAGCAGGACAGACGAGACACGCCTCATAGCATTTCTTAGCCTGCAACTTTTATGAGAGCAGATAGCTAGGTCTTTTCTCTCATGGAGTGACTCTTGAACTGGGTTTGCCAATCTTCTCATTAGCAGCCAAACATATATACATTGTGCCACCAGGGTACCTCTATGTTTGCTGTAAGGGAGAGGAAAAAATAACAAGATACTGTGTTTTATCCTGAGAGGAGATCACACGGAGTTCTGGTGGTACTGTGGTCTAGACATTGGGCTGCTAACCCCAAGGTCAGTGGCTTAAATTTATGAGTTGGTCAGAAGAAAGACTAGCCAGCAGGGTGCTAACCTCAAAATTAGTGGTTCTAACCTAGCAGCCTAGCAGCAGAAAGACTAGGCTATCTCTTCCCATAACAGTTACAGTATAGAAATCCCTATGTTGGTTTGTTGGCCTAATCGACTTGATGGCAATAGGTTTTTTAAGGAGTTCACAGTCCAGTGGTAGTTTTGAAAGGACCGGGGCACTTACCCCAACAGTGGAAGGAGCTCAGACCCAAGGCTGCAATAACAAAAGAGGTTTTATTTGTACTCACTTAAGCCAGGACTCAAGTCCTCAGGTACACCACCATGCCCACCGTCTTGGACAAGAGCCCCCTGAACAAAGCGAACGCTGCCGTTTATATACACACGGTTTACGTAGCCAGGGCGTCCCCAGCCTGCCGCTCCCGCTTTCCGCTGATGGGTTTGTTTGTGGAGGGTCTGCAGTTTGGTCCTTTGTGTTGTTCCGGCACTGGCCATGTCGTCTTGTCATTGGCGGTTTGGCCCTTCATGTCGTTCCGGGTTGGCTAGCCTAAGTCTCCGGGATTTTCCAGCTCTGATGCTAGGATAAAAATGAAACCAAGGCCTAACCCGAGGTTGTGGAACCTACCATGGAGACAATTTGGCTTTACAATCCCCCTATTTTTGTTTCTATGAGCATTCTTGCTCATAGCAACGAACCTGCATCTCTATGGTATCCTGGAACGGATTCTGGTTAAGTTCCTTGTACGATTGTCGAAGGATCATTAATTGGACCGTGCTTATGCGGCTCACACACAAAGGTAACTAGTTTGCTTATTCTGCAGAGACCGAATGTAAGAATAACCAAGAGCATGAGGAGGGGGCCCAACAGGGTGGATAGTCATCCCGGGGGAGCCGTTGAACCAGGGTTGACCTTCCTCAGGTTCTCCCTTTCACTTCACTAATCCTTCTGGAACCTTGGCCATAGATTCCCTTACCGCCCCCCAACGGTCCGCATAAAAGCCGCATTCCTCCCCAGGGCAGCACATAGCCCGCCTTGCTGCAGAAGAATTAAATCTAGACCTCTTTGGTTTTGTAGCACTACTTCCGATAGAGAGGTTAATGATTGTTCTAAGTGGGAAATGGAATCTTCGATTCCAGCAATATCCTCATCTATTGCTGCCCTGAGGCTACCCAGCCCTTGGTGTTGGGTGGCTAAGGAGGAGATACCAGTTCCAGCCCCTATGAGGCCTAACCTAAGAGTGTCGCTAGGGTGACAGCAGTCACCAGTTCTCTCTTAACTCTTTTTATGGCTGCTGGTTCCAAGCTTTGTACCTTGGTTGCATACATTTCATTTTCAGAGTGGTAAATAACTTTTGGAAAAAACAATGCCATGATGCAAAATTCCTCTGCGTTATTAAAGACAGACAGACAAAGTAAGACAGGATATCAGACGAGTTTGAGAGCAAACCCACCAGGGACTGGGGACGGCCATTTTGAACTATGGTTTACATTAGTATGAGTTCTAACACAAAGTGGAGCATACCCCAAGGGGACCTTTCCTACACAGGTTCCTTTTCCAGTTACTGTCTGAATTGTGAGTCCCACCCCACCCGTTCCCAGGCACATGAGGATGGGGACTCTTGGGTTAAGTAGCTGAAAGTTCCATTGATCCCTATGGCTTCGTAAAAAGGGGGATCGGATATCACAACATAACCAGCAACCTGCTGTTGTATTTGGGTGGGAGCGGTTTAGAGCCTCATATGCTGCTGTAAACATTCTCCACGGGGGGTCTCCTGACCCATGCACTCTAGGTGCCAGTCAGGTTCTTAGTGTGGTCCTTTGTAAGCGACAGTGGGATGGCAGTTGGGTGCTGAGGCCGCGGGTGGCGTTGCCCCCCTCATAGCACTGGGTTTGGTCCCACAACCCCCAAGAGAGGGGAAATTTTTAGTTTAAACTGTATTATTGTCCCAAAGAGTGGGTGCTAACAGAAATGCATTCACCAAGATAATCCAGAGACCCAGTGTTTGTCCTTTTTCCCTTTCTGTGTAAATTTTACACGTATTAAATTAAAATATTTGTTATACCGTGTCCATGAACATGGCTGGACATAAGATATTTCAATGAGAAAAGGTTGTACCTGCCATTTCCATTCCCCATCATTGGCGGTCACACACTTCTAGGCTGTGCAGTAGAGAGACTGAATCCCTCCACACTCACGTCTCATTTCCCCTGACCTAAACCCTGGACACACATAAAACTCATTCCGGCTCATGGACACTTGTTGTTCCTCGTGCCAATTTCATCTTCCTCCTCCTGCCTGTACCCCAACCACTGTAAGTGGTGACAACGCGCAGGTCTCGGGGAGTTGTTCCAGATTAAAATATAGGTCCAGCCAACAGGTGTTGGGGGGTGCCACTCTAGATGTTTGGTTGTAAACCTCTCCAGCCTCTAGGTTACTGATATTCAAAGTGAGGTTGTAGGGTGTATGTGGGTTGCAATTGGTAATCTCTAGGGGCTGTCTCAATGGCAGTTATCCGCATCTTTTACTAGTAATGTCGCTGGCCGCGATCATGCAGAAGCATGCAGGCCACCCTGTGGCTACAGGATCGAGTTTTTTATTTTTCCATTTTTTAAAACATTTTATTAGGGACTCATACAACTCTTATCACAATCCATACATATACATACATCAGTTGTATAAAGCACATCCATACATTCCCTGCCCCAATCATTCTCAAGGCATTTGCTCTCCACTTAAGCCCCTTGCATCAGGTCCTCTTTTTTTTCCCCTCCCTCCCCTTTCCCCCCTCCCTCATGTGCCCTTGGTAATTTATACATCGTTATTTTGTCATATCTTGCCCTATCCGGAGTCTCCCTTCCCACCTTCTCTGCTGTCCCTCTCCCAGGGAAGAGGTCACATGTGGATCCTTGTAATCAGTTCCCCCTTTCCAACCCACTCACCCTACACTCTCCGAGCATCATCCCTCACACCCTTGGTCCTGAAGGTATCATCCACCATGGATTCCCTGTACCTCCAGCCCTCATATGTACCAGTGTACAGCCTCTGTCCTATCCAGGCCTGCAAGGTAGAATTCGGATCATGGTAGTTGGGGGGAAGAAGCATCCAGGATCTGGGGGAAAGCTGTGTTCTTCATCAGTACTACCTCGTACCCTAATTAACCCATCTCCTCTCCTAAACCCCTCTATGAGGGGATCTCCATTGGCCGACACTTGGGCCTTGGGTCTCCACTCTGCACTTCCCCCTTCCTTTAATATGGTATATATATACACATACATACACACACTTTTATCTTTTTTTTTTTTTGCATGATGTCTTATACCTGGTCCCTAGGCACCTCGTGAGGATCGAGTTTTTTTGATAAGTAAGTCACCGGCCTTTTCCACAGCCCCAGTCTTTAGGTGAGCACTCCTTTCGCCACCCCTTGCTTTTTGTCTACAAAGAGCTGGGATTCTTTTTCTGGGTCAGGGAAGGCTAAGGCAGGAGCCTTTAGCATTGCAGTTTTTAAAGTCTGGAAAGCTTTTTGCATGGCTTCAGTCCATGTGAAATCCTGACCACTTTACATCCTTCATATAAAGGCTTGGCCTTTTCTGCAAATCCAGGGATCCACAGGCGGCAATAGCCTACTGATCCCAAGAATTCTCGGACCTGCCTGCATGAGGTGGAAGGGGGTATACTAAGCACAGTTTCCTGCATGGCCTTGGTTAGCCACCTTTGCCCCCTCCCCCCTAATTTATACCCAATAGGTTACTTATTCCTTAAAAAGTTGGGCCTTTTTGGCGCTGGCGCGATATCCTAATTGTTCTAAAGTTCTTATTAAGTCCTTCGTCCCTTCCGTGCAAGTCAGTGGGGAAGGGGCTGAAAGTAACAAAACATCTACATACTGCAACAAGGTGATATGGGGGTGGCTGGATTGGTACTCACTCAGGTCTTCGTGAAGGGCTTTGTTGAACAAAGTCGGGGAATTTTTGAAACCTTGAGCCAAGTGTGTCCAAGTAAGCTGGCCCTGGGTTTACAGCCACTCAAAAGCGAAGAGGTCCTGGCTATGCAGGTCCACCGATATGCTGAAAAAGGCGTCCTTCAGGTCTAACACAGTATACCAGGTTTGAGAGGGGGACAAGGAACTTAATAAGGTGTAGGGGTTAGGTGCCATAGGATGAATGTCTAGTACGTGGTTGTTAACTTCTTGGAGGTCTTGGACCAGCCGGTAGTCCCTGGTGCCAGCCTTTCTTACCGGCAAGAAGGGGATGTTCCAAGCTGACTGACACTTCCGCAAAATTCCCTCTTTAAAAAGTCGGTGAATGTGGGGCCAGATTCCTTTGTGAGCCTGAAGGGGCATGGGGAACTGGCGGACACGGACTGGCTCGGCTCTGGTTTCAGTTCAATGAGTAAAGGTTGGCCGGTGTCTGGCCCACCCGGTTCCACCCGTCTCCTCTGGAAATTCTCGGAGCCAATATTGCAGTTCTTTGTTTTCACAGTACTTTATAAGCGCAACCAGTCTATACTCATCGGCCCGTTGCAGAGTGAGGACCTGGAGAACCCGGGAAGTCTCCTGCGAGAGTTTTTCCTCGCCTCTTCCAATGGGCCGCCCATGAGTGTCTGTGACAGTTAATTTGCTTTTCTTCTAAATAGATAATGGCTTTTAACTTGGTCAAAATATCTCTTCCTAGGAGAGGGGTAGGGCATTCAGGAACCACCATGAAAGCATGGCTTACCTGACCTGTCCCAGTTGTCCATCGATAGGGTTTTGTTCCAGTTGCTCATTGCACCCAGCTGGTTTTAGCAGCTAATTTGCTGGCATAATGTGTGATTACAGAGTGTTCTGCTCCGGTATCCACCAGAAAATTTACTGGGCTCCCCTCCACAAGCAAGGTTACCCTAGGATCGGGGAGGGGAACTGAACCCCAAGCTCCCTAATCACTGTCCTCCTGCCCAACTAACAAAACCTGCTTGGCCTTGCTATCCCCCCCTCCTGGGACCTTGTTATACTTTCTCTCAAAAGAGGCCTTCTCCTTTTCCTCAGATTCTCTAGCCCAATGGCCCTTTTTCTTGCAATACATGCACTGATCCCTATCTAGTCTCTCCCTGCAGGACCGTCCCTGTTCCTTCTTCCCGACATCCTTCTCTGACATTCACTCTCTGTGTCTGCAAACAAGATACGGGCCATCTCTCTACTAGCCTTCCTGGTCTCTCCGGCCTGGGACTTTCTATCTTCCATTCTAATTCTTTCACCTGTTCTTCCAGAGTTTCCCTGTTGTTGGAAACTTTCTCGGCTACTTGGATTAAATCTTGCAACGTCTTCTCCCTTAGTCTGTCTTTCTTCTGCACTTTCTTTCTAATGTCTGGGGCTGCCTGGTTTACAAAAGCCATCATCGCTGCAGCCTTACTTTCCTCTGAGGTAGGGTCCATGGGGGTATATACCTGAAGGCTTCCATAATTCTCTCTAAGTAGGTGGCTGGGCTCTCTTCTGGTCCCTGCCTGACATCACCTACCTTGACCAGATTGGTTGGCTTGTGGGCCTCTGCTCAGAGAATGGCCATGAAAGTCTAGTGGTAGACCTGGAGACGCTCCCTACCTTCAGCTTCATTGAAATCCCAATTTGGGCGCTCCAGCGGGAACGCGCTATCACTCCAGGGTTGGTGGTTGGGTGGCCATCTTCTCCTGGTACCAGTGTGTGGGCTTCTCCTTGTATTCTATCCGCTCCTCTTTTGTAAAAAGGACTTTTAACAGCTGCTGACAATCATCCCAGGTCAGCTGGTGAGTGAACAAAACAGGATCTAACAAATTTATCAAGTCTCTAGGATTGTCAGAAAAATTTGAATTCTGGGTCTTCCAATTATAAAGGTCACTGGTGGAAAACAATCAATACTGATAGGTTGACTCCCCATTCTCCCGGGGAGGGGCCATGGTTCGTATGGGCAGAGCCACTACAGGTCCTGGATCAGGGGACTTAGTGGTGCCTTGTTGAGTGAGTCCCGAACGCCAGCCCTTCTCCAGGACACTCTGACACCAATGGAGCTGCAGACAAAGCATTAGGGTTATACGGTGGGGGAGGAGAGTGTCTGGTTCCAACCTGAATCAAGGAGATCAAGAGGGTGTTTAGAGTTGGAAAGAACCGGCCCGGGGTCCTTAGAAGGGACCTGGTGGGCTGGATCTGGATCTGGTCCTGGTTTCTTCTTTTGGGCAAGAAAAACCTGTGCATTATTGGACGGAAGAAGTTTCTGTAACCATGGAGGGAGATTCTGAATCAGGTCCTGCCACACAATTATATAGGGAATCTGATCCGGGTTGCCATGAGGGTCTTTATTGAATACAATATCGTTTACCTTTTGGATAAGAGTTAAGTCAAAAGTGCCTTCCCAGGGCCATCCAACCCCGAAGGAAGGCCACTCTGATTCACAGAAAGTTATAAATGTCCCTTTCTTAACATCAACAGAGAGGTTAAATGCCCTATCTTTCACTTCCCTGAAGCGTCCTGTGAAAAGAGAAAGGGGAGTCATTTGTGCTGCCCCCTCTTACCGGAAAGGAACACAAATAACAAAGACGAGACAAGCGCAACACAAAAAGCAGTTACAAATAGAATTCGACACAGACTAGGTATAAAAGTCCATAAGGTGCCTGACTCGACTGCCAGCCCTAGGCTGACACGGCCTCCCTTCCAAACACACCCAGTGTGTCTGCTTCTGAGACCTACCCAGAGGAACAGGAGGACGTCTCCTTGCTTCTACTGACCTGCGACCTCCATGGTGCGTCCACTTAAGTCCTCTGCCAGTCACTCTCTTAGGGCCCGATACTTACACCATAGGGATTACAAAAGACCTCTCCTTGGTCCCAGATCTCAGTTCCACTCCGGGGTATCACCCAGATCCTGGACAAGCCCCCAAAATGTAGGGACAGGAGGCATTTACCCCAACAGTGGAAGGAGCTCAGACACAAGGATGCAATAACAAAAGAGGTTTTATTTGTACTCGCTTAAGCCAGGGCTCAAATCCTCAGGTACACAACCATGCCCACCGTCTTGGACAAGAGCCCCCTAAACAAAGCGAACGCTGCCATT
Source organism: Tenrec ecaudatus (assembly GCF_050624435.1). Lineage (NCBI taxonomy): Eukaryota > Metazoa > Chordata > Mammalia > Afrosoricida > Tenrecidae > Tenrec > Tenrec ecaudatus. The sequence goes on along the minus strand of NC_134531.1, from coordinate 155,231,688 downwards.
TATATACACAGGGTTTATGTAGCCAGGGCGTCCCCAGTCTGCCCCTCCCGCTTTCCGCTGATGGACTTGTTTGTGGAGGGTCTGCAGTTTGGTCCTTTGTGTTGTTCCCGCGCTGGCATTGTCGTCTTCTCATTGGCGGTTTGGCCCTCCGTGTCGTTCCGGGTTGGCTAGCCTCAGTCTCCGGGATTTCCAGCTCTGTACTGCTAGGGGAAAAAATGAAACCAAGGCCTACCTGAGGTTGCGGAACCCACCATGGAGGCAATTTGGCTTTACCGTTTCATTGTAACCCAAATCTTTGAGTAACAGAGATGTGTTTATACTGTAGAATTCTACAATGAAAGCTATGTGTGCAACCCAGAAAAATAGCTATGCTATTTTTAGACACCTGTCTAGGGTAGTGGTTGGCTATTAACTCTTTTTAGGAATTTATGGAAACTGATAAATATTTGATTACCTACAACTTCTTGCAGATTCATCAACACTGACATTTGGTTTAAAGGGTCTGGCCTTGCTCTTGACAAGTATTAAATCATTTTCACATAGAGGAGGCAAAGTTCGTGAAAAATTCCACTATCTCTTAATTTCATTGTACATTCATGTGCATTTTGAAGCCACCTGTATTTTCCATACTAAGCAATCTTTGTTCCTTTCGAGTGATGTTGTCTTTGTAAATGTGCCTTACCTCCTTTGGGCCGCGTTTCTCTCATCAGGGAATAAGGGCTGGTGATGTTCTCTATCATAAGATGGTTGTGTTGAGTAAGATAATGTCATGAATGTTACCACAGTTCTTGTTACATGTAATCCTCACAGTTCACCCTGTTGACTACAAAGCTTCTGAACCCCCCTCAGTAAGCTTTTATTTAAAAATTCAATTGCGAATGAGAAATTTTTGCCAAAATCATGAGTATACATTCCTTGGATCTGGAGTAGGCAAAGGAGACTGGCTTGTTGCAGACTGCAACTTACTTGATAACCAAGACAGGAGGAAAGGGGAAATTACCTGGAGGCAACAGCACTCCTCTAGTGTTCTAAATACCATTGTTCTACTTGGTGTTCCAAACAACAATTGTTGTTGCTAGGTGTCTTTTGTTCTGGTTCATAGTGGCCCCACATACAACAGAAGGAAACAAGGCCTGGTCTTGTGCCATACTCAAAATTTTTCTTATGTTTGAACCCATCAGTGCAGCCTCTGTCAATTCACCTTGTCAAGGGTCTTGGGTGTTCCTCTTTTGTGTTGCCTTGCTGCTCCCACAAGCATGATGTTTTCCCCAGGGAATGGTCTCTTCTGACAACATGTCCAAAGTACATGAGATGATGTCTTCCCCGTCCTTTCCTCGAAGGAGCATTCTGGCTATACTCTTAGCATAAGGTGTTTGGTTTGGTGAGAAACCTTCACCCCAGACTGGAGGGCATGCTGTACAGAGTCATTTGAATGAAGGAAGGGGAAATTCAGGCATGTTGGGGAGTGGGAAGGTGATAAAGTGAACTTATGTTCATCTATTCATTCCTCTGGTTAATTCCTCTGTAATTTTGTACAAGTTGCTTCACCGCCCTACATCTATTTCTTCAACTATAAAATTGTGGCCTTATTTGATCATCATTTTCAGTATAAAATGTGATATATTCAGTAAAGCACCAAACTAAACTAACTCCTTAGAGACACTCAATAAGAATAATTATTGGTATTATTTTCATTTTAAAACAAAACTTGAAAGACCATTTTTACCCGTAGAATAAGACCATTTGGATATGTATTACCCAATTTGGAGAAGTTTGTCATATTTCCAAATGATGGCCTTGAAACTAGCCTGAAAATCAATCCATTAAATTTCCAGCTAGTTTGAATGAGAATTAATGTTTTATCTGCCTCCTACCCTGTCTCCCTAAAAGTAAGACATCCCCTGAAAATAAGACCTACTTACATTTTTGCCTCTTGCTGAAATATAAGGCATTCCCCCCAAAATAAGGCCTCCCTGAAAATAAGTTCCCCTGAAGCTACCGTAACTCTGGACTCGACTGTAGCAATGGGCACTGCCGCGTAGCTCACTGTTGGCCGCAGCGCAGCCCGAGCAGACAGGAAGTGCGAGGTCTTTTTTAATAAAACAATAAATGTGTACCGTATTCTTCTTCATGGAAAAATAAGACATCCCCTAGAAATAAGATCTAGCGCATCTTTGGGAACAAAAATTAATGTAAGATACTCTTATTTTCGGGGAAACAGGGTATTTCCATTCTGGGCAAGGGCTAAAACTAAAGTAAGGGATGGCAACAAGACATTCCATGAGTAAGATTTGGGGATGGACCAGAGATTAGGCAAAACAAATAATTAAAAATCAAGTACTCAAGATCTGGTTTTACATTTTGAAGCAGTTGTACTTGATTTATTAGGCAGGCTTAAATCAAGTCACACATTGGAGGTAAACAAGCAACCTATCATTCCTTCCTGACCTATTTTATGTTTCAGCCGCTCTGGAAAGGGGAACATTTGCTGAATTTCATTCTTCTTAGATTCTGGAGACAGAACAACTTGGGTTAACTTTATGCATTAGAGTGTGGCCTTAGACAAATCTGTGCTCCAATTTACTCATCTGTAAAATGGGAACACTTAATAGTGACTTGTTTGTGACCTGTTGTTAGGACTAAGAGAAAGCTCTTAATAGCACAAAAGAGAGAGTTTTGTATAAAGGTTAAGTGCACATCAAGAGAACATCCCAAACCCGTGCTGCCCAAGCCCACAAGTCCAACATTAACCTATATGTCTGACAACAATCCACAAAGTCCTCTTCCATCTCACAAAGCAGACAGAATGATACCGACTGCAGGAGGAAAGCCGAGTCAGTGAATGTGTAAACATCTCAGCGCTGGCAGGTGTCTCCACATGGCTGCTCCAGCACCCAGGGCTACATTGGAGTAGGTCCATGTGGCTTCTCCTTAGGGATGTCTTGCAGGAAGTGAGCCTTGCCAACTGAAGCAGGGATCTAGCTAATGCAGCTGCACCCTGGTCTGACCATCACAAAGCAAAAGAAACCCGAGAACTAGAAAGGCGAGGCTCACTGAGCCATTTATCCCTCCACCCTTCAATTAACTCCACATGTGTTTATCAGCCAGGTTGGCACAATTAACTAACTACACATTTAACAAAGAAACCATTTGAGTTGGGGCAGGGACTTGTCTTCAAAGTAGCAAGTAGTGAGCTTAAGAGACATTAGGGAACAGGCTTTACTGGATACGACTCCACAGGAGATGGCGATGACAACCACATTGAGTCAAATGAGTGGGTTGAGGACTTTTTCAAGTGGAAAAGTAACTTCACAATAGTTTACTGCTAATTCTCTGAGGATTTAAAATCAACAAACTGCCCTTCTACCTTCTGAAACATGAAGTCTACTTGAAACACCCAGAGAATGGTATTATAACCCAGTGCCATGGAATCCGTTCCAATTCACAGTGCTCCTACAGTGCCGAGTGGAGCAAACCCAATACTGGTCCCAAAGCTGTAATCTTTAGAGGGCGACTGCCATATCTTTACCCGAGGGAGCAGCTGGTGGGTTCAAACCACTGACCTGTTGGTTTAGCATCAGACTCTTAACCACTTGGTCACCAGGACTTTTTAATGAATAGCAAGGTAAAGCATCATTCTCATTACACTCATTACATTTATTAGGCATATCAAAAGTCACATATTGGAGGTAAACAAGCACACTATCATTCTTTCCTGACACATTTTATGTTTCAGCCGCTCTGGGAAGGGAACACTTGCTGAATTTCATTCTATTAGATTCGGGAGACAGAACAACTTGGGTTAACCTTATGCATTAGAGTGTGACCTTAGAAAAACCTGTGCTCGAATTCACTCATCTGTAACAGTGTGCCTCTTTCATTTACTTAGTTAGATAAACATTTTGTGAGAGGACTTCAAAGAGTTCATGGAAAGAAATATTTTAACTACCTTTTTCTATGAACTCTTTAAAGCCACCTTTTATTTTAGATTAATTTTCGATTTACAGGAATTTTTCTAGGATAGTACAGAGTTTCTATTTACCCAAGGACCATGGAATCCTTGCATGATGAAAATGTCCCACCAGTGACAGGGTTGCTAACTAAAAGGTGAATGGTTTGAGTTCACCTGGAAGCACCCATCTGGGCAATGAAGGTTTAAGTATTGTTATATTGTAGAAGAGGTTTCAGAAGAAGTTCCCACACAGCCAATGGAAATGATGGATCACAAGGATCTGGCCCACAATGAACACAAGGATTGCAGGAGACCCGGTATAGGACCAAGCAAAGTTTTTTCTTATCTCTCACTCTTTGACCATTGGACCAGTGTGTGGCTGCCTTGCTTGTTCTGTGCCTCAATTTGCAAGCTACACTACCTGTGGGACACCTAACCCATGTACTGTGTCACTGTAATTTGAGGTTCCTTCAAGACCTGCTTCACCACACCATTGGAATTTATATCTCTTGAGCTGAGGACTTTCGGACCCTGTCATCTGGCTGACTATCCGTGACTGCCTTGCTGTTTGCTGCCTCCGCTCGGATAGCCTGACTTGCTCTACAGAGGACTACCCAGCAGCTCTCAAGACTTAAAGGACTGCCAGTGTCTCACAGCTGTCTCACTGGAATGTGTTACACTGAGCCATTTGTACTGCTTTATAATTTAATTAACTGCTTACTTCTTATGTTATCTATCTATCTATCTATCTATCTAATTATTATCACTCTGGTTTTGTTTCTCTAGAGAACCCTGTCTAACACACCATGTGAGGAGGTCTACATGGATACTTGGATACCTGCCACCTATTCTGGGAAGAACGGTATTTACAATGAATAATTCACTGGTTTTACAAAATTATTTCATCTGACTGCCAGCTTCATTTCTATCACCAAGTCCACATTTTCCAAATTAATGGTCCTTGCTTTTTGTTTCCAACATTTACATTACAATCACCAAAATTATTGATACATCTTGATTTTATGCTTGATCAACTTTACACAGGAAGATGGGTTTACCCACTGTCAGTGATTCCATTCTGACTACAGTTACCCATATACGACAGAGTAAACTAGTAGAGTTTCTGTTACAGGAGTTCATCTCTTTCCTTGAGTAACTGATGAATTTGAACCACCAATCTTGTAGCTAACAACCAAATTCTCACCCACAATCTCCTGATGGCTCCTTTTACAAGTTGGTAGAATTCTTCATTTTTCATCATATGCTTAGTGCTTGGTGGGTTAATTTGAATAATAATCGTGTTAATTGCTCTTAATTGAAGCATTTGGATATTTTCCTATCACATACGGCATTGCACTTCAAAATAGATCTTAAAATTTTTCTTATGACAATGAATGTGACATCATTCCTCTTTTATTTGTGATTCGCCATATAGTAAATTATATGATTGTTCAATTCAAAGCGTCAAAACCAGCCAATTTCAAGCCACTAACACCTAAGATCTTGATCTTATGTGTTCCATTTCATTTCTGATGACTTCCAATTTTCCTAGATTCATGATTCCTACATTCCACATTCCAATGATTAATGAACGTTTGCAGCTGTTTGTTCTCGTTTTGAATCATGCCCTATCACAAAATGAATGTCCCCCAAACTTTGCTCCACTTGCAACATTAAGGTTGACTTCTCTGAGGAGGGAGCCCTTCTTCAATCATATGTTGAGTACCTTTCAAGCTGAGCGTCTCAATCTCTTACAGTATTTCAGGTAATGTTCTGCTGCTGCCCACAAGTTTTCCAGGGACTATTCTCCATTAGTGGAGTACCTCTTTGCTCTTTCTATTTTATCTTAGTTTGGAGGCTCAGTTGAAGCCTATTCCTCCTGGGTGACCCTGCTGATATTTGAAATATTGCTGAATTTACCATTGTATGAAAACTAATAGAGGGGTTATCTTTTGTGAAATGATGGTAAGAATATTAACAATAATAACAATACTTGTCAATATATATTGAAGGGCTAAATTAAGCCCCATGTGCCCCTTTCATCCTCATCAAAGCCATAAGGGAGGACAACAGTGGTTGTCACTTTCCACGTGAGATATTCAAGCTCAGTTCCCCAACAGTGCACCCTATGTGCATCCCGCAGCACCCATCTGGCAATGAAGGTTTGCATATTGCTATGTTGTAGAAGAGATTTCAGAAGAAGTTCCCACACTAAGACAGACTAGGAAGAAAATCCTGATAGAATACTCTTTAAAACCAGCCAATGGAAATGATGGATCACAAGGATCTGGCCCACAATGAACACGAGGATTGCAGGAGACCCAAGCAAAGTTTTTTCATGTGGTACATGTTGCCACGAGTCTCCAGCCAAGTTGATGGATATTTGACAACAGCCATAAAGAGGAGTCGAGGCTGAGAGAAGAGACTGACCCAAGGTCATGGAGCTCATAACTGCAAGAGCTTCATGTCAAATGTCGGGCTCCTTGATTGTCTCTCCACCTTTCTTCTGTTAGTAAAATTCCTAAATATTTTGCTTATCTGCATTTTTTTCAACTTTGTTGTGTTGCTTAATCAAAAAGTCTCAAATATTCCCAATAACTGAGCATCATTCTTATTAGACACTCATGTTGCTTCTGTACAGTACCCTTGTCCACTCTCCATACCTATAGTGCCCATGACAAGGACTCTCAGGTATGAAGGGGGAGCTCGTTCTTATCCCATGAGCCCATTGCTGTGACCTGCATTCCATGTGGTATCGTCTTCCAAGGCAGGCTGTTCGCACGGACATATCTTCTGACATCCTCTGCACAAGTTGTGGCAGTGGCATTGTTCGTCAGCTTTATCTTTCTCACATCTTAGGCTGTTCTTTTGTAGTAAGGTCTGCTTGGCAGCTTTATTTTTTATATAAAAGGCTAGCTGTCTATAATAAGAAAAATGTTTTATTCTATTTAGTTCTGAAACCCCTGGAGAGAAAAGGGATCATAATTTCCTTATGAAATGCTGCAGTGAACATACTTGGAGACAAATCTTTGTCTACTATTAATGACTTTCTGATTATCTTGTGTTTTTATTATCTGTTCCCCTCAATTTACACGGGTAATTGAGAATAAGCAGCAGTCTCAAGGGTGGCAAAGACAATGTCTTGCTGAAGAATAATGACTCATTCTGTCCCAGGTAACTGGGCAGTCTGTTATCTTTCAGAGCCTCAAATGACATGGGAGCTTAAAAAAGAATAGCTACCCTTGGCATGAAGTGAATAAAGAAAACAGCATGGACTCTGGTACCAGACTCCAATTTTTGCTGTAGTTACTGGCTCACACTGTGACTTTGGGAAAATTACCTCTGTATTAACTTCTGCCTTCTCCAGCCACATGTCTGCCTCCAGAGTTAGCCTCGTTTTCTCTTCAGAGGCAGCATGTATTGTGTAGCTGATTAGAGACTTTACAGCAGTCGGGCAGTTTGGTTGCCTGCCATGAAGTCAGTGCTGGAGACTGAAACGGGGAAAGAATGAGATCATTATGGGATGCTGATCCTGCGCGAGGAGTCCAAGGAATAAGTGTCCCTAATCTGCAACAGAAGAGGAAAGGGATTTTTGAAAAAGAACAAAGTCTGGGGAAGGAGATTGAATAACCTCACTGCCAATGGGTCGCTTGTACCCCGAGTCCCTCTCTAGGACAGGGTAGAGCTGCCCCATTTGCAGGGAGTATGTAGTCTCATCAAAAGACGAGGACCCCAAGGGACGGCTGGTGGGTTCATCTGGTAATCGGGTTACACAGTGCAGCTCTGGGACTCCTGGTTGCTAGGTTTTGAGAGGAGTAATTGGTGACAAAACATCAATGTTGTAGCTAGGTTGCGGGCGGGGGTATTACGCTGTCTACTCCTAATGGTCAGTGTTATTACCGGGTACACCTGTGAATGCACAATGGATCTTCCCCCCCGCCATAATTCCTGAGACTAAAAAAGAATAAATTTTATTGTGAGTACTTTTTAACATTCCTAATCTCTGACCTGAAATCACAAGCTAATTATTTATTCCAGTATTTACTGCGAGGAAACTAAACCAAATCATACTAAAAACACAAATTAAGTATATTTTAAATTTTAAAATCTTAGTTTTCACTAACCTAATCCCCCCATATTTGAGTACTAACAACCTGCTTCCTCCTGTATAATTGTAGACATCTGACAGCCTCTTTCACTTCATTCTGCCTTTGTCCTCTAATGTCTAAACTGGCAGTCTAGGCTGATTGAACTTCCAAAAACCTTGTTTATGTTAAGAGGATCAACACTTTTGTGAGGACAAAAGAATTCTCCCTAGATCCTTCCTGAGCAACCAACCTCTAATCCCAGCTTCTTCTGAGATGACTCATCAGATCCATGAGTCACACCCTTCTGCCACAGGTTGTTCAGCCTAGTTTTTCTTCCACTCTAATCTGGATAAACTGGATCTATCATAAACTATCAAGTACTGGTTCCTCTTTACTTAGCAGATTCTTTTTGAGTTTTTTTTTCCTCTCACATTTTACTATACAGGGACTTCAAAGACTTAACAAAAACGTGAGTTAAAAATAATATAGTTTTCTACAAGCTTTTTGAAGTCCCCATCTTAGAAGGATCAAGGAGAACTCTAGCTTCCTGTGCCACATTTTGATTAAAAATCTCCTCAGCTTTGTATCCAAGTTCATCACTTAGGTAGTATGCTTTCTACCCAAAAAACAAACGGTCCAAAATATTCCATCATCAAGTCAATGCTGACTCCTAACAACCTGCAAGGACAGTGTGCAACTGGCCCTGTGTGTTTCTGAGACTGAACCTTTCTTCTCAAGAGCAGCTGGCGGTTTCAAACTGCCGACCTTTCCATTAGGAGCCCAATTACCCACTCTGCCACCATGTCTTTTTTTCTCTACTCAATAGCAGAACACAACTTGGTTACATTTCTGTCACTTCATAACAACAATTGCTTCCCCCACCCCCCAGTTTCCAATGTTTGCCATTTCCTTCTAAGAGCTCGCAAAGAATAAATATTCATATTTCTACCAATATCCTAGTCATGATGTATGCATATTAACTTAGATGAAAGTTTATATATAGTAGTTCTCACTTCTTTGTGAGTCTTCAGCAGAATTACTTTTAATGTCTAACATCTTTAAAACAATCCAAAATTTCTGTGCCGTTTGCCTCAAAGTCTTGCTGTCATTACCCATTACTCAATTCTAAACCTACTTCCAATTTTTACACAGTTTTTTTTACAATTGCCTCATATGCATGTGAAAGTTGTACAGTCGATACGGAAACCTGAAGAGGAGTTGATGCATTTGAACTACGGTGACGGCAAAGAATATTCGAAGTACCGTGGACTGCCAGAGGAACAAACCAATCTGTCTTGGAGGAAGTACAGCCAGAATGCTCCTGGGAGCCAACAATGCGGACACTTCATCTCATATGCTTTGGACATGATGTCAGACGCCTGGAAAAGGACATCATGCTTGGTAAAGTAGTGGGGCAGCTGAAAAAGAGGAAGACTTTTGAGAAGATGGATTGACGCCATGGCTGCCTCAATGGGCTCAAATATAAGACTAATTGCGAAGATGGTGCAGGACTGGGCAGTCTTTCATTCTCCTCTTCATGGGGTCTCTATGCCTGGTGGCACCTAACAACAGCAGCTTTACAACAGCATCCCGTTGCTGGTCCCCAGATCTGCATTTATTTCTTAGGGATGTTATAACAAAGGGCAAGAAAACTCAGTGGCTTTAAACAACAGTAATTCCCTCAAAATTATGGTGCTAGCAGTCTGTAATCAAGGTGTCAGCATCATGTTCTTGCTGGCCCTAGGCATTCCTTGACTTGTCGCAACAGAACTTCAATCTCTGCTTCATTCTTCCCATGACCTTCTTCGATGTGGGTTATTTCCCAGTTCCCCTTCTCGTTTCTAACAAGGCCTTGCCAATGACTTAGAACCTCTAACTCAAAAGTTATCTCTTCTGGATCTCCTAACCTTAATTATATCTGCCAGAACCCTTATAGCACCCAAGGACACATTCTGAAGTTCTGGGTGGACAGATATTTGAAAACCAAAATGTATCCCACTATCATTCTTCTAGTGCAATAGGGAAGCATTTAACTGCTCACCAGAGGTTGCTGGTTTAAGCCCACCACCTGCTCCTCAGGAGCAGTTTGCACCCTCAAAACCCTATAAAGGCTTGCTATGACTTGGAACTGGCTCAATAGCAGTGAGTTCTTGTTTGGTTTTGGGTAATCCCTCATTTCTGTGCCAATCAGGAATGCCATCTCATTCCCTGTACATAAAATCATATTTATAGATCTTTCTGAGTACCAATGGTACCAAAAATCAAAACCAACCCAATTGCTGTGGAGCAGATTCTGACTCGTGGCAGCTCCACGTGTGCAGTGTAGAACTGCAGTCCATAGGGTTGTCCAAGCTTGAACTTTACAAAGCAGATTGTCAGGCCTTTCTGTTAGAAGAGCCTCTAAATAGGTTCCCCGCCCTCCCCCACCCTACCCCCTCCCCCACACACATCCTTCAACAGGCAAGAATTTAACCAATTGCATTCACCATTAGATGGATAGAAATAGCAATTATTTTTCCACCCCTCACTTTCAGTTAAACTACAAATAGTTAAAAGAGAGACCGCATGGAAGGAAGAAAATGTCTAGAGATAATAAGATTCCTTGCTGGGTGACAAAGGGTGTGTGTGTTAATCAATAACTCTAGCTTTCTCTTGACAATTGCAGTTCGTTTATTACTAGAATCATGTTTACAGGTCTGACCTTGGTTATGACACTGGGACAGGATTCATCTTCCATTTCCCAGAAAAATATCACGGCTTGCAAATGAGAGAAGTTATTGGTGCCATCATTGAGGAAAGGCCACAGAATGGGCAGAGCCATTCTGGGAAGTCAGAGATGGAGAGCCCAACCTCGCCTTAATTGCTACAGCCCCAAGAAGTGACAGCTCCCATTTCTAGGGAAATGAATGTTTAATGATAAGCAAAGCACTTGAAAGAGTCGTTCAGGAGGCAATAAATACCCCACTGAGGTAAGATGTTTTCCCCTGGCTTTTGCTTCTGTTTCAGTGAAATGCAGTGAAGTCAGCTGGTCCCCCTGCCTCAGAGACCTCTTTCATTTTTCAGGTTGCTTTGTAATCTTTGGTGGGTTGGAGAAGATTTGTACTTACCTTTTACGGTTTTTATACCTAGTTGCAGTTTTATCCAGACTTCTTGTGTGAGCATTTTCTACTATATACTTATCCTATGTGAAAATTGCTGCTATCCACTGATAACATGCTTCATGTGCCTTAAAGATCAATGCATATGTACCTCAATGGCCTCAAGGGAAAATATGCAGAGTAGGAAGAACAGAACCATGGACAAGAAGAGGGTAGGAAATGAACAAACGGCTTTGCAATAGAGAGATCAAATTTTGGAACAAATTCCTAAGGATTTGGGGGTAGAACACCTTCCTCACTATAGACTCTATACTTCATATATATATTTGTATATGGAGTAGGTGGTGTATTTACATTTCAGACTATTAACTCCGCATTCAATAGTTCAATCCCTGCTGCTATGTTCAATCACTCTCACTGTGTAGTTCTCTTCCCCCTTTATGGATCTCTCTCCTCCTTTACACCCACGTTTATACCTGTCAGCCTTCTATTCCATCGGCTCATCTTCCCTATCTTGCCATCCCTCCCTGGAGAATCTCCTTTGAAATGCCAGTCTCTGTCTTGGTATTTATCCATATAGTAGTGGTCACATACAACATTTGTCAGACTTAACAGTGGGGATGATGATCATTCAGAGCCTAATTTTGCCATTTCATAGCTGTAATCCTGAGAAGTTGCCAAAGTATTCTGCAACTCTGATGATCATCTGTTAGAAAACAAACAAGCATAATAAGACCAACTTTGCAGGAATGTTAAAAATTGGCCACAATCAATTGTGACTTAGGAGAAAAATTGGATTTTTGTTTTGCTTGATGGCGTGTGTTATTTAAGGGGAATATCAGGATTGTTTAAGCCAACAGAAGAACATTTTAGAAGTTACAGGGAAAATGATATTAGAGGCAAGACCCAGCAATAGGGAAATTAAGAAAAGTTTTGAGAGGACTGAAATATTTAACTAGTGATGCTGGTTTAAATTTTGCTGTATGGAAGGAAATACAGCACTCTGCTTTGTATCATAGGAGAATTTAAGTATAAATTGCATTAATTGTTAATGCAGTTTTAATTAGATGTCTCTGTGCGTGTGTGTGTGCACATGCACACTATATTAAATGAAACTATGAGGAGCTGAAACAAGACAGGATTCCAGGCAGGCATGATGAGAAAGATGGGGGTTAGATTGCAAGAGGTCATTTCACAGTGCATAAAACAAGTTCAAAGGCCCTAGGACAATGGAAGGTCTAAGAAATTGTTAGCTAATGTGTTAGTCTGGGTACTTTAGAGAAACAAATCCACAAAAACTCAACTATAAGAGAGAGTTTCATATAAAGGTTAAGTGCTCATCTAGAAAACATCCCAACCCAGTGCTGCCCAAGCCCACAAGTCCAACATTAACTCATTAACCCATATGTCCAACACCAATCCACAAAGTCCTCCTCCATCTCACAGAACACACGCAGTGATGCTGACTGCTGGGAGGAAAGCCAAGTCAGTGAATGTGCAAGGATCTCAGCACTGGCAGGGGTCTCCACATGGGTGCTACAACATCCAAGGATGCATCAGGGTAGGTCGATGTGGCTTCTTCTCAGGGATGTCTTGCAGGAAGTGAGCCTTGCCAGCTGAAGCAGGGAACTGGTTAAGACAACTGCACCCTATTCCAACCATCAGAAAGCAAGAGACCTGAGGACTAGAAAGTCGAGGCTCACTGAGCCATTTATCCCTCTGCCTTTCAATTAACCCCACGTGTTTATCAGTCAGCTAATATTGCTATCTTTATTATAATACATTGGCATTATTTCAATGTATTATACTACTACTTCAAAAAAAGAGCAACTCCTATTCATGAGCCAAATTTATTAATTAACAATATTCACAGCTTGTCATTTTAACAGATAGATAGCAATTCAGTATCAAATATCTCATCTGGACATCCTTATTTAATTATATCTGTCAGAACCCTTATACCATAAAAGGACACATTCTGAGGTTCTGGGTGGACATATATTTGAAAATGAACATTTATCTCACTATCATTCTTCTAGTGCTATGAAGGAAGCATTGAACTGCTAACCAAAGGATGCTGGTGTAAGCCAGAGTCCCAGGAGAGAGAAGAGGCTATCTGCTCCCATAAAGGTTTGCACCCTCAGAAACACTGTATAGGGTTGGTGTGAATTGCAATGGACTCAATAGCAGTGAGTTTTTATTTGGTTTTAGATAATTCCTTATTTCTCTACCAATCAGGTATGGCAGCTAAACCACTGTAAATAATATCATATCTCTAAGTCTTTCGAGTACAAACTTGAAGTACCCAAAATCAAATCCAAACCCATTGCTGTGGAGTTGTTTCTGACCCATTGCCATTCCCCATGGACAGTGTAGAACTGCACTCCAGACAGTTACCAAAACCACGAGCATTCAGAAGCAGATCATCAGGTGTGTGTCAGCATTGGATCTTCTCTCTATTTGTGTTCAACTGTATGCTGAGCAAATAACCAGAAACACTGGATTATACGAAGAGGAGTGTGGCTTCACAGTTGGAGGAAGGCTTATTAACAACCTGTGATGTGCAAATGACACAACCTTGCTTGCTGAGGAGGACTTGAAGCACTTGCTGATGAAGACCAAGCTTTGTAGTATTCGACCTGGATTGCAATTCAATGTAAAGAAGATAAAAATCCTCACAACTAGACCAATAGGCAATGCATGATAAATGGAGAAAGGATTGAAATGATCAAGGATTTCAAAATCAATTCTCAGGGAAGTAGCAGTTAAGAGAGCAATGAACAAGTTGCATTGGGTAAATCTACAGTACACAACCACTTTAAGGTGTGACTGGTCCAAGCCATGGTATTTTAAATAGACTCCTATGCATGTGAAAGGAAGAAAAATGGATGCATTTGAATTATGGTGCTGGTAAAAAATGTTGAAAATACCACTGACTGCCAAAGAACAAACAAATCTGTGTTGGAATAAGTGCAACCAGAATGCTTATTGGAAGCAGAATAGTGAGACTTAAGTACTTTGGCCATGCTATCAGGAAATACCATTGTCTGGGAAAGGACACCATGCCTGGTAAAGAAGCAAACTGAGGAAGACCCTCGGCTAGATGGCTGCAACGGTGGACTTGAACACCACAAGGGTGAGGATGGAGCAGGACCAGACTGTGTTCTGTTTGGTTGTACGTAGAGTCACTATGGGTCAGAATATATTCAATGGCACCCAATAATAAGTCAAACATTTGACTAAGTGATATTAGATACAAACTTACCTACGTGTTCTAACTTACATACAAATTTGACTTAAAGGCAGGCCCCAAACACATTCATAATCAGAGTCACTATGAATTAGCACTAACTCAAATATACCTAACAATAACAATAATCTATGTATCATACTTCATCAGATAGAATACCTGGAAATCAAATGGACTATATCCGAGAAAAGAGACTTCCTCTCTCACTGCCATCAAGTCCACTCGGACTCACAGTGATCCTGTAGGACAGGGCAGACATGCCGCTGTGGGCTTTCAAGACAAACATTTTGCAGGAGTAAAAAGTCTCCTCGTTCTCCCTCAGATCAGCTGATGGTTTCTCACTCCCCACCTTACAACTAGCATCGCCGCACATAATCACTGCACCGCCAGGGCTCCCTGGAGAAGCTCAATATCATCAGTCAGAAGAAGGCCAAGGACCTACTGTGGAACACACTATCAATTGCTCACATGCAAGTTTAGGCTGTTGCTGAAGAAAATGAAAGCTCTTCGATGAGAGCCAAGATAGGACCTTGAATATATCACACCTGATTTTAGAGGTCATCTCAAAACAGATGTAATGAATTGAGCACTATCAGTTGAGGACCAGAGGGAATTCTAGGATGGGATCATATAAGGGGGCTTCACAAAGCATGTGTGAAAATAAAATGAAAAGATGATGGAATTTTTCTGTGAACATTTTTTGAAGTCCCATTGTACATGAAAGAAAAACATAAAAGGTAATTTAGAAGACATAATTTAACTAACATTAATATTTATTGAGTAGGTGCTAAGCAATATAGATTAGAAATACTTTGCATGAAAATATTAAACTGAACCACATAAAATTTCTATTTCTTTAAGTTGAAAACACTTTACTATTAATAATATTATATGGCTTGACCTAAAAATAAAACTGAAATAAATATCATAAGCACAACAGTACAGGAATTTTATTTTTCTTACATAATAAAAATTAAAACAAATGAGGCTACTAATGTTGGGTGAAAGTCATTATCAAGGCTAGGTTCCGAGTTATTATCTTGATCTTTCATATTTATTTCCTCCTGGTTACAAACTGTCGCCTGCAGCTCTGGCATCATATTCCTATTTACAGTAAAAGGAAAAGAGAAGGAGAGACGATCAAATTTTTCATTGATGAGGTGAGGAATGGTTTACCCAGCAGTCCCCCAATAGACTTCTATGTTTAGCTCACTGGTCAGAATTGTAACTTCATCTCCCATGTAGCTTGGCTAAAGTGTAGGTTGTAAAAGTAACTATTTAACATTTATGCTTCATGTAGATATGAGAAAGGGACAGAGGCTTGAAATAAAAATTATAGGTTACAACCATGTTCGCCTGTCGTAGTGACTACAATTTTTATCATTTTCAGATGAAGAAACAGATGGCTTAGAATTTAAATCATACAAATTAAATCACACAAAGAGTCATGGTGGGGCTGGTATTTGAACCAGGTGTGTTCTGCCTCCTGAGTCCAAACTGCTAACTACTGTCCCACAGTATATAATTTCACTAATTATTATCATGTATGCAAGGCTATTTAAAAAATCACAAAACCTTAGTGTAAGTTTATTTTGTAGTCATTTCTATCTTCAAGGTAGACATTAAAGAGATGACTTGAGCATTTCTGGATAGTCTTTCCTCCACCCTCTCTCTGTACTTCATTAATGAGATTTAAAATGAGAAAAATTTCAAAGGCGGTACTGCAAAATATAAGGCCATATTTGGAGGGATTGAAGTCAAGAGCACAGGAAAGGAAATTAGAAAGGAAAAGAGGAAGGGAGGTAGATAGACAGGCAGGAGCCAAGAGCCTTTCCCATGGTTGTTTTTAGGTGCTATTGAGTCAGACCTGACCCACAGTGACCCTCCCCGCAGATAACAGAAGGAAACCCTGCAGTCCTGCATCATGTCACAGTTGACCCTATGCCTAATGCAGCCACTCTGTCTATCCATCTCCTAGGGGACTTTCGTCTTTGATCCCACCCCTCCACTTGAGCACACATAGAGAATGGGCTTTCCTGACAGGAAGTACCAAGTATGGGAGACAAATCTTGATGTCCCAAGGAGCACTCTGGCCTTACTTCTTCCAACATGGACCAGTTAGTCTTTTAGCAGACCATGGTACCTTCAGTATTCTCCTCCACCACAATTCAAATACATCTATTCTTCTATGTTCTTCTTTATTCAATGTCCAACTTTCGCATGCATATGATGCAATGGAGAATAACACTGTTTGAGTCAGGCTCATCTTAGTCCTCAAAATAACATCCTTGCACATCAATATTCTTGTTAAGCAGATTTATCTAATGCAATACGCCTTTTGATCTCTTGACTGCTGCTTCCAGGAACATTGATTGTGGATTCAAGTAACCCTTTGACCCATTTATCATGATGTTAACTATAAGTCAAGTTATGAGCATTTGGGTCTTCTTTACATTGAGTTGTAATCTGTACTGAAGGCTACAATCCTTGATCTTCATCAGAAAGTACTTCATTTCCTCATTTTCAGCAAACAAGCCTGTGTTATCTACAGATCACAGGTTGCTAATAAGCCTTCTTCCAGTCCTGGTACCACACTCTTCTTTATATAATCCAACTTCTGTGATTAGTTTCTTAGCATACAGATTGAATAAATACAGTGAGAGGATACAACCCTGGTGTATACTTTTTCTGATTTTAAACCATGCAGTATCACTTGTTCTGTTCACACAACTGTCTCTCGATCCGTGTACAAGTTCCACATGAGCACAATGAAGCGTTCTGAACTTCCTATTCCTCTCAAGGCTGTTCACAGTTTGTTATGATCCACACAGTCAAATGCTTTGCATAGTCAATGAAATACAAATAGCCATCTTTCTTGTGTTCTCTGCTTTCAGCCAAGATACATCTGGCATCATCAATGATATATCTTGGTCCATATCCTCTTCTGAATCCAGTCTGAACTTCTGGCAGTTCCCTGTCACTATACTGCCATAACCATTATTGGATGGTTTTAAGCAAAATGTTACTTGTGTGTGATATCAATGATATAGTTTGAGCATTCTGTTGGGTCATCTATCTTTGGAATGAGCACAAATATGGATCTCTTCCGGTCAGATGGCCAGGTAGCTGTCTTCTAAATATCCTGGCATAGACCAATGACTGTTTCCAATGCTTCCTCAGCTTGCAGAAATATTTCAATGCATATTTGAATTCAAGTAGCATTTCCTAGTTGAATTAAAATATTTTTTAGACAGGAAAACTTTCAAGGCCCAAAGCCAAGTGATCCAGATGCTATCTTTAAGAATAACAAGTTGGGGAGGGAGGAGAGGACGTCCTGGCCCACCAAGCCGCAAGAATAATGTTCCTGCTCAAAGCAGACATGGGGAGGACTGTAGGGTCGGACCACCACTGGACACAGCATCCCTCACTGAACCATGGCACTGTGGGGAATAGCAATGGAGACACAGTGTGGGAATAATGCACAATCTTGCCCCATCACGCTGGGGCGAAGCACTGAGGGCATGCAGCAGAGCAGCAGGGGATGCAGACTGATTAAACCCCCAGGGAATACCAAAAATAGACTTTGGAGACAGTGTGGCACCCCATCAGACTCAATTGGAAAACACTCATAAAGGCCAATAAACAGACCTTGAACTATTTAAAGGTTTCCCCTTTTTGTCAGTGGCTTTCTTTTTGTTATTGTTATTTTGTGTTTGTTTTATGCTGCTGTTGTTATTCTTTTGTTGATTTTTGACTTCCTTTGTTGTTTTATTTGGCTTTGCCTGGTTTTTGCACTTATTAATGTATCTGCATGTCTATCTAGGTAACATAGGCGGGATGAATAATTTGGAGATGAAAAGTATGGGACCAATGTTTCCAGGGGGATATGGGAGAAGGGAAGGTGGGAAAGGGTAGGGGGGACAAACCTAGGGACAAGGGAACAACAAGTGATCCAAATTCAGTGGTGAGGAGGGTGTAAGAGGCCTGGTAGGACTTGATCAAGGGCAATGTAACCAAGAGGAATTACTGAAACTCAATGAAGGTTGAGCATTATAGTGTTACAAGAGGAAAGTAAAAGGAAATAGAGGAAAGAATTAAGAGGCAAGGGGCATTTATAGCTGTCTAATTACAGGCATGCACATATGTAAATATATTTATATAGATGATGGGAAAATAGATGTATGTGCATATATTTATAGCTTTAGCATTAAGGTCACAGATGGATATTAAGCCTCCACTAAAGTACTCCCTCAATGCAAGAACACTTTGTTCTATTAAACTGGCATTCCATGATACTCTCCTTCCCAACACAATCACTGAAGACAAAGTGTGTGCATAAGCAAATGTGGTGAAGAAACCTGATGGTGTCGGCTATCAAAAGATATAGCACCTGGGTTCTTAAAGGCTTGAAGGTAAACAAACAGTCATCTAGCTCAGAAGCAACAAAGTCCACATGGAAGAAGCACACCAGCCTGTGTGATCACGAGGTTTCAAAGGCATCAGGTATCAGGCATCAAAGAACAAAAAAATCATATCATTATGAGTGAGGGGGTGTGTGGAGTGGAGACCCAAAGTCCTTCTGTAAGCTACTGGACATCTGCCTTACAAAAGGGTCGTGGGGAGGAGAAGAGCCATTCAGGGTGCAGTGTAGCAATGATGAAACATACAACTTTCCACTAGTTTCTATGTGCTTCCTTCCTGCCCACTATCATGATCCCAATTCTACCTTATAAATCTGGGTAGGCCAGAGGATGTACACTGGTACAGATAGGAACTGGAAACACAGGGAATCCAGGATGGATGATCCCTTCAGAACCAATGGTGAGAGTGGTGATACCTGGAGGGTGGGTGGGAAGGGGGAACTGATTACAGGGATCTACATATAACCTCCTCCCTGGGGGACCGATAACAGAGAAGTGGGTGAAGAGAGACGTTGGACAGTGTAAGATAAGACAAAATAATAATCTATAAATTATCAAGGGTTCATGAGGGAGGGAGGAACAGAGAAGGAGGGGGTAAAATGAGGAGCTGATGGCAAGGGCTTAAGTGGAGAGCAAATGTTTTAAGAATGATGAGGGCAATGAATGTACAAATGTGTTGTACACAATTGATGTATGTATTTATAGATTGTAGTAAGAGTTGTATGAGCCCCCAATAAAAATGATTTATAAAAAAAAGGCTTGAAGGTAAATAAGCAACCATCTAGCTCAGAAGCAACAAAGCCCACATGGAAGAAGCACACCAGCCTGTGTGATCATGAGGTTTCAAAGGCATCAGGTATCAGGCATCAAAGAACAAAAAATCATATCATTGAGAATGAGGGACAGTGCAGAGTGGGGACCCAAAGCCCATCTGTAGGCAAGTGGACATCCCCTTACAGAAGGGTCGGGGGAGGAGAGGAACCATTCAGGGCGCAGTGTAGCAACAATGAAACATACAACTTTCTTCTGGTTCTTAAATGCGTCCTCCCCCAACCCCCGCCACTATCATGATCTCAATTCTACCTTCCAAATCCGGCTAGACCAGAGGAGGTATACTGTACAGATAGGAAATGGAAACACAGGGAATTCAGAACAGATGATCACTTCAGGACCAGTGGTGAGAGTGGTGATACTGGGAGG
Organism: Tenrec ecaudatus; assembly: GCF_050624435.1. Taxonomy (NCBI): domain Eukaryota; kingdom Metazoa; phylum Chordata; class Mammalia; order Afrosoricida; family Tenrecidae; genus Tenrec; species Tenrec ecaudatus. Next base: position 155,211,679 of record NC_134531.1, on the reverse strand, counting down.
GTGGAGGGAGGGTGGGGTAGAAAGGAGGAACCAATTATAAGGATCTACATAAACCTCCTCCCTGGGGGACAGACAACAGAAAAGTGGGTAAAGGGAGGGAGATGATGGACAGTATAAGACATGACACAATAATAATAATTTATAAATTATCAAGGGCTCAAGTGGGAGGGGGCGTGGGGAGGGAGGGGGAAAATGAGGAGCTGATACCAAGGGTTCAAGTAGAAAGCCAATGTTTTGAGAATGACGATGGCAACATATGTACAAATGTGCTCGACACAAGGATGTATGTATGGACTGTGATAAGTGCTGTACGAGCCCCCAATAAAATGATTTAACAAAAGTAGTGGCAAGGAACATTATCCCCTCTGTGCCACACTCTTTGTTTGTCCATAGAGAACTTGAGATAGTGGTCAGACAAGCAGGGCATCTCACTTCACAGCACCACTTCGTTAATATTTGCTGTGAACTTGTGGGCTGTTTGGATAGTTGTTGTGCTTGTTAGGCGCTGTCAAGTCAGTTTCAACTCATAGAGACCTTATGTACAACAGAATGAAATACTACCTGGTCCAGCACCATCCACACAATTGTTCTTAGGTTTGATTAATTGTGGTATTGGGGCAATCCATAAGCTTGAAGGCTTTTCCTCTTTTTCACTATTCCTCCACTGTATTCTTCTGGGTTGACTAGAGAAACAAATACAGAGACCCTCATATGTTGTAAGAGTTTTATATAAAGAGTAATTGTTGTTAAATAGCATCACAGCCCAGTCCAGATCAAGTCCATAGATCCAATATTAGCCCACATCCCCAATACCAGTCTATAAAATCCTCTTCAAACCATGCAACACATGCAATGACGCTGAATGCAGGAAGATCACAGGCCAGTGGGTGGAAAGTTGTGTGGATCCAGTGGCAGTGGAAGCATCTCAGTACTGATCTGGGTCTCCAAGTGGCTCCTTCATCTCCAGGGCTCTGACTCCATCAGTGTACCTCCTTGTGGCTTGTCAACAGGAAGACGAAGCAGAGTGTGGGTCTGGCCTCCAGGGAGCTATTTATCTCTTTGGAGCCTCCAAAAGAGGTCATCAAGCTATGACCTGATTGACAGGCTAACCTGCACCCCTTCACTCTTAGCAGTCTCAAGTTGACACCAGATTATGTAACTACCACATCCTCTTTACCAAGCAAAAGTCCCTTATCCAGGGAATGTCTCTCCTGATAACATGCCCAAAGTACTTGGGTCAAAGTCTCACCCTCCTTGCCTCTAAGGAGCATTCTGGCTGTACTCCTTCCGAGACATATTTGGTTGTTCTTTTGACAGTTCATGACACGTTCAATATTCTTCACCAGCACCATAATCCAAATGCATCGATTCTCCTTCAGTATTCTTTAATCAATGTTTGATGTTCACATGCTTGTGTGGCAATTGAAAATACCATGGCTTGGGTCTAGTGCACCTCAGTCCTCAAAGTAATATTCTCACTTTTCTATACTTTAAGGAAATGTGTAGCAGATTTATCTAAGGAAATGTGTCTTTTGATCTCTTGACTGCTGTTTCTATGAGCATGCATTGTGGATCCAGGTAAGATGAAATCTGTGACAACTTCACTCTTTTGCCCATTTATCATGCTGCCACGTATTGGTCCAGTTATAAGGTTTGGGGTTTTCTTTCTTGGGATGCCATCCATACTGAAAACTATAATCCTTCATCTTCATTAACAAGTATGTCAAGCCCTCCTCACTTTCAGCAAGCAAGATTGTGTTATCTGCTTACCGAAGCTTGTTAAACTTTCCTCCAATCCCGACGTCACACTATTCTTTATATACTTCAGTTTCTCTGATGGTTTGCTCCACATACAGGTTGAGGAACTGTGGTGGGAGAATAGAACCCTGGTGCACACGTGTTTTTATTTTAACCCATTCCTTGTTCTGTTTACACAGTTTCACTTTGATCCATGAACATGATTAGGAGCTCAGGAATTCCAATTCTTCTCCAGGGTATCCATGGTTTGTTAAAATTCACATGTTTGGAGGCCTTTTTATAGTCCATGAAACACAAGTGAACATCTTCCTAGTATTCTCTGCTTTTATCAACGATACATCTGACTACAGCGGGGATATCCCTGTTCATGCCCTCTTCTGAATCTGACATAAAACGCTGGCACTTCCCTCTCAATGCTCTGTTGCAACCACTGTTGGATAATTTCAGGGGGTAAAATTACTTGCATGTTGTATAGATTATATTACTCTATTACTTGTATACTTTTTGCCAGTACTCTTTGTAATGGATCTGAATCTCTTCTACTCATTTGGCCAAGTATGAATATGACCCTCTTCTACTCAGTTGGCCAAGTAATTCTCTTGAAAATTTCTTGGCATAGATGAGTGAGTGCGTCTAGGGCTTCCTCGGCTTGTTGGAACGTTTCAGTTGATAGTCCATCAGTTCCCGGAGCCTTGATGTTGCTTAATGATTTCAGTGTAGCTTGACATTCTTCTTTCAGTACCCTGGGTTCTTAAGCATATGCCGCCTTTTGAAATGCTTAAATGTGGACTAGTTCTTTTTGGCTCAGTGACTCTATATATTCTTTCCTCCTTCTTTTAATACTTCTAGCATAATTTAATACTTTGTCCATAGCACCTTTCAGTATTGCAACTTGCAGCTTGAATTATTTTCTTAAGTTTTGTCAGTTTAAGATATGTTGAGCGTGTCCTCCTTTTTGATTTTCGACTTCTTTTCTTTGTACATTTCATTATAACATTTTACTTTTTCCTCTCCAACTACCCTCAGAAATGTTCCCTTCATCTCTTTTACTTCATCATTTCTTCCCTTTGCCATAGTTACTCTTCAACCAGGAGAAAGTTGTAGTTTCTCTGACGTCCACTTTGGTCTTTTCTTTCTTTTCTGTCTTCTTACTAATGTTTTGCTTTCTTCATGAATAATGTTCTTGGTGTCCTCCCACAGCTCTTCAAGTCTTCTGTGATTAGTATTCATGGGTCAAATCTGTATTGAGATGTTCTTAAAATTCACATGAAATATACTCAAGGTCATATTTTGGCTCTCATGGACTTGTTTTAATTGGTTTCAACTTCAAACTGAACTTGGATTTGAGCAATTGATGGCCATTTCTGTTTTTAGATGCCATTGAGATATTTCCAACTCATCCGGACCCTATGTGTAACAGAATAGACACTGCCTAGTCCTCTGTCTCCACCATTGTTCTTATATTTGAACCCATTAGTGAAGGTGCTGTGTCAACCCCTCGTGCAGATAGCCTTCCTCTTTTTTTTCTTCATCCTATCCCTCAACTTTTCCAAACATGTTGTCCTTCTCCAGGAACTGATATCTCTTGATAACATGTCCAAAGAACATCAGATGAAGACTTGCCATCCTTGCTTCTAAGGAGCATTCTGGTTGTACTTCTTCCAAAACAGATTTGTTTGTTCTTTGGGCAATCCATGATACTTTTCAAAATTCTTCCCCAGTACCATCGATTCTTCTTTAGTCTTCCTTATTCAATGCCTAACTTTTACATGCATAGGAAACAATTAAAAATATCAAGCCTTGGATCGTGTTCACCTGGATCTTCAAAGTAACCTTTTTGTTTTTTAACAGTTCAAAAGGGTTTTGTGTAGCAGATTTACACAATGCAATTCATTGTTGGACCTCTTGACTGCTGCTTCCATGATCATTGATCAAGCAAGATGATGTATAAGCAAGACAAAATATAGGCAAGATGAAATTGATGCCTCGAACTCCTCAATATTTCAAAGATAGTAAGCAAATAGATACATAAAGAGATTGAGTCCAACTCTTTTCTGTGCTGCAGTTTCTCAGCTATAAAAAGGATAACAAGATAGATGGTATGAAGGTCATACAAGTTCTCATCGTCTGTGTCAATTGGTGTGGTTTGTTTTCAGATAACAAAAAACAGCAAAGTCATAAGAATTGAAGAAAAAGCTCAAGAATCAGTGTGAGAAAAGAACAAAATTCTTCTGCCCGGGGAACCTCAGAAGCACTAAATGATGCTTTCTTCAAGAGGCGTCTTCTTTATTATTTTGATTACTGTCTAGCAAGTAAAGATCAGATTGTCCTAGTCCTTGGGGTCTTTTGTCAGGGAAGAACAAAACCTGATGGAGTGTCCCCCATTTTCAGTCTCCAAGCTGAAAATGACAAGGAATCAACAGGAAAAGAGACAATCAACACTGGGCAGATAAAGGTGATCGACAATTTACTACGTGAACTGAGTCTTCTCCTAAGTTCAGCTTAATAATAAGAACACAACTCCCATTTGTTGAACACCGACCATGTGCTAGAAATGGTTCTGCATACTCTGAGCCCTTTTTTCTATAACCTTTGTAACAACCCTCCAAATTAGGTGTGTATTGACCATATTTCGCAGAGGAGCTAATGAGGTTAATTTACATGCAGTGTCTGCGGAAGGAATCAATCAGCAGGTCATATTTGGTAACACTGAATCGTCCCTTGCTTCTCATGTTTCCTATTCCCTTCTCAACAGTTCTATCCGGTGAAGGTCTCCCCACTCCACCACCACCACCACCCACCCCCTTCTCCTTCTGGTTCTGTACAGTTGTTACGTTAAGATTTTCTAGGAAATATAATGACATTATTTCCTAAAAGGAAAAGAGTTACTGACTTAAACCTCAATTCCCCCTTGTTTCCCACCTATTTCTAAAAAGCCCCAATCTCTGTATTTGTACAGACATATTGCCATTCCAGTTTGCATACCACATAATTCAATAAAGGTAGCATTAATGGCAGCTCTGTGAGTCAGGGAGAACTAGAAATTTTATTGTTCAGCTCTAAAGTAAAGCGATATTAATGCTGAAATCCAGTCAATTGACATTCAAATGCAATAAGTTAGCACAGCATTTTAATAATTCACAAGCAGTCCTCAGGTGCTTTGTCCATGAGAATAATTAACAGCCCTTGCATCTGTGCATTTGGCAATCCTCTCCAAAAGCCTTCTGATTGGAATTGTGAAAATACAATTTCACAAGCTCCTTGCCAAAACAGGGCTGTAAAATGCATCAGGGGGATTCTAAGCCTTGGGCTAATATTAGCATCAGCCTCTGTGGACACTCTTTATTCCTTTTGCAGATCACGATAGTGGTGCTCTGTGTAATTTTCAAGGTCCTGGGGGTGGGGGTGGGGGTGGGATTGAAGGAGATTAGGGGGTGGAAAGGAACTAGGGGGGTGGACAAGACAATATACTGTTTTATTCTAAGACTGTCCAGTCTCCACTCTTTATCCACTCCCTACAGAATATTCAAAGACTAAAGGAGAATGTAATTGAATTTTAAACTCATGAGTGATCTTTGTCATGGACTGCTCCGTGAGCTGGCCTGCAAACAGATGCTCCTGCCAAACTAAATGACTTACTATTCCCGAAGTACCAGATTTCCTTTCCAGTCTTGGCCTTGTCTCTACGTTTTCTTCTGATTTTTCACAGGTTCTCTTTTCCTCCTCTTTTTGTCTTCTGTTTTTTTCTGTTCCTCTTTCTGCCTCCTCCCCTTGGCCATATTTGTGCCTCTTTCCTTCTTCTCTTCTTCCTCCATAGCATTGTAAACTCTAAGAACCAGACCCCTCCTCACCTGACATGTAACTGGGCTTTCTGTATATTGTCAACTGAAATGCAGGTGTTTTATCCAGTTTATTCTCTCCGAGTCGGAGGAGGAAAGAGATCTTTTTAGTTAGAAGGTAAACCAGCAAGGGGACCACAGGAGTGCAAGACAGATTGTCTTTATGGGGCCCTGTTTGAAATCAGATTACACTGAGATTATATACCTTTGGTTATGAATTTTATACTTTAAGGAGTCACATCTAAAGATTTTATGTTATCTCAGGTTACAGGGTAACCAGGAGAAACAACTGTTCACCACGAACAACCAAACAGTCTCAGGATGTTTTTCTTGACTTGTAGCTAGATAGTAGGGTCTAGCTTTTAATCACTAACAGGTAAGTAAGAGACAACTCTCAGCATTATCTACCCTTTTGGATGACCTTTGTATCCAAACTGTCTGCTTTTGAACAAAGTAGTAAGTTATAAAAATTCCATAGAGATAGCATTTCATAACGTACCTTCGGCCTGCTGTATTTTGTAAGGGGTATTTTCCTAACTAACATTAACTGACATAACATGGGCTACGATATTGTTAGATGTTAGATTCATACTTTGATTTGTATCCTTGTATTTTGTTCTTTGTTGACCTATATTCTACTTACATGACAATTAATTTAACAGTTTTATGGGGACATCATATACATAAAATTCTATCCAGTAGTTCATTCATATCAAGAAGGGTTGTCCCTTTTGGAGAGAGTCCCAGGAAGATGGTGCTGATGTAGAATCAACCACCTAGACTTCCTACTGTCTAACCAGAAGGTCAACAGGTGAGGAGGCCTGCTCTGGGATATAGGACACAGTACCTATACTCCTAGCTCCCCAGAGTCCTTTTCTCTTACCTCCCTCTCTGGATTTTGCTCACAGACTTCAGCTGAGCTTGCCACATAGTGTCCTTCTCACTGCACCTGTGATATTACCTTTCCCCTACCATACTAGTGTCAATGGGGTGGCAACTTCCAGCCTCATTCCTGCCCCCTGGTTCTGCAAACAGCCAGCACAGTGAAATATTGCAAGACAGTCTGCCCCCAAATCCAAGCCATGGCCGCATGCTTACATGGGCACTTGGAAGCCCTGGAAGTTAGAGTCTATGGCAACCTGCTGAAAAGCATTTCAACAGTACAGTCCTTATCAAAGTCCTGCTCCCTACCCTTCTCACAAGGTCATAGCTCTCCAGATAGATAACCCCACTCCTCAAAAGTGATCCAACCCAAGTAGGACAGGAATACAGCTTGAACCCACAGCAGGCTCAAAGAATTTATTAGATTTTTTCCTTTTTTTTTTGAGAAAGAGAGCCACAAAACTCCTTTTCTCACCAGAGAAAACAAAATGATGCAGCATTTTCAGGTTTGTCAGCAGCTCCCCCTCCCCAGTCTAGGCAGCTGGTGGACACTGGGATTCACTCTGCTTAGGAGAACCCCCATGGATTGGAAGTCCCTCCCCCAACCCCCACCCTGGGCCACCACTACAATAGCCTGTTTCCACCCTGGCACCACATCCAAGGAACTGATTGTTCTGACTGGTGCAGAAGTCCACAAGAAAGGGGTTTTCAGTTGTAATTACAAAAACAGAAGGGCTGCACACTGCCTATATAATATACAGGATCGATGAGTGACTCTGGTACACTTAGTGTAGCCCTTACATACCCCAACCAATATTTCCTCAAGACCCTGCTTCCTACACCTCAGTAACACACACTCTCATAAAGCCTACCTGGTAATATCACATCTCTTGTAATCCTCTTCTCTAATCATCAAAAATTACTATACTTAATAGGAAGGCTTTCTATAATGAATACCACCACCTAAAACTTAGTCCCAAGCACCTATATCCTATTCCTCCTAACCACCCAACCCACTCTCCCTCCTCATATATGCACAATATCATTTCCAGCACCTATCTAGTCCTACTCGAACATGAAGAGCCAAGCCCCCAACCCCACCCCCCCTACACAACCCAGGAACCAATGCATCAACTACAGCTCAACCTCTATACAGCACAAACAACAGCTACGAGCAGCTAACACACACACAAAAATCAAAAGAAACAAAAGTCAACTACTGAATGTGACCAAAACCCAATGGAATACACAGCAGAAGAAGCCCTTGAATTTCCAGATAGAGAATACAAGAGAATGATGATTAGGGCCTCACAAGAGATTAGGGAACCAATCCTGAAAACAATGGAGATTCTAGAAGCCTGACGTCCACAGGAAATTCCCGAGTTAAGGAATGATGTAGCAGAAGTCAAAAACAAAGTATGATATCTGACCAATTGAATGGAAGAAATGGTAAATTGAATCAGTGAACTCAAAGACAACCAAGCAGAATTCAGCAAACAGGAGAAACAATCTAACCAAAAAAAGGGAAAGAATCTGAAGAAAGCCTGAAGATGATATGAGAAGCCATGAAGTGAAATAATATTTGAATTATTGGGATGCCTGAACAGGAAGAAACCAATAAGTCTACAGTTCAAATAGTGAATTTTTGGAAAAAAATTTCCTCAATATCACAAAAGAGGAGATGATAACCATTAAGGAAGCGGAGAGAATACCAACTAGATTAAACAACCCCACAACAAACACATCAAGACATATAGTTCTCAAATTATACAACTTCAAGGAGAAGGAGAGAATCGTGAGAGCAGCTAGAGAGAATACATCAGTCACATATAAAGGTAAACAGGTAAGAATAAGCTCAGACCTCACAACAGAGATCATGTAGGAAAGGAGAAACTGGGGCAACAAATTCCAAAAGTTTAAAGACGACAACCGCAATCCAAGAGTCCTTGTTCCAGCAAAGCTCTCTGTCACATTTGAAGGCAGTATTAGCATTTTCTCTGACAAGGAAGCATTTAGAGAATTCATAAAAACAAAACAAGTATTACAAAAATATTTTTCAGTTCTTAATGGGCAGAACACCAACAACTGCAGCACTCAAATATGAAACCCCCACGGGTGTAACACCACCCCAACGAACACACTGAAAACAGTTCGCTAAACATGACAGATCCAGTGGAGGCAGGAAGACAAGACTACACTCCTCACACCGACACACCACCGTATAAAAGGGAAAGAAAGGAAACTGTCAAGCGCCGATAGTATCAGATGACAGCTAATTTACCTGTAGATTTAATTACACTGAGTTTCAATGGACTAAATGCACCAATCAAAAGACAAAGAGTAGCAACAATTTTGTTGGATTACACAACAAGATCCATCCATCTGCTGCCTTCAAAGGACATATCGCATACTCACAGACAAAAATAGACGGAGGCAAACATTGGCAAAAAATTTACCAAGCTAATGAGCAATTAAATAAAAGCGGGAGTGGTAACAGTGATCTCTGACAAAATAGATCTCAAGGTACATGATACAACAAGAAATAAGAGTGGGCAGTACATAATGCTCTAGGAATCCATAGACCATAACCTTAAATAAATATATATGTGCTCAGTGAGAAACCTGCAAAATTCATCAACCAATTCCTCAGGTAAGAAGCTCAATAAAGAAACAGAAGACTTGACAAAACAATCAAACAATTTAACCTCCTACCTATTTACAGAGCGTTTCAACCAAGAGGGGGAAAAAAAGTACACATTCTTCTCCAACTCACAAGGCTTATATTCTAAATTAGACCACATGTTGGGGCATAAAGCAAGCTTGAGAAAATTCAAACACATAGAGATCATTCAAACCATCCTCTCTTATCACAGCCCCATAAAACTGTAAATCAACAATACAACAGCTAGACAAACAAAGACAAACACTTGAGACTTAACAACATACAACTCAAAAGACTGAGTAATCGCCCAAATAAAAAGGAAATTAGGAAATTCCTAGAAATGAATGAGATGGATTACACAGCATAACAAAACCTACTGGTCACAGCAAAAAGAGTTATCAGAGGTCACTGTATTGCATTAAATGCACACATGATAAAAGAGGAGAGAATCATGTTCAGCACCTTAAGACAGCATCTCCAACAATTAGAAAAGTCAACAGCATAATCTTTCCAACAGCAAAAAAGGGAAATCATAAAAATTAAAGCAGAAACAAAGGAGCTAGAATACTGAAAAACAATGGGAAAAAACCCAACAAAACAAAAAGTTGGTTCCTTGAAAGGATCAACAAAACTGACAAAGCAGTAGCAAGCTTAGCAAAGGAAAAGGAAGAACAGCTGTCAATATCTAGAATTAGGAGGAAACAGAGGAAGTCATGACTGACCCGAATGAAATAAAAAGATTAATAATGCAATACTATAAAAGACTGCATTCCAATAAATTAAATAATTTGGAGTCCATGGAAAAATACCTAGAAAATAAATTTCACCCCAGATTAATGCTTGTGGACATTAAGAATGTGAACAGACACATCAGAAAATAAGAAATAGACAAGGTTATCAAGAAACTCCCAACTAAAAAAGCTCTAGTTCAAATGGTTCACAGGAGAATTCTATCAACTATTCAGAGAAGAGCTGACACCAATTCTACATAAACTTTCCAGAACATAAAAAGGGAGCGCAAACTCCCAAACACATTCTATGTAGCCAGCTTAACCCTGATACCAAAACCGGGCAATGAACCCACAAGGATAAATAACTACAGACTGATAGCTCTCATGGACATAGATGTAAAATTCTCAACAAAAACCTAACCAATGGAATCCAACAACGTATCAAAGATATAATACATCAAGACCAAGTTTGATTTGTACAAAGGATGAAGGGATGGTTCAGCATTAGAGCAATTACGTAACCAACCACATTAATAAGAAAAAGGAGAAGAACCATATGATCATATCAATTGTTGCAGAAAAAACATTTGACAATATCCAACACCCATTCCTAATAAAAGCTCTCAAGAAGATAGGATATAAAGGGAAAATCCTCAATATAATAAAGACTATATATATATACAAAATTACACTCAATGGAGAAAATCTAAAAACATTTCCACTTAATAAGGGACCAGATAAGCATTTCCCTTATTCCCACTTTTATTCAACATTGTGCTGGAAGTACCTTAAGACAAACAGCAAGAAATCAAGGGAGTAGAAGGTGATAAATCCATAATTACGTTCCCCCGGGCAGGTAGCAATCCCTACCCGAGGGATGAGGGTTACTGATGGGGAAAACAAGGCAGGAGAGGGGCAAGGGAACACACATGTATGTCTGTTGGTAGGAATAGATCTCCAGTTGGGGGTGATGAATGACTGAAAAGCTTTTGGGGACACTGTGTGGGGAGTGTCTTTGGTGGTATGTACCAAATGGGTCACACTGACCTGGGCTTCTGGGTGTGCCCTGGGATCAAGGCCGGTTGCCGTGCGGTGGTGGGCCACTGAATCCTAGATCTGTAAGGCGGACAGTGTGCTCCAGAGGTTGCATCATTGGGATCCCATGAGGAAACTCCACTGGGTGATCTGGACTCCACCTCAGATACCCTTTTAACTTGAGGACGTACGTCAGAAAACACATGGTGTCTGAGGAAGCAGATGACAGCTATTCCAATATTGGTGAACTGTCGGTAGGTGGACAAAAAGGTCTTGCTGCATGAGTGCCCTATATGCTGGATGAACTTATGTATTATGCTGGTGAATCTGTGAAGACCATTCTGTTTTATTTTGTTTTTGTTGGTCCATATTAGGTTGTATCTCAGAAATGGTATGTCATTGGGGATCACCCTCTTGAAATTGTGTTATATGTTTTTCTGGTTTTGGGTGGGTGAATCCAAGAACAGATGAACCTATAGGGATAGCAAGCAGAATAAAGGTTTTTGGGGGGTAGGAAGTACAAGGGGTGGGGAGTTGGAGTAGGGGGTAAAAGGGAGATGTTGTCAAGAAATACAGGAAGAAAGAGTATGTTTGGAGACTGATTGTGGAAGCAATTTCACAATTCTGCTTGTCGTGATTGAACTATGGAATGGTATGACACATGTATTAACCCCCAAGTAAAAACACATTAAAAGAAAAAAATCATAGATCCAGTAATTGGTTTGGGGTCCACACCTAGTTCCAACATAACAACAGTTAGTTCTTATATCATGGCCTTGCTGCATTTTCACCCTCAGGAAGGGAACACAGACGATACAGTGCTATAGAAAAATGTGACAAAAACTAGATGGTGCCTGGCTATCAGATAAAATAGCATCTGGGGTCTTAAAGGCTTGCCTTCAAACAAGAAGTCATCTACATGAGATGTGCACTAAGGCTACAAGAAAGAAGGACACCATCATCAGTCACAATGACTGTAAATCATATAAACTGAAATTAAAGGAGGGATTAGTATCAGAGCTGAAATTGTGAGAATCCGGTTTGCAGAAGTCTATGGACGTCTGTGGGAGCCCAAAATTCATTTGTGGGAACTACACAGGAAACAAGCTCCCAGTGAACTCCCTCTGTCCACACTGAGGGCAGAGAGGAAAATGATGACTAAACAGAGGGCATTGGAGAGATGAGTACAGAAGTTCAAAGGCATAAACCTGACTAGAACAATTAAAGCTTTGTCAGTTGATCCCCCCTCTGATGCATGCTGGACCTGATCTGGTTTTCCACGTGTTCTGCGTTTTTGTTCATTCAAATTAGTGTGTTATGTCAGAGGTATTATGTCATCAGAGGTCACTCTCTTGAAGTTGTGTTAAATGTTTTATTCTGTTTTTGGTATATGAAATTCAGGATGGGTGAACCTATAGGGAAAGCAAGTAGAATAAAGGTTTGGGGTGTGGGGGGTAAAGTGGTGGTGGTAGTGCGGTAAAAGGGAGACAATGTCAAGGAGTCCAGGAAGAAACAGAATATCTGAAAACTGATTGTGGTAGCAATTGTACAATTCTGCATGGTGTGATGGAAGGATATGATATATGAGGTGATGCCCATAAAAGAACAAATAAAACACAGGAAAGGCTACACTGCATAGTACACATTTTTCCTGCTAGGCAATTCACTCTGAGTTAATACATCCAGTTGGATCACCTTGGAAGGTTATTTCCAGTCACAGTGAACTTTTTCATAAAAGCAGGTTCACTGGAATCTCATTTTTTGCTATGGCTGATTTAAGAGAACAGCGTGGGACTGTAAAATTTTGTTTCCTGCTCAGGAAAAACGGTTCAGAAACTGTTGTAATGTTGAACACAGCTTACAAGGACAGCACCATGGGAATTACTCAAGTGTATGAATGAGTTTCTTGTTTTAAAAAAGGTGAAATGTTCATTGATGACAAACCTCATTGTGGACATTCATCAACTTCCCAAATGGGCAAAAAACATCCATGCACGGTGCATTTGGAGTTCATTCCACCAGGTCAGACTGTTAATCAAGCTTTCTATTTAGAGGTTCTGAAAAGACATCATATCAGTGTGCAACAAAAAAGGCTTGGTTTGTGGCAGACGGGGGAATGGTTTTGCCACCACAATAATGAACCTTCTCATGCAGTCATCTTTGTATGCCAGTTTTTGACAAGAAACAGGAGGCCTCTCTTGCCCCGTCATGTGACTCACCTGACATTGCTCTGTACAGTTTCTTTTTGTTTCCTCAAAGGAAGAGGGACGTGAAAGGACAGCAATTTGACAACTTAGAGGAGGCGAGGAAAAAAACCGAAGGAGGTGCTGTCAGCCATCCAAACAGAAAAGGGACTGGTCTCTCCTGACAACATGTCCAAAGTACTTGTGACCAAGTCTCTCCATCTTTGCCTTTTTAAATTGGCATCCCTGGGAAAAAATTATGTAACATATCCTGATGAATAACTCTATCCGAGCATTTCTCACTTGCAAGGCAACCTGTTACCTTCCTTCATAGTACCTTTAGCAGGAATATTGTTTGTGAATTCTGTGTGGCCATTGAAACCAGTATTAGACCTAGATGATGAAGTAGAAAATGTTACATGACAGAACACACCATCACAGATTAAAATGAGGGAGTGGGAGGAAGCCAATAGTAACTAAATGAAATTACTGGAGTGTGGGTTAAGCCTAATAATAAGTTCATTTTGTGAGAATGCTTGCATGTCCCTGAAATTCAAAATGGTTGGATGACAATATAGGAATAATAACAGATGAATTAAGACCCAGATATTTTTTATGTTCATTTGAATACTTTTAACATTTGATGTTCAAATACATCAGAAATAAACCCTTCAGGATGAAGTCGAGAAAGGGGAAAAAAAACTTATGTGGCTGTTTCATGAAGTTTTCTACCCCAGGGATATGAAAAAGATGCAAGAAGAACTTGGTTCTTCCTCAACCAATGCAAGCCTCTGTACTGGGGCCACTGCATATGAATACACACCTGGGAAGAGATAAGACAGCAAGAGTGGTAGAGGAACTTTAAAACATAGTTTTATTGGCATATAATTAATATATCAGACAATTAACAGTTTAATCCCATTAAGAACAGTTATGAAATAATCACCACAATCAATTTCTAAACTATTTTTTCTTTCTTGTGCTTATTGTTGCTAGCCTCCCATTTGTCCCCATCCTCCCCACCCGACCCCTAGATAATATTAATCTAGTAATTATTGCTGTAGATTTACCTATCTGGATGTCATATAAAGCAAATTGTACAAAACACAAACAGGAAACAAACAAAATAGTTTTGCTTTATTAGCAACCCCCATTATTTGTGTAACTCACGTCCAATCCCTTAAGAGTTTAATATGTACAAGTCGACAGTCCATACCTTGTGTGCCATAGCTGGCCTAAACTGATGTAATTTTCTTTTCTCAGCAATGTTTCAAATTCTATACCACTTGCCAAATGAATGACACTATCAATAGAATCTCCTTATGCACCAGCGGGGGCGGGGGGGAGGGCGATGATTTATAATCATCTCTAACACAAAATGACAATAAAGTCTCTGAGGTGCATCAGAGACACCTATAAATCATAGATGCATGCATGGTTTTGTGCTCACACTGCACTGTAGCCTCAATCTAAGGACAGTGAGTTCTCATGATAAGGCCTTGTTTGAAGCTCGCCCTCAGGAAGAAACGGTTGCTACAGTAGAGTGTGGTGATGAAACCAGAGGGTGCCTGGCTATCAGAAAGAATAGTGTCTGAGGTCTTAAAGCTTGTTTTCAAACAAGCAGACATTTAAATGAGGCATCAACTAAGTCTACATGAAAGAACACGAACCTGTGTGATCCAAGAATTGTAAATGATAAAATCCAAAGGAGGGAATGGATTCAGAGCTTAAATTATGAACTCATATTTTGCAGAGAGCTATAGATGAAAGTGGAAACCCAGAATCCATTTGCAAGATCCGCACATGATTAAGCCTCAGTGAATCCCCTCTGACCATAGGTGAGGGATGTGAATAGTCTTGCTACCAAAGCATTGTTAAGTTGATTATAGAAGCAGTTAGGTTAAATGTAGTGTCTTATCACTTGTTTTCCCTTTTGACCCATTCTAAAGTTCTGCTGTATAAAAAATGAAGAGGAAATACACATGGATTAATCCTCTGGTAAATTCCCTGACCATAGACCAGGGACACTGAATGGTCTTGCTATTATGCAGAATGCATTAGAAATTGGGTTATTTCAGATGCAGTTAGTTTAAGATTTGGCACCTTATTACTTTAGTACCTCTTTTGACCCATTTAAATTATTTCTAGGATTTAATATTTCCGCTTTCATTTTGATTGAGGTTTTTCTTGGTATTGCTTTGCTATTATTGTTAAAAAATATTTTTTTCTGAACATGAAATCCAGGATAGGTACATCTAAAGAGATTAACTGGATTAAAAGCTTCTTGGGGGATACTCCTGCAAGACACTTTGAATCTCGGAAACTCAAAGGGGCAGCTCTACAGTGTCCTATGGGCTCCCTATGAGTCAGTGTCCACTGGAGGGCAGTGAGTTTGGAGTTTGGGTGTTGGTGGCATGAGAGAGGAGGTGGGGGTAAGGGAGATAATAACAATGAGCACAAAAAGAAGACGACGCTAAAATTGATTGTGGTGATGACTGTACAACTCTTCTTAAAATGATTGAACTATCGAAGTGTATGATTTGTTAATTATATGCAAATCTATGCTAACAACTCTCTTACATTAAAAAAGCAAAGACAACCACAGTAAAACCTCAATTGAAAAGAAAGCAGAAAATGCAAAAACTTTAAAATGGGTCAAGAGAGAGATTAAATGGTAACGTGTTGTATTCCATTTTAAACTAACTACATCTACCATTATTGACTTTAAAATGCTGTCTGTCTTCTGGCAAAACTCTACACATCCCTAGACTGTGGTCAGAGGAGGCTCTCCAGAGGGAGTTCATGTGGGAATACTGCAAATGGAGTTTGGGCTTCCACCGTCACCCATAGCTGCATGTTCCCAATTTAAGCTCTGATACTGTTCCCTCCTTTGGATTTTATTATTTACAATCCTTGGATCATACAGGTTAGTGTACTTCTGTGTGGACTTAGTAGACACCAGACTTAGATGGCTCCTTTTTTTAAGACAAGCCTTTAAACCCCAGTCACTATTCTTTCTGATAGCCAGGCACAATCTGATTTCTTCACCACACTTTTTTATAGTTCCCATATCTTCAATGATCTTTCAGGAAGGTATCAAATATCGAGTAGGGGGCATAGGTAAACTAACTTGTATGAAGCAATTGAGCTAGTAATGTTTAGTGCCCACTTTGAACTCAGTTTAATTCTGGTAAAGTTTATATAGCTCTACCTTGGAGATTTCCTCTGCCTCCAGCATCTATTCTTAAATGGCAGGTTGATTTCACACATTTTGAAACAGAAAAGATTTTTTTAGGTAATAATAAAAACTTGAAATTTTCTCACTGAGCAGAAGTTTTCCCCAATCATCACGATACTGCTGTTTTTCAGTTAAGAAACATATCAAGAATATTACTTCCATCTGGGTAGTTTAAAATCCTAAGTGTTTATCCAGGTACTAATTTTACTACAGAAATAATTTTAAATATATGGAAAATGTCCCAATTTCTTTTCCAGAGAAATTATATATTTCCTACAATCTTTAACTATCTCATCTAATTGAAAAACTAATAATATAATAGGAACTCTCCAAGCTTTCTAAATCAGCACAATTACCTTGAAATAAACTGTTGCCTCTGGACCATTTAAATTTGAGTAGTACTCTATTGGGAATTCACAAATGCCCCACATATTGACCGCTCCTAAAAATATTACTGAATAGTCAATGGTTCTTCCCTATTGGGCAATTTGCCATGATTCAAATTTAATTCAATATGATTTGTTATAATATTATAAGTCATTGATCAATTATCATAAGGAAACATTTAACATATTAAGAAGCTTTTGGTAGTCCCACACATGGAATATCTAAATTACCTGATATGCAACCTGGAGATTATGTTTACTGAATAAAATGCCAATTAAAAAATTCTCTCTGAGCCTTCCATATGGATTATAACTGGAATGTCAAAAAAGCAAAAGTCTTCACAACTGGACCCACAGGTAACATCAGGATAAATGGAGCGAAGGTTGATGTTGTCACGAATGTCGACATGCTTGGATCCAGTGCTCATAGAAGCATCGGTCACTGGGTGAAGTGATGCATTGCACTGAGTAACTCTGCAGAAGAGCTTTTTAAAGTGTTGAAACATGGGGATGTTACTTTCAGGACTAAGATATTTTTTCATTTAAACCACGATATGTTCATTCACTTCACATACACATGAAAGCTGGACATTGAATAAGGAAGATAAAAAATAATTAATGCATTTTAATTATGGTGCTGGTGAAAAATAGTTAAAATACCATCGTCTACTGTGTTAGGCCGGGCTGACTAGAGAATCAAATTCAGTGACACTTATACATATTTAGGAACGAGCTTGTGATAGGTTTATTGTGCCAGCCTGACCAATAGGAACATGGGGAATTAATCAGGTTGTAGTTTGATTGGAGGGCACACAGATAAATGGCTCTGCAAGACCTGTCCCTCTCTCTCTTGCTCATGTGTTGCTGTTTTCGTGAGTTTTGTGCCTCCACCTGTATGCTACACCACCTGTGGACCCAGCCAAGCCGAGGATCATGGATTGTATCACTAGAGCTTGAGACTACTTTGAGAGACCTGCTTTGCCACGTTGCTGGGCCGCACATCACTCGAGCTTGAGGCTGGTGGATCCTGTCACCTTGTAGGGCTTGTATTCGATATCCCAGGCCAGGGCCTGATTCACTAAGCTCCTGAGCTACTGACTATTGCTGACCCACCTGCTGTTTGCTGCCTGCAGGCAGACTTTACCTGCTTCCCTGAGGAAGGACTCCACTGTCTGTTTCCTTGTTCTTGGACCTGGCAGCCCACGTGAGTTGAAGGGATTCCAGTATATTAACTCTTCCACAAAACTTAGTTGAACTGATCCCTCTGTACTGCTGTGTGGACTAATTGGCAGCTTGTGTAACTAATTGCCAATATGTCTTTGGCAGCTCTCTGCATGACTTGACAGCAGGAAGGTGAAGCAGAGAGAGAGAGGTGGGGCGGGCAGACATTCCCAGGACACTCCTCATGAAGAAGTCACACTCACAAGGAGGCATCATCAGACCATGACTTGATTGACAGGCTAGATTCCACCCCTGCACTTCAGGTTGACATGAAATCATGTAACAACCACAACTACTAAAAGAACAAACTAATCTGTCCTGAGGAAGTAAAGTCAGAAAACTCTTTAGAGGCAAGGATAGCAAGACTTTGTCTCATGTACTCTGAAGATGTACTCAGAAGAGACCTGTCCCTTGAGAAGAACACCAGGCTTGGAAAAATGGAAAAGTGGAGGTGCAGTGAAAAAGAATAGGGCTCTCCACAAGAAGACTGACCCAGTATCTGCAACACTGGGCTCAAACGTAAGAACAGTTCTGAGGATGGCGCAGGACTGGGCAGTGTGGCATTCTCACGAGGTTGCTCTGCGTCAAACCTCATTCAGTGGTACCTAACAACAATAATTCCAATCTCGATGGGAGGGTTCTTACTAGTCCGTGTCAAAAATCTTTGGGTCCACAATTACAAGGAGTTAATATTGAGTTTATCTCTCCCAATTAAAGAACTCTGTGGCTCACACCTGCGTAATCCAAACAATCAAAGATCTTAAACTGAAACTCAGTTGTTTTGTGTCATCAGAAGGAGATCAGAGAAATACACAGTTTATGTCAAGATCACAGAACAAGTCTTCATTACAAATCAGGCAATTGAAATGATTCAAACAAACTCACTCACGACCGTCAAGTCAATGCTGACTCATAGCAACTCCCCTGGGTGTTTCAAAGACCACAACTGTTTACAGGAGTAGAAAGCCCAGTATTTCTCCCTCAGAGCTTCTGGTGGCTTGGAACTGCCTATCGTATGGATTGTAGCCCAACACGTAATCACTACACCATCAGGGACCCTTTTCGGTGTTCTTGCTATTTTTTACAAAGTAGGTATTAGTAGTTGGTGGTTTGGGTAATATTGATTCTAGAAGATGTTATAATTTGCTTAATATTCATTGAATTTAAGTAGATTTACCTTTTTCCTAGTTGGACTTCTTTTTTGGTAAACTAACTCCTTTTTCATGATGTCTCTAGGAGTTTATTTAGCTATTATTATTGACTGCTTTGCTTTACTCTTTTGAAATAATTTCTCTCCATTTTTCAATTTACATTCAATGATTCTGTGCTATGAACTACTCCATTTAGCTCATGGAATGACAATGTGCTTGTTAGAAGATCACACTGTAGGACAATTAACACAAGATTGATCCCAAATGGTGGAGGCTAAATATATCACAAATATTCCACTTTTCCAAATTGCTATACTACTCCATCACATCTAACATCAGCCACCACCTCCTGTCCTTAGTATAAGTCCTTATTCCCCAAGGTTCTGCAAGTCACTGCAATGGCCACCCAGAAGTCATCACCCAAAGGGAGATGATCTCATGGTTCATGTTTTGCAGGTGCTGTTAAGTTCCAAATCAAAAATTGAGACATCTGTCTGGAGGATCCTTATCATTCCTAAGGTTTTAGATGCTGATGGAATCAGGTCAAGTGATAAGCTGAAATTCAAGTTCCAGGAACTGGAGATCAGGCAGACAGAAGCAAACTAGATGCAGAATTGGATGAACACTCTCCATCTCTAGTTCATATCTTTGTTGGTAGTGAGATTACACTACCTGCTTCCAAAATGGCTCCACCTTACACCCAGCAGGATGGCAGCCACCCACAATTCAATTGTATAATACAATCAGTAGCTTGCCCCCACGTTCTTACCCATACCCACAAGAGAAAAGTCACTTAGTGGGAATAACAAAAACTAACAAAGGCTATAAGAGCCATAAATAATTCACAGCTCTGCATCCAATCAATAAGTAGTACCAGTAACTTGTCTGACTACTGCATTTACTATCAAATTCCAATGTCTGGTCTCATAAACTCTGATCCATGAACTTCGTGGAGTTTAAGTTTCCTACAACTGTCAGCTTTAGTATCACCTTTGGGCAAGCCACATGTGGAAATCTCCCAGCTTGTTAGCTGACCTCCAGGTCTGTGTTTCTTCATCTTTTGGGGCTTTTTCCCCAACAGTTTTATTGGCACTCAATCATATGAAGGGGCATTGAACATCACCACCACATCCACCTCAGAACAACATCCTCTCCGCCCCTCAAGAGATAAATTGCCTTTACCATGAGTTGTGTAATTGTACTCAGCTCTAGTGCTCCCTCCCACTACTACCTTTATTGTTTACTCACCAAATCCCCTTCCCTCCCTATAACCCCCACCCCACCTCTGCATAGCCTAAACCCCTTCTGTCAGTCAGTTAGTCTCATTATGAGGTCCACTCCTCCTTTGTTTCAAAGCTGGGAAACCCAATGGAAAACAATAAAAAACAAAATCGTACAAAGATAATAAGGCTAACACCATAATAGTATAAAGACCAAAATACAAATAATATGTGAGAAGATAAAGACTCCATCAACATTCCAAAGAGCCGGGAGGAAATTTCTGTCATTGAACAAATAAGAGATACTTGCCCCCAGGACAAATTCAGCTCGTGTCTGCAGGGGAGTCATCTCCCCACGTATTGAGCTTGATCCAGCGTGGTCAGCTCAGAGTGTCTCTGCCTGAGAGTAGGGCTGTTCAAGATTCTTGCCTTTGACTAAAACGGAGCCAATGTAAATCATACCTGAGTTGGAGGTTGTTTTCAAGTGGCCTGGAATTCTTTAAACTGCAAAAACGAGCACTTAGTTTCATATAATCCCCCTCTTAGACTTTGGAAAGTGACTTTTACAAGACATTTAACAGAATGCCTACAGAAAAAAAAGTCTTTTTGTATCTAAATGTAGAATTGGGAAATTTTAGTAAAATGCCTTGTTTGTAACAGCATGCAGATAGACAATTGATTTGAACAAATAATTCCTCTCCTAAATAAGCGCAGCAGAACTGGTACAATATACACCCCAAGGGACTGAATGTTTGAATGCAGAGACTCAAGATACCAAATCATTGCCCATCCAAATGATGAGTTTCACTCCTGGGCTTTATCCTGTTTTGATTATTAAAATATAACAGGTTAATGTACATTTTTTCTTTTAGAGACTCCTCTAAATATCCATTCCCATGATCAAGGTTTACATTGGATCAATTATGCAAACATCTTCACTCATCAAAAAGACAATATGTTATGGAGTCTAATGAGGACACAATGTCACATGCCCATTTTCTAGCTATTTCACTTGCCTAGTCTCAGGGACTGGTTCATGGGTCAGACTTATATTGTTAAATGGTCCAATTATTTTGTTGGAATGATCAGATAAACTATTAAATGTATAACATTTAAAAAATCTTATTACTCAAAGGATTAATTTAAAGCATATGAGAAAAATGTACTTGGATTTCAGGTGCGTGTGAGCGCAGTCCTTGAATAAATTATTGGGTACCAGGTCATTCCTCTTATATGACTTGGTCTACACTGTTGTTGCTCTTCAGTGTTGTTGGGTTGGTTCCAATTCATAAGGACCCAGTGTACAATAAAAAGAACAAATGAAACAGGCCTTCGTCCTGTGCCATCCTCTCAGTTGTTACGTTTAAGTCCACTGTTGCATCCACTGTCGTTCCATCTCATTGAGGACCTTTCTCTTTTTCATTACCCTCTACTCTACCTAGCAAGGTATCCTTTTCTCAGGGACTAGTCCTGCCCCAGGTATATACCACAAAGTTTTACCATTCTAGCTTTTAAGGAATATATTGAATATACTTCTTTCTAGAGAAATTTATTTATTCCCCTGGAGGTTCATGGTACTTTTAATATCCCTTATTTGAGTATTTCCTTTTTTCTCTAGAATTCCTTAATCACTGTTCAGGTTTCACATACCTTTGAGGCAATTGAAAACACCATGGCTTGGGCCAAGTGTACCTTGGTGACGTTATTTGCTCTTTAACACTTCAAAGAGGTCTTGTGTTACAGGTGTGTCCAATGCCCTATATTATTTGATTTCTTGATAACTACTCTCATGGGCATTCATTGTGCATCTGCATGAAATTAGATCCTTGATAACTATGATATTTTATTTTTTATTATGATACTGTCCATTGACCCAGTATAAAGCAATTTGTTTTCTTTATATTGAATTACAATCAATACTGAAGACCGCAGTATTTGATCTTCATCAAGTGTTTTAAATCCTACTGACTTTCAATAAGCAAAGCAGTGCCATTTGCATGTTACAGGTTACTAATGAGTCTTTCTCTCATCCTAATGCTTCATTCTTCTTGAAATCAAGCTCTTGGATTAGATACTCAGCATATTGGGCAGATTGGACAAGTGTGGTGAAAAATATAACCCTGACTGTGTTAGTCCGGGTGGGCTAGAGAAACAAATCCAGAGACCCTCAGCTGTGTATAAGAAAGAAGTTTAAATCAAAAAGAAATTGTATATTAAGAAAACATCCCAGTCCAGTCCAGATCAAGTCCATAAGCCCGATGCTGCCCCGATGTTGATACTAGTCCATTTATTCGGGTTCTAATAAGTGAGAGCCACTCTAAGGTCTTGGCATTACGACGAGTCTTCCATTCCGCTGTAGCTGGGCTGCACAGAAGCTTAAAGCACTTCCCAAGCCGCAGCCCCGCGAGGAATTATTAGTGAGATTACACACGCCCAAACCAAAGCATTTGGCACATTTATCAGAGGCTTTCCTATGAAGTGAGCGGGGGCAACAGAAGCAAAAATAGTAAAATTATTGTTAACATTCTTTTTTTAATTGTTTTATTATGGGCTCATACAACTCTTATCACATCCATACATCAATTGTATAAGGCATATCTGTACATTCATTGCCCTCATCATTGTCAAAATATTGCTTTTCATTTAAGTCCTTGGCATCAGGTCCTCATTTTTCCCCTCCCTCCCCGCTCCCCTCTTCCTCATGAGCCCTTGATAATTTATAAATCATTATTTTGTCATATCTTTTCCTGTCTGACGTCTCCCTTCACTCACTTTTCTGTTGTTCGTCCCCCAGGGAGGAGGTCACATGTAGATCCTTGTAATCGGTTCCCTCTTTCCAACTTACTCTCCCTCTACCCTCTCACTATCGCCACTCTCGCCACTGGTCCTGAAGGGATCATCTGTCCTGGATTCCCTGTGTTTCCAGTTCCTATCTGTACCAGTGTACTTCCTCTGGTATAGCCAAACTTGCAAGGTAGAATTTGAATCATGACAGTGGTGGGGGTGAGGAAACATTTAGGAGCTAGAGGAAAGTTGTATTTTTCATCGGTGCTACATCGCACCTTACATTCTTTTATTTTTATTTATTTATTTATTTATTTATTTATTTATTTGCACCTTACATTCTTAAGCGAGCGTTTCAGCAAATACCTGTTAAACCACTGTAGCAGGATTGATTATAGCATTCTGGTTAATAAAATAAGAATAGTAAGATTAATTTTAACTTCCTGGTTACAACATCAAAAGTGAATAATATTAAAGAATAACAAGATTAATTACATATTGATTCTGGGTACATCCAAGAAGTGAGAGGCAATTAGGCAGGTCATCTAGCAGTCAACAGAGTGGAGTTACTTTGGTTAGTTTGCTTCAGATATTAGCCCAGTGTCTGATACTTGCCCATAAAATCTTCAAACTCATGTAGCCCATGCAATGACGCGGAATGCAGGAAGGTCACAGGGCAGTCAGTGAAAAGTCTTGTGGATCCAGTGGCAGTAGAAGCATCTCCAGGGTTCTGGCTGTCATCAGCATGGCTCCAGGTATCTTGTCAACAGGAATGTGAAGCAGAAAGAGAGAAAGAGTCGCCCGCCTTTTCTGATGGCAGATAAACAGAGCTCCTAGAATCCTCATGAAATGACCACGCCCCCAAGGAGGGATCATCAGGCTGTGTAACCTGATGGACAGGCTAGACTCTACCATTTTCAATTTTTTTATCAAGTTGACATGAAATTGCATAACTACCACACTGACACACACCTTTCATGATTTCAAACCACTCAGTATCCTCTTGTTCTATCTGAATCCACATATAATGAGACAACAGATGGAAAATGTTAAAGCTGATGCATGATGAAGATATAGGACACTGTCTACCTTTTCATACAGTGTCTGGCAGCTTAGGGTTTGTTAAATGAGCAATCTTCCAGAATAATCACCTGCTCAGAGTCCATGTAGAAGAAAATCTTCTTTGAGAATAATGATCATAGAATTCCTCTGTAACTCCTTGGCCTAAAGGAGGGAGTAGGTAAGAGAATTTAATGTTGAAATAACTGGTAAAATCTGAAAGGGTTGGCTTGACATCTGTTTCCAGCTCCCTTTTCATTAGTTCTGATTTTACCCTAGCAACATCTTCTGTGAAGCTTTGACAATGTATCCAAGGAAATAGTTTCCTTTGTGATTAAATTAAGAATGTTGAAACAATGTTTTTATGATGATATCTAGGCACCAACACTTATTTAAATCTCCCATGCAAATATAAACAGGAAAAGTCTATCTGAGCAGGCTATTTCTAAGGAAGAAATGTTTGATAACTTTGACACGCATAGCAAGCGACTCTCTTGTCATATACACTTGCTGTGTAACCAATCTAAGAACATCATATATGCACTATAAGTCAGTCCCGCCTTACAAGCTTTAGTTTCAGAAAGTCCCACCTTTCAAGCCTTCATTTCTGGAAGCCTTCTTTAATGGTGACTTAGTATGTAAATGCCAATTAAATAGTATACTTCTAACGATCTGTTCTATGGCTGCTCAAAGTACCCACAGCCTTGCTGTTCCCATGGGCTGGCTTTCCCTTTGTGGAAGTGGGTCTCTTTCCCATTTGAACTGTTTGTCGCCTCACTTCTAATAAATCTCAGTATTATTTTAAGCAAAATGTAGGTCATTACCTTATGCCACGATATTATTATTATTATTTTTAGCATTCACAGGTTTATTGAATGGTTTCTGTATGCCAAAGACTGGGTCAAGGAAGAAAGGGAAATAACACACATTAAAAATGTATATTGGGGCCAATTACTAATAAGTCCATTCTGATTCATGATTTGCCCCAGAGGTTACAGAGCAGAAATGGTCCTGAGTTTTCATCATAGCAACAAGTAGGAGGAGCTGATAGTGTTGCTCCAAGGATACTTTGTTATGTTCTGGTCTATAGTGTTTCCCTCACCTTCTCTCTGCCTGAAGGAGCTCTGGTGGCCCTGTGGGACAAGCACTGGACTGCCATCCTAATGCTGGCAGTTCAAATCCATCCACTCCGTCAGAAAAGGATGAGACTGTTTGCTACCACAAACAGTTAAAGTCTCTGAAACCCTAAGAAGTAGTTACACCCCATCCTCGAAGTCCTTATGGGTTAGGATTGTTCGTTACAAAATTATGTAGACTGTTCATCTGAATAGCTTTCAGATTCAAAATTAATTTTCCCATATCTTTCATAATTCTCCTCCCATTGTACAATTGATCTCTCTGCCACAAATACCATCCGTCTAATTTTCACCATACACCCTGAAAAACTTCACTCAAACTCTATCACACCCCCATTTGAAATGCCTCAGCACCTCCTTCTCCCCTCTCAATGCCCTAACGGTAAAATTCATACTGTACTGTCTTTGTGATCACACAGACATGGTACAGGATGAGGCAAATGGTTTATTATTATTATTAAATACTTTTGTTGGGAGCTTTTACATCTCTTATCACAATCCATACATTCATCCACTGTGTCAAGCACAATTGTACATATGTTGCCATCATCATCTTCAATGCATTTTCTATCTACTTGAGCCCTTATATCAGCTCTTCATTTCCTCCCTCCCTTGTCCTCCCTCCCTCATAAACCCTTGATAAGTTGTAGGTTATTATTTTCATATCTTATATCATCCTTTGTCACCTTCACCCACTCTTCTGTTGTTCATCCTCCTGGGAGGGGGTTATATGTTGATCCTTGTGATCAATTCCCCTTTTCTCCCCCCACCGTCCCCTTATCCTCTTGGTATCTCTATTCTCATTGTTGGCCCTGGGGGATTTATCTATCCTGTATTCCCTGTGTTGTAGGCTCTTATCTGTAGCATGCACATGTTCTGGTCTAATCCGATTTGCAAGGTAGAATTTAGGCCATGATAGGGGGGGCGGGGGGCGTACTGGGAGAGAGGAAACATTAAAGAACTAGAGGAAAGTTGTATGTTTCATTGGTGCTCTACTGCACCCTGACTGGCTCATCTCTTCCTTGTGATCCTTCTGTGAGCAGATGTCCAATTGTCTACAGATGAACTTTGGGTCTCACTCCTTATCCCAACCCCCCCACTGCCTTCACATTGGTATGATTTTGTTCTTGACCTTTGATGACTGATATCCCATTGACACCTCATGATCACACAGGCCTGTGTGTTTCATCCATGTGGGCTTTGTTGCTTCTCAGCTAGATTCCTGCTTATTGATCTTCACATCTTAAAAACACCAGATGCTATATCTTTTTATAGCAGGCACCACCAGATTTCTTCACTACATTTGCATATGCACCCATTTTGTCTTCAGCGATCATGTCGGTAAGGTGAGCATTACAGAATGCCAGATTGTTAGAACAAAGCGTTCTTGTGTTGGAGGAGTAATTGAGTAGAGGTCCAATGTCCATCTGCTACCTCAATTCTTAACATATAGATATAAGTCCATAGATCTATTTTCCTCTCATTATACATACATGCCTGTGTTTAGACCTGTATAAATGTTCTTTGCTTCCTGATTCTTTCCTCTATTTCCTTTTACTTTCCTCTTGTTCCACCATCATGTTCGGCCTTCATTAGGGTTTAGTAAGTCCTCGCTGCTACATTGCCCTTGATTAAGCCTCACTATGCATCCTATACCCTTCTCTCCATTGATTTTAGTTAACTTGTTATTCCCTTGTCCCTGGGTTGGTTGCCCACCCACACGGACCACCTTTCTCCCACCTTCTCCCATATCCCACTGAACCATTGGTTCCATTGTTTGTGTCTCTGAATTGTTTATCCCACCTATCTTATCTAGATAGACATGCAGAGACATTGATAAGTGCAAAAACAAGGCAAGTCTAAACAAAACAACAAAGGAAGACAAAACCAACAAAAACAATAACAAAACAAAACAACAAAAAGAAAGCCACTGACAAAAAAGGAAACGTCTATAAATCAGCGATTCTAACCTGTGGGTCCCAACCCCTTTGGGGGTTGAATGACCTTTCACAGGGGTCACTCAATTCATAACAGTAGCAAAATTACAGTTATGAAGTAGCAACAAAAATCATTTTCTGGTTGGGGCTCACCACCACATGAGGAACTCTATTAAAGGGTCACAGCATTAGGAAGGTTGAGAACCACTGCAATAAATAGCTCCAGGTCTGTTTTTTGACCTTTAGTATTGTTTTCTAATTGACTCTGATGAGGTGCCATGCTCTGGCTCCAAAGACTATTTTTGGTATTCCCTGGAGATTTCGTCGCTTAACTCCCCTTGCTGCTCTGTTGCACACCCTTGGTGTGTTGACCCAGTGTGACGGGGTCAGAGTGGGCACAATTCCTGCACTGTGTCTTCACTGTTGTCCCCCATAGTGCTATGTTTCAGTGAGGGACGTTGTGTCTCATGTTGGGGCCAGTCCTATGGTCCTCTCAGTGTATTGTCTGCTCTGATCAGGAATATTGTACTCGAGGCTTGGTGGGCCAGGGTGTGTTCCCCTCTCTCTCCATCCCTATTTAATTCTCCCGTGTGTTTTAATATCACACACTCCTTTCCCCAAGCTGTAGCTTCAGTGCTGTCCTCTGAAGTGCATTCTTCTGAGTCATTGGGGCAGAATTGGGGCTGGCCCAGCAGACCTCTCAGTTGGTTCCCTGGCACATGAAGGCATGTTATATTCACATCTTGGTGCACTGGGTTGAAGCCTCGTTTCTCTCCCTCTCCAGTGGAAATATAAACAATACCCTCCCCTTGGGTGGGTTAGTGCCCTGCTCCGCCCCTATTCATGCTTTTTTTTCTCTCTCATTGTCTTTCCCCCTATTTAGTTGGATGCCATGTGTATTCCTGGATTAGGTTTGGCCTATAAGGCAAGTATTTAGTTCTGCTATACAAAAATATGCTGAGTCAGAAGCAAAATGATGACATCCAGCAATAATATCACAATGTTCATCTCTCTACACCTCAAATGCACTCTTATAATATCTATTAGATACCTTCCCTAAACTTATATCTATTATATAATTGTAACAAAACATGCATTATAATTTTCACAAGCTCTCCTTTCTTGATGCAAGATGCCATCATCAAAGAGATTGAAGTACTTCCCAAATACCACCAATGTGTGCTAGTTTCCTAGATCTGCCATAAGAAAATACCCCACACTGGCTTTTAAAAACTGTCAGAGATTATGTCACAGTTCTTGAGGGTAGCGCTCCAAATTCAGAGTTTAGGAGGTCAGATTCTCTCTGTAGGCACCAGGAGATGATCTATTCTTTCTTTTCTCAGTCTCTGGTGGCCCAGCTATGGCTTGCAACTGCAGCCCAATTGTTTTTTTAAACCATTTTATTGGGAGCTAATACAAATATCAAATTGTTCCATACTTCAATCACATCAAGCTGTCCTGTGCAATTGTTACCACAGTCAGTTTCAAAACAGTCTCTTCATTCTTGACATCAGTTCCCCTTTACCCTCCAGAAATCCTTCTTCTACTTGCTGTCCCTAGAGGTTAATCAATCATGGGTTTCATATATCAAAATACAGAAAAACATGTAACAAATTTCTAGAGGGTTACCCCCAATGACAAACTATATCTGAGATATACCCAAATATGAAAAATAAACCAAATACACAGAAAATGTTGAAAACCAGATCAGGCCCAATGTGCATGAGAGGGAAGATCAACTGACAAGGTTTTAACCATTCAAGTCAGGCTTATTATTTAATCTTCTGTAGTCATTTCTGCAATGCCCTGTTTGTTCCCATCTCTCTACTATGGACAGAGGGAAAGCACCAGAGTATTATATCCTATGTAGAGCTCATAAATGCATCCTAGACTTCCGCTATCATCCATATCTTCTGAACATCAGAATCTCACAATTTAGGCTCTGATACTGTTCCCTCCTTCACCTTGGATTATATGACTTACCATTCTTTGGCCACTAATATTGCTGTGCTTCTTCCATGTGGACTTAGTTGACATCTCCCTTAGATGGCTGCTTGTTTGTAAACAAGTCTTTAAGACTCCGGACACTATTTTATCTGATAGTTGGGCACCATCTAATTTTCACCACACTTTGCTATCGTACCAGATCTTCTGCTTCACCTTCCTGAGGGTGAGTGTCAAGAATGGTCATGATTTCAGAACTAACTGTTCTTAAATTAGACCTAGGACTTAGAGGGAGCTCAAAGTCCATTAGGAGCCAACCTTGCTATTCCTTTTTGTTGCTCTACTTCTGTTGCTATACCCATTTGAAAGAGATGAGGAAAATGAGGAGCTGGTGCCAGGGGCTTATGTAGAGAGCAAATGTGCTTTATATGATTGATGTATGTATGGATTGTAATAAGAGTTGTATGAGCCCCAAATAAAATAATTTTTTAAAAAATAAAAAGAAAGACAGGGATGAGGACTTTAGGTCTCCTCCCCAGAAAATCAGTCAGATGAAATATGAAAAGGGAAGCAACTCTCAGGGCAAATATGCCATAAATTAAAACACAACAAGCAAGCAAAACAAAACAAAGCAAAAAATCTGATGTAACTTGTTCTTAGAATCTTAATGAAACCTCCGAGAACTTCTGTCCTTCAGTTAGCCTACATTGCTTTGTGTGAGAGACTCTTACTTTGAAGTAGAGGTGTCAGCATACAAGTGAGTTGCTAATTGATTAGATGCTGTAGCTTCTGGGCAAATAAGAGGACAGCCTGGTGGGTTGATCTGCTGACTTTGGGGTAAGTAGTCCAGTGCTTCATCCAATATGCCACCAGGGATCCTTGAGATCAGGGCACACTTCCTTTGTTGGTATTTTTTAGTTCTAAACAGATTCCTACCTCTAAAATACTACTAAAAATGTTAGATTACTAGGATTATTTTATTCATCTCACATCATTGTGTAAAGTCAAAGAACAGGAACCATATTCCAAGCTAAGGCATAAAACTTGGGGGCAACATCACATAGCTAAATAAAAAGTATTTCCAATATAGTAAAATTCATAGAGCAGTGCCATTCAAAACTATGTGTGTATGCAAATCACTAGGAGAACTTATTGAAGCACAGGTATCTGGGAGGGGGGGGCGGGTCCCACTCCAGAAATTTTGATTCATAAGGTCTAGAGTGGGAGTCAAGGATTTATATTTAAAACAGGTTGTCAGGTGATACTGATGCTGTTCATCCAAGAGAGTACTTTTGATAGAACTATGCGTGAATCCTTCCATGAGATTGATTGATACAATAACCACAGCAATGATTCAAACACAATAGTGATCATGAGGATGGCACAGGAACAAGAAACCTTTTTTTCCAGTCTACACAAACTCAATAGTAACTGACAACAACAAAGTTTTGAGTAATTTAAAATAAGAATAGTAGAAAGGCTTGTGATAGCCAATTCAGATTTACAGTGTTAAAGTTAGGATTTCTCAAATGAAATGCAATGATTCTGGACCAAGTAGTGCAGCAGGGGCCAGATCAAATCCAGGGATACATATGGCAACAAACGAAAAGTTAAAAAAAAAGACATGGGTAGCGGGGGAACAGGGCACTAGCCCACCCAAGGGGAGGGTATTGTTTATATCCCCAAAGGAAAAGAGGGACCAGACTTCAAACCAGTGTTCTAAGATGTGAATGAAACATACCGGCAAGAAGCAGGGAACCAATAGAGAGATTGGTGGGGCTGGCCCCAATCCCAACTACATGGACAAACGCCCCACCCTCCCCCCAGAAGAATTTACTTCAGAGGACAGCACTGAAGCTGCAGCTCAGGGAGAGGGACATGTCTGATCAGAGCACATGGAAGCAAATGAAGGGGGAGGAAGAGAGAGTGGAGCACATCCTGACCCACCAGGCCTGGAGGACAATATCCCTGCTCAGAGCAGCTAATGCACAGAGAGGGCCATATGGCCGGCCGCACTACGAGACACAACATCCCTCACTGACCCATAGCCCTAGGGGGGACAACATTGGGGACACAGTGGGGGAATTGTGCCTGATCTGACCTCACCACACGGAAGGCAAAACAGAACAATTAGGAGAGCAGAGCAAGGAAGTCCCGAGGGAATTGCAAAAATAAATGTTGGGGCCAGGGCATGGAACCCCATCAGACTTGGCCTGAAAACACTCCTAAATGTCAACAAACAGACCTTGAACTATTTACAGGCTTATTTTTCTTTTTTTGTTGTTGTTGTTATTGGTTTTGTTTTGTTTTCTTTATTGCTTTGTTTTACGTGCATATTATTAGCTTTGTAGGTCTATCTAGATAAGATAGGGGGGATAAACAATCTGGAGGAGAAAACAACAGGACTGAAGGTTCTGGGGGGGACATGGGAGAGGGGGCTGTGGGGGGAAAAGGAAGTGTGTGTTAACAAACCCAGGAACAAGGGAACAACAAGGGTCCAAAATCGATGGCGAAGAGGGTGTAGGGCTTGACCAAGGGCAATGTAACCGAGAGGAATTACTGAAACCCAAATGAAGACTGAGCATGATAATGGGACAAGAGGAAAATAAAAGGAAATATAGGAAAGAGCTAGGAGGCAAAGGGAATTTATTGAGGTCTAAATAAAGGCATGTACATATACAAATACATTTATATATGAGGATGGGGAAATAGGTCTATGTGCATATATTTATAGGTTTAGTATTAAGGTAGCAGATGGACATGGGCCTCCACTCAAGTACTCCCTCAAGGAAAGAATATTTTGTTCTATTAAACTGGCATTCTACGATGCTCACCTTCCAGACTCAACAACTGAAGACAAAGTGGGTGAATAAGCAAATGTGGTGATGAAAGCTGATGGTGCCTGGCTATTAAAAGATATAGTGTCTGGAGTCTTAAAAGCTTGAGGGTAAACAAGCAGCCATCTAGCTCAGAAGCAAAACCCACATGGAAGAACACACCAGCATGTGTGATCAAGAGGTTCCTAAGGGATCAGTTATCAGGCATCAAAGAACAAAAAATCCTATCATTGGGTACACACCTCCATGATATGATTGCTAAAGACAAATGGGTACATGAGCAAATGTGGCGAAGAAAGGTGATGGTGCCCGGCTATCAGAAGTAATTTCTTTCAAAGGGATTTTAATCCCAAGCCAATCTCCCCCACTAAATTCTTATAGATAATTTAGCAAGGAATATAGTTAGTCAACCATGTAAGCTCATATAGGCACCCATACAAGCATGCATGTAAAATACCAAGAAATAATATGAAGAAGAGTTGGAAGAAATAACAGGCACAGAATAAAACCCACAAAGACCTATGGCTTTGGAATGATCAATTCCAAAAAAAAAATCAATTATTTTTTATTTTGAAAGTAAAATTCCAAAATCAAAATCAATTATTTCAAATTGTGAAGTAAAAGACTTTAAATAATTTATCTTTTTGAAGCCACAAGTACTTCCATATAGTAATTGCTCAAGCAACATTAGTTAAGTGACTTAAAAATTATAGACAGCTGCCTCTGTAACAGAAGCCAGGCAGCTAAAGGTGTAAGGAATATTAGAAGACAGTAATTAATTACATTCTCTCAGCAACAATCAATTGGCATCAAGGAGCACCTTACTCCTGGAAGTGACTGGGTTTGTAATGCTATACCTCCTCTGTGCCTGAAAGAGCAGGTCTTCTCGTGGAAAGGTTTATCCCTTCGCAGAGTTAAATATTTAAGGAAGTTCCGAAGGACCCCGGCTCTTCCTTAGCCATAGGCTGAACAGTTATTGAGAACTCCAGCCTGACCTTCTAAGTCACTTGGCAGTGAGAGAGAAAGAATAGAAGGTTCTCCTTGGTATCCAAACTACTCAAAACTTTATTAGAAAGCATATGATGACAATTTGTAAAAGGTAACTTAAAATTCGGTGAAGTTTTAAAACGTGGGCTCTGTGGACTCATCACATACTTCAGGAGGTCTGTAAACCAACTCAACTTAGGAAACAAGCAAGGGTGCTTTGAAGAAGATTCAGGTATTGCAACAGATTTTCAGAGGCCCTGAATTCACCCAAAATAATATAGAGGGTTTTTGTTTGTTTGTTTTTGTTTTTACCCTTCATGACATTTAAAAAGTAGGAAAACTGGAGCTAGAGAAATAAAATGACCTGCCAAATATTACAAGTTTATATGCATGCCCACATTGAGAATGCTGCTGAATACCAGCAGACAAGCTTTATCTATTCCAAAACTCTGCCTTCAATTGAGGCTCCCAAAGTTACATTTATCTCCAGTTTCTGTCTTCCTCGTCGGACGAGACTTTCTCTGAAATTGTTTGAAAACCTGAGATGTGTGTGGCCAACGAAGCACATGGCACTGAAATCATGCATGTGAGACACAGGATCCACTATAGAAATAGCACTGAACGCACAGTGTTGTGAGGGTAAATAAGTGATGTTGACTGAGGGCCCTCACCAGTAATCCCATGGTGAGTTAGACATCTCTATGTCAGGCTATGCAGTGACTGTTGGCATCCCAAACGAAACAAAACCATACTCACTGCCTTCAAGTCGACGCCAACCCATAGCCACCCAACAGGGCAGGGTTGAAATACCTCTGTGGGTTTCCTAAACTGTAATTCCTTATGGAAGTAGAAAACCCTGTCTGTGTCTCTCAGAACGGATGGTGGTTTTGAACTGTTGACCTTGCAGGTCACAGACCAACACGTAGTCACTGCCACCAGGGCTCCTCTACTGTCCAGGTAACTTGGGCTAATTTAATGAACCCCAGTGGCCTCTATCTCAGAGTTATAAAAATTAAGTGAGTTAGTAAGTGCAATGTGCTTTAAAAGTGTAGTCAGATTGGGGTACATATTTTTATAAGGATCATCACTGATGTTTATAAGGTCTCACATGGGGTCTGATATCTATAGATGCAATTTTACATTCATTAACATGAAATAACCAGGAAACT
Source organism: Tenrec ecaudatus (assembly GCF_050624435.1). NCBI lineage: Eukaryota > Metazoa > Chordata > Mammalia > Afrosoricida > Tenrecidae > Tenrec > Tenrec ecaudatus. The sequence continues at coordinate 155,177,520 of NC_134531.1, read as the reverse complement.
GGCACTAGATGCATGGTAAATGTGTTTTGAGTGACTGAATGAACTAATTCAGTGTTTGCGCATGATAAAACCAAGCCAGTTGCCCTCCAGTCAATCCTGACTAAGGTGACCCCACGTGTGTCTGAGTAGAACTATACTCCCTAAGTGTGAAAGCCTAGTCACCATGCCTTTCTTTCCAAGGCCTGTGGGTGCATCCAAACCATTACCTTTTTGATTAGCTGGAGAGTGAGTTAACAGCACTACCCAGAGATCCTTAGCACAAGGCATTGGTTGTTAACTATGACTGAGTTGATTCCAACTCATGGAGAGTCCATGTGCTCAGAGCAGCTCAATAGGATTTTCAAGGCTTCAAGAAGATTGACAGGCCTGTCCTCTGAGGCACCTCTGAGTGGTTTGGAAATGCCAATCTTTCATCTAGTTGTAGAGCAGTTAATCATTGTGTCACCCAAGCACCTAGAACAAAGTAGGAGCTTGAAAAACCATTGTGGGCCTGAATCTGGCTGATGGCCTTATGGGCTGCCTCCCTCTTTGCCCCTGCTTTATGGTCTAATCCTCCTTCAGTGGAGAGCTTCTGCTCCCATCCCTCCCTTAATCCACGAGAAGCCTTTACACATAATGAAAGACCTCAGCTGCTGGAAATAGAGGAAGAAACCCGAGAAGTGATCCCAAGGGCGGAAGGGAAAAAGATCCTTCTGGTGTGGGTAGCTGCAAACCTGGGATGACAGACCCTGGCAGGCTTCCATCTCAAGCCACAGGCAGACAGACATCTTGGGTCTAGGCACATTCTTGGTGAGCAGAAGGGATGGAGAACGCTTTCTATATTTCATAGTCTCACCAATTCTTTACCTCGTGGAGGGGAAGGTTTAATGATCACCCTCAAACTCGCATCCTAGCTGTGTCAAGTTTGAAGGAAACCTTAACATCAGTATGCCTCACTTATCTTACCTCTAAACTGGGAATAAATGCATATTTTATTCATGTGATAATTAATGTGTTAACACAGTTAATATGCCTAGATCATAGTCTAGAATATAAAATCGGTTACCAGTTGAGTTACTTCTGATTTACGCAACTCAAAATGTGTCAAAGTATAACTCTGCTCCACAGCATTTTCAATTGTTGATCAAAAACAAAACAAAAAAAAAACAGATTGCCAGACTTGTAGTCCGAGAGGCCTCTGAGTAGATTAGAATCTGGAGCTTTAAATTAACAGCTGAATTCATTACCGTATGCCCCATCCAGGGCCTCAGCCAGGAATACAAAAAGCTGGCAAAGCTATTAAAATCAATGGTGGTTATTACTACTGTATATACTCGAATATAAGCTGACCCAAGTATAAGCCAAGGTACCTAATTATTACCTGGGAAACCAGAAAAACTCATTGACTCGAGTATAAGCCTAGGGTAGAAAATTCAGAAGCTATTGGTGAGTTTTAATAATTAAAACAAATGAAAATAAAATTACTAAAAATTGAGATATCAGTGGGGTGATGTATTTAAATATTTATTTTAAATAAAAAACATAAATAAAAGGACAACAAGTCATTTAACATTAGTAAACCAGCACAGTAATGGAAAATAAGTTCAACAAAAACAATAAGGTATCAACAATGATATCTTAAGAGTACTATTCCCTGAGCTCAATCAGCAACCAAGCTAAAATGTAAAGAGTTAAATCCTTCAAAATTGGATTCTTCATCATCATCCGTATCCCAGTGCAGAGCTTCAGCTGGTGTGAGGTCATCATAGACGCTGTCCTCACTGAGATCACCGTCATCACCATCACTGCTGTCATTTTCATACAAAGCACAGTCTTCACTGCCATCCATAGCATTACTAATACTACATTTCTGGAAGGCACGTCACACCATGTCTTCTGGAATGTCTTCCCATGCATCTCGAACCCACTTTGCTATTAACTCAATGTCAGGCTTCATGAGATTTCCTCCTTTTGTTAGTCGGGCTTGACCAGATGACATCCATTCATGCCACATCCTTTGCACATGGTCTTTAAAAGGCTTATTCAAAGAGACACATCATAGGACGGCTCTGATTGGTTAGATGTGAGTAAACAAACATTCAAAGCCCTGCAGTGTCAGCGGGGCTTTGAATGAACAGCAGAGAAATGGCAATCACCTGTGTTACACCTCGCTGGGGTAACACTGACCTGTGTATAAGCCAAACCCCAGTTTTTCAGCACAAAAAAACTCAGCTTATACATGAGTATATACGGTAATCACTCATTCTGCTCAGATATATAGACATAGTTTGGTAACAGTTGGATATCCTGAAGTGTTTAAATACAAAATGCCTTTAATCATTCTGACCTTGTAGATAAATGTCCTGAAATCAAATCCTGCCTATTTCACTTACCAATGAATTAACTTTGATAAAAATATGCTGTTTCTTACTTTCAGATTCACAGTCTTACATTAGATAAGTCACTGGTTCCCCTTCTTTACCGGAACTCCTATGAGTTCCAAACAAGACCGTGAATGAAAAGACATCTTCTCTGAGGGGCTAGACAAGCACTATTTCTGTCTTTTGAATAGTTAGCCTCCCTTTGATCACCCCTGCCTCCTCATTGAGCGCAACCTCAGGAAAGACAGACCTCAAATGGCCCGCACATCTCTAATTCTGAGAAGAAGCCACTCAGTCCTGGGCTGGGTGTCAGCCCTCAGAGTGAGCACAACTACCTAAGTCAAACACATAGGATCCTTTGTAGAAATAATACTACTGATGATACAGAATTGTTGTGGAATGAAAAGGCTTTGGAAAGGTAGCATCATTTCTTTTAAAAGGCCATGCGGTCTTAGAATCCTTTGTTGTTGTTGTTGTTTTAAATTTGTGACTGTCTTACAGTATCCTCGAAATGATCCTAGAAGGAGCTTCTAAAGTGAAGTAAAGGGTCTTAGTAGCCGCCTGACTTTAGCAACTGGACATGATTTGTCTAGCGCTGTGTGCCGGGCACTGCTCTGGCTACTAAGGATTCAGCAGCTCTGTCTTCGTGGAGCTGAGTTCTCCTGCTATGCCTGTTGCTCTTAGCTGACAGCATTGGCCCCTGACTCCCCGGGACCTCATGTGTTACACAGTAGAACTGCCTTCGAGGGCTTTCATGGCTCTCCTGTTTATGGGTCTGGATCAGCAGGACTCTTCTTCTCTGGAGGCACTTGGGTTCCAATCACCAAGAGGTCAGCTAGCAGCCAGTTGCAGAGTGTCTGCCATTCAGGATGCCCCGCTTGTGGTTAGGTGCTATTGAGTCATTTCCACTCGTAGCAGCATTACGCGTAAGCGGATGAAGCACCTCCCAGGCCTGTGCTGCCCTCACTGATGCTCTTCAGGTTGAACTTAGGGCTGCGCCGCTGTGTCTATCATTTTGTTGAAGGTCTTTGTTTTTTGTGTTCTGCCCCTCCGCTTTACCAAGTGTGATGTCTTCCCCAGGCTGTCCTTCTTCCAAGACAGAGCTGTTTGTTCTGTTGGCAGTCCCTTCAGAAACCCTTGATCGTAAGGGAAAGAGCCTGAGGCCAGAGAGGCAAAGGGACTTGCACCTGGCTTTCCCTGATTTTCCCAACCAGCCTCGTGTACCTTATTACAATCCGAGAATATTGTTCGTTTTCTCCTGCTGCTGTTACCCATTAGATCCCAGTCTCAACAGAATGTGGTGTGTTGAACTGACTTGGCGCCTAGCAATGGCTGTGACGAACTGTGACCCTTTAGGAAGAGATAGAATCACGACTTTACCTTGGGCTTACTCCCCTCTGCATTTTGCTGACCAGGATACATTTACTTTGCAGCTTATTCACAAGAGAAAAGATGCTGAGCACAGTAGATGGCATTACTGAAAACTTGCTCAGCACTAGGGTGACCCTGCAGCCTCTTGGGCCTCCTCTGCTATGTTCTGCTGCATCCCGCTTTCTGACTTGTTGCCCTGCTTTGGAAAACATCCGCTAACTATTTAGGGCCTGGGTGACTTTGCCTGTGCTGCTTCTCTTGGCAAGTGGTGGTTCACGCCATGGACTAAGCAGCCCTCCACTAACTGAAATGAGATTCGCCAATGCGGATATCAACACTTCCGATCACACTCTAGAATCATTACAGGCTTACAGCAAACTGTAGAACTGGCAGAAACATGTACCCACACTGGACATCATGCTTGTTCAATTGAATCCATGTCTAGGTAACTGAATTTCCTTTGGCAATAGCTGCCGTGACTGAGTGCTTTCTCTGGTCCAGAGTGTACCCATTGGTTTACCCAGAGGCTCATTTCAACCATCAGGAGAGAAACACAACTAGCACCAGTTTCTCGTAGCAATGCTGTAGGACAGAGCAGAGCGGCCCCTGTGGGGTGCTGACATTGTAACTCTTTACAGGAGCAGAACATCCTATCTCTCTCCTCTAGAGAAGCTGGGGTTGGCTTCCGACTGCTGACTTTAAGGTTAACATAAGGTGACCAGATTTTAACATTGGTGAAGTGGGATACCATTGGCCTGAGTCTATATGGAGCAACAAAAATTTTCATAGAATGTAAATATAGTATTATAATATATATTCTTAATATCAACATAGGTACAATTTACAAATATAATACATTAAAATATGTATAGTAGTATTTTATTCTTTGGCATATTTCTCATTTGAGTGAATTTTTTTAGTAGATTGCTGTTGTTGTTTAAAAGGTCATGAAAATTTTCACAAGAATTAGTTAAATTATATTTCACACATAAAATGGCTTTCAATGTCTCAACACTTAATTGTGATTTTTCTGGTGCCCACAATTTATTTAGCGTAGACAAAAATTCATTCAGTCGCAGCATCAGTTCCTGGTAATGGCAATGTGTATTCCAAAATTTTTAATGCATTATTGTATGGAACATGGTTTGTTTCAAAATGATGAAATATTTCTAACCATTCATTCTCTATTGTGATTTTTGCTGATAACCAAGATTTAACTTTTTCCTTATCAATATATATTTTTAATAATGATACCTCATTTAAAAGATCATTTTCCAGAAATATTACTATATGGGAAATTTTAAGTCATATGCTCAAATGATTTTTGTACATCATTCCAATTAAGTTCTTGTTTTAATGTAAGCCAATGAAAATGTTCAATATCACTGTAATGTACCGTCCACTCTTCTAAATAATCTATGCATTTACTATAGAACATTTTAACGTGATTCATGATATCTGCATGATTTATTGCACTGTGTTCTTCTAGCTGGCTTATACTATTATGGATAGTTAACAGAAGAAAATTATTTTCTAACCGCTCTTGACACTGAAATTTTAAATTATTAACTTCATTTGTTACCTTGATTACCAAAATTTTGTCACCTTCAATAAGTTTTACAGCATTTTGAAAAAGAGCTGCTTGATTGTGTATAAACTCTAGCCAAATTTTTGAAGATTCTTTTTCAAAAAACTCTTCTAAAATTCTAGGACATTTATCCTGTGATAGAAAGTAGGATTTCAAAGGATCATATATTTTCAAAATTCTTTTGACAGCTGGCTAAAAAGCTAACCAGTGCATTTTACTGTATCCAAGTATTTTCTGATATTCGACTTCCGCAGTTTCACAAAAATCTTTAAGCATTTCAACGCACACAGTGTATATATAGAATAAGAATATGTTTTAATAACAATATTTTCCACATCTATGGGCAACAATCAGCAGCTGTTTGAATGGCATTATGTATTATGTATATTCCCTTCCCGTTTCCCGCCATTTCCTAGCTTGCCGTGCATTCTTTTAAAAAATCGGGACTTTTCAAAAACACCGCAGGATGCAGGACAAATTATAAAACATCGGGACTGTCCCACCAAAAGTGGGACGGTCTGGTCACCTTCACAGAGTGCCCAGAGGCAGACAACAACAAAAAGTATGTGTGACAAGTTAGTAAAGGGAACCCTTTCATATTGGTCGTGAGCTATTTAACTCATTCATGGAATTCTTCTTCTGTTTCAGGAGTTTAATTTTTTGAATAGAAAAGTATCAGCCACATAATCAACTGTGTAAACACATACATTATTCCATGCGGGGGGGTTATGTTATGGGTAGAGCCTAACATGTGACTTTCTTGAATTGTATGATATTTGGATTATGACCCTGTAAAACTGTTTGTAAAAAAAATAAATATGTAACTTTTGTGAAAGGAGATAAAATCTTTAATCCTTTCCATTCCAGAGATAGTCCATGTGCACATGCAGCCCCATTATAGGTACCTGAGAACTAAAGAGATTGAGGGGGCAGAGATCAAGGGAGATTTCATTCTCAGTTGATAGCATAGGGGTTAAGAATATGTTTTGCAGTCAGTTGAAAATAAATCCAAATTATGACTTTCTCATAATTTCTCTGAGCTTCAATTTCTTTCTCTGTAAAACAGATATGCAATGCCTTCGTCAGAGAGTTGTTTCAAGGATCAATACATAGGGCAATGTGAAGACAGTTTTAGGATGTTGGGAGCAATGCTTGCCCAGTGTGTTGCTGCTACGTGTTGTCAAGCCAATTCCAGTTCCTGGTGGCCCTATTGGACGGAATAAAGGTATCTTGTGGGGCTTCAAAGGTTACAACCTTTATGAAGCAGATCACCAGGTTTTCCCACTCCAAAACAGAGCAGTTGGTGACGTCAGTGTACACTGAAGTACTGGAATAACTGAAATGGATAAACCTCACCCCAAATAAAAATCTATTATGAATTGAAAAACTTCATTACGAATTAATCTTCACTTCTCCTGATGTGAAGGAAGAATTCAGCCTTTTTGTGAAAGTTGAACTGCTGTGACAGAAAGAGACAGGAGTTTTAGGTCTAGAGCTTGGTTGGGGGATTGTTTGTTGCAAGGTGTCTGTTATCAATTCTTGGGTCAGCTCGGTCTGGGAAAAATGCTTTGCTCAAGCACATCCCCAGAGTTTAGGAAATAGAATTCAAACGCATAATATTAAGATATACCGACAACATATAGGCCTATAATTGTCTCATTATTCTGTAATCAAGATAAGTTCCCATTAACCAAATCTTAATAAAACTTCACTTTTATTCACTGGAATCTTATGCTCCATTTCTGCGAACTTTCTGTAGACCTGTAACTAGGAAAAGTTATAAACCTGTTCATTTAAGATAAAGGGAGACATACTATAGTGACCCTCTTTTTCATAATAGAATATCTATTAAAATACATTAAGGATATAACAAGTAAAAGTACTTTTGCTAGGGGTTTATGATTATAGTTTACAAACTCCCTGTAACTTTTTGTCATTTTACTTACTTTCTCTGTTTTTGCCTGTTTGTTTCACTTGCTTAAAACTCATCTCTTCTTGAAATATGAAATGCAGTGTGCATCTTGTCTGAGTACTTGTGTGTCTGTTTCTTGAAATATTTTATCCTTCAGTGCACTCTGTTTCATTGTCAGGCAGATTATGACTGGTGTTTCAAGGTGTGTTTGAACACCCTCATCTTTCAGCTAGCACCCGAGCGCTTCATTTTTATGTCACTCTGGCTCCTTACAATGCTACACAGTGTCCAGAGAAACCAAGCGCACTGCCATCAAGTTCATTTTCTCACTTGTAGCAACCCTAGAGAAGATTGAGTCTACTGGGGTCTACCAAAAGAACAAACAGATCTGTCTTGAAGAAGTACAGCCACAATGCTCCTTAAAAGCGAGGATGGCGAGACTTCGTCTTATATACTTTGAGCATACTATCAGGAGAAGCCAGTCCCCAGAGAAGGATATCATACTTGGTAAAGTGGACTGGCAGCAAAAAAAGAGAAAGGCCCCAAGGAGATGGAGTGACGCAGTAGCAGAAGCAACAGACTCGAACATAAGACAATTGTGAGTATAGGGCTGGACTGGGCAATGTCTCCTTCTGTTGTGTACAGAGTCTCTGAGTTGGAAAAGACTTGATGTCTTTTAACATCAATGATGTTGGACAGAATAGAACTGCTCTGTACGGTTCTTGAGTCTAACTGTTTATAGCGCAAACAGTCTTGCTCAATGGGTAGTGGGTTTGAACTGAGTACTCTTCAGTTCATAGTGCTTAAAGCACTATACCACCAGGGTTCCTTTATACAGTGTAGACATTGAAAATAACTCTCATTATTATAAAAATTTAGCTTTTAAATAAATTCTTGAAAAATTCTCTAGTTATGTAAATAAAAATCTGGCTATTTTTGTTCATACCCACCTGATACCATCATCTCCAATGCATGATTTTGTATTTAATATCAAATATTGAATTCTATATCTCATCTCTCATTCCCAGTATTTTGTATAATTATAAATGGATGCTTCAAAAGGTTTGTAAAAAAGCATAATTAAGATGGTGAATTTTTTCCACAAATTTTTTGAAGCCCAATTGTATAAAATCAATGATAAAAATAGTGATATGTTAGTCCAGAGTTAACTAGAGAAACAAATTCATAGACACTCATATATGTATAATAAAGAGCTTTATATAAAGAGCAGTTATATATTGGTAAAAAAAAATCCCAGCCCAGTCCAAATCAAATCCACAAGTCCAATATGAGCCCATATGTCCAATACCAATCTATAAATTCCTTGTCAGACTCATGCAAAGCATGCAATGATGCCCAAAGCAGGAAGACCACAGGCCAGTGGGTAGAAAGTCTTGTGGATGCAGTGGAAGCATCTCAGCACTGACAGGCATCTCCACGTGGCTCCTCCAGCTCCAGGGCTCCAGTGTAACGCCATGTGTCTTATCATCAGGAAGACCAAGCAGAGAGTGTGTGAGTCTGGCATACAGTGAGCTATTTATCCAGTTCACGCCTCCAAATGAGGTCACCCAGCTGAGACCTGATTGACAGGCGGGACTCCATTCCTTTGCAAGTTGACAGGAGATTATGTAACTGCCACAAGTGATTTTTGTCTTACTTGGATACACAATCAATGTCATGGAAGCATCAGTCAAGAGATAAAAAGACATATTTCATTAGGTAAATATGCTGCACAAGACCTCTTTTGAGTATTGAAGAGCAAGGATGAACTTTGAGGACTAAGGAGTGCCTGACCCAAGCCATGCTATTCTCCATTGCATCATATGCATGTGAAAGTTGGACACTGAATAAGGAAGACCATTAACTAATCCATGCATTTGAATTGTGGTGCTGAAGAAGAATATTGAAAGTACCATGGACTGCTAAAAGGACAAACTCATCTGCGTTGGAAGAAATAAGGCCAGAGTTCTCCTTAGAAGCAAAGATGGCAAGACTTCATCTTGCATACTTTGGCCATGTTGTCTGGAGTGATCAGTCCCTGGAGAAGGGCATCAGGTTTGTTAAAGTGAAAGGCCAGCAAAAAGATGAAGGCCCACAAAGAGAGGGATTGACACAGTGGCTTCACCAATGGGTCATAGGAACATAGAAACAATTGTGAGGATGGCTCAGGACTGTGTGCAGTGTTTTCCTGTTGTGCATAGGGTTGCAATGGGTCAGAGCTGACTTAATGGTACCTGACAACAAAAACAGCAAACTCACTAGGCCTATGTATTAGTATAGCAACAGCAACAACAGATATTATATCGAGAATTTGCTAATATTCGGGTCCTGAACTAAATACATAATTCTAGGAGGCAAATTGGTAACAAAGTTTAAGATATCATGAATAGTCATCATAACATATTTAAACAAACTGTGTGGAACTTTTTATTTGGAGTTGTTAATATAATAGCTCATCAATCCTTGCAATAAACCTAACAGCTAGTCATCATTTGACTACTTATGAGAAAACTGAAGCTCAGAAAGATTATGTAACTTACACACTGAGTTAGACAGGGTTCTCTAGAGAAACAAAACCAGGACATTTTTATTTTATATATAGAAAGGCAGACAGATATATACAAAATAAGAAATAAGCAGCTTATTAGTACAAATGACTCAGTTTAACTCACTTCCATGAGACAGCTAATACACTGGCAGTCCTTCAACTCAGGAGGGCTTCTGGGTGCAAGTCAAGGAAGCAGACAGCTGAGTCTTCTGTGGAACAATACAGGCAATCTGGCCACAGGCAGCAAACAGCAGGGCAGGTCATGAACAGTCAGCCAGGTGACAGGGTCTGACAGTCCCTAGCTCGAGTGATGTATACACCTGCAGTGTGGTGAGGCAGATCTCAAAGGAACCTCAAACTATAGCAACATGGTCCATGGGATGGGTGTCCCACAGGTAGTGTAGCTCCCAAGTTGAGGCAGAGAACTAGCTAAGGCAGCCGCACATTGGTCCTATCATCAGAGAGCAAGAGACAGAAAGGCAAGGCTTGCTGAGCCATTTATCTCTCTGCCCTTCAATTAAACTGTAACCTTATTAACCCCAAATGTGTTTATTGGACAGGATGGAACAATAATCCTACCTATCACACATGCCCAATAAGTAATCAAATAGGAGACCTTGTGATGAATGTAGTGGTTACAAGGTGAATTATGACACTTAGGTTAGCAATTCAAAACCAACAGCTGCTCCAAGAATGAAAGATGGGGCTTTCAATGCTCATAAATAGTTACAATCTCAGAAACTCGCATTCAGTCACATAGTTAACTAATTAGAATGTATTGTGTGGTAGTCTCTAATGAAAAGAAAGTTGGTAGCCATCATCGTCTAGCCTCATTTTTAAATGCTGATTGAGTCAACTGCTCTACACACAGCTTATTTATCATGTCATCTAATTCAAATTAACCCCAGCTTTGTGGTGAACTAAAGCAATTCCACATTCAGTTTTGTTTTGCTTATTTTTAAATCATTTCTCAGTAATGGAATATTAGAGTCCCATCTCCACTACATCAAAATCATTTTGGTTTTTCTTCAAATACATGGAATATTGTCAAGTGCATGTATGCCTTTTCCCATCAATCTTCTCCAAGCAGGAAACAGCTTGTTTAAGATGGTATTTTAGATTTCAGCTCAGCCCTGCTCTTCAGTAGTCATGTGCTAGACTCACTTCCTTCATAGGAACAGAGATGGGATTTATGAAGAGGCAAAAATAACCTAAGAACCACTGAAATATTTGTAGTACTAAGCAACAGGGAAATGTCACTACTCACTGGCTCAGAGTCCCTTTGCTTATTCGAGAAGACCCTGCATGTCAACACATAAATCATGTACGTCTCTTGAAATATGGGCCGAAGGGGTAGAGGGCAGGGGTGGGAGCATACTGTCTTTTATTTTCCCTCTTAATTTTTTAATACACATTTAGGTAATTTTAAGAAGAAAGCACATGCATTCTATTCAAGATAAACACCTATCGCCTGCTTTGTCACGTCCTAATTATTTAAATAGCTTTTGAGAGCTATTTAGGAGGGGAGAATATTTTAAGTGCTTGGATTATAGTAGTGTCCAGGGTATAAGCTACTATCATCATCATTATAATAAATGTAATAATTCAAAAGTGCATGAGAAAGAGCAAGTCCAACGATTGAATCGCACATGTCCTTGTCCTCTCTTGGTCTCTAGATACAAAGGAAAGGACAAATGAAAACCATTAAAACCAGGCAGATGCAATTGTTTGGGTTGCTTTAAACTCCTAAAATACATCATTTTACTACCTCCTTTAAATTCTCTTGGCTGAAGTACTTCTGTGTTCATGTTTAAACTCACTCAAACTATATTTATTTCCACTGTGAATAGAATAAAATGACACGTGAAAATTCTCTCATGTCTATTTTTCTTGTTAGTTATATAATGGAACATTTTAAAGAGTGTTCTTTCTTTCTTTTTGCATTTCACTTTGTGCATCTCAGAATTTAACAAGCAACACAAGATTTTATGCTTCAGCTGTAAAGTCTTTAGGCCCAGAATAGGTCAGAAATATCATTTACTCCTCAGCCCCATTTTATGTTTGTTGAGGAAAGGCTTGGTAAGGCTCTCTCTTGGCTTTTTATAGATGTTGGTAGTTTTCTGTGTCCATAGGAGACTTGATAAACGTTTAAGCTCAAGTTTTAGTCAAACAGCTAAATGACTACAAGAACTAATCTCAAAGTCCCATGAAGGAGTTTCGATGACTAGATGTGGTTGTAAGCCATTCAGACCATGTTTAGCGAGAGCCACACCACATGCCAGAGTCAAACTGGTCCATGGACTTTCTTAGGCCGTGATGTGTACGACAGAGGATTACACTGGTGTAATCCAGTCATCACCTTTCATTCCGTAGCCAAGTGCTTAGCCATTGTGCCGCCATGGATCGTTGGGGGCTGGTTAAAGACATGGGCTTTCAGGTGATTCTGACTCGTAGTGATGCTGTGTAAGGCTCTCCAGGCTGCAAATCTTGGAGCATCCAGTCTCATCTTTCTCCCAAAGTGCAGCTACTGGTTTTGAACTTTTGTCCTTATGATTAGCAGTCCAACACTTATTCCATACCGCCAGGCCTTGCAGAGCTAAAATACAGTAATTGCTATAATGCTTTGTAGTGATGTGCTGCTTTATGATTGCTTTATGGATCTTGTTAGACACAAGCAAATAGCTACCTGATTGGAGCCCCTCCTGGCACCACTTTCCAACGTGCTTCGCCTGGAGTCAAGCTGTCTATTTCACAGCTAGACCAAGGTACATACAATGTTGACACCAGACGTGAATACATATCCTGTGCAGCATGTATCATGTAAAATCAGCTGGTCTTCCCTTACTTATAACCTGCTTCTTTTGAGCCCTCTCCTCCTGGAAACTATCCCACCACAGCCGGTGAGTACCCGCTATTCCAGATCTGGTCCGCTGGTCATGCACACAAAAACTAGTCACAACTGGCACTTGACGCGGACACAAAAGGAACTTTGGTGAAAGCACAAAGTCACTGGAAAGAAGTCACCAGCCTAACCTGGACAACATGTAGACAGAGGTCCAACAAGCTACTTCCTAGCCAAGAATCATAACCCAATCGTGCATATTTATGACCATTCCTGGGAATGTGTTACTTATTCATAATCCCCTCAACCTACTTCCTAGTATAAAACGTGTGTGAGACTGCATGTCCATTTTGTCGGGAGTGTGCCATGGCATCTCTCATGCCGACTTGCTCCTGAATCCACCGAGGTGAAGGTGCCCTCTTTTGCCTTCATCCAGTCTCGTGGCTTCTTCCTGGAGCCAAGGGAGACCTGTATGCCGGTCAGTGTGCGAGGAGGATTACAAACATTATCTCATTTAATCCTTGCCTCACCCCCGTGAAATTGTCATTATTATATCTATTTTACATGTAAGAAAATTAAACCTCACAGCGAAATGACTTCCATGATTAGATGTCTCGTAAATGCTCACGCTTGCTGTCTAAGCCAGGTCTGTCTGACTTCAAGAACCATGCTTTTCACAGGGACATTGCCGCTCCCCCCCCCCCTGTATAATCCATCATTTCCATGCCGGGGTTGCATCTGTAGTAAGGCAAAAGGCTAAAAATACCCACCTCTATTTGCTGTCTGACCTTTGGCGGCCGTCTTTAGGACTCTCGGCTAACCACAAGTGCCAGCAATTATTGAAACGCCAATCAGTTTCCTGGAACCATCAAGTCTGCAGGCATATTCGATCTTTGAAAAGCTCCTCACAGATGTGAATGAAAAGGCATTTAATTTGCCAGTCCTGGCCAGGTACAGGAGGTCAAAGAAAGAGGGGGTTAGTTCCTTGGTGAGTAGAAAATGCTTTGACTGCACTAAGAGCCAAGGCTAGCTCCTTTTCCTTTGTCTTGCTTATTTGGGCCAAGGTTCGGTTTTGCCAAAACCTTGGTGGAATTTCTAGATGGAAGCCATAATTCTTGAATCAGACTTCAGGGTTCTAAGTTTGCACCCCCAATCCCTTCTGCATCTTATTTCAGAGGTTTGGAGCTTGTGAGCATCACTTCCTCCACAGTGCATCCCTTTCTTAAAGTTAATTAAGTTCGCTACTCTCCAAATGCCAGTGCACAGGGCCTGAGGAAGAGAAGCCGCGTGTGTGAGGCCTCCAAGCTCACCGCAAGATTCACCAGATTGTTCCTCTGTAGACTAGCTTGACCTCTGCAGACCGTCTCCATTCCTGTCCCAACAGCTTGCCAGGACACAGAGATATAAATCCTCTCCTCTGGCCTTGCCCAGCATGTGGCAGGGTATGGAGAGGAAAGTTCTCTGTGTGCTGTACCACCCTGGAACTGTGACAAGAGCTACAGATGAGTCATGAAGCAAACATGTGTTGAGCATTTACTCCATGCCAGGAAGAATTTGATCTGTGAAATGACTCAGAAAACGGATTCATTTCATTTTTTCAAGCACTCTAGAATTACCTTCGTTTCATACTTGAGAGCATGTGGCACAGAGAGATTAGTACCTTGCCATTGACTACACAGCTAGTACATGATTACACAGTTCCAGTCCACTGGTCCAAGCACCTGCCCATCAATGTTGCAATCTACAGTAGCAGCACACATGCACAGAAACCCACACTAAATCATCTCCTTCTTCCCCACCAGTGACCGTCCCAAGCTGACAGGGGAAACCAAAGGGACCAAACCAATAGAGATACTTGCATTATGCTTTCAAATGATTAATGAAGACTTACCAACGTGTATCATAAGTTTAGAATCCTATCTAAAAGAAATATAAATATTTTAAAATTATTCAATGGTTACATCAAAAAAGAATGTGGTGGGGGTTGGTAAAGGGAGATGATGTCTACGAGTCCAGGAAGAAAAAGAATATTTGGAAATTGATTGTGGTAGCAATTGTACAATTCTGCTTGACATGATTGAATTGCATCATATGGAATGATATATGTATTAATTCCCAAGTAGTAATACATTTTTAAAAAGAAAAAAATACAAAGGCACAAACCAGCATATTCTAAGCATAATAATATTTTTAAACTAACATAAAACATGCATTCAACATAAAAATTAATTCAATGCTTTTCATTATTTTATTTTAGATATTAAAAAATTCAAACCACAATTTGCCTGTCAGTTTGTTATAGTCTGGTGGTTTGTGTGTTTCTGGGATTGTGGAAGCTATTGCTCTGGTATTTCACATATCAACAAGGTCTCCCAAAGTGAACAGGTTCAGGAGAGCTTTCAGACTAAGAACAGATTACAAAGAAGGAATAAGATGTCTACAAAAGAGGAATTACACCAGATGGATAACAGAACTTTGTCAGATACCGAAAAGCTTATGAGTATCCACACAACATTGTGAGATGAGGCCTTCAGGTTGGAAGACACTCAAAATATGGCTGAAGAAGAATCAATCTTGAGTATATTTACCCCAGAATTTTGCAAATATATCAAGAACAGATTTAATGTATTCAACACTAAGGACAGAAGACCTGATATGTTGTGGGAGGACATCAAGAACATCATTCATGAAGAAAGCAAAAGGTCATTAAAAAGAAAAGATCAGAAACTTGCTCTTAGTCATAGAGTAGCTAAGACGTGCAAGAAAGGAAGAAGGAAAAAGGCTGAACAGAAGTTTTCAAAGGGCAACTTGAGAATAAAAAGTAAAATATTATATCTAAACATGGAAAAAGCTAGAGTTAGAAAAATGAAAGAAGAACCCACTTAGCTAATCTTAAACTGAAAGAACTCAAGAAAAAATGCAAGCCTTAAGTTATAATATTGAAAGATTCTATAAGCAAAATATTGCACGATGCAGGAAGCATCAAGAGAAGGTGGAGAGAATCGGCAGTCACTGTATCAAAAAGAATTACTCGACTTCCACCAGTTCAAGAGGTAACATATGACCAAATCCCATAATATTGAAGAAAAAATAGCAAGCTATATTAGTCAAAGGCATTAGCCAAAACAAGACTTCAGGAATTGATGGAATACCAATTGAAATGTTTCAACAAACTGATGAAGCACTGGACACACTGAGTAGTTTGCGCCAAGTAATTTGGAAAACAGTTACTTAGCTAACAAACGTGAATACATCCATTTTTGTGCCCTTTCCAAAGAAACAGACAAAACAGAATTCAAAAAATTATAGAGCATTATTAATATCATGTGCAAGTAAAATTTTACTGAAGATCATTCAACAATGGTTGCAGCAATACATTTCAGAAAGCTGCCAGAAGTTCAGGTAAGATTCACAGGACTTCAAATAAGGATGACATCAGATGGATCTTGGTTGAAGACAGAATACCAGAAAGATATTTGTTTGTGTTTCATTGATTATGCAATGGCATTGGATGTGCTGGCCATAATAAACAATGAACAGCCTTGAGAACAATGGGAATTCCATACCACCTCATTGTGACCATTCAGATTCTGTACTTGGATCCAAAGGCAGTTTTGTGAGCAGAGCAAGGGAATATTTCATAGTTAAAAATAAAGACAAGTATGCGTAGGAATATATTCTGTCACTATACTCTTCAATTTGTATGGTGAACGAATAATCAGAGAGGCTGAATAGCAGGAAGAAATTAGCACCAGAATTGGAGGAAGGCTTCTTAACAATCTGAGATGAGCAGATAACACAACTCTGCTTGGGCTAAGTAAGAAGAACGTGAAGCACTTACTGATGAAATTAAAAAATTGCAACATTCAATATGGATTACAACTCAATGTAAAGAAAATAAAAATCTTCATAACTGGACCAAGAGATAACTTGATGATCAATGGACAAAATATTGAAATTTTCATAGACTTATTATTGCTTGAATATCTAATCAGCACTCATGGAAGCAGAAGTCAAGAGCTCAAAGGACACATTGCATTGGATAAATCTGCTGCACATGACTGCTTTCAAGTGTTGAAAAACAATGAGGCTATTTGTGAGAACTAAGGTATGACTTATCCAAAACATGGTATTTCCAATTACTTCATGCATGTGAAAGTTGGCCTTTGGAGGAGAAGGCCTGAGGAAGAATCGGTGCTTTTGAATTATGGTGCTAATGAAAGTACAATGGACTGTCCGAAGAACAAACAGCACTGTCTTGGAAGAAGTGCAGTCCAAATGCTCCTTGGAAGCATGGAGTAAGAGACTTGACCTCACAGAGTTTGGACATGTTAGCAGGAAGACCAGTCACTGGAAAAGGACATTATGCTTAGTGGAGGGGAGGCCAAGTGAAAAAGAAGACTCCTACTGGACGGATCAACACAGTGACTGTCATGGGGGCCTCCAACTTACAAAAGATGATGAGGATGACACAGGACCGGGCGATGTTACGTAAGGCCATTGTAAGTCTCAGCTGACTTCATGGCACCGAACAGCAATAACAACTATGCAAAACCCCGTGGATATTGTGTACCACATCTCAATTTTGACAAGCCACACTTAAAATGCAATACTATGAAGCAATCGTGGTTGCTATTAGGTGCCCTCACATCACTTCCAACATACACACAATAAAATGAACCACTGCCCAGTCCTGAGCCAGCCTCCCAATCGTTTCTAGGCTTAAACCTATTGATGCAGCCTCTGTGTGAATCCATCTCAACAAAGGCCTTCCTCTGTCTCGCTGCCCTACACATTACCAAACATGATGCCCTTCTCCAGGGACTGGTCACTCCTGACAACATGTCCAAACTATGTAAGATAAAGTCTTGCCACCCTTGCTTCTGAGGAGCTCTCTGGCCTTGTGTCTTCCAAGACAGGCTTATTTGTCCTTTGAGCAGTCGGTGGTATTTTCAGTAGTCTTCTCCAGCACCATAATTCAAATGTATAGATCCTTCTTCAGTTGCATATCCAACTTTCAATGCATATGAGGCAATTGAGCATACCATGGCTTTGATCAGGTGCACCGGAGTCTTCAAAGTAATATCCTTGCTTTTCAATACTCAAATGAGGACCTGGACAGAAAACCCAGAAATAAAAACATCCCCATACAGACAACTGCTTTTTTACAAAGGCCCAATAAGCATTGAATGGGAAGCAGATGGTGTCTTTAATCAACAGTGCTGGAAAAACGGGGTATCCAGCTGCAGAAGAATGAAACCAGACCCATACCTCACCCCATGCACAAACACAAACTCAAAGTGGACCTAAGACCAAGGTTATCAGGATAACCAATGAGAAAATTGGGACAAATAAAGTAACCAAGTGCAGAGAATACATGGGCTTCCACAGATCAGAAAGAAAGCCTACTCAGTGGAAGACAAAGTAGATGAGAGGGAGCTATGAAAATTAAACACTTGTGTATGTCAAAAGATTTCATTAAAGGAGTAAGGGGAGCTCACCCACAGGGAAGAGATATTTAACAAGGACATAATGGACAAAGGACTAATTACCCTTAAAAAAGACACAAAACAAAACAATCAACCCTCTGAGAAGGTGGGCAAAGGACCTGAACAGATGATTCACAAAGGATGACACTCGAATGGCTGATGAACGTGAGAAAATGCTCCTGTTCACTCATCATCCAGAAACGCAGGTCACAACAAACATTAGACACCATCTTATACCCATAACCAGAGCCTGATTGAAAAACAACCAACCAGAAACCTGAGAACAATAAGTGCTGGGAAAAGTGTGGTGAGATTGGAACTCTGATTCACTGCTGGTGGGCTTGTAAATATGAAGGGCTACTTCCTGCCCCGACACAGACTAAAGCTTCACAGGGAAGAGCTTTCTCAGCACACATTTTTCCTGCTAGGTGACAATCAGCAACTTGCTCTGAGTTAGTGTGCCCAGGGAGTCACCTGGGAAGGCAGTCTCTGTCACAGTGAGTTTTTTCATAAAAGCAGTTTTGCTCTAGCCTCATTTGTGGTGATGGCCAATTTAAGAGAACTGTGTGCATCTGTGAAATGTTGTTTCCTGCTCAGTGAAAATTGCTGCAGAAACTGTTGTGATGTTGAGCACAGCCTCCAAGGACAGCACGATGAGAAAAACTCAAGTGTATGAGTGGGTTTTTCCTTTCAAAAAATGTGAAATGTTGACAAATGCTAAACCTGGTTCTGAAAGTTCATCAGCTTCTGAAAGGGACGAAAATGTCGAATTGTAGTGCATTTGGAGTTCATCCCACCAGGTCAGACTGTTCATCAAGCTTTCTATTGAGAATTTCTGAAAAGACTGTGTAACAGTGTGTGAGAAGAAAGGCCTGGTTTGTGGCAGATGGGGGACTGTTTTTGCCACCACAACAACGTACCTGCTCATGCAGTCATCTCAGTGTGCCAGTTTTTGGCAAAAAACAGCATGCTTCTCTTGCCCCGTGCACCTTACTCACCTGACCTCATAGGGAATGTTATAAGAGCTGTAAGAGCCCCCAATAAAATGTGTGTGTTGGCGGGGGGCAGAGGCAGAATCAAGAGGGACATGAAAGGACAGCGGTTTGACGTCACAGAAGAGGTGAAGACATCCCTTCAGATTCCTTGTCCCTCAGATCTACACATTGATCTGAGTGGTTAAAAAAGGGAAAAGTAAAACTGAAGTGGACTTGGAGTCTTTAATAACTGACAAGTTCATTTCAAACATGGGGAGGAAAAAAAGAAGAGCTCTCCTGTATGGCCCTCCCAGCCGCTCTTTGT
Organism: Tenrec ecaudatus; assembly: GCF_050624435.1. Classification (NCBI taxonomy): domain Eukaryota; kingdom Metazoa; phylum Chordata; class Mammalia; order Afrosoricida; family Tenrecidae; genus Tenrec; species Tenrec ecaudatus. The sequence continues at coordinate 155,158,111 of NC_134531.1, read as the reverse complement.
ATTTTGTCCTGAGGGGACTTCTGGGAGGGCACAAGAAATGTAACTGTGTGTTTTGGTTAAAAAAAAGAAGAAGAAGAAGAAGAGAAGGTAAAACTGAAGGAGGTGCTGTCAGCCATCCAAACAGACGAGTTTGAGAAACGTTTCCAAGAATGGAATACCAGATTTGACAAATGTATTCAGTGTAATGGAGAGTACTTTGAAGGTAATAAGGTTATTTTGTAAAATGAATTAAATACAGACCTTTGCAAAAATTCTGGTTAATTTTGGGCACCCCCTCCTACATAGAAGCACTGTGGAAAGTAACATGATGATTCCTAAAACAGAGGGCAATTGAAATGCCACATGATCCAGCAATACCATTCCTGGGCACAGACCCTAAAGAAATAAGAAACAGATCACAAACAGAAATATGCTTCTCTATGTTCACTGCCGCACATTTCACAATAGCAGGATTCAGCCTAAATTCCCATCAGTAGAAGATTGCATAAAAACAAAACAAAAACTCTGGTGCATACACACAATGAAATTCTACACATGCCTAAAAACAGCAATGAAACTAGGAAATACTTCATGACATGGGGATCTGGAAGACACTATGCTGAGGGAAACTAGTCACAAAAAGACAAATGTTGTCTGCGTCCACTGCAGCAGGAATAAGCAGCAGGACGGGCTCAAGCCCAAGCATCCTGTCTGCTTTGCAGGAGCCAGACAGTCTGGCAGCGAGCCGGACTGGTGCCAGTGAACCATACAGCAACTTCGCAAGGGACCTCTCTTGAAGGTCACTTTCCTGGAGGGCGCCTCAAGTCAGCTGGGAGCAAATGGTCAAGGGAGGGGAATAGTGAGTGGCTGCCCTCTGAAGCTCCAAGGAGGTCTCCCCAGACAGGTAGACAGCCCGATCAGAAGAACGAGGGACACAGATGAGGGGAAAAAGTCAGGAGAGGGGAACGGGAGCAAACACATCTCAGGGAGCACAAATGCATGACTTTGGTGGGAAAAGAGAGAGGACCGACCTCCGGTTGGGTTGAAGAAAGACTGAAAGTGCTTTTGGAAACCCTAGCGGGGGAGTGTCCCTGGCAGAATGCACTCAACGGGCCGCATGGACCCCAGCATCAGGATGCATGCAGCCTGGGGGCTTAGGATGGGTGTCGTGGAATGCTGGAGCATTGCATCCTAGATCCCTAAGCACCTGGCATGTTCCAGAAGCTGCCTCATTGAGATCTGATGTGGAAAATCCATGGAGTGAACTAGATTCTACCTCAGACACATTTGTAACCCGAGGACCTAAAATGGAAAATGCATGGAGTCTGAGGAAGCAGAAGACAGCTGTATCAACATTGTTGAATGGTTGGTAGGTGGGCAAACATGGTCTTGCTACATTAATGCCTGTATGCGGTATTAAGAGGTATATTATTCAGGCAAACCCGTGACTGACATTCTCAGTGAATTTCATTGTAAATTTCCCTGACAGTTCACCCCATTGTTTGTGTAAATAGTGTCCAGCCATGAAAGGCTAGATTCCATACAATAATTCAAGTACTGTAATAGGGAGTTAGCCTACATTGGCCCAATATCCCTCTCTCAACAGGGCTTTGTTAATCAAAGTTAATCAAAGACAATATTAATGAAAGATTGTTGTGCCCTTGGGGGACGATCAATAAGAATTCTCTACTATAAATTAACAAGGAGGTTTTGAAAGGGAACCAAAAACTCTCAGGAAGAGAACACAGAAAATATGGGTGCTACAGCAAAGGGAGGTGACGAAATTTGATGATGCCCAGCTATCACATAAAATAGCTTCTGGGGTCTTAAAGGCTCGTTTCCGAAACAAGCAACCATCTAAATGAGATGTCAATTAAGTCTACATGGAAGAAGCACACCATCATCAGTCCCCGAAGAATTTTAAATCCTGTAATACAAAGCTGAATGGGGGAATAGAAGCAGAGCCTACATTGTGAGAGTCTGGTTTGCAGAAGGCATGGGTGACACTGGGAGCCCAAGACGCATTTGTGGGATCTCCACAGGAAATAAGCCTCTGGTGATCTCCCTCAGCCCGTAATAGAGGGCAAGCAGGGAAGAGGTTACTGACTGGAGTGCAGGGGAGAGATGACTACAGAAGGTCAAAAGGATACGGATAAGCCTTGTCATCGATGCCCCTGATGCATATAGGCATGATCTGGTTTTCAATGTTTCCTGTATTTTGGTTGGTACTTATTGAGGTTTATCTCAGATGTGCTATGTCATTGGGGGTCACCCTCTTGAATTGTTGTTTTCTGTTGTTTGTCTGTTGTTCATTATATGAAACCCAGGCTTGATGAGTCTCTAAGGACAGCAAGCAGAACAAGAGTCTCTGGTGGAGGGCGGGGCAGAGACAGTGGTGGTGGGCAGGGATAAAGGGAGCTGACGTCAAGGAGTTAGTAAGAAAACTGATTGTGGAAGCAATTGTACAATATTTCTTGATATTATTGAACTATGGAATGATAGCATGTCTGTGTTAATTCCCAATAAAATGTTTTTGGGTTTTTTTAAAAGAGTTTTTGTGCAGCAGATTTATCTAATGCAACCCATCTTTTGATCTCTTGACTGCTGCTTCCATGACCATGCTTTTAAATACAAGCAAGGCAAAATCCTTGACAACTTCAACCTTCTCTCCATTTATCATGATGGGACAGTTGTTTGGATTGTGTCTTCTTTACATTGAGTCACAATCCATACTGAAGGCTGTAATCTTTCATCTCTATCAGCAAGCACTTCTAGTTCTCCCATTTCAGCAAGCAGTTATGTCATCTGCATATTACAGGTTGTGGGGCTTAGGTTCTATAGGTGGTGCATGACTTTATCAACCCTTAGCAAACGTGAATTTAAAGCACACGGGCTCTTTGTACATAATTGTACATGCATGAGTTATTTAGTACTGCTGTAGAAAAAATACTACAAGTGAGTTTCTTTAAAGAACAGAAAAGTTATTTTCTCACAGTTGAGGAAATTCACTCAACTATTGCCATTGCGTAGATGCTGACTCACCGGGACCATGTAGGATACAGTAGAACTGATCCTGTGATGCTCTGAGAAGGGTTCATGAGGGAGAGGGGATGGGGGAGGGGGGAATGAGGAGCTGATATTAAGGACTCAAGTAGAAAGCAAATGTCTTGAGAATGATGATGACAACAAATGTACATATGTGCTTGACACAATGGATGGATGTATGGATTGTGATAAGAATTGTATGCGCCCCCAGTAAAATGATTTTTTTTTTTAAATAATGAAGGGGTGAAGTTTAGCCTGTCAGTCAGCTTGCAGCTTGATGACCTCATTTGGAGGCACAAAGGAGGTAAATAGCTCACTGGAGGCTGGACACACATCTTTCCTTGTGAGACATTCCTGTAGATAAGCCACATGGAGCTATGCTGATGGAGCCAGAGCTCTGGAACTGGAAGATCCATGTGGAGACCCATGTCAGTGTTGAGACACTTCTGCCACCACTGGATCCACAAGACTTTCCACCCACAGGCCCGTGATCTTCCTGCATTCGCCACCATTGCATGTGTTGCATGAGTCTGAAGAGGAATTTATAGACTGAAATGGGACATATGGACTAGCATTGGACTTATTGACTTGATTTGGACTGAGCTGGGATGTTTTCTTAATATACAATTAATATTTATATAAAGCTCCTCCTCATACAAAAAGGAAAAAAAAAAAAAAAAAGAAAGTCCCATCTTTCTCCTGCAGAGTGACTGGTGGTTTTCAATGGCTTACTCCCCAGATTGCAGCCTATTATCTAAACACACCACTGCCAGGGCATTGAGGAGTAGCATCTAAATTCACAGCACTGGGTGTAGGTGTGGGCTGTCTCTTTTCAACTCAGGGACAAGTTCCTTGTCTTGGCTTTTGTCTATAGACCTCAGATCCTCTGTTCCTTGGAGATCACCAGAAGTCATCTGTCTTTCCCAATGTGCTCTTCTTCTTGTGTCTAGTCTACTCTTTCATCTACATTGAAAGAGATTAGGCATAAGATAACCCCTTTATTAGAGCCTCACTAACATAGAAAAGAATGGCCTATTTTCAAATGAGATCAAACCAACAGGTATGGAGTTTATGATTACAATGTATTTGGGGTTGGGGTTTAGAGCAAGGGAATGCCCTGGATTCAATCCATATGTAATGTGTGTGTGTGTGTGTGTGTGTGTGTGTGTGTGGTGTGTATGTGTGTGTGTTTGTGTGTGTGTGTGTGTTCCAAGTGGGCTTTTATGGAGGACAAGACAAGTTTCAGGTTTTTGAGTCTCAAAGGGTTTCACCACTAGGCATGAACAACCACATGGAAACAAGCACCCACATATGCAGAACTTCAGGGTGTGGGGGCTGGGGGGACATCCCTGGAGGCCAGAGGCCCAAGAACCCTAGACTCTAAGAGCACATGATCCTGGAGGCTGGGAGCCTGTCGACTAAAAGCATGTGGTCCCAGAGTCTGTGGGCCACAAGTAGAGCCAGAGTGGGTGCATGCACACTCGCATGAGGGAGGAAGACCCTCACCCACCACCTGCCTCTGGCTGCTTCCTTCTGTCAAAAGGGATACATTGTGGGGCTTTGGGGTTCATACCCTTTCTACTGTTGGGAGGGGTTGTCCACTTAGGGACCCACAGTGGATGAGGTTGGGGTGATTCAGGTACTGGTGATCGTGGGGTTGGCAATTTTAGCTTAAGGTCATTGGTAACCAGATGACTTTGGCCACGTCTATGCTCACCATAGCCTCTAGACCAGACCAGCATAAGTTACTGGTTGTCTACTGTCGGGTTGTCTGGGCTGGGCCATTTCAATCTTGGTCTGAGGGCAGCTCCCCTTCTGGGTCTCTCCCATAGGACAGAGCACTACCCAATGGCCAGTTTGTTTGCAGCGGTAGCATGGCCCTGGTGGAGGCCTGTTCCTGCCAGGGCAGTCCCTTGCCCAGTGACCTGGGCAATGGCACACATGGCATCTGGTGCCTTGTTCAGGAGTCTTGGAAACCTGGGAGGCAGTCGATGGGTGTTGGCTAACAATGGTGGCCAGAACCTCTACGTGCCTAACATTCTTTGTTCTCTCCTCTGAGCCTGGGCTTCCCGCTCTTTGTCCCTGTTGTAAAGGATGCATGGGCACTGGTGACCCTCTCGTCTAGGGTCACTTCAGATGCCTGGTGCAGAAGCCTACGTGAGGAACTTCTTTCTGAGTCGGACTTGCCCTTCATATGCCTCTAAATCTATCTTGATGTTATTCCTCAGAGCTGCTCTCAGGCACTCTAAGAAACTCACGGAACTTTCATTAGGCCCTTGGTTAATAGCTGTCACTTTAGTATAGTTGATGGCCTTCTGCTGCCTTGACTTTAGTCCATTTTTGCTACACACCAGAAAATGGGAACATTTCCCTGTCATTGGAATCATTATAATCCCAGGCGGGTCAGTTGGAGGCACAGCTGTTACTCCTGTTGGATACTTATCATTCATCATATATAAGCCTTCTGAGACTTCCTAGCTTCCTTCAGCACTGGCTTTTTCTCAATGTCTGTCATAGCCTGTCTCAGAATGATCATTCCATCCTTCCAAGCCAAGTCATAGGCCAGGGTGAGGTGCGGAAAGTTCTTTATGTGCTGTTCTGGACTGCCTGAATAACTGCCTAAACTACTTGTAATTTGCTTGAGTTCAGTTCGGGTGAAAGACTTGTGAGCTGCTCGGGACCAAACTCCTCAGCTGCCTCCATTGAGGGTAGAACGTCCACCTTTCCCCCCAGCTTCTACAGGTTAAGGGGCTGAGGGTGGTGTGGCTGGGCTGGGTGTAGAGCAACCTTCAGCTTCAGGTCCCCATAAAGGGTGCACTCAGAGCAAAGGTATTTACTGCTTCTCAAGAGGCAAAATGTGTTAACATCAGGGAGGTCCTCTCACTTCCCCATCATTTACAGAAACATTCTGGCTGAGTCGGGATCAGAACGGAAGTGCGCCGTTCTTTGTCCAAAATTCCCCATCACCTAGATTGTAGAGAGGCCAGAGGGTGTTGCAGAAAGATTCTAGCTTCCATTTCTCTAGCATCTGCGGGTCAAATCTATGCCAATTAGGAAACAGTGCAATGCAGTTCCCTGTAAACAGATCCTTCATTGCCCATCTTAGAGGATGGTGGGAAAGGTTTTCCTCCAAGTCAAGGCGCCACAATGTTAGGTTTCTGGAGTGGGTTATACTTCGGTTCTTTGCTTCACACGTGGAAAGAATTCACACTGAAGCATGTTGTGTGATTCAAGTGGGTTTTTATGAAGGACAAGACAAGTTTCAGGTTTTAAAGTCTCAAAACAACCACGTGGAAACAAGCATCCATGTGTGTGGAGCTTGCCGGGGGCTTGTGAGGATCTCAGGAGGTCAGAAGCTCATGAACCCCAGAAGCTAACAGCTTGTGAGCCCAGAGGCTGTGGGCCCAGAGGCTGTGGGCCCTGAGGAGACCCTGAATGAGTACATGTATGCCCCCACAAGGGAGGGAGAGCTTCCCCCTCCCCCTGCCTCTGACCATGAGCAGGGTGAGAGAGCTCCGTGTGTACACTTTACACAAGAAGAAAACCTGTCAACAAATGCTGAGCTGTAGCTAGTAATGACTTGCAGGCTGTAGCATTTAGACGTATGCATTCTAATGCTTTATATTTACTGGACTGTATCAAAAATGCAGCACCTTTTGGATAAAGGACTAGATAGAAGAGCAGGTACAAGTTAAAGCAAATATAGTGAAATGCTATATATGGGTAGACATATGGGCGGTCCCTGTAAAATTCTCTCATTATGGTTGTATGTGTAAAAATTGTTAAAACATTGGGAATGGAGCCTGTGGTTCTTGTTAGTAGATTTAAATATTGGAACAGCATTATTATGTTGTGTGACCTTAAGCAACTCAGTTACTGTCTGTGCCTCGGGTTTTACAATAGAATATTAATTTGTAGCTATGAGTGGAAACAAGTGACTACATGTGACACCTAAGGATACGCTAAAATTTTATAATAAATGCATCTGTCCTTTGTTTCTTAGACCATCCAGTAAATTTTGACTTACGGTAATTATAGGCTATAGTAGTGATTATTATGAGTGCTTTCAGACACTTCATCTCCTTCTCTTGGTCTCTCCCAATCAGGGATAATAGCATATACTCTGACTACATTATAAGCTCTTCAAAAAAAATCAAGTGTATTGGAGTAAAGAAAAACATGATGAATTGTATTATCTAATCATCATAATCATGGGAACAGAATGATAGAAAAAGAACACGTTTACTTAATTCTTAGTCCTGGATACATTGCTCTTCGTATGCACATGCAAAAGATGATGCCAGATCTCAATAGACTTGATTCTTCCAGAGAGAACAAAGAGTGCATCTAGTTAGAGTCAAAACTATACAAAGTAACGTGGTCATGAAAACAAGGTTGTATACAGACCCTCCTTCTTTTAGACATCCAGTGGGGTTGCTGTGTCACCAGCTGAAAGGGAATACATTTCCTTTTTAGGAACCTCGGGGAAGAAATGGTCACTCTGACTAACAGCAATCTCTAAGAGTTCAAGATCCTTGCTATTTACTCTTTCAGCAGTAAGGCCAGTGCAGCCATAAACAGCACTGACAGGGCAGGCAGGGGCGATCACCTCTTCACTTGACATTAAAACTCACTGCCATCAAATTGATTCTGGCTCATAGAGACCATATAGCATGGGGTAGACTACCCCGGTCAGTTTCCAAGACAGTCACTCTTATGAGAGTAGAAAGCCTCATCTTTCTCCCAAGGAGCAGTTGGTGTTTTTGAATGGCTGAGCTTGCCATTTGCAGATCAATGCATAATCCACTACAGCACCAGGGATTAAGAGATTTAATGCACCAGATTTAAGAGATAAATATGAACAATATTGTAAATGAAAAACCTTGCATTAAAATGAGCATCCCGTCCATTAAGCATATCCATTATTCGATAGTCATAACCCATGGAGAAATATCTTTGGGGAGAAACATAACCTATCCTGGTGCACATTTACCAATCGTTGATTGATTGGTTCATTGAAATGGATAGAAAACATCTTGGCAGTGGTCAGTTTAGGTTTGCCCCAAAGTGGAGAAGGTTAAAGTTTTCTAAAATTCGAAAGTATTCATTGACGGATGTCCACCTTGATTGATGCAAAAAGAAAGTCCCACTGTATAAAAAGTTAAACAGTCCTGCTTCTCTAAATGACATTGTCTTGTAGTATTGATTGTACTGATAGGTATATAGATTGATAGGTGCTTATTTAATCCACCTATTTCTTTTAATTCAATCTTAAATTCCTAAAAGTAATAATATTACTTTTACTAATAGTGTTAGAAAATAAGACATGCATCCTCCCTCACCTCTTCCTAATCGTGCTTTATGGGTGTGCGACAGAAGACGCCTTTGTGTTTTTTCTTCGATCTGAAATTTATCAAACATGCAATCAAGATGGACTGATCATCATTAATGATTGGAATGTTCATTAGAAACAAAGAGGAAAGATCAGTAACTGAAAATCATGTCCTTGGCATGACATAAATAACACCAGAGATTGTATGATAGAATTTTACAAGACAAACAACCTATTCTTTGGAAAAGCATTCTTTCAACAACGTAAATAAAACTACGCATGTGAACCCCATCGGATGGAATACATAAGATCAAATTGACTACATCCATGGAACGGCATGATGGAAAAGCTCTACTTTGGAAAAGACCACCAAGTATTCACATGCAAATTCAAGTTGGAGTTGATGAAAATTGAGAAAAGTTCATGTGAGCTGTTTCATAATCTTAAGTTTATCTCACCTGAATTTAGATCACATGATCAACAATAGATGTGGCACTTTGAACATTAATTTCCAAATAGCAGATGACTTACGGATGTCTTCAACGACGGCCTATATGAACAAAGCAAAGAGGTCATTGTAACAGAAGAACGGAAGAAAAGAACAGCATGATTGTCAGGGGAGATTCCGAAGCTCATCTCAGCCTAGAGTAGCTAAAAGTGGTGGGAGAAATGCTGCTGCACTGGATGTACAGGAGGAGTGGGTGCAGAATGATAATAACAGATTAAAGGGGGGATAGGGAAGACAGAGGAAGGGGGGTTTGGGGAATAACTCATGAAGACAGGAGGAGAGAGGGAGCATTAGAACGGAGTGTGATTTAACCATGTGGGAAGGATGCTCTAAGTTTGATGTGGGGTGATTGTACAATTAATTCTCCTTGATATGATTAAATGATTAAATTATCAAATTGTGTGACATGTAAATCACTTGCCAATAAAACTGTTGGAAAAAGGTAAGAGACCAATAGAGCCTTCATAAATGAAAAAAAGGCAAAATGATGATGCTAATTGCTGGAGGTGGGGTGGAGGGAAGACATCTAAATGAGTCTCAAACAGACAAAGTTTATAATAAAATTGTGCAAAGACCTGGAGTTGGAAAACCAAAATGCATTTTCAGCATTTCCCAATGGAAAAAAACTAAGAAGCAAATTGAGACTTGAGTTACAATATTGAATGGGCAAATTATCGAATGGCATAGGAAGAAAAAAAGAAGGTAGCAGGATGGAATACCCAGAGTACCTGTACCTTAAGGAACCAGTTGATGTTCAAGCATTTGGGGAGGTGGAGGCAATCAAGTGTTAATGGTATTGAAGGAAGAAATCCAAGCTTCTCTGAAGATGTGGGCAAAAAGCAGGGCTCACGGGCAAAATACCAACTGAGAGGGCTCCAAACTGGGGGGAGTGCCAGAAGCGCTCCCTCGTATGTGTCAAGCCGTCTGGAGATCATCAATCTCCCCAACTAACTGCAGAGGATCAATATCTGTACCCGTTCCAAAGAAAAGCCATCTAGCAGAATACAGAAACTACGTAACAGAATCATTAGTATCACATACAAATCTTTGCTCATTTAACAATGATTACAGTAGTACATCGTACACAGCACTGCCAGAAATTCAAAAGCCTATTCAAGGATGGTCACCTTGACGGGACAAAAAGAAGAAATGTACCACTGCAGTAAAAGATAAACAATCCTACTGTTTTTCAGAAGAGGGTGTAGACAAGTGATATCATCGCTGCTGTCAGATGCATCTTAGCTAAAAGCAGAAACTACCAGAAAAATATTTACCTGTGTGTTATTGTCTATGCAAAGGCATTTTACTGGGTGAATCATAATAAAATATGGATAACATTGTGAAAATGATAATTCAAGAACAATTAATTGTGCTTATGTAAAAACTGTACCATAGACCAAGCACAAGGGACAGTAATTTGAACAGAATAAGAGAATACCACGTGGTTTAAAATTAAAAAAAAAAACAACAGCTGTATGTCAGGCTTGTACTCTCTCACCATACTTATTCAATCTGGATGCTGAACAAATAACCAGGTGGACTATATGAAGAAGGACACCTTATCAGAACTGGATGGAGATTCAATAACTGCCTAGGAAACACACATCATACACCTCTACTCACTGAGGAGGACTTGACATACTTCCTGATGTTGATCAAAGACTATAGCGTTTACAATCAATTACACCTCAATGTAGAGAAAACAAAAATCATCACAGCTGGCCCAATAAATTTATAATAGAGAAAAATTGAAGCTGCCCAAAATTTAATTTTATTTGACCCATAATCAATGCCTGATGGAAGCAGCAGTCAAGAAACCAAATTACTTATTGTATTAACTACATCTTCTGTGAAAGATCTATTTCAAGTGTTAAAAACTGTCATAGTTAGATTTTGCGTCAGTTCTGCTGGGTCAGGCATCTTCGTGGGTTAGCAGTTAAGACTTAGGAATCCTCCATGATATGATCTAGCACAGTGTAATCAACTCCATAATAGGTTCGTTATGTACAACCAACCAATTATAAGAAACTTACAGTAAGATGCAACACCCGTAGTCAAATCATAGCCCTAGTACAACTGAAAGGGAATTTACTCAAGAGGAAGATCTGCTTCCTCTATAAATGGATGCTGTGGAAAAGCTTGCTTGATTTTTTTTCTCTGCCTAGATCCTGCTTGTTTATCTCTGGTTTTTTGGATGTCAGCCAATGGACCGTCATACTGCTTACTGATCCTGGGAGTCATCAGAAGCTTCCCATCTGACCTTCTGACCTGGAGTTCATTTGCCTCTGTATTTATAAGCCTGACCTGCTGACATTGGATTCATTCACCTCTGCAGCCACCAGTCTGTGGTCTTCTTGCCAATATTAGATTGATGAGCCCAGAAGCTGAGTGAGGCAGAAGCCTCCAGCCTAACATTTGACTCATGGTGTTGGAACCTGTCTGCACTTGGATTTGCCCAGTCCTACAACTCTTTGAACTATTTTCCTGATATAAATATCTATATTTGCTTTATATATTTTTTATAAATTATATATTATAAATATTGGTTTTGCTTCTATAGTGAATCCAGTCTAAGACAAACAGCAAAGATATCACATTGAAGACTAAATTTGTCTGATGCTCATGATGGTATATTTAATCAACCAATGGTTACTGCATGCATATGAAAGTTTGTTAGGTGTCATGAAGTAAGTTTCAACCCATCGTGACCCTATGCACAACGAAATGAAACAGTGCTCAGTCCTGAGCCAACCACACAGTTGTCCCTATGTTTGATCCAAGGGTTACAGGCACTGGGTCAAACCATCTCATTGAGGACCTTCCTCTTTTTCACTTGGCTTTCTACCTCCTGTGAAGACTTACAGTAGAAAACCGCAGGGGGGAGTTCCACTCTGTTCTATGGGGTGGCTGTGAGTCACAATTCACTCCATACACGTGAAGGTTTTTTGCTTTGTTTTCTTTTGTTTTTAAGTGAAGATGAAAAGACTTCTTTTTTTATTATTGAGACAGAGTTCTCTATCATGCACGTCTATGTTCAGTGATATTTCAAAAGAGTTGTACATACATCACCACAATCTGTTCTAATGCATCCTTCCCACCGCCCCCACATTCATTATTTGCTCCCCAATTCACTTCAACCTTCCCCCATCCCTGATAAGTCATTGCATAAATTTTATCACTATATATCTACCCATTCTGTGCTTAATAAAAAATATTTAAAACTATAACACACCCAGAATGGGTGAAGAGAGAGATCCAGTGACCAGGTGTCATATTACACCATCGTTCCATCGGCCATAATTGAGTTTACAATCGCCTCTGTCTGATAGCAAGGTGTCCAAGTCCCTCAGTGTGGTCAGAGGGAATCTACCCGAGGCTTTGTCCACATAGGTGCCCTGCAGACGGATTTTGGACTCTCGTTGTCATCCAATTTGCCTACTGCACATCGAGTGCTTACAATTTAAGCTATTTTTATTTTAGAACTAGGACTGTTACTTCCAGATAGGTTGCTTAAAGAACAGAAGTTTATTTAATTTATGACTCAGTAAATATTTACTGAGACAAAGGTATATGATCTTTCTACCTCTGCCTGTCTGCTTCTAGAGAGCAAGGGTTGGCTTTTATTAACATTTGTATTTCCAGTGCCAAAAAGCTCAAGGAATGTTTGTTGAAGTGAATTATACCGATCTCCCTGTCTCATTGCTTAAAGAACAGGGTCTCGGTTTGCTAGTATAGCTGTAACAGAAATACAAATGGGCAGCTTCAGAGAGCAGACATTTATTTGCTCAAAGTTCTTGGAGGCTGAAACTCTAAAGGTGGGTCTCAGTGGTGTGACTCCATCGTAGTAAGTCTCAGAGGTTCTTGGTTCTTTGGCTTGTAGTGGTTTCATACAAGGAGTCTAACCACTCTCTGTGTGTTTGCAAATCGTTGCCTAATCTGACTTTTTTATAAATCAGTGGTGATTAGGTTAAGGACACATCCTTCACTGATGTGGCCTCTTTAACATTAGCAAAGAAAAACCTCTTTCCAAATAGGATTACATACACATCTATAGGAGGCATGACTGACAGCACATATTTTGGGGCTCCCAGTCGCTCTCTCTCTCTCTCTCTCTCTCTCTCACACACACACACACACACCCGTTGAATCATTTCCAACTCCTAATGACCCTAGTAGTTCTGCACAGGGCTGCTGACTGGAAGGCCAGTAGTTTGAAAGCGCTGGCAGCTCTGAGGGAGAAAAAACAAGTTTTGTACTCCTATAAACAATTAGCGTCAGAAACCCAGAGGTTTCTAAGAACTTCGAAGGTCACTATAATATTTGGGGGCAATACAATCCCAATCATAAGAGGACTAATGTTTCTGCCTGCTTTATCAATTCTCAGAAGTATAAGCTCTGACTGATCTATGCAGTAAAAAAAGCCCGGCATTTAGGTAAAGCAGAACTGGATTCCAGCACCACAGACTCGATTGCTAATGTGGTGAAACTGAGGTTACCATCTGAGCTTCAGTCACTCCCAGTGTCAAATAGGGATATTAAATATACCCGCTCATGTGGCTGTGCTGATTCCGTTGGATAGTCCGTGCATAAGACAGAGGGTGGTGTCCATCACACATAACACCATTCATGAAAGAAGCTTCCATGCATAGCTGCTGTTTCATGGCCTCGACTCTATTAACTTTCTTCTGGAAAAAATACTACAAATTTTCTCTCGAGAGCCTTGGTGTTGCTATGGTTAAACTCTCAGTCGCTAACTGACAGGTTGGCAGGTCAAGCCCACCAGTAGCTCTATGGGATGAAGACTCCCAGGGATATGCTCCCTTAAATAGTAGAACCAACACCCCACCACCACCCTCACAGCCAAGAACTGGGGTGAGTCTACTCTGGCCTAAGGTGTCCCAATGAATTGGAATGGACTCATACCATGCAACAAATTATCCTTTAGAAATCACATTTTCCCATTGTTCAGTTCATGGTGTTGGCTGTTATAAATTCCATCCTGAACCCTGACTGAGTTAACCTCATCGGCATATCCTACCCCTTGGCTCATGGATGAACAAACAAGGCATTTGAGTAAATGGGAACTGGGTACAGGACATTTGTTTGTCAGTGGATAACAAATATATCTTCCCCACAGTACTGGAAGCCTAGAAGATAGGACTAAGGCCAGAGGCTATTTAAAATCGACACCAATGTGTGCAAGAGAAAATGTGAAGAGAAATAGTGGAAAGAAAATAGGTCACTGGGAGGCTTTGAGACCCGATGTTGGGCCCCTTCTAAAGCCATCCCGACTTTCAAGCTTCTTAATTTTGCAGCGTATGGACCTCGTTCTTCCTCAGCCAGTTAAGAATGCGTTTATCATTTAGAACTGAAAGATTCTTCATCAATATACTCACTATCAATTCCATACATAGATGCTGTTTCACAGCAAGTTTAAATGAAACAGAAAATAAAAATGAACATAAGACCATCGGTGAGGAGGGAAATGTTGCCTTATGATCAATTGTGATAAACTGTTGTAGAGCATTGCTCTCCAAAGATTTGACTTCCCCACAGGCACACCCTGGGTGCTCATTTTGAAAAGGCAGATGGTAGATTATCTTTAGAGGATGAACTTAATTGTCCTTGATGTTTATAGCAGGATCAACTGACCATGCTTCTGCACAGAGGAAAACTTGCTGAGCTGCTTTGCTCAGTCTGAGCGCTTTGAAAGTGAATTTGGCAGGAAATCTCATTAACGACCCCTATTGTCACCTGATCAGACTATAGCCACTTTTCTCTAAGAGTTCACAACGGGAGTACCGCACTGTCAGTAAAAATTGTTTTTAACGATCACACTGTAATTTTAACAACAACAAAAGTAGGCACACCTAACTTTGTGCTCCGAGTGTAAGAAATGGACTAAAAGAAAACTGCCCCTTTAATAAACTCTATCTCTCTCAATAAACTCTATCTCTCTCAATAAACTCTATCTCTCTCAATAAACTCTATCTCTCTCAATAAACTCTATCTCTCTCAATAAACTCTATCTCTCTCAATAAACTCTATCTCTCTCAATAAACTCTATCTCTCTCAATAAACTCTATCTCTCTCAATAAACTCTATCTCTCTCAATAAACTCTATCTCATGTTTCACACTTTGCATCACTAGTCAAGACACCTGATGCTTCATTCACTGTTGTCTATCTTTTGCCTTAATGGGATGGATGGCTAAAACAATCATCTACTTCAAAGTAGATGTTTACAGTATTTGAAGGTGTTAGAAAGAGTCATTAAATTATTAGAGTCTCTGTCAAAGATTAGAATCTATTCCCCAAGGCGTTTCTCTCCTCCTTTGCCTCAGGACACAGTTGAGATACAGACCCTCATCTCTGATACAGTTAGGCACGGCCATGGGTGCGATCATAGGCAATGGGTGTGAGCGCAAGGGACCTGCCATATCTAGAGTCTTTTCCACAAGCCGCCGTGCCTCCTCCATGCCTTCTTTCCCTATGTCAGCTGGATGGAGACCACAGGACATCTGAAGAATAGTGGGGCGGATGCATGGAAGAGAGCCGTCCTTACCACCGCTCATTTCTAGGACTTACATATCTGCCAGATCTAATATGCAAGTTGGAAATAACCATGCATTGTATTGTTCCTACTAGTAATCTCTCTCTATTATATCCTATAGTACTTGGGATACATATTTTGACAAACAATTACAAAGTTAAATAGTAGAGAAAAGCTTTTAACTTCACATTATTTTCAATACTGGGTCTATTTTATTTATCTTTTACCATAAGCCAGTAAATGCTGACAACTTTAATTACTAAGAACAACTCTCTGTCTTCAAGGGCAAATTACATTTGTACTACTGTTCACTTCCCCACTTATAGAGTCGATTTTAAAAAATCATTTTATTGTGGGCTTATACAGCTCTTATCACAATCCAAGCATACATACATTGTGTCAAGCACCTTTGTACACCAGTTGCCATCATCATCTCCAAAACATTTTCTTTCTACTTGAGCCCTTGGTATCAGCTCCTTATTTTTTCCCTGCCTTCCCCATTCTCCCTCCCCTACAAACCCTTTGTAATTTATAAAATATTATTATTTCATGTCTTACACTGACTGATGTCTCCCTTTACCCACTTTTCTGTTATTCATGCCCCAGGGAGTGGGGGGTTATATGTAGATCATTATGAGTGGTTCCCCCTTTCTCTTCCACCTTACCCTTACCCTTCTGGTATCGTGACTCTAATTATTGGCCCTCAGGGGTTTATATGTCCTGGATTCCCTGTGTTTCCAGCTCTTATCTGTACCAATGTACATTGTCTGGTCTAGCCGGATTTGTAAGGTAATTGGGATCATGATAGTGGGGAGAAGGAAGCATTAAAAAACTAGAGGGAAATTGTATGTTTTAATGGTGCTATACTGCACCATGACTGGCTCTTCTCTTCCTTGTGACCCTTCTGTAAGGGGGTGTTCAATTGTCTACAGATGGGTTTTGGGTCTCGACTCTTCACTCCTTATCACTCACAATGATATTTTTTTGTTTTGGGTCTTTGATGTCTGATACCTGATCCCATAAACACCTCATGATCAAACAGACTGGTGTGCTTCTTCCATGTGGGCTTTGTTCCTTCTCAGCTAGATGGCTGCTTGTCTATCTGAAAGCCTTTAAGACCCCAGAAGCTATATAATTTGATAGCAGGGCATGATCAGTTTTCTTCACCACATTTCTATGCATCCATTTTGTCTTCAAGGATCATATCGGCAACGTGAGCATCACAGAATGCCAGTTTAATAGAATAAAGTGTTTTTGCATTGAGGGAGTACACGAATAGAGGTCTAATGTCTTTCTGCTACCTTGATTTTTAACATAAATCTCTTTCTCTATCATTATATATAAATATAGATACATATATCCATGCCTGCATTTAGACCTCTATAAATGTCCTTTGCCTCCTAGTTCTTTCTTCTATTTCCTTTTAATTTCCTCTTGTGCCACTATCATGTTTGGCCTTCATTTGGGTTTCATTAATTCCTCTTGATTACATTGCCCTTGATCAAACCCTACCAGGCATCCTACACCCTCCTCACCATTGATTTTAGATCACTTGTTATTCCCTTGTCCCTGGGTTTGTTGACACTCACTTCCTTTCCCCACCTCCCCTTTTTCATGTCTCCCCAGAACCGAAAATTCCATTGTTTCCTCCTCCAGATTCTTTGTCATGCCTTTCTCATCTAGATAGACATACACAGACAATAATAAGCACAATAACACGGCAGAGCTAAAGAAAACTAGAATAGACTGCGAATATTCTCGCTGTCCTGGTTTTGTGGTAGCCAGGGCAGGCTAAACATTCGCTATATTAAGACCATGCATGTGTCCCCAGGCTGAGTTCTTTCCTTGAGCCTGGTTTTTTAAATGCTGGTGATAAGTCTGAACTAAAAAAATAACAAAAAAAAACAAGAATAGAAAACCCCAAAACAAACAAACAACAACAACCCAATCAAAGACAAAAAAAGAGAAAAGCCTATAAATAGTTCCAGGTCTGTTTGTTGACCTTTAGGAGTGTTTTCTGGTAGAGTATAATGGGGTGCCATGCCCTGGCTTCAAAGTCTATTTTTGGTATTCTCTGGTGACTTCATTGCTTTGCTCCCCTTACTACTCTCTTCCACGCCCTTAGCATTCCTCCCTGGTGTGTTGGGGTCTGATTGGGCACAATTCCCACACCGTGTCTCCAGTGTTGTTCCTCTTAGTGATATGGGTCAGTGAGGGACTTTAGTCTCATGGTGGGGCTAGCCCTATGGTTCTCTCTGTGCATTGGCTGCTCTGCACAGGAATATCATCCTTGGGGCTTCGGGGGCCAGGATGTGTTCCACTCTATCTCCTTTCCTCTTTGTTTGCTCCTGTGTGCTCTGTTCAGTTATGCCCCTCTCCATGAGCTGTAGCTTCATTGCTGTCCTCTGAAGTGCATTGTTCTGGGAAGGGTGGAGGGAGGATGCCCATGTAGTTGGGATTGGGGCTGGCCCTGCAGACCTCTCTATTGGTTCCTTGCTTCATGCCGGTATGTTGCATTCACATCTTGGCACACTGGGCTCAAGTCTGGCCCCTCTCTCCCTCTCCTGTGGAGATATAAACAACACCCTCCCATTGGTGGCTTAGTGCCCTGTTCTCCCGCTACCCACATCTTTTTTTCTGCTTCTTCTTCTTTCTTTCTTTGCCCCTCCTTTTTAGTTGGTTGTTGTATGTATCCCTGGATTGGCCTGAGCCAATCTTTTAAAGTATCTTCCCTATAACTCTGGAATTCCAAGGTAGACTCACTTAGTGGGCATGTCCCTGCTGAGGAATCCTTGGAGTCCCTGGATGATGCAAATGTTTATTATGCTCCAATGGTATTTGGAAAGTTGGAGGTTTGAGGATACCCAGAGCTATCTCAGAAGGGAGGTCTGGCGATTTACTTCAGATAAACAAACAAACAAACAAACAAATAAATAAAGTCAGCATTTGAAAAGTCTGTGGAGCACAGTTCTACTCTGGCACACAAGGGGGCGCTATGAGTCAGAACTGACTTGATAGCAACCAGTTTGAGGGACCCTTTACATGCAGCTGTGCTTAAGAAGTTAGTTGATGGATCGGTCCAGAGTTAGTCACCTGACATAGGAAGTCTTCTTGTCTCAAAGGATTCAAGAGGAAATGACCTAGTATAAATAATGCCAAATGTATTTAAAGGTATTGATTTTTTTCATGATCATGCCTCCTTTTTATTTCTGCCACAATGCATTGTGATGTTTAGAAATCCTTGCATTCACTGATCCATTAGATAGTCATTTAGCCAGCATCTGTCAGCATTCAGTCCCACATACGGTGCCAGGAGACAGGAATTCAAAGTCACACAGCATAACCTCTGTCTCCAAAGAGCTCAAATGCTAAACAGGAAGATGACACATTAACATTTTACTACAATACAATATGAGATTTACAAATTTCATGTGTAGTTTTATGCTTTTTAAAAATGTTATGAGGCAGCCAAGGGAGGGATTTTTATTCCCATTTTATATGTTTATATCACACTGAGGCCCAGCGGTGTAAGTTCCCCAGAGTCAAACAGCTGGTTAGTGGCTAAAACTAGGAGTAAAACTCGAAACTTTTCTATGCTAACCCAGGCCTTTTTCTGCCAAACCAACTGTCTTTTTAGTGATTATGCCTATTGCCTTAGCTAACTTTGAATAGCTGCTTTGGGTCCCAAAAGGAATTAAAATCATTTTTGATTCAATAAAAAAGCTGACTTTCCTAACTGCAAACTTAACCAAGTACTAGAATACTGCTATGCCTTGTGCATAGATCATTACCAATTAAAGTTTGTGGAAGCAGCTGATGATGCTAATCTTGCAGGAAGTTGTGTAGCAGCTACTCGGTGCTGGGTTTCATCTGTATGTCTACAAAAGTCGTCAGAGTTTCTTTAAGAAGAGCCCACAAGGGACTTTGAGTAGTACATCCTACAGAGTTTTGCATTTTCTTCACTCTTGTTGATACATCCCTGGTCTTGCTTTTAGAACAAAAACTGCCAGACTAAAGCCTACAAGTTGTGTGCAGTTCACCTCAATATTTATAACAAAAGCTTGTTGGAAACAGCCATGCTCTTCACTTACAACCGTCCCGTGGCTGCTGTCACCCCTTGTATGAAGCCACATTATTTGCAACATAGACTATATGTTATCAGAGCCTCAACTATGTACTGTCTGGCCCATTGAAAATAAGTTTGCCAGGATTTCCTGAATGTATGGCATGATACTAACGAGTGAGAGGCATTGCATACTTTCTCGTAAGCAACAACTATATTTATGTAGAAAATAACGAATGAACGACACCATGATGGGTTGGGACTGCCTGCTACAGGAGAAATCGGTTATATTGAGATAGGAGAGTGGTTGAGTATTCAAGATTTTGAAATAATCTTTCCAAAGGAGATGGATGTGATTGCATAGACTCCAAAGACCTTCCACTGAGGGCGAGGGAAAGTGTTTGCTTAGGATCCTGGTGAGGAGCAGATAGAAGGAACTAAGACCCCTTTGTTCTTTGCACTTGGCTTATCTTTGGCTCTGATGCTTGATGGGCTATCCCAGCTCTGGTCATTGTGATTATCAGAAAGACACACTGATTCTTGCTTCCTTGACCATTCCCTATTAAAGAGAATGTATTGATTTTCTTATAGTTTCTAAATGCTACGAGAGTCATGCGGTTGTTTTTATTTTATTCTAGCAATAGTCTTGGAGTGTGGGGGTTGGTTCCTAATTCTCTAGAGGAATGGGGATACAGGACTGGCATTGTGCAAAATGGGGTCACCAGGGCTCTGCCCGGCATCGTGCGCACTTTCTTTGATGCATAATTGCTTAGGTACAGCACGGTCCTGGTGGAGGACTTACTACATGCCAGGGAGATTACTAAGTACTCTATAGGCATAATCTCCTTTTAGTCACCCAATTCAGTGAGGTAAGGACTAGTATTGCTTCCATTTTACCAGTGAGGAAATTAATTTTTGAAAAAAATTGATTACAGAATGTCTTCGGCTGGGCTCGCTAGTGAAACAAAATCCATGAAGATTCTATATGTATAGATACAGAAAGGTCTATCTCACACAAATGACCACATCTTAGAGACTGGCAAACTCCATGACTGTGGGTCAGATGTCAAGCTGGAGGCATCTCCTGTAGCTTTAGGAGCTGATGAGTCTAAGATGGCAGGTCAGGTGGCAGCCTTCTGGCTCCAGAGAAGAATGAATCCAAGGTCAGCAGACAAGACGAGAAGCTGCTGAGGAGTCCCCGCATTGGAAGGCAATGTGATAGGCCACTGGTTTAAGGGAAAAACCAGAGGCCAGCTGAAGAATCAGATGCAGGACCAAAAGCAAACATACTGTGCCACGTGTCTTGGAAGGAGACGTGCTTGAAAGGAAACTCCCTTCTAATTGTTAGGCTGTTTGTTGAGCATTTCTTCGGGGAAGTGATTAGATTAGATTAGATTAGAGCTAGCCCAGGGGATGATTGCATCTTCGTTGCTAAACCACCAAGAATCCTGTGAAGCCAACTTGACACAAACCTTTAACTTTCACATCCAGCCATGCCATTTTGGTAAACTGATTCAGAAACTAAATGCTCACAAAGACTGTGCAGGTCTATCCCTGTGTGGCAGGGGAGAAGATGGGGAGAGCGCAGTGTAATGATTACTTTTTGCTATGTAACAAATTACTCTCAATTTGGTGGTATCGACAGCGTGGCTAGCGAAGGTTAATATGGCAGGTGGAGGGTATTAAAACCTCTTCTCCGGCTGTTGGCTCCCCTCATAGTGAGCAATTCAAGAGACAGGATGTGAGTGCAGCCAATTTCTTACGGCTTAGGCTCAGGAATTGTTACAGCACTGCTTCAAATGCACTCTAGTGATCATGGAGTCATGGAGTCCACCCCAGGGGGAGAGAACACAGAGTCAAAGAATTTGCAGCCATCTTGAATCTATTGTGAGGTTATCCAATACAGATCAGTTTAGAAAATATTTATTATATTATCACGTCTGGTGATTCACAATATATATTTGTCTATTAAAGACTATGAGAATTCCCAGAATGAGCAAGCCTCTGTCACAAATGTATTTAACCCATGTGTAGATTACAGCTCTTCATTGTCTACCACATTCTGTATGAAACGTGGTTCTAAAGAAGTGCTCTAAACTAGGATGAAGTTTCATGCTCTAAGATGCTCTTTACATGGTTAGTTATTTTGAAATTGCACACAGCTCAAGGTTAAGTATCCATTTTTAGAGAAATGGTTAGGTAAATAATATTTCTATAATAGGATGTTATAGAGCTATCAAAATATGTTTACAGAGTTTTCCCTTCTAAAATGATATTTACATAGTAAAATGCTTATGTTGAATTTTGGGTTGACTTGGTGTTCTGTTAACTTTTATTTTTAAATGATGGAAGATTAACATGCAGCTGCAATAAATAGCAGGGGGAGATTCTATACACCCTTCAGCCAGCACACCAATGATAACATTCTGCAAATAATAGTACAAAATCAAAATCAGGAAATTGGCATTCATGTAATCCCCTAGACTTATTAAGATTGTATCAGTTCTATGTGCACTCCTTTCTGTGGCTGTCCTAGTTGTTGTTGTTGTAGTTAGGTGACATTGAGTCTGTCTCAACTCAACAATGGAAAGAAACATGGGCCAATTGTTATTGTTTGAATCTATTGTTGCAGCCAGTGAGTCAATCCATTTTACTGAGAGCCTTTCTATTTTTCATTTCCCCTCATTCCCAGAATCATGTCCTTTCCCAGGGACTGGTCTCTCCTGCTAACATGGGCAAAGTGCATGGACTGAAGTCTTGACATCTTTGCTTTTAAAGAGCATTCTGGCTGTACTTCTTCCAAAAGATTTTTGTTTGTTCTTTTGGCAGTTTATGGTACTTCCAATATTCTTTCTTAATACCATAATTCAAATGCATCCATTCTTCTTCGCTACCTTTGTATTAGTCTGGGTACTTTTAGAGAAACCAATACAAAGAAATTCATTTATCAGAGAGAGTTTTACATAAAGGTTAAGTGTGAATCTAGAGAACATCCCAACCCAGTGCTTCCCAATCCCACAAGTCCAACATTAACCCATTTACACATATGCCTGGCATCAACCCATGAAGTCCTCCTCCATCTCACAAAACACACGCAGTGATGCCGACTGCAGGAGGAAAGCTGAATAAGTAAATGTGTAAGCATCTCAGCACTGGCAGGGGTCTCCACATGGACGCTCCAGCACCCAGTGTTGCATCAGAGTAGGTCCTTGTGGCTTCTCCTTGGGGACATGTTACAGGAAGTCAGCCTTGCAAGCTGAAGCAGGGAACTGCTAAGGCAGCTGCACCCTGGTGTGACCATCACAAATCAATAGATTGAAGAACTAGAAAAGCGAGGCTCACTGAGCCAATTACCACCCCCCCAACCCTTCAATTAATCTCACATGTGTTTATCGGCCAGGTTGGCACAATAAACTAACTACCTCAGCCTTCTTTATTCAATGTCCAACTTTTACATTCATATGAGGCTGATTGAAAATACCGTAACTTGGACTAGGTGTATCTAGGTCCTCAAAGTAATATCCTTGCTTATCAATACTTTCAAGAAGTCTTGTCCAGTAGATTGTCCCAGTGCAGTGAGTTTTTGATCGCTTGAGTGCTGCTTTGTTGAGCATGAATTGTGGAGCCAAGCAAGACAAAACATCAACAACTTCAATCTTTTCTACATTTAGCATGATGTTTGCCAAGGGAGGATTTTATTATTAGTATTAATATTTATTATTATTATTATTTTACACATTGCGTTGTTATCCACACTGAAGCCTTCAAGCCTTTATCTTCATCAGTAAGTGCTTCAAGTCCTGCTTGCTTTCAGCAAGCAAGGTTGAGTCGTCTGCAGATCACAGGTTGTTAAAGTTTTCCTCCAATCCTCATGCTGCATGTTCCTTTATATAATCCAGTTTCTCTAGTTATTTGCACAGCATACAGATTTAATAAGTACAGTAAGAGGATCAAACTCTGACACCTACCTTTCCTGATTTTAAAACATGCAGTATTCCCCTGTTCTGTTCATTCAACTGCCTCTTGATGCATGTACAGATTCTGCATGAGTACCATGAAATATTCTGGAATTCCCAATCTTCTCAAGGATATCCATAGTTTGTTATAATCCACACAGATGAGTGCCTTTGTACAGTAATGAAACACAAATAAGCATCTTTTTGGTATTCTCTGCCATCAGCCAAGATCCATCCATTTCCTTTGTTCCTCATCCACTCCTGAATCCGGCCCGATCAGCTGGCAGCTCCCTGTCCATGTACCGCGGCAACCATTGTTGGATGATCCTCAGAAAAGTATTGCTTGCGTGTGATATTGTTCTGTCATTTATGCATTATGTTGCGCCACATTTCTTTGGAAGGGTTACAAATATCGGTTTCTTCTAGTGACGTAGCTGCCTTTGAGATTTCTTGGCATGGACAAGTGAGGGCCTCATCACCTTCTTGAAACATTTCAGTTGGTATTGCATTAATCCTGAAGCCACTGCCGCTTGAACCTCTCCCTTCAGCACTCTCGGTTCTTCTTCACATTCTACCTCTTACTCTTCTGTCACAAGGAAACTTCCTGCTACATCAGACAAACATAGGCACTTCTCTGTGCTGCCACCCCCAAACTGTGTGCCAGCAACCATTGATGTGTTTCACATATCCAGAATCTTCACATTTCAGGAATGCTATCTAAATACATGCAAGTATGTCAAATGGTTTGTTTTTCACTCAGCACAATTCTTCTGGAATTTCCATCAGTATTAAAAATATCAGTAGAGTCGCCTTGAGTAGACAGGTTTCCATGGAGTTTCCAGAGAGAGACTAAGAATAAAGAGCTACTTCTGAAAACCAGCCAGTAAAACCCTTAGGGATTATAACAGAGTATTGTCTGATGTAGTCCTACATTGGCAGCCATTCAAAGAACAAGTGACTACAATAGTAGATTGTAACATAATGACAGCCATGAACTTCAGGCATGTTTCCTTGTACTTTACATGAGATTGCCATGAGCTGGAGCGACTTGGTAGAAATTATAGCAATCTTCTCGAGATGCCGCCACATCATTGCATGTGTAACCAGCTGTGTTTAAGTGTTTGACTGCTAACTGAAACATTGGAGTTTGAACCCATCAATCACTCTGCGGAATCAATGAGACTGTCTACTCTATGAAGAATACAGCTTTAGAAATAGAATAGGGCAGTTCTAATCCATCTGATACGGTCCCTCTGATTTGGAATGAACTCCGTAGCAATTGGTGTAGATTTTCCCCAGGCTGTGTAACCACTTAGCTGCTGATGGACATTTGTATTGTCTCCAGATTTTTGTTGAACACGAAGGAAACTGCTATGAACATATGCATATTGGTTTTTGTATGAATATCAGTTTTCATTTTTTTAGGAAAGATGGTCCCAAGTGCAATTGCTGGGTCAAATTGTCATACTTTAAAGAAAAGGAAAGGTGGAATTGCCGTGGAAACTATTGAAAAAATATAGAAAAGACCAAAATGAGTAAATCCAAAATATTAACAATTGTTACTGCTTGCTCATAGAATTGTGAATAATTAAAAAACGATTTTTTACTCTCTCTAGTTTCCAAAATTTCCCTAAGGAATGTATTATAACTTTTTTAACTAGGGAAAAAATACTAGTACAAACAGTAAAGAAATGGAGACAAAAAAGGAAGAAAAATACTGAAATAATTTAAGTAATAGTGAATTAAAATGTTCATTAAAATCTTATTTATAGTTTTAAAATATTTTAAATTTTTTAATTAATGTACATTTATTGCTTTTAAAATTAAGGAAACATGGTATCTGTTTTATATCTTGAAGTTTTTCTTGTATGGTCCTGTCAGCTAAGCACAGTACTGCTAACTAAAAGGTCAATGATTCAAATCCACCAGTTGCCCAGCAGGACAAAATCTAGCTATCTGCTTGTGTAAAGATTTACAGTCTCAGACCGGAACATGCACACAGGTATAGATAAGAGATGGGAGCTCACAGCACACAGAATCCAGGAACAGGAGTGGGAATAGTGATACCAGAAGGGTAGGGGGAGGAGGGAGAGAGGATGGGAGAAAGGGGGAACCAATCATAATGATGGACATTTAACCATACACCCCTCTACAGGGAGAAGAACCATACACCCCTCTACCTGGGGGAAGGGAGACAGCGGTCAGTGTGAGAGGTGAAAATATTAACAATGTACAATCTGTCAGGGGTTATGAAGTGGGGGAGGGAAGGGGAAGGGAAAGAGGAGCTGATACCAAGGGCTCAACAGAAAGTAAATGTCTAGAAAAGAATGAAGGCAACATATGTACAAACATGACTGATTCAACCAATGTATGGACTGTGATAAGAGTTGTATGAGCCCCCAATAAAAGGATTAAAAAAAGATTTACAGTCTTGGAAACAGTATATAGGAATATAGGATAGCTATGTGTCACAGTTGACTCATGGCAGTGGTTCGGGGATTTTTTTAATTCAGATATATCAGTCTCCACATTTTTCTAATGCTGTAAAGCACATTGTGTAAAGCACATTTATACATTTATTGTCCTCATCATTCTCAAAACATTTGCTTTCTACTTGAGCCCTTGGTATCAGCTCCTCATTTTTCCCCATCACTCCCCACTTCCCCTCCCTCATGAACCCTTGATAATTTATAAATTATTATTTTGTCATATCTTACACTGTCCGACATTGGCCTTTACCCACTTTTCTATTGTCTAACCCCCAGGGAGGAGGTTATATGTAGATCCTTGTAATCAGTTGCCCCTTTCCACCCCACCCTCCTTCCACCCTCCCAGTATTGCCACTCTCACCACTGGTCCTGAAGGGATCATCCGCCCCTGGATTCCCTGTGTTTCCAGTTCCTATCTGTACCAGTGCACATCCTCTGCTATAGCCAGATTTGTAAGGTAGAATTGAGATCATGATAGTGGGAGGGAGAGAGAGGGAAGCATTTAAAAACTAGAGGAAATTTGTATGTTTCGTTGTTGCTACACTGCACCCTGACTGGCTCATCTCCTCCCCATAGGGGATGTCCAATTGCCTACAGATTGGCTTTGGATCTCCACTCTGCACTCTTCCTCATTCACAATGATCTGATTTTTTGTTCTGATGATGCCTGATACCTGATCCCTTAGACACCCCGTGATCGCACAGGCTGGAGTACTTCTTCCATGTGGGCTTTGTTGCTTCTGAGATAGATGGCCACTTTTTTACCCTCAAGCCTTTAAGCCTCAAGCCTTTGATAGCCATACACCATCAGCTTTCTTCACCACTTTTGCTTATGCACCCATTTGTCTTCAGCGATAAAACACATATTTATTGTGTCTTAAATAATATGTGTTCTACTAACTTCCAACTTAAATAAGTAAATAGAATTCATTCAACATGCTTTAAGTTAAAAAGTCATTGAACAGGGCGTTCTCTTTTTAGGAAAAAAAGTTAACTTTTGAGAATGCAGTCATTGAAGGAATTTACAGGTATTGATTTGTTAAGTCTCACCCGAGGCTTCCAAGCCCACTTCTCCTTTGGAATGAATGCAGGAGCTGAGCAGTGTATTGAAGAGACAAAGAGAGCTAAGTGGCTTTAGCACGGGCACAAGAAAATCAATAATTCTGAATTTCTAAGTTTCAATTCCCATGCTCATGCTCCGATTGCCTGGCCTTTAGGAGAAGGTAAAAGAAGCCTGAACCCCCATATAATACCAATGCTACTTTTAAATGGTTTAGTTTCTATTTTCATCCTATAATTAGCCCCTCAACGGAGAGAACATCATTACTGTTGAACCCTCATTGGACCCAGTGGTACAGTGGAGCTGAGGAGATGGGGTGAATTATCTCATCAAGGCAAACTCTGCTACATCAATCCTGTAAGTGGCAATTCAGTACCCTTTCCAAAATGGGCAGTATTTCTTCTATTGTATGACTCTAGAGCCCAATGTGTAATCCCAATGTGTAAAATGTTATCCTCATTTAGACATGAAGTATTCCTTCTTACTGCCTTTCCCACAAAGTAGTTCAAGTAAGGGAACAAACGGCTGATGTTTGTGGAAAACTTTTAGTTGGCAGAGGCTAAAGTTAATCATACTGATGAGTAAGTGTCTTCCCAAATTCTGAATCCCATTTCAAATGCGCGACCCCAAGGAACATGACATTGATGGATCACTGTGAATGTTGGAAATGCCAAATTGGTGGCGCATCCAGTCCAATCAATTTGTCTTTGTTCTCTTTCTCACAGTGTCCTTGCAGCCGTGCCAGACAGTGCACCAGGCACTGGGGACCAAAGCATGAGTAAACATAGTAGCTAAAGGAAAACTCAGCCTGCATGCTTCTTGTTTCCTCAGCCCCAGTGTACCAGGCCCTTTCATACCACAGGCTGGCTATTCCTCTGGGAATGATTTCTCCTGCATTTTCAGATCTGGACTTTTTTTCCCCCCTCTTTTTTTTTTTTAAGAGACTTATCAGCAGTGTAATCCCGAGTGTGGCTAGTCCTGGAATGGAATGTTTGATATACACCTAAGCCAATTGTGGTACAATGAAGTATGGATTGTCTATCCATATTCTTTGTCATGGCCCACAAAATGACTCAGTGGGTTTAGGCAATTAGGGTGTATAGGACTCTCGTGTGCAGATTGGTTAGTTTTGTGATCCCATTGGGTTTTAAATGTGCCACCTGAGAAGCAGGAATGAGGAGTCTAACCACCACCAAGAAAGAAGAGGCTGAGAGAAGCCTGCCCTTTGGAACCCGAGATTGCTGCCATCAACCTCTTCAATCCAGGAGTCAGAGGGCGGTGATGCTGAAGCTGGAGCAGTGAAGGGGTGGAGAAATGGCGCCATCGGAGGCACCAGAACCAAAAGAAGACAGAGAGGAGTGGTAGGCTACCCAGCCCCCAGAGTGAGGAAAGCAGAGTGCATTCAGGCAGGAGACTCACTGGCAGAGTAGGTTCCTCCAGGCACTTAACATGGGGATCTGGAGTTGCCAACCCATAGAGCTGGAAACTGTGGGCTGAGGTTTAGGGTGGAATGGTATGCTCTTTGGACATTTGTTGGCAGCATTGAAGACATTTTGTATTTCTTGCCCAAGCATGGTAGAGGCCAAGGGGTCATGTGGATAAAAGGCCAAAGATCAGAGAAACTTGTCTGTGGGCCCAGCTGAGAAAAAAGGTGCTGCTGACCAGAACAATTGTTTCTTGAGTATTTCTGATCCTGCTCTGTACCCTATTAAGTATCTAATAATTCTTACCATTCTGAGTGTGGCCCATGAGTTCTGTGTGACCACCGAAATGCATTACGAAAGCCAGCAGAAACGGGAGAAAGGCCTCAGGAGGAATACTCGAAGTAAGTGTTGTAAAGAAAGTTAATAGGCTAGGCACGTCTGATCCCCCTAGCAGGAATCAACTTGGGCCAAGGCATGTGACTCACCTTTCCCTTGTGTAGTCAGAGGAACTCGTGTATCTCCCCATAGCCTTCTTACACCAAAGAATGCAACACACTGCTTTGAGCAGTGATTGATTCAGTACTCCAGATAAATACCCATTGGAGTCCCTGAGAAGCAGCAAGAGTGTCATGGGAATCGGAAGAGGATCTTTCTTTCCCATTAAAAGTAAGAGAAACAAACAACAACAACAACAACGAAAGGAGGCAAAGCTGGATCTGTGGCCATTGTCTTTTGAGCAGTGGGGTAGAGACTGTAGTTACAGAGGGCGTGGTTGAGAAACAGCTAACCACTGCCCGTTGATATCTTTTGTGCTTTGGGTCAAGCATTTAGGTGAAGAATCCCTGGCTGTTTTGTTTGTTAATATTTCTTGGTAGTGGTGTTTCTTTTTCACAAGCCTCTTTTACTTAGGATTTCCCTTGTTTAAACAGTCCTGACTACTATACAGTGAGACAAAGAGACTACAGAGCAGATATGTAGGCAAAGTCAAGCACGAGTTCAGAGGAGGGAAGAATTCTTCGTGCTGGGAGTATGGAGAGGAGGCTGCATATGAAGGGAAGAGGATAATAGGAGACTTTCACTTAGGGACCAGCCACATCTGAAATAATCCAAATGTTTTAATGAGATCTATTTTAAGAATGAGGAGTCCTGGTGGTTTAGTGGTTATGCTGTGGTGCACAAGGTCAGTAGTTGGAAACCAGCCCCTCATCAGGAGAAACTTGAAGTTCCCTGCTTCCATAAAGAGTCAATAGTCTTGGAAATACACGGGGGCAGGTCTATCCTGTCCTATAGGGTCCCCATGAGTCAGAATTGACCTTATGGCCGTGAGTTTGGTTTTTATGGTTTAAGTAGAAAATTTCCACATTTTTAGTAGCTGACCAACAAAGTGCCAACCAAATGGAATCAAATGAAAATCAGATTCTGTTGATATTCGACCTGAGGCATGAAAACCCATCATTCTCAAATCTACATGAAGCACCTGGTATGTTTGGAGCTCAAATATCACCAAAAAAGTGATGTTTTCATAGAGACTATCCCCCAACCCCAAATTCATTTCTGTTTTGCCACAATTTTTCTTTTTTTTTGATTGTTTTATTAGGGGCTCATCCAACTCTTATCACAATCCATACATACATCAATTGTGTAAAGCACATCTGTACATTCATTGCCCTCATCATTCTCAAAGCATTTGCTTAAGCCTTGGCATCAGGTCCTCATTTTTCCCCTCCCTCCCCGCTCCCCCCTCCCTCATGAACCCTTGATAATTTATAAATTATTATTTTGTCATATCTTGCCCTGTCATATGTTTCCCTTCACCCGCTTCTCTGTTGTCTGTCCCCCAGGGAGGGGGTCACATGTAGATCCTTGTAATCGGTTCCCCCTTTCCAACCCACCCTCCCTTCACCCTCTCAGTATCACCACTCACGCCACTGGTCCTAAAGGGATCATCCGACCTGGATTCCCTGTGTTTCCTATCTGTACCAGTGTACATCCTCTGTTCTAGCCAGATTTTTAAGGTAGAATTGGGATCATGATAGTGGGGGAGGAGGAAGCATTTAGGAACTAGAGAAAAGTTGTATGTTTTATTGTTGCTACATCACACCCTGACTGACTCGTCTCCTCCCTGACACCCTTCTGTAAGGAGATGTCCAGTGGCCTACAAATGGGTTTTGGGTCTCCACTCTGCACCCCACCCCCCATTCACTGTGATATCATTTTTTGTTCTGATGATGCCTGATCCCTGATCCCTTTGACACCTCATCATTTCACAGGCTGGTGTGCTTCTTCCATGCGGGCTTTGTTGCTTCTGAGCTAGATAGTCATTTGTTTACCTTCAAGCCTTTAAGACCGCAGATGCTATATCTTTTGATAGCCAGGCACCATCAGCTTTTGTCACCACGTTTGCTTATGTACCCATTTGTCTTCAGCGATCATATCATGGAGGTGAGCACACAATGATATGATTTTTTGTTCTTTGATGCTTGATAACTGATCCCTTCGGTACTTCGTGACCACACAGGCTGGTGTGCTTCTTCCATGTGGGCTTCGTTGCTTCTGAGCTAGATGGCCGCTTGTTTAACTTCAAAACCCCAGACGCTATTTCTTTGATAGCTGAGCATCATCAGCTTTCTTCACCACATTTGCTTATCCACCTACTTTGTCTTCAGCAGTTGTGTCGAGAAGGTGAGCATCCTAGAATGCCAATTTAATAGAAGAAAGTATTCTTACATTAAGGAAGTACTTGAGTGGAGGCCAAATGCCCATCTGCTACCTTAATACTAAGCCTATAAATACATGCACATAGATCTATTTCCCCATCCTCTTATAAATATATTTTCATATGTACATGCCTTTATTTAGACCTCTACAAATGCCCTTTGCCTCCTGTCTCCTCTATTTTCTTTGACTTTCCTCTTGTTCCACTATCATGCTCAGTCTTCATTTGGGTTTCAGTAATTTCTCTTGGTTACATTACCCTTGATCACACCCTTCTAGGCCTCCTACACACTCCGTGCCATAGATTTGGATCACTTGTTGTTCCCTTGTCCCTGGGTTTGTTAACACCACTACCTTTCCCCTCACCTCCTCCTCTCCTATTTCCCCCCGGAATGTAGGTCCCGTTGTTTTCTCCTCCAGATTGTTCATCCAGCCTATCTTATTTAGAAAGACCAGCGGAGGTAATAACATGCACAAGAACAAGACAGAGCAAAACCAAGCAAGAATAAACAAATCAATGACAACAACAACAAAAAACTTTTCTGCTTTTCACCAAGCCAAGTGATGGATTGGGACTGCACACCTATCTATAACTCTAAGATGAGCCTATGATGGAAGCCTGTTTGAAGAAAACTACCCACCCCTCCCCTGGGTTATTTACATAAGTGGCAGTGAGAATGGCACCTGGAGTGATGAGGATGAAAACTTGGAGCTTTCCGACATAAGAGACAAGCCCACCTGGAAACACAGAAAAGGAAGCAGATCTGTGAGAGAGAGCAGACTTGAGCCTGATGGAGCCATTTAAACTTCTGGCCCAGTTTCCCCTGACCTAATCTTGAACTTTTGGTTACAGGAGCAGTTAAATATCTTGTAGTTCTGGAATATTGGCTCCTCAGTATCATCTTCATATATCAAGATTTTTGAAATGCCTATTGGTTTGGGGTACTGCAGTCTGTTCACAGGAAGTTTACTAGCTGTGGAAATATGTCTTTTATGCAGGAGAGAATCAGAGAATAAGATGAGGGTCTTTTCAGAGATCATAGACATTAGTGTGGACCAAAGACTTTTTGAAGTAAGTGGTAACTGAAATGTGAATTTATCAACAGCCCACACATTTAATCTGACCTTGAAATGTGTCAGCATAGCATGCCGGGGTCTTTTATTCAGAATAACACGGACAAACACATCTGCTCAAATAAATTAAAGTTCCTATCTCAAGTTCATTCCTCATGATAAATAGAAGGGATGGGGGGGGGGGGCGCACAAGAGAAATGGTGAATGGAAAATACATTGTAAGATTAATTATGTTATAATAACAGTAATAACACAATAGTGGTGGTAGCGGCAATTATGGTAGTGATGGTAGTAGGAGTATTAGTAGGAGAAGGAGTAGCTATAGTAGTAGCCTCAGCTCTGTTTTGTAGTGGTTGCAAGTTGGGCTGCAGTCCACAAAGTGAGCAGTTTGAAACCAGCAGTAGCTCCATGGGGAAAAGACTGGTCTTTCTACACTGACAAATCAGACACCCACTGGTGGTCGCTGTGGGTCAACATTGGCTTGAAGGCAGTGAGTCTGGGTTGGGAGCAATGGTAGTGGTACTACGGTGGTGTGGGTGGCAGGAGTCTTAAGAGTACATCTTTTTTCTTATTATTCATTTCGTACTAAATGCTAAGTGGTATATATGTATTTTTCTTATATAAATTTCTCACAATAATCCCTGGGACTGGACATGAGTTTTTTTAATCTTGGCATAAGGAATATGAGTCAGAGAGAGGTAATTGGGCTAAAACCACAGAACCCAGATGTAAACTCACTTCTTGTATTTGCCCAGTTTTTATTTTAAAAAAGTTATTTTTAAAAGTGAATATAAAAGTACAATGACTTTTTCCAGGTTGAAAGTCAAGTTGAAATACACCTGATTTTTTTTAATCCCTTAAATACTACGTCTGAATTGACAATTGACCCGGCCAGTTAACAGGGCCCTGCAGACCCAGGAAGGTCCTGTGAATGGGAAGGTGCTGGTGAAAAGCAGGTCTGTCTCCTTCTGAGAACGAGCTTCTACTTTTAATTCCTTGAAGGTAATATATGTGTTATGCAAAAGAAATCAGAATTCAAACACAAAGACAAATAGTGCATCTCTCTTTTTCCCTTAAAATTTGAATGCTCTCTGGGGTGGGGTGATTTTTCTTTTACTTGGTAAAAGGAAAATGGTGTTTGGGAAGCACCGCTTACCAGGCCATGTTTGTAAAACATAATTGAATTACAGATGTTTGACTGGAGTTTAGATCTCATGCTTAATCAGCTTAAAAATCATTTTATTGGGGGCTCATACAGCTCTTATCACAATACATACACACATCATGTGTCAAGCACATGTGTATACTTGTTACCATTCTCATTTTCAAAATATTTTCTTTCTAATTCAGTCCTTGGTATCAGCTCCTCATTTTTTCCCTCTCTCCTCCATCCTGCCTCCCTCACCAACCCTTTATAATGTATACATTTTTTTTCATGTCTTACACTGACTGATTTCTCCCTTCACCCACTTTTCTGTTGTCTGTCCCCCTGGGAGGGGTTTATCTATAGATCCTTTTGATTGGTTCCGCCCTTCTCCCCCCACCTTCCTCTTATCTTCCTGGTATCACTATTGTCATTATTGGTCCTGAGGGGTTTATCTGTCCTGCATTCCCTGTGTTTCCAGCTCTCATCTGTACCCATGCACGTGCTTTTGTCCAACCAGACTTGTAAGGTGGAATTGGGATCATGATAGTCGGGGGAAGAGGCATTAAAGAACTAGAGGAGAGTTGTATACTACACCCTGACTGGTTTGTCTCTTCCTTGTGACCCTTCTGTAAGGGGATGTCCAATTGTCAACAGATGATTTTTGGCTCTCCACCCTGAACCCCACCTCGTTCACATTGATATGATTTTTTTCTGGGTCTTCGATGCCTCACACCTGATCCCATCAACACCTCATAATCACACAGGCTGGTGTACTTCTTTCATGTGGACTTTTTTGCTTCTCAGTTAGATGGTCGCTTGTTTTTCTGCAAGCATTTAATACCCCAGATGCTATGTCTTTTGATAGCCAGGCACCATCAGCTTTCTTCACCACATTTATTATGCACCCATTTTTTCTTCAGCAATTGTGTCGTGAAGGTGAGCCTCATGGAATGCCAGGTCAGCTTTTTTAACCAAACACTGCTTTTAAGTTCTGAGTCCAGTTACAGGGTGTGACAAGTAAAACAAGAGACTTTATTGCATTATATTTGCAAATGCTTAACTATTCCGGAGTTGTCTCTTAGAATAAGTTTTTAGTGCTAAGTGTCAGTAATAACACTTGAATCTGAAAATCTGTTTCACCTATTTCACTTGAGACTAGTGGTGGTTGGATTTTCATGTTGGCAAAAATCCCCCTCCTGACCCTCTGAATATATGTACCCTATCTCCACAATGTGGAAAACATGGTCAATAAGACTACCTCCTTGTCATCCAACATGTCAAGGAAATACAATAGGAGAAAATACTTCAGGTAAGAGCAGAGACAGAGACTGAAACGTACATACCTTGACAGCTCCCCAATTTATTGATTATGTGTCAGTTTGATCAATATACTTAGCTTCCCTTGTGCAGAATGGAAGAGATAATAGTACTTATGGGGAGTGGTGTCTAGGGGATGAAACTGTGCAGCACATCTTGAGTGATTGTTGAACGATAGTTGCTATCATCAATATCCTCGTCATCATTTACATTTCAAAAAGAGAGACAACAAATGTTCAGCTCATCACGTAAGCACAAGATTTTCCTCCTGCTTTTTCTGAGGCACCTGAAGGTCAGAGCCAATGAGTGACTTCAAAACCCATGGCCATGAAGTTGACCTTGATTTATAGTTACCCTATGTTGGAATCTCAAGACCTTGAATCTTCATGGGAGTGGACAGCCTAATCTTTCTCTCACCGGACAGCTGGTAGGTTTCAGTTACGGAGCTTTGGGTGGGTTAGCAGCCCAATGCCAACCCCATGGTGCCACCAGGGCTCCTTCACTGATGAAACTGTTGTTGGTTGTCATCAAGTCCATTCTGACTCATGGCAACCACATACAACAGAACAAATGTTGCCTAGCGTGCCATCTTCATGGCAGTTGACATGGTTGAGTTCACTATAGCTATTACGTGATGTGTTGCAAACTATATAATCTTATAGAACTCTCTCAGAAAATATTCTGTCATGATCCCTAAGGTTTCCCCTGGCTAGTATTCCCCTGCCCAGCCTTTCTTAGTCTTCAAGCTCCACTGAAGCTTGTTTAGCCTGGGGACCTTGCTGGTGTTTGAAACACTGTGGCACAGCTTCCGGCACCCGAGCAGATGCATGCCACCACAGTCCAGCAAACTGACAAGAGTGGAAATCACTGGACCCGAGTGGGGGCTGGGCCCCAGAAAGGCCAGATTCAATGATGAACTGCAGAATTCAAAAGGTGTAGCTGTGGGAACAGAGACTCCCATTTGACCGAATGAAGAGAACTGCTGGGTCAATGGAAACCACCACCGAGAAAGGCGCCCTTTTTTGGGCACGCTATGAATTGGCGCATCCTTGTCAGTGTTCCAGTGCGGAGTTCAAGCTACCAAAATACACAAAATGCACACTAATTCTGTTGAAAGCACATCAAGTACACGTAGTGAGTACACAAATAATTCTTTGGGTACAGTGCCCAGAAAAGAATTGAAAAGCCAATAACTTTTAATTTTTTTAAGAGTTAATTGGTAGAATGGAAGAGGAAAAATCCTTGCTCGTTAGACAGAGTTCTCTGCAGCCTCTGATAACAGACCCACTCCCTGAGTGAGACAGCATGGAGGGCAAGCGGCCGTGGAGTAGATTCCAATATGGCTGCACTACAGCTCAGCAGCACTGCCTGATATCCCCGAATACAGCAGAAGACCTGGATTTTAAACAATTTTCCCAGCTACCTCTGATGTGTGGCCAGGTGTGAGGGCCCTGGTTACATGGAAAGAGCCTCCTGCCTTTGGAACAAAATTAACCTGGATCACACACACAATCTCCCAGCCCGATGGCTTCAGACAGCCCATCCACCTTCTCAAAGTCTTGGTCTCGTCATCCTGTGGAACAAGGTAATAGTAACGCTAACATGTGTTGGGTGGGACAATGGTGATTCAATGGCACATGTCTTGCCTTTGGTGCCTTCCACGGTGGACACGCAGGTTGGATTCCCAGCCAGTGTACTTCCAGTGTAGTGGCAGACCAGGTTTCCTCAATTCTCTGAGCCTAAGAGAGACTGCAGATTGCCTTTCCCAAACCCTGTGGATCACAATAATCCTGCCTCCAATGGATGGATCCTGGTGAGAGTTGGGGCCATGAAACAGCTTGGTCTCCTGTGCATGGGATCACCGTGAGTCAAGGCCGACTCAGTGGGCGTGAACAGTAACACCTATTGGGACCCGCCACCTTCTAGGCATTGTGCTAATTGCTTATGGTACATTAAGCCATTTAAATCTCACAGTCACTTTTATTTGTAAAGTGAGGGAAATAAGGGAAAGACTCGGTGATTTCTGGGAATTCCGGCAGCTGGTGAGTAGCAGCGTTCAATGAGAGTGCAGAGGTTTCTGAGACCACCGCTCTTCCTCTTCTCCCCACCACATGCTCCTGTCGGTGTCTGCGCTTAGCGTGTCCGTGTGACAGCGCTGACAGATAGAACTTACCCAATAAATTAGAATCACTGTCATTAGTATCCGATATCTCCGTTATTATTTGGGACAAACCCGGAATTGGAGTCTGGGTTTTGTTGCTGGCTGCCAGGGACTGGCTTAATGGCTCTATCAAAGACCAAAGTGTTTTGTTTTGTTTTTAAACTCTCTGAAATGAAGGCCACTATGCTTCCAAACATGCAGCAGGTGCATCAGTTTTTCCGCAAATTGACACTAACTCTGGCCAAAAGGCAATAACAGAACAGCTTGTTAAAATCTAAGGTTTTCTCATTCAAGAATCCCAAGTTCAAATGCAGACTCTACCCACTGGTCGATGTGCGTCTGGCCAAGACACTTAACCCTTCTGTGCCTGTTCCTCGTGTGCAAAGTAGGATGGATGATTTCTCCCTCAGAATGTGATTGCAAAAGATAAAGTATCATCCTTCTGTCAAATAACCAGAACTGCACCTGACATGCTAAGGACTCAGTAAGTGGTGATTAATATTCTTATTCTCTCTCAGGAAAGGTCTTTGCCCTCTGTGGCTGAACAGATGGGTCAAAGTGGGATCAGAGCCACTTAAGTGTTCCTAGCATGGTTTCCATTCAAGAACCACAGAAGATCTGAAACACAGTTTGCATCCCTTTAGGTTAGTCATCAGCCCCCTGCCCTTAGGAAAACAGCGTTCCGCAGGATGGCAACGCAGACACCTGCCCTCCTTCCTCCCCAGAGGGCTA
Source organism: Tenrec ecaudatus (assembly GCF_050624435.1). Taxonomy (NCBI): domain Eukaryota; kingdom Metazoa; phylum Chordata; class Mammalia; order Afrosoricida; family Tenrecidae; genus Tenrec; species Tenrec ecaudatus. The sequence goes on along the minus strand of NC_134531.1, from coordinate 155,120,558 downwards.
CATTTGCCTTGAAAGTATGATGAGGGTGTGCAGCTTTCCCAGAAAGTCAACCTTCCCTGTCTGACTGGGGTTGGACAAGATCCTCGCCGTGTTCCTGAATAACAACCATTAGTGTTTAACTGTGTGGAAGTCTCGTATGCTCATTGACCACAAATGCTCCACAGAGACGCTGCAGCAGGAGCTGTGCTTGAACTGGACCAGATAAAGAAAGGGATGAACAACTGACAGGATGTGAGGCCCTGAGCTGCTACAACCCAGTGTGCTTGGCTTTTTCATTTTTAATTTTTATAACTTGAGTCATAAGCCTATTGGTTAACAATTTAGTAATAACAGCAACCATTTATTGGTAACTTGCTGTATGCCAGGAACCACAGGAAATCATTTATCATCATCATTGCACTCTGAATTATGTACTATTATTATCTCCAGTGGAAAGACTGGCAAACTGAAATAGAAGCTAAATAATATATCTTCGATTGTAAGGCAAAACTGTGACAGCGCCAAGAACTAATTCGAGGATGTTTCACTCTCAGCTATAAAACACTAGCTGTAGCTTTCTCGGAAAAATTTCTAATACATATTTCAAAATGTTCTTTAGCCTAAACTCTGACTTCTTATCACACTCAGAGACACCTTTTTTTCTCCTACCAGAACAACTCTTGTGTTTATCAGGAAAGTCAATGAATTGATGGCAGTGGCATAACAAACATTTGCTTTATAACCAAGTCTTGCCAAAACATGTCTATTCAGTTACCTATAGTGCCAATATTGAAGAAGATATAATTTCTCTGCACAGACAAACTAATGGGGAGAGCTGAGCAATTACCTGCAAAACACAATCGATGCCAGCAAGCAATAAGAATCATTTAAACCAATAAACTCTTTTCCCTCAACTGCAAGGTTCGATACAGAGTTTTGTTTCTTGTTTTGTTTTGTTTTCCATTGGCCTGACATCTCCAAATAATTGTCCCATCTGTCCATTTCACTTTGCCTGACTAATCACAGCCAGAGGGGAATTAGAAGTCATAAGTCAGACATGCAGGGAAAACTAATGTGCGGAGGCTGGGAAGAGAAACGGTCGTCTGTTTTCCTTCCCTGCAGCTGGGCCAGGGATCTGGAAGGAAATTATAAGCACAAATTGCCCCAGAGAGGTAGCCAGAGTTAGGAACTGGGAAGCAAGGGAAGGATTTGGTAGATGTCTGTTGGCGGGAGGGTTGGCTACTGGGATTGAATATATTTTTGCAATGGGATAGAGGAGAAGGGACTATAACCTAGCCAGAGCTGAAAAGTGAGGAGACAGGAAATAAAACCAGAACACCTGTAGCAAACTTTCCCTGAACCATTTATTCTGAGCTAGGTCCTTGGCTATGCATTTTGTAAATTTTAACTATTTTGATATGCCAAAGAACTCCATTTTAGAGATAATGACATTGCGGCACTGAGAGAAGAGGCAACCTTTCAAACCCACACAGTTATAAATGGTAGAGCAAAAATTTTAATCAAAGTGTATTTTAAGAGTCCTTGCTCTTGACCTCTGCACCCGACTGCCCTAACCCAAGGGTGCTGACCAGAGGTAGAAGCAGAATCCCCATCTTGAAAAAGTAGGTGAATGCAATTTATAAAAATATATCAACTCTTTATTCCTTACCAATTATTTTGCATCAACAATGTTGGGAGGTGAAAAGCAAATTATATTCTCAATCTATAGAAATATTAAGTAATGCATGGGAGGCCACAGAGCTAGTGAGTGGGTTAGTAGAGAATTTGAACCCTGGACTCTGGGTTCCAAAGACTGGGCTCTTGTAATTCCTAGGCAGCCCCCTTTTTATCCTGCTAGTAACTAAAGCAGTGAGCGCTGACTCATAAACTACAGTCCACAAAATGCCCTGTTTCTAAGGGTATTCAGTGACAAATAAAAACAGGTTTCTAAAAATGATGGACTGAACACAATCAGAGTTCCAAAATCTTAGACTTCTCCCAGCATCAAATCTGCTAATGTCTATGGTAATTATCTAAGAGAAGGATATTGTAAGGAGAATGCTCATAATTATTTGACGATTGAACCATTTTTTTCTCAAATAAAGGTTGGACAATACTTTAAAGTGCATCAACGACAGATGATGACTTTACTCTTAGACCCTCAATTCTACATTGCCAGACAGAGATTTTCTGAAAACCTAGCATCCACACACTCTTTGTTGCCTGGTACCCTGGTCTTTTATAGACAGAAATATCAGTTGAAGAAATAAGTAGGTACCTATATCTCTGTCACTCTCTTATTTCCGCTTAAGGACTCTTCTCCCAATTTCTATCCTAAGACCACTTATGTTATCCTTGCCTTCTGAGTTGCAACAAGTCACACTGAGATAGCTTCTTTTCCTTTCCTCCATTCAAGCTTATCTGGATTCTTACTGTATCAGTGACATGATAAAATATTAATAGAAGATAATGGCTTTATTAGTTAACCATTTTATTTACGGACGCATGAAATGGGAAAATCCATACAGAGGAATGAATGCCTCTTAAATGCTGGGATTTTAAGTATGGTGATTGGCTGGTGCCTTCAATGAGTGGGTAGTTGGATCTTTGGGTACTGAAGTATAGACCATAACCCACTCCAACTAAGATAAAGATAGTATGAGAAGGCAAAATCATCAGGGTTTATATAGGGGTTAAATTATGTCTAGTAAATGCTGATGGGTTGATGAGACCACAAGAGAACTCTAGGGAAAACGTTTAGATAGATGTATGATCAATGTAAACTTGGAGAGCCATAGTGCCATTTCAAAGTCCAAGTAATCAATCTACAACAATATTTTATTTTTAAATGTATTTGCTTTGTAATATCCAAAATTACATATCAGTAAATAATATTGAAGTTATTGAATTATATTGAAATCTCCAAATTGCATAACAGTAAGATAGTATTGGTGTTGATTGGTAAGAACAATGAACACATTTGACAACTAACTGAAAGGTTGGTGGTTCAAGACAACCGTGGACGACAAGACTAGAAATCTACTTCCAGAGAATCAGCCATGGAGCACACTAACCCATTCATACGCAGGGTCACCATGAGCTGGAGTCATCTAACAACAACTGGTTTAACATGACTATCAGCTTTCATAAGAGGGTGCAGCCTTGAATAAAATAGCATCAGATGGCCATGGATTGAAGTAGAAGGAATGGCCTAAGCTGTCTAGGAAACCTATGTGGGGCTTTCTTGATGGGATTTTTGGTCACTACCTTGCTGAAAATGGACCTACGGAAGCAAAGGTTTGTTGATTCCATGCCTACCAATGGAATAGTTGAGACTTCTCAATCTTTCAGCTCATCTATTCATCCACCAATTCAGTATTTCCTGAGTTTCCACTCCAAGGTGGGCATTGGGTTTGGTGCCAGAGGTACAGTGGCTAGAAATAGACAAAATCATTGCTCTCAAGAGATACATCTCAGTGGGAAAGATGGGTGTTAAACAAATTGAAATGGCCTATTTGTAATGAGAATTCTCGTTCCATCATTTGATGATCGACTGCCAATAGCTCTTAAACATTTCCCTTCCACCTTCCCCTGGGGCTTCACAACTGGACAAGTTGTTAAGAAAGCCTGGGTACTCCTTCCTTTGTTGCCAGTGGGAAATTCAAACCCTGCATGCATTTCCCTGCCTTTCAGCCTGTTTGCAGGAATCCACACCCCAGTCTTACCCAGTAAATAGAGCACCAAGCTATTCTCCTTCCTTGATCGCTTGAGCCATTTCAGTCTGCTCCAGACGTCTATTCTACACACAATTATGAAGGTAGTAAAAACTTTTCCTAGGAGTCCGTGGATGGAGTAAATGGCTAAGTTTTTTTACTTGTAAACAAACTGAATGTTTGGTGGGTGGGTCAAGAGTATCTAGAGATGCCTCAGAAGAAAGGCCTGGTGATATACTGCTGAAAAATCATCTGTTGAAAACCCAATGGCGCATAGTTCTATCCTGGCACACATGCAGTCACCAAGGGTCATAACTGCCTCCATAGCAGCTGGTTAAACCATTGAATACCTCTTCGTGTGGATGTGTCATAATCAGTCTCAATGTTTGAATATAACCTTGGGTAGGGTCCACTGAGTCACTGTACCAAAAAGAAATAGTCAACATTCAACCATTTCAAGAAGTAGCATATGAGCAAGAAGCATTGATGCTAAAGGAAGAAGTTCATGCTGCATTGAAAGCATTAGCCCCAAATAAGACATCAGTAAGCCTGGGTTGATTAGAGGAACAAATTCTTTGACACGGATATGTGTATAAGAAAGAGGTTTATGTACAAGAACACTTGAATATTGAGAAAACATGCCAGCCCAGTCCAAATCAAGTCCATAAGTCTGATATTAGCCCATATGTCCAATACCAGTCTATAAAGTCCTCTTCAGCCTGCATGCAATGACACTGAGTGCAAGACGATAACATGCCAGTGGGTAGAAAGTTTTTGGATTGAGTGGCATTGTAAGCATCTCAGTGCTGGCAGGGGTCTCTATGTGGCTCCTCCATTTCCCAGGGCACGGGGTCTATCAGCATAGTGCCATGTGTCTTGTCAGTAGAGCTTCTCTCAGGTGTGAGCAGAGAGAGAGTGTGTGTCTCCCACCTCCAAGGAGGAAAAAAAAGGAGTTCCCAGAATTCTCACTTGAAGGCCACACCCATACAGAGGCCTCCTTTCATCCTGAATGACAGGCTGGACTCCACCCCTACATTCTTTTTTTTTCCTTTTATAACATTTTAAAAATCATTTTACTGAGGGCTCATACAACTCTTATCACAATCCATGCATTCATCAATTGTGTCAAGCACATTTGTACATTCGTTGCCCTCATCATTCTCAAAACATTTGCTCTCTAATTAAGCCCTTGACATCAGCTCCTCATTTTATCCGCCTCCTTCCCTGCTCTCCCCTCCCTTATGAACCCTTGATAATTTATAAAATATTATTTTGTCATATTTGACACTGTCCAACATCTCCCTTCATCCACTTTTCTGTAGTCCATCCCCCCCCCCTCAGGTTATATGTAGTTCCTTGCAATCTGTTCCTCCTTTACACCTCACCCTCTCTCCTCCCTCCAGGTATCACCACTCCCGGCACAGGTCCTGAAGGGATTATCTGTCCTGGATTCCCTGCGTTTCCAGTTCCTATCTGGACTAGTGTACATCCTCTTGTCTATCCAGATTTGTAAGGTAGAATTGGGATCATGATAATGGGGGTGGGTGGGAAGGAGAGGAAGCATTTAGGAACTAGAGGAAATTTGTATGTTTCATCATTGCTACACTGCACACTGACTGGCTCGTCTCCTCCCTGCGACCCTTCTGTAAGGGGATGTCCAATTGCCACCAGATGGGTCTTGAGTCCCCAATCTGCACTACTCCTCATTCACAATTATTTGATTTTTTGTTCTTTGATGCCTGATAAATGATCCCTTCGACACCTTGTGATCACACAGTCTCATGTGTTTCTTCCATGTGGACTTTGTTGCTTCTCAGCTAGATGGCCACTTGTTTACCTGCAAGCCATTAAGACCCCAGACCCTATATCTTTTGGTAACCAGCCACCATCAGCTTTCTTCACCATGTTTGCTTATGCACCTGCCTTATCTTCAGTGATTGTGCCAGGAAGGTGAGCATAATGGGATGCCAGTTTAATAGAACAAAGTATTGTTTCATTGAGAGAGTACTTGGGTGGAGGCCCATTGTCCATTAGCTACCTTAATATTAAATCTATAAATATATGAACATAGATCTATTTCCCATCCTCATATATAAATATATTTACATATGTACATGCCTTTATTTAGATCTCTATATCCTTTGCCTCCTAGCTCTTTCCTCTAGTTTCTTTTGTTTTCCTCTTGTCCCACTATCATGCTCAGCCTTCATTTGGGTTTCAGTAATTCCTCTCAATTACATTACCCTTGACCACGCCCTTCTAGGCCTCCTACACCCTCCTCACCACCTATTTGGATCACTTGTTTCCTTGTCCACACCTACATTCTTAATCCTCAAATTGACATCAGATTATGTAACTACTACAAGTACCAATTGAAATGTTTCAATAAGTGATGAAGCACTGGCAACACCTACTCATCTATGCCAGGAAACTTGGAAAACAGTTACTAGTCAACTGATTGGAAGAAATCCATATTTGTGCCCATTCCAAAGAAAGGTGAGCCAACAGAATGCACATCTTACAGAACAACATCACTGATATCATATACAAGTGAAATTTTCCTGAAGATCATTCAACAATGGTTTCAACAGTACATTGACAGGGAACTGCCAGAAGTTCATGCCAAATTCAGAAGAATACGTGGAACAAGGGATAGCATTGCTGACATCAGATGGATCTTGGCTGAAAGCAGACAATATAAAAAAGATGTTCACTTGTGTGTTATTGACTATGAAAAAGCATTTAACTGTGTTGATCATAACAAACTCTGCCTAGTCTTGAGAAGAATAGGAATTCTAGAACACTTCATTGGATCAGGCAACACTTGTACATGGAGAAAGAGGCAGTGTGTGACCCGAAGAAGGAAATACTGAATAGTTTAAAATCAAGAACGGTGTGTTCCAGGGTTGTAGCTTCTCACCGTACTTATTCAATCTCTGTGCTGAGCAGATAACCAGAGAAACTGAGTTATATGAAGAAATAAGTGCATCAGGATTGGAGGAAGACTTATTAACAACCAGTTATATGCAGATGACACAACCTTGCACGCAGAAAGTGAGGAGGAATTGCCACATTTGCTGATGAAGATCAAAAGTTACACCCTTCAGGAAGGATTACAATTCAATGTGAAGAAGACCCAAATCCTCACAACTGGACCAATAGGTGACATCATGATAAGTGGGAAAAAGATTTAAATTGTCAAGGATCTTGTCCTGTATGGATCCACAATCAATGCACGCGAAAGCTTCAGGAAGAAAATCAAATGACACATCACATGGATAAGTCAACTGCATAAACCTCTTTATTGTGAGATCACAGGAGTTGACTAGTGGACTAAGGTGCACCTGAACCAAGCCATGGGGTTTTCAGCCATCTCATATGCATGTGAAAATTGAACACCGAATAAAGAAGACCAAAGAACAATCAATGCATTTGAATTGTGTTCTGGTCAAGATTATTGCAGTACTACAGACTGCCAAAAGACAAAAATTATGTATTAGAAGGATTATACCAGAGTGCACTTCAAAGGTAAGGATGGGAGATTTTTGTCTCACATACTTTGGACATGTTGTCACAAGAGACCAGTCCTTGGAGAAAGACATCATGCTTGGTAAAGTAGAGGCGCAGCAAAGAAGAAGAGTACCCTCCAGGGAGCTGATTGCTCCGGTGGCTGCAGCAATGTGCCAAGCCCCGGCTTATCCGTGAGCGTGGCACAGGAGCAGGAAGTGGTTTGCTTTGACCTGCATAGGGTTGCTCTAGTTCGGAACCCACGTTATTACCATTGACAACAGCTACAACAACACCAGGGATCCACCATCCTTTAGAGGTGACCGTAACATTATTAAAGAAGGGTCTTTCTACAGGGGCTTGTAGAGAAGTCTTGCACTTAATAAGAGTTCATGGCAAGTGAGCATGGTGATGTCTAATTTGATATCTACTAGACATCTTAAATGGGAGAAGGATGAGGCTTTCTGCTCCCATGGAGATTTCCAGCCTAGGAAACACACCCAGGCAGTTCTATTCTGTCCATAGGGTCACATTGGGCCAGAAAAAACTAGATGGCCATGACTTTTTGTGTGTGTGATAGATCTCCAACACAACATATTCAGAATGCCTGATCCTGCACCAACCTATGCCTCCCTAAATGACAACTCCAGCTTTCTACTCACTTAAGCCACACCATGTTTGTTGGCATAATCCTTCACTCTTGTCTTTCTTGCATATTCAACATCTAATACTCCTCTCTACCTCCACTACCACAACTCTGTTCCATTTCTTACCTGCACTATGCTAGTAGTCTCTAATCAGGGTTATTATTTTTTTCTCCCTGTGATTACTCTTGTCTGCTTTCTATATAAAATTATCCAAAGCTTTCCAGGCTCATTTTGAGTAAAGGGTAAAATCCGTGCAGCCCCCTAGGTCCAGGTTAGGATTTTCCCCTAACGCCAACATAGCTTCTTGGTCTTCATCACTTACTACTTTCCTTCCTCTGCTCTTGGTACCCAACCAGCCCCCTTTATATTTCCTCAACACCAACCATTGGCTAGCCTTACAGATTTCACTTTGACTGTTCAGTCTGCCTGAAATCACTTCTCCAAGATGGAGACCTGGGACATTTCCTCACCTTTTCAGGTCTTTGTTCAAGTATCACTTTGTCTGAGGAGCTTAACCGATGGTTTGAGTGCCTTTCAGAGGAAGAACAAACTTTCACCCACAATTTGGTAGGAATATTAAGATTAATGAAACCACATACACAAAAAGAGGTCATTACAATATTGACTACTTAGATATTGAAACTGCTTGCGAGAAAGCAGGGCAGGCTGCTGAATCGGGTTCAGAAGTGTCATGGCAGAGTGTGGAAAGGAAACAGGACTGGTTTTTGCGTATGCGTGGTTGGTAGCGGGACCAGGTTGAAGGTAGGAGTTTGTATTGCTTAAACTTCCCTCTCATGCCAAAGGAGGAAGTACCTGGGTTTTCTTATTAGCATTCCCTGCTCTCAGAAGGTCAAGTAGGAGACAAAAACAAAAACTAAATCCATGGCCATGTTGTCAGTTCTGACTCACATTGACCCTCCAGGACAAAGTCAAGCCCCCCACCACCACTCCCCCCCCCCCATGGTTTCCAAGGCTGTAAATCTTAGCATACGCAGGCAGCTACATCTTTATCCATTGGAGTGGCTGGTGGGTCCAAACTACTGAACTACCAATTTGTTTCCAAATATTTAACCACAGAGAGGCTGAAAAGCTTAGGTCAAATTTTTTTTAAATAGCTTTAGTCACATACAGTATTATACTAATTTTATTCTAAAAACTAGTGTTCTCTGTCACTCTTTATTACACTTACCCAGATCACCCTTTCCTTGTAGAACTTATCACTATTTGACAAATCATACATTTATTTGTTTGATCCTTGTCTGTCTGCTCATCTCCAAGAACTTATGATCCATGAGATTGGAAGCATTGCCTGGCACATCCCTAGAGCCCGGGACATAATTAGTCCTTAATAAATATTTGTTGCCAAGCTACGGAATGTTTAAATAATACCAAACTAAACAACAGCACAATAACACTAGGTTTTGAGAAATGGCCCCTTCCCAAGGGTTTTCAATCCACCTCCCCTCCCCTGCCATCATAAGGGCCCTTCCCACCATTCATTATGCACACATCGTTTGCATGAACCAGCATGAGGCAGAAAGTAGCTTACTCCTGCAGCATGATCTTTCCCTTGACAACGTTGCTCCCTGGTGAGTCTCCTGATTCCAGGTCAGTGGGGTTAGTGCAGCAGGTGAGCCACATGGGTCTCATCCTTTGGGAGCTCTCCCTCCTACTGGGACTTTTAGGAGCCACTCTCTCTGGGGACCGGAGCCAGAGGAGAGACCTTTCCCTGTGCAGAAACGGTCTGACCTAAAGGAATTACAGGGAGAAGGGCGGATCATCAACACAAAGCGCCACAAACATTGTCTCTCTTTTTTTTGAATCTTTTTATTGGGGCTCATAAGGCTCTCATCACAGTCTGTACATACATCCATTGAGCAAAGCACCCTTATACATTCGTTGCACTCGTCATTCTCATAATTCACCTTCCACTTGGGTTCCTGGAATCAGCTCGGTTTCCCTTTTTTTCCCCCGTCCCCCTCCCTCCCCGATCCCACCCCTGGTCCCTTGATAGTTTATAAATAATTATTATATCTTATCTTACACTCCCCGGCGTCTCCCCTCACCCGCCTCCCCATTGCCCATCTCCCAGAGAGGAGGTTACACATAGATCTCCGAGATCGGTTCTCCCTTTCTACATGCCCTTCCCTCCTGGTGTCGCCACTCCCACCGCTGGTGTTGAGGGGCTCGTCTGTCCTAGATTCCCTGTGCCTCCAGATCCCCACTGCACCGCTGTACATCCTCTGGTATAACCAGGTCCCCAAGGCAAGGTAGAATTGGGGTCATGATGATTGGGAGGGGAGGAAGCATTCAGGAACTAGAGGAAGGTTTTGAGTTTCATTGTTGCTACACTGAACCCTGAGTGGCCCATCTCCTCCACACTACCCCTCTGGAAGGGGTGTCCAGCTGTCTACAGATGGGCATTGGGTCCCCATCACGCACCCCCCCTCTTTCACGGTGATGTGATTCTCACCACCACCACACCTTTGTTGTTGGAGACCTGGTCTCCTCTGCCCTTCACGTTCAACTATGTTGGTGTGCTGCTTCCGTGTGGGCTTGGTTGCTTCTGGGCTAGATGGCCGCTTGTTTGCTTTCAAGCCTTTAAGTCCCCAGACGCTATATCTCTCAGTAGCCAGGCACCATCAGCCTTCTTCACAACACTTGCTTATGCATGCTTTCATCTTCAGTTGATTATGTGAGGAAGGTGATCACACAATGATTGTTTTTGTTCCTTTGTGTCTGCTACATGGTCCATTCAACACCTTGTATTCGCTTAGGCCGTGTGCTTCTTCTCTGTGGGCTTTGTTGCTTCTGAGCTAGATGGCCGCTTATTTGCCTTCAAGCCTTTAAGACCCCAGACACTATATCTTTTGGATAGCCGGGCACCATCAGCTTTCTTCACCACATTTGCTTACACACACATCTGTCTTCAATGATCATGTTGGGAAGATGGATATCCTGCAATGACTGTTTAGCAGGGCGAGGTACTATTGTACAGGGGGATTATGCATGAGGAGGCCCAATGTCCATCTGCTACCCTACTACTGAACCTAAAGTATATGCATATAAGTCTACTGCTTCCATAATCATAAATATATTTACATATGTACATGTCTGTATTTAGGCTTCTCTGTATGCACTTTGCCTCCTACTCCTTTCCTCTATTTCCTTTCACTTTCCTCCCGACCCATTACCATGTTTAGCCTTCATTCTGGTTTCAGTAATTCCTCTCAGTTACCTTGCTCTTGGTCACTCCCTACCAGTCCTCCCCTCCCCTCCCTCCTCTGGTTTTGAACCACTCACTGTTCCCTTGTCCCTGTGTTGGGCGACACCTCCTCCCTTCCCCTACCTCCCACGCTCTCATGTCCCTCCAGGACCATTGGTCCTGTTGTTTTCTTTTCTCATTATTTGTCCAGCCTATCTTGTCTAGGTGGACCTGCTGACATAGTAATATGTGCATACAAATGCATATGACTTTGACTGCGCCCAAGTGGCACATAAGAACATGGCTTTAACAGAAGCAACATCGACACGCTGATAAGCAGAAAAGCCACTAACATACAAAATTTACAAGGTTAAAAAAAACAAATTAAAAAAAAGACAAAACAAAAAGATAGCAAATATTAAAAGAAAAATTGCTAGTAGTTCAAGGTCAGTTTGTTGGCCTTTAGGAGTGTTTTCTAGGTATAGCTTGTGAGGCGCCACGTCCTGGCCCGGAAGTCCATCCTTTATACTCCCTCGGGATCCCTTTGCTCTGCTTCCTTCGCTGCTCCATTGCACGCCCCCAGTGTTTGCCTCAGTGTGGCGGGGTCAGCTCAGTCGCACATCCCCCACTGTGTCTCAGGTGCTGTCCTGTGTAGGGACAGGATGTTGCATCTCGTAGTGTGGCCAGCTGAATGGTCCTCTCTGTATGATGGGCCCTTCTAGCTGGTCTATCGACCTTGGGCTTGGTGGACCCAGGTGTACTCCACTACGTCCTTTCTCCTTCTTTTGTTTCAGCTTCCTTCTGGATGTGGTGTGGTGGGTCAGTTCCTTTCCCACTCCAGATGATCTATTTTTGTTTTCTGTGGTATTCCCTTCGAGTGTGGGGGTTGGCCTAATTCTCTTTTGGGCCAGCGTGTCGTCCAGCCTCTTTGTGTAGACCTCTGTACTTTGCGTTGCCCTCCTTGTTTGGTGTGTCGTGGTGGGGTCCGTATGCACAAACATCGTCTCTTTAATGTCTGTTTTGAACGGCCGCTTTCTAAACGTTTACTATTTGACATAGAAATGTTTGCTGGCTTTTGTTTTTGTGTTTAGTCTGAATTTACTAAATTGTCATTACCAATGTGAAACGCAAGGAGGTTACTTCAAAAACTAAGATGTGCCGGTCCCAAACCATGGTATTTCCCATGGCCTCGCAGACTTGTGAAAGTTGGACATTGAATAAGGAGGCAGGATTGATGCATCTGAGTGGGAAAGGATGTTGAGAAATACCACAGACGGATGAATGGGTCACTCTGGCTGCAGTGCGGCCAGCGGGTTTCTTAGAGGAAGGGACTTCATCTCACATACTACAGATATCTTGTCAGCAGAGGCCACTCCCTGGAAAAGGACATCATGTGTGGTACAATGGAGGGCAGCCAAAAAGAGCAAGGCTCTCCATGAGACGGACTGGCACAGGGGACTCACACACGGCAACAATGGACTCCGACGTAAGAAGAAATGTGAGCATGGCACAGGACTGGGCAATGGTTTGTTCTGCTCTAGACAGGGTCGCTCTGAGTGGGAACTGGCCGTTGTCACCTAATAACAGGAATGAAAGAACGCATCATACACTAAAGAATTCACACCAGAATTTCTTTTGATTAGCAAGTTTCTCTCATACAGGATGGACAGAATTTGTGTCACAACAATTCCAACTGCCATTTAGAAATAGAAGCGCCCAACTCCAATATGTTCAGACATTGATCAGCAAGACCCGAAATGGATCAACGTGTTTGAATTGGGCTGCCGAAGAGTATGGGAAGCATTGTCCAAACGAGACACAGATCTACCTTCGAAGAAGCACAGCCAAAGTGCTCCTTCCCCACAAGGATGGTGAGCCTTCATCTCATATACTTTCGGCATTCCATCGGGAGAGGACAGTCCCCGGGGCAAAGACATCGCGCTTGGTAAACTACAGGGACAGCAAAAAGAGGAAGGCTTTTGGCAAAACGGATGGACACAGTGGCTGCCCCCGTGGGATCAAACACGAGAGCAGTTGTGAGGATGGAGAGGACGAAGCAGCATTTCGTTCTATTGTACACAGGATCATCCTGAGTTGGCTCTATTAGATGGCTCTGCGCAACAACAATGCAGAAGCCTTTAGCAAGGTGGGGCACTTGCCACTCTCACACCTGGATTCAGGCGTGAACCCTTCCACTTCTATCTGTGTGACCCTCTTAACCTTGCTGTACTTTAATTTCCTAGTGATAAACACTTACCCTGTGGGGTGGCTGCAAGGCCTAAGGGAGTTGTGTTTCTCTGGTGCCCGGGACAGTGCAGAACCTCAGCAGATGTTGGCTCTGGGGCTAGAGAGCATTGCCAGTGGACCAAGGGGACCCTGCGGTCTTGTGAACGCATGTCTGTCTGCACGTTCGTGTAATCTGCTACTTCTATGGGTCTGCAGGAGGAACCTGTAACCACAGCTTACAAGCAACCAGTGCTGGGAACAGCCTACCCACTGTGTTGTGTGTTTACCAGAGGCTGCCCTGGTATCCTGAGATACATTGAAGATGACCATCCTTTTACAGTATTTTTCACTCCAGCAGTGTCTGAGTTTTTGCTTTCTGCTCCAGGTTGCTGTCTGAGCATTATTTTGGCTTCTAAGTCTGCAGATGCTAATCGTATATTCTCTCTAGTCCCCTCTCTCCCCCTGCCCCCAGCAAGCAGACTGCCAACGATGGAGATGCTGAGTAAGAACGGACCTGCTTAGCTGGCAGAAATTTCTGTCCCCCTTGTTTTGATGAGGTGCTGTTTGAATCTTCTGTTTGCAAATGGGCTTGTTGCTTTCTATTTAGGCAATTTTTTAAAGTTGTTTTTCGTCCTTCAGCAGGAAAAAGCCATCACTACGCAAATTTCATTTCCAATAGAGTTTAATTGAGTTGATGGCAGCTGTTACAAAATAAAATAGAACCTCACAAGTCAGAATGTTGAAGATCCTAGGATTAGAGTACCACGGATTTTTTTTAATCTTCAAGGCATTTATTTGTAAAGTGGACTCAATTTTCATATTTCATTAACATAGTACAAATATACTATTTATCAAGTGGCCTAGGCATGGCTTTAAAAATGAATAGTTGCAAATTAAACTTTATTATATTATATTAATCCTCACTACAAACCCACCTCACCTCACCCCACCCCCAACAGGCAAGGACACTGTGCCCTTCAACCGTACTCTTCTTCCTGCCGAATCCAAGAAATCTAGTCCCACACTATTAAAGGCCTGTCTCAGGTTTACAGGATTGGGATGAAGGTGGGATCTGGAAAGAATAGCTTCTGGTATAGAAAGTCACAAAATACAAAAACAATTGACAATGTCAAAATTGCCTGATCTCATTGGGATATGTCTTATGTGGTTTTGCTCATCCCAAAGTTGTCCTTGTGGCCATTTAAGCAGACCTGTGATCTCACTCTTAGTTTATGCTGCTGGTGACTCAGGATTTGAGAACTTCACATTTCAACAATGGGTCTAACCTTAAGGTACAAGCAGTGAGTTTTTGCTGCTTCTCATTGATCTTAAACCATGACAACCAGAGAACATTATCCATCCCAGACCCAAGGCCATTGATGAATGAATCATCAGTATGGAGGAAAACAAAATTAAATGATCAGGCCATTATTTGTTTGATCTTTTGCCACTTGTGCTTTATAATTCACCATCCATCCAAGGAAAGCAATGTAGTAAATCTATTCATTTTAAAATATGATTGCCCTTTTAGATGAGGTATAATTACAGAATGTGCTGAAAAGAGAAGAATATTTGCCAAAGCATCTACCAAGGCTATTTTTGTACTAGCTTATTTTTCAGGAAGCTAGAAGGCATGCTTATCTGTGTAGAACGACATGATATTCCCTTTTCATTATTTAGAGAGAACTGCTGGTGCAGTGACAAAGGGTGGGCCCTACATCCTGGCCCCCTTTTTTCTTGTCTGTTATATCAGATCTCGGAGAACTGTTTTAAAAATTATTGTTGTTGTTGTTGTTATAAAACTATAGATAATAC
Source organism: Tenrec ecaudatus (assembly GCF_050624435.1). Lineage (NCBI taxonomy): Eukaryota > Metazoa > Chordata > Mammalia > Afrosoricida > Tenrecidae > Tenrec > Tenrec ecaudatus. Next base: position 155,105,466 of record NC_134531.1, on the reverse strand, counting down.
ACCTGTCAATTCAGTATTTCTTATATAAACAACGCAGTGTGATGAGCTATTTCAACCATGCAGTGAGCACTGGTTTCTATCCTGTAGGAGTAGTGTCCACCATGAGGCCAAATGCTTCTTCTTCTTTTCCTCTAATTCAATAGCTCAATTTAACACCCACTTCCCGGTCCTCTGGTATGTTCCAGGAGGAGCTTTAGATCAATCCTCGCTCTCAAAGTATTCAGTCTTTAAAAATGAAGAAACACCATTGTATGATACTCACCTTCCTGAAACAGTTGCTGAAAACTAAATGGGTGCATAAGCAATTTAGCGAAGAAAGCTGATGATGCCTGGCTATCGAAAGATGTAGCATCTGGGGTCTTAAAGGCTTGTAGTAAATAAGCAGCAGGGAAGCAACAAAGCCCACACAAAAGAAACACACCAATCTGTGTGATTATGAAGTATCTATGGGAACAGGTATCAGAAGTTGAAAAACAAACAATCAAATTGACATGAAGGAGTGTGGACAACACAAAACCCACCTGTAAGATATTGGACAGTGGAAGGGATGACAAATCCAGGGGGTGGCATAGCACTGATGAAACACACAACTATCCTCTGTTCTTTAACATTTCCTCCCCTCACTATTATGCTTTTAGTTTTACCTCATTAATCTTGTTAGATTTGAATATGTGCATTTGTATAATTAAGATCGCTGGATACATTAAAGCCAGTATAGATAACCCTTCAGAACAGTAATGTGAATAATGTTTCCCTAAGAGTACATGAAGAGAGAGAGAGAGAGAGAGAGAGAGAGAGTTGGGGGGCAGGAGCAGATAGCATTGATGAATACATAATCTACTCAAGAGGAGTGAACAACAGGATTGTATGTGAATGGATATATTGGATGGTGTAGGATATGGAAAATGATATATATTTAATGAAAATAGAAAATGGTTTGGTGGGACAGGGAGGGGATAAAGGGGAGCTGATATCAAGGAGTTCAAGAAGAAAGAAAATGTTTTAAAACTGGCTGTGGTATCAATTGTACAATACTGCTTGATATGATTGAACTATGGAAAGTTATGATAGCTGTAAGAACTCCCAATAAAATGATTCATTTTTAAAAAGATGAAGTTATACAATTGATGTATGTATGGATTGTGATAAGCATTATATGAGCCCCCAATAAAATGATTAAATAAATAAATAAAAACAAAAAAAGATGAAGAAGTCTTGATGGTACATTGGTAAATCACTCAACTGCTAACCAAAAGGTCAGAGGTTTGAACCCAATGGTCTTTCTGTGGAAGACAGGTGTGCCAGTTTGCTTAGGGAAACTCTCTAGGGCAGTTCTACTCTGTTCCACCGAGTTCCTATGAATCAGAAGGTTCTTCACCCACAGGTTTGTTTTGGTTTTAAACTAAGATGTAAATAAGGAATTATAATGTACTGTGATACTTAGCATATTGGGTCAAGAAATGAGCAAAATTGATTGTTCAGTTAGCAACATGGATTGTTCTGAATAGACTGATCCTTGCTGCTGCTCATGTCTGTTGAACTGGCTCTGGATCACTGGGGTCTTACATGTGCTATCATGAATGGTGTTCTTTTTTAATCATTTTATCGGGGGCTTATACAACTCTTATCACAATCCAAACATAAATCCATTGTATGTCAAGCACATTTGTACATGCGTTGCCATCATCATTCATTAAGTAGAAAACACTTGTTTTCTAGTTAAGCCCTTGGTATCAGCTCCTCATTTTTTCCCCTTCCTCCCAGTTTCCCCATCATGAACCCTTGATAATTTATAAATTACTATTATTTTGTCATATCTTACACTGTCCAATGTCTCCCTTCACCCATTTTTCTGTTGTCCGTACCCCAGGGAGGGGGTTATATGTAGATCCTTGTGATCGGTTCCCCCTTTCAACCCAACTTTCCATCCACCCTCCATTATCGCCACTCTCACCACTGGTCCTGAAGGGATCATCCACTCTGGATTCCCTGTGTTTCCAGTTCCTATCTGTACCAGTGTACCTCCTCTTTTCTAGCCGGATTTGTAAGGTAGAATTGGGATCATGATAGTGGGGGGGAGGGGGAAGAATTTAAGAACTAGAGGAAGGTTGTATGTTTCATCATTACTGCACTACACCCTGGCTGACAAGACACATGGTACTCTGCTGTGGGTGCAGAACCTTCTGATTCATAGGAACTCTGTGGAACAGGGTAGAGCTGCCCTAGAAAGTTTCTGTAAGCAAACTGGCACACCTTTCTTGCACAGAACGACTAGTGGGTTCAATTCTCCAACCTTTTGGTTAGTAACTGAGAATTCTGGGAACTCCTTTTTTTCCATCTTGGAGGTGGGAGACACTGTCTCTCTCTGCTCACACCTGAGAGAAGTGCTACTGTCAAGATCTGCACTCTCCCTTATTTACAATGATATGATTTTTTTTGTTCTTTGATGCCTGATACCTGATCCCTTTGGCACCTCATGGTCACATAGGCTGGTGTGCTTCTTCCATGTGGTTTTGTTTCATCGGAGCTAGATGCTGCCTTAATACTAAACCTACAATATATGCACGTGGATCTATTTCCCCATCATCATAGATGCATATATTTACATATGTACATGCCTGTATTTAGTCCTCTATAAATGCCCTTTGCCTCCTAGTCCTTTCCTCTACTCCTATTTACTTTCCTCTTTACTGTTCCACTATCATGCTCAGCCTTCACTGCAGTTTCAGTAATTCGTCTTGGTTACATTGCCCTTAATCAAGACTTACCAGGCCTCTTACACCCTCCTCACCACTGATTTGGATAACTTGTTGTTCCCTTGTCCCTGTGTTTGTTAACACCACTTCTCTTTCCCCACCTCCCCCTCTCCCATGTCCCCCTGGGACTATGGGTCCCATTGTTTTCTCCTCCAGACTGTTCATCCAGTTTATCTTATCTAAATAGACCTGCAGAGATAATAATATGCACAGAAAAACAAGACATAGCAAAACAAAGCAGCAAAAGACATAAAAAATGACAGCAACAAAAACAATGACAAAAAATAAAAGAAATAGATATAAAAAATTTTTAAAACCTGTAAATAGTTTAAGGTCTGTTTGTTGACCCCTAGGTGTGTCCTCCAGTTGAGTCCTATGGGGTGCCATGGCCTGGCCCCAAAGTCTATCCTTGGCACTCCCTCAGGAGCTCCCTGCTCTGCTCCCCCTGCTGCTCTGCCTCTTGCCCTTAGTGTTTTGCCTCAGTGTGGTGGGGTCAGACCGGGCCAATCCCAACATTGTGTCTCCAGTGTTGTCCCCCAAAGGGCCATGGGTCAGCGAGGGACGCTGTGTATCATAGTGGGGCCAGCCATATGGTCTACTCTGTGCACTGGCTGTTCGGAGCGGGGATATCATCCTCCAGACTTGGTGAGCCAAGATGCACTCCACACCTGAACCTGCATCACCTCCCTTATAAAACCTAAAACTGATGGGTTTGATTTTTCAAAAATAAAAAGTACTTGTTGATTATAGAATGACAACATTCTCTTCATTTGGGTGCTTGTGTATACAGGATTTTAATTAGCTGTAACTGACTCAATAGCAGCTTCAACACTTAAGTGTGTTGTGTGTGTGTGTGTGTGTGTGTGTGTTTATTCTGCCAGAAAAAGCCCCGTGGCAGACAGCTACTGGATGGTTCAATGGTTTGAAGGGGTCAAGGGTTCTGTAATTCTTTCGCTGAGGGTTGTCAGGAGACGTCAGGTCCCCCTGTCATCACACGCTGTACCAGAAAGGAAGAGGAAAAGAAAGTAGCTAGCATCTGTAGTATGAGACAAAAGATGTTTCCATGTATCCGTAGCAAAAGCAATATGAGTCGCATGACCAACCCTGGCTGCAAATGAGTCTGAATAACAAGGCAAGATAAACGAGGTAGTACCTAAAAACAACACAGTTTCCCCCCAAAGCCACGTATTTAACTTTTTTTTACAGATCGTTATCTGCTTCACAGTACTCTCCATTACACTTAATACACTTGTCAAATCTGTGATTCCATTCTTGGAAACATTTTTCAAACTCGTTTGTTTGGATGGCTGAAAGCACCTCTCCTTTTTTCCTTCACCTCTTCTACATCAACGACATCCTTTCATGTCCTTCTTCATTATCAGAAACATAAAGAAGTCACAGGGAGTGAGGTTAGGTAAGTAAGGTGTGCGAGGTAAGAGAGGCATGCTGTATTTTGCCAAAAACGGGAGCACTGAGATGGCTGTGTGAGCAGCTGGATTGTTGTGGTGGCCCAATCAATCCCCAGTCTGTCGCAAATCAGGCCTTTTTTGTCACACACTGTTTCACAATCGTTTCAGAACCTCAAAATAGAAAGGTTGATTAACAGTCTGACCTGATGGAACAAACTCCAAATGTACAATAAGTTGCCATTTTCATCTGTTCAGAAAGTTGGTGGACCTCCACAATGAGGTTTATCATCCGTCAGCATTTTTCTTTTTGAAATGAGAAAAACACTCTCACACTTGAGTTTTCACATATCACTGTCTTTGTGAGCTGTGATCAACATCGCAACAGTTTCCATAGTAATTTTCCTGAGCAGGAAACCAAATTTTACAGCAGCACACTGTTCTCTGAAATTGGCCATCACAAAAGGACGAGATTTAAGCAAAACTGCTTTTATGAAAAAATTCATTGTGACCAGGGACGACCTTCCCAGGCAATACCACTGGGTGCAATAACTCAGAGAGAGTTGCTTGATGCTTGCCCAGCAGGAAAAATTGATATTATGAAAAGCTACGCCCAGCGGAGCTCCTTCCTGGTTTTATTTGGGTACCCCGTCATAGTCCTGAACAAAATCAGGAATCACTTAGGAAAAGAAGGAAATGGTGGATATTGAAAAGACAACATGCACTCCACAGGAAGATATGCAAAACAGAAAGGAAAGAGCCAGTATAGAATGGAGAATGAATGATGAACTCCTGGGTGAGAAATTTCCTGCTAGAGCTGAGTTTCAATGTAGAAAGAACAGCAGTTTTACTTGAAGTCAGACTCAAAAGTTACGTTTGATTGTGTGTTTAATTTCAAAATTAGCTGCAGATGAGAGCAGTATCTGGTCACCTGACCTAAGCACAATACAAAGAGAATCACCAATTTTTATCATCTTTAGAACCAGGGTTTTTTTCTGATTTAACTATGTGCCATTAGTAATTCTTTAAGAACATTTAGAGGAATGTTTTACCACCATTATCTAGGAGGAATAAAATGAATAACATAGTAACTAATGACAGAACAATTGGTGAATGCTGTCTTTGGCAGAATGCATTATCTGGGAAATGTTACACAGAACATTTTAGAAAGGCTTGGGGAAAAACACAATTTTGGAAAGTAGGTCACAGAGGTAAGTGCGAAGCCAGAGTTGGGCAAGGGCTTCTTTAGGCTGCCGACAGTTTTATTTGTGTGGGCAGGTAACAGGGAAAATGGGTATGAAGAGAAGGTCAAGGGTTACAGAGTATAATCAATGATTAGTGTTGGTTGGTGGTTGTTGTTTGTTTTATTTTGCCAAGAGATCACCCTTTGCATTAAAATATCCAGAAATAAAAGAAGAATGGTGAGTGCAGATATACCCATACAACCTGCTTTTTTCCGAAGAAACATGTAAAATGCCGTTCTAATTGCTTGTGCATCACTTTTATGTCAGCTTGTGGGGGGGGGCACGAGGGATATCACTGCAGTGTCAGATAGATCTTGGCTAAAAGCAGAGAATACCAGAAAGATGTTTAATCGTGTTTTATTGATTACGCAAAGGCACTCTACTGTATGGATCATAACAAACTGTGGATAACATTGCGAAGTGGGAATTTCAAGGCCCTCCATTGTGCTTTAGCAGAACGTGTACGTGGATCCCACAGCAGTTGTCTGCACAGAAAAAGAGCGTATTGCATGGTGTAAAATCAGAAAAATTGTACAGCAGGGTTTGATTGTTTCACCTGACTTGTGCAGCCTATAGGATGAGCAAATAATCTGAGACGTTGGCCTATATGAAGAAGGATGGTTTATTGTCAATCCTAGATCAGCATATTGCACAGCCTTGCTTACTGAACGGGGGGAAAGACCTGAAACACGGGCTGAATGAAGATCAAGGACGGCAGCCTTCAGCATGAATTACAAATCGAAGGAAAGAAAACAAAAGCCCTCTTAACCAGACCAACAGACAAGATTAAAATAAAAGGAGAAAAGATTGACGCTGCCAAGGATTTCACTTTGCTTGGCTCCACAATCCACACTCATGTAAACAGCAGTCATGAAATCAAAGGATGTATTGCCCTGGGCAAATACGCCCCACAGGTTGAAGAGCAGGGATGACTCTTGTCGACTAAGGTGAGCCTGGACCAAATCATGGTATTTTTAATAGTCTCATGTGCATGTGCAAGTCGCACAGGGAATAAGAAAGCGCACAGAAGCTCTGGTGCAACCGAGTTACAGTGTCGGGGAAGAAGACTGAAGGTTCCATGGGCTCCAGGGGAAAAGACATGTCTGTCTTGGAAGAAGTAAAACCAGTTTGTTCCTTTGATGCCAGGATGTACAGCATTCATCTCCTGTCCTTCAGACATGTTATCAGGAGGGACCAGTTCCTGGAAAAGAACATCATGCTTGATAGAGGATCAGTGAAAAACAGGAAGACGTTCAGCCAGATGGACTGGTGCAGAGGCTGACACAATGGCCTGCAGCAGTAACAATGGTGATGATAGCACAGGGCGGAGCTGTGTTTCACGCTCTTGTGCATAGCATTGTTGTGAATTGGAACAGACTCAAGGGAACCTAACAATTACAATTTATTGACTAAGATGATGTAATAAACACTGGGTTTACTTTCCTATATGAAACAAATAAAATGATAACATTTGTAATAATGGTTTCCAAAGTGTTGGACCCCAGACAATGAAGGACAATGGCCCCTAAGATATGGGAAACAAATTATAGGATTCCAATAAAAATGCAATGTTACTGTTTTGAGAAAGTTTCCTAGACGCGGCACAGTTATCGGAACTCATGTGGACATTCTGACAGATTTCTTGAGTTGGAAAAATAAAGCTGTGAGCCTGAGAACAAGGCAACTAGGGGTGGCAGGATGAGAACAGAGAAGGAAAAAGCTAAACACAGATATAACTCCGGAGAGTAGAGTATTGATCAGTATTTGCATATGATGAAAATACAGAAATGTGAAGGAAAATCAACCAAAAAGACTTAGAAGAAAAAGTACATATTGCTCACATAAGGTTGCCAGCAGTACCTGTTCTCATTAGTCATACTGGAAAGCCTCGTCATTCATGTAGCATCCCATAAGGGACTCAGGAGGATCTAGTCTCGGGAATGAAAATAATTATTCTTAGAATAAATACAATTTTGATTACATCAAACACATCTTCAAAACCGGACCTGAAGAGATCAAATTGCTTTTCAAGGAACATCTTTAAAGTACTGAAGAAAACACACTGTTTAACCTAAAATTTTGTGTTCTTATGTGACCTTAAGTCAATTCCTTTCTTAGTGACCCTCCATGGCAGGGCAGAACAGCCCCCCTTGGATTTCCATGTTATAATCTTCATGGGAGCAGACTGCCGGGTCTTTATTCTCAAGGAATGTCTTGCAGGTTCAAATCACCAACCTTTTGTTAAGCAGCCATGTACTTCAGCATCGTACCACTTGGGTTCCTTAGACTTGCAGATATACTTCATGAAAAGATTTTAAAACTGAATGCACAGCAGAGGACAGCACTGAAATTACAGCTCAGGGAGAGGGACGCGTCTGATCAGAGCACACAGGAGCAAACAAAGAGGGAAGGAGAAAAAATGGACCACATGCTGGCCTACTCAAGCTCTGAGGTCAATATTCCTGCTCAGAGCAGCCAATGTACAGTGAGGACCATAGGATAAACCTACCCTGAGAGGCAACATCCCTCACTGACCCATAGTGCTACAGGGGACAACACTGGAGACCTAGTGCAGGCATTGTACCCGATCTGATCCCACCACACCGGGATAACACACTAAGGTCATGCAACTGAGCAGCAAGGGGAACAAAGCAATGAAGTCCCTGGGGAATACCAAAAATAGACTTTGTGGCCAGGGCACCCCATCAGGTTCGACCAGAACTCACTCCTAAAGGTCAATAAACCAACCTGGAACTATATATAGGCTTTTTTTGGGGTCATTGTTTTGTTTTCTTTTTTGTTTGTCTTGTTTTTGTGCTTATTATTGTCTCTGCCTGTCTATCTAGATAAGATAGGCGGGATAAAGAATTGAGGGGAGAACACAATGGGGCTGATGGCTCCAGGGGGACACAACAGAAGGGGGGGGTGCAGGGAAAAGGAAGGCCATTTGTCAACAAACCCAGGTTCAAAGGAACAACAAGTGATCTAAAATCGATGGTGAGGAGGGCATAGGATGCCTGGTAGGGCTTGATGAAGGGCAATGTAGCTGAGAGGAATTACTGAAACCCAGATGAAGACTGAACATGATAGTGGGGCAAGAGGAAAGTCAAAGGAAAGAAGGAGAGAATTAGGAGGCAAAGGACATTTATAGAGGTCGAAATATAGGTATATATGTGTATGTAAATATACTTTATGCAACGATAAGGAAATCGATCTATGTGCATATATTTATATGCTAAGTATTAAGGCAGCAGATAGACATTGGGCCTTGACTCAAATACTCCCTCAACACAAGAATTCTTGATTCTAACAACCCAGTATTCTGTGATGCTTACTTTTCGGACATGATTGCTGAAGGCAAAATGGGTACATAAGCAAATGTGAAAAAAGGTGATGGTGCCTGACTATCAAAAGATAGAGCATCAGGGGTCTTGAAGGCTTGAAGAGAAACAAGCAGCCACCTAACTGAGAAGCAACTAAACCCACTTGGAAGAAGCACACCACCCTGTGTCATGAGGTGTCGATGGGATCACATATCAGACATCAAAGAACCAGAATAAAAATCATATCGATGTGAATGAAGGGTAGGGTGGAGTGGAGACCCAAAGCCCATCTGTAGACAATTGGACATCCCTTTACAAGAGGGTCACAAGGAAGAGAGAAACGAGACAGGGTGTAGTATAGCACCAATGAAACATACAACGTTCCTCTAGTTCTTCAATGCTTCCTTCCTACCACTATCATGACCCAAACTCTGCCTTACAAATCTGGTTACACCAGAGCATGTAACATGAAAGCTCACAACACAGGGACTCCAGGACAGATAAACTCCTCAGAACCAATAATGAGAGTCGCAATACCAGGAGGGTAGAGGGAAGGTGGGGGGAGAAAAAAGGGGAATGAATCACAGTGATCAACATAACCCCCACTCCCCAGGATCAAGGGTCCAAGGGCTCAAGTAGAAAGAAAATATTTTGAAAATGATGATGGCAACATATGTACAAAACTGCTTGACACCATGGATGGATGGATGGATTGTGATAAGAGCTGTGAGAGCCCCCAGTAAAATGATTTATATGTATATATACTGGAGGGATATTAAATTTTCTTGTACACACAGAAGCTGAAGAACTCATATCCAGCAAACCAAGACTACTTACAAGAAATATCAAAGGCAATTCTTCAGGTAGAAGAAAATTATATAGATGGAAATATAAAGCTATAGAAAGAGAGTGCATTGGAATCTATAACTACATGGGTATATGTAACTATTTTTCTTATTATTTAAATCTCTTTTAAAAAATAACTGACATAATAACTAAAGTGTGTGGTTTACTAAAATGTGCCTGACCCAAACCAGGGTAATTTCAATCACCTCTTATGCATGTGATGGAATAAATGTATCAAAACGTATAATGGCGGGGTTAATGATACCTCTAACAGACATTTCTAGAAAATAACACTAAGAACTATGGTAAGCCGCCATTAAAACTCACTACAGGTAGTCTCTGGGTTTCAAATGGCTAATTTATGAGCAATGCAGGAAACTCATATTTTCCATTGAATGTTATATATATTTGCCCTCACTTTGAAATAATTGAACAGCAAACTGATCATCACCATCACCTTTGATTGCTGTATTAGTAGCTTTTAAGCCACTGGAAACTCTGTGCCTTTCCTTGGACTAACTCAGTCCACTGCCGCCAGCTCCCTCCGGACTCCTACCGACCCTGTAGGGCAGGGAGCACTGAGGACTCTTATAGAAGCAGACTGCCCCTGGCTCTGGTGCAGAACCCCTGCTGGGTGGGAGATGCCTCCCTTTGGTTATCCCGCCACATGCCACATGGTTCACCGCAGCACCAGCAGGGAGGGCTTCTTCTGACACTAGACCTGGACCAGAAACCGAGCCCCCGTCCTCATTCCATTCCTACTGACAGAGGGCCCAGAAGATAGAGGGGAACTGCCTGTTTGGGTTTCTGAGCCTGGAAAACCCTTCTGGGAGCCGATTTGTGTAACTCACCGAGCCAGCTGCAGCCCCTTTCTCACACTAAAGAAAGGCTCACTGCGAAACTGTTCCAGTCTGTGAGGAATAGATCTTGTTCATACCTTAGGGACTGCCTGTATGCATATTGATAAACTATTTAAATATCATTGCTGCCTACGGAGGAGACTGAGCAAAGGAAATGCTTTGGTCTCTGCTAGCTTTCCAAAATCACATGCTAAGCTACCTTGGACAAGAAATAATTTTCTTCTCTGTATTTAAGGACCTGAACTACCACTGTTTCCGTCAATCTCCAAAGAATGTTTTTGATGTCAGTTGTCATCAAATTGGCGTCTGCTCCTGGCAATCTTCTGTATCACAGAGCAAAATGCCACTTGGCCTGCACCATCTTCATACTCTCTAACACGGTTGAGCGCATTGCTGTGGCCATCATGTCACTGCGTGTCATTCAGGGCTTCCTTCATGTTTATTGACCTTGTTACCAAGCATAATGTCCTTTTCTGGAGACTGGCCTTACCTATGATACGTACAGAGTAAGGGTTCTGTCATTTCTCAGACACATTCCGGCTGTCCTTTTTCCTACTCCTGCTCCGTTTGCTCTTCAGGCAGGACAGGGTATGCTCACTGGTCTTTCCAACAGCACAGTTCAAATCCATCGGTCTTGTCTTCCTTTCTCCGTGTTCAGCGTTCATGTGCATACGGCACAGCTGAAGAGACATTACTTTCCTTGGGGATGTGAAATAGCGAGGCCTGTCACCTCGTAATTATTAAGTAATTGTTCAGCTGAGGAACAACAGAGAATGGGTGACTCCCCTCACTCATCGCCCTCCAATCTTTCCGTCACTTCTTTATTTCCTCATTCCTAGCTCAACTGCCACAGGGCTTTCTCCATAGCACTTGAATGAGGTCACTTTTCTCCACCTCTTTCACCTTTCTTCCACCAGACAGATTATTGGGATTGAAAATTTTTTGATTGTCTATTGAAATAATCCAGTGAAATAAGCCAGCAAATCAACCCAGTAGTGGTTTCACTGTAAGATCTCTAAGAATCGATTCCAATTATGCAAAGGAAAAGCTTGTGATAGTCAAGTCTGACGCATTGCCCTTCCCTGCCGGTCCCTGATGATCACGAGCAAGCTGGCAGGTTGGAGACGGGCTTCCTTTAACAAACAGGGTCAATGGCGAAGACAGAGTGAAATATGGGATGCTCTGGTTAAGAAGGGACCCTAGTGTGTGTGGGGGGGAGTTATGCATTAGTTTGCTAACCACAAGATCAGTAGCTGGAGCCTACCAGGTGCCCCTTGGGAAAAAGATGAGGTTTTCTGCTCTCTTACAGATTTACAACCTTGGATGCCCAGAGGGACAGTTCTACTGTCGTGTAGAGGACTGTGAGTCAGAACCAACTCAATGGCAGTGGGTGTGGTTTTGAGTGGTAGCTAGTTAAAGAGCCACTCTCTCATTACTGACGTCTGGAGTACTTCTTGATTTGAGCAATTAGCTATGGAGCAGCAGAATCTCGCCTCTTAGGCATCCAGCAATTTAGATAGAAAGGTTTGTGTACCAAGTTGGAATTGATATATAAGTAAGATATTCATTTATGCTGAATTCCTGCCTTCAATTATCACAGTATGTATGACAACGCATTCAGGAAAATGACATAGAAGTAGTTCTCCGGCACCAACTATGTGTAGCGCTCCGCTGTATCGTGGCAGTGGGCTGCTCTCATGCGACTGGTCTTTCCAAAGGAAGAACAGTGACCTGTGCTAGGTGATCACCATTGGTTTCAGAGGAGCTCCCAGATTAATACCAACTCAGAATAAAGGCCTAGCTACATCTGAAACTTAGTTAATGCAACCTATGGATCAAAACAGGTATTTTCTAATTTAGTCCTTAAATAAAAGCCTTGTTGGATGTCTCTCAAAATACACAGTGGCCGGAGAAACAGGCTCAAATATACCAGCATTCGTGAAGAGGAAACGGGATTGAGCAAGGTTTCACTCTATTACCATTTACAGGGCCACCCTGGTCAGGGGCGGCTCAGAGGCGACCCGCGATGAAGCTCATTATGTGCGCTTAAACATATCTCTACAGCCTATAACATCCGCTTCAAAATGAGTTCCTCTTAGAAAATGTCTCTGGGCAAGGCTAATCTGTTTCCCTCTCTCTCTCTCTCATTCGATTTCATTTTCTCTTTCTGCAGACAGCAGCATACTTCTGGCACCAATCCCATGAAACAGGCTTTTGTAGCAGCCCCCCAATCAATAAGGAGCTTTATTCCTGGGTGCCATACCCTCTGTTCACTGTACACATGCCGCCAAGTTGGCACAGACAGGCAGCACAAAGACAGACCTCAACTCTCATGGGCCCTGGTGGGGAGGCACAAGAAAGATCCTTGGATCTGGCTCCAGCTTGGCTGGTAACTCCCAGTTGGGCCAAGCCCAGTCAGGCCTCAGGGCCCTCTGCTTTCAGATCACACAAATAGACCTAATGGTCTCCAAGTGCTGATAAAATCCAAAAATGGACAATTCCGTGATCTTGGTAATAAGATAGGGGAGTGGCATCCATGGGCTACCGTTCTGACCCTTCCATTGACGAGAATGGTAAGGTTCAAGGCCTTCCTCTTTTATAAGTGGGGGGAAAGGAGTGAGCATCTTTCAGGATGCTTAGCCATTGGATCTGCAACAGTCTCCTGGTACAGAATGTCAGCTTATCGACACCATCACCATAGCAACTGCAGTGGCATTGCGCATCTGGATTTCGGGAAGCTGTCAAGGTCTGTAATTTAAGAGAAACACATTTTCCTTCCTCACTGTGCCGCGTAGTTTCCCAGTCAGCCCCTTTTGCAATCAAATACACTTCTCGAAAGAGCACTCGTGACATCTAAACAGACATCTCACCGAACCATGGCCACGGGAGAAACCTTCTGGTAAAATGAGCTCTGATGTAAGATCCTGAATTGTCACCTTTGAGTTTTAGTTCTAGAACCAAAGTAAGTTTATTTTGCAGGGAGTTACCTTCTTTCTGCGGGCCTCATATCTTTCTCTGTAAAATGGTAAGGATGGCTTCTTGTATTAATTAGGATGTCTCGGTGCTCAAATATCCTAGCCAGAGATTTCTCACTTGGCTGGGAAAAGACTATATTCGTTCTGCAGGTATTTGTTTGCCCAATGTTATATGGGCCATGGAGTGCTCTAGTTTAAATATATTGATAATATTTTTAAAATTAGAGTTTTCACATAAATACTGAGCACTTGAGTTGACTGTAATTCATAGTGACAATAAAAAACCCAGAGTAGATTTCCCCATAGGGTCTCCAAAGCTTTACAGAAGCAGACAGCTGCTATTCTCTTAAATAGCAGGTGATAGGTTCAAACTGCCATCCTTTTGATTGCCAACCAACTTCTTAACCTTTGTTCCACCACCTCTAATCCAGTTCACTGGACTGAGATACTCTCTAACAACGCTCAGCTGGAGCTGAACAGCTGGTGCCTGCCTTAGACCAGACTTGAGTCCCCAGGTTCCAATCATCCTTTCCACTCTGAGTCATAACCGACTGAGGTCCTGTCAATTTTACTTAATGTGTTATATGTACCAGTTCTTCTTATTATTATTATTACTACTTTTTAAGCCCTAACCCAACTAAGTAGGAGCCCTGATGACTCAGTGGTTATCAATTGGGCTTTTAGTTGCAAGGTCAGTGATTCAAAACCACCAGCTGCCCCTTGGGCAAAAGACAGGGCTTTCGACATTTTTAAAGAGCTAGAGTCTCAGAAACACAGAGGAGAGGTTCTACCCTGATGGAAGTGAGTTTGTTGTTGTTGTTGTTGGTTTAACCTATATAAGAATTTATGTCCTTGGCTGACAATTAGAACTTTTAGTTGAGATGATAGGTGTGTCGTCTACACATTGTAAGTTGTTAGCAAGTTTCCTCCAATCCTGATGCCACATTCTTCTTTATATAGTCCAGTTTATTAGGTTATTTGGTCCGCATATAGAATGAATAAATATGCAGAAGGGATATAACCCTGACACACACCTTTCCTGATTTCAAAGCATGGAGTATTCCCCCTTTTCTGTTTGAACTACTGCCTCTTGGTCTATGTATATTATCTATATGAGCATATTTATGTTTTCTGGAATAGCCACTCTTTACAAAGTTATCCATAATCCATTACAATCCATATATTCAAATGCCTTTGCATACACAGTAAAGCACAGGTAAATATCTTGCTGGTATTCTCTGCTTTTTGCCAAGATCTATTTGATAACAACACTGATTTGCCATTTCACTTTCTTTTTTGAATATAGCTTGAATTTCTAGCTCTTCTCAGCCAAAGCACTGCTACAACTGTTTCTGAGTAACCGTCAAAATTTACTTGCATATGATATCAATGATATTGTTCAGACATTTTATTGGTTCACCTTTCTTTGGGATGGCCATGGATATGGTTCGTTTCCCGTCTGTGGGCCTTGGAGCTATCTTCCAAATTTCTTGGCATAGATAAGTGTTGTATCCATTCAGTGAAGCATTTCACATGGTATGCCGTCAATTCCTATTGGTGTTATTAAATGCCATTGAGTCAATTCCAACCCATAGAGACTCTATGCACAACAAAAATAACATCTTCATACTTGTTCTTATGCTTGAGCCCATTGTAGGAACCACTGTGTCAATCCATTGTGTTGGGGGCCTTTCTTTTTTTGCTGCCCCTCTACTTTACCAAGCATGATCTATTTCACTAGGGACTGGTTTCCCCTCACATAATGTCCAAAGTATGTAAAACGTCTTGCCATCCTTGCCTCCAAAGAGCACTCTGGCTGTACTTCTGGGACAGATTCATTTGTTCCTTTCGCAGTCGTGTTGCTTTAAATATTCTCCCCCAGCACCACAGTTCAAATGTTTCTATTCCTCTGAGGTTTTCCTGATTCAGTGTCCAACTTTCACATGCATGTGAGGCAATGGACAATACCATGGCTTGGGTCAGGCTAACCTTAGTCCTCAAAGTGACATCTTTGCTTTTCAATACTCTAAAGAGATTTTGTGCAGCAGATTTTCTAATGCAATCCATCTTTTGGTCTCTTGACTGCCACATCCAAGAGCATTTATTGTGGGGGAAAAAATCCTTGATGACTTCAATTTTTTTCTCCATTTATCATCATGTTACCTACTCCTCTAGTTGTGAGGATGTGGTCTTCTTTACATTGAGTCACACTCCATCAAGGCTGAAACCCTTGATCTTCATCCGCAAGCGCTTCGATTCGTCCTCACTTTCACCAAGCAAGTTCATGTCATCTGCAAATCGCAGGTTCTTATAAGTCTTGCTTCAATCCTGAGGCCACGTTCTTCTTTATCTAACCCAGGCTATTTGATGGTTTGCTGAACATACAGGTTGAATAAGTATGGTGAGAGGATACAACCCTAACGGCACCTTTCCCAATTTTAAACCATGCAGTGTTCTCTTCTTCTATTAATACAGCTGCTTCTTGATCCACGTGCATCATCAATTCCTATGGGTTTTTCAATAACGCCTGCAGTGCAGCTTGGACTTCTTCCATCACAACATGTGTATCTAGTATATATGTAACACCCTGAAATGGGTGAACATTGACACACACACACACACACACACACACACACACACACACACCCTTCTTTTTTTTTTGATACAGTGACTGCATTTTCGACCCATCTTATTCTGATATTTTCTCCTTCATTCAATATTTTTCCCAAAGAATCCTTTAATTTAGCAACTTGAGACTTGAATGTTTTTCAGTTCTTAGTGTTTGAGAATTCTGAGCATATTCTTCTATTTTGGTTTTCTAGCTCCAAGTCCTTACACACATTTCATCATAATACTTGGTCTTCTTGACTCACTTTTTAAAATTCCTTCAGTCCTTTTATTTCATTTCTTTCATTCACTTTAGCTCCCCTGCATTCATGATCAACTTTCATAATCTCTTATGGATCTACTTTGTACTTTTCTTTCTTACACATCTTTTTAGTGACCTTTGCTTTCTTAATAGATGATGCCTTAATGTCATCTTACAATTTGTCTTTTCTTTGGTCACTGGTGTTCTATGTGTCAAATTTAATCTTGAGATGGTCTCTAAGTTCTAGTAGGATATACTCAGGTTCTCACTTTGGCTCTTATGGACTTGTTTCCATTTTCTTCAGCTTCAAGTTGAACCAACACATGAACATTTGAAGATCTATTTCTTAGTTGCACCACATCTGATTGTAAATAATAATTTTGATCTTCCCCCTCATCTTTTTACACAGATGTAGTTGCTTCCTGGATACTTCATTTGGTGAGGTCCACATATATAGCCACTGTTTATGTTCTTGCAAATAAAGTGTTTCCAACAAAAACTCACTGCCATGGAGTCAGTGCCAACTCACAGCAACCCCTTCTGGGTTTGAAGACTGTAACTGTTTGCGAGGGTAGGAGCTGCTGCTGGTTCCAACAGCTAGCAGAATAAACACGTGTCTTGGAGGAAGGACAGCCAGAATGCTCCTTAGAAGGAAGGATAGCGACACTTTCAGCACGTCATCAGGAGAGAACTCTTCCTGGAAAGGGCCCTCATACGTGGTAAAATAGAGGGGCCACAATAAAGAGGAAGGCCCCTGAAGAGTTGGACTGACCTCATTATCGCAACAATTAGGTTAAATAGAGCAGCAATTGCGAGGATGACTGAGGATTGGGCAGTTTCATTCTGTTGCACAAAGAGGTACTGAATTGGAACAGCACCTAGCGACAACACCAAATTCATATGCTAGCTCAAAATTGGATACTTAACTTATCGTTTCTGTTGCGATCTTGATAGAGTTGAACTGAAGCTTCTCGCTGTTGAAGAGAAAACTGGCACCACTGCTATCCAAGTGTTCTGAAAAGAACTCCGATGGCTTGAATATATGCAACAAGTAGAACTGAAAGTCACACTGAGCCCTTAAGGGGCTGATAATATAACCCTTTTAATGTAAAGAATAAATAAAACTTCTCAGAGAAACAAAGAGGTGACATTTGTCAGAAACTATCGCTTCAATCCTTTGCTATCCCACCCCACCCCCATCCCAGCCTGTTGCTCTCCTTGACATTGGAATCAGCTCTGACTTTGGCAGGCTGTCAAGAAGTGAGCAAAAGATGGAAGTCTCGTGGGTGTCTGACCCCTTTCTGGCTGCTCAATTGTGAAGCATAGTTTCTTTCTTTTTTTTTTTTTTTAAAGAAAATGTTGCTTTTCTTTTTCCTTCACCCTCCTTCAAAGTGTCTCTTTCTATTCCCCACTGCCACTGAAGGAAACAGTGGCAAGCATTAGTATCCCCATGAATAGGGGCAGTCACAGAAAGCGTGACTGTGGGCCTTCCAGAACCGCCCTAGGATGCTGAGAAGGGCTGGGCTCCGATTGCTCCAGTTCAGAATTGTCCTGGCCTGGTCAGATGGGAGGAGCCAAGCGGTGATGCACCGCAGGGTATGGTGCTTGGAGCCTGACCATTTCCCCAGGACGACTCAGTTCTCTTCTCCAAGATGATACCTGGTATGCAAGTTTCCTTTGATGTATTTTTCTTCCTATTGGCCTGTTACGAACAATTGGAAGGTCTTACTTAACCGGAAGTCGATCCTGTGTTGCTTTCAGGAATTGGAGCATTCACTCAGGACATGCTCTGGTGCTTCCGTCAAGTGACAAGCACTGTCGAGTTTGGAGCTGCAGAAGGTAGGAGAGAGCTCCCCTGTCCTTTTCCTTGCTTCCTCGGAAGTTTATGTTGGCTTCAGGTTTGAAAACAGTCATTTTGGTTTCTTTGTGTATAAATCCAAACATATCTTAGAATAATATTCTGAGCTAGAAATGGATTTGATAATTTCTTTCTGCCCCGTTTCCTGGTAGAGCATATTCTATATCCACCAGTAAAGTATCACTCAAGTGAACTTCCACTGAAATAGGTTTGCAGTGTAAAACTAAATCAGACTGGCCTTACTGCAGACGAAGTCAGACATGGCAAGACTGTCAGCTGGTAATCTCTCCCTCCCTTTCTGTACTGAGGATCACTTGCCATTCTCAAGGAGCACACAGGGAGAATTAAGAAAAGTCTACTCATAGGTCTTGTCTGCTTCTGTAAAGATTTACAGCCTCAGAAACCACACTGTGCAGCTCTACTCTGTCCTGCAGGCTCACTCTGAGTTGGATTTGGCTGAACAGCAGTAGGTTAGCCAAATGACTTATGGGTTTGCTGAGCCCCATATGAGAATCAAATTGCCTTTCTGGTTCTCAGGGGGACTTTTCTATCTTAGGTCTCTGTACCTGGGATAATCCTTTCGTTTCCTTCCTCTTGAGAGCTTGTTTTTAATTCGGTTCATTTTCTTCCCTTATAAGCCTGAGCTTGGAGACGGCTGTGACTCTCCCAAAGGATGAGTGCATTCCAAAAAAGCTGACTGATAGGCCATTGGAAGGAGCTAAAATAGCACTTTGGGGTGCTTTAAATCAAGGCTTTGCTGCTCTGGTGAGAGCATGAAGGATTTGCCTGAAACAGCCTGTGCTGAATTGTTAGTAGGCAAAGATACTAGATATTGTATAACACAGGTTTAAGACCAATTTAACTGAGTGAAGGACTGAACTATTGACAGGGTTTACCTTTAATATTGGAACCGGAATGCACAAAGATATGGTAGACTTTAATTTTGTTGCATTTTAATTCTGAGTAAAAATCATTTGAGAGAGAAACATTTCTAGTATTATGGGAGAGATATTACATTTGTAACCTTGCTGTAACTCATTTTAAGAGATTCGGTCTAATGGTGTGTACCTAGAAAAACTAATGGCCTTTGTTTAAAATCTGGGGAAGGTTCGTAAAACAACTGGTAGATATAGATAGATAGATAGATAGATAGATAGATAGATAGATAGATAGATAGATAAATTAAACTCTGTGTGGCATTTTCTATTTTTCACACGAACTGTCAACTGGAACTTTAAAAAGAATCCACTTAAAATCCCCATGAAGGAAGCAGAGCAGGTAGACTAGGGACGAGTTTATGGTCATCTGAGCAACATTCTCTTTAGGGTCTCTACTATAAATGGCATTGAGAATTTTAAAAAGTTGGGGAAGAGAAGAAATGGCTTCATAGATCTTGAAAAAACCTGAAGCTCAAGTTTATTAGCTGATTACAATTTTGTTTGTTTAGTAATTCCACTCTTGGTGCTTTTTGAACAATTGAAACTTTCATGTCCCCCAAGTGGTACTGCATCAGGTCGGATGGAAGGGATGAGGGCAGAAACGTGTGTTTTCATGTGCTCATCAAGATGACTACACTTTACTGGCATTTGAGGACCACCAGTCTAGACAGCTTGTTCTATGTTAACCATGTTTCTCAGACTTTAGACTTCAGACTTGTCTTTCCACATGCCTCGCTACCAATTCAGATGGTTTTCTTTGTCTGTTCTAAATATGTCGTTATTGCTATTGTCCACTGCCATCTGTTTGGATCCTGATTCGCTGTGACCCCAGGCACAATGGGATTAAACACTTAGCCCTGCTGTGTTACTCTTGTGGTCTGGCGTGTATCCCGACTGTAGTGATTTTCAGACCTTTTTTCCTAGCCTGCCTTAATCTGAAAGATCCACTGAAACTCATCACAGCCTCACCGCCACACCCAAGTCTCCACCGATCTGCAGGTGATGGTTGTGCATGGGATTCTCCAGGTGGGAATGGAGCCTTCAAAGAAAGGGAGAGCTCTATCACGAAGTCACCATTGCCCCATTTTCAGTCTTCCCCTATCAATTGAGGACTTTACCATGTGAAGAACACACTCCTAAATCCTTTAGACAAATTAATACTACAGTGCAGGAATAGTATTTAGCACAGAGATTGATGCTGTATAAGTTTTCGTTATTTATAAGCTATTTCCATTTTAAAAACAAATGCCTAGGGAAGAATCGAGGCTGGTTCAAACAGCCCCTGTGTATCGGATGGAGGTTTCTTTGACAGTAATCTTTATGGAAGCAGATCATGAGGCCTTTCTTCCAGGGCATCTCTGGATTGGTTTGAGCACCACCCTTTATTAGCAGTCAAGAGCAAACCATTTGTGCCACCTTTTATAAATATCAGTATTATTAAACCTGTCTTCTAACTTAATCTTCACCCAAACCGTATGACATGTAGGGATGGATGGCCTAATGGTTATGCGTCGAGCTGTAGGATGCAAAGTCAGCCATTTGAAACCACCAGCCGACCCTTGGGAGAAAGTCGGGACCTTCGACTCCTGTAAAGAGTCACAGTCTCTGAAACTCACAAGGAGTTCCACCCTGCCCGACAGGTCCCGACAGTGTCACTGACTGGATAGCAAAGGCCCCACAGCTAACCCCTGCCTCTGAGAATCTAAAGCCGTTTGCTTTAAGCCTCATTTTGAAGAGAGGGGTATTGGTTTTGTAGTTTGGCATAAAGCCCAGTAATCTACATTTTCCACATGCTCGTCGATTCTCTTTATTGATGTTGGTAAAATGGGAACAGTACTGATTGAAATGATAATTCTGTATAATAAGTAAGGAGTTTACGTAAACTAACCATTAATTTGGTCATAGAATCAGAGGTGGAATGACAATTACTCTAACTTCTGTCTGGAAAATCTACTTCAAAATGGTGAATAATAGGAAAAAATATTTCTGGGCTCTTTTGTGGGGGAGGTATAATTATATATGTGTGTGCGTGTGTACATATATATAGCACAACATTTGTCATTTCAATATGTTTCAGGTGGACAACTTAGTGACACTGATTACAGTAATCAGGTTGTACTATCCCCACCCGTGATCATTGCCAAATTTCTCAACATTTTTATTGAGATATAACTTACATACCACAAAATTAACCCCTTTAAAGTTACTGCTCAAATGTTTCTTAAGAAGACAATGAGAGTAGACACTAACACAGTGCCACAGCTCATGCATTGTCAATCCAGGTTCTAAATTCACTGGCCAACAATCTTGACTATCAACTAAACTTTCTCTAATGCTGCGTTAGCGGCAATTGAGTCAATTAAGGAGTCACTTGAACTTGCCACTGTTCTTTTAATAAGTCAATGGTTTTCTACCGCTCAAAGTCAATGCAGCATCGCTCAAAGCCCCTTTCACTTTACTCATTTCTATGAATGGCGGTTGTATCCTCATTCTCAACTTTCCAGCTAGTGACTTTGGTTGAAGCACTTACTTTTCTGTTTCACTTTCCTGTTTGGCAGAGTAGAAATAATCGTATCATAGAGGTACCATTAGGATGGGTGGAAGTGTCAGGTGAACTAAAGGCAAAACTGAGCACTTTGTACAAGTATACAATGCATTTGTGGAGACAAAGATAAGTTGAATGGAAAGAGCTATTTCAGTTAGACCCTACATTATGATTTTTTAAAAAAAATTTTACTCTTTCTTTTCTTATGACTGAAATAGTACATGTTCTGTGGAGAATATTAAATATATCAAAAATAGGGATAATAAAAATCATTCATAATTACACAATCCATAGGTCAACATTTTAATAGTTGATTGTATCTCTTCTAGCCTCTTAATTATGAAAATAACCACCAATGTATTCATTTTCTTATCAAGCAAGTGTACATGCCAGACCCTGTGAAAGGGATTGGTTAGTTTACAGTGAACAAGAGCAACACAATTTTTATACTAAAATGGAGATGTTATGGAAATAATATTCTGTGAATATCTGTGTTACATTAGAAGAATCTGTCATATCAGTAGTTATTAGTCTGCAAAATGTATAGTAATTCATTATGTACTCATATCCTTATTTACCCAAATTTTTAATATACCAACATTGCCATAAATGTCTTCCTAGCTAAATTTTTCATTTAACTGGAATAGTGAGGTACACTCATTAAGAAGATTTATTTTAGAATTAAAGTACCTTAGTCAAAAATTACTTCACTATTTATTAGCTACCACAACTTTCCCAGATTCTATTTACCGATTTCTAAAACTGGGATAATAAAATGTACCTTAAAGAATTGTCATATAAAACATAATTGCATGATGCCTTTAAACAACTGAGCACATAGGAAAGGTTGAACAAGTATGATTAGGTAATTTGATTATTTTATTGGGCTGCATTTTTATCCATAGAATGCTCTGGTCAAGGTTTATATAGGTATATTTCAAGACATTTTATTTTAAATTACAAATTCCCTTTTATAGAGATAATATCGTACACAAATCTACCAGTACTGTATAGGAGTGCCTATTATCCAAACTCTCCAACTTAAACGGTTTAAAACGCTGTTTTGCAGTGTTTTCTCCACTGAAATGCCATTGAGTGTGCATGATCCTCAGAAGATTTTGGAAAACAGAAATGAGGAGGCACCAAGAGGAGGGAAGATGAAGTAGAGGGAAGAGCCAGATGGTGCGGTCTGTAGCTCAGGGGTAGGAGGCACACAGATTGGAGGGGAGCCTGCCGGACAGATCAGAGTAAAGGGCAGAAACGAGAGGCAGGAGGAAAGCAGGCCCTGAGATGCCTGAGTGACAATACATGATGCTCTACCTTCGGGGCCCTGTGTTGCCGGTGCTGTTGCTGGAGACTACGGAAGACATGGCTGTGCCACGGTAGACAAAAGAGCACTTCCAATGCTTTGACTCCTCTGGTGTCTGAAAATAAGAACAGTTGAGATGCCTTGGTTTGCTAAGTCACTGGGCAAATGCAGACGCATAGGCCCTATGCTTGGCAAGTTAATTTCAGGAAGGAGTGGTAGCACAGGCGACCCGAGAGAATACTGCATGTTCACTAATTGGGTGTAACTCTGCATTAGGGCCCAATTTGTGCCTACTTATCAAGGTCCCAATGACTAAGGGACCTTGGTGGAGGTGGGGTGGGGTAGGGACAGTGGCTGCCAGAATTGATGAGGACACCCATGTAAGAAACTCAAGGAACCAAATACAGTATGTACGTAGGGACAATGAAGGCCCCTTGCCAAGACCTCTCCCAAAGATTGCCTGATATTCCTCTTGGTTTTAATCCTTTCTGATTATAATAAATGAGAAACTATAAGGTTAGACAAGAGTCTATTGTGAGTTGTTTAGATAGTTGTCGAACCCACAGGAACAATGACCCAGAAGAGACTGGCAGCACAGGGTCAATTTCGATAGAGCCAGTTCTGGGTGGCAGGATGATAAAGCCTGCAGGGGCAGTCAATCAGGCATCGGATCCTCTGGTGTGTGCCCTAATCCCTGGGTGGCACAAAGAAGTGCCAGGAACTGTCTAGACTTCTGACGCTCTGGTTACTCTGAGTGACCTAGCCTCTGCTGGCCAGAAATATTTGACCTGGCTCCGCCCAGGAGGTGAAATCCAACCTAATTCTAAGTGGTTAGGATCAGCGAGGGAATTTCATCAAAATGGCAGCCAAGGATGAGTGGGAATATGGGGAGGTGAGATTTGGATCTACATCCAGGTGGAAATTGGATCCATGCTAGTTCTTGCTATCCAGTTCCTGATAAAGATAGAGTCCCCCACTTAGCCCCTTTTAAAGTGCAGTTTGTAACACCATCCTCACAGCCATTCAGACCTAACTTCATTAGTGTCAGCTAATTTCAGATAATGCAATGAAAAATCCATTGATTTTAAAACTAAAATTATCAATCAAATTCCTTGGATCATTCATTCACGCATTCAGCAAGTGTTTATGAAGTGGCTGGGATGAAATATCATGGGGGCTACATTGGACCTCCTCCAACTTCAGCAGGGAGGAGAAAACCCCAAATCGACACCAGCCCAAGAGAAAGGTCGGGTATGCCTCTACCCTCCATCTTTTTAAAACTCTCTTCTGAAACACTGCCCCACCCGTGGCACTCCATGTCTCTGGTGAGTGTCTTGGGGGAAGTTAACAGGCTACCACAGCCAGGATCAGGAAACATTAAAGTGATAATCTTTGGTCTTCTTCTCACTCAGTGGCCGTATTTTTCTCTGGTCCCTCGCCTCTCAGCCATGTGGTCGCTTGGCTTCTAACTCGATGGGCCAAGAAGTCTACCTGCCACTCTGCCTCACTGCCTCAGTCTCTCTGCCCCTCTGCTCTGACTTACTGTGGCTTCTTTGCTTTGTCTCATGGTCTCCATGCCGCATCCTCTTCTGCCTCTGCCACCATACATGGATCTCACACAACCTCTACTGATGGCATTTTGTTTTTTCTTGAGAGTCCCAGGATTGTCTCTGTTTCTATTTCTCAAGTGGCTTTCTCATGTTCCAGGGGAATGGCAAAACTGACCAACACCAAGAGAATGTCATCTACACCTTATTTGCAAGGCCCCATCCCACCATTTGGTGGGAGTTATAGACAAGTGGCTAGAAGAGCAACATTTCACCATGGGCTGCTGTGTTCCAGATACTGCTAGAGGTAAATAGGACATATGATACACAAGTAAAATATTATATTGCAACGAGAGTGTCAAACAATAAAAAAGGGAGAAAATGTAAGATTAGTTGAGATTTTTTTGTTGAATGTTAAGAAAGACGTAAACAAAGTGGCCTGAGAAAGTCCCTGAAGGAATCACTTTGGTGTGGAGTTTGAGGGAAGACCTCCGTGACAGAGTGACATCTGAGCCAAGGCCTGAAGGATGAGCATGCCCCATCGGTCCCTGTGGATGTTGGTTGCCATTGAGTTGACTCCTATTCATGAAGACCTTGGGCTTCTGGGAAAATCCCCCAGACTCCAAAATATTTGGGGAGGATATCTTACAAAAATTTTGAACTTCCCCCCAAATTTTCGAAAGCCCCCTCATATAACAGAAGGAAATGGTGCCTGATCCTGCTCTATCCTCATGATCATTGATATCTCACCCTCAGGCTAGTGTAATAACCCAGCCCGTGAGCAGGTGAGAAGGGGAGAATAAAACAGATTCAAGAAATATTTAAGAAGTGTTGGACTAGATAAAAAAAGCAAATAATCAAGTTAGCTCCACAGTGTTTGGGTTTTATTTTCTTGTTTTGCTTTTTGTTTATGGAGGCAAGTGTGTGGCTTTTTAATAATGGAATGGTTGGAGGGCATTGGTATGAGATTGAAAACAGAAAAGATACATACCCGAGGATGGAACTCATGAGCTTCATTCTGAGCATATTCAGTATGAAGAAGACAACCCCAGGAGAGATGCCAAGAAGGAGTTTCTGTGGCCCTTCAGAGAGAGACCTGGAGATGCAGGTTGAAGCTAAAGCATTGGCACCTACATGGCCCTTGTAACCACTGAGCTTCACGGGATCACATAACGCACAGAGACAATGCAATATATCTTCACTATTTTGTTGGTGGTTAAGACATCATGTAAGCATTGTTCATTTGATGAATTCGTTTTTTTAATCATTGTATTAGGGGCTCATGCAACTCTTATCACAATCCATGCATACATCAATTGTGTAAAGCACATCTGTACATTCATTGCCCTCATCGTTCTCAAAACATTTGCTCTCCACTTAAGCCCTTGGCATCAGGTCCTCATTTTTCCCCTCCCTCCCTGCTCCCTCATGAACCCTTGATAATTTATAAATTATTATTATTTTGTCCTATCTTGCCCTGTACAATGTTTCCCTTCACCCACTTTTCTGTTGTCCATCCCCCAGAGAGGTGGTCACATGTAGATCCTTGTAATAGGTTCCCTCTTTCCAATCCACTCTTCCTCTATCCTGCCAGTATCGCCACCCACACCACTGGTCCTGAAGGGATCATCATCCCTGGATTCCCTGTGTTTCCAGTTCATATCTGTACCAGTGTACATCCTCTGGTCTAGCCAGACTTGCAAGGTAGAATTCGGATCATTATAGTGGGCGGGGTTGGTGGGGGAAGGGAAGCATTTAGGAACTAGAGGAAAGTTGTATTTTTCATCATTGCTACATTGCACCTTGACTGGCTCGTCTACTTCTCTGGACCCCTCTGCAAGGGGGTCTCCAGTGGCCTACAAATGAGCTTTGGATCTCTACTCCGCACTCTACCCCTCTTTCACTATGGTAAGATTTTTTTGTTTTGATGATGCCTTATACCTGATCCCTTCGACACCTCATGATCTCACAGGCTGATGTGCTTCTTCCATGTGGGCTTTGTTGCTTCTGAGATAGATGGTCTCTTGTTTACTTCAAGCCTTTAAGATCCTAGACGCTATACCTTTTGATAGCCGGGTACCATCAGCTTTCTTCGCCACATTTGCTTATGCACCCATTTGTTCTCAGCGATCGTATCATGGAGGTGTGTATCCAATGATACAATTTTTTGTTCTTTGATTTTTGCTGAATTCTTGGAAGACACTGTGTGGTCGTTTTGTATTGTATTCAAGTTTCCTAGTATGCACATTTCACATATTATTTCCTCTCATGACATTTTATACTATTTCATCATAGGAATGCTTTATATGCTAGAAATTACCCACTGTGAGCATCAGACAATTTCTTGAGGTTCAGTGCATGATTCTATATATGATAAAAATGCATAAGGAAAGATGAGAATTATCTTGGTGAATATCTGTTTTCTTCCTCAGATATAGCATAAGGCCATTTTCTTGTTGCTACTGCATTTCTAGAGCCTTTTATTTGTTCCTTATCCTGCAGTTCTTCTACATCCACCAGATGGATCATCTCATCTTGTTCATAATAAATCACTATGATATTTATTATGTTTTGCTACAAGAATCTAACCTTTACTTTCCCTCCTTCTGAAGAGATCACGTATGGAAAGGGATGCAGGAGACATTCTATTGATTCATTTTTCTAATGAGAGAAAAACATCAATTTTACTGTTGATGTGAGGTGCATTCCATACCCCCTAAAGTATGTGCTAACGATTGTCAATGATTTCCTAGCAAAGCAGTCATCTTCTTAAGACAGTTTGCAAGAATTATCTTTGCAGTGATGTTTAAGAAATTTAGGAATATTAGAAATTGATTCTCAAGGTTACTTATGTGACTATAACTATTGTTTATCTTTGATAAACAAGAAAGAGAGAGACAGGGAGAGAAGTAAGGAGAGAGAGAGAGCGAGCTGCTTTAAAGCAGTTAAAGATTTTTGACCTTTTGCTAAATTCATAGAAAGAAGACAATGACTGACAGGAAATAGTTCTCCATTGTTTATGCAACATACATGGCACATAATAAGAGTAAATTCACCCTTTGTCTCTTAGTCTACAGGATACACAAGAAAGCTTTATTTATTTACATTGTGCTTCATAATCCTGCACACAGGGTGAGGTAATTGAGGCCCTGGGCTCTGCAAAGGATTAACACAAGGTTGGAGGTTTGAGCCCATCCAGAGTCGCATCTGAAAAGAAACCTGACAAGCTTCTCAAAAATCAGGCATTGAAATTCTTATGTTGCAACAGTCCATGCTGGCATACATGTTGACATACATGGCTCACGACGAATCGGCATCAACTCCTTGGAAATTGATGGCTGAGATAAGAATTCCCACGTCAAGAAGAAGAGATGATCTCTTCTTGGGATCAAAGCATTTGCATCAATAACCCCACCCCATCAACATCGGGTTATTAATTGCATTCTGATTTGAAGGCAGATTGTCTCTGTTTAAGCTTGGTTCTACTACTCAGTCAGTGACTACAAACAAGTCAGCCAATGATTTTTCAAGCCTTATTGTGCACAGGAATTATCAAGGGGAGAATGATTCATCGCTTCCCCTTATATCCAGGAATATGAAAGAGCAAAACAAATAGGGCATCATTGCATATCATTTAGAGTAAGAGCTATGGGGTGAATTTTCTATTATTGTGTGCCATTTATGTTGCATAAACATTGAATGCACATGTCTTGGTCTTATCCCCAAAATATTTTGATTCAGCAAGTGTGAGATGGGGTGCAAATAACATGCATATTTCATAAGCATCATGAGTGATTCTAACAGAACTGATTCAAGAGACACCTAGGACCGTTTCGTTCCTTTCTTCCTTCCTTCAGAGAGCTGTTGTGAGAGCAAAGCTGAGAGACAACCTGAGAGTAGGCTGAATGCTTTTAAAGGAAATCGGGTTGTTAATAAATCACAAGGTTACCACAGCAGCTCAGCTCTCTGCCCCAGGCACTGAAGGAAGTGAAAATCTCTCTTCTGCGTATCAAAAAGAAGCTTGAAATCTCCTTTTTGCATCTGCGGTCTTCAAAGGGATTTCCTATGCTGCTTCACTTTGTATAGGACTCCAATCTGCTAGAAGCAAAATTGGTCTGATGATGAACAATTTGCTAGGAGATGAAAGCAATTTTCTGAGCTACAGTGAAAGGTGTTGGTCTGGAAGGGAGAGAACGGTGGGCTTGCTGTTCTTTTGAAGGCAGCTTGTTGAGAACTGAACTCACAGAAAGTGTGCAAAGCTCTACGGAAGGAGGGAAGCAGGTTCTTATCAAAACTCTGTGTCACCGTTAAGTGGCATCAAAGTTGAGTCCGACTCAAATAGACGCTGTGTGCAGTAAAATGAAGCAGTGCCCAGTCCTTGACCATCCTCACAACTGCTATCTCTCAGCCTATCATTGCAGCCCCAGTGTCGATTCATCTTGCTGAACGGCTTCCTCTTTTCTGCTGGCTTTGTACTTTACCCCTCAAAGTCAGGGACTTTTCGGGGACTGCTCTCTCTTTTAACATGTAATTTAAAAGGTGCCAAGCCAAGAAAAACAAAAAGCAAAACAGAAAACAGCACTTCACCTGTGAATGCGTGCCTTTCTTAATTCCAATCACTTGAGATTTTCATCATTGACAAATATTTCTGGTGTACCTCTGATGTACCGGGGGCTTTGTTGGTCAGTTGTGGGATTCTTGGGTTCCATGTAGGAGGTCAGAGTTCAATTCCAAGTCCATGTATCTCACACATAGCCACCATCCATCTGTCAGTGGAGGCTTGTGTGCTTTAAGAGATGCTCAAAGATCTACTTGTGACAATCAGCCCATGACAACCAGATGGATCACCATGGTACAACCTGCTATGGGTCATGGAGATGGCACAGGTCTGGTTAGTGCTTTGCTCCATTGTACACAGAGATTGCTATAAATCAGGGCCTAATCACAGCAGTTAATAACAACAGTAATAAATTGATGAACCAAGCACTCGGCAATAAAACCCCAGTGGTGAACACAGCAGTATCTTTCTTTACACTCCTCTGAGGGGCTGAGATGAGTTATTGTCGATTAGAATCCATCCTGGGCATGTTAGTAAAGGATGCCAGGTAGAGAGGAGCGGGGAAGCCTGACTAGAGGAACTGACCGTCAGAGTGCAGTGTGGCACCCATGAAACACACAACTTTCTCTAGATCTTTGCTGCTTCCTTCACCCCACTATCATTGCCTCAACTTTACCTACCTTACAAATCAGATTAGAGCAGAGCATGCACACTGCTACAGATAAGAGCCCACAGCACAGGGAATCCAGGATAGATGAACCCCTCAGGACCAACAATGTGAGCAGAGCTACCAGGAGGATTCGGAGAAGGTGGGAAGAGAAAGAGAGAACTGATCACAAGGATCAAATTATAACCCCCTCCCAGGGGAACAAATAATGGAAATGTATGTGAGGGGCAACAGAGGACGATGTAAGATATGAAAAAAAATCTATAACTTATCAAGTGTTAGGGAGGATGGGTGGGTAGGGAAAGGGAATGAATGGGGAGCAGATATCAGGGGCTCAAGTGGAAGAGAATGTTTTGAAAATGATGATGGCGGCATATGTGCAAATATGTTTGACACATTGGAGAAATGTATGGATTGTGATAAGAGATGTAAGAACCCCCAGTAAACGTATTTTTAAGAAAACAAGAAGAAGAAGGAAATTAGGCAGTCTCATTGGGTATGCAGACTCAAGTTTTATCCCTGGTTCCATGATTTTCTTAGGGAAATTACTTCGCTTCTCTGGATTACCCTGATATTTTGGGGAGAGGCTTTGTGAATATGACTTTTGATATTTCTGGCCACCGTAAGCTACTAATCATGATACATCTATTTGATCAGCTTTTACTTGGATAGATTCTGTAAAAATTTCTGTCAATATATTATCTCATTACATCTTTGCTAAATGAGAGGTACCACAGACATCAAATCATCATCACCTTGTGAATAACACCGCCATTTTAGTGGAGGGGCATATGGAGTGGGGCAACTTTTCCAGTCAAATCTCTCTGGCCTCAGAGTTCATACTTTTAACCATCATGTCTATAAAGCACTCCTAGAATGCAGCCAGGCACCAGATAGAAGTTATAATACATGCTTATCAAATGAATGTAGTCTTCAGTAATTAATCAAGGTTTTAAAAATGTTAATACTATTTATAAAGCAATAATAATGTGTTAGGAGAAGAAAAATAGTTTATTCAAAGTAATCTGTTACTGCAATACATTATTTCCTTTTTTTACTTTAAAGTACCCTAGTGGTGCAGTAGATTAATCCGTGGGCTGCTAATGGAAAAGTCCCAGATGCTCAGACTTACATCCCTATGGAATTGTTCTGCTTTGTCCCACAGAGCCACCATAGATTGGGACTGACTCAATGGAGTTACTGGTTGTGGTGTCACAGTAGTTAAGTGGTATGCTGTTAACTGAAAGTTTGACAGTTCTAGCTCACTAGAAACCAAAATCAAACCCACTGCTAATGGGTTCATTCTGACTCATGGCAACCCATAGTGTTTCCTGGGCTGTACATCTGTGCAGGAGGTTAGCAGCACAACACACAACCCATGATGCTACCAGGGATCCTTTCTTGCGCTAAAACAACCAACACACACACACCACTGTCATCGAGCTGAGTCTAACACATAGCAAGCTTATAGAAGGTTTCCAAGGCTGTAAGTCTGTACAGCAGCAGATAACCTCTTGGTAAGCCCAGTGCATAAAACAGCTGTGACATCCTAGGGAACCAGAGGACCTGTGAAAGAGACAGTGTGTCATCTGCTCAAAGGAAAACGGAGACTCCGCACTTGACAGGGTAGCTCTTCCCCGTCCCACTAAGCTGGAATCAACAGGCCGGCAAGGAACAATACCTCTGTGAAGATATAGGGGTCATTTATTTCTCTAAGCTTCAAGGAAGAGTTCTCTACTCTTCAAGAGATAATAGCTTATTGCTCGGAGTTTAGGAGATTAAAGCAGGCATGGGTAAATTTTAAATCATCCAGTGTCTCATAATCAGGAGCCCTGAAAGTGCAGTGTTAAGTGCTCAGCTACAAAGTAAAAGGTCAGCAATTTGAACCAAACAGCTGCTCTGTGTTTCCATAAAGGTTTTCTGCCTTGGGAATCCCATGGGGTAGTTCCACTCTGACCTACAGGGTCACTGTGCATTGCAATACTCTCAATAGTAATAGGTTTTAAGGTGTTACAGATACCAGAAAGCAAAAATTTAAATCCTGCTGCAATGATTTTTCTACCGCTTACCTTCTACTAGGAGAATCCCAGTGGCATGGTGGTTACGTGTTGGCTACTAACCACAAGATCAGCATTTCAAAACCACCAGCCGCTCTTTGGAAGGAGGAGACTATCTTTCTCCTCCCATAAAGAGGTGCAGTCTCAGAAACCCACAGGGGCAGTTCCGCCTTGTCCTATAGGGTTGCCATGAGCCAGGATTGCCTCAATGCATGAGTTTGGGTTTTTGCTTTGGTTCCTTCCGCCCTACAATATAGACTGATGGGAGAGGGAGAAGAGGACTCTGTTCCAGAATCACCAAACATAAACTTAAAATGTGCATCTGCCTTAACCATGCATGTCCTTGGTCACAAGGCAGCATGAGGAAATCCATCATTCAATGCTTTTAGCTACAACAGAAAATGCATCTCAAATTGTCTGGAAAACTAAAATAATTATTATCTCTTTCTTAGTTTCACAAATACCTGCCAAGCATTTTCTTTGTGCTAAGTATTTTAGGAGATTCAGTCACGGAAGAGATAGACACTCGATAAAACAGCAAAATGAGGTTGTGGGTGCAATGCAGCAAAATAAAGCAATGGAAGTGAAGAGTTAGGAGGGGCGGGGTGGTAGGGGTTGGGGGAGGTGTTTACTTGTAAATAGGATGGCCAGGAAATACTTCTTGCAAAAACTCACACTAATAATCTGAAGAAAGTGAGAGAACATGTAATGAGAATATCTGGAGAGGACTGTAACCAGCTCCTATATAAATGCCCTGAGATGAGAGCTTTTTTGGTATGTTCAAGGATGAACCACGCAGTTTGTGTGACTGAGGTTGAATGGACAAAGGGAGAAGTTGTAAGTAAGCCGCGGAAACGATCCAGGCATGAGGGCATCGTGGGAGAGTGTAAAGATCTGGACTTGTGCCTGGACGAGGTAGGGAGCCACTAACTGGGGAGCAAGCTTTCTAATAGCAGGAAAATAATCGATCCTAAGCAATCCTGGGTCAAAAGTAGGAAACACAGTTAGGAGTGTTGGAGTAACCCAGATTTTTATGTCTGTAAGGTGTCTGAAGTAGGGAAATCCAGGAGCTGAATAATTATTGGCAAAAATCAGCATGGAGCATTTGGATTTTCTCTATCTTCCTGCCTCACTGGCCTGGGAATGTCAGTGTTTTTCAGAAACAGCCATAACTGTGCTGGGCAGCATGAAGACACAGTAGCTATCGAAAACATATGCTTTCCTTTTGTTCTAAGTGAGGAAATACATATCCCAGTTGTTTGAAACAAGTTGATTTTCATGTCCCCTTGACCACCCTCTGAATCAATGTCTACTCTTAAACCAGTCCTTGGGAAGGTGAATATGATTGGTTTTACTGGTTTTGTTCTTGTTGCTAGGTGCCAGCAAGCAGGTTCCAACTCATAATGACCTATGCACAACAGAACAAAGCACTGCCTGGTCCCGCACTACTTTCACAATGGCTTTTATGGTTGAACCCTTCGTCACTGGGCAATTCATCTTGTTCAGGGTTTCCTTCTTTCTCGTGTCCCTCGAATTTACCAAGCACGATGTCTGTCTCAGGGACTTGTCTCTCCTGATCAACATGTACAAAGTATATGAGACAAAGTCTTGCCATCTTGCTTTTAAGGAGCATTCTGGCTGAGTTTCCTCCAAGATAAATTTGTTTCTTTTATTGGAAGACCATAATATTTTCCCTGGGGAAGAATTCAATAATTCAAATGCAATGATTTTTTTCTTTGGTTTTCCTTATTCAATGTACAATATTCACATGCATCTGAAGCCATTAAAAATCACTTGATTCAGGCACACCGTAATCCTCAAAGTAACATCCTGATTCCTCAATACTCTGAAGCCTTGTGCCATAGAAGTGCCCAATGCCGTGCTTCTTTTGATCTCTTGGCTGCTCCTTCTGTGAGCATTTATTGTGACTCCAATTAAGACACAATCCTTGACATCTTCAACCTTTTCTCCATTTATCATGCTGTGGTCCAGTTGTGAGGATTTGGATTCTCGTTACATTGAATCACAATCCATCCTAAAGGCTGCAATAATCAGTCTTCCTCAGCAAGTACTTCACCTTCTTACTTTCAGCAAGCAGGGTTATGTCATCTGCATGTAGCTGGTTGTTAATGAGCCTTCCTCCAGTCCTGATGCCACATTCTTCGTCATATAATCCAGCTTCTCTGATGATTTGCTCAGCATACAGATTGAACAAGTCTGGTGACAGGATACAACCCTGACTCACACCTTTGCTGATATTAAACCATGCGGCATTCCCTTGTTCTATTTGTGCTACTGCCTCTTGATTGTGTGCTCGTTCTGCCTGAGCACCATGAAGTGTTCCGAAATTCCCACCCCTCTCACGTTTATTGAGAATTTGGTATGATCCACACAATTGAATGTTTTGGCATAGTAAAACACACACACACACACACACACACACACACAAGTAAACATCTTTCTCTTATTCTCTGCTCTCCAGTAGGATCCATCTTACATCAGCAATGATATCTGTTGCCCTCTTCTGAATCCGGCCTTGTCCTCTGAAAGCTGCCTTCTAATGTACTGCTGCAACTATTGCTGGATAATTTTAAGCAATATTTTACTAGTGTGTGATACCAGTGATATTGTTCTATAGTTTGAGCATTCTGTTGGGTCACTTTTCTTTTTAATGGGTACAGACACGGCGCTTGTCCAGTAGCTGTCAAAATGTCCTAGCATAGATGAGCGTGTGCTCCCAGTATTTAATCAGCTTGCTGAAACATTTCCATTTGTATTCTATTAATTCCTGGAGTCTTGCAGGCACGCCGTAAGCTTCCCTTTTCAACATGTTACAGCGGTCTTGTGCAGGGGATTTACCCAGTGCAACATGTTCTTTGATCTATTAACTGCTGCTTCCATGAGTATTGATTGTGGATCTAAGCAAAACAAAATCCTTGATAACTTCAATCTTTTCTCCTTGTATCATTAATTTACCTATTGGTCCAATTGTGTAAGGATGTTGGGTTTCTTTACATGGATTGTAATCTCCCCTGAAGGCTGCAATCTTTGACCCTCATCAGCAAGTGCTCCAAGTCCTCCTCGCCTTCAGCAAGGAGGGTTGTGTCATCTGCACATCATAGATTGTTATTAAATCTTCCTTCAAATCCCGATATCAAATTATTCTTCAGATAATCTAGCTTCTCTGCTCATTTGTTCAGCTTAGAGATTGACCAAGTATGGGAAAACCTAACCCTACCTTTCCTGATTTTGAGCCAGGCATTATTCCCGTGTTCTATTCACACATCTGCCTCTTGAGCTATGTACAAGTTCCCCAGAAGCACAATGAAGCATTCTGGAATTTCCAATCTTCCCAAGGCCATCCATTCTTTGTTATAATCCACACAGTTGAATGCTTTAGCATAGTCAATAAAATACAAATAATATATCTTTCTGATATTCTCTGCTTACAGCCCAGATCCACCTGACATCAGCAGTGCTATCCCTTGTTCAAGGTCCTCTTCTGAATACAGCCGGAACCTCTGGCAGCTCTTTGTCAATGTACTGCTGCAACTTTTGTTGTATGATCTTCAGCAAAATTTTACTTGCATGTGATATCAATGGTGTTGTTCTGTACATGTGCATTCTATTGGGTCACCTTTCTTTGCAATGGTAGAAATATGGATCTCCTCTAGTCACTTGTTCCAGTAACTGTCTTTCAAACGTCCTGGTGTAGACAAGTGAGTGCTCCCAGTGCTTTGTCAGCTGGTTGGAACTTGTCAGTTGGTGTCCCATCAATTCCTGGAACCTTCTTTTTGGTAATGCTGTCAGTGTAGCTCAAACTTCTTTCAGTACCAATGGTTCTTGCTCATATGCTAACTCTTGAAATGGCATGTGGACTGGTTCTTTTTGGTACAGTGACTCTGTGTATTCTTCAATGTTTTTGGATACCTCCTGTATCGTTCAATGTTTTGCCCATAAAGGCTTTTATTATTGCAACTCAAGGTTTGGATTTTTTCCTTTAATTATTTCAGTCTAAGATATGCTGAGCTTGTTATTCCTTGTTTGGTTTTCTAACCAGGTCTTTGCACTTTTTGATGTAGTATTTTACTTCATTTTCTTGAGCGGCCCTTTGAAATTCTCCATTCAGTTCTTTGACCTCGTCATTTCTTCTATTTGTCTTAGCTACTAGATGATTAAGAGCGAGTTTTATAATCTCTTGTAAAATCTACACTGATCTTTTCTTTCCTTTCTTTTTAAAAATCTTTTCCGTTTTCCAGTCTTTGTAATTGATCTTTTGCTTTCTCCATGTATGATGCTCTTGATGTCATTGCACACCTCATCGGGACTTCTGCGATTTGTGTTCAATGTATTATATCTCTTCTTGAAATTAAAATGGGATATACTCAGGTCACATATTGGCTCTCCTGAACTTGTTTACTTTTCTTCAACTTCAACCTCAACTTACATATGAGCTATTAAAGCTCTGTTTCATAGTCTGCCCCTGACTGGATTTTGCTACTGATATTGAGCTTTGTCATCCTCTCTCCCCATATATATAATCAATTTGACTTTTGTGCAACCCATCTGGAAAGTTCCAGTATACGTCACCTTTTGTGTTGTTGAAAAAGGTATTTGCAATGAATAAGTCTTAGCACTTTTTTTGCTTCCAATTTTGCTAATTTTTAAAAACATATTATTAATTGAGAGTTAATACATATATCATATCATTCCATAGTTAAATCATGTCAAGCACTATTGTACCACAATCAGTTTTCAAATGTTCTTTTCTTTCCTGGACTCCTTAACATTGTCTCCTTTTACACTCCCACCCCCACCCATACCCACCTTCCCCACTCTCCAAAACCCTTGTTCTACTTAGTATCCCTATAGTAGCTTCAATCCTGGTTTTCATATACCAAAAAACAAAGAACACACTTCAATAGGGTGCCCCCCAATGAAATAACACCTCTGAGATAAACCCTAAAACGAACAAACAAAAGTACAGAATATGTTGAAAACCAGATCAGGTCTACCATGCATCAGAGGGGGGATCAACTGACAAGGTTTCAACTGTTCAAGTCAGGTTTATGCCTTTGATCTTCTCGACTCACCTCTCCATTGCACTCTGCTTAGTAAGTACTTGCCTCCCATCCCTAAATTATGGGCTTATTTCCCATGTAGTCCCACAAATCTATCTTGGGGTCCCACTGTCATCCATAGCCCTATGAAAATCAGATGCTCGCTATTTAGGCTCTGATATTAATCCCTCCTTTGACTTTGGGTTATATGATTTATAATCTTTCGGTGACTGGTGATTGTGTGCACCTTCCATGTGGACTTAGTTGACATTGCACTTAGATGGATGGCTGCTTGTTGCACCTTTAAGAGCCCAGATACTACTTTATCTGATAGCTGGGCACCGTCTAATTTCTTCACCACCTTTTACTATAGCACCTATATATTCTGTGTTCCCTTCCTGAGGGCAAGTATTGAGCTGGGCAATGATGTAAGAAATAATTGTTCTTAAAATGAAAGTAGGATTTAGTGTGAGCCCCAAACCCATTCCTGGATCTAGGTTTTTATGCTTGTTTGTACTTTTTCTGCCTTTGACTCCCTTGCAAAACCTCCTTATTAATTTATGATAGTCCTATCAATTGTCTCCCTGAGGCATAATAATCTTCTGTTAATATTGTCTCTGATTAGTAATTTTTAAAAACCTAGAATCATTTACCCGGGTAGTGTTTTATTAAAGCTTTTTGAGAGAGGGATATTGGGTCAATGTAGGCTAACTCCTATCACAGTACTTGAATTATTCACTGTACAGAATCAACCTTTTCATGTCTGGTTGCTATAAACACAAACAGTGGGGCTTAATTGTCAGGGAAATTTACAATAATAATAACTGAGACTGTCAGACACAGGTTTGCTGGAACAATGCATATCTTAATGCATCGTATAGGGCATTGACGTAGCAAGACCATGTGTGTCCGCCTGCCAACAGTTCAACAGGCTTGCTACAGCTGGCTTCCACTTCCTCAGGCACCATGGATTTTCCGACTTAAGTCCTTAGGTTACAAATGTAACCTGATGCCGTGCACCCTGTCGTTCCGGGATCCAGTGTCCAGACACGCCACGACACCTGGCCTGGGTGCCCAGGATGGACCCAGAAGCCCATTCGGTGGCTATTTGGTGGCCCATTCAGTACAGACCACCAAAGACACTCCCGCTAGGGTTTCCAAAAAACATTTTCAATAATCCTTTCCCCCAGCTGGGGATGGTTTCTCCCTTACTGTCAGCAGACATGCATTTGTGTTCCAACGAAGGGTTTGCTCCCTTTCCCCTCTCCTGGCTTGTTTTTCCCATCAGTCTTCTGCTTCCCTCTGAAAGGGCTGCCTACTTCTCCGGGTGGGGGGGTGGGGTACCTCATCAGAGGTTTACATGGCAGCCAATCAGTAGACAACCTCCCCATCCCCTTCCCCTCATTTGGCCTTTGATCACATCTGGCTTGAGGGATGGAGCCTCCAGCAAAGAGAACTTCAAAATACTTACCTAGAGTATTGGTGCCTGGGTCTTTGGTACCGGCAGGCTCTCTACCAGGCTTTCCAGTTCCCCTGGCCATCAGACTTGATCTGAGAACTGAAATCATGCAATTCCTAGCTTTACTTTAGTTCTATCACCAAGACCATATTTTCCAACTATGATTCCTCTCTCTTTGTTTTCAACTCTGGCATTCCAGTCACCAATAATTGCCAATGCAACCTGATTGCATGTTTAATCACTTTCCGATGGAAAATACTGGTAGCATTCTTCAATTTGTGCACCATAGATTTTGTGGTAGGAACAGAGTGAATAGCCTATTCCATCCTCAAAGGCTGCTCTCAGTAGGGCGGTTTCACGGACGCCTGCTCATGCTGAGTGATCCTGCTGCTATTTGAAACACCAGTGGCATTGCTTCCAGCATCACAACAACCCGCAAGCCACCACCGTACAGCAAACTGACAGACAAGCTCGATTTCCTGACATGTGATGAATAGTCTGCCAAAGACACTGTAGAATGTTAAAAACCAAATACATACCTGACCCACTCCGTGGTATTATCCTGCAAGTAATATGCACATGTAAATGGGCAAATGAACAATGAAGAGCAGAGAAGAATAGTTGCTTCTGATTTATAGTGTTGTTGAAGAATATTGACTTTCTATAAAAGGCTTTCTCTTGGAAGAAGTACAACCAGAATGCTCCTTAAAAGCAAGGACGGCAAGTTTTTTTCTCACATTCTTTGGACACGTTGTCAGGAGGGACCAATCTCAGAGAAGGACACCGTGTTTGGTCACCAAAAAAGAGTGGAACCTTTTACTGGATTGACTCCTTGACTGCAGCAATGGGCTCAAACAGAAACAGTTCTGTTCTGTTCTGTTGCACCAAGCGTCACTGTCAGTTGCAAATAACTTGATGGTACTTCAACACAACAAAAACGCAGGATTGTCATCCCCGAGCAAGGGTAACCTGAACAATTACTGGTTTTGCAGCCAAGAATGCATGTGCACTTTGAAGTAGTCAACCAACTGTGTCAACAACAGGAAGAAAAGACAGATGTAACTAACCCAATTCTATTGCTGCCACCGGCGGGGGATGGCAGGGCACTGGCTTGTTCTTTGGAGACCATTTGGTTAAGGAAATCACTAATGTTAAGACCAAATGACTTGTAGCCGAGGCCTGGATTGTGTAGGAATATTACTAGCTTTCTTTTTTCTTATTATGTTGCTAATTAAGCAGGCTCAGCAGCAGCCTACTTATTGTCTATGTTATTTGTTAATGGCATTTAAAAGCTGAGAATGAATAATTAAGGACATGGACGCTGCAGGGTGGTTCCTGGTTTTGTGCTCAAGGAACGTGTATGCCTTTTCCATCAGCATGTTTATCTTTAATTTATTAAGTAGGACATTCCAAAGTGAAAAAAGAGAAAATGTGTGCATACGTGTCTAACCTCTTATCCCAGTACGATTCACTGACGAGATCATCATATTTCATTCATCTTTTTTCCCAGTAAGTAAGAAATGGGCTCAGTTTTGGAAACACAGCAGCATTTGAAGTAGCCATAGTTTCTGATGTTCGGGAGCCCAGATAATAAAACAAAAAATGTACAAAGAAACAAGATAAGACTTTTCAATAGGTGGTGTGGTAGTGATTGAGACAGGGGACAAGGAGATGTGCTATTAGAGAAGGTATTCTGTAAAGTCTTTCTGAACGGGTGATATTTGATCTGGGACCCAAATAGTAAGTAGAAGCCAAACTCCAAAGGCTTGCAGGAAATGTGCATAGGCCCCAAGATGGAAATGATCCTGCCATGCCCTGAAGGAAAGCCGGAAGCACTAGCACGATGAGGGGGGAAGGCGTCTGTGATGAGGCTGCAGAGGTGAACAGAGGTGCGTTCAGGTAAGACCCTGGAAGCCATGCTAAGTCATTTATGCTTTATTCTTGCTACAAAGGGAAGTCATTAAAGAATGTAATATGTGTCATGATAGCTTTAATGTAGCAGTAAAATGGGGAATGAGTAACTTGACACTCAAGCAAAAGCATGTCACCTGAGACAAGATAGCAACATCATCTCTCTTATCGTTACATTGTAAAAATCAAGGCCCAACTAGAAATTCATACTCATTCTTTTGCTCACAACTTGAATATATCAGTCAAGGTTCTCCAGAGAAATAGAGCCAACAGAATAGCTGTCTCTCTTTTGAGAGACAGAGGGATTAAATTTTAAGAATTTAAGAATTGGGTCACGATTGTTGGCTGGAAGCTCCTGTGGTCTCGAGTCTTAACATCCGGAAACCAGATGGTGGGCTGGGAATTCCAACAAGAAATTTGTGTTACAATCTTGAAATAGAGGCCGTCAGATGGGTGTCATAAATTTCTACCCACAGCGCAGGACAAAAATCACAATCTGCCTAATTTAAGGCCAGCTGATTGTGATTTTTAATCACATGTAAATTCCTCTACGATAACTTTTAGACTAGTGCTGAGCAAACAGCTGGGCATCAAGCCTAGCTGAGATGGCACACAAAATTAGCCATCACAGGCGCTTGCAGTGACTCTCACAGTAAAAAAAAAAAAGTCGCACGGCAGTATTGTTGCCATGGACAGCCCCAATAGGAAGTTGGACAATGTTACTCTGTTAGCCAAAATCCTGAGAGTAATTCTCAAGACACTGTTGAGATCATTTAAGTTGGGGTCCCTATAACTGAAAATATCCTTTCTATTTAATTTGGGGTGTATACGATCTTTCTTTTTATTACCTTTATTTTTATAACAGCTAGCATTGTCCTGATTTTGTTAAACTGTGTGTATTAAGTACCACTACCACCTACTGTCTTATGAGCTATTCCTCTGATTATGATGGAAACCAGCCTTCTCCCAAATTATGACACAAGCCATTGCACAGAGTGGGCTGCGTACCCCACAACATTCATCAGATGGGCCTGGTCATTTCAATGCTGACAGGCCTAGGCAAACGATATTCTAGCAGTAATGATGATCAAATGCTGATATTAAGTGCCTGTTATCTATAAAAAAAAATCATGACAATTTTATACACCTTAACATTGGGGCCGGCCTCAGAATGTATACACTTTTTCTTTATTAGTCTATGAGTCCTGTAAAACTGTAGCTTTGTTCCAGATGTACCTGAGAGAGAATGTTTTTTAATAAGTAGTTTATAACTTGTTGAAGATAAGCTGTCTTTTAAAAGAAGCTATTTAATAGTAACTTAAAATAACTCATGAAACAAACATTGGGCGGGGGGCGGCATTCACAGATTTCATGCCCCTGCCCCACAAAGAAACGCACTGAAAAAACAAACAAAACACCGGGTATTGCTTGTACAATACTTGCAATTATTTTCACACAATACTGTTTGTGTCGGCAATAGAAATGAAAGGGCATTGGGTAGAACTAAGTTAGTATACTTGACTTAGTGTATTTAAGAGCGTGCATACTATGGAGACAGGCTGGCACCTTGTCCTGTGTCGTTTTATAAAGACTGCACAACCATGTTAGCACTGCGCTCTCGTCCTCTGTAGAATGAGGGAAGTGATAGCCCACACTTCACAGACTTGCCGTGAGGATTAAATAAATAATTCACATAAATCACAGAACTTGACACACAGAAAATGCTAAGTAAATGTTAGCTATCGTGTTGATGAAAATACAGATTATAAAAACGTTTTTAAAAAAACTGTAATTCTCCAACCGAAATCACTATTTTTAATGCTTAGCAGTTGGTAAATGTAATCAACGGCTTTCTAAATCAGTTTTAAATGATCAGCAGACTCATTTTTGTGAAGAGCAATAAAGTCTGTCAAGGACTAGGCTCAAGTTCTACCAACACAATACGAGAGTAGTTGAAAGAAGATTATAGAAAATTTGTTTCCTCAATATCATCACTAAAATCAGCACTCCTTTTTCTCTCTTTTTTTTAAAAAAAATCATTTCATTTGGGGTTTGTCCAACTCTTATCACAATCCATGCATACATCCATTGTGTCAAGCACATTTGTACATCTGTGGCCATCATCATTCTCAAAACATTTACTTTCTACTTGAATCCTTGGTATCAGCTCCTCATTTTCCCCCTCTCTCCCTGCTCCCCCCTCCCCAAGGAACCATTGATAATTTATAAATTATTATTATTTTGCCATGTATTACACTATCTGACATCTCCCTTTACCCACTTTTCTGTTGTCATGTATTACACTATCCGACATCTCACTTAACCCACTTTTCTGTTGTCTGTCCCCCAGGGAAGGTGTTATATGTAGATTCTTATAATTGGTTCCCCCTTTCCACCCCACCCTCCTTCCACCCTCCCAGTATCGCCACTCTCAGAACTGGTCCTGAAGGGATCATCTGTCCTGGATTCACTGTGTTTCCAATTCCAATCTGTACCAGTGTACATCCTCTGGTCTATCCAGATTTGTAAGGTAGAACGGGGATCATGATGGGGGGCGGGGGGGGGGAGAAGCATTTAGGAACTAGAGACAAGTTGTATGGTTCATCATTGCTACAATGCACCCTGACTGGCTCGTCTCCTCCCCATGACCCTTCTGTAAGGGGATGTCCTGTTGCCTACAGATGGGGCTTGGGTTCAACTCTGAACTCCCCCTCATTCACAATGATTTCATTTTTTTTTCTTTGATGCCTGATACCTGATCCCATCGACACCTCGTCATCAAATAGGCTGGTGTGCTTCTTCCATGTGGGCTTTGTTGCTTCTCTGCTAGATGCTGCTTGCTTATCTTAAAGCTTTTAAGACCTCAAATGCTATATCTTTTGATATCCAGACACCACCAGCTTTCTTCACCACATTTGCTTATGCACCTGCTTTGTCTTCAGTAATCATAGAGAAGGTGAGCATCATGGAATGATAGTTTAATACAATGAAGTGTTCTTGCATTGAGAGAGTACTTCAGTGGAGGCCCAAAGTCCATCTGCTACCTTAATACTAAAACTATAAATATATGTACATAGATCTGTTTTCCCAACATATATAAACATATTTACATGTGTACATGCCTGTATTTAGACCTCTATAAATGGCCTTTGCATCCTACTTCTTTCCTCTATTCCCTTTTACTTTCCCTCTTGTCCCACTATCATGCTCAGTCTTCATTTGGGTTTCAGTAATTCATCTCCGTTACATTGTCCCCACCTCCCCCTCTCCCATGTCCCCCTGAAATTGTCCGGAATGTTTATCTAGCCTCTCTTGTCTAGAGAGATCTGCAGAGATAATAATATGCACAAAAACAAGACAGAGCAAAACAAAGCAAAAAAACAACAAGAAACAATGACCCAAAAGAGAAAAGCCTGTAAATATTTCAAGGTGTGTTTGTTGATCTTTAGGAGTGTTTTCAGGTCGAGTTTGATGGAGTGCCATGCCCTGGCTCCAAAGTCTATTTTTGGTATTCTCCGGGGACTTCACTGCTCTGCTCCCCTTGCTGTTTTGTTGCACACCTTTAGTGTTTTGCCTTGGTGTGGTAGAGTCAGATCTGGTGCAATTCCCACACTGTTTCCAGTGTTGCCCCTGTAGGACTATGCGTCGGTGAGGGATGTCTCATCGTGAGGCCAGCCATTTGGTTTTCTCTATGCATTGGCTGCTCTGAATAGGGATATTGTCCTTAAGGCTTGGTAGGCCAGGATATGCTCCACTCTCTCTTCCTCCCCCTTCATTTGCTCCTGTTTGTTCTAATCAGACATGTCCCTCTCTCTGAGCTGTAGCTTTAGTGATTTCCTCTGAATTCAATTCTTCTG
Source organism: Tenrec ecaudatus (assembly GCF_050624435.1). Classification (NCBI taxonomy): domain Eukaryota; kingdom Metazoa; phylum Chordata; class Mammalia; order Afrosoricida; family Tenrecidae; genus Tenrec; species Tenrec ecaudatus. The sequence goes on along the minus strand of NC_134531.1, from coordinate 155,061,421 downwards.
TTGGGAGGGGTGGCTGTCCACATAGGAGGGATTGGAGTTGGCCCCTCAGATCTCTCTACCTGTTCTCTGCTTCATGGTGGTATGTTGCATTCACATCTTAGAGCACCGGATTCAAGTCTGGTCCCTCTTTCCCTGTGGAGATAGAAACAATACCCTCCCCTCGGGTGAGTTAGTGCCCTGCTCCCCCGCTAACTCATTTCTTTTTTCCCCCTACTTTTTGGTTGGCAACCATATGTATCCCTGGATTTCTCTTAACCAAAATATTCTTTGTCCATGTGATGTCCATGAGAAAACAGATTTGACCTGTGCAGTGGTGAGATTCATACTCCATTTGGGTTTTAAGGAAACTTGAAAGTCACTTCTTTTTTTTTATTGGTGGCTCATTAATACATCCATCCATTGTGTCAAGCACATTTATACAGTTGTTTCCATCATCAATCTCAAAGCATTTGCTTTCTGCTTATGCCCTTGGTAAATCAGCTCCTCATTTTACCCCCTCCCTCCCTATTCCCGCTCCCTCATGAACCCTTGATGATTTGCAAATTACTATTATTTTGTCATATCTTACACTGTCCGACATCTACCTTCATCCGCTTTACTGTTGTCCATCCCCTCAGGGAGGATGTTATATGTAGATCCTTGTAATTGGTTTCCCCTTTCCATCCCACCCTCCTTCCACCCTCCCAGTATCGCCACTCTCAGCATTGGTCCTGAAGAGATCATCTGTCCTGGATTCCCTGTGTTCCCAGTTCCTATCTGTACCAGTGTACATCTTCTGGTCTAGCTAGATTTGTAAGGTAGACCTGGGATCATGATAGTGACGGGGGCTGGGTAAAGAGGCATTTAGGAACTAGAGACAAGTTTTATGGTTCATCATTGCTACACTGCACCCTGACTGACTCATCTCTTTCCTGTGACTCTTCTGTAAGGGGATGTCCTGTTGCCTACAGATGGGCTTTGGGTCTCCACTCCGCACTCCCCCTCATTCACAATGATTTGATTTTTTGTTCTTTGATGCCTGATACCTGATCCCTTTGACACCTCGTGATCACACAGGCTGGTGTGCTTCTTCCATGTGGGTTTTGTTGCTTCTCAGTTAGTTGGCTGCTTGTTTACCTTCAAGCCTTTAAGACTCTAGATGCTATTATCTTTTGATAGCCGGGCACCATCAGCTTTCTTCACCACATTTGCTTTGCACCCATTTGTCTTCAGCGATCATATCTGGGATATGAGCACACAATGATATGATATTTGTTCTGGAAAGTCACTTCTAATCTCCCTCATTTTATATAAAGAGGAACTAGAATGCAGAAAGGAAAAGGGATGCATCCAAAGAAACAAGCTGACCATTTTACTTTACCTGTTATTGTCTCCACCACTCAGGTGACACTCACTCATGCCACAGAGCCAATGGCAACTCATGAGGGACCCTATAGGGCAGGGTGGAACTGCCGCCGTGAGTTTCCAAGACTGCAATTGTTAACAGGAGTAGAAAGTCCTGTCTTTCTCCCAATGAGGTCACTCAGGGATTTGAGCTGCTAACTTTGAGGAGTGAAGCCCAACTCGCAATTTCTATACCAGCAGGGCTCCTTCAGATGAAACCATGAGGTAATATTAGCTAGAAAATATAATTTCCAACTAAAATATATTATGGATCTGGAGTCCCTGGTGTCCTGGACCATATCATGTCTGTTAGACAGACTTCTATGGCTCCACTGAATGGGCCAACTGTTTTGTTTCACTTGAATTCCAGAAAAGGTGCTCCTTGCCTACAAATAGAATTCAAAGATGGTAGGAAGTCAAAGCCCCTCCAAGGGCAGCTGTGTGGTTTGGCCAACACCCAGCTTGATGCTGGAGGCAGCAGCAGCTCAGCATTCTGTATTTGGCTCTCTCTTCCTCATCCTCCTTCTCCTCCTTCTCTTCCTCCTCCTCCTCCTCTAAAGCACAGTACCTAAACCACTGGCATTTTGCAATTGCTCAATGGGCAGGGGTAGTTTGATGGCTCTGCTATGAGATGGTGAATGTGAGTGAGTGTGTGTGTGTGTGTGACATTTTAGAACTCTAAGAAATACTTTAGAACAGGATCTATGTCTGCTTTATTCATCTACAGCTGTACCTTGTACTATTAACAGCTCAGTAAATTCTTGTTGAATAAAAACTATAGCCAGTACCATGAGCACACAGCATTCCATGTGCCAGGTTCTCTCCGAAATCTATCTTCTTTGTTGAAGAAGCAGCATGAAGTGGTCATCAGGATCACACAGTCCAGACTTGTTCTCTCAGGTTCACAACCCAGCCAAATACCGCTGTAAACGGCATTTTATGTACCCGTGTCTAGGCCATCTCATCTATAACACAGGAACAATTAGTAGCGCATCTATACTAGGGAGAACCACTCAAAAATGGAATATATTTTCAAAGCTATGTATTTAAATTTGTACAAATCTTACCACCTTTAAAGGACTCTCCATTAACATTTAATACACTTCTCAAATGTGCGATTCCATTCTTGGAAACAGTTTTCAAGCTCATCTGTTTGGATGGCTGGCAGCACCTCCCTCGTATTTGTCTTCACTGCTTCTGTGTCATCAAGTCACTGTCCTTTGATGTCCCTCTTCATTCGCAGAAACAAAAAAGTAGTCGCACAAAGCAAAATCATGTGAGTCAGGTGCATGGGCAAGAGAGGCATGGTGTTTTTTGCCAAAACCTGGAGCACTGAGATGGCTGTGTGAGCAGGTACACTGTCGTGGTGGCAAAACCAGTCCCCCGTCTGCCACAGATCAGGCCTCTTTTGTTGCACACTGTTATGCGATATTTTCAGAACCTCCCAATAGAAAGGTTGTTTAAAAATCTGACCTGATGGAATGAACTCCAAATGCACTATCCCCCTCACATCATGAAAACAAATGAGCATCAGTTTTGGAGGGTACTGTATATATGCCCACACACACATACATACACACACATATATATACATACATATACATACACATATATAACTTTTAGCACAACAAGGACTATAGGTGGAATTCCATAAATATTCTTTACTGTAATTACTGATGTTTACACTAATTTAATCATTTTCCCAGCCTTTTGTAGAAGATATTATAATACTCAGATTTTGGCAGGAAAAATTGAGATTAAGAGAGCTTAATTAAGTTAACAATTCCTCCAAAATCATTGTTAGTAACTGGAAGCGTTATGATTCAACCAAGATGAGCACTCTGTGTTTTAATCATGGTTATGTGTGGTGGTTAAGAGGGCAATCTCTGTGGTCAGTCTCTAGGTTAATTCCTGACCCTGGCTTTTTTGGTTGTTTGTCCTTGAGCAGGTTACTCTGACAATACTTGTCCTTTTGTGATTGTTTCGTTTTAGTCAGTATCAATAGATATCACCCAGGGATAGTGCAAAGTCTAAATGAGATAAGGCTTATTAGCACCTTGCTAAGGGCACATATTGAGGAGCTGTGGTTGCATAGTTATTGTGCATTGGAAGCTAACTGTAAGGTTAAGAGTTCAAAACCACAGTTTATTCCCAGAAAGAGTTACAATCTCAAAAACTCATATAATCTCAAACACTCTACCCTGTCCCATAGCTTCACTATGAGTTGGCATTCACTCAGTGGCAGTGAGTTTGGCTTTGTGAGAAGGGTACACATTAAGAGATCTCAAACATACTTGCATTATTGCAATGTAACTAGTAAAAATGGTTGTAATCAACCTAGTTACTTCCTCCCAAGTCCTAGCCAAACCCTTGAGAGTCATCCCTAACTCAGGCTCCTTACCACCTTCATTCCCTCGGCCGTATGCCATCTTCCTGCTAGCTGTTGTCAAATCAATTTGGGCTCATCTTGACCCTAGATTTGCAGAATAGAACCGTTTCAGATACTTTTTAAGGCGATGACCTTTCACAAGCGGATTATCAGGTCTGTCTTTCAAGATGACTCCGTGGGCTGAAATTGCCAATCTTTTTGTCTAACAAGTATTTAACCAGTTATGCCGTCCAGGGAGTCCTTTCTTTCTCTTAAATGTCTACACATCTCTAAAATCTGTGGGTCTCTCTTTGTCACTGTCATTTGCACAGTTTGGACATTATCTTCTCGCTGGATATTCAAGAAACCTGGTGGGCTTTCTCCCACCCTCCTGCCTGTCTTGACTGTCCCCTCACCAGTGTGTTCTACATTCTGTTTCCAAGGTGATATTGCTAACCTTCATTCATGTCCCTAGCCTCCCTGAAAACATCTGTGGGCCCATTCTTCCATGGACAAAATTCAAACGTCAATGTTCTTACAGGACCTTTATTTCTCTATCCAGACTCAGTCACCACTTTCACCCTATATTTGTATCCTCTCATTCCCTGACACTCTGATATCCATTGTGGCAGTTACATCATCTCCTGTCAACTTGCACCAAGGGGCGGAGTCTAGTCTGTCAATCAGGTCATAGCCAAAAATGCCTCTGTGTGGACATGGGCTTTTCCTGAGGACTCTGGGAACTCCTGTCTTCCTCCCTGGAGGCGGGACCCACTCACTCTCTGCTTAGCATTCCTGTTGACAAGCCACATGGAGTTATGCTGATGGCAGTCAGAGCCTTGGAGCTGGAGGAGCCACATGGAGACCCACGCCAGCACTGAGATGTTTCCGCTGCCACTAGATCCACAGAATTTTTCACCCACTAGCCTATGATCTTCCTGCATTCGGCATCATTGCATGTGTTGTGTGAGTCTGAAGAGGAATTTATAGACTTGTATAGGTCATTTGGGCTAATATCAGACTTATGGACTGGGCTGGATGTTTTCTTAATATACAATTACTCTTTGATATAAAATTCACATATGAGTCTTTGGATTTGTTTCTTTAGTCAACCTGGTCTAACCGAATTATCATACAGATCTTTTGAAAATTTATAATAAATATATATGTAACAAAACATTTGGCATTTTAACAATCATCACATGTAATTCAGTGACACTAATTATACTTTTCATGTTGTTCAATGATCATGTTGGTGAACCATGACCCTTAACTGTTCCTAAATTATACCATCGCCCTTTGGAATTGAAACCCCCTTTCTTCCTCCTTTCTGTCTACCTCCAATAACCACTAATGAAATTTGATTTCTATATGCTTACCTATTTAGATATCTTATCTAAATGAGATCACACAATGCTTGGCCTTCGGTGATGACCTTATTTAGGCAATGTAATTCTGTGCTCAAATGTTTTCAAGGATCATCCATCTTGTAGATTATATGAGTATGGTAACTTCAGTTTATTTTCTCTAGTAAATCTTCTCTCTAACACTGAATGGGAGCTTGGAGTTCCCTGTCAGAGGTTCAGGGGTTGTCCATTATTGTTGTCCGCAGTATGTTTTCTAGACCATAATCTCCATGAAGACACAATCATGTCTAGCATGCCTACTATACCTACTTGTCTACTTCAACCAAAAATTGTTTATTCAAGCTTTAATCAGTGGCTGGTACATCACAGGTGCTTAACAAATATGTATGGAATAAATGCACACATTAATGAATGAGTGAACAGACACCAGGTTTCCATTCAGCAGGAAAAACCCAGAGTACAGAAGACTATAAAAACATTCATTTTAATGGAAAATGTCATGCTTCTTACTGCTAAGAGCTCCCTATCAATGTCTGTTGATGGAATTACTTCTAATTTGAATTATTAACTACAGAATTAAATCTTCATTTTTCCAAATGCCAAATTTAAGGTAGAAACTTAGCTAGGACATATTGCAGTCATATAATATTTTCAAACATAGAAAGCCCTTTAAAATATTATTTCATAGGGTCTGCACACCAGGCAAGTGGTAGAGTGGGGTGACAAAACTGAGAATTACCGTAGACAGTTAGTTCAACTTGCCCTTACTCAAAATATTATCTTCTTCAGTATACTGCCTTTTGGACAATGTAATGCAGTTCATTATCCTAGTGCAAGACTGGCAGGTCATATTGCTTTAAAGCATTGGTTCTCAGGGGGAGAAGGAAGAACATGATTTTGTTCCCACGAAAGGAGCATTTGGCCGCGCCTAAAGCCCCACAGTTGAGGGGTGCTACTGGCACCAAGTTCTTTGGTGGTGCCCATGGTTTGCATTTGGTTACTTCTATTGTAGGGTCATCAATTCAAATCCATCAATGACACCTTGGAAGTAAGACCTGGCAATCTTTAGCCATAAAATCCATGTGGGCCGTGGTTCAACTCAGATATACATGGTGTCACATGAGTTGGAGTGGAACTTAAATGCCATTTTTAAAAACTATCTGGTAGATAGAGGTCAGGAATATTGCTAAAGGTTCTGTAACAGTTCTATCTCAGTGTCAATAGTGCTGAGTCTACTGCGAAGCGAGGTTTATATGATGAAATGGCATGGACTAATATAAGTGTATAAGACTCTGTGGCTACTTAGAGACTGGGGATGACTGGCTCCTTTTAAAGGCATGAGGTTTGAATTAAAAAAACAAACAAACAGATTGCTATGTATGTGTGGTCTCTCCAGGGGAATGTCTTTGCTGAATGAGTAAAATTTGCCCCTTAGTTCAAGAATAACAGGTAGAACATTCCTTCCTCTCTCCTTCCACTTTCACTGCCCCAGAAAGATTTACTGTTATGGCCTCTCACAGTCAAGGGAAAATTGAGTAAAAAGTGTTTTCTAGAGAACACATTAAACCTGATCACTCAAATGCTTTTTCTGTATCTCTAAAAAGTGGCCCCAGGGTCAGAAAACTTAGATCTTTGCCACTAGGTCACCTTTAAATTCTCTAATGTTTTCACCTGTCCAAAAGCAAATAGTGTTCCCCTTCTCTTGGGAGAAACTCTAAGGGCAAAGTTGGCATTATATCCAGAGAAATCTTGTTAAAATATTATTAATATATCAACATATGGATTATTCTTATTATTGTCCTTGGTTTAATTAAAGCCCAGAAATGTACAGGGAGGGGAAAAAACCAGGACAACTCCTTTTAAGGAATAGAATATATGTTGGAATTTTCTCTGGAATAATCTCTTCTAACAAGGACTTTTAAGCAGTATGTGCACTGCTTAATTGGACTGTTCTTTGTCCAGCATGGACAAGAAAGGTTGACAATTACTATTACCAATGAGAGCTATTTAGTGCAAAGTCCAAATACAGATGTTAGAATCTGTTTCCAAATCTCATGAATTCCGGGTAAATCATGGAAAAGACCATTTGAGTCATGAATAACTGTGTAGTTGGAAGCAACTCATTGTTATTGGATTTGGTTTTTAATTTTGTTTGGTATCATTAAAATGTAAAGACATGCTACAGTATTTTCACATTCACACACCAACCTAGATGAACTTTTATAATGCGTTATCTCAGCTGACTAGTAAATTGAAGTACATATTAATCCTGATGTGATCCTTGAGCTTCTTTCCCTGCCTATAAACATTTCCCCTTTCACTATCGCCTATCTGAGTGTCCTTCCCGCTCACAGCTGTACACATGCATATGCTCCATGCTCATTAGAAAGCATTCCTGGAGTCTGTCCCAATGCCCAAATTAAGTGTGAGAGTTTTCTACTTTACAGTGTACTTTCTTATGGACCTTCTGTAATTTATTCATAGTTTACATATTGACTTATATATATTTTTTAATTTCTCATCTTCCTACTTGCTTTTAAGCTCTATGCTTTCTACATCTATCCATCCATATACCATTGACACTATATCTTAGAAACAGTAAATCACTACTCCATATTGAGTCACCTGAGGCATCAATGGACAGGAGCATAGATTTGGCTAACTCTTTCCAATATGACTATCCTAGTCATTTTCTTAGCAAATTCTTTCTTTCCAGAAGATCAGAAGCAATCTCAACCAGCTCAAATCATATGCTCACCAATTACAAATGTGTTCTTACTGTTGGTAGATGCCCTTGAATCAGTTTGGACTCACCGTGACCCTGTGAAATGAAATGAACCACTGCGCAGCCGCGGCCATCCTTACAGCTGTTTGTAGGTTGAGCCCACTGTTGCAGTCACGGTGTTAATCCACCTGGTGAGGGCCTTTTGCTTCTTCGTTGCCCCTCCACTTTACCAAGCATGATGTACTTCTCCAGGGATCAGTCTCTCCTGACAGTGTGTCCAAACTATGTGCGTCAAGACTAAGTCTCGCCATCCTTACCTCTAAAACACCTTCTGAACCTACTTCTTCCAAGACAGATTGGTTTGTTCTTTCAGCAGTATATGTGCTTTCACTATTCTTTGCCAGCACCACATTCGGATGCATCAATTGTTCTTTGATCTTCCTTATTCAATGTCCAGCTTTCCCATGCATATGAGGCAATTGAAAATAACTTGGCGTGGGTCAGGCACACCTCAGAGTGCCCACCTTTCTTTTCAACTTTAAAGAGGAGCCTTGATGACATGGTGGCTCCCTGCTGGGCTGAGTTCAAAACCGCCAGCTGCTTAGTGGAAGAAACAGTCCCTTAAACACTTCGTCTCAGAAACTCACTGGGCAATAGGGTCACTATGAATTGAATAGACTCAACAGCAGTGAGCGCATGCGCAGGTTTACCCCATGCCACATGTCCTTGATCTCTTGATTGCTGCTTTTCTGAACATTGCTTGTGGATCCAAACGAGAGGAAATTCTTCACATTTCAATCTTTTCTCCATTTATCATGATTTTGCCTAGCGGTCCAGTGTGATGATTTTTATTTCCTTTACACTGAGTTGTAAATCAGATTAAAGGCTACAATCCTTGATATTCCTCAGTAAGTGCTTTGTCTTCCTCACTTTCAGCAATCAAGCTTAGGGTTTCTGCATATTACTGATTCTTAATAAGTCTTCCTCCAATCCTGATGCTGCCTTCTTCTTCGTAGAATCCAGCTTCTCTAAATATTTGGTCAGCATAGGGATTGAGTAAGTAACCCTGACACACACCTGTCTTGCTTTTAAACCATGAAGTGTTCACTTGTTCTGTCCACACACATGCCTCTTGATCCAGGTGAACGTTCTGAAGGAGTACAATGAAGTATCTGGAATTCCCGTCCTCCTCAAGGCTCTTCATAAGTTGTATGATTCACACAGTGGAGAGCCTTTTCATAGTCAATGAAATGCAAGTGAATATCTTCTTAGATTGTCTGCTTTTACCCACAACCCATCTGACATTAGCTATGACAGCCCTTGTTCCACGTCCTCTTCTGAATCCAGCCTGAACCTTTGGCAGCTTCTCTTAATGGGGTGCTGCACTTCTGTTGGATGATCTTCGGCAAAATTGTATTTGCGGGTTATATTAATGATATTGTTCTACAATTTGAGCATTCTGTTGGATCACCTTTCTTTAGTATGAGTCCAAATAAGTGATTCAGAAATACAGTCCAATTCCAGGTGGTACCCTCTGTTCTACACTAGACTCAAGAGGAGAGAAGATAAAGTACCAAGAAGAAGGAACCAGAACTTAGGTGTGCTTGGGTGTGTCTGTGGGGGTGGGGGTGGGGCAGCTGGTGTTGGAGGTCCGTGCTAGAATCTTAGTTCTGGCACTTGTCTGAAGTGGCCAAGATATTTAACCTCTTTGTTCAAATGTCCTTATCAATAGGCACAGAAATTAATAATTATTTACTTTATTGTAGGTTTTTCAGGAGAATCCAATGAGCTATTTATTATATATAATGCTTACCAGAGTTAATGAAAGCCAGTAAGAATTCAGTGATATATATATATATATATATATAATTGTTTTAGCTTCTCTAGAGAAACCAACCTAAAACATGCTATTATTACATGTTATAATACTATGTTATATAGCATAAATATATATTTATATAAATTATATATATATATAATTTTATTGTGTGTGTTGGGCCAGATTGACTAGAGAAACAACTCCAGAGACATTCATATATGTATAAGAAAGAGCTTTATATCAATAAATAATTATTTATTGAGAAAACATCCCAGACTATCCAACTCAAGTCCGTAAGTCTGACAGTAGTCCATAAGTCTCTCTTGAGACTCACACTGCACATGCAATGATGCAGAATGCAGGAAGATCACAGGTCTGTGGGTGCAAAGCCATGTAGATCCAATGGTGGTGGCTTTGGCGCAAATCAAGGTCAGCCAGCAGGAAGGTGAAAGCAGAGAGAGAAGGCAGTTCCCAGGGCTCTTCTGATGAGAAGGCCACGCCCACAAGGAGGCAGCAACAAGTTGTGATTTGACTGACAGGTTGGATACCACTTCTACACTCGTAGATATTGTAAAGTTGACATAAAATTATGTAACTACCACATTGTGCTTTGTGTTATTGTACTTCAGAGATATTGCATTTTTTAATTTAAAGATTTTTTAAAATTCTTTTATTGGGGGCTCGTACAACTCTTATCACAATCCATACATACATCCATTATATGTCAAGCACATTTGTTGCCCTCATCATTCCAAACACATTTGCTTTCTACTTGAGCCCTTGGTATCAGCTCCACACACAGATGAAACTCCAAAACCAAACTCACTGCCATTGAGCCCATTTTGACTCATAGCAAACTTACAGGGCAGATTAGAACTACCTCTAGGGGTTTTGGAGCTGTAACTGGTTTCAAAACTCAGAAGCCTTGTCTTTCTCCCTAAGAGCAGCTGGTGATTTTGAACTGCTGACCTTTCAGTTAGCAGCCTAATGTGTAACCACTGTGCCACCAGGGTTCCTATATATGTACATATAATAAGACAAAGAAAACCTCATAACAATTACATTCTTTGTTTCTGCAACTTGTCCTGTGGTCATCGTTAGAATGTGTAACTACCTTGTTTCACCACCCATTCCGAATTTCCCTTATTTCTGCAAGCATCTCAGCTGGTTATGATGTTTTTCCTGGTAAAGTGACCCAAATTTACATTCCTGAAGGGTCTGATCCATTTAGTCATGTTGGAATGGGTTTCTGTAGTTTTCCATTGGTTTTAATCACAGGACATGGTAGTTCTAAAAGATGCCTTAAGTGATATCTGTATTCCAGACCTATTCTTTTGGACTTTCATTATTAAATATCCATTTGATTTCCCCTCGGTAGTCAGAGTCAATAACATCATAACTCCTTTCGTGATTTACAGGCGTGAGGAGCTCCCAAACATCATGGTAAATGGAGAAATTATTGAAGTTGCCAAGAATTTCATGGTATTTGGACCCACAAGCAATATTCGTGGATTCCAGTCACATATTGCATTGGTCAATCTGCTAAAAAGACTTCAATAAAGTATTCAAGAGAAATAAAAGAAATACAAATTGAAACAACATTGACATACCACCTCATACTGGCAATTTTAGACAACTTCAATGAAACAGAAAACAATAAGTGCTAGAAATAACAGCATAACCCACACTCCAAATATAGAGGAATAGACAAACCAACTTTGACATAGTCATACAATGGGATATTGTGCATCAATCAAAACAGTGATGACTTTCTTGAATGCTACAAGGCAGGCTTGAAACTAGAGAACATTATGCGCAGCAAAGTTAGTGAATCTTATAAAGATAGATAGTTAATGATGCCATCATTATAAGGAAAACCAAAGAAAAATAAAAGGCTTTTTACACCAAAAGATGAGGCTTTGAATCTATGAAGAGACCTGGGATGGTGGTAGGGGCAGTGAGAGACGAGGGATAGGGATTTATACAGGGAAGGAAGAAGGACAGAAGAGGGAAAAGAGAGAGAAATTCATGTGTGGAGGAATAACAGGATGTTATGATTTATTTCATTTGTTGAGATGGGCTGTGCTTCCTTTAAAAACAACAAAAATAACTCAAGAGTAATGTTTCATAGCCTTCAATCTGTCTAGATGCCTTACCCTCAGATCTGAATAGTGGTCTGAGTAGCTTAAAAAGGAGGATAAGTGAAGCTGAAGTGGACTTGGAGTCTTTAATGACACGCAAGTTCATTTCAAACTTATTGGGTGGAAAGGATTCAAAAGCAAAGATGGCCACCTAAGGACTAAGATGTATCTGGCTCAAGTCAGGACAATCTCCATCTTATCATATGCATATGAAAGATGGACAATGAATACAGAAGACAGAAGAAGAATGTATGCCTGTGAATATGATATCGGTGAAGAATGTTCACTGTACCATGGACTGCCAGAATGAACACATCTGTCTGGAGAGAAGTACTGAGAGGATGCTCCCTCAGTGCTGGGATGGTGAGACTTCACCTCTCCACGTTTGGACATGTTATCAGAAGGGACCACTCCCTGGAGAAGGACATCATGCTTGGTAAAATAGAGGGCCAGCAAAGAAGAGGAAGGCCTTGCCACCATGGGCTCCAACATAGTAACAATTGGGGAGATAGGAAAGAACTGGGGAATTTTGTTCTCTTCTACATTTGGTCACTAGGTGTTCGAGTCAACTCAATGAAATCTAGAACACAGCAACAAAGAATTCTAATTTGGTAGTTACTATTGTCATTATCACGATCTATTAAAATCAAATCAGATTAACATGATTCATAACTAAATATGTTTTCTAGTTGCTCAAGCATAGCTTCATACATTGGAAGATATTATTCATCTGCCTTTTATAGATACCGTGAGAAACAGTATATAAAACTTAGTGGAAAGTCTTCTTGGCTTTATTACGCTTTTCCTTCCGTGATCTTTTCAGTGACAGCCAAGTTCTGTTGTAACAAACTAGGTTTTGGTTTTCATTTGCTGCATGGTACCATCTGCTCTAAATTCAGCTTTCCATCCATCTTCAAAATCCTCTCTAGTCTTATCTGTAGCTTCCTGCCTCTCGCTTGCTTTAGTCACATGCCAAGAGAGCTGGCTGAGCCATAGATCCAGGCGGGCAATGAAACACATGCATCGAGTCTCTGCTAGTCCTCTGCTAGGCTTGGTGGTCTACAATGGTAAGCAGGACAATCCCTACTTTCATGGGTCTTATATTAGAGCAGTGACTCAAGAGTAAACATATTATCATTTGAGACTACATCATTAAATCAGAAGTAGTGACTTTGAAGGTAAATTTAAAGCTGTGATGGGGTGGGTAAGAAGAGCAAAATCATTTCATAGTCGACTCTTTCTCCCCTTTTAGCGCTCATATTAACTGTTCCTTTATGGAGAAGCCACCCATTCACCATCCAAGCAAAGCATTTACTCTCAATTCTTTCCCACCTGCCCCCTCATTTAATTTTTTTCCGTTTTATTTCCACCATCTGAGGAGATAGTTGCTATACACTCTATCTCTTCCTTCTAAGATACAGTCTCAATAAGCCACAGCATACACGTCGAGGGCTCTGCACTTGGAGTTCAATGCCTTTGAGTTGGTTTCCACTCAAGGTGAAAGAGTCCCTCTGTGCAAGAGAATGGCACACAGCCCACGCCCGCATCATCCGCACAATTGCTGTTGTGGCTCTGCCCACTGCCACAGCCACTGTATCAATCCGTCCTGCCAAGGTTCTTCCTCTTTCTGGCTGACCCTGTCTTTGACCAAGCACAGTGTCCTTTTTCAGAGACCGGGCTCTCCTGATGACATGGCCGAAGTACATAAGGCAAACTGTCACCACCCTTGCTTCTAAGGAGCATGCTGGCTGTACTTCTTCCAAGACACATCTGTTTGTTCTTCTCTTCACCAACATCATCATTCAGATGCATCGATTCTTCTGTGATCTTCCTTATTCATTGTCCAACTTTCACAGGCCTGTGAGGTGATTGGAACTATCAAGACTTGCGTCAGGTGCACCTTCGTCCTCAAAGTGATGTACTTGCTCTTCAACCCTTTAAAGAGGTCTTGTGCAGCAAAATTTCCCATTGCAATACAAGGTTGCATGTCTTCGCTGCTGCTTCCATGAGCATTAATTGTGGGTCCTGGTAAAATGAAATCCTTTTGCACCTAATAAATGCTAAAAAAACATATCTTTGTATGAATGGATGTATTTTGTTAAAAATCAACATAATGGCAGCAAGTTCAGTTTTCTTAGTTTCCTCCTGACCTGTAAGTTTTACACAGTAGGTGTGGGTTGGGAGGATGGAAACTAGGTACAACATTCTTGACTTAGTTCAATTCAATTCAATCTATTTGTCAAACTTCTATTATACTAAACAACTAACTCCAAGGTTGACAGTTTGAATCACCTCAGGAACATCACAAAGAAAACCCTAGAGACCTGCTTCCATAGGTAGAGAGCCAAGAAAACCTTCTAGAGAAGCTCTGCTCTCTAACAGGAGATCATCATAAAATGGAATCAGCTCTATGACAATGGGTTTACTTTCCTGGCTTATTGTGCAACGGGAAGTGAACATTATTCAATAAAGGCAGCATTCAATAAAGTCGGAGGCCTACCCTTGTGCAAATTAGAGTATGACAAGGGAGTTAAATACTAACCTAAAAATTATCAAAGTAATTGAAGAACACTCTCAGTGGGTCAGGCACAGTTCTAAACAATTACTGAATTGTTGCATTTACCCCTCTCCATGACCCTAGACAATAGGAACTCCTTTTATACCTCAAGAAGATAAGTCCTTTACCTTATTTACTGCTGATTATCTAGCACCATGCAGCGTGTCTAAAATAAATAAGCTCAATCGATCAAGGACTGGCTGTTTTGATAGGGGAGAATGGTGAGCAAAAGTCTGTAGCAGGGGTCTTCACCCAGCCAAAGGCAGTAAGAAGTCTTTCGTTGATGATGTGACACTTTATCTTAGATTTGAAGGAAGAAGAATTTGCTTTTTGGGTTTTTTTTAACTTGAGAGTGCAATCCTACAGCTTATTCTGACTGATCTAACTAAGTAAGCTAGTCTCCTTCCCCAGGTAGGGTACTGGGCTATTCGCTGTGTTCGTGGTAGCATGGTCGGCAGTTTGAAATCCCCAACGCTCAGCAGGAGCAAGAGGAGGCTTTCTACTCCTGCACAGGTGTACAGTCTAAGAAATCCACGGGGGCCCTTCTACTCTGTCCTAAGAAAGTGCTAGGGGTCTAAATTGGCTCAATGGTGGTGAGTTTGAACTTGAGTTCAGTTTCCTTCTTAGCAAAATGAAACATCATAATAATAAACCTACCCGAAAAGGAAGGAAGTTGCAAGAACGTGCTAAACAGGAATGAACAAGGCAATTTGGCCAGAAGTGATGCGCCTCAGCGAGGCAGCAGGAATGTCACTGATGGGAATGAGCCGGACGGAGACTCCAGGCCCATTGGCTCTGTGGCAAGGACTCTTGCTGGGACTTTCCAAGGTAAAAGAGAACCTTTGGGATGTCCCAAGGGTCAACCTACAGAAGAGCTTGGCGCAACCCTGTAACAGTGCAGCACTCAAGAGACCCCAATTAATCGCTTGTTGCCCTTTGGTAGCAGAACTTGGCATCTGGGGGAATTCTTGTCCCCAGTCTCTGTTCTGCCCGATTCCAATAACCTCGTATGGCACTGAATATAGGTCGCTTTTATCTTGTTCTCCTCTGAAACTTCTGGTTTCTCTTTCAGAGACATCTTCTGCTCTAGGGCCCTCCCACTTCTAGTGGAGACAGAGCCAGGAAACAAATGGTGCTCCTGCTCTGGTCGTAGGAGACGTGGAAGCACCATAAAAATGAGGCTGAAAGGGTGAATTGAGTCACAATGTGGATGGACTACTGAGGGTAAAAGCGGTGATCTGCTCTGTAAACCTTCCCCTAATGCACAATCAAAATTTCAGGTACACGTGAAGGTATGTCCACCCTTCACCGCAAAGGGAAAACAAATGTTCTTAGGCTGGTGACCCTGCTTTTATCTCTCATGATGCTAGGTTTACCCCTTTCTGGTGAGTTGATTATGACTCATAGCAACGCTGTTTATGAAGGCAGAACAGCCCCGTCGGGATTTCCAGGTTGTGAATCTCTACAGGGGCAGCCTTCCACATCGTCGCATCACAGTGAGGCTGGTGGTTTCAAACTGCAGAACGCTGGGTTATCAACTGATTGCTTAACCACTGTGCCACCAAGTTTCTTTGGCATTAGGGTTATCAGAGTCTAATCGCACTTACAGAGTTAATGGCTGCTAGCTGTTCATTTGCTATGCCTCCCAGGAAGATAATCGCCTTTTAACAGGAGCTTTTTGTAAATAATGCCTAACGCACAGGCATAGATGGAGAGCACAATGCATCCACAGGGAATTACAGAATTTGAAGCCAGATTCACACACACAAAAAACAACAACACGGAACTGGGGATCTCATTGCTGATGTCAAATGAATCTTGGCAGAAATCAGAGAAAACCAGAAAGATGTTCATTTGTCCTTTATTGACTATGCAAAGGCATGTGATAGCATGGACCATAGCAAATATGAATAGTATTGTGAGGAATGAGAATTCAAGAATACTTAATTGTGCTCTTGAGGACCAAGAGACAGTTATTAGAACAGGCCATAGGACACTGTGTGGTTTAAAATCAGGAAGGATATGTGTCGGGGTTGTATTCCTTCAGCATGCTTACTCGATCTGTATGCTGAGTAAATAATCCAAGAAGCTGGGCTACATTTAGATGAACATGGCTTCAAGACTGGAGGAAGGCTCATTAACAACCAGCCCCATGCAAGTGACACAGCTTTGTTCACTGAAAGCAAAGAAGACTCGAAGCACTTGCTGATGATCATGAACTACAGCCTCAATATGGATGATATCTTAATATAAAGAAAACAAACCCCTCTAAAGTGGGCCGAGAAGCATTATCATGACAAAGGGAGAAAAGAGTGAATTGCTCATGGTTTCATTTCACTTGGATCCACAATAAACACTCATGGAAACTGCAGTCAAGCAATCAAATGAGTGATTGCATTAGACAGATTTGTGGCCCAAGACCTACTTAAAGTGTTAAAAAGCAACGATGTCACTTAGAGGGTTCAAATGGGTCTGACTCAAGTCATGGTGTTTATAATAACTTCGTATGCATTCACATGTTTGACAATGAGTAAGGAGGAAAGAAACAGAATTCAAATGAGGAATATTGAATGTGCCATAGACTGCCCGAAGAAAGAACACGTATGTCTTGGAAGAACAGTCAGTCTACTCCTTAGAATGAACATGCAATTTTCGTTACCGGTGTCGTTGGTTAAGTACTTGTTGGTCTGATAACCGCAAGGAGAGTAATTCGAAATCACCAGCTGCTCCTGCAGAGAAAAGGGAGGGTTTTTACTCCTATAAAAGGTTACAGTCTCAGGAAGCCAAAGGGCAATTCTCCTTTGTCCGACAGGGTTGTTAGGACTAACTGGCAGTGAATTTGGTTTTTAGGTACTTTCCTTTTTTGTTTCCAACTTTTGCACTCCAGTCACCAATTATTAATCCATGTGTCTTGATTGCATGCTTGATCAATTTATAACTGAAGGTGTTGGTAGAATTCTTCAATTTCTCCATCTTTAGCTTTAGCCATGAGAGTACAAATTTGAAGAATAGTATTAATGGGTTTCCTTGTGTGCAGATGAACATTATTCTATCACAGAGAGCATTGTACTTCCAGATAGGTCTTGGCATCCTTTTTGACCATGAATGCAATGCCATTGATGATCTGATTCAAAATGGCCAATACCAGTCCATTTCAACTCACTAGCAGTCAACATATTGTTCTTTATGCCTTCCATTTCATTTTAAATGGCTGTCAATTTTCCTGGACTCATACTTCATACATTCCATGCTCTGATTTTTAATTTGTGTTTATAGCTGTTTCTTCTCATTTTGAAGGTCCTGAAGGTTTTATTATCACTGGCTTTCCCCCATCCACAGCATTATGGTCAAGTCTACTCTGAGACGGCAGCTCTTTCTAAGTCATATTTTGAATGCCTTTCGGTTTGAGGGGCCCGTCTTCTGCCATTAGTTCTGCTCCAATTCATTAGGTTTTCGTGAGCTGAGACTGGCTTGATGCTGAGTCCTCAGAGGTGGACAGCCTATTCCTTCTTCATAGTCTGTTCTGAGCCTGGAAACTGCTGAAATGTGGTCATGTTGGGTGACACTACTGACATGGGAAACACCAGTGACATCGCTTTCAGCATTACAGCCACACACAAACCACCATCGGAGGTACTGACAGACAAATAGCAGTTCTTTACTTTGGGTGATCCCGTTTTACTGGGTTCCTGGATCTACGAAGAGGGATATGCTGTGCTTATCTCAGGACTAAATGATATGTATGACTCTACTAATGTCTTCAGTTCATCATATAACCAAAACCCACTTCAGAATAAATTCTGACTCAGGATGACTCAGAGTAGTAATGTTCCCTTCGGTTTCTGAAACTGTAAATCTTTACAGGAGCTGAAAAGTTCAACTTTCTCCTGTGGATTTAGCTGCTGAACTTGAGTTCACCAGCCTAAAATGAAACTCTCTATGGTACCAGGGATCTCTCACCATGTCACAGTGGCCCCCAAACCAGACAGGTGGCATATTGGTGGAGCCAGCAATTTACATTAGCACAGGACTCTACTGGTATTATAATTAATTTATGGCTCTAAGATTTTGATCTTTTTGGCAGACTATAACATTTTCCCATGTTAAGTTAAACATTTTCTCAAAAGTGTGAGCCCACTAAAGCTTAAGAAAACATAAATTTCCAAGGTTCACCTAATATCGTATTAAACCTCATTTTATAAAATCCCACTCAAGGGAATATTGGTTTCCTTCTACAGACCATATGACATGTTTCCTACATCTTAGAATGCAGCATGGATATGGCCCAGAGGATGCCCACCTCCTTTTCTTCATCACATGTAATAGAGTCTTAACCAGATCTCATAGATCCCAACTGGATTTCAGGTACTTGTCTTCCAGGGATAGGTTCCCAAAGCCAGTATTATTTCATAGCACAAAATAGAACCAACCCCCCACCACCACACACACACCATTACCTGTATTTGATGAGTGGCCATATCCTATGGAAATTCATCACAACCTGTGTCACCCCACTATAGGCACAGGCTCTTTTGAAACTGAGCTGGGGATCAGCCTGATCTGAAAACCCATTCTTGCTTCATATTCTCCACTAAGAGTAGAGATTGGGGTTGTGAATATAATCAATCAACTCTTTCTCTCTCTCTCTCTCTCTCTCTCTCTCTCTCTCTCTCTCTCTCTCTCTCTCTCTCTTTCTCTGTCTCTCTCATACACACACATCTATCTTCTCTCTCCTCTCTCTCACACACACATATCTATTTTCTTCTCTCTCTCTCTCTCTCTCTCTCTCTCTCTCTCTCTCTCTCTCTCTCTCTCTCTCTCTCTCTCTCTCCCAGTAAGAATTTTGGTAAATTTAATCTCATCCACGGATCACCTGACCTCTTTTTCATGTTTTGTATACTATTAGGGTGGCCAGGTGGCTGAAGGGTGAGGTCCTTCAGGTTCAGTCTCTGTTCCTGTGTTGTGGTTTCGCATTTGTGCAGCAGATAACTCGGAACTAAGTCAGTGCTTCTCTGTGAGCACTGGCAGGAAAAGAGGAAGAGAGGGGAGGGGCAGGGGGGGCCCGTGTTGGAGCACAGACGGTCTGTGTTAGCCCTCGGTCACCAACTCCTCGGGCTCGCTTGGGGCTTCACCTAAATGATCAATGGTCCTGTTGTCTGGGCTTCAGTATTAAAACAAAATCGCACTAAATCTAGATTGAGCAGGGACAGAGACCCATTTCATTGCCCTGTACTTTAATATTCCTGAGATCCGTGCTCTTAAGGGTGGCTCCTTTTAACAGCCACCTCTCTCAAGGGTGGAACACTATGCTGCCTTTGTTTCATCTGATCTTTCAGCTCAGTGAGAGATGGGCACTGGTCCTCACAACTCTCGTCTCCCACTGGATTTCTGTTGCTAAAAGAGAAGCTGATCACACGGGAAAGGTAGAGGTTTGGGGCAGGGCATTTCAGCGTGTGTTTACAGGCAGGACTGACTTACTCAGCAAATCCTGCTCGGAGGAGCTGCAGCCAATGAAGAGGCTATATCCCGGCTTGCTTGGGGGCTTCTGAGTTTGAGCTGCATGCACAAATGTAAGGCAGTGCTTCCTGGCGCTGATGGCAAAATGGGACCCATCTCCAGAGATTCCTCGGGCTTCCCAGCTCTGCAGATCTGGGAGAGAACCTACATAAACATATTGGTGATGTAGCCAGCTTCAAAGGCCCAGGGAATCCTTATGGATTCAGGAGACTGGTTTTGTATGTAGATTTTTCTTTTTCCTTTTTGGGGAAGATGAAATGCTTCTCTCGTTACCTGCCTTACATCTTCAGACCTCCGAATACCATCCTCTCTTCGAGCTGCCACACGGAAGGTACAGACCCAGAGAGGGAGTGTGTCTGGGTGGGTGGGAAAAAGTGGGCTGGTATATGACTTGCTACAGGCTCTGCTGACACTGCTTTCTGTGACTATTAGCTGCCTGCCGTCGCTGGCAAAAAGCTTGTCTCTAACAGACTTAGATCTGCTTCTAAAATCAGCTGGTCTTCTATTAGAAAAAAGGAAGTCTTTTCGGAGAAGCAGGATAATGTTGAAACGGTGATCTCCAAGCTGATCTAGCCAATGAAAAGATAATTGAGAAATGCTTTTTTTTTTTTCCAGTTTCCGTGGTTCCACTTAACATGCAAACAAGTCACTGGAACTAGTGTTGAGAGAGAGATAAAAATTCAGTAGATGCTGCCACATACATTTCTCTAAGCTCTCTGTGTTTGCCAACTGTTTGTTCGTGAACTTGGTGCATGCCCAGGGAAGCAATGAGCAAAATCGAAGGGGCTTCCTGTATGACGGTGGAGTGTTGACGGTTTGATCGTTTAACTTCAAGTCTGGGCTTGGATTGCAGAGCGCTGGAACACCCGCCTGACTTTCAGGACTTGGGGGAAACAGGTTTTGCGGGGATGCTAAGTTAACCCTGTAAGGTGAGGGTGAGATCGGCGCTGAGACTTGCACAAACAGCCCCGGGTGTGTTTCTTTCAGGCACTTCTCTGTTGCTTTCATACCTAGTGTGGTTTGCAAACATGTGTGTGGACTTTCTGTGTGCACGTGTGCACGCCCGATAAACATTCTGGAAATGCACCTCAACTACACTGCAGCTTTCAGCATTTCTTTAGATATGCAATTTGCCCATTTCTTTGGGTCCAGTGCAGTCTTAGAAAAGAGTAATTTCAAGAAAAGCGACTGCCTAGCAGTCTGCAGCCTGAGAGGTTGTCTTACAAGCGGTGCTGGGTTGAAGAGGGCTGAGGATGGCAAGGTACTGGGACTCCACCTCAGGTCTGAGCTCTTCGCCAACTGAGCAGGGGACCGGTCTGTTTTGAAAATCTACTCTCCAGTAGGAGCCAGAAATTAGAAACTGAACAAAAATGAGAAAAGGAGCTATTGTAGTACATATATTGCAGCATAGGGTTATTTGTAATTAGCACCTACCAGGAAAAGAGAGTTGAACTTGGAATCGCCCTTGAATTGGGACTAAGGATGGCATTTTCTATAGGTATTGGCATTTCGTAGAGTTTTATTGTTGTTGTTCAACTGATTATTGATATTTCCCTTAAAATTGTTATTGGTGATCAACATAAACCTTTTGAAAAATCTGTCATCTGCCCTGAGAAAAGCTTAGTAAATCCATATATATGTGTGTTTGTGTGTGGGGGGGGGGTGGGTAGGACAAATCTCAGAGATTATGTCCCAAAGACCTACACCTATCTCATATAGAAAGCTAACTAGATAATTTTTATATATTTGATAGGTGCCCCCTGCCAACTTAGACTTTGAGAACCCAAACATTATATCATTCAGTTGACCTTTTATATATGTTGAGGCTTCAAGAAACTTCTGGGAATGGAATTGAAAAATAATAGGTATTTCATAAAATCTTATTAATCAAGCTAAATATTCCAAGTTGCATAGATTTTAACAATCTCCATGATAAGAACTTTTCAAAGCATTAATTAAAATAAAAGTTAGCTTATTTATCCAACCAAAATGAAAACCCCATGCTGTGTGTATGTAAAATCTCTGTTCAATGCACTATCACTCTACTTAAGGAAGGCGGGGGACATAGCTTTAAATGTGTTGTAAGCCTACAAGGCTACCAGGTGCGGATCATAGCATCTCTCAAACACTAGCATCCTGGATGAGACATTGGCAAAGGTGGAAAAGGCATGAGGTGGGGATCAAGCAAGCAGTCTAGAAAGTTAACTATCCTGTGACCACTTTCACGTATAAAACAGAAATAAAAACTAAGTCGAATGAAGATGAAAGTAAAAATCCTTCTCAAGATATTATGAGAATTAAATGTAATTCTATAAATAAAGCTCTTAGTACTGCTTGGCATGTGAGAGGTGCTGTCTAGTTCTGAGTCCCACACCGTGTGTTTCTGTTCTTAGATGCTCCCATGCTCTTTATCTTTATCTCTTCATCTTAAGCAACGAGCTACCAAGAACTAATGACACCTTTTTCCCTTTATAATTTGTCTGTGAAGATGAGTCTGGGTTTGTGTTTCACTATTTATACTGTCTGTAAGCAACCATGCCGTTCTATCAGCGTTTCTAGACACATGTTGGCCATGAAATTAATGCTTTATTTAATTGAAAAATACAGAATGAATAATTTGTGTATGTACCTATGAAAGTAAAATAGATGCCAATAACCTGAATAAGCCCTTAAAGTGCAATTCTACAGCATGTTTCTTAGGGAGCGAAACCTCACGAGTTGGATTCTGCCTTAACCTGATTTTAAATTTGTTTTGTTTTTCTTTTTGACACAGAAAGGCCATGGACTTTGAATCCCAGCTCTGCCACTAGTCAGCTGGGTGACATTAGGTGATTTATCTGACTTAAGTCTCAGTATACCCATTGGTAGAGCATGGGTAAAATGCACTTTATAGGCTATACATTCCAAATCCCACACATAGAGTGATGGCAACATCAACAACAACCTTCTCTTATATTTTACTTCTTGGGTGCAATGCATCATCTAAGCACTTTATTTATAGTAAGCACTTGGATAGGGGGTGAATTAGCAATACGTGGTCAACAAATATGGGTTCCTTTTTCTTTCTCTCTCTTTTATTATCGTTCTCAAGTCTGTTTCTTCATCAGTCATGTGGCAATGAAATTCTTCCTGTTGCAATCAGCGATGCTTTGAAGCATGATCCCCTCACTACAATACCACCATAAACATGCTTGCGGGGCTACATACCAAACCAAAACCAATTTAAAAATCCATTGCTGTTGATTGACTCTGACCCCTGGAGATCCATTGTACAGAATAGAACCATGCACTGTAGAGTTTTCTCGACTGTTATCTTAAAGGAATCAAATTTCCAGGCTTTTCGTTAGTGGTATCATTGTGTGGCTTCGAAGCAGCAACCTTCAGGCTACAAGTGCAAACCATTGGTGCCAACCATTATGATCTCTGCGTGACCTCAAACACTTGATCATGCCACCCTGGTCTTTTCTGTGTCCTCAAACAGTATCCCTCTCACCTTTGGGTCACTTCTCTCTGCCTTCTATTTCTTTGATTTATTAATCCTAGTCTGTACATTCTGGCTGAAAAGTTATTCCTGACTCAGGTGATCCTAGGTCTTAGAACACTAAATTTCATTACATGAGCATATTGATCCCAATGTCTTATTATGAATAAGCAGATGTAACTCGGTTTGTAACATCTGTTGCCTTATGTAAAAAAATTCATGAGACTAGGACTCATGTAATTTTATTCTTTGTGCCTGTTTTTGGGGAAAAACTGTTCCCAGGTTCAAATATATTGTCTTTGTCCTATGGAGTCTTAAGTAGGATAAAGAGAAGACAAAGTCAACAACGACAAGTCCTCTACATGAGGGAGCCCATCAGCATGAGGCCATAAGTGTCCAAAGACTTCCCAGCTACATGGCTACTCACGTAGAACATAGGAAACAAATGAAATCATCACATCATGATTGGCAGAAGATCAATTCATCACAATCTCAAACAGGACTGAGGAGGCAGGAATATGATCTTGATTGGGATAGATACACTCTTGCAGATATTTTCAATGTATAGGCTTGGCCTGGGACCTCTGACCATCTTTGTAGGAGCATCAATAATAATCATGCCACCTAGGTGCCACAATTTCTATCCATGCAAATATCTGAGCCCGAGACTGATCCTCCCCAGTTTGACCAGGGGAAATCACACCAATCCATTTTCAACACACCGTGCCCGAAAAGCACTTTTTACATTGCCTGGCAATCATCTGAGAGAACTCGATGAAGGCTGAATTTATATGGAGGCCGACCCTGTAAGCCATAACCTTCTACAAATGTAGTGCTCAGAAGTTAAGCCCCAATACACTCCCCTAACTCTACAAACATAGTGCTGAAGACCAGGCACATAGTAGGTATTCTATAAATTATTGTTGAATGAAAAGATGTTGATTCCTAAGGCTGCAGTGTAGCTGAAATATTTGTGTGAACATAGGTGAAAAGCATTCTCCCGTGAATGTGTGCTGTTTTAATCATTTGGAATTAGAAGGGGCTTTATGGAGGCATGCATGTGGGGTCTGGTGTTAGTACAGGGCTCCGCTTTACCTTGAAATAGCAGAAGACAGGGAAAACATCTACCAAATAATGCTGGTGTATGAACAGGGCTTGGCGAAGACAACTGCAACTGTTTTCCCTTCTCTGTGGATCTCATTAAGGGAGAATATAACTCACTTCTCCGTGGTTGGGGAAGATTCTGTCAGAAAAATGATTTCAGAATTAAACTCACTGCCATGGAATCGACTACAACTCATAGTGAGCCTGCAGAACACAGTAGAATTGCCCCTGTGGGTTTCTGATTCTACAATCATAAGAGTAGAAAGTCTCATCTTTCGTCCACTAAGTAGCTGGTGGCTTCAAATTGCTGACCTTGTGCTTCACAGTCCAACAAGTAACCCACTATGCCACCAAGGCTCTACTTTCAGAAGTAGAGACACAAACTCACAATCCTAGGCAAAGGGAAGCCATTCTGGTCAGGGAGGGGTGACCCACAGGAATGAGAGAGCAAATGATTGGTGAGGAGCCTTGCTCAGTATTTTCCAGGGGACCAAATTTGGCATCTGGTATCAGAGAGCCTTTGCTGTTAGTAATGCTCACAAGTTAGTAGGGATGCCTTCTTGTCTGAAAGGGGCAGGTGTAAAAACGCCTTGCCATATTCTATGTCTTTCCCAGAATGATCCTTTCATTTCCACACTGCAAACTCTTACTTAACTTTAAAAACTAAGCCCAAGTCTTTCTAAGAAGACTTCCTCAACCAGCTCCAAACTTTGAGTTGCTGTGAGTCATCCCAACCTTCCTAAGAGTGGGAAGCAGACATGAGAGCTAGCGGCACCAGCTGCCCCATCAACGCTGTGGACCTCTTGCTGAGTGCTAAGATCTGGGCCTGTGTGAGAACCCCCTTCTAAGCTCCTCGCGGCAATCCCTTGAAAGGGACGCCCTTTACTCCATGTTGTAGATGAGGAAACTACTCGCAGGCATAACTCGCTCAGAGCTACATTTCGTGAGTAGCAGTGTTAAGACTCAGATCTACATTATCTGAGTCCATCAGTGTTCAGAGTGAGAGGAGCCATCAGATAAGATTGAAAAGGCCTTCGTTGCACATCTGCATCCTGGGTGGCCAAGAACAACCTAGGCACAGGGATTCAGCATTGTTCATCCATCTCTGCTTCCTCCTGGAGCACGGAGCTTGACATTGAGTAGATGCCTAACAAATCTTTCTTAAATGAGGGTCTGAATGAGAGAGTGAACAAACTGGCCTAACTTCTATCAATAAATCAGCTGTCATGGAAGCGTTTTAACTTGTGGCTACCTTAAGCATGTCCGAGCAGAACTGTGCTCCACAGGGTTTGTAATGGCTGCTTTTTTGGGAGGAAAGATTTGTAGACCTACCTTTGAAGGGATCGCTGGGTAGAGGCTAACTGTCAACCCCTGGTTAGTGGCTAACTGTCAACCCCTGGTTAGTAGCTGAATCTCTTAACTCACTCAGAGATTCTAACTTCTATCAATAATAGTCCTTTTGAAGACGAAGACCAAAATGGCATTCAATTATGCCCCAAAGCAGGCTTGTTGAAAAATATTAAGTGTCTTACACTGGGTTCTCATGAGAAGCAAGACCAGTGAGGTGATATATATTAGAATGATATAGATAAATCGATAAAGACAGATATAGGCATAGAGATCGATATTGATTGATTTATCTTAAGGAAATACTTCACACTATTTTAGACTGGAAAATTCCTAATCTGTGAGTCAGATATCAGGATGGAGGCTTCTTTTGACTCGTGTACTTGTAGGAGCTGATGAACCCAAGATCAGCAGATCAGATGCCAGACTGCTGACTGCAAGGCTTTGGGGGCAACCAGTCCTAGGATCTGCAGGCACTATGGCAAGTTGCTGCCTCCAGCCCAAAGAATCAGACAATGAGGAGACAGACGCAGAAGCCAGAGGCAGCAAACAAGCCAGAGAATGATTCCAGAAGCAGGTCATCCCTTAAACCGATGAGCTGCTCATAGCAAACTCATCATGGAAGTGATTTCATTCTATTCCTCATCAAGAGCCCTTACTATGTCATCACTGCCAAAGGGATGAGATCAAGATCAAGCCAAGTTGAAGTGCAACCTTAACCATCACAATAAGTAAAATGCACATAGTGTGTACAATTCTCTAGGCAGAAGTACAGTGTGTGTGTGCGTGTGTGTCATATTCCTCACAACTCTCTGAAGTAAATGCTCTGACTGTCTCCATTTACGGGTAAGGAAACAAAGATACAGAAATAGTTAGGTGTTGTCTAGATCACACACTACCTGTGATTAGAACTCCGTCTGGTTTCAGGGTACCTTAGGAGAATGAATTAACTTGCATATTTTCTGCCTTCCTTTATATTTATGGAATTCTTATTTTTCGTGTTTATTGAATTATCTTCTTAGGCACTTACACATATTCATAACGAGTGCATTCCCCCTGATCCACATCACATACCCTTCTACCTTCCCTGACTGCTCATTTTCTCATAGATATCACTCCTCTTCCAAAATCCATACCCACATCTCAAGTCTTTCCCATATGTTTATGATACTTCAACCATGACATGGAATTAGCAATATATACCTTAGGGGCTACAACCAAAACTCAAAGCAACCTTGTAGGACAAGGTAGGACTGCCCCCTGTGAGTTTGCTAGGCTGTATCTGTTAATGGGAGAAGTATTAAGTAAGAAAATATGTCATTTGGTGTTTCTATATGCTATAAATATTTCCATCTTTTTCCATACTATGAGTCAATTATCCCTTTTCTCATTTATAGTCAAATGGTGAATTATAACCCATAACCAAAGAATCAAGCTCACTGTCGTCAAGTTGATTCTAACTCAAAGCAACCCTATAAGACAGGGTTGAACTGCTCCTGTGAGTTTCTGAGACTACCTCTTTATAGAAGTAGACAGCCTCATCTTTCTCCAACAGAGCTGCTGGTGGTTTCAAACTGCTGGCCTTGTGGTTGGCAGCCCAACACATAGCCACTACACCACCAGGACTCCTTTCCACAGCTCTTTTGAAATGGCCTTTCTCTGATATCACATAATTGTGCTCTCTTTAAAAGCATTCTTTGAAGCCCACAAACATCTGTAAATCATCTCCCTTGAGGTACCTATTTCATTATTCTGTATTTTCCTCTCGCTCCTGCCCATTCTGTGCTCTGCTTTCCACAATTTGCCTTGGAAGAGTCCTCTGCCCTCATTGTGTCTTCTCTCCTCCAGTTCACTCTTTGCCATAACCCGACTGAAAGCCTCTCACGGGTGCCCCCACTGGCCGCCGCATGGACAGTCCAGGTCTCCTTGTCCTACACCTGGCAGACATAATGGCTCATATGATTACTGCTTCCTTCTTGAAGCCTCTAGTTCTTTCCTGTCTTCGCCTCAAGCCTACACTGGCACTCAGTTTCCTTCTGCCTCGCTTGCCAATCCTTCTCAGATAGTTTCTCCTTCTCTTCCCCAGCTGCGAGGACTAGACTCCAGGTCTCGGTGCTCTACTCTACACTCCCTACGAGTAATCTCATCCACCCCGCGGTCTAAGTATCATCTGTTTAATTTCTATTTCCAGCACCAGCTTTTTACCTAAGATGGATACATCTACTTGCCTACCAAACATTTCCACTTAGATACATATTCAAGATACCAAGACAGAATTTTATTTTCTCCCAAGTAAAGGCTGTTTGCCCTGCATTATTTTCCAGTTCAGTAAATGACAACTCCATTTCCCCGGGTCACTCAAGTCCCAAACCTAAATGTTCTCCTTGATAGTCTACTTTCTCTCCTACTCTAATTCAGCCCTAAATCCTCGGGGCTTGACCTCCGGACAACAGCAAAATCCAATCACAGCTCATCATACTTATCTTCCTAGTGTTTCCGTGTCAGGTAAACTTTTTGTGTTCTCTTGCCTATCACATGCACACACACAAATACACGTATACATACACTAGTTATTTTAATTTAAAATGATTTTATAGCACTTAACTTTACCTGACATATTATATATTCTTTTAGCTATTTATGACTTGTCTTTACTCATCATGGACTGTAAGCCACATGAAAGCATGGGTTTTGTTCTTAGCATAGTATGCATGGATTATGGTCCCTGGTGGCACAGTGGTTAAAGTGCTCAGCTGCTGGCCTACAGGTCTATGGTTCACGCCAAGTAGGTGATCCATAAGAGAACGACATGGCAGCCTGCTTCTGAAAAGACTACAGCCTTGGAAACTCTATGGGACAGTTCTAGTCGTTCTTGTAAAGTCACTGTGAGTTGGAATTGACTCAATGGCAATTGGTTTGGTTTTAAGCCTGTAATAGATGCGTGTTGATTGAGTGAACGGGGGCATGAATGAACATATGAAGTCTTAGCAGAAAGACAGAAAGAGTGGATCTGAAGCCCTTGAATTTCAATAACAGCAATAATATTTCATAACATAATAATAACAGCAATAATAATTCAAACCTTGAATTTCAATAACAGCAATAATAGTTCCCTGTGGGGTGACCTTACGAGCTATTTAGCAAGAAAAAGCACGTTTCCATTTTGAATGATAACTTAGCAAAGTAATTCTTATAAGGGTGAAAGCTAACATTTGCAAAACACATAGCATAAACCCAAATCCTTTACCACCGAATCAATTTTGACTTGCACTTACCTTTTAAGACAGAGTAGAGCTGCCCCACAGGGCTCACAAGCAGACTGCTACATCTTTCTCCTACAGAGTAGCTAGTGGGTTGGAACTACTCACCTTTCAGTTAGAAGCTAAGCATTGAACCACTGGACCGCCAGGGCTTCTTCAGCCACAAAGGCATTAACAATTCTTACTCACCTGCCATTGAACCAATTCTGACTCATAGCAACCCTACAGGACTAAGTTAAACTTCCCTGGTGAGTTTCAGAGACTATCAATCTTTAGGGTAGTAGAAAGCCTCATCTTTCTGCAGATGAGTGGCTGGTGGTTTTAAACTGCTGACCTTGCAATTAGCAGCCCAATGTGTTTTTGTTTGACCAGTGAAAACTGACCAATCCCTTCTGCACAGTTTCACCAAATCATTTGGTGATAGTTATAAGGGCTGGGTAGAAAAGCCATATTAGGAAATTTCACTAGTACATTAGTACCTTATATAATTTCACTAATACACTAGTACAAGTACTAGTACATTAGTACAAATTTCACTAGTACATTAGTACCTTACGTAAATTTCCCCAAAACATCAAAAAGAAGCACTGTTCATTTTCTTCATATTACAGAGTATGAAACCAAGCACAGCAAGATTTAGTAATTTAGCCAAAAGAGACACAGTTGATACATGGTAACTTGGGATTAGCCTAGACTGAGTGACTAGAATCTGCTTCCTGCCACTGCCCACCCCACTTCAGGTACTGTCCAAAACCCGGGGGGAACTAAAGTTGAAAAAGACCCATCTGACTTTTGAGAAGCTCCAGCCTCACAAGGGAGAGAAAGGTCCTCCCACCCAACTCTAACTGAGACTTGAAGCCTGGCTGTGCCTGTGGATCACCTATGGAAAAGGCGTGTGGCCGTCTCCCCACAGTCCTCATGTACGAAACTCCTTAGACGAGGGCCTCAGGTTGCCAGCTGCCCGGGGTGAAGCATACAGGCCATAAGAATTGGGATCCAGAGTCCATGATAAACCACAGGGGCTGAGTAATGCATTAAAAGCTCAAGGGAGATATTCTGAGAGAAAAAGATTGATCAGTTGTGGCTCTCTTTGAAACGACAGCATAAAACCCTTCAGCTGAGAAGCGTTTACTTTTGGTCAAGGCCGCTGATGTCTGACACAAAAGTGGCCATCCTGGGAAAACTCAAGGTCATTGTCATCCATTTCCATATTCAGTAGGGGGGAAAGTCAACCTAATCCAGAGAAAGCCATTCATTTTCTCTGCCTTTGGTTTCGTTTAGTCATCTATAAAACAGGATAAAAATTGCACTCATGTTAAGTATTTTCTTTGGTCAGTTAATGGGATGAATCACAGGGAACATGAAGAGCAGCTGGTGTTGGTTGGCACTCAGTCAGATCCACATGGTGACCCAGTGTGCAGAGCAGAACCGTCCCATAGGGGGTTCTTGACTGTGATATTGTTAGTGGACCACCAGGCCTGTCTGACAAGGCACCTCTACATGGTTTCGAACTACCAAACTTTCAGCTAACAGTCTAGTGGTTACCCTTTAAACCACCAAAGGACTGCTCTTTACAGTGTTATTCTTACATCAATTCTGACTCAAAAAGGCCCTATGGGGCAGAGCAGAACTGACCCATACCATGTCCAAGGTTATGCCACCAGGCCTTCTTTCCTTGTGCAAATTAAGAGTTCAAAAAAGTTAGCTGTTAGTAAGTGGACATGGGCCTCTACTCAAGTACCCCCTCAATGCAAAAACACCTTGTTTTAATAACTCAGCATTCTGTGATGCTCCCCTTCCCTGACACGTTTGCTCAAGACAAAATGGGTGTATAAGCAAATATGGTGAAGAAAGCTGATGGTGCTCAACTGTCAAAAGATATAGATAGTGTTTGGGCCCTTAACACCTTGAAGATAAACAAGCAGCCATCTAGCTGAGAAGCAACAAAATCCACATGGAAGAAGCACACCAGCCTGTGTGATCATAAGGTGTCGATGGGATCAGGTATCAGGCATCAAAGACCCAGAATGAAAAATCATATTGATGTAAATGAGGGAGAGGGCAGAGTGGAGACCCAAAGCCCATCTGTAGAAAATTGGACATCCCCTAACAGAAGGGTTGCAAGGAAGAGAAGAGCCAGTCAGGGTGCAGTATAGCACCAGCGAAACATACAACTTTCCTCTAGTTCTTTAATGCTTTCTCCCTACCACTATCATGACCCCTCTCAGGACAAATAATGAGTGTAGCAATACCAGGAGGGGAAGGGGTAGGTGGGGGCAGAAAGACAGAACTGATCACAATGATTTATATATAACCCCCTTCCAGAGGGACAGACAACAGAAATATGGGTGAAGGGAGATGGTGGTCAGTGTAAGACATGAAAAAAATAATAATATTGAGGGCTCATGAGGGAGGGAGAGTGGGGGATGGCATGGGGTGGGGGATGAGCTGATACCAAGGCTCAAGAAGAAAGAAAATGTTTTGAAAATGATGATGGCAACAAATCTGCAAAGGTGCTTGACACAATGCATGTGTGTATGGATTGTGATAAGAGCTATAAGAGCCCCCAGTGAAATGATTTTCTTTAACTGTTGTTATTGATATGACTCATATCAGCGGAGGCCTACGAAGTCAGTTAGTGCTCTGTGTACTCTTACAACGTGGTATTGGACAAAATCCTGGGCTAACAGCTCCGAGGCGTAAATTCTGGGCCTCTTCTGACATTAATGTTCTTGGGGAAATGGTTAATCTTTCTGTGCCTCAGAGCCAAATGGGAATAAAATAAACACCCATGTGGGGGGGGGAGGGGCATGTGCTTTGTGAAGGCTATTCTCTGTATTGATTCTTCCCATCTAAAATGAGAAGTTGAGTCTAGTGACCCATTTTCAGGAGTTTCTAATAAACTAAGAACTGAACAGCTGCTACTCAGGAGAGAGGACAGGTAAGGAAAGGAAGTTTGACGAGAGCCATGTGGGGGCCAGGTACTCTCAAGGTGTCATTATCCCAGAGCTATGGCAGCAACCCTGCAAGGAGTCTATCCATTGTGCAGGTGAAGTTACTAAAGACTGGTGAGATGAAGCATTTTGTTGGAAAGGTCGTGACCTCAGAATTAGATGAACCAGTGCCTATATCAAGATGTATAGTTATTTATCTTCTGAGCTTCGACTCCATCAGCTTTCAAATGAACTAATAAGGTTTCCATTTCATATTATTACATGGAGCAAAGCAATTGAGCAGAAGGTTCCTGGTGACCACTAAATAGATTAAACCTATACTTACTATGACAATATTTTGTCCAGATCTTATAGCTGGTTAACAGTAAAAGGATCTGATCAAAGATTCTGTATTCTTTCCACTTCACCAATGTTCCATCAAGTGAAGTTTCTGTTTTGTATTTCTTGATGGCTTCAACTTTCATCATCCTTGCAAGTATTTTTGCCTTTAACATGCACTGGTCAGGATGGTTCTGATTTGTGTTTCTAGAACCATTTGTTTTTCTCTGGGACTTGTGTCCTGAGGTGGTGCATGCATTTTGACTCCATTTTATAAATCGAATAGAAAAATCGCCGGCAGTGAAATCATCGCCGTCATTAGAGAGACTGGCCCATTAGTTTTCTAAGTCATTGTTCCTGCACTGGCAGATTGAGCCAAGAGGAAAGATGGGCAGAGATGGCAAGGCCTTCATCTTCAAAACACCGTTAGGAGGAAAAAATCACAGTAGAAAAAGCAAACTGAAGGCAAATCAATGTATGGCTTCAGACATACTCTCTTTGATATCATTTTATTGGGAGCTCATTCAGAGATCACCTCATTCCCTTGTTCAGTCACATCAAGCAGTAAGGCACACTTGTCCCCACCATTGGGTTCAAAACATTCTCCTTCTTGTCAACCTGCTTGATAGCCACTCACCTTTATCCCTCCCTCCCACACCTGCACACACACCCTGGAGCCCTTGTTATTTATACAATTTATATATATATATATATAAATTGTTGCCATATCTTACACTAATATATCAATTCCCCTTATGATCTGTTATTCGCTCCCCTAAAATGGGGTTTTACAGTCATCTTTTCTGTCAGCTCCCCCTTCTTCAGACATATTCTTTATATGAAAGCCCTTCCTGAATGTTTTGACAGGGAAATATCTTTTATCTGGAAGCTTAGGGACAAATTCAGTAGCCAGAAAAAATAGTTGCAGAAGAAATTATTCAGCTATTTAAAAGCTACAGGTACATACATAAAGAACGTTTTGATTATGTGTCACGTGTTGGCCAGGCACTGGGTTCATCAAAATGGGCATGGTATCTGCTCATAAAGAAGACAAAGTAATTTAGTAAATGGTGATAAATACTGCTCTAATAGAGTTTGTTAACAGGCAGGAGGCCTGGGAAGTCGAATGTCTGAATCAGAAATGTCAGATTGAAAATGGCACTTAAGCCAGATGTGAAGGATAAGTAGACCTTAACTAAGCAGAATGAGAATTTTCCGGGCAAAAGTGAATATGTTTACAAAGGACCAGGCCCCAGAAGGTCATGGAAGTTTCTAAAAGGAGGTCAAGGTGACTGGCACAGACACTAAGCAAGACTCTGAGACTAGAGTGTAATGTAACCACACGTGCCTTTTTGATCTGAGGGAAGGAAGGAGTTTGGGTGTAATTCCAAGAAAGAAACTGGAAATTATGACAAGGTATACATTTTACGAAAAATCTTTCCATCTGTGCAGCAAGGAAAACTGCTTGTGGTTACTGTGAGAAGAGTGGATTATAGGCGCTAAGAGTGGAAAGGCTTATTGTAAAGACTTGGTCACCCTAAACAAAGCATCCTAAGCTTGGTTTCTAATAATATTCCTCCCTTGCCTTCTCCTACACTCCGTATGCCCCAAATTCCTGAGTGTCTGTTTGTGACTGATTCTGAATGCGGCATTCTTCTGAACCTCAAAACCTGTCTATTGTTTTGAAATCCAGACAAAGGATGTTTTATTCTCAACAAGGAATACTGGGAGCATACTCTGCTTTGTTTAGAAGAGGCAGTGGACCTTCCAGACATGGAGAAATTTGGGGGAGGGGAGAGTTGTTCTTCTAGGTACAGTGCCTTCAACACCTGAGGCATAGAAGGAGGAGCAAGACTGTCTTCGGACATAGCCACCAAGAATGTTCGGCATCATGTTTATTCAGCTAGCGGTTGCGGCTGACTCAAAGTCTTTCCGTAGAACATACATAGGCTCAGCTATGTCTAGCCATGCGTAAACAGCAAGAGATCCTCTCAGGGGAAACTAGAGCAGAGCTAAGCCTATGGTTGAAATTAAGGAAGCAGTATCCTACATTAATTATTCATCTCTTTTCCATGACCCTATAAACCAGATCATAGATTAAGCATATTGATGGGAATCCCAAACATAAAACCCCACAAGGAGTCAAGCAGGTAGCAGAAACCAAAGGGTCTGATGTTAGCTGTAGTAATGTTGTGAGTTTGATCCCGTGAATGGCAAAGCAATTAAGTTTATTTAAAAATAAAATAAAATAAACCCTGAGCAAAGAAAACACTGCCAGACCAGGCCTTTAAGCGATCTCTTTCCATCCTATTGGGAAGCATCATGAAATTTCAGATTGGGAGAAGACCTCCGGAGACATCAAATCCAGCCCTTCCTGGGGTTCTCTAACCCCACACAGCATTCTTTGTAGGGAATGATGAAGGGAACATCCAACCGTCCTCATTGAGGACAATTGTGTCGATGCTTAGGTTGTTATTTTCAGTGGAGCTAAAATCTGTGTCTTAGAACCATCCACCAAATAAGAAACCTGGATTGCCCCACCCCCACCCCCGTGGGACAGTGTTTGGGGCATGTAAGGGTGTTTTTAAGCCCTGTGCAAACTGAAGATTTCATGTTCTTTCAAGTATTCTCCTACAATCGGGGTGCCCATGTGAGCTGTTTCTCTGTACGAGCTCATTTCATTGTAATAACAATGTAATGAAGAAGGAACTCTTCTTAGCCCCATCATACAGAAGGAGGCACTGCGGGCCGGAAAGGTAAGTGAACTTGCCCAAAGTCACAATTAACCAGCAACGGAGGCAAAGTCTGAACCCAGATAGATGGGTATTGGGACGTTTTTGTACCTCAGATATAGACTACAAAGCACAGGTTTTGCTATCAAACAAATTTACATTTGAAATAAATCTCAGAGCCCTGGTGAGATCGTTTGGTGCTGGGCTGTTAACCCCAAGGTCACACGTTCAAACCACCAGCTCCCCACAGGAGAAAGAGGAGACGTTACTCTCCTAAAGAGTTGGATTGACTCAGTGGTTTTAACAATGGACTCAAACCTACAAACAATTGTGGGGATGGCTGAGGAGGACCAGACAGTGTTTCGCTTGGTTGTACATGGTTCTTTAAACACGAACCAACCAGATGACACCCAACCAAAAACAGTGACAGCCTCAGCAATCCACAGACCCGAGTCTACCCTCTCCAATAGGGTGACTAGACAGAAGCCCACAACACAGGGAATCCAGGAGAGAGAAACCCTTCAGGGCCAACAAGGAGAGCAGAGATACCAGAAGGATTAGGGGAGGGTGGGGGGAGGAAGGGGAATTCGATCATAGGATCAACTAGAACCCCCTCCCAGGGGGACAAATAACAGAAAAGTGGGTGAGGGGCAATGGAGGACAATGTAAGAAGTGGAAAAATCATCTAGTTTATCGAGGGTGTGTGAGGGAAGGCAGGAGGGGGAGGGAGGGGGAAAGAAATGGGGAGCTGATATCAGGGGCTCAAGTGGGAAGAGAATGCTTTGAAAATGATGATGGCGGCAGATGTGTAAATGTGCTTGACACATGGGAGGAATGTCTGGATTGTGATAAGAGATTTAAGAGCCCCCAATAAAAGTATTTTTTAAAAGAATCGAAATGGACTTGATGACAGTGAGGGTTTTGCTTTGTTTGGTTTTGAAAATACAACGATGATGGAAAGAAGGGTGTTGAGTCACAAACACTCGCCTCGCTCAGTCTCTCTCGGGCACGTCTGCAGGCCACTTCCACACATCTGCTTAAGGACAGGCCTTAGCGGTGAACTCAGAGGCAAAAGGACCACATTAATTTCCTCCCTTGCCTTGCAAAGAGCTGTCTTCCGGTGGCAACTGACAGTTCTCATCAGCCCAGTCCGAGCTGGAGCAGACGCCGAGGCCTTGCAGGAGGCCACCCCCGTCATCTTGCAGAGAGATTAAGTGGCCTGTCCAAAGCCGCACAGCTAATTACTGTAAGAACTGGACTGAAACCCAGTCTGAAAATTCTCCTGCAAATTTCTCTGTGTCTCGGGAGAAAATGGCTCGACTATTCTTACCAGTCCTGTGAGTACTGTGAGTATCTTCAAATGATGTGCATATCGGAGCCAAGACACTACATAGGTGGGTAGGGAGGCAAAAACCACACTGTGGGCTTGAGTCTTGATAAGCTCTCAGGAGAGTGCCAGCGTGGAGGTACTTCCAAATGGCTGAGTGAAGCATCCAGAATGGCACTATTTTTTTTACAGTTTTTAAAAGGAAGCTCATTATTCTTTGAAATTGGCCCTATTTACACACAGAATCAGCTAAAAAGGACTATTATCTGGTATTAAGCCTTCAAGAACCTTCTGATTTAAGCGCTGCCTTCCCCCTGTTGGATACATAATTCAGGGCAGGATATATATTATGTGCTCCCCCGCATGGTGCCCCTTCAAGACCACTGTGCAGTGGGTCACCCTGACTATTTGGAGCTTCAGGCTGAGGATTTGGGACAGTCGATGTTATCGGAACCGGGTCGTCTACAATTTCTCCTCCTCCGATGTCAAGCATGTCACTGTGGCGACTAGTGTTTCTCTCTCCCCCGCTCTCTCTGCCCCAGCTAACCTCGCCGTCCATGTGGGAGCAGCTGCCTCCAGGTTCACTTCACTTGTGCTCATTTCCAGTGCTCGGTCTGGAAATTGTATGTTTGGCTCAGATTCAGATAAATTCGAGCTGAGATGATAAATGGAAATGATCCTATAAGTACAGCAGTGGCCGCGGTTTCGGTTACACTTCTCCATTGATCCCCAGACACGCTCGGGGCATCATTCAAAATTATTTATGTGACACAGCACTATCGGGTTGAAGTGCAGACCTCAGTACATTGATTAAAGTTTGTGGCTCCCAGCCATGCCCACCCTTCATTAAAAAAACAAACAAACACCCACAACCTCATTGCAGAGCCTGGAAGAAGAAAGGCATCTTCCACTAAATTGTTTCTTAAACAGTTTTATTGGCATTTCATCCACATATCAAAGATTTCAATTGGCCAAACATATCAAGAAGAGTTGTACGATCAGTATCACACTCATTTCTAGAATTTTTTCTTCTTCCTTCAACCCATCGTTATGTGTGTAATTTGTTTACTGGTGGCAAAAGCACACACAACAAAACATTCTCCACTGCAGCCACCACTAAACACTTCTGCTTTATAAAATATGCTCACACAGACCCACCCCTGAAGAGGCTAAATAAATGAAATTAGATATGTAAATCCACTGGAGAAGGACCTGTGGCTTTGGATGGACTCGGTGGACCAACTTTGGTCTACAGACATAATTTATTGTTGGCCTGTACTTTCCTTGTGTAGCCGCTGTGTGTTGAGAGTAGCCATTGAGTACACAGTGATGTGGAAGGCAGATGGATCCCTGCGCCCATGGGTCTTATTTCCAGTTGGAACATAGGTCATCAGCCACTGCAATGATTCCATTTTTAAAACGAGGTGAGACTAGAAGACATGAGCAAGGAGACTCAATAAAACTGGAATGATTTTGTACATATCTTACCACAAACTCAAACCTCACTGTCATCCAGTCAGTTCTGACTCAGGACTGGGGAGAACATGGAAGAACGGAAGACCCTTAGGGTGTCTGATTGCAGCACATCTTGGGATCTTTCTGACAGCAGAAAGCCCCATCTTTCTCCTGCAGAGTGGCTGGAGTGGGTTCCAACACCTGGCTTTTTGGTTAGCCTCCCAATGCATAACCACTACGCCATCAGCCTGCTGATGTACCGCCAAATAGCTTCCACATTGCTTCTTCTGCAAATGAACTTCATATTACCTTCCAAGGGAGCTCTTAGAGTTTTCATGACTGTGTGTGAGTCTCTTGGGGGCAAGTATGTGTTAGCTCCTACTTCAGCTCTCTCTACTCCCATGTAGCTGTACTCATTCCGCACAGGCTGGATAGAAAATCGTGCCAGGGACACGACTCTCCAGTTGGTCCTAACCCACAGCAGCCCTGTGCACAACAAGAGAGCATGCTCCTCAGGCTGCGCCATTTTCGGGATCGCTGTTGTTGGAGTCCATTGCACTGATGGTGCAACCACTGGGAATCTTCCTTCAGACAAGCTGAGGGTCTTCCTCTTTCGTGCGGACCCTCTCCTTAAGGGTACTCTTCTTGTCGAGGGTCTTCCTCTTTTATTCTTTCCCAAGAATGATGGCCTTTTCCTGAGACTCATCCTCTCTGTGGAAATCTCATGAAGGCCGTACCCAAGCTCCTCTGATTTCCCACAGGCAGGGGTTATACCTGCCTCCACTCCCCAGCCTTCTTTACCCTATTTGGTTACAAACCATTCATGGCACTCCCCCTACTCCCGTGGCACGCTATTTCTAAGCTGGGCTTAATATTTCATTACAATGGCCACCCAGAATTCACAGACAATACTCACAATTAAGGGGGTTGGCCGGGGGTGGGTAACAGGTTACCACAAGCCAGGATTAATCAACAGTGAGGATACAGTCCCTACTCCTGAGCAACACATGTTTCAAGCCAGCCCACCACTCTGCCTCACGGTATGAGTCTTGGTGCTACACCTATGCCCTGGCTCATGGTCTTGCCTCAGCCTCTGGCACCTCTTGTTTTGACCTCTGCCTCCTCAGAGAGGAGTCCTGGAACTGCTGCAGTAGGAACTCTTCTCCCAATAGTGCTGGGATCTCTCTCTTTTGGGTGGCTCATTCTTAGAGCCAGGATAGTGGCAACTAAAATGAACCAATATCCTCCACTAATGTGACACATGCCCTGTTTGCATCGTTCCACCTAATCATTTGGTGCAAATGATGGTGGCATATGGTTCCACTCAAGCATTTAGTGGGAGACATGGACAGAACAGTCATATGAAGAAATTTCACTCCACCACACCTTTTTAGAACAGGCCCACAGTAAGTGAGAGGAAGTCTCGCCATCTTGCTCTGAGGTGTATTCTGGATATACCTCTTCCAAGATACATTTGTTTGTTCTATTGATATTCCTGGTCCACACCACAATCCAATTCTTCTTTGGTCTTCATTCATTCTCCATCTTTCATATGCATATAAGAAGATGAAGAATACCATGGCTTTAATCAGGGAAATCCTTGTCATCAAAATCACATCTTTGCTTTAACTATTTAAAGAAGTCATTTGCAAGAAACATTTCTCAAAGTCAGGGAGAGGAAGTCTTGCCATCTTTGTTCCAGGGAGCGTTCTGGCTATATCAATTGTTGTCTGCTGCTTCTATGGGCATTGAATATGGAGCTAAGTAATATTAAATGCTTGACTTCAATCTTTTCTCATTTTGATGACGTTTCTCAGTAGTTCAAATATGAGGACTTATATTTTCTGTACATTTCAGTGTAAACCATCTTGAATGATATTTGGTAGTCTGTGATTTTCATCAGTAAGTGTCTCAAGTCTTTTTCCCTTTCTGCAAGCAGAGTTGTGTCCTGTGCATGTTCCAGGCTGTGAATCAATCTTCTTTCCGCTGTTATGCTTTGTTCTCCTTCATATAGCCCGTCTTCTTACTCAGCACGCAGATCAAATAAGTATAGCA
This sequence comes from Tenrec ecaudatus, assembly GCF_050624435.1. Lineage (NCBI taxonomy): Eukaryota > Metazoa > Chordata > Mammalia > Afrosoricida > Tenrecidae > Tenrec > Tenrec ecaudatus. Next base: position 155,021,511 of record NC_134531.1, on the reverse strand, counting down.
GGAGAACCCGACCCTGATGAACACCTTTCCTGGTTTCAAACATTTCCCAGAGCCCACAATAAGTGCTCAAACGTATACTAGCTCTAATAATACTATAATTCCCTGTGTGGAAGTTCCCTTTCTTGATCAACCCTGCCACCCTTTTATCTCACCAGCCATTCAGGAAACCCTTGAATGTTTTCAGTGTAATTTTAACAAAGATAGACCTCATGCACTTTTTCAATTGATTCTAATCCCCGGATAGTGGTTTTCCCAAGAGAGATTGTTTGGCCTGTGTTCTATACACATAACTCCTCTTTCCGTTCTCCCTGCCTTTTCATGGCATTTATCACAACCAGTGGGGTTTTTGCACCATTTTGGAAGACCCACCCATTATCTCTTAATTCCATTTTTCCATGAACTTTTGAAGCCACCTCGTAGATGAAGCCACACCAAGTCTGTTACCTTCCAGTCAATTTCAGCTCATAGGAAGAGAGCAGGACAGAGTAGAGCTGCTCCATGGGTTTCCAAGTCTGTGGTCTTTTCCAAAGCACAAGGTCCCACCTTCTGCTCCTAGAGATTAATATGGTTCAACCTACAGGAAAGTAAATTCTATGACAACAAAGACCCTCCAACCTTGTATGGCACACTATGTGCAGTGCACAGTGTGTACACAGAAGAATACAGTAAATGTTTGTCTACTGAATTAAGTGTCTACACACTCTCAAAGCAATACACCAGAGACTAGCTTTACAAAGGACCTGCATGGTTGGCACTAAAATTATCCCATAGCACAATCTGAGTTGCCAACATCTTAGTGACCCAGGAGAACAATGATTCACTGGCAGGATCTGATCCAATAAGTATAAGATATTAGATTCATTTATTATTCATTCATTCATTCAACAGGTATTCATTAAGCCCTGACTTTGTGTCATGCGGAGTATAAAATGTAGGGCAGATGACGGTGCATAAAATAGACACACTTCCTGCCCTCAGGAGATTTTGAGTCTGGAATGAGTTCACTCTAATCCTCACAAGAAGCATCTCCTCCACCAGCTCTAGCAGTAACATCATTTTTACATGAATCTGCAGGCTAGACCCTAGAGGATAAAACCAAACCTTCTGGCAATGTGTTGGTGAGTGGGCAGTCAGGAAGCGCTGTTCCCCGCCTGACTCATGCCTCCTGACACCTCTCCCGAGGCTCCCATGACTTCCAGGACTGCTCCCAGATGGCACGCGTGAATGTGTTCCCCTGGCACACGTGGCTCCTCTCTCAGACAGCGTGACCACACGCACAGGCATATGCCTCAGTGCATAACTCTTGGTCAGCACCAGAAAGCTATTCTGAGGGACTGGGGGTCAAACCTCAAGGCATCACGCAGTCAAGGTCTGACAGGCTCAATAGCCCTTTGCAAAAGGCAACCTCTCGCCCTCGGTTTGTGAGCCTTGCTGGCCTTATATGTAAAACCAACTGGAAGACCTATATGGAAAACTTTTCTTTTTTAAAAGAAGAAAGCAAGGGTAAGTGCTGCAGGGAGGAATTTCAGAGCGTTGGGTGGGAGAGAATTGGGCTCAATTAACACTCTTTAACAAAAAGGTAGGTAAGAAACCAGATTCAAAGAAAAATAGCTATGGGACTCACTTTGGATCATAACAACCTCCTCCAACGGGGCTCATGGATGATGGCGGGCGTCACATCTCCATGGTCCAGTCTGAGTTTAATACGTAAGGGAGCCTGGCAGGAGAGACTCCTTCATACTATGGGCCACAGCCCTTTGGCTGGTGATTTACCTGGTTTTGGAGGCATGTATCATTTGCCCAAATAAACTGTGTGGTAGAATGAGTGGATGCTAAGAGTAGACTGCCGGCATTCACCTGGCTACCCCATGTGCTTTCTCTCAGACTTTGGACAAAGTTTCTTAACCTTTCATGTGTGCTGCTGAGGGGCTCTGACTGACTGTGACTCCATCGGACAGTGTAACAGTGCCCCACAGGCTTCCCCACGTGGTGGGCTTCAGGTGAGCAGACTGCCAGGCCTTCTTGCCCACAACGTGGTTTTAAACCTGTTGTGTTAGTCTGGTTTGCTAGAAAAACAAATCCATAGACACTCATATGTGTGTAATAGAGAGCTTGATATCAAAGAGTACGTGTATATTAAAAACACATCTCAGCCCAGTCCAGATCAAGTTCATAAGTCCGATATTAGCCCATATGTCTAATACCAGTCTATAATTTCCCTTTAGACTCATGCAACACATGCAATAATGCCTGATGTGGAAGATCTACCCACAGGCTAGTGGGTGGAAAGTCTTGGGGATCCAGTGGTGGTGGAAGCATCTCAGCGCTGGCAGGGGTCTCCATGTGGCTCCTCCTGTTCCGGGGCTCTGGCTGCATCAGTGTTACTCCATGTGGCTTGTCAGCAGGAAGACAAGTCAGAGAGTGTGTCTTCCTTCCAATGAACTATTTATTTCCCTCGTGCCTACAAATGAGGTCATCAAGCTAGACTCCACCCCTTAGCAAGTTGACAGGAGATTATGTAACTGCTTCATCAATCTTTCTGTTAGCAGCTGAGTGCTTAACCGCTGTGCAACCAGGCCTCCTTTTTGACAATTACTTTGCTTCTCTTTAAAACTGGGTCATAATCATACCTTCATCCCAGGCATGATGTAGAATCAAATCAGTGAATTCACATGCATTGGCTAGCAAAATTGCTGACATATAAGAAGTGCTTAATAATGTTTGGTATTTTCTTTTCTGTCTTTGTTCTTCATTGTATTAACTGATGGCTGAGCTAGCCTTTCAGAAAGTAAGTCAGCACTAAATTATTTACTAATTTTTTTTAAAAAAATCTTCCTAATGAGTGGATCGTAGGGATGGGATTAATGAATATTAGTAACCATATTTTATATCCAAAATATTAAGGTAGAAAACTACAATTTTAAGAAAGGTCACCCAACGGAAGCAATAATCATTAAAACCTTCCTTTGTGAAATGTTTCAGCATGACTGTATCTTCATAGCGCTTAATAACAAGATGGAAAATGAAATTTTTAGGCAATATCTACATATCAAATTGTCTATTTTTCTTTCCATTTCCATAAAGACATTTGAAAGCACTTAGAGATATTCTCTTGGTCTACATGGTCTTTTATCTGCCTAAGATTTTTCTTTAATTATATTTTTCTTCTTTTCCTATTTTCTTCTGCTTTAAACTATAAGCATAAAGGTTGTAGGAACATGGCTTAACATTTTGCCTACAGTTTTGTCTCTTAGACAGCAAAATGAACTGGTCGAGCTAGCTGCAGGATTAATTGGGTAAGCAAAGTCAGCCTTTCTGATTTCTCTGAACTTGAAACCTTGAGAGTCCACTAATTAGTGAGTTGCTTTTCTTCACAGAGAATGACCTGACTTTGGTTTGTCCTTACTTCTGGGGATGGAATTAAATGAGCTGAGTTCAGAGCTGGCTACTAATGTTTTCTTGAATCATCAAGTATGAAATTTTTACTTTTTCTTATCTTCACTGATTACCCAACACTTTCTGAAAATTTAAATTCAAATTTATCTTTATTTTACTTGTTACCTAAAGTTCATTTAGACCTTAAGATGGATTGTTGGTTAGTTGTATGGTTTCAGAAAAATAATGGAAACATTCCAAACCTCAGATTCTTCATTTATAAAATATGGATCACACAAGGTTCTAATTCAGAGCATAGGTGTGGGAAGAGGGTTTATCTAGCACTTTGTGTGATGCTAATAGATCAATAACCCAAACAAAAAACTATTGCCATCAAGTTGATAAACAATTATTTTTAAAAGTTGATGCTTCTCTGGAAATGGGGGTGCACTTGCTCTATGAGGGTAAACATTGCCACTAGGGTCTCACTTCACATATGCATGAGCTTGTTCCAAATATCACATGTTTAGCATGCTTCTACGATCAGTGGATGGGTACAGAAAAGATAACACATGGATATACTTATCTTAGTCTCATTAAAAACAAACCAAATTACTCCACTGCCTTTGAGTTAGTTCCCACTCACAGATCCTACAGAGCGTTTCTCAGGCCATAAATCTTTATGGGGGCCAACGATCCCATCTTTCTCCCTCAGAACTGCTGGTGGGTTTGAACTGCTGACTTTGTGACTAACAACCCACAGTGTTGCCATGGCCCCTTTACTTTCACTGTTGCTGGTGTTGGTTATCAGGTGCCATCAGGCCGGTTCTGACTCATAGTGACCCTTTGCCCAACAAAGGGGAACCCAGCCTGGTCCTGGCCCATCCTCACCATTGTCCATCGTTTTAGGTTGCCTTAGAAAACACTAGAAATGCTGCGTGGGATACAGATCTGCTGCCGTACAGAGCTTATCTCTCCTTCAGTCTTGTAAGCAGTTTGAACATAATAAAGATGATTTTATGGGATGAATCATAGCCTGGGAATCTTGGATTTACCGATATGATCCAGAAAGCAAGATCTAACCAAATTGGTGGCTTCAGAGAGGATTTGTTGGGCCATTTAAATTCAAACCAGAGGTATTGGATTAAAAGGCTACAGCAACTATATCCTAAGGGGTACTCTAAGGAGCCCTAAAATTGTTACAATGTTGTGTAACAGCCCTTACACTGTTGGGTAAGCATTGGATTGCTAACTAAGAGGTCACAGGTTCAAGCGTATCTGCTACTCCATGAAAGAGAGATGAGGCATCAGTTCTTGAAAAGATTTACAAAGGTTTGGAAATCATATATAGTGTCACTATGAGTCAAGTCAACTTGATATCAGTGGATTTTAAGGGGTAATCTTGATAAAGTTTCTTGAAGGCCAGTCATGAGGGACTTATTATGAAGAAATTTAAGAAAAGCATAAATTTCAATGCTGAGAAAAAGACCAGGGATTTTTTTTTCCTCCATAATTCATCTGCTATGTTTTCCAGGATGTCTTTTAAGAATTTCTTTGGAAAACTTTGACTCATCCATCCTACTGCCCTGATCCTTTTGCTCTCCAAACTCAAGGAATATTTTAAATAAACATATTTGAATGCCTCAAAGATGCATACAGTGATTGCATTGATGGCTGCATAACTACCCACTGCGGGAAGAGAATAACAGAATTGGATGTGAATGGATATATTGGATAGTGTAAGATACAACAACAATACAATAAAGACAATAATAATAACAATAAGAGTTTCCTGGGGGTGAGAGGGGGGAGGGAGGGGTAAAGGAGAGCTGATATCAAGGAGTTCCGAATAGGGCAAGATATGACAAAATAACGATGTATAAATTACCAAGGGCATATGAGGGAGGGGGAATGGGGAGGGAGGGGGAAAAAAAGAGGACCTGATGCAAGGGGCTTAAGTCGAGAGCAAATGCCTTGAGAATGATTGGGGCAGGGAATGTATGGATGTGCTTTATACAATTGATGTATGTATATGTATGAACTGTGAAAAGAATTGTATGAGCCCCAATAAATTGTTAACAACAAAAAAAGAGCTCCCTATAAAATGAGGAATAAAGCGAAAAACAACACCACTGTGCCAGTCCTGATGTGCTGCCTTGTAAAGAACAGAGCACAGATGCTGTGAAGGATAGGAGATGGAAACAGTGAGTTCAGACACGTGTAAACAGTTACAGAGGATATGCTGAGAAACAATAGCTTCACTTTCTGCTATTTTTTGTTTAATAAACCTTTCTATGATGTTAGGAGGTCTGGTGGCACACAGGGTTAAGTTCCAGGCTATTAACTACAAGGTCAACACTTCAACCTGCCAGCAGCTCTGCAGGAAAAAGATGGGGTCATGCTTTCTTACTACAAGACATCTTATAGCAAAACTCTTTGACTTAACCTTCATATTGCCTTTTATGACAAAAATGAATGAACAGAATTTATCTCAGATAAATAGCACTCAGAATAGGAATGGGATGAAAAATTGAAAAGGTCTTCCTTCAAATTTTCATTTATATATTCTAATTATATTATGTACTATGTGCCAGGCATTGCCCTAGATACATGGACAATTATAGTGAATGGCTTTGAATAAGACAGGTAATAAAACAGAAAATAAACATTAAGAATAATTTCAACTATCTATAGGAATTACATAAAAAATAATACAGGGTGACATGCTAATGAAAGAGTGACTGGCCCTCACATAAAGGATGACATCATCAGCCATTAAAAACTCAGGGAAAGGGGGGATCCGGGCCGAGAAAAGGGCAAACAGCACACTTCAAGCAACAACAAGATCACTGTGTTAACATAAAAGTCAGCAAGACGGTGTGGCTAGAGTTTAATTAAAGATGAAAAGAATGATAGAAGCCACCTTCAGATCATGTAGCGCTTACAGGCCATGGTGATGAACTTGAATTTATTCTAAGTGTAATTGGAAAATGGAGTTTAAAGGTCAGGAGCATAATCTGGTTTGTTTTTAACAATATCACTTTCACTGCTGTGTGGAGAAAGGATTATGTGGGAACAGGAGTCAGAGACTCTTAATGTCTTCCACAGGAGACTATTCCAGTTGTTAAAGCAAGAGAGGAGAGAGGGTTGCGTTAGATGGCGTCCAAATTGATGGAGCAAAAATAATGGATCTGGGAATAAATTATTTTGGAGGTGGAGTTTACACCATTGCTAATGAATTGGTTAAATGTGTGTGGTGTTAATGAGAGAAAACCAAGGAGCATCCCTGAGATAAATGGTTGGCTTGGCAGGTACAGTTACAAATTGCTATAAATAGTTATAAATTCTTATTCTTTATAAGAATGGAATATTCTTTCCCAAACCACCTGGCCTCTATGCTGGCCAGGAGTCATCTAAGGGAAAAAAGGTATCACTTAGCTGTGGATATTTTCTCCCTTTCATTCCCCAAATGGTCAGTACACATAGCTATGTTCTGGACCAAGTTCTGCGTGTTGGCCATAGGGTAGCAGGCATGATTCTCCTTCTCATGTCGTTTATTTTCTAATGGGAGTAGATATCCTATCGACGATGAATAAGTATATAAGGTATCTAAGACAAATGACTGTGTGGGTGAGTATTGTGATGCCATGTCACATTTGAATAAGAGTGTAGAGCAGGGAAAGATTAGGTGTTCAGGAGGGCTTCTTCTCTGAGAGGGTTTAGGGGTTCTGTTTGGCACAATGTAACTTATACATCTAGAAGATTACATCAGAGAACCCATGAGATATCTGGATCTGGCATATGGGGAGAGACTAGAGTAGTAGATACAGATGATATTAACATCATGGGACCTGAATGCTAATTACAGAAAAAGTAGAAATTAAAAGTGAAGGACCCCATTACCAAACCTTTGGTGATGGTAGAGGTGGTGGTGGTGGTGGTGGTGGTGGTGGAGGTGGTGGTGGTGGTGGTGGTGGTGGTGGAGGTGGTGGTGGTGGTGGTGATGGTGGTGGTGGTGGTGGTAGTGGTGATGGTGGTGGTGGAAGTGGTGGCGATGGTGGAGGTGGTGGTGGTGGTGGTGATGGTGGTGGTGGAAGTGGTGGCGATGGTGGAGGTGGTGGTAGTGTTGGTGGTGGAGGTGGTGGTGGTGGTGGTGGTGGTGGTGGTGATGGTGGTGGTGGTGGAGGTGGTGATGGTGGTGGTGGTGGTGGTGGTGGTGGAGGTGGTGGTGATGGTGGTGGTGGTGAAGGTGGTGGTCGTGGTGGTGGTGGTGATGGTGGTGTTGGTGGTGGTTAGGTGTTGTCAAGTCAGTTCCCACTCATGGTTACCCTAAATTTCCACTCATCGTGACACTATGTCAACAAAATGAAACTCTAACCAGTCATTCACCATCCTCTGTTAATCTATGCATTAGTTCATTGTTGCAGGCCCCCTGTCGATCCATCTGATTGAGGTGTTCTTTTTCTTTTTTTTACTGATCCTCTATTTCCCCAAGCAAGATTTCCTTTTCCAGGGACCAGTACTGATAACATGTCCCAGATACATGGTAAGACAAAGTCGTACCATCCTTGTTTCTAAGGAACATTCCAGCTCTCCTTCTTCTCAGACATATATGGTTGTTCTTCTGGAAGCCCATGATATGTTCAATGTTCTTTGCCAATAGCAAAATTCAAATGTATCTGTTGTTTCATCACATGCATGCGAAAGTTGGATATTAAGTAAGGAAGACTGAAGAAGACTTGATACATTTGAATTGTGGTGCTGAAAAAAATATTGAAAGTACCATGGACGGTTAAAAGAACGCACTTAGCTGTCTTGGAAGAAGTATGCCCAGAGAGCTGCGGAGAGGCAAGGATGTAAGACTCTGTCTTACACGTGTTGGACATATTGTCAGGAAGAGCATCATGCTCAGTAAGTGGAGGAGGAGCCACGTAGCTGAAGGCCCTCCATGGGCTGGATTGGCGCATGGTTGCATCAGTGGGGCTGGACACAGGGACAATTGTGAGGCTGGTGCAGGGCCATGCTGTGCATGGGTCATTATGTATCTGAGCTGACTCAATGGCACCTAAAACAGCAACAACTTTTTTTTCTGGTTTTCCTTAGTTAGTAAACAGTTTCCACATGGCTGTGAAGTGATTGAAAATACTGTGACTAAGATCGGGTGCATGTTAGTCCTCAAAGTGCCATCTTTTCCCTTTGTCCTGGAAGCCTTTCCATATTTAAGTTGGATAAAGAATCAGGAAAGGAAACTAGGCAAGCAGAGTTTAAAACAAAATCAGACAACAGTATTGTTACTGATGGTCCCTGCATGGCCCAAGTGGTTTGTCTTCCAAAAATAATCAAAATGTTGGCCGTTTGAATCCATTTAGGGACACTAGAGAAGAAAGGTCTGGTGATCGGTTTCTTAAGGTTACACCTCAGAAACCCCTGTGTGACTCAGTTCTAGCCCCTAACACACGAGGTCACTGTGAATCAGAAGTGACTCAGGTACTACAGGTTTGAGGTTGCAGCAGTATCGCTGAATCGTTAAGCTGCACCTTCCCTCCCATCTTCTATCCCTCTGATTTCTTCTCTTATATACGTCTTTACATATACACTAGAAGAAAGGCTTTATATATAAGATATTGGTCATTAACCTCAAAGTCAGTAGATTGAGACTACCAGTCCCTCCATGGGAGAAAGATGAGGCTTTCTACTCCTATAAAGAGTTAGAGGCTTGGAAACCCATAGGGGCAGTTATACTTTGTTCCGTAGGGTCATTATGAATCAGAATAAACTCAATGGTAGTGAGTTTGGGTGGTGAGTGAGTGAGTGAGTGAGTGAGTGAGTGAGTGAGTGAGTGAGTGAGAGAGTGAGTGAGTGAGAGAGAGTGAGAGAGAGAGTGAGAGAGTGAGAGAGTGAGTGAGTGAGTGAGTGAGTGAGTGAGTGAGTGAGTGAGTGAGTGAGTGAGAGAGTGAGTGAGTGAGTGAGAGAGTGAGTGAGTGAGTGAGTATATGAAGTTTGACCAAGAGTCAGCACTGAGAGCTTACCTGTCACTGATGTAAGATAGTACCCTCTTGACCAGAAATCATCTAGCCCAAGTAGATTAAGTGAGCATTTTCTTTCTGTTGGAGGAAGGACAAGGCCCTTCTTTGTGAAGGCTGTGACCTCAATTGTAACCGCCCTCTTCTCAACCAACGGGCAGCTGAATCAGCAACTCCCTCTGAGCCTGGCAGAGGTGTGTGATGTACGAACCATATCTAGTTACTCTAACAAGGCAACACAATGGTCTCTTTTCTAGAGGAACACAAATAACAAGAGTAGGCTTCCAAGAATAATGCACACACAATGATTCTGATTACAGGAGGAAAGCCAAATCAGTGAACATGTATCTTAGCTCTGGAGATGGGCTTTGGGTCCCTACTCCGCACCCCCCCTCATTCACTATGGTAAGATTTTTTGTTCTATGATGCCTGATACCTCATCCCTTCGACACCTCATGATCACACAGGCTGGTGTGCTTCTTCCGTGTGGGCTTTGTTGCTTCCAAGCTAGATGGCCGCTTGTTTACCTTTAAGCCTTTAAGACCTCAGACACTATATCTTTTGATAGCCAGGAACCATCAGCTTTCTTCACCACATTTGCTTATGCACCTGCTTTGTCTTCAGCAATCATGTTGGGAAGGTGAACATCATGGAATGCCAGTTTAATAGAAAAAAGTATTCTTGCATTTTGGGAGTACTTGAGTGGAGGCCCAATGTCCATCTGCTACCTTAATACTAAACCTACAAATGTATGCACATAAATCTATTTCCCCATTCTCATATATAAATATATTTGCATATGTGCTTGCCCCCATTTAGACCTCTATGAATTCCCTATGCCTCCTACAGAGCTATTTCTTTTGACTGATGTTTCTCTTGGTTATGTGTTGTATTTTCCGATTTCTTTGTACATCCAGTGATCTTTGAGCCTGGACATTGTTAATGCTATGTTGTTGTATATCGGATTTGATTGCCTTTCTTTATAGAATATTTGGCTTTGTAAGGAAGCCAGTTAATTTAATGTAAAAATCTTGCTTCTGCCAAGACTTGTTTTAAAAATGTCCTTGGATAAGTCCAGAGTAACCTTTCTCCTATGATTAATTGAGCCCTGGTCCTGAGACCTGGCCTCTCTGGAGACTGCAGAATATCTCTGATTGAAAATCTCCCGGTCAGGATTATTCTGCTTACGTGTCACTTGCATGTTTGTTCCCATGATGGTCATTCGTTGTCCAGGTCATGAAGTTTCAAAATAGGTGCGCTTTTCACTAGTGAGCCAAGCACGCAGAGGGGTTTCTAATGGAGATCTCAACCTGATTCTCTGTTCTCTCTTCTCGAGCACTGCGCCTTAAAACTCCAGCTGCCTTTGGTTTCAAGAAATTCTGTCTAAGCAAGTCTCATGTTCTGCGTAAGTACCCCTTCCGACCCTCTTTTTGTCGATCACCTTGAGTCCATTCCTACTACTAGCACCCCTTGGGGCAGGAGGCTTGCCCTGTAGGGTTCCCAGGGCTGTCATCTTGATAGAGCCACGTGCCGCACCTTTCTCCTGGGAAACAGCTGAGGAGTCGAACCACCAACAACCTTTCACGTAGTAACCACTCGCTTAACAACCACACTACCAGCACTCTTTTGTCCCCCAGCTTTTGTTTGCCTTCAGAACCCCCAAAAACAATTTCAGTATAATACTAAAACTCTGGGAACACAGTTCTATACCTTTGTATTGTTTGATATTGAAGATAAGATAGCCTCTCACCCCACTTTCCCTGAGATTCCTTCTGTGTAGTTTTCTCATGATTTAATTCTTTTTAGTGGAACAGCTAATCTGAAACCCATTCGCCATTGAGGTCAGAAGCAAAAGAAATGTATTTTACCCTGCCAAATAGAGCCAGTGACATTTACTACCCATTTGGTGTGGCATAAAGGACTCTCACAAGTTTTGCAGTGATTTCATAAAATAATTAATAAAATATCATGTAGTATTTTACAACTGTATGGAAAGTATTGATACAGCCCCCCTCCTGCAACACTTGTCTAAGATATCATTATTCATGAGAAATTGCTTGGTTAGGCTTAGAAATGTTCTTTGTTTTTCAGTCATGCACACTGGTGTCCCAACTTAAAGGTTATAACTAATGTTAACTAGGCTGGTCACTGCTTTACTTACTAGGAATTAAAATTAATGTGTTATTATGAGACTCTAGGCATCTGAGAGCTGAAACCTATATATTGTGAATATATCTTCTGTCTCAATTCTCGTCAAGATAGAGATAAGTAACTTTATAAATATTTTGGGCTTATTTCCAACCTTCTTGCTATATCTCCAGGACCCCTGGTGACATAGTGGTTATGCGTTGGCAGTTCTAAACCACCAGCCATTCCATGACAGAAAGACAAGCTTTTTTGCTCCAGGAAAGAATCACAGTCTCATAAATTACGATTCTTATAGGGTCACTATGAGTCGACCTCGACTCAGTGGCACTGGGTTTGTTTTTTACCCGTATCTCCACCCTTCTGGTCCCCTTCTCTTGCCAAAGTTGATTTTAACAGCTTTGTTTCATACTCCTGAAGCAACCTCATTTTGTGTGTGTGATCGTACAGTACCATCGAATGCTTTCCATTCACCTATTCCTTCCCTGGTGCAAATTCACAAGTAGCGGAAGAGTGGCCAGGTAGTTGTACTCAGTTGCCGTCAAGTTGACTCCAACTCTCGGCGAGCCCAGAATCAAACATTGCCGGGTCCAGTGCCACCTTTCAGGACAGTTGTGGATTTTGACAGGAAAATGGGAGGGAAAGACTTATAAAATAACTACTTAAACAAATGTATAATTAAACAGATGCTTTGGGATTTGAAGATAAGGTGCAAGGTACCCTGAGGTTTTCTCATCAGATATGTCAGTGTGTGGTTTTCAGAAAGTGAATGCCAACATAGAATGAAAAGGGTTCTGAGGTTCCGAGGTTCCGAGGGAAATATCCGAAGATAAAAGAGAGAAGACGTGAGAGTGGGTGGGGGAAAGTAGACAGTACTACAAAGCTGACACCTGGGCAAATAGTGAATGAATGAGGGAAGACTGAGTAGGAAGAAGCTTAGACTACAATGCAATTGCAAGCGAAGCCAGATCAGAATAAGGGGAAGTGTTAAAGCACAGGTGGCCTTTTGAAGGAATTCTGCGCTGATCAGCAATGGCCAAAGTCTAGTACTTATTTCATGCACCTCAATGGCAACATGGCCTCACTGTTGATGCTGTGGGAGAGCCCGAAGGTGTGGTCTCGGGGGTTGGCAGCTAACTACACTCCCCATAGCACGTGCTCTCTTGATGGACAGCCTGAGCGGTCCCTCCTGCAGCTCTCATACGGGCCTCTGGCCGAGCCGGGAGGCTGCAGGATTCCTTGGGAGATGTTTTGAATAATGCTCATGAAGAGACTATTTCCCAGACTAAGATGAGTGACTTTGCCGTGTTCTAATGATAGACTCGATTTTAAGTACTCTGTGTTTTCATCATATCTCTTTGAAGCCAAATGATAAATTTTAAAAAGCGAAATAACAATATTTAGGCAGCATAAGAACTTATTTACCAGGCTTTTGTATTTCCATTCTGTCGGTCATTCTGAAAATGAAACTCTTCCTGCTCTTTTGTTCCCTTATTAGGGCTAGACACGTTTACTCATATTAGGGGACTCTTAAAGTTCACAGGAGTATTCCAATATCATTCAGTGCTGTTTTCCATGAACTTTTTGAAGCCCCCTCGCACATTCCATTCCAACAGTATTTATTGAGTACCGAATGGCTTGCATTGAGGTGCTGGTGGTTTATAGTAGAATCACTGCCTTGCTCTAGTGGCTTAATGGCTTTCCATTGGGCTGCTCTCTGCAAGGTTGCTGCTGGTAGGGGCCCTCCAGTTGGCTCTGACCCACAGCAAACAAAGCCCTCTCTGGTCCTGTGCCCTCCTCACCATGTTCCCGATGCTTGAGGCCATTGTAGCCACAGTGTCCATCCATCTCTTTAAAGCCCTTCTTTTCTGCTGCTTCTTTCCTTTACCAGACCTGATGTCTTTCTCCAGGGACTGGTCAGCTAGCCGTTCGAAACCACCTGATTAAGTTTGCAGTTTGAAGTGACCAGCAGCTCCGTGGGAAAAGATGAGACTTTCTGCTCCCATGAGGAAGTACAGTCTTGGAAATCACAGGGGCTGCCCTACCTTGTCCTATGGAGTCTCTATGAGTCAGCATTGACTAGATGACAGTTGGTATAGATGAGACTTAGTGCTATTCCCAGCCTATGAAGAAAGCTGTATGTTGCTCTGATGCTCAGCAGGCTTTAGGTGAGCTTTCAGATTAGGGGGAACTAAGAAGCCTACTGAAAACTATCAAGTCATAAAAGCCCTGTGAAGCACTATGGTCCAACCCACCTCAGATTGTAGGGATGGTACGGGATGAGGAAGCAGTTAGCTACCTTGTGCATGGAGTCACATTAAGTTTTGGTGACTCACTACACCACCATCACAACAATGTATGATCTATGACTTTCTCTTGTTTAGGCTGATAGGCTAATGCCAAGTAATAATTTATTTTGAATCTCTCTTGTTTTAAATTTCCTTTCTTGACCTGAGTAGATCACATTTGTATCTTTAAACGGCTACTGTTGTGAGTAGTTTTGATTGTGAAACAGCAGTTATTTAAATATTTATGGTCAATCTGTTCCAAAACAATATTGCAAGCAGCAGTGCACAGTTTAAGAAATACATAAAAATCAATGGGGCAAATTTATGTATCAAAAGATCTACATTTCTAACTATGTGCCAGATTTTCCATTTATAATTCTTGCAAATGAAACACTTTGGGTAGTCATAAATACTGACCCTGCTGAACCTTCTCCTGTGAGTTATAGTCTCACAGTAATAAACAGAGAGTAGTATTTGATTTGTAGGCTGAACAAAGCATGAATTCAATGTAGGCAAAGCAAGAACTCATTGTTAATGCCTTTGAACATTCTAATTCTTTTTAACTGGCCAAAGGGAGATGGTAAGAAGTCTTTTATAACACCATCACCTTCTGTTCTAAGTGTACATTATGTCTGTTCTAAACACAATTTCTCTGCAGAACCTATACCTAGCATTATACCTGGAACAAGCAGGACATCTGAAAATATTTGTGTTTGACCCTTATAGTCTGAAGCCAGTAAAGAATGCTGCCTAATTCAACCGATGAGCCTGGTTCTCCTTCAGGGAATCCCATGAGAGAAAAAAAACAACAAACCTCACTGCCAATGAGTGGATTCAGACTCAACCTTATAAGACAGAACAGAATTGCCTCTTTGGGTTTCCAAGACTTCACACCTTTGTGGGAGCAGATGGCCTCATCTTTCCTCCATGGAGCAGCTGGTGGGTTTCAACCTCCAGCTCGTGGTTAGCAACTCAACGTGCAGCCTGCAGGGCCCCTCCTGGGAAGATAAGCTTAATAGTATGAACTCTGGGCCTCATTCTACTCCTATCCAGTTCCCAAGGGATTTAGGTATACAACCTATTTTCCTTTTTTTTCCTTTTCATCATTTCAACATTAAGGGTTATCTTAAGAATCCAGGATACGTGGAATTTCTAATTTGAAGGAACCTTCAAGACAATATAATCCAGAGTTGAAAAACATGATAGTCTAATTTTTGTTCTAAGAACAACGGGGAAAGGGAATGCAAATACGTTACTGGGCCAAGCAAGTGGAGTCCCTGTATCCATTCTAACAGCTGGCCATGGAGTCCAGTCTGAACACCGCCGTGGGGGAAACACTGCCTTTCAAAGTGGCATCATAGACTCTGCACAGTGCTTTCATCCTGGGGAGTAGACAGTTCCTCTTGATGATTAGCTGAAATATGCCCTTCTGCAGCTTCTAGCTTTGAGTCTTTTGTCAGTTTGGAATCACACAAAATAAATATATTTCTTATTGTATAAGGTAATACTTTGTATATTTGATCACAATTTTTTCCAGAGTGCCTTTTTTTCAGTTTTCTAAGTTCCAAACATTTAGCATTTTTATATTCTTATCCATGAGGCTTAAGCTTTCCAATAAAAGTAGTGAAACCGTTACAGCCATGGTGTGCGTGTGTGTGTGTATGCAAACTAATTCATTTGGGCCTGAACACTTCACGATACATAAAGCAATGTGTTCCTGTCCTTGCCATCGTTTAATCTATTTTGTCATTAATTTCCTCTTAGAGCCACTGACTCTACCTGTCTAGTTTGAAGACCATCCTGCCTGACAGGAGAGAAGAGAAACAAAGCGGGAGGCTTCTCTCATGCGCTCATCTGTTAGCATTACATCATCTTTCCCACTCCACAAGATTAACCCCTCCTTGTTTTTCTCCCTGTAACCTCATTAAAAATGTCCTTTGCAAACTACCCCCAAAAGCTTTAGAGGTCTTTTCTTACTTTACATTGCAGCTATACTTGATACTATTGATCAATCTTTCCTTCTTGAAAGTATCTACTGCCTTAATGTCAACAGATTCATTTTCATTTCATTCTTGCCTTGTTTATCCTGGATGGAAGGCGTCTTCACATTCTGCTTGGACTCGTTTGCACTTGTCTCTAAAGCCTTAGCTTCAATATGATCTTCCCTAGGAGTATTCCTCAAACAGCATAACTGGAATCAACACTCTCCCTCTCTGGTCCCCTAGGCACTCAGCTTCTCGTCTATCACTTCCTATGTACGAGGAGCACCCAGAAAATGTAGTGTCAAAGACAACTCCCAGGATTTGCCGAGAGAATGGATGTATTGTGGGGCTCATTTCTGAAATGGGTAGCAGACTCTGGAAATAGATTTATTTGAGGGGTCTCCTGTGTGACTCTTAAGCTGTCAGAGTCCTGGGTCTGAAACTCAGAAGAAAGACTTGGCCTAATGATATAAATTTGTGATTAGAGATCACAAATTAGGGAGTACCCAAAGAAAAATGGAATTTTTTTCAAAGTTATGTATTTAAATTTTTTACAAAACAAACTTGTCATCTTCAAAGTACTCTCCATTGCACTTAATACATTTGTCAAATCTGTGATTCCATTCTTGGGAACATTTTTCAAACTCATCTTTTGAAAGACTGACAGCACCTCCCTCGTTGTTTTTGATTTTTCATTGTTGTTTGTTTGGTTTTGCTTAACCTCTTCTGCGTTATCAAATTGCTGTCCTTTCATGTCCCTCTTTATTTTCAGAAACCAAAAGAGGTCACACAGAGCAAGGTCAGGTGAGTCAGATGCGTGAGACAAGAAAGGTATGCTGGGTTTGGGTTTTTTACCAAAACCTGGAGCACTGAGATGACTGTGTGAGCAGGTGCAAAGTCCTGGTGGCAAAACCACTCTCCCATCTGCCACAAATCAGGCCCTTTTTGTACCACATTGTTACACAATCTTTTCAGAACCTCTAAATAGAACACTTGATTAACAGTCTGACCTGGTGGAACAAACTCCAAATGCACTATACTTCTCACATAAAAAAAGAAAAAATGAGAATCATCTTGATCTTTGATTTCACTTGATGAGCTTTTTTTTTGGGGGGGGGGAGGCAGCAAAGTGATGATAGCATCTTCCACTGGCTTGATTGATGTTTGCTTTGGGTGTCATAAGAATAGCACCATGTCTCATCACCAGTACTGAATGACCTTGGGGGAAAGTCTGGGTTCCCTTGGAGCTGTTCTTTCAAAGCAGGGCATGTTTCCAGTCATCCTGGTCAGTCAGACCAAAGGCACAAATTTCACAACAACCCTTCTCATTCCCAAATCTGCCATTAAAATTCATTGAACCGAGCTCCAAGACAGTTTAGATAACGTCCCTGTTTCTTTAATACTCTGCTCTCTTTCAAGTGCACAAATTTTGTAGACATGTTTGTCCATTCAGGAAATTGACAGACGTCCAGAATGAAATTTGTCATCAATCAACAATTCACCTCTCTTGAAATGAGAAAACGACACATACACTTGAATTTTTGCCATAGTGCTATTCTTGTAAGCTGTATTCGACATCACAACATTTTTCCTGAGCAAGAAACAAAATTTCACAGCTGCATGCTGTTCTCTTAAATCAGCCATTACAAAAAATGAGGTTCAAGCGAAACTCCTTTCACGAAAAAATTCACTGTGACCAGAGAGAACCTTCCCAGGCAATGCCACTGGGTGCACTAACTAAAAGTGAGTTGCTGGATGCTCACTTGGCATGAAAAAAGTGTACTACAAAAGCTCTACCCAGAAGATCATGTTTCATGGTTTTATTTTGGGTACAGCCTCATATACTGACTCTACACAGTATCTTTATATCTGATTGTTTCTCATGTAGAAGGGACCATATATGTATTGAACTTAATTTTTTTCTTTTTCTTTCTCTGGCATGACATATTCTTTGTCTTCCTTTAAAATTGTTTTAAGGTCATAGGTTTAAGCAAATTACTTTTGTACACTAGGAAATATAATAAGAAAACCCAATTGTAGGGGACTTCCAATTCCATTCTACCAATGTATGAGATGTGCAAAGACAGACAAGACTTACTTGCTAGAACATGATAACCAACAAAATCCATCATATTTCTGGTAATGATTTTTAATTTAGAGGACAAGTTCATAGTCTTGAAACTTAAATATACTCAACAAACATTTACTGAACACCTGATTTATGTAAAGGTGAATTTGACATTTATTCTCACATGTAAATCAGGAAATTAGGATGCTGTTGTTATTGCTGATCATAGCCAATATACCCCTACTCCTCACCTATTGACTATCTTGTCATTCAACATCTTTCATTTAGGAAATCTTTGAAAATATTCTTAGGTGGCATCTCCAGTGGTATCAGGTCTCATGTAAAGCTATAGCTAGGCTTGGGGTGCCCTCCACAGGCCACCCCAAATGATGTCTCAGAGGCTCAAGTGATGACTGGGCCACATGAAAAAGAGTAGCCAACAGGTTGGAGAATGTGTTCTCTCATTCTGTCACAACAAGGTGATGGCAGGATAATGCAAGTGTATAGGATGTCAGAGAAGGCCAGGCCAAGACCTGAAGGTGCCAGAGATGTCAATGGGGGAAGGCAGGAATGGTGGAAGAGAAAATGGGGATACACAGATCTGCATAGTTGGGGTAGATATAGACTATTCAGGGTCCCTTGTCCAGGATGGGCACCAGGAGATGGTGGACAGTATACAACACCTAGCCACACCACTTCCAAGCCCAGGGCTTCACAGAGGTGGAAAATGGATGGTGAAGAGGGTGTATCCATGTGAATTTCAAGACACACATGGGAATCTACGGACAGTGAGCAATAGTGGGGGTGATACTTGCCCCAGAAGACAGAGCATGCCCATCCCGACTCTTGCAAGGCACCAGTTTTGCATACTGACCTGATTCTTGAAACCTAATCATGTCTACAAGTTAGGAGTGAGTATATATTGGAAGAAATTAAAAACAGACTTATTTCAGTTACCTTCCCAATCAGACTGTAAATAAGCAATCGCTGTCTCTGTTTTATAATGACAGGACCCTGGCTGAGAGTTAAGAACCAGGTCCAAGACCAAATTCTTAGATGGCAAGCTAGTAACCCAGAGCAGCCTTCTCTGCAATGCAACGCTGTGCTGCGAGAGGACTGGCCGGGGAAGACCGGTTTTCCCTACTGGAGGGGTGAGGAGGCATCATGCAGAAGACAGACCTGAGCTAGGCGCTTCAATATGAGTAACGCCGAGGCCTTTAGGGAAGCGAGGAAACAACACTTAGACAAAGAAAGCAGCTGAAAAATAGACACGAAGGTGGGGAAATGTAAAGGGTACACAATGCAAAGCAAGGGGAATCCATTTGGATTTAGCAAAAAAAGTAAATTCAAAAAGCAGGGTAGGCCTGCCCCTGTGGGTTTCTGAGACTCTCTTTATAATAGAAAGCTTCATCTTTCTCCTGCTGAGGGGTTGGTCGTTTGCGACTGCCGATCTTGCCATTAGCAGCCCGATACCTCGCCCACTATGCCACCATGCCTCCTGGTTTTAAAAATATAACAAATTGGGAGTACCTTAGGAGTGAGTCCACACTATTCTGATCAAAGTGAACTTCTATTACTCTAGGCATAGAAGCCAGCAAGGGTTTGGGAGCAGAGCAATAGGACAATAAGATTAATGCCACAATGGCCTATAAAACTGACTACAGGAATGAGATTCTACATATGGTTTAGTTATTCATTCAACAAACATCTATTCAATACCTTCACTATTTTATTTAGCGGGACAATATCAGGGAACAAATCAGGCAAAATTCCCTGTCTCTATGAAATGTGTCTAGATCGAGAAGACACATTAATAAATGAGCAATTAATACATATAGTGTATGGAAAGACAAGGAAATGGTGTGGGGGGTCAAGACTAAGCTTCTCTGCCAGCCCAAGGGGAAAGAGAGTCCAACCGAACACCCTTCCAAGGATGGTGACAAGGAGGCAGAGGTCAGACAGGTCACTGCTCTCCACGTTCCTTTAATTTAGTCTGCCATCAACTCTTGACAGCACTCTACTCTGCTCACTTTTGTAATCCGACACAGTGGCCACCTAGAACTCATAGACAGTATCCCAGGTATGGATTTAGCAGAGAAGTCAACAGGTGACTATTAACAAGCCGGGGTCAGTAAACATTAAGCCTACAGTACTCTTGGCCATAGCAATGCCCCTACTGAGTCATGTCAGCAAGCATGTCGCTTTTGGTCCTCAATGCACCCCTTTAATATATTACATTTTTATATTAAGCTACAAGAATTAGAAGTGCCTTCAAATGATAAATGAATGCCCATGTAAAATGTGTGCTTTCTAATAGACACACATCATGTTGCTTGTGATTAAGACTTTAAAGGTTACAGAGTGATTTCTCATCTTCATTTTAGACTCACAATTTTTGTCTGTTAGTGTGACTGTATGAAGAAGCCCTGGTGGTGCAGTGACTACAGTGCTCAGCTGTTCATTAAAAGGTTGGCAGTTTGAACCCACCAGCTGCTCTGTGGGAGAAAGATGCAGTAATCTGCTTTCGTGAAGATTGACAGCCTTGAAAAACCTAGGACACTTCTATTTTGCCCCATCTGGTCACTATGAGTCAGAATCAACGAGATAGCAAGAGGTTTGAGGACAGTTATACTCGGTGTTTTTTAAAATACATTAAATTATCTCCAGCTCCAATATCTTCAACCAAAAGTATATAAATACAATGAGAACCTTAAATAGTAATTAATTACTTGAACAATATATATGCCAGACATTTAGATATAATTATCTGAGCAATGTTAAGCTCAGTTATTTTCAAGGTTTTGGTTGTTCTAAGACATTTGGTATAGATTATATCCCCTCAAATAACTTCTCAAGGCTGATCCACTTTAACTTTTGTTGTTCTTCCTCTGTTTCTGCTTTATAGACAGATGCGGTGTTTCAAGTTCTCGGCTGTCATTGTGTGGTGATGTGCCACTGACTTGATTCTGACTTACAGCACCCCTTGTGGGACAGAGTAGCCTGTTCCAGAATGTTTCCTAGGCTGGGATCTTTATGACTGCAGAGTGTCAGGGCTTTCTCCTCTGACATGGCTGATGGGTAACCCCTAAACTTCATAGTGGATAAAATGACTGTCAAAGAAGGGAGGCCTGAGTCAAAAGCCCCCAAATGTCTCAAGGATGCTTCGCATAGGAAGTTTAAAAACAGCAAAAAGTCCTATTTGGTTAAAACTTATAGTGAAAAGTGGCAGGCATGAGACCAGGAAGGTAAATACACCCTCTATGTGAAGGTATTAGAATGGACACTGAGGAGTCACGGATTTCTCCATTCATCACACTGACTCGCTAAAGAAACCAGAGCTTTGCCAAAAGACGCATAAACTGAGAGCACTGAATTATTATAAAGCCTGAGAGTCATCCACTACATTTACTGAAACCGCTACTTCCTTGTCAGGAGCCAAGGAATGCCACTCTCCCCTTTACACAATTTTTTGTGTCCTATACCATGTCTAGGAGTGATTCATGGACTATCTGGGAGGTGCTGGCCAATTATTTTATTGAAGTTCAATAAATAATGAGTATTGATCCAGAAGGCTTTGCTTGCCTTTGACAAATACTTTCATTTAAGATGCTGCGTGTCATTATGCTTACCAGACTAATTCTTTGGAATACAGTGAACGGGTAACCACCAACTTGCATTTAGCAGCCAATTGTTTCATCAAGGGGAGAATTGTAAAATGATGAGAAACAAGAAGTTGCATAGCTTGATAAATAATGTGCAGCTTTGATCAAAAGTTTGCTGAAGATAACTCAGTAGGAGTTGAGCAGGACATTGACAGGGAACTGTCAGGAATTCAAGTCATGTTCAGAAGGGGTGGTAGAACGCTGATGTCGGGTGAATCTTGGCTGAAAGCAGAAATCAGGGGAAAGGCATTTGCCTATTTTTAATGGCAACGCAGAGGTACACAACTGTGCCGATTATAATGAATTACGGGTACAGTTGAGAATGGGGATTCTAGGCATTTCATTGCACTCATAGTACATAGGGTAAGACGCAGTTCTTCAAACAGAACATGCAAATGCTCAATAGTTTAAAATCAGAAGAGATGTGTATCAGGGTTGTGTGAATGAATGACTGCCCAGGAACTTTGCCAACTTCATGCTGGCTTGCCTTGGAAAGATCTCAAGCCTGAGCTGGGCTTTCGAGTCTGGGCTCTGCTGATCTCTAACCCTGCTTTCTTGCACGGCAATTTACCTCGTGAGCTTCAATGTCTCTTTGGGAATATTGATTTTAAAAGTGGGCCTTTGCTGAATTCCTCAGCGCAGGACAGGAGAAAGAAAGGTTAAAAGGGCAAGTAAAAGAAACCCCACTTTTATCTGTCTAAGCCTTCGTTTCCTAGCATTGCTTTCATGGATATTTCTGAAGTGGCTGGTTTGTGAAAAACAAACATTTACTTTCTCACCATTTGAGGGCTAAAAGCATGAATCCAGGGAGCTGACTCTGGCCCTGGCCTTGGCCCTGACCTGGCCCTCGCTTTACCTCTCACTCTCGCTCTCACCTGTGCGGGAATCCTTCATCTCTTTCAGTTTCTGATCCCAGGTAATCCTCAGTTACTTGGTGATCTTCACGTGACATCTTCTCCCACTTATGCCTTTTTTTCTGTTCCTTGTCTACTTTTTATATGCCACAGAAAATATTAGGTTAAAAAAAAGAAAATATTAGGTTTAGGAGACAGCCTATACAGTAACACAACAAAGAAACACTATTCCCCAATGGCCTTAAAGGCATGCTGTTACATCTAACATAGTGACCTAGTGTACAAGGAAACAAAGCACTTCCCAGCACTGCACTGCCCTCACTATTGTTCTTATGCTTGAATCCAGTATTGCAATAGCTGTCCGGTCCATCTTGCTGAGATTTGGCATTGTTTTTTCCTGGCCCTCTACTTTACCAAAGGGGCCCCGGTGGCATAGTGGGCTAGGAGTTGGGCTGCAAGGTCAGCCATTCAAAAGCACCAGCTAGCTGGTCCATGGGAGAAAGATGAGGCTGTCTATTCCTGTAAAGAGTTATAGTCTTGAAACCAACAGAGACAACTGTCCTCTGACCTATAGGGTCACTGTGAGTCAGATTTGACTCAGTGACAGTGAGTTTGTTTTGTTTTATTTATTTTTGGTATTTTACCAAGCAAGATGTCTTTCTCTAAGAGTTATCTCTTGCTAACATGTGTGGGATAGGTTTGCCATCTTTGATTATAAAGGGCATCTGTCTGTAGGTTTCTAAGACAGACTAGTCTTCTCAGTCCATTGTACCTTATTCTTCACCAACATCATAATTCAAGTGAATCAATTCTTCTATTTTTCTTATCATTGTCCACTTTTCACCTAGCAATGAATAAATGAGGAAGTGCCTTGAAACTATGCCAGCTTTTATGAACGGTTTCAAGATCAAGAGCTACTTTCTAATCTGGGTTTTGATGATTTCTAGCCCTGTTACCTTCCAAAGACTGTTTACATCTTGGATGTCACAACATGTAGTGATTGAAAATACCATGACTCCAGTAGCTTTTCATATGTTAAAGAGGCCTTTTGCAGCAGATTTCCCCAATGCAAAATATCCTTTGTTTTCTTGATTCCAGTACCTATTCTGGAGTGCAGGGCATAATTCAATCTATAACAATTGATTTCTTAGTAAATTTTATTCTGAAGTAAAAATTTTGCTTCTAAAAGGAAAACAGCTCAAAAAACACTGGAGTAGAAGTTCCTTAAGATCCCCACTGGCTAAATATTTGTGACATGGCTGTTTTCTGAGTGACATTGACTCATACAAAGTCCCAGGAGCCTGGACAGCTGGCAGGACGAGGCGGCTGTGTGTCTAGAAAGCTGTGAGTGAGCATGCAAGTGCAGGTGGGCATTTTTCTTTCTTTCATTCTGTCTTCTTTTTTCAGAAAAAGCTGTGCAGAAATAAAGCACGCAAATTCGGTGGCATCTGCCCAAGCAGAATATAGTCACAGACAGACTCTGAATCATTACCACTTCCTGGGCTGGCAATTGAATAGGCTGCCCAGATGGCTAGGTTCAATTACTGTTGTTTACTGAGAACACATTCCTGGGCAGGTGGTTGTCTTCTGGCTGCATGAATGACTGCAACACCTGTATTTTCATTGTACTCACCTTGTCGCAGGTGAAGTTCACCTCACTCTTACCTATTTTTTTATTTAGGAAAACACATCACCATAACAAAAACAAATGAGCCTCTCTTTGTAGCCATTAAAATATCTGCCCCAAGAATTTGATAGAATTTCCCTGAGGCCTTTGCATTAGGTATGCAAAGTGAAGAGGGAATTACAGCCAATTTCTGCAGTGCTGGGTCTTGCCTGCAGCTCTCTAGGCCATTGGAGGAAGGGGACAGGGAGAAGGCAGGAGGTGGAGATTTGACCTCATCCCTATTTCCCTAGAGAGCAACCCAATTATCTGCTTTACATTTGGGGCTTTGGTTTATATTTCATTTAAATCAAAGGTTACGTAGTTCAAAAAATAAAACAAGAATGAGAGAGAGAAAGAGAGCAGGTCTTCCAATCTATGCATTTAGATGATGCAAATAAAAGCCCAATAAATATTTGCCTTAATTACCTGAATTTGCTAGACCAAAGTCTCCTGAATAATTTCTTTCAGGGCTTTGAACCAGTTCATTCTGGTTTGACCTCCCGCTGAGAATTTGCATTTCCACCCCTGATATACTGAATCAGAATGTACATTTTAACAAGCTCTCCTCCATCAGAGAAAAAGTAGGCAATCTGCTTCTGTAATGATTACAATCTTAGAAATCTAATGGGGCAGTTCTCCGCTGCCCTACAAAGTGTCTATGAGTCAGAATTGATTCAATGGCATACAACATCCATCAAAATAATCTCCATCATTCAAATCAAAGCTAAAATTCTAATTAAGCTCCCCACCTACCAGTTAAATTTTATTTCTCCCTCCATTTGATGAGTCAGTAGTAATTTTTGTTTTTATTATTGGCCTGGCTGAACTAATAGTCATATAAGGGTAGTCAGTCATTTGTATCCTATTCTCCTTGTCCCTAAAAAACAGCTGGAGAGAAGAGTCAAGGTTTACCCTATGGTCCAGATGCTGGTGCATCCTGTCTGGTTTCTTGCCAAAATCATTGAGTATTTGCATCTCTTATCGTGATGAGAAGATTTGAACCCTGTCTTAGGACAAATGGAAACATGATATATTTCACAATTTGCATTGCTGATTTTGACATTGGGATAGTGCTATCACATAGAACAGTGACAAATAATTCCCACGGATTCTAGATGTTTCAGGAGGGAGAATCCCATACACTGTGCTCCTGTGGAATGCTGAGGCTCTTTGATATCGTCCCTGGTCTCACTTAGTTCTATGTCATGGATGTCTTTCATCTCCCCTGCCTCTGCTCTTCACTCTCTCAAGAGTGAGAGGGAATGGGATGAAAACTGCAGAAACTTTACTCTGAGTTTCCCAGAAATAAAGCATAGCACAGAGAAAATGAGGACTTGAACTTGTGGAAAGGCAAGTAGGTGGACAGCAAACACAACCTTTATTTGCTTCCCACTTTGGGGCAACATATTTCTCACTATGTGATTAATTGAGCTGGGAAGTGTCCATGACATCTCTGAATTCAAACCTGCGTGTTCAGCCTGAGAGAATCATATCCTGGAAGTCGTTCTCATTCACATTCTCATGTACAATACCTGTCACTTTGTCCCACTATCATCAAGGCAGTTCTGAATCAAAGTGACCTTATACAGATTTATCCTGGGGAGTAGATATAGAAACAGACAGCCACCTCTATCACTGCCTACATGGCTGGTGGGTTTGAAGTGTCGACCTTGTGGTTTTTCATTCAGCACTTAATCTGGCAGTGCCACCAGGCAACATAAAAAGAAGACAAAAGGAACTATACATATGTACATAGTGTCACTGTATCAAAAAGAATCAATCACCGAATTCAGCCATTACCAGCACTAGTATGCGGCCAACTACTAGTGGTAATGAAGGAAGAAGTATAAGCCACCTGAATGGCATTAGTGGAAAGCAGAGCAGTTCTAGCCTGTCCTGTAGAGTCACTCGGAGCTGAACTTGACTCGGTGGCAGAGAGGTTTGTTTGTCTGCGCATCCATTTGATGGCAGTGCGCATGGTGATTCGGCAAAAAAAAAAAAGTGACATGTAAACTGAGATATAAGGAATATGTTGGGGACAGCCTGGTAAAGTGGGAATAGGAATGTTCTGTGTGAAGAGAACAGGTCTATAGAAGTCTTAGAAGCTAGAATTAAAAAACTAAAAGGGAACAACATTCTAAACATACCTTCAAGAAAAAACTCAAGCCTCAAGTTGCAAGATCGAAAGATTCTTTGGGCAAAATATTGACGAATGCAGTAAGCATTAAAACATCACAATAAGATGGAAAGAATACACAGAAGCACTGTACCAAAAAGAACTACTCATAACTCAACCATGTCAAGAGGTAGCACATGATCAAGGACAAATGCTATTGAAGGAGCAAATTCAAGCTGCACTGAAAACGTTGCCAAAAGCATGACTCTGGTCATTGAAAGATATCATTGGAATACCAACTGAAATGTTTCAACAAGGGGATGCAGCACTGAAAGCACTCACAGGTCTATGCCAAGAAATTTGGGAGAAAACTACTTGGCTGTATCCTTGGTATTATTTGCATCCATCCCAAAGAAAGGTGGCCCAACAGAATGCTCAAATTAAAGAACAATATCATTAATATCACATGCAAGTAAAATTTTGCTGAAGATCATCCAACAATAATGGCAGCAGTACATTGACAGCCAGAAGTTCAAGCATGATTCAGATAAGGACATGGAATAAGTACTATCATTGCTGATATAAAATATTGACTGACAACATGGAACACTAGAAGCATGTCTACTTGTGTTTTGTTGACTATGCTGAAGCATTTGACTGTGTGGACCATAACAAACTATGAATAATTGTGAGAAGATTGGAAATCC
Source organism: Tenrec ecaudatus (assembly GCF_050624435.1). Taxonomy (NCBI): domain Eukaryota; kingdom Metazoa; phylum Chordata; class Mammalia; order Afrosoricida; family Tenrecidae; genus Tenrec; species Tenrec ecaudatus. Next base: position 154,994,625 of record NC_134531.1, on the reverse strand, counting down.
CAGAAGAGTACATTGCGCTCATGCTTAATTTATATGTGGATCAAGAGGCAGTTGTATGAACAAAGTATGAACATACTGCATGGTTCAAAATCAAAATAGGTGTGCATCAAGTTTGGGTTGCATCCTCTCACCATACTTATTAAACCGATGCTAAGAAAATCATTAGAGAAGCTGGATTATGTGAAGAAGAATGGGAGTCAGGATTGGAGGAAGGCTTATTAAGAACCCACCGTATGCACATGACATGGCTTTGCCTGCTGAAAGTGAGCAGGACTCGAAGCACTTGCTGATAAAGGTCAAGGACTGCAGTCTTCAGGATGGATTACAACTCAGTGTCAAGGAAACCAGAATCCTCACAATTGGACCAGTAGGTAACATCATGATAAAAGGAGAAAGGATTCAGGTTGTCAAGGACTTCATCTTGAATCCACAATCAATGCTCATGGAAGTAGCAATCAGTAAATCAATTGACACATTGCATGAGACACATATGCTGCACAAGAACTCTGTAAAGTGCTGAAAAGCTACTTTGAAGACTAAAGTGCACCTAACCCAAACCATGGTTTTTTCCAAACACCTCATCTACATGTGAAAGTTGGACATTGAATAAGGAAGACTGAAGAACTAGTGATCCATTTGAATTTTGGTGTTTTCAAAGAATACTGAAAGTACCATGGACTGCCAAAAGAACAAATAAATCTGTCTGGAAGAAGTATGGCCAGAATGCTGCTTAAAGGCAAGGATGCTGAGATTTCGTCTCGCGTGCTTTGGATATGTTGTCAGGAGAGACCGTTCCCTGCAAAGGAGCATCATGCTTGGTAAAGTTGCAGGGAAGCAAAAAAGAAAATCTTCTACAGGATAGATTGATACAGTGAGTGCATCGATGGGCTCAAACATAAGAACAATCGTGAGGATCATCATGATTCAGAACTGAGTCAATGGTGCCTAACAACCACAACAACTTATATAAGCCAGGAGTAAGAAGTAGCGATCTACTGTGTTGATGATGAGAAACCCTTAGGAGACGTTCCACCCTGTCCTATAGGGTTGCTGGGGGAAGGAATTGACTCAGTGGCAGTGCATTTTGCTTTCTCTGTGTTTTTTTTATCTAAGCAGCCCAGTATGACAAATACAACTGCCTGTCTGCCTATTGCTGGTTTCGACTAAATAATAACCTCAACAAGATCAAGAATGGCCTCTTCTTTGACCACCGCCATAGCCCTTGCACTGGCACAATGCTGAGCCCATCACAAGGGTTTCACGTAACAACCCTGTACATGGCCATGCCACTCACCATTCCTGGATGTGCCTGCCTGACTGCCAGCTCAGCCCTTGTGGCGTAGACAGAGCAGACCCTGCACCTGGGGATGAGCATTGCCTCAACTAAGGGTCATGGAACTTGGTGGATCATTTTCGAAGCCTCATTCTCACCCTTCGGGTTGTGAGGCATCTGTATGAGGGTCTTCAACAAGTTTGTGGGAAATTCCATTATCTTTTAATTCCATGTGCACGGCCTCTCAGAATTCACCAGTGGATTAAAGGTAAGTGCTAAATTGTTCGACATTATATCCTTTATTGATCTCCTTCTGAGCATTTTTGGGTGGTAGGGGAGCCACATCTGACTTCTCCTAGCTCCCAAGGCTGATTGTCATGGCGCAGAGATCATGCCTTCCCGCTCCATCTGCTTATACCCTGTTCTCACGCCAACTGTCCTTCCCACGGCACTGCTTCGGAGGCTGGGTTCAATAATTCATTGCAATGGCCACAGAGAGCTCAGGTTCCCACACGATTACCATCATTTCCTGAGCTCACCTCCCAAAGAAACCCCCTGCAATCAAATGTTAGACTCGGAACCCAAACTAAGTTGGTGCTCACCAAAATACATTTATTGAATGACCGAAGCCTCACCTAACCACACCACTTATTTGAGAGACTTTGATTAGATGAGTCATTACCTCCCTTAGCCTTCATCCCCATCCATTATAGAATCCACTTCTGACTTCACCAGGTTGTTGCTTGTCTCACTGATGGCATATGCTGCGCAAAAGCCTTCCTTAAGCTGTGCTGAGTTACTGAAATGGACCACTGCTTTGTCATATCCCAAGGTCATTTGGCCCAGCTGGGACCCAGCCGAGTAAGCAACCAAGCGACCAGGAGAGATGTTTTTCTGTGTCTACTTGACCTCAAGAACCCACAATCTGCTCAGTTATTCCTGAAGTGGATCCATACTGACAGGGAGAATAACAAGCTTTTAATGAGAGTTCGTTTTCAGCAGGTCACAAAGGGTGCTCAGGCCTATTCCTGCCTCCTGGCTTAAAGAGCAGCTCTGAATCCACAGAAACCTGCTGCTAGACACTCCACTGACTTCAATGTTGGAGGCAAATTTCAGTTTAAACATGACTCACCTTCATGCCAAGTGATGTTGGACATTCTAGGCAACATAGCAATGACTCCAATGGCAGTGGTGATGATGAGTTCTTAAACGCCATCTAGTCCATTCCGAGTCACGGCAGCCTCGCGAAGGCAAAGCAGAACTGTGTGCCGCAAAGGATCTTCCTCCCCGAGACCTGGAAGAAGCAGATTGCCAGGCCTTTCTTCCAAAGCATTTCTGGGTGAGTTTACATCATCAACCTGATGGTTCGTGGCCAGGCAGTTAACTATTTCCCCTACTTGGAGCCTTTGATGCTAATAATGATATCAGGCGTCACTTCTGGAGATTCTGCTCCCATACACCATAGCTCTACAGCTTCTAAAATACTCAACGCTTGTCGTCATTCCTAGTTTGCAGATGAAAAAGCTGAGACATAGAGAAAATAGATTTCTTTTCCAGACCACACAATTCTAACTCACAGAACCAAATTCAGGTACTAAACCCCGTCACCTTTGCCTCTTGGTTTCTCCAGCGCAGGCATAGAGAATTAGGCATTCTCTGAAAACAGAGCTGCCATATCTTTATAGTTATAACTTGAAAAATTATATGTACAAGTGCTTTCTATTGTGAAAATATAGACAAACTCTCTCTGCCCTCGAGTCCCGACTGACTCATAGCGCCCTCCTGTGGGTTTCCTGTGGGTCAATGTTTACTGGAGTAGAAAACCCCCACTTTCTCCCTCGGAGCTGCCAGTGGTTTTGAAATGTCAATCATGCGATTGCAGCCCATGTATAACCACTGCACGCCCCCCCCCTACCCCCGGGCTCTATGAAACCATAGATGACATTGATTTCTCCAGGCTACAGCTTGGTGACATCAATGGTATCACTCATGTGGTACAACCACCACCATCACCGCCCATGACCATATTTCCATGCCCCCAACAGAAACTCAGTGCAATCTAGACACAAAGTCGCCTCTTGTCCCATCCCTCCTGCTCTTGGTTAAACTTTAATCATTGTGTATTTGTTTATTGTGTTTCATATTAGTGAAATAATACAGTATTTGTTTTTTGTATAATTTACTTATTTCACTCACATAGTTATTTCAAGGCTCACCCATGTTATGATGTCCATTAGGACTCCATTTCTCTGCATGGCAGAGAAATATTCCAAGGGCTATATATATACACACTGCATTTCCTTGATCCAGCCATCTGGGTGTTCTCCTTTTGGCTACTATGAATAGTGCTGCGGTGAACATAGGTGAACATATGTCTGTTAACGCTGATGCTTTGTGGTCTCTGGGGTCTATATCTAAGAGTGGGGTTGCTGGGCAATATGGTACCATTTTTTGCAGTGGCCGAAGCATTTTTGCTTTCTTGCCAACCTTTCAAATGTTCTGTTCTTATTACTTTCCATTGTTTTAGCCATTCCAATGGGAATGAATTGCTATCCCGTTTGTACTTTTGATTTTTATCGCCATAATGACTAATGGTAGTCCCCAGGGGATGCACATGGTTAATGGCTTGTCTAACAGAACATAATGTTTGTGCTTTGAACCTTCCCCGAGCTCCTGACAAGAAAGAACTGGAGATCTGCTTCCGAAAAGGCAATTACTCTACTCACTGACGGTTGCCCTCAGTCAGAAGGACGTCAAAGACAGCAATGGCTAGTGACATTGAACGTCTTTGGTGTTCTTGTTAGCCATTTGTATACCCTCTTTGGTAAATGTCTATTTGCCTGTATTAATTTTCTAATCTTTTTCTTGCTAACTTGTAGGAATACTGCATACATTCTAGATATTAGGCCTTTTCCAGTAGATGTTGTTGCTGCCATCAAGTCAGTTCCGAGTCATAGCAACCCTGCGTACCACAGACCAAAGCCCTGCCCAGGCCTGTGCCCTCCTCATACAACTGTGATGTTTGCGCCCATCAGTGCACCACGATGTCAGTCCATCTCATCAAGGACCTTCCTTTCGTTCACTGCCTTTCTACTTCACCCACCACGATGTCCTTTTCTCTCCTGATAACATGTCCAAAATATGTGAGATGAAGTCTCACCATCTCACCGACTAACAAGCTGACATGTAATTGGTTAACATGGCCCATCAAGCCATGATCCCTATGTGATGTGTTGTAAATGCTAGCTTCTAAGCATGTGGTTACAATCTCATTTTAGATGGAGTTCTCTTTTGTGCTAATGGACAGAATTGTGGAGCATGTATCTGAGTCTCCACCTTCCTCAAGGGTGTGAACCAAGTCACCCCATTTCGTTTTCTTGAGAGTATCATCAGATCAAAGACAAAAAAGCATACCTCCATCAAAGCCATTTCTTTGTGTGTAAGAGCCATCTGAGGAGCAGAGAGTGAGAAATCCCAGAACTATCAAGCAACAAGAGCCACTAGTGAAGGGCCTTTGAGATCTCTCTCTGCAGTGGGCAGAGACCGAAACCACAGGCACTGGAGACTTCAGTATAGATGCTATTGGACAGAGCTGAGACTCTAAGATGATGAAGCAGGCTGTTTTCCTGACCCACAGAGACAGAGGCCAAGGAACCACATGGCTAGATTGAGACTATAGAGACTTGACTGTTGACTAAGGACAGGTGTTGCTATGTGCCAGTGACTATCCTGGCTTTCTGGTCCTGGATTCTTGTAGTAACCAGTTGACTTCCCTAAGAAACCCCTTAATTGTATGGTCTTTGAGTTTTGTGTGGCCATTGTAGTGACACTTTGAACTCATCAGTGAAGTAGGGTGCCCTGGGAGAAATGGTTGGTACCGAGTCTGAACTCCACCTCATAGCGATAGGGAAGCCAAGGGAGGTCAGATATGGCTCCTAGGTATTTGCCCAGGAGCATCTGGCTGCACTTCTTCCAAGACAGTTTTTTGTTGTTGTTCTTCTGAGTGTTTTCAATTTTCTTCGCCAGAACCATAATTCAGAAGACTTGCTTCTTCCTCAGTCTGAAAGCAGAGAACACCAGAAGATATTTGCTTGTGTTTTATTGACTATACATTGACTAAATTGCATAGACAATAACAAACTCTGGATAGCATTGAGAAGAGCCTCAATTCCAGAGCACTTCATGGTGTCCATGTGCATACTGTACAGGGATCCAGAGGCAGCCATTCAAACAGAACAAGGGAATACTGCATGTTTACAATCATGAAAGGTGTGTGCCAGGGTTGTATCAGTTCACCATACTCATTCAATCTATATGTGTATATTGAACAAATAATCTGAGAAGCTAGACTATAAGAAGCATCAGGGAGGTTTATTAACAACATTTGATAAACAGATGACACCACTTGCTGGCTGAAAGCAAGGAGGTCTTGAAGTACTTGATGGTCAGGGTCTTTTCTGCTTCCAGTATGGAGTGCAACCCAATATAAAGAAAACTAAAATTCTCACAACGGAACCAATGGGTAGCATCATGATAAACAGAGAAAAGATAAATGTTGTCAAGAATTTCAAGCAAGAATACAGAAAGCAAATTACATCTTGCATTTGGGCAAATCTCCTATGCAAGACTGCTTTAAAGATTTGAAAATTAAGGATGTCAGTTTGAGGACTGGCGTATGCCTCACCCAGGAATGTTTTCAGTTGCCTCAGGTAAAAGTTGGATAGTGAATAAGAAAGACTACAGAACTGCTGCTTTTGAGTAATGGTGTTGGTTAAGAATATTGAAAATACTATGGATTGCCAGAAGAACAAACAAATGTCTTGGAAGAAGTACAGCCAGAATGCTCCTAAGAAGCAAAGATGGCAAGACTTTGTCTCATGCTCTTTGGACATGTTTCCTGGAGAGACCAGTCCCTGAAAAGGATATTATGTTTGGTGAAGGAGGACAGCGAATAAGATGAACAACATGAATTGACACGGTGGATTCAACAGTGGACTCAAACAACAATGAGCGCACAGGGCTGGACAGTGGTTCATTCTGCTGTGCATCAGGTTACCGAAAGTCCAAACCGACTTGATTGGCTCCTAACCTAACAATGTAAAACCTTAATGCAAATTGTCCTGTGACACTGGTTACAATTTTTGCAGTGTGTTTGCATTCTCATTATTTCCATTCTGTTTTGTTTCCATGGATCTTGCTTCCCTTCCCTTCCTTCTCATCTTTGCTTTCTGGGTAAATATTAAACATTTAGTCTCATATAGTTGCTTCATTCCCTTGGATTTATCTTATTTATATTTACCAAATATCTCAATATAGCATATATCAACAATCAGTATATGAGAATGGATATAATTTATATGTAAATAAATGATTTTTTAATTAATCATTTTATTGGGGTCTCTTACAAATCTTATAACAATCCATTATTCAATAGTATTAAGCAACCTTCTACATATGTTGTCATCAGCATTTCCAAAACAATTTCTATCAACTCCTTTTTAAAAAATCATTTTATTAGGGGGCTCATACAATTTTTATCACAATCCATGCATACATGCTTGATATTCTTGGTGTTGTGTCAGGTACATTTGTACAATTGTTGCCATCATCATTCTCAAAACATTTGCTTTATACTTGATCCCCTGATATAGGCTCCTCATTCCCCCCCCCCTTCCTCCCACTACCCTCTCCCTTATGAACCCTTGATAATTTATAAATTATTATTATTTTGTCATATCTTACACTGTCCGGCATCTCCCTTCACCCATTTTTCTGTTGTCCATCCCCCAGGGAGGAGGCTATATGTAGATTCTTATAATTGGTTCCCCCTTTCTACCACACCCTGCCTCCACCCTTCAGTATCGCCACTCTCATCACTGGTCCTGAAGGGATCATGCGCCCTGGATTCCCTGTGTTTCCCATTCCCATCTGTACCAGTGTACATCCTCTGGTCTAGCCAGATTTGTAAGGGAGAATTGGGATCATGATAGTGGGGGGAGGAAGCATTTAAGAACTAGAGGAAAGTTGTATGTTTTATCTCTGCTACCCTGCATCCTGATTGGCTCATCTACTCCCCGCAAACCTTATGGAAGGGGGTGTCCAGTTGCCTACAGATGGACTTTGGGTCTCCACTCTGCACTCACCTTCATTTACACTGATATTATGTTTTGTTCCTTGATGCCTGATACCTACCTGATCCTTTAGCTGGGCACCATCAGCTTTCTTCACTACATTTGCTTATGCACACAGTTGTCTTCAGTGATCGTATCAGGAAGGTGGGTACCCACTGATATGATTTTTGGGTCTTTGATGTCTGATTCCTGGTCCCTTCTACACCTCGTGGTCACACATGCTGGTGTGCTTCTTCCATATGGGCTTTGATGCTTCTGAGCTAGATGGCTGCTTGTTTTCCTCCAAGTCTTTAAAACCCCAGGCACTATATCTTTTGATAGCCGAGCACCATCAGTTTTCTTCACATTTGCTAAATGCACACCAGGTCCAATGTCCATCAGCTGTCTTAATACTAAACTTATAAATATATGCACATAGATCTATTTCCCCACCATCCTATATAAATATATTTACATTTGCACATGCCTGTATTTAGACCTCTATAAATAACCTTTGGCCCCTAGTTCTTTCCTCTATTTCCTTTTACTTTCCTCTTGTCCCACTATCATGCTCAGCCTTCATTTAGGTTTCAGTAATTTCTCTCAGTTTCAGTGCCCTTGCTGAATCCCTACCAGGCCTCTCACACTCTCCTTGCCACTAATTTTGGATCACTTGTTGCTCCCTTGTCAAACTTTTTTTTTCAACCCTCCCTCCCCGACTCTCCCACCCTTATGAATCCTTGATCAATTTTATATATTATTATTATTATTATTGATATTTTGCATCTTACACTGCCTGTAGTCCCCCTTCACCCACCATTCTGTTATTTGCCCCACCCTGGGGGAAGGCTTTTTAATCAACCTTGTGATGGGTTCCTCTTTTCTCCCCACACCCATCCCCTTACCCTTATGATATTGCTACCCCCACTACTGTTCCTGAGGGTTTTAGCTTGTCAATAAAAATTTATGGATATATATTTTGGATATATATTTTAAAGTATTTTTTGTGATGTGAGCAAATAGGTTTTCCCTTCATCAGTTGATACTGATTTTATTTGATGACATTGATTGTCGTGCCCACATTGGAACAGCACTCTCCCTGCTTCTTCCGTGTGTTTACCCTTTCCATTCAGTCTTCTTCCCTCTCCTTTTCTGCCTTCTGGACTTTGTCCCTGGACAAATGCTGCACTTTGACTCCATGTAGTTGATTATTCTAAGGAGCGTGTATTTCTACGATGTCTTTGTTCCCTGTGTGGGCCTGTTGTGTGGTTGAAAGCTGTGCCTCAGGGTGAGTTATGTTCCAGACCAGGATATCTCAGGGTCATACTTGTGGGCGTCCACAAGCTTCTATCAAACTAGTAAGCCTGGTCTTTGTTCTCTTATGGTTAATTAAAGAGGGTATGAATTAGCAATTATATTTTTTATTTTATAATCCAGTCTAGTGTTTGAATGGAAGGTGACTGCCAAGAATGGTTTTTAGTTTTAGGTTAAAGAGTATCGTAAGGAAATAGTCTCAGTGGATCCTCTAGGCTCTATCACTCTGGTAAGTCTGATCTTTTGCATAATTGTGAGTTTTCATCTACATTTTTCTTCCATTCTACTCAGAACCTTGGATTGTCCCTAGTGAGAACAGTCTGTAGGCGTAGATGGGGAACATCTGGTTGTTCTATTCTCAAGTTAGAAGAGGTCATGGTTCATGTGAGCTCTCAGACCTGTGGGCTAGTTTGTGCCTTGAGTTTGGGGTTTCCTTCATTCTCGTTTACACCAGGCAGGTAGAGAGTTTTTGTTGTGTCTTAGATGCCCGCTCACAAGTTTTTAAGTCTCCAGGAGCTACTCACTAAACTACGGTGTAGCACATTAACTCTATGTGATACATTTTGTTAATTGACTAAGTTATCCCATGATACTCTAGCCATCAGCCCTTAATTCAGCAAATCAATCCACAAATCATTTGGATATGTCTAAAAAATCTCTATGCCTCCTATGTGCTTTATATATTCATGGATATATATGCAGCACATGTGAGCAGCTATTATACATATACTTATATCTACCATAGATATACCTAAGAAGCCCTGATGAAACTGTAGCTTAGGAATTGGATTGCTAACTACAAGGTCTGTGGTTTAATCCCACTGTTCACTCCTCAGAAAAAAAGGCGAGGCTGCCTGCTCCCATCAAGAATTAGTCTCCGAAACCCTAAATAAGGTCAGTCTGAGTAGGAAATGACTCAATGCTTCTATTTTTAGGCGGTATCATACTGTTTTCCATAGTGATTGTATCATTTTATAGTTCTATAAAAGTAGTATAAGAGAGATGTCAGTTTCCCCATAACTTCACCAGCATTTGTTATCTGGCTTTGTTTTCTCCACTGGCCTCGTCATTTTCATAGGATGAGATGGCGCCTTGTCGTTTGGCTCTGCATCTCTCTAATGTCCAATGATGTGAGCAGCTTCTTCTTTGCTGCCTAGCACAATGGTCTCTGCTGTGAAGTGGCTTTCCATGACGTTGGTCCTTTTAAAAAGTTATTTGGTGTTTCTATTGTTTTCACCTTTGAGTTGATGTTTTATAACATATTGTCAGACAGGTCAATGCCAAGTTGTTCCTCAACCCCCTAATCTGTAGATCATCTTTTTACTCTTCATTTTACTCTCTTTTGATGAGTATAAGTATTTCACTTTTGGGAAGCCCTTGTTATCTGATTCATCTTCTTTGTTTAGGCATTATTAGTTGTGCTTAATATCTTATTTATGCCCAAAACTTAAGTATCCTAGTTGGTCCTTGTGATGCTGTCAGGTAAATAGTGGAATGCTAACTGCAAGGTCAGTGGTTCAAACTCATAAACCTCTCCTCAGGAGAAAGCTAAAGGTGGCCCCAAATGGCTTTCACTTCTTAGAATCCCTGTCTTAAATTGCTGTAAGTCAGAACCGACATGATGGCAGTAAGTTGGAAGTTCGATTTTTTTAAATTGTGATGGTTAGATTTTATGTCCACTTGATGGTACCTGTATGTAGATGGGGTTGGAGTCCCACCTCTCAGTGAGGTCACAGCCTGCTGATGCCTCCCTGGGTGTGTGACCTTTTAATTAGATACTGGGAACGTTTGTCACTCTTACTCTTCAACTGCCTGTTCAATTGGGCCCTTTATCTTACACCTGGAGCCACCAGCCTATGCTGGGATGCTACTTGTTATAGGGATACTTCTTATATGTATACTTCTTATACATATATGAATGTCACTGGTTTTGTTTCTCCAGAAGCTCTGCCTAACACAATGATCTTCCAGAAACGTTATACTTTTAGCTTTAACATTTGGATCTTTGATCTATTTTGAATTCATTTTTGTGATGTGTGAGGTATAGTTCTTAGTTAATTTTTCAGCAAGTTAATTTTTCAGCATTGCGTGTTCAACAGACTGTTTCTTCCCCACTGAATGGGCTATGACCTTTTATCGAACACCAGCTGCCTGTAAATTGATGGACTTACTTCTCGGTTTTGTTCCATTCGTCTATGTGTCTGTCATCAGACCAATAACAGCCTGCTTTGATTATGACCATTACTGTTTTGAACAGGAAATCAAAGACCCCCTGCGTTGTTTTTCTTCGTCAATCTTGCTTTAGCTATTTGGGGCCTCTTTCCTTTCCAAATGAAGCTGGAGATTAGGGCTATCATTTCAGAAGGAATATTGTTGAGATTCGGATTTGGAGTATTTTATCCATAGGCCAATTTTAACAGGATTGACATTTTCACAATGTTAATTCTTTCAGTTGATGAACATGGGATTTTTCCCACTTATGTAGATATCGTTTAGCTTCTCAGTGTTTTAATTGTTTCTTTGTATAAGTCTTTTATGGCCCTCATTAGGTTTGTTCCTATATATTTATCACTTAGAGGCTATTTTAAATAATACTGATGTCTTTATTTAATTTAGTGTTGAGTCACCCTACTGCCCCTCTATAACACAGCTTGGAGCTACTTGGGTTTTTAAAATATATATATACTTCTATTGGAGTTCCTACATCTCTAATCACAATCCATACATTCATCCAGTGTGTCAAGCACATTTGCACACATGCTGCCATCATCCTTTTCAAAGCATTCTCTTCCCACTGGAGCCTCTGATATCAGATCCCCATTTCTTTCACCCCGGCCCCACCTGCCCTCCCTCACGAACCCCTGATAAGTTATAGAGTATTATTTTCATATCTTACATCGTCCTCTTTGCCCCTCACCCACTTTTCCATTGTTTGTTCCCCTGAGAGGGGGTTATAGGTTGATCCTTGTGATCAATTCCTCCTTTCTCCCCTTACCCTCTCCTAATCCTCCTGGTATCTCTACTCTCATTGTTGGCCCTGGGGGGGTTAGCTATCCTGGATTTCCTGTGTTGCAGGTTCCTGTCTATAGCAGTGTGCATGTTCTGGTACAATCCGATTTGTAAAGTAGAATCGAAGTCTTGATAGTGGCGTGAAGGAAGCACCAAAGAACTAGAGGAAAGGTGTATGTTTCATCAGTGCTGTGCTACACCCTGATTGGCTCATTTCTTCCCTGTGACCCCTCTGTGAGGGGATGTCCAATTGTCTACAGATAGACTTTGGGTCTCCACTCCATGCCCCACCCCATTCACCTTGGGTATGATTTTATTCTGGGTCTTAGATGCCTGGTACCTGAATCCCATTGATACCTCATGATCGCATGGCTTGTGTGCTTCTTCCATGTGGGCTTTGTTGCTTCTCAGCTAGATGGACGCTTGTTTATCTTCAAGCCTTTACGACCCCAGACACTATATCATTCAATAGCTGGGTACCATTGGCTTTCTTTACCACATTTACTTATGCACCCATTTTTGTCTTGAGCGATCGTGTTGGGAAGGTGAGCATCACAGAATGCTGGATTATTAAAACAAAATGTTATTGTGTTGAAGGAGTACTTGAATCAAAGCCCAATGTCCATCTGCTACCTTAATTCTTAACATGTAGATATGAGCACATAGTTCTATTCCCCTCTCATTATATATATTTACATATATGTACATGCCTGTATTTAGACCTCTATAAATGTCCTTTGCCTCCTGATTCTTTCCTCTATTTCCTTTTACTTTCCTCTTGTCCCACCATCATGTTCAGCCTTAATTTAGGTTTAGTAATTCCTCACTGCTATATTGCACTTGATTAAGCCCCACTAAGCATCCTATACCCTTCTCTCCATTCACTTGTTGTTCCCTTGTCTCTGGGTTTGTTCCCCACCACCACTCCCTTCCTTTCTCCCACCGCTCCTTCTCCCGTATCCCCTTGGAGCCATTGGCCCCATTCTTTTCATGTCCGAATTATTTATCCCACCTATCTTATCTAGATAGACAATAAGTGGAGCTGTTTGCTTTGTCTTAAGATAATCATGCTGTGCTGTGCTGGCTGGAAGGACACCAATAATCTGAATGTGCCCTAGTTCACTGTTCTCATCCACTTTTTCTTTCCACTCAGTGTTCAATCTTTACTCTTCCCTTTATTGCTCAATGTTAACTATATTTGTTTCATTTGGGTTTTAAGTCTTTTTATAGGGGGATGGTAAGAAATGCATGACTAAATCACCATGTTGCTCTGCCTCCTCATAGATAAAGCATCCATGGTTGCTCTCTGGGTTACGCATTGAACCTCTGAGAAGTCATCAGGTAAATCCTTCTCAAGAGAAAGATGAAGTTGTCTGATCCCTTAAAGATTTACAATCTCAGAAAGCTTATATCGGATTAGTATGAGTTGGCATTAACCAGATGGCAGCGAGTGTGGCAGCTTTCTTTGTGGTTAGAATCTTTGTGGAAGCAGATCACCAAGTCTTCCCCCCATGGAGCCACTCCTCTGGGAGTATTCATGCCTCACATCGTTTAGGGAGCCGCCGAGTGCATTACCATTACACCATCAAGTTTCTTAGATACCAAGACGTTGATTCCAACCCATAGCTGCCCTCTACACAACAGAAACACTGCCCAGTCCTGCTCCAGCCTCATAATCGTTATTCTTGAGCCCACCATTGCAACCAATGTGTCAACCCATCTCTTTGACGCACTTCTGTTTTTCACTCTCTTAGATTATCCCCCTCAGTTCTCAGTTAAAATACATGACAAAGTAAAAGTTTCCATCAAAAGAGATTTTACTGCTCCAGATCCTCCCTAACAGAACAACTGAAGGATAAACCTCAGCAAGAAAGCAATTATACTCAGAATACAGACAAGGAATTAAATCCATTTAATTGCCTCAGCATAGGTGCCAGATACTGGGCTTAGACTGGGGATATCGCAGTAAACAAAATGGGGAAATAGTCTCTACCTGTCTCATGGAACTTAATATTCTAATGGGAGAAGGCATACAATAAACAAGATAAATGAGTAAACAGATTTTTCTTATATTCTGACTGTTCAATGTATTGTGTCTGGATGTTGATTTTTTAATTGTTATTTAATTATGAGGCCTCCAGTTTTTATACCCTGTGTGTCCACAAAAGGAGAATTTACTAAGTCATTCAGTTGGGTTACACCCAAGTTTGGACTTTGGCTCTCGCAAATTTGTTTTCTGTTTTGTTTTTCCCTAACAATTTTATTGGCATATAATTCACATATCATACAATTCAATAGTTCAGTCACATCAAGAAGAACTGTACAATCAGTTTTAGAACAATTTTCTTCATTCTTGTACTCATCATTATTGCCTCCCCATTTCCCCCTACCACTCCAGCCATACCCCAAAAAGTCATTAATCCAGGTACTGTCTCTATAGATTTTAACAAACTAGATTTCGTATAAAGAAAAAACATGTAAAAGCAAACCAAAAATAACTAACAGGAATAACAGAGTAAATTAGAGAAAAACCTCAACCAGACACAAATCAGAAAGTATTAAAAACTGTGTGGGAGGCCAGGTTAACTAGGGAAACACATCCAGTGTCAGAAAGAGCTTTATATCGAGAAGTAGTCATATATCAGGAGAACATCCTTGCCGGTCCAGATCAAGTCCATAAGTCTGCATGTCTGATAGTAGTCCATAAGTCCCACTTCAGACTCACGCAGCCACATACAATAATGCACAATGCATGAAAACCATGGCCGCTGGCTGAAAAGCCTCGCAGATCCAATGGTAGTGGACGCATCACTGGCCTCGGACAGGTCCCCAGCAGGTCTCTTGAGTGGCTTGCCAGCAGGAAGTGAAGCAGAGAGAGAAAGGGAGCTTCGCAGAACCCTCCTTTATGAGAAAGCCATGCCCACAAGGAGTCTCTGTCAGGCTGTGACCTGATTGACAGGCAAGGCTCCACCGTACACTTTTATATATCAATTTGGCATGAAATTATGTAACTACCACAAACTAGAACAAATTTAAATGAATCATAAGGAAGATTAAATGATAGGGTGTTAAATTTCAACCTAACTGCATCGATCCACTTTCCAATGAACTAGAGAAACATTGTGTGTTTCCACAGTGTTATGCTGGACCATGACTGACCTGTCTCTTCCTTGTGATCCTTCTGTAAGGGGATTTCCAGTTGTCTACAGATGGGCTTGGGGTCTCCACTCTGCCCTCTCCCTCATTCACATCAGTATGATTTTTTTTTGTTCTGGTTCTTTGATGTCTGATACATGATCCAATCAATATATTATGGTCACACAGGCTAGTGTGATTCTTCCATGTGGGCTCTGTTGCTTCTCAGCTAGATGGCCACTTGTTTATCTTCAAGACTTTAATACCCCAGATGCTATATCTTTTAATAGACAGGCACAATCAGCTTTCTTCTCCACATTTGCTTACGCAACCATTTTGTCTTCAGTAATCACATCAGGAAGGTGAGTATCACAGAATGTCAGGTTATTAGAACAAAGTGTTGTTGCGCTGAGGGAGTACTTGAGTAGAGGCCCAATATCCATCTGCTACCTTAAAGCTTAATATATAAATATATGTACATAGATCTATTTTACTATCATTATATACAGTAATATATAACATTATATATAATGTATATTATATAAGATAAATATATAGATGATATATATAACATTATATAAAATATATTTACATATTTACATGCCTATAGTGAGACCTCTATCAATGTCCTTTTCCTCCTAGTTCTTTCCTCTAATTTCCTCTATTTCCTCTTTTACTTTCCTCTTGTCCCACTAACATGTTCGGCCTTAATTCAGGTTTCAATAATTCCTCTCAGCTACATTGCCCTTGATCAAGTCCCACTAGGCATCCTCCTCACCATGGATTTTAGATCACTTTTTGTTCCCTTGTCCCTGGGTTGTTGACACCCCCCTTCTTTTCCTCCACCTTCCCTTCTCCTGTGTCCCCCCAGAACCGGCGTCGGTCCCACTGTTTTCTCCTCTGGATTGTTTATCCCACATATCTTATCTAGATAGACATACAGTGACAATAGCAAGCACAAAAAAAAAAGCAAAACAAACAACAACAAACAAAGAAAAGCCTATTAATAGTTCCAGTTCTGTTTATTGACCTTTAGGAATGTTCTCCTGTGGAGTCTGATGGGGTGTCACACCCTGGCCCCAAAGTCTATTTTTAGTATTCCTTGGGGACTTCATTGTTTTGTTCCCCTTGCTGCTCTGTTGTATGTCAGTGTTTTGCACTGGTGTGGTGGTGTAGATCAGGCACAAATCCCACCCTGTGTCTCCAGTGTTGTCCCCAGAAGTGCTTTGGGTCAATGAGGGACATTATATCTCCTGATGGGGCCCGCCCTGTGGGCCTCTCTGTACATTGGCTGCTCTGAGCAGGAATATAATCCTCAAGGCTTGGTGGGCTGGGATGTATTCAACTCCCTCTCCTACCCTCTTTGTTTGCTCCTGTGTCCTCTGATCAAACGCGCCCCTCTCCCTGAGCTATAGCTTCAATGCTGTCCTCTGAAGTGCATTCTTCTGGTAGGAGCTGGGAGACAGTCCCACAAACCTCACTATTGGTTCATTGCTTCGTGCCAATGTGTTGCATTCGCATCTTGGTGTACTGGGTTGAAGTCTGGTCCCTCTCTCTCTCATGTGGAAATATAAACAATACCCTCCCATTGGATTAGTATCCTGTTACCCTGCTACCCATGTCTTTTTTTTCTTTTTCCCTCCTTTTTAGTTGACTGCCATATATATTCCTTGATTGGGTTTGGCCCCTGCCATAGTACCTGGACCTCACCCCAGGAATGTATGTACATTGTAGCTTTTCCACTATGCCCCTTTTGCATTTTTTTAAGCTTACCTCAACAGACTCATGTTGTACTTGTCCTTTTGCGCTTGGCTTACTTCACTCAGTGTAATTTCCTCCAATTCTTCATGTGGTAATCACAGTTTTTTAGGGATGCATAGTACTCCATTGTACATATGTACCACAATTTTTTAATCCATTTGTCCATTGATGAAATTTGGGTTGTTTTCAACTCCTTGTGATTGTGAACTGCTCCTCAATGAACATTGGAACACAGATGTCTGGCCGAGGTTTGTTTCTTGCCTCTTCTGGGTATATGCCCAGTAGGGAGATTGCTGGGTTGCATGGTAGCTCAATTTCCATCTGTTTTAGATAACACCAAATCAGTTTCCATAATGGCTGTACATACTTACAAGTCCACAAGCAGTGGATGAGAGTTCCTATCTCACCACAACCCCTCTAACACTTGTTACTTTCTGATTTTTTGAATTGGGCTAACTTTGAGAATGTTAGGTGATGTCTTATCACTCTTTTAATTTGCATTTCTCAAATGTCCAATGATCAGGAACATTTTCTCATATGTTTATTGACCATTCGAATTTCTGCCCTTGTGAGAATTCTGTTCAGGTCCTTTACCCACCTCCTCAGTGGGAAATTACTTTTGTTCTTATTGTAAGCTAGTAGAGTATTATAGATTTTCATAATAAGGCCTTTGTGTGATGTGTTGTTGCTAAAGATTTTTTCCCAGTCTGTGGTCTCTCTTATTACTCCCTTCGTGAATTCTTTAAATGCATGCAAGGTGTTTTATCTTCAGTATATCCCACTTGTCAATTTGTGCCTCCTCTGTGTTTGTATCTCTCCCTATTTCTGATAGTCTATGTATTCCCTGTGCCAGAGTTATCAGTTTTGTCCTAATTCCCTCATTGATGGCCCTGATCCTTTGGGGGTTTACCTCAAGATCTGTGATCCACCTTGAGTTTATTCTTGTGCATGCAGTGAGGTAAGGGTCTTATTTCATTTTTCTGCAACACTTGTTGCAGAAAACAAGGCAACACTTGTTGCAGAAAACAAGGCAACACTTGTTGAAGAGGGCATCTGTTTCCCATTTGATATTTTTGGGGACCTTATAAAAAACAGTTGTCTCTGTGATGATGATTTTATTTCTGGGTTTTCAGTTCTTTCCCATTGATCTGTGTATCTGTCATTATACCAATACCACACTGTTTTTACCAGCGTGGCTATGTAATATGTGCTAAAATCAGGTAAATCAAGCCCTCCAACTCTGTCCTTTTTCTTGAATTCTCTGCTAATTCTGGGCTTCTTCCCTCTCCATATGAAGTTGGTAATCAGTTTTTTCAATTATTTGAGGAATGATGATGTTATTTGTATCAGCATAGTATTAAACTTATAGAGTGTCTTGGGCAGAACTGACATCTTTACTATATTGAGTCTTCTGATCCACGAGCATCGGGGATTCTTCCGTATGTTGAGGTCACTCTGGTTTCTTGTAAGAGTGTTCTGTAGTTTTCCTCATACAAATATTTTGGGTTTTTTCGGTCAGGTATATCCCTAGATATTTCAATATGTGCTTGGCTATTGTGAAGGGTACTACCTTTTTTACTTCCTCTTCCATGGTCTTATCCAATATGTATAGCCGTTCAATAGACTTCTGTTGTTAATCCTGTATCCGGCCACTCTGCCATATTCCTCTATGGCTTCCCTTGTGAAGTTTTTGGGATTTGCATATATAAAATCCTATCATTTATGAATAATGATAGTTTCACCTCTTCCTTCCCTGGATGATTACTTTTTTGTCTTTTCTTTGCCTTATGTTGTTAGCTAGGTCCTCCAGTACGATGTTAAATAAGATTGGGGACAAGGGGCATCCTTGTCTGGTCCCCTTTTACAATGGGATTGTTTTCATCTTTTCTCCATTGACTACTACATGGCTGTTGGTTTTTCATATATAGCTGGTAATATATTGAGGATTTTTCCTTCTTTTTTTGAAAATCATTTTATTAGGGCTCATACAACTCTTATCAAAATCCATACATACATCAATTGAGTAAAGCACCCTTATACATCCGTTTCCCTCATCATTCTCAAAATTCGCCTTCCACTTGGGTTCCTAGAATCAGCTCATTTTCCTTTTCCCTCCCCCTCCCTCTCTGCCCCCCCCCATGAACCCTTAGTCATTTATAAATTATTATTTTATCTTATCTTACACTGCCCAGCTTCTCCCTTCACCCACTTTCCTGTTGCCCATCCCCCACAGGGGAGGTTATATGTAGATCCCCGAGATCGGTTTCCCCTTCCGGTATGGCCACTCCCACAGTTGGTCCTGAGGGGTTCATTTGTCCTAGATTCCCTGTGTTTCCAGATCCCATCTGTACTGCTGTGCATCCTCTGGTCTAACTAGGTTTGCAAGGTAGAATTGGGATCATGATAGATGGAGGGGAGGAAGTGTTTAAGAATTAGAGGAAGGTTGTGAGTTTCATAATTGCTACACTGAACCCTGAGTAACTCATCTCCTCCGCAATACCCCTCTGCAAGGGATGTCCAGTTGTCTACAGATGGGCATTGGGTCCCCATCATGCGAGGACTTTTCCTTCTATCCTATCTTTTTGAGTGTTTTAAATAGGAATTGGTGTTGGATGTTGTTGAATGCTTCTTCCACATATATCAATATGATCATGTGGTCTTTGTAATTTTTTGTGTCAGTGTTGTGAATAATACTAATGGTCTTTCATATGTTGAACCATCCCCACATCCCTGCTATGAATCCCACTTGGTCATGATAAATTATTTATTTTGTATATGTTGTGTTAATTTGGCCAGTATTTTATTAAGGATTTTTGCATCGATGTTCATAGGGATATTGGTTTGTAGTTCTCAATTCTTGTGGAATCCTTTTCTGCTTTGGGTTTCAGAGTTATACTAGCTTTATAAAAAACTATCAGGAGTTTCTATATTCTGGAAGACTTTGTGTACAATTGGTGTCAGTTCTTCCCTGAATGCTTGGTAGAATTCTCCTGTGAAGCCATCTGACCTGAGGCATTTTTTTGTTGATAATCCCTTGATAACCTTATCTATTTCTTCTATTCCTATGGGTCTGTTGAGATTCTTGACATTCATCTGGGATAGTCTAGGGAGGTATTGTTTTTCCAAGTATTTGTCCATGCCTTTCAAGTTTTTTAATTCATTGGAGTTCAGGCCTTCGTAATACTGTGTAATTATGCTTTTGATTTCATTAGGGACCGTTGTAATGTCCCTGTTTCGTCCCTTATTCTTGCTATTGAAATTTGTTCCTTCTTTTCCTTGCTTTGGTTTGCCAGCATTCTATTGATTCAGTTGATCCTTTCAAAGAACTGACTTTTACCTCCATTAATTTTTTCCATAGCTTCCTTGTTTTCTCTCTCATGAATCTCAGCTGTGATTGTTTTTTCTTTTCTTTTGCTATTAGTAGGATTGTCCTGTTGACTCTGCTCTACTTGCTGTAAGTTTTGTGCCAGCATATCAACCATAAGACTCTCTTCCTTTTTCATATAAACTTCCTTTAATAACTGCCTTTGCTGTGTCACAATGGATTTGGTACATTGTCTTCTCATTATTGTTGGTTTCTAGAAACTTCCTAATTTCATCTCTGATCTGGGCCAGTACCAAATCCTTTTGCAGTTGAGAATTGTTCATCCTCCAATTGTTTGCTCTTGGTTTCTTAACCATCATTTTGTTAATTTTCAGCCTTGTGGCATAGTGGTTGGAGAGATAAGTCTGTATGATCTCTATGGGCTTGAATCTACATTGATTAAACTTGTGTCCCAGCATGTGGTCTATCTTTGAGTATGTGCCAGGTGGGCTCACAAGAATGATTTTTTTTTTTTTTGCATTTGGATAGAGAGCTCTGAAAATATCTATCAGGTCAAGTCATCTAATTGTGATGTTTAGATATGTAGCCTCCTTGTTAAGCTCTGTCCCTATGATCTATCTTTCTTGGTGTATTAAAGTCGCCTACTATAATTATTGAGCCTGTGGTTTCTTTTTGCATCTTTTAGAGCATTTGATTGACAAATTTCATGTGTCTCTAGTTAGGTGCATATGTATTAATTATGCTCACTGGTTCTTGGTCTACTGTTCCCTTGAACATTATTCTATAGTGCCCTTTCTTATCTCTTTTTATGGCTTGCACCTTGAGATCAATTTTGTCCAAGATTAGGATTGCAACCCCTACTGTAATTGAATTGTCATTTGCTTGGTATATTTTTCTCCACTCTTCGATTCTCAGATTATTTTTGTCTGTATTCTTGAGATGTGTCCCTTGTAGGAAGCAGATTGGGGTGTTGTGTGTTCTAAGTCAGTCTTCTAGCCTCTGCCTTTTAATGCCTGAGTTCAGTCCATTGATATTCAGGATTATTACATCCATCTGTGGACTCTGTGATGTCATCTTGTACCTTTGTGTTGGGTGTTTCCTACCTCGCTTTCTTATCAATGCATTGTGTGTGTGTGTGTGTGTGTGTGTGTGGTGTGTGTGTGTGTGTGTGTGTGTGTGTGTCTGTGGTTCATTCTTGCCTTCTTTGAGCCAATGCTCGCTTGGGAGCTATTTTCTCTTTGTTGCCCTCTGGGTGGAGTTGTTCTATGTGGTCTCTTAGTTGTGCTTTGTGGGGGATTTTCTTCTGCTCGTACTGGGTCAGCAAGGATCTTTTGTAGGCCTCGGTTTCTTTTAACATATTCTTTGAGTTTTTCCTTATCTGGGAAGACTCTTACTTCTTTATCTCTCTTGCGAGATAATTTGGCTGGATAGATTATTCTTGGATTTGCGTTATTTTTCTTCAATTTTAGGAATATGCTACTCCACTCTCCTCTTCTTCATAGGATCTGTTGATAGGTCTGAGCATATGCTTATTTGGGTTCCGTTATAGGTGACTATGTTGGGTTTTTTTTCCCTTGCTACTCTTGTGTTTTCCTCCTTTTCTTCAAAGTTGCATAGTTTAATTACTATATGCCTTGGTGACTTCTATTTGGGATTCAGTCTCACTGGTGTTTTTCCAGCATCCTGAATTGTTGTCTGGTTTTCATTCATTAAGCTAGGGGAATTTTCCTCTGAGAATTCCCTCACTATTTTTGCCAGTGACCTCGTGCTTCTATTCAGACATGACTCTCAGGTTTTCTTCCTCTTCTCTGATTATCTCATTTGGCTGTCTTTCCTGTTTGTTGAAGTTTTCCTGGTTATCTTCAAAGTCTGTGAATTTGCTACTGGCTTTTGTGATCTCATCCATTAGGTCTTGTATTTCCCATTGGTGTGTGGCTTTTATCTCCTCTATTATTTCATTCTTTCTCTGTATTGCTTCCCTCATATCCTGTATGACTCCAAGCAGCATTCTGAAGATTTCTTTCTGTGGCAGATCAATGACTGCTTCTATTCATGTCATTAGGTTCAGGACTTCTTGTGACTTTGCCTTTTGTTTCTTCTGTTTTTCGTTGAGGTTTTTTTGGGTTGGTTGCTTTTTGCCTGTTGTTTTAGAGTACCCTGGAGTCATTTTTCAGAGAGTGAAAGAGCACTGGACTCTCTCTTTGGGAGACTCATCGGAATTTTTCTCCATATTGCCTGCAGCTAACTGCACTGAGGAGTCGGGCTACCACTTTATCCTCCTGTGGATTCACTCTTTCCCTAGCCAATTGGTATCCTGTTATTTGGAGGGCAAGTTGGATAGCCCTCTAAGGGGATTGTGGTTGGGTGGTTGAGGGTCCACGTGGATGGCACTGCACTAGATCATCTCACAGGAAGCCATGGTGTTGTGGCCCAGAGTGGTTTGGAACGCCCTGGAGGGCATTCCGGGTGCCTGCTGCAATGGGGTTGTCATGGAGGGCAGACGTGTGTTCTTGTTTTAGTGTAGAGCACCATGGATGGCAGCTAGAATAGCCCTAGTTGGCAAGATCACCATGGAGGTTGAGCAGAGGTCTGAGTAGAGCACAACAAAGGGAGAGAAGCAGTTCCCTCAGCTACTTAGAGGGCATTGGAAGGGAGGTGGGAGATCATCCAGCCATTTGGAAACTGAAGATGCAGTGGAAGGTGGGCAGGATTTACCCAGCCACGTGTAAGGCCACAGAGGGTGGGTGTGAGCTCCACCAGCTTGATGAAGGGCAGGCAGAGTTGCCCTAGGCAGAGGGGAATCCCCTGGAGGCCTGTAGTGTTGTGTGAAAGGCAAGAGAGGTGGGGGGGGGGGACAATTAAACTGAGTATGCCTTGACTGTGGTGAGAGAAGAGAGAGAGAGAAAAATGTAAAGAAACAGATGAGCTCCAGTCACCTGACCATAGGACTTGAGGGGTTTAAACCCTATCCAAAGGTGGCCACTGCTGTGGCTGTGTTGAAGTAAGGTCCTTGGGCCGGCCAACGTATCCTGGCACCAGCTGCGCCTGTAGCAGGGCTACAGCTAACCTCCAGTCAGCCTCTGCAGTGGTAAGTCAAAACCCACAGTCTTCCAAAGCTAGTAGATCTGTCTACTTATCTTTAAAATGTTCCTCCTGTAACCTATAAGAGTAGAGTTTCCCCTTCAATGGCGCTCCTCCACTGATTTCCACGGAGTCCCTCTGGTGTGTGTTGCTCGGTCGCCATCTTGCCGTAATTCCCCCGGCTATAAATCTTTACAGAAGCACATAGCTGTTAAGGTTCAAGCAACTAGAAATACTACCTGATACCAGGGAGCAACACTAATGACCAGTGACAGGGGTGAAAGAAAGACTGCTCTCTGTGTGCCTTCTTGTTCATTTTATACTTTGAAAGAAGTGAATATATGATTTACTTTATACCACCAAGCCTAAAGGTGCCTTAGTAGTATCATAGGTAAGCTCTTGGTTGCTAAAGCAATGGCTGGCTTTTGAACCTACTCCATAGCTCCACAGTAGAAAAGCCTGATGCTGTACTTCCATGAAAATTACAGCCACCTCTTTGAGGAAGACGCAGCCGTCGTCCCGCCGTGCTCCGTCCCCCGCTCCCATTCCTGACTCACCACTGTTCGCTCTCGCCGAGGAACAAGTCAGTCAGGAAGCGCCCTGCCGCCATGGCATTTAAGGACACCGGAAAGACACCTGTGGAACCAGAGGTGGCCATTCGTCAAATTAGAATTACTCTGACCAGCCGCAACGTGAAATCCTTGGAGAAAGTGTGTGCTGACTTGATCAGAGGGGCTAAGGAGAAGAACCTGAAAGTGAAGGGAGCAGTTAGGATGCCCACCAAGACTCTGAGAATCACGACCAGGAAAACTCCCTGTGGGGAAGGTGCTAAGACTTGGGATCGATTCCAGATGAGGATCCACAAGCGTCTCATTGACTTGCACAGTCCGTCTGAGATAGTGAAGCAGATCACTTCCATCAGTATTGAGCCTGGAGTAGAGGTTGAAGTCACCATTGCAGGTGCTTAAATCAACTATTTTAATAAATTGATTTATCTGTTGGTAAAAAAAAAAGTTACAGCCAATAAAACCCTAAGGGGAAGTTCTCCTCTGTCATGGAGTGGCTATAATGCAGAACCAATTCTATATCATCCCAACACAATAGCATTGCCATCCAGTATAAGATGCTCTATTTTTTCAGGCACTAAAGGTTTCTTTTACCTGTAAAGCATCACTGATTTTAAGGTCTGGAAGTCTACTTTCAAATGTGTATCTTAGTACCAATAGTGGTTTAATTTAAAAAAAAAAATTATAGCACTTTTAAAAACAACCTCTTTTTTTCCTGCATGTGTAGGATAAGATTTCAAGTGAGGTCTGTCAAACCAAAACCAGAAACCAAACTCATTGATATTGAGTCCAATTCTGAGTCATAGTGACCCTATAGGACAGAGTAGAATTGCCCTGTGATTTTTCCAAAACTATAACGCTATAGTTTTCTTTATAGGAGGACTAAGGGTTTTGAATTGCTCACCTGTGATTAGCAGCCTGTGGTTAGCAGCCCGATGTATAATATAACCACTATGCCACCAGGGATCCTATCTGCACAAGAGGTGACTGGATTCTTGTTGTTGCTGTTGCTGTTGTTAGGTGCCTTCCAGGAGATTCTGGCTCACGGCAACCCTAGATACCACAGAGCAAATCATTTCCTAGTTTTGCACAATCTTTCAAATGTTTGAACCCATTGTTATAGCTACTGTGTCAATCCATCTCACTGAGGGCCTTCCTCTATTTTTCTGACCTTCTACTTTACCAAGCATGACATTCTTCTCCAGGGGCTAGTCCCTGCTCATATGCCCCAAATAGATAAGACAAACCCTCACCATCCTCACTGATAAGGAACATTCTGGCTTTACTTCTTCCAAGAAAAATCTTTTGTTCTTCTAACCTTCCATGGTATGTTTACTACTCTCCGTCAACACAGTAATTCAAATGCATCAGTTCTTTAGTCTTGCTGATTCATTGTCCCACTTTTCTTCCTTTCTGTTTCATAATAATGATCTTTTTTTTCTTTTATATGTCTCTTGTACACTCTTATAAGGATAAAGTATTGCATTTGAATCAGGAAAGAATATAAGTAATCAGAGTGTAGCTAAAGGTCTGGAGACGCAAATCAGTTATCTACCACATTTATATGGAAGACGTTCTTAAGAAGTTGACTTTACCGTCTGTGATAGTTTGGTTATTTGTGCCAGCCTGACCAATAGGAACATGTGGGATTAATCAGGTCACAGTTTGATTGGAGGACAAAGAAATAAATGGCTCTACAAGGTCTGCCCTCCTCTCTCTTGCTTTCTGGTGATTGGACCAGTGTGCTGCTGCTTTAGCTAGTTCTCTGCCTCAACCTGTGAGATATAATACCTGTGGGCCAGACCAACCCATGAATCGTGTTGCTAGAGCCTGAGACTCCTTCGAGACCTGCTTTGCCATGCTGCTGGTGTGTATGTCACTAGAGCTTGAGGCTGGTGGATCCTGTCACCTTTCATTGGTTGAGTTAGATATCCATCCAGGCTTGCTTCACTAAACTCCCAAGCTCCTGACTATTGTTGACCTACCCTGCTGTTTGCTGCCTGTGGGCATGCTGCTTTCCTTTGCCAAGGGAGGAATCTGCTGTCTGCTTCCTTGACCTTGGACCCAGCAGCTCACATGAGTCAAAGGACATTCAGAATATTAACTCTTCCATGAAAGTGAGTTGACCTGAGCCCTCTATAGTGCTGTGTGGACTAATTAGCTGTTATATTCCTTCTAGCTGTATAAACCTAGCCACATAAATAGGCATACTCATAGGTGCCCTGTTGGTTTGTTTTGTTTTTGTATCTAGAGAATACAACACACAGTCAAAAGTCTCACATTCCACTTCTCATCAGTTAGTCTCCCTTGTAAGTTCTTTTCCCTGTGATTTATATAATTACATTCTCAGGGTTTTGTCCTGAATAATCTTCTCGGTCTATGCATTTTGCACACAGAAGCAGCCTACTAGAGTTAAGAGTGTGAACTTTGACGAAAGATTGAGTAGTTTCAAATATGTTACTAACTGTGTGGCCTTGGAGGAGAAGTTAGTTGCCCTCCCTGTGCTTCAATTTTCTTATCTTCAAAAATGAGTATAATAACCGTGATGTTAGTAGGGGTTGTGGTGATTAAGAGTGGGTGTACGTCAAGCACATGGGGCTACCAGGAGTCAGAAGTGATTCAATGGCAACAATATATTGGGCTTGGACAAGACTAGCAGAGTCATATCCAAAATCTCAGTCATAATTGCACTCTCTGAATGACCTCAGTCACCTCTGTGGCTTTAGTTTACATCTGTTTGTTGCTGACACAAAAATTTTCTATCCCAGATCTGTGTCCTGCTTTTCAAACCTATAAATTCAACTACTTCCTAGCTATCTCTACTTACAGATTTCACAAATTAACCTGGCTAAAACCACACAGATCATCCTCAAACCCAATTATCTCCTCATCCTTCACAATCTCCCATTCACATTCATTTACTGGGTTGTCTGTGCCAGAAACCTCAGTCTCATTCTTCAATTTTTTACCACAAGACTCTGCCCTCAATTGCACACAAATCCTGCTGATGTAGCTTCCTAAGTGACTCTGGGTTTCATCTATTGTCCCTCATTCTCACTGCCATTATCGTGATGCCAGCGACCTTCATCTCTCCATTTTAGCTTCCCCCCCACCCCACCCCACCCCCTCAGTACTGCAGGCAGAGTGATTTTTCTATCGTGAAGTCTAGTCAGGGTACCCTCATTGAGCTCTCAAAGAACACCCACTCTCCTCAGTACAATGTTTTAAAGTGCGTCCTTAACTTATGATTTGGCATTTTAATTATTTTCAAGTTCACTGGAGTTGATTATGTTTGCAATGCTGCACAACCATGACCACTCTCTGTTTCCAAAAGAGTCTCATCGCTTCAAACAGAATCTCGGAACCCACCTAGTAAGAACTCCCATCTCCTCGCGGCACCACTTAGTCACCAGCCGTCGCTCTCTGAACACATGAGCTCTTCTAATGGGCTGTGTGCGGAGTCTGTACCCTTCCTGTCCCTCCTCTTCTTTCATGCTCTTGTCTAGGGACTGGTCCCTCCTGATAATGTGTCCAGAGTACATGAACATGAAGTCACACCATCTCCCTTCTAAGGAGCATTCTGGCTGTACTTCTCTTGAGCACTTTGTTCTAGTCCAAGTGCAATGCTGTGTATTTCTAACAGGTCCTCCTGTCTGACTTCAGTCACGCACAGGCTATTGCTCCATCTAGACCCGGTTAAACTCCCACCACAAAGCTAACGCTTCCCCACCCCCCTAGATTTCAAATTAGACATCTTTGCTTCCAGGAAGCTCACACCAAACCCATGTCTCCATTGGATCCACTTCCCAAACGCTCCCACTGCACCTGGTACTTCTCACAAAGTCTCATTGCTAGTTTTTGCTAAGGGTTGTTTGGTTGCTTTGGACTCGTTGTGACCAAACATGACAGGGTTGAACTGCCCCATAGATCAGCAGGCCTTTTGTGAAGACACTGGATGGGTTCAAACTGCCAGCCTTGCAGAAGCAGTTGTGCCACCAGGGCTCCTCAACTTAATGGTAAGCAGGTTGACCTAAGAGACTACGCCTGACCAACAGTGTGCTGGGACCTACTAATGCCGACTTGCAGGAATGATGGTTAAACTTCCAGGATTGTGGATAGCTAGATACTAGGTACAGCCATGATTAAAATTCAAGTTATATAAACTGACAAATTAAATCTAAACTATCAAGTACTCAAAACTCCCGCCTTCCTAATTGCTTGATGCTGTGTGATTCTGCTGTCCCGGGCAGTGGCAGCGCTCTGTGATGGTGCCCTCCGCCGCTCTCCCGGCTTCGTGCTCCATCACAACGTCGACAGCTTTAAGTTTGATGGGAACATTTAGACTTGGAAACAGGCAAGTGCTCCAAACCTGGACTTGACTTATTGTTACATTGACTACCTAGAGGCAAGAAAATGCTAGTCATGCAGATTCAAAGTACGCCGTGGTCTCTGTAGTTTCAACCCTGCGGGACCGAGCGGCAGTGCCCCGTGCGTTTCGGAGCCGGTGAGGAAAGCTCCGTCGCTGGGGCACACCACCATGCGAACGTCACCCTCCATCTGAGCACTTGTCACGCTCCTGAAATAGGTGGTGCTCACTATGTACTTATGGAATCAATGTGTGCATGTGACAGTACATCAACATAGGGGGCCGAGTATTCCCCCAAACCCATCCCTGCCTGCTGCCATGAATAAAATGTCCAAGAAAGGGTGCGTGCCGTCTAAATTGGTTCCCAAAGAATGACTTTGCCACTGCCCTTGCGGTGTCGCCTGAGCCTCTCGGGCGCAGGTCCAATGAGTCAAGACAGACAATTCAGCAGTGTGGTGTCAGCTTCCCCAAAGTGTGAGTGGGTGGCACTAAATAACTTTTAATTAGCGTATAATTGACAGGTTTGTCCTAGATTAGTGGGACCACTGCATTTGTTGGTGTGAAAGCTGCTTACATAAGCTGAGTGGGCTGTTGTTGAGAATTGTCCAAACCTTGCAGGGGAAGTCTCCTCGCCTCGCCTCGCCTCGCCTCTCCATCACTAGCTAGCCTGTTGCAGGCATGCTATTTGGGGATTTGGGCTGAGTCAGGCTCTCTTTTTGGCCTGTGCATCCCTAAGGAATTGCTGCTTCTACAAATGGAGACTACGTGAGGCTGGGTTTTGCAAACAGGCAGGGAAAGAAGGACTTCGGTGGGCAGGCCACCCCAGCATCCCCTTCTGTTACCGTGTGTGTGTGGGGGGGGTGTCTGATCTTAAATATGCTAGGAAGGTTGTCCTGGGTGACTGTGCCTTCGGTTCTCTGGGGGCCTTCTCTGTGCTCGATGAGAGCAAAGGGAATTCACCAGGATGAGCCCCGGAAGAGACTACTGGCAGCCACAGTGTGTGCTCCAGAGTCAGATCGCCTTGGTTCCAGCCGGGCTCTGTCCCAGAAACAAGGTAACCCTGGGGAAGCTGCTAACTGCTCCGTGACTCCGTTTCCTCCTTTGTGAAATGGGCATGATGGCAACAGTAGAACATCAGGAAACTTTGTAACATTTCATGCGAGCAACGTCAAACCCGGCCTGGCACATCATGAAATCTCCATCACTGGCAGGGAACCATCCTGAAGGGAAGACACAGGAGTTCTGGAGGGCCAAAGAATCCTGACCGATATACCGTAACTTATTTCCAAAGTTTAGCCCAAACTTGGGTCTGGGTTTCCAGGGCAATGTTTAGTGAGCCCTTTCTACCCCTCTTCCTGAGGAAACCAGTGTATGGAAGTAGGAGCAGCATGGCCTTTAGAATGAAGCAAACCTGCCAACAAGTCACCATCAATCATGGAGAGCCTCGGTGTGTCAGAGCAGAACTGCTCCATCGCACCTGCCTGACCAGTTGTTCTCAACCTGTGGGTCATGACCCCTTTGGAGGTTGAAGAATCCTTTCACAGGGGTCACCCATTTCATCACAGTAGCAAAATGACAGTGATGAAGTAGCAATGAAAATAACTTTATGGTTGGGGGTCACCACACATGAGGAATTGTATGACAGGGTCGCGGCCTGAGGAAGGTGGAGAACCACTGCTCGTGACTGTAAACAATAGGCAAGCTGGTAGCTAGGCCTCTCTTAGGTGGTGCCTCTGGGGAGGTTCAAATTGATAAGCTGCTGGCTGAGCATTTAACCATATGTGCCGCTCAGGGCCTCCTAGAATTAGACAAGACCTGAGCTGAGAAAATTGCTTCCCGTGTATAAGATTTTTAAATTGCTTTGTTTTCAGCACATGGTTGTTGATGTTGTGGTTAGGTGCCTTTGAGTCGGTGATGACTGGAAGCGATCCATGGCCAACAGGATGTACCAGCCTGGTCCTGTGCCCGCCTCACACGGGAGCTTATGTTGGTGCCCAGTGGCACAGCCACTGAGTTCGTCCATCTTGCCAGAGGACTTCCTCTCTTTGTGCTGGCCCTCAACATGACCAGGATAAAGTGGGAAAACTCAAAGCATCATGCCCAGGAGTGAGAATTAAATGCAATATCACATTATAATTCTGAGCACAGAGGGATTCCGATTTTTGAATTGGCACGATCACGTCAAGACCCTAGAAACATCTTGTTCTATTTGGCTGACATCATTGCGAAGAAGGGTGGTTTGAAAATGAACTTACAGAATCTGTGCGTGCAGCTTATTCCTGTGCCTGAAGCAACGAGGTGTCCCTAAAGCGTGATACCTGTGATTCCGCATGACGGTTGCTCCTTCTATGGCGCACACACCAGGTATTTTTCTGCATCAGCCATGATGTCAGGGATATCCACGGGGTCTTCCAAAAGTTTGTGGGGGGAATTCCATGATCTTTTAGTTCCATTTGTTTCCCCAAGCACTTTTTGCCGAGACACGGAACTGGCATGGCCTGGCACACAGGAAGATCTCCAGCTTCCTTCATTGGGGAGGGAAAAAAATACTGTCCGGTAAGAATATGATTTATCTAGATATTATAACAGTGTTCTGTACAGAGTGTTGAACCTGGTGCTGGTCTGCTTTAGATGATGTTGTCGGAGGAAGCTGTGACCATTTGCTCAGCTTACATGGTCAATACTAGACTGAGAACAAACACATTCTCCCAGTCCCACATCTTTGTCTCAGTTTGATGACTGCTTGAAGATGAAGGGTATCTATATAGGCAAGAATTCTGACCTTCCTCGGAGCATACCTCCACACCAAGAAGTTGAAATCAGTGTGGACAAGGATGTAGACAAAGAGACAAAATTGCCTCTTTCTTGCATGACCAGGTGACCTGACATAACCTGCTTCCCTTGCCTGCATGTGCATGATATGTCCACCAGATGGCGGTGTTCCACAATGAACAATGAACGTATTCATTAAAGGGGGGCTCTGGCCAGGATTAATATTGCAGGCTACCCAAGGAACATTTGCTTCAAGCACTAATTACAGTTATCCGTTCTGATGGCTGTGTCAGATTCCTATCTTTGGTCCTGTGACACGTTCCTTTTGGATTTTCCTATATTTATGCCTGAAATAAATGAATTCTGTTTGTAGTCTCTGGCTTGCCCAAGTGCTGTATAAAGAATGGTACAAGCATTATCGCCTTGCTCACCCCACCAGCTTTGCAATGTAAGCCACGTGCAGAAGAGGGACCCAACACTCGGTGAGTTGTAGTCTCCCTAAGGATGGGCAGCTAGTAAGTGATGGTGCTGAATTCAAACCTGGGTCTGTCTCCTTTCAACGCTCATTATTAATCACAACGCTGGGCTGCTGGGTATTTTGTGAGGAAGAACCTTTAGTAAGCTAAACGGCAGAGAAGGTTGTTTCCCATTACTGTGGAAATGAGATATTAGGACATGACATCCTAATGCATACATTAATAGGATTAGTTCTTGATGTAGCACCCACCTGGCTTTAGGAAGGGCTGTTGCTGGAGGACGGGGAGTGGCACCTCAGCATGCTCCTGAAGCCTTAGACCAGAGGTCCTCAGAGCCACCAGAGGACCATGGTCCCCTAACCATGGCTGACAGTCCTCACTAGATACCTTAGAGGACGGTGGGGCACATGCTTATGATTTCCTTTCTAGAGGCAAAGAATATAAGACATGGGCTGGTCAAGTTGTTGGCTTGCGGTTACTCACAAGACCACCTTTGGTGGGCCCCTCCAGGGATGTTCCCATTATCCTGGAAAAACGGGCTGATCAAAAGAACCTCCCAGTTCTGGAAAAGTTCATGATTATGTAATGCCAGAGAGCAATGTACTTTCTGAGATTTGTCAGCAGATGCGAGAAAATCAATACCCCTATGTTTACTCTAGCTATTGTTTGGAAAAGACAACTACCTGTGTGTTTCTGGGTGGTCCAGTAAGATGACCTGTGTAAACGACACGGTTTATTGTGATACTGTGGTGCATGGCCCCACCAGTTCTACACGCTTCATTTTAAAGATGGCAACCATGGGGCCCAGGGCTTGGGGGAAACATGCTCATAGTCACTAGATGGGAACATGATCAGGTCAAGAGTTCTAGAAGAAGGGTCCCTACCAATTCCCAGACACCCTACACTCTTCAAAATACGGGGGACTAGAATTCAAATCAGAGGCCCATCCAGAGTCAGTTCTTTGGGCGCTGCAAAACCAAAACCAGTCCTGAGAATAGAGAGCTCCAGGAAACACCAAGTCAAACAAAGTTCAAATTTCACAAGACTTATCAGAACTGTAATGGGCTAAGACATTTTATAAAACTCTAGAGGCAAGTAGACTAGTTACATTTTATAAAACCTGACTTCAAACATCTTTTTTTAAAGCCAACGATGCTCAATAGGAACAGCTAGAAAGCATCAACTTAAATTTTGTTACCTGGGAATCCAAAATCCTTTGGCCATGGCATCGTGTTTAGGAGCATCTGGTAGGATGGCTGTCTGTGGCGCGCCCTTAACTCTACACAGGACAAATCCATCTTTGCGTGCCAGTGACCAACAGGCGTACGGACTGCCTTAATTAAAGGGGGCCTCAGCAGCTCTGAGGGAGGAAGACTGGACTTTCTACGCCCAGAAACAGTGATAGTCTCAGAAACCCACAGGAGTTTGGGAGTGGGGGTGGACCTACCTAGAGACGATCAAGTCTTATCAGAAGTCATCCAGTCTCCAGAATGGTAAATGATCCATATTAGAGAAACAGCTTCGCGGACCTGTTGAGTGCCATCTGAAAGATCAAGTTATGGCCATTGTTCTTCTTGTCGGGTATTGTTTTTCATTACTGACAGGTCGGCTGTGACTCGTGGCAGCCTTGTGCATACCAGAACAAAGCATTGCCCCCTCTAGTGGTGCTGTCAGGTAGGCAGTTGGACAGCTAATTGCAAGATTGGTGGCTCAAACCTACCAGCAGCTCCATAAACACTCGGAAACTGTATATTGGGTCTCTTTGAATCAGAATTCACTCAGGCAGTGGGTTTGGACCTATCTCTGTGAATTCCAATCTGTGTGATCCCCCTGTTGCGGCTCTCTTATCAGTCTGTCTCACTGAGGGGTCCTGTCATTTTGGCT
Source organism: Tenrec ecaudatus (assembly GCF_050624435.1). Lineage (NCBI taxonomy): Eukaryota > Metazoa > Chordata > Mammalia > Afrosoricida > Tenrecidae > Tenrec > Tenrec ecaudatus. Next base: position 154,961,553 of record NC_134531.1, on the reverse strand, counting down.
GGCTTTCTACTTTCCATAACATGGCGTCTTTGCTAGCCGTTGCATTGGTCTTCCTGATGACACAGCCAAAGTAGGCAAGATGAAGTCTCGGTACCGCTAGTGCTGCTCTCTGATGCACCCGAACAGACTCCGAGAGGGGACCGTCTGTGAGGCATTCTTCATATGCAGTCAGTCCTTCATGTGACCTCATTCCATCGTTCAATCTCATAAAGCCTCAACGGAGATTTTAAAAACATGCAAATGTCGGTTGCGTTGCTTTTGATTTAAAGGCAATTGACACCTACTAAAAAACCCCACAGACAGTCGTTATAAGTACTGATTGTTCTGGGCTCATGGAACATGTCCTGAATTGGGGAGCTAAACAAAGAGTATGGGTTCCACTCACTTTATACAAGGTGTTCTTGACTAGTTACCCCAATCCAAGTTGTTCACATTTAATAATGTTCCCCTATTAAATAGTTTCATCCTCTCAAAGATAATTCTGCTGTGAAAAGAACCAGCTATAGCCATGCAGCCTCCCTTCACTGAGCTCTTCAGCCTTCAGGCCAGTCCCTGAACCCAAAGGGCCATTGTTCACCCACCTATAAAACAAGAGAGAGTGAAGACAGCGCCTCGGGAAGTATCGTAGTCTCCTGAAAATGGTCTGGAGTTAGAGAGACATGGGATAGGATCCCATTTCTGCCACCCTTTAGGTCTGTGATCTCAGGTTTGTTTGTTTTGGTTTTTTTTTTAACATTTTTGCAATGAAGGTAATGAAATCTAATAAAGCTATACCTGTCATCCTGAAGTGGTATCTGACTCAGGATGGGTTATCGAGAGAAGAAAAAGTATTGAAGTTTCATATGCATATAGGTTTATGTCAAGGATATGGCTCACACAGTTGTAGAGGAAGGTGCATTCCACGTGCATAGATCAGATGTCAGGCTAAAGGCTTCTCCTGACTCACATTGCTGCAGGAGCTAGGGAACTGAAGATTGGTAGATGCACCCCCTAAAAGACACATTCACTGGCACATGAGTCTAACTTGTTTCGATTTGTCTACACTACCTGGTCCATTTCCAGTTCAGTCTGGTGGGTTTCTATTCCAATTTCTGTACCTCTCTTCACTGCTGTGTCTCCTCAGAGACTGAGTCATTTTTAAAGGAGGGGATATCAGTTGGAAAGCCATAAGTATCTGGTAGATGGAATGCCTTGTGTAGACAACACACAAACCTTGGGAATAATTTCATTACTCTCGATAGGGCCAAGATAATTTCAGTAAGAATATCACTGGGAAATTCAGTTAGGTCTAAACCTGAGCGACAGGTAGGACGACCACTACTCCGTAAGTTCTGATCCAATTGTCTATACTAAAGCTTCTTAAACATGACAATGGCAAACCAAGAGGATGGTGGATGCTAGAACACTCACACTTCGGATATATCATCGGGGGGCGGGGGCAATCCCTGCAGAGGGGTGTCGTGCTTGGTAACATAGAGGGTCAGGAGAAAGAAAGAAGATCCTCAACAAGGTGGATTGATTCAGTAGTTGCAGCGATGTGCTCAAACACAGCACTGATTCGTAAGGATGATGGAAGACCCAGCAGTACTGTGTGGTGTCGTACATGGTGTCTCTGTGAGTTGAACCTCAGTGGGTGGCCCCTAACAACATCAAGAAAGAGAATTGTAGAAAGACGGTGGCTCAAATCACTCTTAGAGAGTCCTTAGCTGTCCTTAGAAGGAAAACCCATCATGCCTGGCAGGTGTGCACGAGGTGGTATTTCCTTCAAAATAGAATGGAAACAACTCCCTGGAACACAAATCTTTGGAACGGACGCCGCTGCTGTTAGGTGTGTCGATGGATTCTCTACTCACAATGAGCCGATGTGGGAATGGAATGGTCCCAAAGGGTTTTCTAGGCTGTGGTCTTTATAGGACAGTTATGCTTTTGATTAGCAGCATAATGCTTAATCCTCGCATCAGGAACCTTTGGGAGGAATAAGACTTTAGTTAGAGTGAAGGGCTGGTGGTGGCATTAATCAGTGCCACAGGTGGCGAGAAATAAGAGTCCTCTGGGAGAAGAAAGGCACCGCTCTTCCTAGATGGCATCTTGAGGGAGGGTTGGATGCCCAGCGAATCCAGGACTAATACATACTTGGTGTCAGAACTGAAGAACACGGCAGCTTGGCTCTTTGATTAATGTCTTGGCAGTAATCTGTAGAGAAAGAGTAACAATAACTGTGAGGTTTGATCATCTCCCCCAGTTTAGCTTCTCCCACTTCCTCCATCATCTAGGACCCTCAACCCCCACTCCCAGGTGTTCACGTCACATTTTGAGCAGGTTCATGGCTTTTGACACCACGGAATAGAATTACAGCCTCCAATGTTCTCTATGTCCTTTATGGAGTGGTATCAGGCTCTTTGAGAATGGCAAACTAGTGAAAAAATAATGTGGTTCCCACATTTCCTCTCCTCTAGATGACTAACCCATTGGTCTTTTTACAAATTAGAAAAAGACACTCTTTCATCAACATGTTTGGTTGCCATATATATGTAAGAACATTACTGTGAAAATGAGATAGTTAAGGTTCATTGTGCCAACCTGGCTAATGAACACATGTGGGATTAATTGAAGGGTGGTGAGCTAAATGGCTCAGTGAGCCTTGCCTTTCTGGTTCTTTGGTCTCTTGTTCTCGGATGGTTGGACCAGGGAGCAGCTGCTTTAGCTGGCAAGGCTCACTTCCTGGGAGACGTCCCTGAGGAGAAGCCACATGGACCTACCCCGATGCAGCCCTGGGTACTGGAGCAGCAGCATGGAGACCCCTGCCAGTGCTGAGATGCTTACGCGCCCACTGATTTGGCTTTCCTCCTGCAGTCAGTGTCATTGTGTGTGTTTTGAGAGATTGAGGAGGACTTTGTAGATTGTTGTTGGACATGTAGGCTAATGTTAGACTTATGGACTTGGACAGCACTGGGTTGGAATACTTTCTTAATGTACACTTACCCTTTATATTAAACTCTCTTATATACATATGAGTTTCTGTGTATATGTTCCTCTAGTCTACTCACACCAACACAGATGAATACAGAGAACTTCAGTACACATGACTGATTTCACAAGGTTGAATCGTGGACATTCTACATAACTATGAGCCAGCAGCCTCTACTTCCCCCCCCACAGTCTCCCCACTATATCTTTAATAATCCATATAACAAAAATGCATTTGTTTCCTAGGATCCCATCATCCAGCATCTGCAGAACTTGCACTTGTTAAAGTCGCTCGAGACTCAATTTAGAATATGCTGCGTGGAAGCCATCTGTACCATCCTTCCCTACTCTATACCTAATAGAGTCGCCTTATAGCTGTCCTCAGTTTGCAGTACGTGTGATTTGCATGTTTGTTGTTTAGTTGAGCTTGTTGGATTGCAATTATTTGTTCCATTCTAAGCTGAAAGATTCTAAAGAAAAATTTTCTGAGATTGTATGAGCATGCAGATCTTGAGCAAGTGTTCTGATTTCCAGAATCACCATGGCTACACACAAAATTGAGAAGACTGCATTTTTAAATGAAGCTCATTGGGGCAGCTTATGCCCACTCAGTTCTGTGGTTCACTTCTCTAGCAGGCAAGGTACAAGGTGATAATATATTGGGCATTGTGTGCAAGTAAAGAACTCTTTGGAGCCCTCATGGTGCAGTGGTCATGCATTGGGCCGCTACTCACAAGGTCAGCAGTTAGAAACTACCAACTGCTTCATGGGAGAACAATTAAGGCTTTCACTCTAATAAAGAGTTACGGTCTCAGAAGCCCACAAGGGCAGTTCTTCCTGTCCTATAGGGTCATTATGGGAAGGAATTGACTCTGTGGCAGTAAGGATTTTCTGTTTGTTGAGTCCCAAAATGCACTAGAAACTCTAATACACATATGCACACACACATATGAAGAGGTCTCAAAGAGTTCATGTAAAATTTCCATTATCTTTTAATTTTATTTTTTCATGAACTTTTGGGAGTTCCTTCATGTTTAAGTGAGTGCGTTTGTTAGAATTTTTAGTATATTTTTGGGACTCAAAAGAATTTATTATTCAGCCTGATACTGGTTGTGTTAGTCCACGTTGACTAGAGAAACAAACTCAGAGACACTCGTGTATAGGAGAGAGCTTTATATCCAAGAGTAATTCTATATTAAGAAAAATTGTATCTTAAATAATTGTATATCAGCCCAGTCCCAATCAAGTCCATGAGTCCTACACTTGCCCAGATGGTCAATACCAGTCTATAAATTCATCTTCAGACTCACGCAGCCATGAAATGATGCCCAATGCAGGAAGATCACAGGCCAGTGGGTGGAGAGTCTTGTGGATCCAGTGGTAGTGGTAGCATCTCAGCTCTGACATGGGTCTCTAAGTGGCTCCGCTAGCTCCAGGGTTCTGGCTGCCATCAGCTTGGCTCCATGTGGCTTGTCAATAGAAAGGTGTAGCAGAGAAAGAATGTGTCCCTGCTCTTGGGAAGAAGAGAGGAAACTTCCCAGAATCCTCATGAGAAGGCCACGCCCATAAGGAGGGATTACCAGGCTGTGACCTGATTGGCAGATTAGATGCCATCCCTTCATTCATCATATCCTCACCTTGACATGTGATTATGTAACAACCACGCTGATATGATAAATACATAGGCCAACGGAACAGGATAGAAAACCCAGAAGTAAGAGTATCCACCTCCAGGCAATGAATGTTCAACAAAGTACCAAAAAAACATTAAACGGGCCCTGGGCCTCTAGGTCAGAGGGAGAGGCGAATGTAGGGCAGCTCCGCGGGGAGCAGGGTCACGATCACAACGCCCACCTCTACACGGCGCATCGTGTGCCTGCCTTTCTTGGCCTAGCGGAGCGGAGCAGCCCGGAGCCACCGCAATGTCTGGGTGGAAAAGCTGGCCTCTGGACCGCTGTACTCTTACCGAGCCCACCCCCGCAAGATCCCTGACTCCCCTTCCCTTCCGTTAAGCCAGACACAGCCCAGACCTGGGAGAAGGAAGGCCGATTCCCCCCGCAGGATGGCCGCAGCTTCGAGGCTCTGTTGTGGACTGGGCCCCTGTTGCAGCGAGGTGACCCCGAACCCCCAGGGGACGATGACGACGGCCTGGGCGAGTTCCCTGGGACCAACAGTCGGGCCCAGAAGCGGATCTTAGAACCAGAAGACTTCCTAGACCACCTAGATGATGGAGACCACGAGGAAGACACGCCCACGCGCCTGGGCAAGCGGAAGGCCAAGGGTACACGCGTGAACAGTGCCCGGAAGAAGCTGGCCACCGCCACCCTAGAGGATGGGGACAAGCCCTGTGCCTGTGACATCTGCGGGAAGTGCCACAAGAACTGGCATGCCCACTCCCACTTGGCTGAGGAGGAGGGCGGAGACAGGGAGGACGCCCAGCTCCCCACCCCCACTCCTGGTTCCCATCCGTCCCAGGACCGAGGGAGGACCAAGAAAGGTCCTGATGGACTGCCCTGCCCAACAACGGCTGCCACTTCTGCTTGGAGGACTCCAAGATCAACGAGAAGACGGCCAACAGGAGGAGCTGGGATCCTGTTCTGACTGTGCCGCTCAGGGCCGTGATGGTGGCGGCAGGGAAGACCTCCCGCCCCTGCGGCACCTCGGAGAAGGACGCCTGTGACCGTGGCCACCACAGGACTGGCTTACCCGGCCACGTCGGAGCCTCCGGAGGGCACTTGGAGCTGCCACTTGGGTCTGGACTTGTTGAAGGAGAACGCTTCCATCTACCAGAACCAGAACTCCTCTGGATGGGACCCCCACCCCTGCTCCCCGACACTTCAGAGCAGTTTCCTCTCTCGTTTTTCCATGCCCACCCCCACCCCTGATCTTTCACAAGTCCAGACAACCTCGTGCCAACCTGCCTTTGGCAGCAGCAGATGGAGTGGCAGCTCGGGCCACAGGTCCTAAGGGAGAGAGCAGCAACCCTGGCTCTCCAGGAAGTGCATCCACAAGGCCTGCTTTGGGCCCATGTCTGGCTGTAGGAGGGTTTGCAGCCTCTGGGGAAGGGCGGGAGAGCTGCTTGCTTCTCTGGGCTCTGCCTCTTTCTGGCTGCCAGGCCCAGCCCTGCCCGGGAGTGCTGGCAGTAGTGAAAAGGGGCTGTGGCAGGGGCGGCACTGTTCACTGCTGCAGTGCCCTTGTGCTGCCTGCCCTCACCTCCAGGGTCCTCTGCCCTGCCCCACCCTGCAGGGAGGAGCAGGTTTAAGTGCTGCCTTGTACTTAAGGCTGAAATGTCCTCGTGTTAGAAGAAGCGATGACTAATGTACAAGGTAAGGGAATTGGTGATTGTTGGACTTTGGTTCAAATGTCTTGCTTTGAGTGTGCCCAGTCACAGGGATCCTGGAGCTTCCATATATTTATTTACTGTTTTAATACTTTCTCTGCCTTCTAATTACATATATTAGTCTGGTAGGCTCGGTTCGTTGTGAGTGAGTGTTATTGGAAGTTTTTCCCTATTATCAACCGACAATGTTCATTTAGTGTCCAGCCAGTGAACAATTTAATCTATACAAGTCAACAATTCATGTAATTCAACTTGAAAACCTGGCCTATTCTTGTATAATTTCCTTTTCTCAGCAGTGCTTTAAATTTTGTCATTGTTGTTGGTGTTTTTAATTCCCATTTGTTATATGTGATTTTCGGTATATGAAATTCAGGAGAGGTAAATCTATAGAAGCAGCAACTGGATTAATAATTACCTAAGGGCATGGCAGGGGAAGTTGGGGAACTTGAAGAGTTAACATCAGAGAGTACAGGAAGAAAATGTTCCAAATTGATTGAGTTGATGACTGCACAACTCTTCTTAATGTGATTACACTCTCAAACTTTTGATAGGTGAAATCTATGCCAGTAAGACTATTTTTTAAAAGTTGATTACTGGGAAGACATGAATAAGCTTTGTTCAACTGGAGTACAACACCCAAAACATATACACCCATACAAAGAGCTTCAAAAGTTGTGGAAATATTTCACTATATTTTAATTCTGTTTTCCCATGAATTTTTAATGCCCTCTTGTATATAGTTCACTAAGGTACAAGTTATCTGAGCCATTGTATTATCGATCACTTCATATGCAGGTGACAGCTAGACAATGAATATGAAAGATTGAGGAAAAGTGAATGCCTTTGAATTGTAGTGTTGAAAAAGACTAGGAAATACATCACTGTCTGCCAGAAAAATGAACAAATCTGTCTTGGAAGCAGTAGAGGCAGAATAACCTGTAGAAGGACGGTGAGATTTCATCTCATGGACTTTGGACATGTCATCAGGCTAGACCAGCCTCTGCAAAAGGCCTCAAGTAGCATGTCAGTCAAAAGGTGGAAGACCCTCAATGAGGTGGATTACCACAATGGTAACAAAGGACTCAGACATAACAAGCATAGTGAGGGTGACACAAGACTGTCAACGTCTCGGTTGGTTGTACATTGGGTCACTATGAGTGGGAACTGCCAAGACGGCACTGAATACTAACAATAAGAATAAAAATATATATATACTCATTTATATGTGTACACAAGGGGCCTTCAAAAATTAAAAATTTCCACAAAGCCCCCTCGTGTGTGTGTGTGTGTGTGTGTGCACGCATGCACGCACACTTGGAGAAGAATAAGTTATGGGAAAGAAGAGAGAATACTCTAAATTTGAAATGATTTAAAAAAAAATAAATAAATACCACAATTGTGTCTTGGATTAAAATAATAATAACACTGACTGAATTGGATATATATCTTTCCAAGATCAAAAGCCTAATCTTTGGTCAAACAAAGGTTGATAAAATCTTGAGCAAGCTCTTTGGGGAGTGACCAAGGCAATTCGTTTTCTGTGACGGCAGCTCTACATAGTTCTGAATCTGATATGAAAATGAAGAAGGTGGGAGTGAAGGACTCAGGCAGAGGCTTTCTACTTCAGGGTTTACAGTGCATAGAGAATAAAATGTGTAAAATGACCTTGTAATAACTATTATGGAAAGTTTTGAACAACAAATTCTTGGAACTCTGAGGTAATAGAATTGGTTTTATTAGAGTTAATGAAAACTATAAATCATTCCCAAAGAACTGTCATTTGTTTTTGTTTTGAATGCTGATGACTCTATTGATGTCTTTTTTTAGAGTTTATTTTTTCTTGACCTTGAGTATGACCATTACCAAAAGAAGATGGAAAGAATACACGAGTTACTGTATTAAAAAAAACTAGTTGACATTCCACCATTTTAAGAGGTAGCATATGAACAAGAACCAAAGGTACTGAAGGAAGAAGTCCAAGCTGCACTGAAGCATGAGCCAAAAACAAGGCTCCAGGAACTGATGGAACACCAATTAAAATATGTCAACACACCGACGAAGCACTTAGTCATCCATACCAAAATATTTGCAAGGCAGTTACTTGGCCAACTGACTTAAAGAGATTCATACAAGGGAGTATCCCCCACCAAAATTGATTTTTTTCCCCCAAAGCTATGTATTTAAATTTTTTAACAAAACAAACATATCACCTTCAAACTACTCTCCATTGCACCTAATATATTTGTCAAATCTGTGATTCTGCTCTTGAAAACATTTTTCAAACTCATAAGCTGAGATGGCTGACAGCACCTCCCTCGTTTTTTTTCTTCACCCCTTCTGCTAGTCAAATCACTGTCCTTTCATTCTCGGAAACAAAAAGAAGTCACACAGAACAAGGCCAGATGAGTGAGGTGAGCAGGGCAAAAGAGGCATGCTGGGTTTTGCCAAAAACAGGCGCACTGAGATGGCTGCATGAGCAAGTGCATTGTCGTGGTGGCAAAATGAGTCTCCTGTCTGCCACAAATCAAGCCTTTTTTGTTGCACACTGTTATGCTATCTTTTTAGGACCTCTAAATAGAAAGCTTGATTAACAGTCTGACCTGGTGGAATGAACTCCAAATACACTCTGAGTGGACGTTTTCTTCAGTTCAAGAAGTTGACAGATATTCAGAAAGAGATTTGACATTTCACCTTTTTGAAACAAGAAAATCACTCTAAAAATGAAATAGAAGAAAGAACTAGGAGGAAAGGGTATTTGTGGAGGTCTAAATGAAGGTGTGTATATATGTAAATATACTTATTTATGATGATTGGGAAACAGATCTATGTGCATATATTTATAGGTTTATTAGTATTAAGGTAGCAGATGGAAATTGGACCTCCACTCAAGTACTCCCTCAATGCAAGAACACTTTTTTCTATTAAACTGGAATTCCATGATTCTCACCTTCCTGACATGATCACTGAAGACAAATGGGTACATAAGCCAATGTGGTGAAGAAAGTTGATGGTGCCCTGCTATCAAAAGATTGAGTGTCTGGAGTCTTAAAGGCTTGAAGGTAAATAAGCGGTCATCTAGCTGAGAAACAGCCAAGCCCACATGGAAGAAACACACAAGCCTGTGTGATCACAAGGTGTCTAAGGAACCAGGTATCAGGCATCAAGGAACAAAAAATCATATCATTGTGAATGAGAGGGAATGCAGATTGGGGGCCCAAAGCCCATCTCTGGGCAACTGGACATCTGCTTACAGAAGGGTCGCAAGAAGATGAGTCAGTCATGGTACGGTGTAGCAACGATGAAACATACAACTTTCCTCTAGTTCTTAAATACTTCCTACCCTCCCCCCACTATCATGATCCCAATTCTACCTAGATCAGAGGATATACACTGGTACAATAGGAACTGGAACTGGAATCCAGGATAAATCATCCCTTCAGGACCAGTGATGAGAGTGGTGATACTGGGAGGGTGGATTGAAGGTGGAGTAGAAAGGGGGAACAGATTACAAGGATCTACTTATAACCTCCTCTCTGGGGAATGGACAACTGAAAAGTGGGTAAAGGGAGATGTCGAACAGTGTAAAATATGACAAAATAATAATAATTTATAAATTATCAAGGGTTCATGATGGAGAGGGGGGCAGGGAGGGAGGGGAAAATTAGGAGCTGATACCAAGGGCTCAAGTAGAAAGCAACTGTTTTGAGAATGATGATGGCAACAAACATACAAATGTGCTTGACATGATGGATGGATGGATGGATGGATGGATGGATGGATGGATGGATGGATGGATTGCGATAAGCGTTGTATGAGCCCCCAATAAAATGATTTTTAAAGAGAAAAGTAAACCACTCTACACTTGAGTTTTTCCCATAGCACTGTCTTTGTAAGCAGTGTCCAACATCACAGCCGTTTCTGTAGAATTTTTCCCAAACAGGAAACAAAATTTCACAACTGCACACTGTATTGTTAAATTGCCCATCACCAAAAATGAGGTTTAAACGAAACTGCTATTACAAAAAAATTCACTGTGACCAGAGAGAACCTTCCTAGGCGAAGCCACTGGATGCTCACCAGCGGGTTGCTTGATGCTCACTAGCAGAAAAATGTGTACCACAAAAGGTCCTCCCAGTGGAGATTTTTTCTATTTTTTGTTTTGTTTCATTAGAGGGGTTCCCCTCGTATTTGTACCCATTCCAAAGAAAGGTGACCCAACAGAATACTCAAACTATAGAACAATATCATTGATATCACATACAAGTAAAGTTTTACTGGAAATCATCCAACAATGGTTGCAACACATTGACAGAGAGCTGTTACAAGTTCAGGCCTAACTCATAAGAAGACATGGAGCAAGGGATATCGCTTGGGGTATCATGAATCTTGGCTGAAAGCAGACAATATCGGAAAGACATTTACTTATATTTTATTGCCTATATCAAGGTATTTGACCATGTGGATTTTTAACAAAGTATGGATAACCTTGAGCAGAATGGGAATTCTAGAGGACTTAAGTGTGGAACTTGGACGTGGATCAGGAGGCAGTTATGCAAACAGAATAAGTTTTAAACTTGGGGAAGATGTGAGTCAGGTTGTACCCTCTCACCATACTTATTCAATCTGTATGCTGAGCAAATAATCAGAGATTCTGGATTACATAAGGAAGAATGTGGCTCCAGGATTGGAGGAAGGCTTATTAACAATCTGTTATGCAGTTGACACACCTTGTAAGTGAAAAAGACTCAAAACATTTGTTGATGAAGATCAAGGATTTCAGCCTTCAGTGTGGATTATAGGCTCAATGTAAAACAGACCAAAATACTAAAAACTGAATCAATAGGCAATATCATGATAACTGGAGAAAAGGTTAAAGTTGTCAAGCTTTTATCTTGCTTGGATCTATCATCAATGCTCATTGAAGCAGCAGTCAAGAGATCAAAAGACAGGTTGCATTAGGTAGATCTGCTGCACACAACCTTCTTATAGTATTGCAAAGCAAAGATGTTACTTTGAGGATGAAGGTGCACTTGACCCAAGCCACGGTATTCTCAATTGCCTCGTGTGTGTGAAAGTTGGACAGTGAATAATGAAGAGTTGATGCATTTGAATGGCAGTGCTAGAGAAGAAGATGGAATCCGCCATGGACTGTTAAAAGGGCATACCAATCTGTCTTGGAAGAAATAAGGTCAGAGTGGTCCTTAGAGGCAAAGATGGAGAGACTTCATTTTATATACTTTGGATGTGTCAAGGGAAATCAGTTGCTGGAAAAGGACATCATTCTTGGTAAAGTGGAGGAACAGCAAGAGTCAGGATGACCCTCAACCAGATGGACTGACACCATGGCTGCCAGAACAGGCTCAGGCACAGGAACAGTTGGGAAGATGACTCACGACCAGGAGTGTTTTGTTCTGCTGTGTAGTTGGTCGCTGACGTGATAGTACCTAGAAACAACAAGCATTGCCAGTGATAATCTATCACAAGACCAGACACAGCAGAAGAATCCGCAACCTCTTCCAGATGAAACCGGTTCTGGATACTTCACCTCTTGGTCCCAATTCTTCCTGTGTGGAATTTTGAGATAGGGATCATTTATCCCAAGTGTTGCTCAACAAGTATTCGCCAAATCGCTTCATTTCTTGTAGTCTTCACAGCTAGGGCATGGAGATATTTTAGAAGACATTTTCGATGCTAACACTTCATCGGGAACTACAAAAACTCGTGTTTTTAATAGAGAACAATTGAAAATAGTGCTATGCTCTATTGACTTGCTCCTCAAAATGTGAGTCAGCCAATAAGTGTTACCTGGTGCTTGCTAGAAATGCAGAATATCAGACTCCAACCTCAGACCTACAACATGAGAAGCTTCAATTTAGCAGGTTTGGTTGGGGGCACATAAGACTTAGCAATGCATTCTTGGGCCAGTATTGAACTGACTGCAGAAGAATCTCGTGGAGATCTTTAAAAGTTCAGATTCCTAGACTCTTACTTAGTCACATTATACTTTAGCATAATTGATATGTATATGAGCTTAGGGTGGAATTGCGGTTTTGTCTCTCACTAGCTGTGCCAATGGCCAAGTAATTTAACTTGTGTCTGTTACTTCAAAATGGGGAAGCCGTTTCTTCAGGGTTGCTTATGTAACATGACCCTTGTTAGCTAGTGACCATTCCAGAAATGTTGGCCATCGTTAATCTGATGGTCACTGCAGTTTGGGTGTGGTCTATTTTACTTGCCCCATATTAGTTCTTCTTGAGTAACAGTTAATTAAAGGAAACACTCATTAGTACCTCACCCTCCATACACATGGACACATGGATGTACTTCGTGCACGTATATCTCTACAGATTTGGATTCTTTTCTCAAACTTTCCAAGGTCCAAATAACCTTCTGTTTTAGAACCTGTCCTGGCATCATTTAGACTGTTCTTGATGATGGCTTTTCATTTGAAAAGCTGTATTGTAAAAATGAGCAGTTACAAAAAGCAGTATTATCACAATTACTACTGTGTTCTTAATTACCTTAGGTCCCGAAGAACAAATACCAAGAAAAGAGCATTCAGAAGGGGTGATGGATTGAGAGGAGGGACAAACAGGCTTTATGTAGCTCCCCAAGTTGATTTGAAAAAACAAAACAAATAAATCTCCTGATAAAACTGAACTGTGCAGTCCTGTCTTATTTAGGACACACCACGTACCATGGCTTTTATAGCAGGGAGGTGGCACACCTTTGTGCATGAATATGGGGGCACTTACACATATGCAGTACGCCTCACACATCTAAATCAAGAAAGGACTCATACCACAACTTGGAAACACTGTGGACCTCAGTTCTTAGTGGCAGTTGATATTACGGATCAGAACTTCTGTAGTTCTCTCTTAACACAGCTCTGCCTACTTCTTGGCTTTAAATGTCTTACTAACTTACCCGTATTTATTTTTTGATGTATTCATTTTTACATAAAACTTTATCATCTGACACAAACTGGGTAGCTAATAGTAATTGTTACTATTTAAACCTGTTTTCAGTAGTTAAATGAAGATAATTACTACCTCCTAGGATTGGTTTTAGATGAATAGAGCTCATGTTTACTAACAAGTCCAGTGCAATGCTAAATTCACTCGCAGTGCTGCATACGCCACGGCCATTGCTCCAACATGCACTCCTTTTCCTGTGGAGTTCATTTCCTTCAAGCAGCTCAACAAATCAGATTTCCATCACTTTATGTCACTTTGTCATTTACATGACATGCGTTTGACCAACTCCATTTAAACCTGTGGACTCATTTTTGCCTTTCCTACCAAGTGATGTGAAGTTCCTTTGAGTTTGAGGGGAAAAGGCTTGTTCCACAGAAATACATGGCAACTCAGTGAGCTCAGTGCTTGGATGATACAACTAGACCCCATCTGCATTGGCAACAGTTTAGCAAATGACTTGGAGAAATAAAGGCAACTCGGACATTAATATATTGCAAAGATGGATGTGTATGTACACACAGAGATGTGCATTTTTGGTGCAGCATGTCCTAAAAAGGAGAGAAGTAGATATGTTATCAGAAGCAACTTTGTAGATTTAGTCACATTTCAAAGTTGCATTCAGATGTAGATTCATCAACAATTCAATGCATTCCAGAATGCGTTTTCTAGATTATAACTCACTCATCTGTTTTGGTTGGTGCCAGGAGGAATGGGAGCGCATGCAATTCGGTATCAGTCATTTAGTTTGGGGTTTGTGAATGCTGACACCCTGAAGATTGTTGCTGTTTTAAATGTCATCTGTTAACCTGAGGTGTGAGTTTTCTCTTGTTTTCCTGGCTGTGTCTCCCAGCTCCCGGTGATTCTGCTTTTGTTGTCGTTGTCACCGGCTGACCTCCAGTCAATTTCAAGGCATAATGACCCCCCTGTGGGCAGGAGAGCTGCTCCACGGTTCTCCAGGCTGTTCTTGTTGGAAATCCATCAGCAGGACTTTCAAAGTGCCTCCAGATGCCTGTGAATCGCCAGTCATTTTGTTAGTGCTTCTAGCCATTTGTGCCTCACCCAGGGATGGCTTCTATGCCCATCACCTCCAGAATCGCTTGTTCATGCTCGATTTTATTTATTTGCTACCGTGTGTCTAAAGTGAATAACAGGGACACCCATTTTTCTAAGCTTGGGACACCCTCACAAGTAACGGTCAAGGTTATAGCCGCGTAATCTTGCGCGCACACACCCTCACTCATCAGAGTCCTAATTTACTGCCAGACTAGATCCTGTGATCCCAACAATCAAGCCAGTGTGACTGGCCTCTTGTAGCATTGTATCACCCAGAGTCTTTCGTTTCAAGGAACAGAGGCCAATTCTGGCTAACTTTAGAAAAGCAGGAAACCGTTGGCAGAAGATAGGTACTTCAGCAAAGTGGAAGTCTAGCTGAGCAAGAGCAGAAACCAGAGCTGTCCAAGGTTCCTAGGTACTTAACTGACTGTCTCCTCAGAAAGCCGTTCCAGGAATGACTTGGCTCCAATCTTGTTTTGTTTTATTTTTGCCCCTTGTCCTTGCATTGCTCATCTTCAAGGTACTAGGTCTTTAGATTCTCCTTGCGCAGATCACATGAAAAGCAACTTGACTGGCAGTCTCCCAAAGTTTGCAGACAGTGGTGGAGAGAATCAGGAAGCTCTTACCATTCAAAAGAGGGAACAGATCCAGTTTAGGATAAAAAGTCACCAAGAATGTGCCGCGGTGTCATTTTTCCAGGTTTATAATAACAAATGGTCATCATAGAAAATAAAGCTACCAAAATGTCTGGAGAAAGCAGCTGAAAGGATAACAACGGAGAGGCTATTCCTTTCCTCCAGAGCAAGATGAAGGTCATAAGCTGAGTTTTTTTCAGACAGGTAGAACTTATCTATCAAAACTCAAAATTCACGGCCATTGTGTCAATGCCAACTGCCCTGTTTCCCTGAAAATAACACAGTGTCTTATATTAATTTTTGCTCCCAAAGATTCACTGGGTCTTATTTTCAGGGGATGTCTGTTTTTTCCATGAAGAAGAATACGGTACACATTTATTGTTGAACAAGAATAAAGGAAATCGCCTGTATATGGTACAGTAGTAGTTGTGAATCTTCTTAAAGACAGTTCACTTCGCTGAAGGAAATGATCCAGCCAGTGTCCTGATGCTTAGACGTCTTCGGGGGCAATGTCCAACTGTGGGGCCATTGCAAGGGCAAAGTCTTGAATCTGAGGCCTCTTCACCACCAAAGCCTTTGCTCTCCTGCCAACAACCCATTCACAGATGAGGTCTTCCAGCTCGGAAAGTAATGTGTGCTGCCCTGATCCACACTTGTGCTCGTTAGCATTTCCCTGTCCACGTGTTCAATGAGGTGACCATACTCTGCTCCCCATTTTCAGACCAATCGAATCCTCAGCATCTTCTCTTTGCAGAAAGCTGTAAGGTTTTGGCCCCAAGAGTCTTCCACGATTCCTTTCTTGTACTCCATGGAGTAGCCTTTTTTTTTTTTTTTTTTTTTTTTTTTTGCGCTCATGTCTAGGGGTAAAAGAAAATGACAGTGGGGTATCAGGGTGGGGGGAGGGGAACACTTAAAATGACACAGGAGAATCAGGGGGGGGGTTACTCTTTTGTAACCCCTTCTGATCCTCCTGTGTCATTTTAAGTGATACCCCAGTGCATTTTAAGTGATACCCCTCCCCCCACTCCTGTGCCAGTAGACGCATTCACCAGACATCCCTCCCCACCCCTTTATCAGACATTTCCTCCCTACCTCAGTCACCGCTGTGTGTCCACACAATGTGCTGACTCCTGCCCCACGCAACTCACTGTCTAATTGTGAGTCAGGCAGACTCCATCAGGGCAGAGCGAGCAGCAGGTGGCAGCTTGTCCTGGCGGCGGCGTGTGCTCTCTGATTAAAAGAGACCTCGCACTTCCTGTTTGCTTGGCCTGCGTTGTGGCCAACAGTGATCTGCGCTGAGGTGCCCGCCGCTATGGTCCAATGGTAGCTCCCGGGGGGCCTTATTATTGGGGAGGCCTTGTGTTCGGGGAAGCCTTATGTTCGGGGAGGTCTTATTTTGGGGGGATGCTTTATATTTCAGCGAGAGGCAAAACTGTAAGTAGGTCTTATTTTGGGGGGATGTCTTACTTTTGGGGAAACACGGTAATAACAACCCATTCGGATGGAGTAGAATTACCTCTGTGGGTTTCTGAGGGGGTAAATCTTCATGGGAGTAGAAAGCCTCATCTTTCTCCAGAGTGGCTGTTGGTTTAGGACCACTCACCTTGTGGGTAGCAGCCCAGTGTGTAACGCACTGTATCACCATGGCTCCTCAGAGTCTGCCTATTGAGCATTATAATTAGAATAGTAGTTGAAGATAGGACATTTCAGTGATTTCCAAATATCATTTTGGGGCAGCTAACTTATTAGGGAGCTCTGAAAAATAGAGAAACTCTAGAGTCCCACTCTCAGAAACATCAATTTCCAAATCTGGAGTTTGTTCCCAGAAGTAAATTTGAAAAATAACCATGTTGAATGGAAGGTTATCATAGAGTGTCATTTGCCTGGGCATATAAGTACAAGACTCTCAAATGTTGATGTCTACCAGTTGCTCTACATGTGGTTGTGCTAAAAGCATTAATTTTCTTTTTAAGCCTATTATAAAATATTTTTCTCAACTTCAAATGATGTGCTTTTTATGGTCACTGGTCACATAGTTCTTATGAGGGGATACCCCCCCCCATAAAAAGGATAAAACTCCACTGGGCAGAGCTTTCATGGTATGCATTTTCCAGCTTGGTGAGCATCAAACAACTCACTCTGAGTTAGTACATCCAGTGGCATCACCTGGGAAGGTTCTCGCTGGTGACAGTGAATTATTTTTAAAAATCATTTTATTGGGGGCTCTTACAGCTCTTACCACAATCCATACATCTATCCATTGTGTCAAGCATATTTACATATGTTGCCCTCATCATTCTCAAAACAGTTGCTTTCTACGGGAGCCCTTGGTATAAGCTCATTTTTCCCTCCCCGACCCTCCCTCATGAATCCTTGATAATTCATAGATTTTTTTTTAATGTCTTACACCAACCGCTGTATTCCTTCACCCACCTCCCTGCATTCTATCCCCCTGGGAGGGGTTATATGTCAATCATTGTGATTGGTTCCCCCTATCTCCACCTACCTTCCTCTTCCCCTCCTGGTATTGATACACTCATTATTGGTCCTGAGAGTTTTATGTGTCCTGGATTCCCACAGTGAATTTTTTCAGGAAAGCAGTTTTGCTCGAACCTCATTTGGGGGGATGGCCGATTTCAGGGAACAGCGGGCAGCTGTGAAGTTTTGTTTCCTGCTCAGGAAAAATGCCACAGAAACTGTTGTGATGTTGAACACAGACTACAAGGACAGTGCTATGGGAAAAACTCAAATGTATGAGTGGTTTTCTTGTTTCCAAAAAAGGTGACATGTTGATTGATGACAAATTTCATTCTGGACATCTGTCAGCTTCCTGAATGGATGAAAATGTTGACTTGTAGTGCATTTGGAATTCATTCCACCAGGATGACTCAAGCTTTTTTTTAAGAGGCTCTAAAAAAAAAGCATAATAGTGTGAAACAAAAAAGGCCTGATTTGTGGCAAACAGGGGACTGGTTTTGCCACCATGACAATGCACCTGCTCATGCAGCCATCTCAGGGCACCAGTTTTATGTAAAACAGCATACCTTTCTTGCCCCACAGACCTGACCCACCTTATCTCACTCCATGTGACTTCTTTTTGTTTCGGCAAATGCAGAGGGACATGAAAGGACAGCAATTTGACTAGTAGATGAGGTGAAGGAAAAAATGAGGGAGGTGCTGTCGGCTATCCAAACAGATGACTTTGAAAAATGTTTCCAAGAATGGAATCACAGATTTGACAAATGTATTAAGTGTAATGGAGAGTACTTTTAAGGTGATAAGGTTGTTTGGTAAAAAAAAAATTTTTTTAATACATAGCTTTAGGGGAAAACATCCGTGTTTTGGGGGTAACTCCTCATATGTGTTAGGTTTTAGGTTTTCTAAAAAACAAAACTAGAAATGCTTATATGTGTATGCATGTGATTTATATCTAGAAATGGCTCATACAGTTATAGAAGCTGGTATGGTAGTAAGAGTTTATGTCAAGTTGAATTTATGTAAAATTGTGAAATTGTAGGGGTGGTATCCAACCTGTCAATCAGGTCACAGCCTGATGATATCGCCCTAGGGTTGTGAACTTCTCTTAAGGGTGAAACTGGGATATCGCTCTCTCTCTCTCTCTCTCTCTCTCTCTCTCTCTCTCTCTCTCTCTCTCTCCCTCCCTCCCTCCCTTCCTCCCCATCTTCACCATCCTGCTTGCTGTGATTTTGTATCTGGCTTGTGATCAACTTCACCTTTGGGTGTCATTGGTCTTCAACAATATGAGTCTGAAGAGGGCCCTGGCTAGCATTGGACCTATAGACTTGAGTTGGACTGGACTGGGGCACCTTCTTGATGGAAAGTTGCTACTTGATATAAAGTTCATTTTGTGATATAGATGAGTGTTACTGGTTTTGTTTCTCTAGACAACGCAGCCTAACCCAGTGGGTAAATCCAGCCCAGTTCAACCTGTGGGTCAGATGACAGCAAGTTGGAGGCCTCTCCTTCTTCATGTAGCTGCAGTGGCCCATGAACCAGGAAACAGGAAAAATACAACAGGAAAACCACAGAGTGATGCGTGCACAGCCAAATGAATCCATTGCTAAAGTCCACTGATGACTCCTGAGATTGGCAGGCACTATGACAGGAGATCAGGGGACCAGGTGCAGGATCCAGATCCCACAGCATAAATGAGCTAGGTGCTTCACAGTGTCAATCTATACTAAGAGTAGGCCTCACCATGAGTGAAACCTCCTCCACCCCCAATTGTATCAATGCTGCGACCTGATTAAGTTAGCACTCCACCCTATTCTCCGCGGCTTCATTCCATCATGGAGTTGGAGCACATCGTGGGAGAATCCTGGCCCACCCAAATTCTTATAAAACCTAGCTATCACATCCGGTTTTTTCTTTAGGGCTCAGATTGAGTCAAAGAGCAAGTTGCTGTCTCTCCTTCAACTGAGGATGTTCAATGCAGCAGGAGATGCAGGACTTCAAACATGTTTAGGATTTGCACAGCAAGCCTCTCCCGTACTCCCTTGTCGACTATTTCCCTAAACCGCCTAAACAGTTCCTTGGAACCCTGGGGGTGTTACAGGCTACTCATTGGGCTGCTAACTGTTAGTTCAGCGGTTTAAACCCACCAGCTTCTCCATGGGATAAAGATGAGGCTTTCTACTCCCATAAAAATGTGCATTTTCTACATATCACTTCCTCCCTGGGGGACGGATAACAGAAAAGCGGGGGAAGGGAGACGTCAGACAGTGTAAGACATGACAAAATAATAATAATTTATAAATGACCAAGGGTTCATGAGGGAGGGGGTGGTGGGAAGGGAGGGGGGAAATGAGGAGCTGATACCAAGGGCTCAAGTAGAAAGCAAATGTTTTGAGAATGATGATGGCAACAGTTGTACAAATGCGCTTGGCACACTGGATGTATGTATGGATTGTGATAAGCATTGTATAAGCCCCCAATAAAATGATTTTTTTTAATGTATAGTTTCTGAAACCCACATGAGTAATTCTACCAGTTCTATAGGGTCACTGTGAATCATAAGTCAGAATTAGCTCAATGGTAGTGAGTTTGAGTTTGCCTAAATTGTCCCTCCCTTTGCCCCACCTACCCAATTCCTATCCTGTTGGCAGTCACCTTAAAGGGGAAATTCAGGAAACAAGATGCTTCTGTTATTGCCTTGGTGTCTTCTGCCATGAATTGAGCATTCACAATAGTGAAGTCATGTTTGGTTTATGTAATCTCCTCCACACCTCTGGGTAGCATCTATGTTTGTGATGCAAATCAGACATAGAAATGATTGTATATACTCCACACGCAATTCTCCTTCCATCTACACTCAATGATAAACTATAATCTCTTGGCCTACTTCTAGTATGTATGATTTCAGGTAAAAAATAATCATTCACCACTTACAGTTCTAGCTGACACCAACAGACTCAGTCATTTGAGA
Source organism: Tenrec ecaudatus (assembly GCF_050624435.1). Lineage (NCBI taxonomy): Eukaryota > Metazoa > Chordata > Mammalia > Afrosoricida > Tenrecidae > Tenrec > Tenrec ecaudatus. The sequence goes on along the minus strand of NC_134531.1, from coordinate 154,941,135 downwards.
TACTGAGACTAGGCAACAGACTTGGGGTTTGGAGAAGTGACACTGTTGGCTACGCTGTGTTATGAATGATCAAACAGTGCTTGAAAGGAAGGCATTCCAGAGCTTGAAAGGGAAGCTTCCCTTGACTTGTGAGGCCTTGCTGGTACCCTGGTAGCTGTGAGACTCCACACAGAGAAATTCACGATCACCTCTAAAGGAATAAAGCCGTGCTTCTTCCATCAGCACCTACTGCCCAAGCAAGTTGAATGCTTATGGGAGTTTTGCATTAGGTGAGTTTTGCTATGCTTTGTTGCTGTCAAGGCGATTCAGGCTCCACTGAGCCCGTGTGTTACAGAGAACAACTGCTCCCTATGGTCTTCAAAGCAGCGCCATTTTAGCAGCCACGCTCCACGCCTGCCACCTGAGGCAGCTCCAAATTGGCCGAAGCAGAACTCTTTAGGCTAATGTCAAGTGCTTAACCATTTTCACATTTGTATAAGTCTGTTGCTTAAGTAGGAGTCCCTGGGGGAGGCAGGGAGGCTTTGAGGAAAGAGGGGATTTAAGTGGATCATCTCTCAGATCATAACAGAAATCGCAAAACAAACCCAACCCAACCCACTATCATTGAGTTGACTCATGGTAATCCTATAGGACAGAGTACAACTGCCCTCTGGGTTTCTTACCACGTCTGTAATCCTTAGAGAAGCAGATTGGCACAGCTTCTCCTGTGGAGTGGCTGGGGGCCTTGGACTACCAACCTTTCAATCAGTAGCTGTGTATTTAACTAGTATGACCCAGGGCTCTTTTAACAGAAAGTTTTGGAAATCTACTTCTGAATAATCAATCATTACAAACAGTTGTACTCTGACACGAAGGGGTCACCATGGACTAGAATTAACCGTTAACAGTTACAGTCTTGGAAACCCACTGGGGCAGTTCTACCCTGTCATATAGAGTCGCTGTGAGTTGGAACTGACTGAGTTTGCTTTTGATTTACGTGCCTATAGTTTAGTAAATGGAACAAAAGGATCAAGGATTTAGGTGAAACACATTGTGCAATCCACGTGCCTCCATGTGGATTGTGCCCTGATTGGCTCAAGCACCGCACGAGGAATTGAAACTAACAACTCCACTGTAAGGAATCCTGTCCAGCCGCTAGCTAGTCACCTTCAACCCCCCATCCCTCATCTGTACCTCTGCAGGGGGAGTGGCCGTCATCACGGAGGGTGACTCACAGGTCTGGAGGCAGGGTTCCCAAGACACTGTTCGTGTCACCCCCTTTTCCGGCCCTCAGTTCTTTCTTAGAAACAATGGCTGGCTCTTCCTGCATACCATCGTCAATGCTCTTTCTCCGATGAAATTGCTTCTCATGACAGTGTCTAGCCATCAGAATTAGACCTGTTTGTGCACAATCCAGTGCCATGTTATACTCCATGATGAGGCTGAACATTTCTGCCCTTGCTATCCTGTAAACTTTCAGGAAAACAAATGGTTATTTTTCTTTCCCAGGGGCTCCCTCAGTGGGTGTACCCAGAAACAGCAGCAGCAGCTGCTGCAGCAGCACAACTTCTGCTGCTGTAACTAAGAGCCTGGGGGTTGCAGTGGGAGCAAAGAAATTCATACCTTGGACTCGGACAGGACCAGACAGCTATTATAATTCCGACCAGGATTCCTGCCCTAATTCTGGGGGATTAGCTGCTTTCCAAGAGAGAGATCTGTTTGGCAGAACTGAAATGTTTGTTTCAAAATGAAATCCATTTGATTTATGATTAGCCATCCAGCGTTATGTTGCTTCCCTCAATTCTGTAAACAAATCTTGCAGTGCTACCTCTCCTGGAGATGGATAAGAAGTGGCTGTATCCTTGGAGGGACGGCCCCCACGTATGGATCCAAGCCCTCATTTCCCTGGTCAGTCGTAGCTGAACCTAATGTTATCTGGCCCGGATTCCTCTGGAGCTAATTAGATGGTACAGCACTGAGGTGGGCACTCAACAGGAGTTGGGGAGATTCATCATGGGTCACTAAGGGGCCGTATGTTGCCCTAATTTGAAATGAAATTCCACCAACTCTGACCGGCATATGCTAGAAATCAGATAGTCTATCTAGGTAATTGGGTTTTCAAAAATCCTAAGCTGCCCGTTCCTTAGACCATTTCTGTCAGATAGTGGAAATAGCGAACTATGTAAGGGCATGTTTGGTTAAATGACAGGGGCTGCCCTAATCACCAATTGCAGTATGTTTTAAATGAAAGCAAAGTATTCAGCTGCTCTGAAAAGCCATATCAGACATTGTTTTTACCTGCCAAACTCTCCAGATGCCCGCCCACCCCCTTCCTTCCCAGCATCTCTTTAGCTTTTATATTATATACATATAAAAAGCATGTTGACAACTACCAAGGATGCAGTGAGGGCAGGAAAGGAAGGCTGAAAATGAATTTTACTGATAAAATCAGCTTTTCAGGCGCTAGCAGGTTGAAAGAAACTGAGCTTTTATGCCGCCTACACAACCTGCTCAAAGCTCTTGAGAGTGTTCTTCGTTTTCCCTTCAAATCCCGGGGCCTGATTCTTTCTCAGGAGTTACATCGAGTTTCAATCAAACTGTATAAAGACCCAGCCAAAGCAAAGCTGGAACAGGTCAATTCTATGTAAAAATGCGAACTTACGAAGAACATTGCTTTTTTTTAATCTTAAGATTTCTCTAAACTGCTCAAATAATTTGCAGTTTCTCAGGGTTGCATAATTTAATAATGAAAAGCAAATAGATTGTAAAATCTTTCTTTCCCTCTCTCTCTGATCTTCAGCTTGAAAATCTCTTTTCAATCCCTTCCTTTCAATTAATGAAATAGTTTCCCAGCCCACTCCCATCCTGCCTGCAGACATGATTGCCATGGTTACCTGGATACCTGTCCTCGAAGAATACATGTAGTAGCAACTCAGCAATTTAAATGTCTCAATGTGATGCGCTTAGGAGCTGTAATGAGGCCATTATGAAACTACTTGTAGCGAAAATACCATTGGCGTTACAGTCTGAGATTAAAACTTTAATGGGTATTCATTTACTCATTTAAACTGATAGGAATGAGGGAGCTAGAGGTAGTCTCTGCAGCTAAATAACAAGTCACTGAGGGGAAATCTCACCCACCTGAGATGGGCGCGGCTGCCTCTCCTGAGCACATGTTGATTAGGTTTAAGGCATGGTGAAAAGTGCCCAGCTGTGGGGGGGGGGGGGGGGGGGGAAGTTATGGTGAAAAGGCCAGTCTGAAGAATGGAGGATTTAGGGGATAAGTATTCTTCAATAATGAGTCTGAGTGTGGGCCATTTCCTCTGCAAACATTGCTTGTTTCAAGTAAGCTTGTTTGGGTTGCTGTCCTTAGCTGCTGTCAAATTGGCCCCTGACCTGGGAACCCCACGCCTCAGAGAACGGGATGGTTGTGGCTCGAACATGAGAACTACCACTGCCCCCTTAAGGCTGTATTCGTGTTGTTGTCAGTTGCTCTCCAATGGGCCACTAAGATTTTCTCTGGGAAGAAGTTTGCTTCCTCTAAGCTTAAGCTTTAAAACCAAAGATTCTTTTTGCTTCTATGAACCAGGGGTCTTGTCCTCTGGCACATTATGAAAGCATAGGAGGGGATTAGCAAGTAGTGATTGAACTACATCTTGATAATGAAAGACAATGAAGGGCCCCAGTGTTGCACTTTGAAGGAAGGAGCCCTGGGGAACCAATAGTGAAGTGCCCATCAGTTCACCAAAAACGCTGTCGGTGCTTCATAGAAGGAAAGCTTCATAGAAGGTGCTTCATAGAAGGAAAAGCTCTGGGGATCCGCTTCCATAAAGATGACAGCATAGGAACCCCTCTGGGGAAGCGCTACTTGGTCACAGTGTCACTATGAGGCAGTGTCGATGACACACACAGACAATAGCATTCCAAAGAAAACAAAGTAGAATGGATCCCAGGTTAGCAGAAAAAATCTATTCATTCTTCGACAGTCTGATTGGCTATTTTGAAAGAGAAAGAAGTAGTTGGAGAGAATGCTGGGTATTTCAATTCACAATATATATAGATTAAATGTAATACTTACTGCCTCATACTCAATAGTCTGCCTCCCTCGTTATTTTTGAATATGCATTTTTCCATGAATTGCTGTACTTTTGCATATAATAACTGTCATGCTATAAACCAGTTTATACGAGCATATAATACACACTGCTCATGGGAAACACACACAAAGAGTTGGGTGGGCTGCAAAAGCCATATACACACATGCGATTAGTGTGTAATATGGTAGTAGAGGGTATTTCTTTAACTAAACCTGGAAAGGAGGCTAGAAAGCACACTGAACAGAATCTGTTTATAGTCTCAAACAAAACAATTTTTTAGAGTGAATTATAAAGGAAATCAAAGCTATGGAATTCAGCCCTATCCAAATCTTTGGGGTGACTAGACCCAAAATATTCTAGATTGATCCAAGCTTTAAATAATAGCCAATAAAATTATCAAAACCACTGGATAAAATTATGAATTCATGCTTGCTACCTTAGTGTAGAAGACATGAGAAAACACAGTAAGTCTTACTATACATCCAAAGAACATGCCTACATATAAGCATTCTCTTATTATTTTATATAGTCCATAGGGCCAAGCAAGTGGGGGGAAATGAGAACTCTTGTGTATTATTATTGGTGAAAGCATAACTTGATATGTCCTTTCTGGATGACAATTTGATAATGTATATCAGAAGGGACTTTGCCTTCCACCCAGTAGTCTTACTGATCTGCGTTTGTCAATTGCACGATGATTTTGGGCAGCAGTATCATAGGATTATTTATAACACTTTACAAGAAACTGCAAACATCACTTACTTACCTCTGCTATTTAACTTAGATTATTCTGATATAAAAAAAAGTGAGTTGCATGAGAATTATTTGAAAAAATGTTCATTAAAATTCATTGCTTCTTAAACTGTAGGTCATAACCCTCAGTGACAGTGGTTCTCAACCTGTGGGTCGCAACCCCTTTGGGGGTCGAACAATCCTTTCACAGGAGTCGTCCAATTCATAACAGTAGCAAAATTACAGTTATGAAGTAGCAATGAAAATACTTTTTTAAATGAAAGTAATTTTATGGTTGGGGTCACCACACCATGAGGAACTGTATTAAAGGGCCGCGGCACGAGGACGTTTGAGAAGCACTGCTCCGTGGGGTCCTGTAAGTGAATGTGGGGTTTGCAAAACATTGGGCAACAGTAAAGGGTTTTGAACGCAGAAAGATCAAAATCTAATTCAACATAAGACATAAGACGTGTGATGAGTCTAAGGTGTTCCTGGGAGTGCTTGTGTGTTTCACCTCATCCAACTTCACTGCATCCTTGGTTCTGAACATAAACATGAACTTACAGCCAAATACGTATCACCAGAGTTAGAGTCCAGTGTGGGTAGAGTGCCAGGTTCCAGGCAATTGATGGCAAGAGATGAGGCAGGAAGTGAAGCACCTCTAATACCAAGGTAAGACATTTGGGCTTTATCCTGGGGGACAATCGGGGCTTCTTACTCATTTTCTACACATGATCCATTTCCGCCTCAGATATCCACACAACTCCAGATGTACAAGTATATAAAATAAGCATGCAAATCAAACATGGCTCTTAAGGAAATTAAAGATGTTGATAGTATTGCAAAGCAGAACACCTAACTGGTGTTGTTGTTGTCATGTGCACATGCTGTGTTCATAATTGAGGCTGCAGGAAACTCATGCTTTGTAACTTGGACATGCACTGCCAGAAATGTTTCATGTTCATCAGTGTTTCTGCACTCATTTTGGGAGCACAATGCATTCAGAAACTGTTCCTAATTTTTCATGGCCTCCATACGGGACCGTGACTTACAATAGAAGTAGCCCTGTGAATAAACATTAGTCTTTCCACTGGTGTGATTCTGGAAGACTTTCAATGTCTTTTTATACTTCTTTTGGTATATTTATATTTTCTAACCCAATGTGTATCCATGTTACAGTCAGGGACAACACTAAAACAATTTTAATTGTGGGGAGAAATTCCAGTTCCTGTGTAGATGAAGAGAGAATCGCAGCACCTGGACTGGCTTGTTGCTGTTGGACGCCTGGGTTGGCTCAGACGCTATCGGAGAGGATGGAACTGCTGGGTAGTTTTTCCAGGCTCTAAGCTTCACAGAAGCCCATACCTGGGCCCTTCACCCCAGGAGCTGATGGTGGGTTAGACTGACTGATCTTTTGATAGCTTAATACTTAATCAGTGTGCCAACAGGACTTTTCACGAATAGCAGACCCCCTGTAGTAATGTGCTGGTGGTGCACAATTAACACTTGGCTGCTAACAGAAAGGTTGGCATTTTTTAAATCGTTTTATTAGGGGCTCAGACAACTCAGCACAATCCATATACACATCAATTGTGTAAAGTACATTTGTATATGCATTACCCTCATCATTCTCAAAACATTTGCTCTCCACCTAAGCCCCTGGCATCAGCTCCTCATTTTTGCCCTCCCTCCCCACTCCCGCTCCCTCATGTACCCTTGATAATTTATCATTTATTATTATTTTGTCATGTATTGCACTATTCGATGTCTCCCTTCACCCACGTTTCTGTTGTCCATCCCGCAGGGAGTGGTTATATGTAGATCCTTGTAATTGATCCCCCTTTTCCAACCCACACTCCCTCCACCCTCCCAGTATCGCCACTCACACCATTGGTCATGAAGGGATCATCCATCCTGGATTCCTTGTGTTTCCAGTTCCTATCTGTACCAGTGTACATCCTCTAGTCTACCCAGATTTGTAAGGTAGACTTGGGATCATGATGGAGGGTAGGGGGAGGAAGCATTTAGGAACTAGAGGACAGTTGTATGTTTCATGGTTGCTACGTCGGACCCTGACTGACTGTCTCCTTCCCGAGATCCTTCTGTAAGGGGATGTCCAGTTGCCTACAAATGGGCTTTGGGTCTACACTCTGCACTCCCCTCCCCTCATTCACAATGATATTATTTTTTGTTCTGTTGATGCCTGCTACCTGATCCCTTCGACACCTCGTGGTCGCACAGGCTGGTGTGCTTCTTCCATGTGGGCTTTGTTGCTTCTGAGCTAGATGGCAGCTTGTTTGCCTTTAAGCCTTTAAGACACCAAATGTTATATGTTTTGATAGCCGGGCACCATCAGCTTTCGTCGCCACATTTGCTTACGCACCCATTTGCCTTCAGCGAATGTATCAGGAAGGTGAGCACACAATGATATGATGATTTTTTTGTTCTTTGATGCCTGATATCTCTTTGGCACCTCGTAGACATCAGATGTTATATGTTTTGATAGCCGGGCACCATCAGTTTCATCACCACATTTGCTTATTCACCCACTTTATCTTAAGTGATTGTGTCGGGAAAGTGAGCATCATAGAATGCCAATTTAATAGAACAAAGTATTCTTGCATTGAGGGAGTACTTAAGTGGAGGCCCAATGTCCATCTGCTACCATAATACTAAACCTATAAATATATGCACATAGATCTATTTTCCCATTCTCATATATAAATATATTTACATATGTACATGCCTTTATTTAGATCTCTATAAATGCCCTTTGCTTCCTATCTCTTTCCTCTATTTCCTTAGACTTTCCTCTTGTCTGACTCTCATGCTCAGTCTTCGTTTGGGATTTAGTAATTACTCTTGGTTACATTACCCTTGATCACGCCCTACCAGGCCTCCTACACTCTCCTCGCCACCAATTTGAATCACTTCTTGTTCCCAACAAGGTTTGTTAACACCACTACCTCTCCCCCCATGTCCCCCTATCCCATGTCTCCCCAGGACTGTTGGTCCCGTTGTTTACTCCTCTAGATTCTTCATCCAGCCTATCTTATTTAGACAGACCTGTGGAGATAATAACATGCACAAAAACAAGACAGAGCAAAACCAAGCAACAATATACAACAAAACAACAAAACAATGACAAAAAACACAACAAGAAAGAAAAGCTTGTAGTTAGTTCAAGGACTTTTGGCCTTTAGTAGTGTTTTCCAGTCCAGTCTGTTGGGGCACCAAGCCCTGGCCCCAAAGTCCACCTTCCACATTCCCTGGGGACCTCGCCGCTCCATTCCCTTGCTGTTCTGTTGCACCCCCTTAGTGTTTTGCCTAAGTGTGGTGGGATCAGATCAGGCACAATTCCCACACTGTGTCTCTGGTGTTGTCCCCTGTAGGGCTATGGGTCAGTGAGGGACATCATGTCTCATGGTGGGGCCGGCCATGTGGTCCTTTCTATGAACATCGTCCTCAAGGCCTGGTGGGCCAGGATGTGCTCCACTCTCTCCTCCTCCTCCTTCATCTGCTCCCGTGTTCTCTGATCAGATATATCCCTCTCCTGAAGCTGCAGATTCAGTGCCATCCTTTGAAATAATTTTTTTCTGTGGGGAGGGGCAGGTGTCCACATAGTAGTTGGGATTGGGGCCAGCCCTTCAGACCTCTCTACTGGTTCCCTACTCCATGCCGGCATGTTACATTCACAGCTTGGAGCACTGGGTTGAAGTCTGGTCCCTTTTTGCCTGTGGAGATATAAACAATACTCTCTCCTGGGTAGGTTAGTGTCCTGTGCCTCCGCTACGCATTTCTTTTTATTAATTTTTTCCTTTCCCCACCTTCTATTTAGTTGTCTACCCATGTATCCCTGTATTTGGTCTGGCCCCTGCCATATTACCTGGTCCTCACCCCAGAAATGTTTGTATACAGTAGCTTTTTCCCTATGCCTCTTTTGCATTATTTTTTAAAGCTTACCTCAGTGGAGTCATGTTGTACTTGGCCTTTTGTGCTTGACTTACTTCGCTTAGCATGATTTCCTCCAGTTCTTCCCATGTAGCGATGTGCTTCATATGTTCATCACTGCTTTTTAGCGATGCATAGTACTCCATTGTATGTATATACAACAGTTTTTAATCCACATAACAATTGACCGAAATTTGGGTTGTTTCCAACTCTTTGCAATTGTGAACTGAGCTGCAATGAACATTGGAGCACAGATGTCTGGCTTTGGTTTGTTTCTTGCCTCTTCTGGGTATATGCCCAGTAGGGGGATTGCTGGTTCATATGGTAACTCGATTTCCATCTGTTTTAGATATTGCCAGATCAATTTCCGTAGTGGTTGTCCATACTTACAGGTCCACCAACAGTGAATGAGAGTTCCTGTCTCCCCACAGCCCCTCCAACACTTTCTGAATTTTTGAATTGGGCTATCTTTGAGGGTGTTAGGTGGTACTTCATTGTTGTTTTAATTTGCAGTTCTCCTATGGCTAAAGATTGGGAACATTTTCCCATATATTTGTTGGTCATTAGGATTCCTACCCCTGAGAAGCTTCTGTTCAGGTCCTTTGCCCACCTCCTCTGTGGGAAATTAGTTTTTGTGGTTTTTTTTGGAAGCTAGCAGAGTATTGTAGATTTTAGTAATAAGGCCTTGGTCTGATGTGTCATTGCTAAAGATGTTTTCCCAGTCTGTGGACTCTCTTATTACTCTCTTGATGAATTCTTTCAATGTACACAGGTCTTTTATCTTCAGAATATCCCATTTGTCCATTTGTGCCTCCTCTGTGTGTGTGTCCTTCCCTATTTCTGATAGCCTATGGATTCTCTGTGCCAAAGTTCTCAAGTTGGTCACAATTCCGTCATTGATGGCCCTCATAGTTTGTGGTTTAACTTCAAGGTCTGTGATCCACCTTGAGTTTATTATTGTGCATGGAGTGATATAAGGGCCTTGCTTCATTTTTCTGCAGGTAAATATCCATTTTTTTCAGCACCACTTGTTTAAGTGGGCATCTCCTTCCCATTGGATATTTTTGGGCCCCTGTCAAAGATCAGTTGCCTGTATGCTGATGATTTTATTTCTGGGGTTTCAGTCTTTTCCATTGGTCTGAGTATCTGTCATTGTACCAATACTATGCAGTTTTTACAACTGGGGCTGTATAGTATGTGCTAATGTCAGGTAAAGCAAGCTCTCCCACTGTATCCTTCTTCTTGAGGAGTTCTCTGCTAATTCTGGGTTTCTTCCCTCTCCATATGAAGTTGGTGATCAGTTTTTCCATTTCTTTGAAGAAAGATGAGGGTAATTGTATCAGGATTGCATTAAACTTATATAGAGCCTTTGGCAGAACTGACATCTTGACTATATTGAGTCTTCCAGTCCACTAGCATGGGATATTCTTCCATTTGTTGAGGTCGCTCTTGGTTTCTTGTAATAGTGTTCTGTAGTTTCCCCATTTCGATTTTTTGTTCTTTTAGTCAGGTATAACCCTAGACATTGCAATTTGTATTTGGCTATTGTGAAGGGTACCACCTTTTTTATCTCCTCTTCTGTGGACTTATCCGATGTGTATAGCAGTCTGATGGACTTTAGTTTGTGGATCTTATATCCTGCCACTCTACCAAATTCCTCCATTGCTTCCAGTACTCCACTTGTGGAATTTTTGGAATTTTTCCATATATAAAATCATATCATCTGCAAATAACGATAGTTTCACCTCTTCCTTGCCCAGAAAAATACCTTTGATGTCTTTTCTTTGCCTTGTGCTATTAGTTAAAAACTCCAGCACGATATTAAATAAGATTAGGGACAAGGTGCATCTTTGCCTGGTCCCCTTTTTCAGTGGAATTATGTTAATCTTTTCTCCATTGACTACCACATTGGCTGTTGGTTTTTCATATACAGCTTGCATTGTCTTGAGGAATTTTCCTTCCATTCCTATCTTCTCAAGTGTCTTAAACAGGAATTGGTGTTGGAGGTTCTCAAATGCTTTTTCTGCATCTATCTATATTATCATGTGGTTCTTATAGTTTTTCATGTCAATGTAGTGAATGATACTAATGGTCTTTTGTATGTTGAACCATCCCTGCATCCCTGGTATGACTGGCACTTGGTCATGGGCAATTGTTTGTTTTATATTCTTTTGTATTCTATTGGCCAATAGTGTGTTAAGGATTTTTGCATTGATATACATTAAGTATATTGGTCTGTAGTTCTCGATTCTTGTGGGATCCTTGCCCAGTTTTGGTATCAGAATTATACTAGCTTCATAGAAGGAGTTCGGGAGTTTGCCATCTTCTTCTGTGTTCTGGAAGAATTTGTGTAGGATTGGTGTTAGTTCTTCCCTAAATGCTTGATAGAATTCTCCAGTGAAGCCATCTGGTCCAGGGGATTTTTTTGTTGGTAAATCCCGTGATAACCTGCTCTATTTCTTCATTGATATGGATTTGTTGAGATTCTTGATATCCTTTGGGGAACAGTCTAGGGAGGGATTGTTTTTCCAAGAATTTGCCCATGTCTTCCAAGTTGTTGAATTCATTGGAGTACAATCCTTTGTAATAGTGCGTAATTGTCCTTTTGATTTCATTAGTGTGTGTTGCAGTGTCCCCTCTTTTGTCCCTCATTCTTTATATTGAAATTTGTTCCCTCCTTTCTTTGGTTAGGTTTGCGAGCAGTCTGTCAATTCTGTTTGTCCTTTCAAAGAACCAACTTTTAGCAGCATTAATGTTTTCCCATATTTTTCTTATTTTCCCTCTCCTAAATCCCAGCCTTTATTTTTATTATTTCTTTTCTTTTGCTACTAGTAGGATTGTCCTTCGGACTCTGCTCTAGTTGTTGTAAATTTTGTGCCAGCATATCACTCATGAGTCTCTCTTCCTTTCTCAGGTGTGCATGTATTGCTATGAAACTTCCTCTGATAACTGCCTTTGCTGTGTCATATAAGTTTTGATATGTTGTGTGCTCATTCTTGTTGGTTTCTAGAAATTTCCTAATTTCATCTCTGATCTGTGCCAGTATGCACTCCTTTTGCAATAGAGAGTTGTTCATCCTCCAGTTGTTTGCTCTTGTTTTCTTCATCTTCCTTGTGCTTTGTTGACTATGCAAATTCCAAAACAATTAATACTAATTAATAATCTGAGAAACTGGATTAAATGGAGAAGAATGTAGGACTAGGATTGGAGGAAGACTGGAATGGCCTTATAAATCCATAGCTACAGTCCACTTTTGTTTACTGTAGTTGTAAATCCCAGGCCACCCCCTGGGTGGCTGGGAGAATTGAACCAATCCAAGTCCTGGTGGCATAGTGGTTATGAGTTGAGCTGCTAACCACATGTTCAACAGTTTGAAATCATCAGCTACTCCACTGGATGAAGTTGAGGCTCTCCTGTAAAGAATCACAGTCTTGGAAACCCATTGAGGTGTTCTACACTGTCCTTTAGGACTGTTATGCATTGGAATCAACTTGATGGCAGGGAGTGTGTGTGTGTGTGTGTGTGTGTGTGTGTGTGTGTGTGTGTGTTTTGGTTGCAGCTCCCCAGGGCATGCTTCATTTGTAAGTCTCCCTAATGAACTCCTTTGCTGCTGCTCTGGTGGAAGACAATAATTTAGCTTGCATTTCCATGGAACACAGTCCAAGATGAATAGGATTTGATACCCATACCTGGGTCCATCATTAAGGCCAAGTAGAAGGGCTACCTCCTAACAACAAGCCTAGAATATAGGCCCAGATTTGCAGCCAAGAAGACAGGACACTGTGATTGGACACATAGTTAAGACAATGGGGTTACAGAGATTACACCTCACTTCCATCATGGCAATACTGACACATAGCAACCCTATAGAACACGATAGAACTGCCTGGTGAGTTTCTGAGACAGAAACTGTTTATAGAAGTAGAAAGCCTGTCTTTCTCTTAGGCTGATTGGGGGTTTTGAACTTCAGATTGGGGGTTTTGAAGATAGCAGCCTTATGTGTAACTACTACTCCACCAGGGCTCCTAAGGAGATTACACAGCCCCCAAAACATAAGGACTTTGATCCAGAAACTAAAGGAATGGAGCAAGACAATCACTAGATGCCCACTTGACTATCCATGTACCTCAAATGTTAATCCTTCTTTCCTTACCTATCAGTTGTGTAACTTGAAATTGTAGTCTTTTAGGGTAAAACTGTCATGCATTGTGTGGAAGGAAAACAGGCTCAGAAAAAAAGAGAGATTTGGCATGGGGAAGGAGAGAGAAAGAAAGATAAATGATGTAGACATTCAAAGACTACAAATCAATGAGACCTTACAGATTTGCTTAGGCTTGGCCAAGAAAGAAATGACAAGCCTGAGTCTCGAAGCAAGTAATTAAAAATCAATTGCAAAATCAAGTGATCTGATATAAACTAAATGTATAGTTAAGGAACATCTAGATATAGAATACTGAAAAGTATGAAGGATGGCTTTTTTAAAGCAAGCTATAAATAAAGAAATATAAAGCTATTTCAAAATGTATTTTAAAAGGCAGCTCACTAGATTATAGAGATAAAATATACAAGTAGGATGCCTATTAGTCTTTCTTACTCAAACAGGAGTCCTGCGACTGCTGATCCAAAGGAAACATCTCTGATGTCATCTGGGCAGCCTAGTCCACCTCACAAAGAGGTCCGGTCAAATGGTGATATTTTAACCTCAGAGCCAGGTCTAGGCTGGCAAGGATTTATGTGTCACCACATAACTCACTTCTTCATCTGCTAAGCATTGTAATCAATTTGAAGCAACCTTTGACTTGGTTGAAGAAATGTTGCTTAGAAGAAAATTTAAAGGATCTGCATTTTAGCACATTTGCCATTTGAGGCTTAACTCGACAGCTAACCAGCACGCTCCCTCCCACTGTGGGACCTGGAACTCAGGAAGAAGAGGCATACTAGAAATAAGTAAATTGACATATAAAGAAAAACACTAAAAGTAATATGCAAATAAACAAGAAGTGGCGAACAAAACAAACGCACTGCTCTGAGCGACCCTACAGGACAGGGTAGAACTGCCCTTGCAAGTGTCTGAGGCTCTAACGCTATAGGAACATAGAAAGCCCTGTCTTTCTCCACGAAGAGGTTGGTGGCTTTTTACTATGGCTCCTCGCCAAAGTAGAGAGGACTTGGCAAATTTTGTGTTGACCCAGCTTGCCTTCCTGGTTTTGTCCACCATGCACCAGGGCTCATTAATAGCTCCCCCCACCAGCGGTTCTCAACCTGTGGGTGGTGACCGCTTTGGGGGTCGAACGACCCTTTCACAGGGTTCATCAGATGCATAAGAGTAGCAAAAGACAGTGATGAAGTAGCAGCGAAAATAATGTTATGGTGGGAGGTCGCCACCACAAGCGGAACTGTATTAAAGGGTCACGGCATTAGGAAGGTGGAGAAACAGGGCCTAAACTAAGGAGTATTTTCGGTGTTTCTTCCTTATTTGTGTGTGTGTGTGTGTGTGTGTGTGTGTGTGTGTGTGTGTGTGTTGTAAGCAATGCTCTGCTGTGATGGCATCCTTATGAACTTTTCTGATTATTTGCTTGGGCTGAATTTCTCGCTGAGTGGCTAAGGCAGCTTCTTAGATTCGCTGGGCTGTTGAAACGTGAGACAACCGGCCCGTGGGAATGGTATCACAGTTTCTTTCCTTTCACCCTCAACCAGAATATGAGCACACGCTGGAATGTCCGACTGTTTGGGTTGGAAAATGCACCGGGATTTTCTCTCTAAAGCTGGACTCCCCCCGCCCCACACCCCGTCCTCCAGATTACTATCAGGTTACGTCTTGTAATCGTGTCTTGAAATTATGTAATGGTGTAGTTTGCAGCATTTTTTCACTTCTAATGAGCACATACATTGCATATCTAATGATCAGTGGCATCCTAGATGCACTGAAATATAGTATCTTAAATCAATTTTAGCTCTAGCCCAGCTTTGCCTGCCACCCACCGGGCTTCAGAGACCAGCTGCCCTTGTGAACCACGTACCCTGGGCTCAAAGAATGTAAATTCCATTCCACGTTGCTCTGCATTCGGCTCGGGAATACGAAGGGGAACCTGACAGTGCCTAGAAATACCTAATTAGGGAGGTCACTGCATAAAAACCCACATAATGAATTTAACAAGGCAGGGTATAAGTAAAAAAAAAAATTCATTCAAAAGCCGAAGAGACATGAATTTAGGATCATGTGCAAAGCGCTTAAAAAAACTCTTTGTTAGTTGCTGCCCAGTCAGCTCCAACTCTTGGTGATCTTACATATGACAGAATGAAACATAACCCACCGTACGCCGCCTTCATGGTCTGAAGTATTGAGCCTCGGTCAGTGCTGTGGTTGTGCTCACCCAGCTCCTGGAGGGCTTCTCTTCTCTGGTCCCCTCGTCACCAAGCAGCAGCCTATATTCTGGTGCCTGGGGAAATGCCAGCCTCCTGGTGGTCTCCCTCGTTAGGCCATATGCCCTAGGAAGCCATCCTTTACCCCTACGCTCTCTAGGACCTGGCACGGAGGACATTCGCAGGAAACAGGCATTACGAGATGCACACAAAGAAGCCAAGGCGCTTATGAAAAAAGAATAACAGAAAGATGACAGGCTTCTCTCTAAGCTTTTCTTTCCCGCTCAGGGAGAGCTTTCTGCTTTGTGAATGCCCACCTACGATCTGTCTATAGCGTGCCGTTTCATTTGTTTGAGCTTAGCGATGTGAAAAGCAATCTGAAGGACTGACAGAGCCCCAATGGGCCCACCTTTTGTTTTCAAAGAAACAAACTACAATAATAATAGTAACTATCTAGGGGGTTGTCTGGTTTTGTTTTCTCTCTCTGCTCACTCGGAGGCTGAAGAAGCTATAACAGGGACACTGGATCTCATGGATCAGCCACCCTTGCTCATGCTGATCACAGTCATCAGTTTATTGCATTTGCTTCCTGGGCCTACTCACAGGGAGCAGGTAATGGTCACTCGCGGGTGGGGGGTCGGGGTGTCATTAGACAGTATGAATTGCAAGGACAGTGAGGGTAGTAATGGATGAGCACAATGCCTAAAATGGTATGTTAGCAAATCGCCCCACTGCTTGTATTAGGAAGGCTTTGCTTCCCTGAGCTAAATATAGGGCCAAAGTCTCCAAAAGAATAAGTAACGCGGATGCGTCAGAAACATTGTCCTTTCTAGCCTGCTGATGCCAAAACGGGATGGCAGCAGAATTCACTTTCCGTGAGTCCTTGCAATGCTGAAGCCTATGACTGGGGAAATACGTAACTCGTGGGAAAGAAACGTCACAATGACTTTCTGTGGACTATCTCTTATCTGCTACGTCCAGATGTTGTTTTGTCAATTAATTTGCCAAGCAATTGTCTGAAGTGGGGAACCAAAACAACCTCACTGCCATACAGTTGATGCCCATTCACAGCGACCCTGTGGGACAAAGGGGAACTCCCCTGTGAGTTTCCGACACTGTCACCCTTTATAAAAGTAGAAAGCCCAGTCTTTCTCCAAGGGAGCAGCTGGTGGCTTCAAACCGCTGACTCTGTGGTTTGCAGACCAACACAGAACCAGCTACACTCAAAGTGAGCCTTAGAAGAGAAGCAACTTGTGAGGGAAGGTTGGCACTGGAGTTCAGACCCAGCTCTCTGCTTCGAAACCTCTGCAGACCTCAGATGCCAGACTCCCATCAGCGTGGCTAGAAGACTTGCCCAATATTCCCTGCAGAGTTTATTGCTTCTCCAAACTCTCCACCAAAGACAGTCCAAAATTCTTTTGAGGCTTCACACATGTTCTGCTCTTCGCCCTTTGCTTTTATTCCTCCTTGGCATGGTGCACGCCCAGCCTCCTTAAGCTACTGCCTCCCTCAAGGACTCTATTCTCTGACAGCTCACCCCAGCCCTATCTATGGCTAAGTGGTCCATTATTTGCCCCTAAGGTACTTGGCTTCCCTCCATGCTTGCCTCGTCATATAACATAGTCGTCTCTGTGTAATTGTCTGGTTTAGTGCTGGTTCTTCCAACCCTGGCAGCTGGTACATGTTCAATAAGTAATCAAATGAATCACTGTGGAGTTTATTCTGAGACATGGTGACCCTGTGTGCTAAGAGTAGAACCATGGTCCATCAGGTTTTCAAGAGCTGGTGCTTTGGGAACATAGATGATGAGGATTTGCTTCCAAGGCACCTCTGAGAGGACTCAAACCTCCATCCTTCTGGTTAGCAGCCAAGTGAGCTAACTGCCCCACCCAGGGACTCCAATAAATAAAAGTAGGAGAAGTAAATACATCCATAAATCAAACAATGGATGACTACAGCGGGGAGCTGAGGGGTGGCAGGAGGATTGCTTTACAGGGGCAGAGTGGTGAGAGCCCATCCACTCCCCTACACCTGAGGCAGCTCTCACCTCCTCCCAGCCCTGGATTCCAGATGAGCCCTGCCTTGTTAAGGATGTTAGCGATCAGAGAGATGGAAGGATGTGCTTTCTACTGTTGGAAGACTGGCCCTGGCTCCCCCTGCACAGCCCCTTCCATCCTGGATAAAATGTGTGTTCTCTTCCATTTCACGCTCAGCTTTGATGAAACAGGATTCAAGTTTCAAATATTCCGTTTTTAAATATGAGCTACAGAGAAGCCATTGCACATACCTATATCCTTTGGGGGTAGCCCCTACTTTGAGGGATATTTTAAAATTTGATTTTACCTTCATGCACGACTACCTATCTCCTAACCCTCAAGACAGCTCACAGCTCTTATTTATCAGAATGAGCCACATTGTCCAGCTAACATGTGCTTCATTTTGTTTTTAATCTGCATTTTTGGAATCTGCCTGTAAAGTTTTCAGGACAAAACAAAGGGGCCATTAATAGCAACACAGGTGTAGTTAATAAGTAACCCCACCCCTCGTTCCCTCTACCCCCACCCCAAAAGCCAGGCACCATTGCCAAAATGCTTATCTGATGGAAAACGAAAACGAAAAAGATATCTCCCAAATAATTGTGAAATGTTTTTTGATTTTTACAAGAAATAATTAAGGTGCAATTTCGACCTGTTCCCTAATCAGCATATTAGGTTCCCTGGACACGGAATTCATGCTATTCTACTTAACCAAAAAGCAGCTTGGGCACCTAGCCAGAGGACTCTTCAAGGATCTAATATGTTAATTGAAAAAAAACTCAGGAAATAACTTTACAAGCAAACAATTCATCCAATTGGAAACACATGGGATTCTTTTCCAGCATGCCCCCAAACACAGCCCTTTATTTGAAATCTCATCTACTAAAGCAAAAGATATTTTGAAAAGAGAATCCGAAATTCTCAAAGAGCGAACAGAATGAGGTACGATTCCAAAGTAGAATGTACCCAGCTTTAATTAAAACAGTCAAACCCCCCATGGGCATGCCGAATGCTGTTGCAGGTAAGGAACATTGTTGTTTCCTGCCGTGGTCCTCCCAAATTCCCCAGGCTTCCTTCCTACTTCCCAGCCATCCTCTCTCCGGTGGCACAGCTTTCTCTACCTGCTCGCCCCTCCACGTGGGCTCTCCTGTCACAGCTCAGCAGGAGCGGGCTCTTGGGATGCACTGTTGTTCACGGTTAGAAATGCAGTGTAGGCAGAGAAGCACTCAGCATGGCAGGGAAGGACTTAGCCACCTGGATTCAGCCTTTTTGTGGTTCCCATTACCCAACGATTGGCATTTGAAGTAATTCAATAGATCTCTCAAAATGAGAATGGAAAGTTAAGGGACAGGTGTATAACTTGATAAGCTTTAGCGGACAAAAGGACTTGAATTCAAGAATCCTAAATGTCTGGAGATGATGATGAATGAGTACAGGAGTGAGGAGGAGTGTCGTGATGTGAGGTCAATAGTTACTAACTGAGTGGGCGAGCCAGTCCAACAAGTTAGAACACACGTAGTACACAAGCAAGTGCTCTGCTCCGGTGCCCATGCTGCCGAAAGTGGAGGGGCTGCGAAAAGGAGGCAGACCCTCCACGAGATGGATTGACACAGTGGCTCCACAATGGGCTGAAACGTTGTGAGGGGGGCCCAGGACCAGGCTATGTTTCCAGTTATTGCTCATAGGTCGCTATGAGTTAGAACCGACTTGGCAGCACCTAAGGGCAACAGGAAGGGAAAAGAATGCTAGTGATCCAGTGTGTTCCGCTCTGCACTAACTGCAAGGAAAGCATTGCAAACCCACTAACCACTGTGAGGAAGAACAGCAAGGCTGTCTGTCTGCTCCTCGTAAAGCAGCACAGCCTGGGAAACTCATGGAATAATTCGACTCTGCCCTATGGACTTGCTATGGTTTTTTACTAAGGAATGCCCAAATACTTTGGGCCTCTCCTGAAGCCAAATAGATAGATGATAGATAGATAGATAGATAGACAGACAGACAATGATGGGAAACATTCTGGATTGTGGCTATTTCCTGAACCTGGTTGAGCTGCTGGGGGGGAGGGAAAAAATTAAGTGTAGATTAACCAATTCACACACTTTAAAAATGAGCCAAACATACACACATACACATGTTTGCAAACAGCCTAATGTGAGTTCACATTCACACAAGTATTTCCTGAATTGCAGTCTAAATTGAAGATTTGTCTAATTAGAGATAATGAAAATGAATCCCATGTTCATTATCTTAGTGATGTATTAATATCTTTAAACTGAAAGAACCAAAGAAAAAACCCAAGCCCCAAGTTGCGATATTGAAAGATTCTGTGGGCAAATATTGAATGATGCAGGAAGCATCCAAAGAAGATGGAAAAAGAGAAAAACAAAAATATAAAAAGCGTACACAACTTCAGTTCCGCCCACTGACCTTTATGACCGTCTCCCCACCAGTCCTAGGGGGAGGGGGAGCCTGGGATCTGTCCCCCTATTTGGGGGGCTCTTTGGGGGCTTTATGACTTGGCTTTGCACCTGTTGCTGATCTGTTATGTTCCCTTCTTGGTTCACTGCACTGGGGGTGAGGTCAGACTGGGCTCACTCCCCGCTGTGTGTCCCCAGTATTGTCCTCTGCTGCGGTGTGTTCCAGCGAGGGACATCATGTCTTGAGCTGTTGTTGGCCCTGTAGTCCTATAGCCTTAGCAGCTCTGTGCAAGGTCTTGGTGTGCCTGTACGCCTCCTCAGGACTTTCTGTGCCAGTGTGAGGGTCTTGTTCCTCCTCGCTCTCTCTTTCTCCTTCTTGGTTTGCTATCAGATGAGCATGGCAGGCTGGCCCCTCGCTCCAACCTGTTGATTTCGTGTTCTTCTCTGTAGCACTTACTTCTAGAGATGGGGTCAATTTGGCCCTGTAGATCTCTCTGTTCATGAGTTGCTCCATGTGGTTACGTTGCCCTCAGGGTTTGGCATGCTGTAGTGGGGTCTGCACTCATACTCCCATGTCTATGGAGACATAAATAAGACTCTCCCCCTGGGTGGATTAGTGCCCTGCTTCCCCAGTGCCATCATCTCCCTCTTTCCCCCCTGCCCTCCTTGTCTACCTCCCCACCACACCTCTTTCCCCTTCTTTGTGTTGGAATGACATGTACATCCTTGGGTTTGGTCTGTCCCCAACCTGACTGCCTGTACCTCATCCTGTAAAGTGTAAGATAAGTGTTTTTTTTTTCTGTACCTATTGTGCTGTTTATACTTACCTCAGTGGACTCAGGTTGTACTTGTCCTTTTGTGATTGGCTAACTTTGCTTAGCATCATTTCCTCTAACTCTTCCCATGAGATGTTGTGCTTCATGCAATCATCAGTGCTTTTTAGTGATGCATGGTAGTGTGTATGTGCCACTCTTTTCTATTCCACTCATTTATTGATGTAAATTTAGGTTGTTTCCAATTTTTTTGTGATTGTGAATTGTGGCACAATAAACATTGGAGTGCAGAAGCCATCGTGGTCTATTTCTTAACTCCTCTGGGTATATGCCAAGTCGAGGGATTCCTGGGTCCTAAGGTAACTCAATTTCCATTTCGTTTCCTTTTTGTTTTGTCTACACTATGGTAGGTTTGCCTGCCTATATAAGGCATGGGAAGCAAGACACAGAAGAAAGCAAGGGACTGATGGTTCCAGAGGGACTTGGGGGGAGGAGAAAGTAGGGGGAAGGAGAAGTGAGCAAACAATATAATAGACAGCGGAACAACTAGGGAATTAAAAGCAACAATGAAAAGGACATAGAGATCCTGGTGGTGTTGGAAGAACAGCAATCTAGCTGAGGGGAAGAAGAAGGGCAAGCATGATGGTGTGGCAGGAGGAAGGTAAAAGGAAACAGAGGAGAGATCTAGGAAGCAAAGATATGGATAGAGGTACAAACATTGGTGTGCACTTATGTAAATATATTAATTCATTAAAATAGAGGTATTGGCTTATGTACATATATTTATATGGCAATACATTGAGGAAGTGAATTGACTTTGGGTCTCTACTTAAGCCCTCCCTCAACACAAGAACACTTTGTTCTAATAAACCAGCAGTCTGTGATGCTCACTTTTCTGGCATGATCACTGAAGACAAAATGGTTGCATAAGTAAATGTTGTAAAGAAAGCTGATGGTGCCAGGATATCAAAAGATATAGTGTCTGGGGTCTTAAAGGCTTGAAGTTAAACAAGAGGCCATCTAACAGAGAAGCAATCAGCACACATGGAAGAATCATACCAACCTGTGTTATCATGAGGTATCAGCAGGATCAAGTAACAGACATCAGAAGACCCAAAACAAAACAGAAACATATTGTTGAGAAGGAGGGGAGTTGGAGTTGAGACCCAAAACCCATCTGTAGACAATAGGGCATTCCTTCACAGAAGGGTCACAAGGAAGGGATGAGTCAACTGGGGTGCAGTGTAGCATCAATGAAACACATAGTCCTGCCTTTCCATTCTGGCTCAACCGAAGCATGTACACTGGTACACCTAAGACCTCACAACACGCAGAATCCAAGTCAGATAAACCACTTAGGAACAGAAATGGGAATAGTGATACCAGGAGGGTAGAGGGAAGGGGTAGGGAGGAGCTGAGGTGGGGAGGAAGGGGGAACTGAGCACAATGATTGACACATAACCACTCCCCCACCTAAGGGGAGGAACAACAGAAACCATGGGTGAAGGGAGACAGTGATGGTATAAGATGTGAAAATAATAATTTATAATTTATCAAGGAGTCATGAGGGTGGGAAGGGGGAAGGGAGGGAAAAAAGAGGAACTGACACCAAGGGCTCAAATAGAAAGTAAATGTTTAGAAAATGATTAGAGCAACATACGTATAAATATGCTTGATACAGTTGATGTATGGGTTGTTATAAGAGCCCCCAATAAAATGATCTTTAAAAAATAAAGAATGACTAGAAAAGATTATACCTAATTGGATAAAGTGGTTCAACTAAAAAGAAAAAAAAAAGAGATTCAATTATTTTCTCTTTTAAAGATAAAATGTAGATGTGATTGAAATAGAGATTTCTAATAAGAGGGAAAGAATACACAGCGCCCCTGTACTAAAAAGAACTCGTCTACATTCAACCATCTCAAGAAGAGCATAGAAGCAAAAACCTGAAGGCAGAAGCCCACACTACACTATAAGCGTTGGTCAAACACAAGGCTCTGGGAATTGGTAGAATGCCATTGGAAATGTTTCAACAAGTGGATGAAGCCCTGGAAGCCCTTACTCATCTGTGTCAGAAAATTTGGACGAGAGTTACTTTGCCAACTGACTGGAAGAGATCCATACTTATACCCATTCAGAGGAAAGATGACCCAACAGAAACCTCAAATTATATAACAGTATCACACGCAAGAGCTGCGAGAGGGTCAAGCCTGATTCAGGAAAGGACCAGAAACAAGAGATGTCATTGCTGGTGTCAGGCTGATCTTGGCTGAAATCAGAGAATACTAGAAAGATGTTGCCTTGTGTGTTAGTGCCTATGCTAAGGTATTAAATTGTACAAATCATAACAAACTATAGCAAACCTTCAAAAGAAGAATTCCAGAAGACTTCATTGTGCTCATGAGGAACTTGTCCATGGCTCAAGAGGCAGTTGTGTGACTAGAACAAGGGAATACTATATGGTGTGAGATCAGGAAAGGTGGGTGTTAGGATTTCCTCCTGTCACCATGTTCCTTCAACCTGTATGCTGAGCAAATAAACAGAAGAGCTGGGCTAAGTGAAGAAGATTGAAGGCAGGCTTATTAACGACCTGAGGTATGCAGATGACAGGACCTTGCGAGCTCCATGCGAGACAGACTAAAGCACTTGCTGATGGAAACTGCGGATTACAGCCTCGGTGTGGATTCAAACTCAACATAAAGAAACCATTTCCACGACTGGACTCATAGGTAACATCCTGACAAATGGAGAAAGGATGGAAGTTGTCAAGGATTTCATTTTGTTTGGATCCACCGTGGAAGCAGCAGTCAAACCATCTCACAATGGAATGCATTAGGTAAATCTGCTGCACAAGACCTCGAGTTTGGAAAAGAAAAGATGTTACTGTGAGGACTAAGTTGTATCTGACCCATGTAATGGTGTTTTCAATTACCCCTGTGCATGTGAAAGTTGGACATTGGATTAGAAAGCATGAGGGAGAATTGATGCAGTTGAATTATGATGCTGGAGAATGATATTGAAAGCACCATGGACTTCCCAGAGGACAAATGTATTGGAGGAAGCACAGCCAGAATGCTCCTTAGAGGCAAGGATGGTCGAACTTCATCTCACGTATTTGGACATGTTGTCAGGAGAGAGCAATTGCTGGAGAAGGACATTATGCTTGGTTAAGTAGAGGCGAAGCAAAAAAGGAAAGCCCCCCCAAAAGTTGAATTGACACAGTGGTTAAATCAACTCAAAAATATGTACAATTGTCAGGATGGCACAGGATCAGGCAGTATTTTGCTCTATTGTACACAGAGTCCCTAAGAATCATAACCAACTTGATTCCAAGATAATGAAGATTTTTTTTCTCATTTATCATCAATTATCAATTATCCGTGGTATGGAAGAAACAAACTAAGATGAGGCTAATTAAAAATCATACAGACGTCTCAAGGCTCACCGTGGACGGTAATTTCAATCCTTTCTGCTATCTCTCCAGGCTTTTCTGAAACCTGCGCCTCATTCTTTGTTAAGGGGGCTAAGAACAAGGACAGTTCTCAAAAGCTAGGGTTTTGACAAAGAAGGAAAATGACATCTAAGTGCATCCCTGTGGGTAATCGATCGATTCCTGAGTCTTTGAATTGGTGCCATAGGGAACTCTTGACTGGGCTTAGGTTAGTCCAGGGAATACTGCCCATGTAGGAAGACAAGATAATTGAGTGCCATTTCTGGACATGCCCAAGGAAGCCTGTTGTGAGCAAGCATTCTTGTTAAGAAATTCTGTCTGAAAGCTGCAGGTAGTCAGAAGTCCTCTTCCCTCCACTTCCCCTTCTGTAGCAGAAGAATAACAAGCAAGCTCATTCGGCATTCTGACCGGAAACAAAGGCATGCACACATACAACAATTTCATCGCATTGTCACTTGCCAATGTCTTATTGCACAAGGCGCTGGCTCGGGTTACAGAGATATCATTTCCCCCCTTTCAACTACAGTCACTGAGAAGAGCAATAAAGAAAATTTTCCCTGGCACAATAGGGACAGACTTTTCCGGCTAGAGTGGCAAGGTCAAATAAACTCTCACGAGACACTGGAATTTATATTAACAGAGCATGTGGGGAGGGTTTATGTTTTGCACTTTTACACATTTAAAGGAATAGGATGGGTGCTTGCTGAACATCTTCCTGGATGTTTAGGGCTGGCAGACAGATTGCTTTCTGCCCCCCCCTCCTCCCCAGAGAAGGGAGGTAGGGAGAGAACATGCAAAAGGGAATGTTTAGGGTAACAAGACAATGAAGAGAATTGGGCATGAGCATTGGTCAGAAGGTCTGAGGAAACATCTAAAGGTTGGGCAGACCACAACATTAATGAAACCCGCCCCCAATCTGGGCCTTTTCCTCTATACTACTAATTCAGATTCTCTTATCCTCTGAGAACAATCCAACTTTAACCCTAGTGCTTTCTTCTGTGGATCATGAACGGCAAAGCTTACCCTCCTAACCTGGGATTTTCAAAATCGGTTATTCAGTTCCTCTCTTGGAGCGCAAGCTCCCTAGTGCATTGTGAAGGATCCTGAGGTCATGCGGGAGCTTAGCAGCAATGAAGGTGACAATCGATTGGTGATGTCTGCCACCTGTGTGGAACCCTAAGTAACAGTAGCCGGCCTGTATCAGATTTTCGCTTCACCTTGCCTACAGGCAAAGAGACAAGAGTAGTTAGAAGGTGGTGTTCGCAGAAGAGTTTGTGTCAAATTTTTAACTTGCTTCAAGTAGATTTGTGTGGTTTATTAAAATAATAGTAGTACACAATTGGCTTCTGAAAGTATCTTGCATGTATGTATGAGAGCCATTTTATTTCTCATCAGTTATTAGCATATGTTGACCTGAGGTGTGGGAAGAGGATCCATGGGAAAAGAAAAGAGAGCATATGAAAAGTTAGAGCCTAAGCTGTAGCCCACTGAGCAACTATTTTCAGCAAAGCAATTATAGAGCTGAAAAATTGCAGGGTTTTTGTTGCTCTGAAAACCAGCATAAGGTGAACAACAATCTAAGAAGCGTTTATATTTTTTTAAGCGGGTTGGATTTACCGTTAGAATAGTGGGAATGGAATCTGTGATGTTCTGCTTTGGGGCTTATCTCCCCCATCTCACTCCAGCTGGTTGCTCTGCCAAGGCTGGATGAGTTGTGAAGACCAGAAGTTTCTCTGGCAGGGCTGAAGAGGACCCACACAACTTGACAAATTGGGCCGTTCTTCTAGCCAGCAAGGTGTCAGAAGAAGCGATCCTCTTGGAGGTGGCTGAGTGGGGAGTTGCATCAGTGCCCGTAGCCTGAACTTGCAGCCGTGGTCAGGGAAAGCAGGTTTCTGGCTCAGGCTGCACACATAGGCAGCAGAGACCAGTTAAGACCCAAGTCATCCACTCACTTTTGGCGAATGCTAAGTCTGCCCTACAGAAATTAAAACCCAAGGAAGTCTGAAAAAGAACTTGAACTTTAAATGGCTACCCTACTTATCTACAGGTTCAATAGCAGATGGGGAGTACTATGCTAACTTGAGATGTTTTACTGCAGCCCATAGGCAATCAATAAGAAGCTCCGATGGTGCAGTAGTTAAAGCACTTGACCGCTAATTAAATGGCTACTCCACGGGAGAGAAAAATGTGGCACCTTGCTTCTGTTAAGATTTATAATTTTGTAAATGTTATGGGAGCTGTTGTTAAGTGTCATTGAGTCAGCTTTGAGACAGAGGCACTCTGCGACCTGTACAGAAGAATAAAAGGCTGCCTGCGTCCCGCACCATCCTCACAGTTGTTTGGTTTGAGCCTATTGTTGTAGCCACTGTGTCAGCCCAGCTCCTTGAGGGTCGACTTGACTGAGCATCAGGTCCTTTTGCAGACTGGCATCTCCTAATAGCATGTCCAACGCATGTGAGACAAAGTCTCACTCTTCTTATCCCATGACAGATCTATTTGTTCTTCTAGCAGTCCATAGGATTTCCAATATTCTTCACCAGCACCACCGTTCAAATGCATCAATTCGTCTTTGGTCTTCTTTATTCCATTTCAACTGTTCTTCTGGTGGCAGTTCGACTTTTTCCTATAGGCTTGCTATGAGTAGAAATCTACTTGGTGGCAATGGGTTTGGCTTTTGATAATATTTTTTTTAGGGAAAAACAAACTTATCAAAGGTTTCACTGGCAATAGTCACAACAGATTTTACAGATTCAACCCAAGGCAAGTAGCTAACCAACCAAGGCAAGTAAATTACCAACAACAACCTTTCTAAATAAAAAGGAAGAAAGAAAAGAAATTCAAGTGGTTACAATGTGTTATCTAAAAGGCCTAATTTTAACATAAAATTATGAGAACAGCAAGAAATAAGAAGTATGCTCAGGAGAGAAAAAAATAGAGAACTTTATATGTTTGAGTGTTACCAGACAAATAGCAGAAATATAGCACCTTCAAAGCCATTATATAAATAAATTTAAAGAAATAAAGGAAGCTATGTTTTATGTAATTAAAGTATGAACACAACAAATGGTAATTCTCAACAAGATTATAGAAACTAGGAAAAAGTATGAACTGGAAATTCTATATTAAAAAATCAAATGAGAATGCTGTAGCTAAAGATTATAATGAAGAAAATGAAAAATCCATGAGGGAGACTCCACAGCAAATTTCGGAGAGCAGGAAAGCTAGTGAACTAAAGATGCACAAAAAGGACCGATTCTGAAGAACAGAGAAAACAGACTGACGTGAAAGAAAAAGGGCGCAGATTCTATGGGACAAGAGTCTGCACGGTATGTAATAGAGGTCTTGTCAGAAGACAAGAGAAAGGGGCAAACTTCCCAAATGTGGCTGGAAAAAAACTCCCCCAAAACAACCAACAACAACTAATTTCTACATCCAAGAAGCAGCCCTGGTAGCACAGTGGATTAAGTATTGGGCTGGAGTAAGCGTCAGGCTGCTAACCCAAAGCTCAACAGTTCAAAACCAAAAGCTGCTCTGAGGAGAAAAATAAGGCTTTCCACTCCGGCGAAGGGTTACAGTCTTGGAAACCCACAGGGACAGCTCTTCCCTGTCCTATAGGGTTGCTTTGAGTTGGAATCGTCTCAATGACAATGAGGTTCGTTTGGGCTCATACATTCAAGAAGCTAAAAACAAAACAAAACTGACAACAACAAAATCCCAAATAGGATCAATGCACATACCTTAAAAAGTCACAGTACAACTTTTAAAACCAACCCCATCAAGAAAACTTGAGTGAAGCTCGAGAAAAGCAGTGTGTCACAGACAGGCATGTGTTGGCGTCATTTGCATCTGGATTCTCGTCCAAAACTACTCATGGAGACAGAAGAATGATACTGTTAAACCACAGATCGATGTCACGTAAAAGTATTCTTTAAAATGAAGGGACAAGAAAGACCCTCACAGATAAAAATGGAGCAGACATTTTGCTCATGGACCTGCCTCAGAAGATTATAGTGAAGGAACTATTTCCAAAAGTGGCCCTAGACTTAAATCCACATGAAGGAAATAAAACTCACACCCATTGCTGCCCAGTCACTTCTGGCTCATAATTATTTGGGAATGAGCCTCCAGGACTGAGTAGTACTGCCTTATCGGGTTTCGAGTCTGTAAATCTCTATGGCAGCAGACGTCAACATCTCCACCAGCAAAGCCTTTGGGTTGGCCCCCCAGCACTTATCAACTCTAACAGAGCTCCTGAAGGCAGTGAAGCATGCTATAAATAATACATTGTGTGGTAGTTTTTTGTATGTCAACATAGCACCTGTAAGAAGATATGGGTGGAGTTTAGTCTGTCAGTTGGGCTGCAGCTTGATGACCTCATTTGGAGGGTTCACCGAGATAAATGGCTCCCTGGAGGCAAGCTTCTCTCTCTCTCTCTCTCTCTCTCTCTCTCTCTTTTTCTCTGCCTTCACTTTCCTGTTGATGAACCACAACACTGAGACTTGCCTGAGCCCTGTCACCACCATTGGATCCATACAACTGTGCATCCACCATCCCATCATCTTCCTGCATGAGTCTGAAGAGGGATTTATGGACTAGTATCAGACTTATGGACTTGAGTTGAACTGAGCTGGGATGTTTTCCTGATATACAATTACTTCTTAATATAAAACTCTCTTGTACATATACATGTCACTGAATTTGTTTCTTTAGTCAACCAGGCCTAATACAATGTATAATATTCTATACGGTCAGCCCTCTGAAGAACTTCGGTGGGTTCCTGTGTCTGTGGGTCTCAGTCAACTGCGGACTGAAAATAATTGGAAGGAATAAAATAACAATTAAGTGATTAGACAATCCTCCAATAGCCAAAAGGAAGTATAAAGTACTATTTAAATTGTAGGCATCTAGACATGAATTAAAGTACACAGGAGGAGATGTATGGGTTATATACGAATACTATGCTATTTTATATAAGGGAATTGAACAGTTGCAGATTTGGTGTCTGCAAAGATCCTGGAACTAATCCCCCTTGATGCTAAGGGTTGCCTGTAAATATATTTTCTTTCTTCTTTAAAAATTTTTAATTTTGTAAATTTCTCTTCACTGAGTTCTCTCTCTCTCTCTCTCCTGAGTATATTTCCTGTTTCTTGGCATAAGCTGGCAAAACCTTTTTTAAAACTTCTTTAAAAGACATGATTGTAGAAAACAATAATTCCCACTATACTGTTGGGTTTGTAACACTGATAGATGTAATGTATATAGCATTAATAACATGAAAGAAGGGGAAGAATTGAATTATACCACATGAAGTTTCCATATTTGCCAGTATTAAATTATTATTCATCTGAAAGAGACTACGATAAACTAACAAACATATTGTCATCCTGTGGTAGTTACATGATCTGGTGTCACTTTGAGAGGATTTTGAGTGAAGGGGTAGAGTTACTCTGTCAACTGGGTCATAGCCAATGAGGCCTCTGTGTGGGCATGGCCTTCTCCTGAGAACCCTGGGAACTCCGATATTTCCTCCTTGGAGGCAAGAGACACACACTCTCTCTGCTCACTCTCTGGGAGACATTCTACTGACAAAACAGATTGTACTACTCTGATAGAACCCGTGCCCAGGGGACTGGAGGAGCCACGTGGAGACCTCTGCCAGTGCTGAGATGCTTCTACTGCCACTGGATCCAAAAGACTTTGCACCCACTGGCCTGTGATCATCCTGTATTCAGTGTCATTGCATGTATTTCATGAGTCTGGAGAGGACTTTATAGATTGGTATTGGACATACGGTCTAATATTGGACTTATGGACTTGAAGTGGACTGGACTGGGACATTTTCTCAATATTCAATTGCTCTTGTATATAAACCTCTTTCTTATATACATATGTGTGTCCATGGATTAGTTTCTCTAGTCTACCCAGACTAACACATATCCCTAGAACCAACCCTAATAACTCAAAAGATATAGTCTATCAACAGAAGAATTTAAATGACACTAAAATATTTGTTCAATCCAATGAAGTCAGTCAAGGAGGAACAGATGGGCATAAAAGACAGGAGACAGCAAACCCATGGCAGTTCTTGGACAGACCGTTCTTTTTGCCCTTATGTGGCTTCCTTTAAAAAGGAACTGAAGGTCTCTAACAAGCAAGATGGGCTACATAATCCAGAAGCCAAGATCAAAATAAAAATGAAGGATCTTTGTTCAAAAATTAAGACTTTCAAATTGGCGACAATAGAACCTTAAACCACGCAAGGAGGCCTTCTGAGCCTGGGGTCCTGTGCAAACCATACAAGGTTCTGAACCACGAAATTGACTTAGTAACAAGGAAGAGACCACTATCTCACCATCTTTCAATCCCAGAAGGGTCTCTCAGTGGGAATCAGTATTGTCCTTTTCAGTCTCTATTATGCCCCCTTTGTTCTGTTTGGTTTTTTCATACTTATATCCAAAATCTGAAACACCCAAGGGGGACCCCGTCCTTCACAACTAGCAGTCTAGACCAGACATTTTGTTGCAGATTGTTTTACATTAAAACCTGCAATCCCTTGTTGGTGCTGACGTCATGGTTTCTAAGAGCCATTGCAACTGCAACCAAAGCAGCCTGGCATCTAAAGGAGAGCAGCGTTCTTCCCCACTTTAAGTAGTTGATATTTATTAATCCATTTGACAAATTCTATTCCTTGAAACCCAAGAAGGCAGTTCTAGGTGGAATTGAGGTTGGATGAGCTCCTGTCTTTTACAAGGTGGCCACTACTTCTTGGTCCAGCTGTGCCATGCTCACTCGTCCTCATAAATAGGCTTTATGACTAACTATAGACATAATTGACTAAGTGAGGTTCACTTGTGTCACATACATTTAACGGCATTCTGTGAGATGGTGGCCCTCAGTCATTCAGGTCCATTCTGCTCAGGATTGAACAAGGAAATTCTGCCTGCATAAGCATCCCTGGTGGAGTAGTGGTGATGCCTTGAGCTGCTAACCTCAAAACCAGCCTTTCAAAACCACAACTGCTCCGCCAGAGAAGCCGGAGGCTCTCTATTTGTGGAAAGAGTTACAGTCCAGGACTCCACCAGGGCCGTTCTACCCTGTCCTAGGGGGTTGCCAAGAGTCAGCCTTGACGCCATGCAGGGAGCAAGAAAAGACCCGGGGTGCGCTGTTGAGTGGTCCTCTCTGCTACTCCAGACCAATGAGCTTATTTGCTCTTTGCCAAACAAAATCAAAATAGAATGGGGATCAAACAATATATGTTACCAACAATATATGTTAATATTTTTTTAGTTTCACATTAAAGGAAAACTAACTCAAAACTGGCTTAATCCCCAAAAGAAATTTGCACCCTGATATAAATGGAAAAATATCCAGAAATAGATCAAGTTCGAGGACAAGAGTTGATTAAGTCCCTAAACCTGTGTCATCAAAAGCAATTACTCTCCTTTTTTTCCTTGGCCTTCTGTGGCATCTTGATTAACCCTAGGGCTGGATTCCTTCATAGCTCCCAAATGACTTCCAGCACTCCGTGGTTCCCCAGGAAGGCCTGGAAAGAGAATCTCCTTGGGGGAGCTCGTTGAAACCAGGAAGCATTTTCCCCGGGAGCCTCAGCTAACATCTTGTTTCTTATTGGCCGAAACTAAGGCTTCTGTTTTGAAGTAATCACAGCAACAAGATGCCATGCTGATTGGCTTAAACCAACCAGGATTCTACGCTAGAACTCAGAGTCGGGCTTGCTCCCTGAGTCTAAGGACTTGGGCTATAGTCTAGAGGTACTATGTCCAAGATGGAGGGAGGAGCAGAGTGTTGAGTAGGTGAAATCAGCAAAAACCCACTACCCCACCAATGAGAAACATTGACTATTGTGAAGTCAGTGGCCCCCCGGCCCTGAAATCCCCCCATGTGACTGTTGTACCTAGCATCTTGAAGAAAGCTGAGAGGAGGCCCACAAACACTGTCATCCTCCTGCCATCCATCTGTAGCCCAACATGTGAGTAACACGCAACACAAATGAAAATCCCTCGAATGTGCCCAGCTGTGAATATCATTCTGGCAGACATTGAACTACGAAGTGGAGACCGGGAGAGCTGTTTATTTTCTGATGTTATAAAGGTAAGGGGAATGTTCTTTGACAATTTTAGATACTTAATATTAATAATAATTTTTGACATTATGCACATACCTGGAGAAAGTAGAAAGTACAAAGATTTAACCTTAACTACCAAGAGGGTACAGGAATGAATTGGTTTTAAGATATTTAATTGTTCCACCAACATGTAGTAGTGTATTGACTCATGCTTGAGTCACGTTGACTTGTCCCTCGAATCAGACCTCATACCTGGTATACTGGCAGAGTAAAGAGGAAAACCCTCTGCAAGATGGGTTGACAATGGGTTCAAACATGGGAAGGATTGTGTGGCTGGCCCAGGAGTGGCCAGTGCTTTTCTCTGCTCGACAGGGTTGCTGAGAATCTGAACCAGCCTGGTGGTACCTAACAGCAATACCATGGCCTGGGCCCTGGCTTAGGTGGGCGATGGGATTGGTTCAGTTTATACAATGTTTAAGAACACAGATTTGGGAGTCTGTCAGACTTTAAGATGTTCTGAGCCTCAGTTACTTCATGTGGAAAGTGAGGATACGCCTACTTCAAACAAATGTTGTGAATATTGGAAAAAATAGAATAAACTCAAGTGCTCCTCTAATGAATATATTTGTAGTCCCAAGAAATGACATCTGTATCACAGTCCATGTTAAAATTATCACTTGCAATTGTTTCTGCACTTAGAAAACTCATATGGTATGGTCTGCTCCCAAGGATCTGTCTAAGAGACCTAGAATGTGTCCAGACAATGAGGAGTGGAAAGGAAGTGACATGAAAATGGGAAGGAAAATGAAATTTCTTCTCTGTGAGGGAGCTGAGAGATCCCACAAATGTGTGTTTTGAATGCAAGGACTAGTGGAAATTTGCGTTACTTCAGGGACATCTTTTGGGTCTTTTCTTGTGTCATTTGAAGAAACCACATCTTAAGTGTCAGTGCAAAGGTTGTAAATGATAGATACTTGGGCAATATCTGCACATGTGCAATAGTGCGTGCCATCCAGAGAGAGCAAGTTGCTGCATGCCCCCACTGCATGCTCTTGCACACAGGGGTGACGGGCTGCACACTCTTGCACACAGGGGTGATGGGCTGCACGCTCTTGCACACAGGGGTGATGGGCTGCACGCTCTTGCACACAGGGGTGATGGGCTGCATGCTCTTGCACACAGGGGTGATGGGCTGCATGCTCTTGCACACAGGGGTGACGGGCTGCACGCTCTTGCACACAGGGGTGACGGGCTGCACGCTCTTGCACACAGGGGTGACGGGCTGCATGCTCTTGCACACAGGGGTGACGGGCTGCACACTCTTGCACACAGGGGTGACGGGCTGCACGCTCTTGCACACAGGGGTGATGGGCTGCACGCTCTTGCACACAGGGGTGACGGGCTGCACACTCTTGCACACAGGGGTGACGGGCTGGCTGCTGCCTGTCTGTGTGGCAGAGGAGCAGCAGTGTGATTCATGGCTCAGCTAAGACTATGAGCTTGTACTCCCCAAGGCATTAGATAATCTGTTTAACCGAGCACAGTCATTTGTCTTGTTTGCTGACTACTTAGCAGATGGATTTGTGATTTTGGTAATTACTATAGGAACGTTAATAAGACATGATATCTTTTATTAATTGACATTTTTATGCAGTTTGCGTTTCAAAGCAGCACAAGTGAGGTGATTTGCAAATGTTAACAAGTCATAAATACTCAGTTTTTGTAATTCTCAAAGTTATCCTTGAGAGGTTCTTCAGTCTAGAATGGCTTTTCTTTCTTGACTTTTTAACTCAAAAACCGACATACATACTGTGCTCTGTGGGCGAGGAAAGAGTCATTTGGTCTGCTCAGCCAGAAACAGTTCAATGTTTAAAAGCACTCATTAATACATTTACATTTTAATCTATCTCCCAGCCTCCAACACCAAAAAATAAAATGTCATAGTGTTCAGAGTATAAAATAGTTTCGGAGAAACTAAGTTAGACCTAAAGAATAATTTTCTAATAGAATTAAATGAGATTTGGAATTTGCTTATGAGTCTCTCTCTCTCTCTCTCTCTCTCTCACACACACACACACACACACACACACACACACACACACACAAAGAGCAAGTGATCCTGTAGCGACTCACAGGCACACATAATGCTGTAGCAAAGAAAGAACAGGATGTCTTGTGGAAGAGCCCAGTTGGAAAGTACTTCTGAACGAAACAATCAGGACATATGTTGTGACTGGCATCCCCAAAGCACTCATTTAATGACTTCTAGGATGGAACAATTTTCTTTCCAGATCCAGATGCCAGCGGGGCTTTGAACCTTCTGACATCCCAACTATGAGAGCTCAAGAAGAGTTTCTTGAGCAACCACTGTGTGCCTCCATCTCTATTAGGCCTGGAAATGGTTTTCTCTTACACAGCAAAGTCAGTCTCTGCCAAGGGGAGTTGACAGCCCACAGGCTGGCTATTATAGGAGCAGTTTTGATGCTGACTTGCTTTTACGTGAGACTGAAGCCAGTCAAAAGACTCCAAGGAAGAGACTGGTGAGCCCTTCTGGCCAGCTAGCTTTTCAGAATCTCAAATAAGTCCTAGTGATCATGCTTTGTGTAATTGTTGTTAACAGCTGTTGACTCAGCCCCCAACTCATGTAAATTCCACGTCCTGTGGATCAGACCATTGTGACCCACAGGGTTAGGGTGACTTTTGGGAAGTAGATTGGCAGTCCTTGACAATCGATCTTAGTCTGGAAGCACTGCAATATGTTAAAATCATAGCAATGCCCAAGCCCCTCCTCACACACTAGCAGAGCGTGCACATAAGGGGCATTGGTTGAGAATTACTCAGAATCTTACTACTAAACCAGCATATGTCTTAATAATAATCAATTCAACATCCATCAGTACTGAGTATATGCCACATATTATGTTAAGCACTGTACATGTGTTTTCCCGCTGGCTCCTTACAAAACAAAATCTTCTTGTAAATTGTTTATATATATAGTCCCTATTGTATAAATGAGAATATTCATGTTCATAGGTTAAGTAACTTATCAAAGGTTATGCAGCTCTTGCCAGATCTTTGCTACAGGGTAACATTATCTACAAACTGATCTAAATTAATATTGAAAAGTAATTTAAATGTAGTGGCTAACTCATTTTCTTATTACAAGCCACACAATTGGGACTAAGAACCTAACTATTCTGGCATGGTAGGCATATTGGTTATGTAGTTATTAATACCCATTAAGCACTGGGGAGATTACCTAAGCACCAGGTCTTGAGATGTTATTTTTACTGTTCATGGTGATGACTTTACAAACCGTCCTTGGGACAGGTAAATATTTCATTTAAGGGTTGACATACATTCACCCGTCAGCAGCTGCCCCACAGATTCAGAAGTGGGCGTGTGTCTGCAATGCTGCGGATGCTGCAGCAGGTCTCAGCTGGCTGGTCTGTTGCTCAGGCTCTGTCCTGGTTGCCTGGGCAACCTCTCTCAGAATAAAAGATACTATTTTCCCATGCAGATCAGTGAGAAGGACTAAAAGTTGTAGCTGCAGGTTGCCTGTCAGGCCCTACCACTCTCAGATGAGGGGCAGAAGCCATCTTTAAGAGAGGTGCGCAATCAAACCCAAAATGCCAAAAACACAAACGCCCTGCTACAGCAAGTTGCCCTGAAATCAGCTGGAAGAAAGACTGTCTGTTGGAATTCCAGCAGCTTTCACTATTCCAGTTTTCTATGAGATCATCCGTAGTAATTATCTTTCATTTTCCTACAATTGCTAAGGGAATGTTGACAATGCAAGGCTGCAGAGTGCTTGAGAGTGTGGTTTGGGAGTTGGCCTTGAGTTCAACATTTGGCGTGACCATTAGCTATGTGGCTCTGGGCAAGTTATTTACTCTTGCTTAGCCGGCTTCTTCTTGGGGACACTAGTGGTCTCATGATAGACATCTGTCTTTCTGTAGGAGACCCGGGTTTGATTCCTGGCTAATGCACCTCAGACCAAGCCCTAGGGACGGCACAGGACTGCCAGTCTTTCAGTCAGTTGTTCATGGAGTAGCCATTAGTCAGAGGTCAAGCAATGTCAGCTAACAACAATAGCAGAAACCTATTCCCTTGTCTATAAATGGGACTAGGAGACTGAGGCCTTACCTGATGGGGCCGTGGTCACGCGGAGCGCTGCTAACTGTAAGGTCCTGCTCTGCAGGAGAAGGACGAGGCTTTCTGCTCCTGACAAGTTAGTCTCAGACACTCACAGAGGCTGTTCTGTCCGGTCCTACAGGGTGACTGAGAGTCGGAATCAACTCGATCACAGTGAGTTATTATAAGTTTTAAGAAAAGTGAAAATAACTTTCATGGGAAAGAGTCCTGGAAATTTGTCAGGATGTGCTTTTCCCCTGTCAGGATGATGTACCTGCTCGTTCTTGAGGATAGCAAGGTTTCTCTCTGGAATGTTTCTTAGGAAACCTTTTCCTGGAGCCCCCATCTTCTCCCTTCAGACTCCTTTTTGTTTCCCAAACTCAAAGAAGCTTTAAAAGGAATATGATTTCAGCCCTTCAAGGATATAAAAACTTCCATGTTGATGTGGTGTATAAGTGAAAGAGAGTGTTTTTTTAGAGAGTGGTTATTGTTATTGTTGTTAGGTGTGATCAAGTCAGCTCCGATCCATTGTGACCCTATGCTCAACAGAACAAAAAGCTCCTACGCTGCCCTCACAATAATTGCCATGCCTGGACTCATTGATGCAGCCTCTAGGTCAATCCATCTCATTGAGGGTCTTCCTCTTTTTCACCACCCTTCCACTTTACCAAAAGTGATGTCTTTCTCCAGGGACCAGTCCAAAGTATATAAGATAAAGTCTTGTCATCCTGCCCCTAAGGAGCCCTCTGGCCTTACTTCTTCCAGTACTTATCAGTTTGTCTTTTCAATGTTCTTCTCCAACACCACGATTCAAAAGCATCTGTTCTTCTATGGTCTTCCTTATTCAATGTTGAACTTTCACATGCATATGGTGCAATGAGGAATATCATGCCTTGGGTTAGGCACACCTTACCTGTAGAAGAATATCATTGGTATTGCACACACGTAAAATTTTACTTAATTTCATCCAACCACAGTTACAGAATCACATTGGCAGGGACCTGCCATATGTTTAGAGGGGATTCAGGAGATGAGATGGTTAGGGTTTGTTGTGACAACCTGGCCAATGGACACATGTGGGGTTAATTGAAGGGTGAAAAGATGAATGGCTCGGTGATCCTCACCTTTCTAGTTCTTGGGTCTCTTGCTTTGTGATGGTCAGACCAGGGTGCAGCTGCCTTAGCCAGTTCCCTGCTTCAACTGGCAAGGCTCACTTCCTGCAAGACATCCCTGAGGAGAAGCCACATGGACCTACCCCGATGCAGCCCTGGGTGCTGGAGCAGCCGTGTGGAGACCCCTGCCAGTGCTGAGATGCTCACACATTCACTGACTCTGCTTTCCTCCTGCAGTTGGTATCATAGTGTGTGTTTTGTGAGATTGAGGACTTTGTGGATCGGTGTCAGACAAAAGGCCTAATGTTGGACTTATGGGCTTGGACAGCACTGGGTTGGGATGCTCTCTTGATGTGCACTTACCCTTTATATAAAGCTCTCTCTTGTGTACATATGAGTTTCTGCGGATTTGTTTCTCTAGTGTACCTAGACTAACACAGAAGGGGACTTGGAACAAGGGATATCATTACTGATGTCAGATGGATCTTGGCTCAAAGCAGAGAATACCATGAAGATATTTACTTGCAATTCATTGACTATACGAAGACATTAGACTGTGTGGACTATAATAGACTGTGGATAACCTTGACAAGAATGGAAATTCTGATCACATCATTGTGCTCATTCGGAACTTATATATGGATCAAGAGACAGATGTGTGAACAGAACAAGGGGAAACCGCATGATTTATAATCAGGAACGGTGGGTGTCAGGGTTGCATTTTCTCACTAGTTCAATCTAAATGCGAAGCAAATCATCAGAGAAGTTAGCTTATGTGAAGAAGAATGCAGCATCGGGATTGGAGGAAGCCTGATTAAAAATCTGCAGTATGCAGACGTTACAGCCTTGATTGTTAAAAGTGGGGAGGAATCAAAATGCTTGCTGACTAAGATCAAGGATGACAGTCTTCTGTATGAATTATGACTCGATATGAGGAAGATTCAAAGCCTCACGACTGGACAAAGGGGTCACATCACAATAAATGGAGAAAAGGTTGAAGTTGCCAAGAATTTTGTCTTACTTTAATCCACAATCAATGCTCACAAAAGCAACAGCCAAGAGTTCAAAAGGTAAATCTGCTGCTCAGGACCTCTTTCAAGTATTGAA
Source organism: Tenrec ecaudatus (assembly GCF_050624435.1). Taxonomy (NCBI): domain Eukaryota; kingdom Metazoa; phylum Chordata; class Mammalia; order Afrosoricida; family Tenrecidae; genus Tenrec; species Tenrec ecaudatus. Next base: position 154,902,900 of record NC_134531.1, on the reverse strand, counting down.
GAGCAAGGAGGATTTTGGAGACTAGTCAGAGAGATGGAAACCCTTCATTCAAAGGTGTATAGATGTAGATGGTCAAGACGCAATAGTTCACATTTTGATGTTTTTACTTAGCAAAGTTTTCATCGAATGTTTAACAATGCTTTTTCATTTAACCTCGTGTGTGTGTGTGTGTGTGTGTGTGTATGTGTGTAATTTCCACTCATTAACTCATGGTCTACCAATATCAGGAATTCCTGAGTGGCACAAATGATGAAGCACTTGGCTACCAATTAAAAGCTTAGTGGTTGATGTCCACATAGAAGTGCCACAGGATAAAGCCCTTGTGGTCACCTTCCAAAGGGTCACAGCCATTGAAACGCCTTAAAGCCTGGTTCTACTCTGCAACACAGGGCATTGCTGTGAGTGAGTCAGAATCGGCTTGACAACCACTGGGTTGGTTTGCTTGCTTGTTTCACCGCCCAGGAAGCAGTCGGATGCTAAGGGAACAACCATGAACAAGAAGACATGACCCTCTTTGAAAAGGTACACCTAACAGGAAAGGGCCATGTTTAACTACACACCATAGGTCTTATGGGTTATAAAAGAGGAAGTAGAGTGAACCATGGAAACGAAAACCCAAAACCAAACTCACTGCCATTGTGATACATCTGACTCACAGTGACCCTATTGGGCAGGGTAGAACTGCCCTGTGGGTTTCTGAGACCAATTCTTTACGGTAGTAGGAAGCCTCCGGAGCAATCTACCAGGTTTAGGTAATTTAGGTGGGATCTATCTGGTTTAGCTCTACCATTAATTGTATATCCCAACAAAAAGATATTAAGGCTTCAAGGAAGATAAGATTTATCCCAGGTAAAATTGAAGATATGGAGCTGAAGCCCGAATGAACATATTTTAAAGCATGTAGGTAAGAGAGAACACAACTCACTAGAAGAACCAAAATCATGCGAGTAGAAATGGACCCATTTTAAAGAGAAGCTCAATGAAATGTTGAGGTTTTAGAGAGGCAAAGATGAATGGAGCTTTAGATCATCTCAAAACCGATATCAAGACACAGCTGCACTGTATTCTCAAGGTAATAGGGAGTCGAAAAGAATTTTCCATAGAGGAGGAGCACGTGGAAAATTTGAATCAAATAATGTATTACAAAAGCTTGCATAATGATAATATTTTAATAACTTCTTACTAGGTGGAAGCTGCTATCATCATTGTCCTCATCATCACATTTGTCATTGCTCTAGCTTGCGAGTTGGGCAGCTAACTGCCAGATCAGCAGCGGGAAAACTCCAGCCACTCCACAAGAGAAAGATGGGGCTTTGACTCCCATAAAGGTTTACTGTCTGGAAACCCCAAAGGGGCAGTTCTACTTTGTCCTACAAGGTCACTATGGGTCAGACTCACCTGAATGGCAGTGACGTTTCTGAGTCAGTACAACAAGCATGAGTAAAAAGGCAAAGACTCTCTACTTGGTGCTATGGAAAGAGACTTACGGTAGTTTGTAATGGAGCAAACATATGCCTGCTAGAGCGCTGCTAAAACTCTTCTCAGCAACATGCAGAGGGAAGGTGTGAAGCCCAAGGTGAATTTCTGTTTTGTGTATTCTACCTCCTGTCTTTCTGCTCCTCTGCCTTACTGTCTCCTCAGTGAGTTCACATGCTTGTTAAGCAGTGAAGTCATAATTCTTTCTGACAGGTCTGTCACTTTCATAATGGATTCTTCGCTGGAGCCTAAACACAAAAATGCAGGTGGACCAGATTATATGTTTTCACAAAAGGGGGCTGGGGGAGATTGGAAAGCATGAAGTTGGTGAGAGTGCCTGTGGAAGGCAAAGTAGACTGCAAAATGACATGCACACGCCTGGTTTGAGATGAATAACCTGTGTTTTGCCTTGGGGAGGAGATGTCAAATTTCTTGACACTTTATTATGAAATAAATACTTTACATATCTGTGTAGCAAAGACAATGACAGGGCACGGTAGAAGATCAGGCATGCAGAACTTCACATTTCTGGGTTCACTAGACTATTTACATCCCCTCTCTTCTGACTTTGCTACAGCTAGGTCCTGAGTAAGTCTGGCCTAAAGAATTAAAATAGTTACTTTTGTATGCATGGTGGCATCAGAAATAGTATGGGCAAAAGAGAAATAGGTTAATTTTTTTTTTATTTGGAACTCACCTTGTTTATAAAATAAAGTGAGGAGGCCAACTTGATTCTGGAAACAGCTCTCCCACCAATTGTGTGCCCTGGGGTACAATATTGAAATGAGGAATATTCTCTATAAAATGAATTTCTTAATTACACAAATAAGCATAAACACAGATAATACAATCCAGAGTAGTGTACAGCAGGGGTCAAAGTGTGGCACAGAAAATCAATGACACCACAATTTTTCAGAGGAATGAGAGAAAAATACAATATAGCTCTTGGACATAGATGTATAAGCAGACTAATCCGGTTTAGAAAAATAGATTTACCACATACTGTGGTTGTGGTTGAGTGAGGTCCAACTCCTAGGACCGTGTGACAACAGAAGAGAACACCCATCCCGTGCCATCCACACCACTGTTCTTATGTTTGCGCCATCGATGCAGCTACTCTGTCAAGCCATCTTACTGAAGGTCTTCTCTTTTGTATTGCCCCACTACCTTACCATGATCTCTCTGAACAACACGTCCAAAGTATATGGGACAAAGTGTTGCCATTCTTACCTCTTAGGAGCCTCTGGCTGTACTTCTTCCAAGACAGCTGTGTTTGTTCTTTTGGCAGTCCATGGCACCTTCAGTGTTCTTTGCCAGCACCACAATTCAATTGCATCGATTCTTCTTGGGTCTTTCTTATTCAATGTCTAACTTTCACATGCATAGCGATTGAAAATAGCTGTTTGTCGAGGTTGTTAATAAGCTGTTGTCCAATCCTGATACCACATTCTTCTTCACAGAATCCAGCTTCTCTGATAATTTGCTCAGCATACAGACTGGATAAATATGGTAAGAGGATGCAACCCCAATGCGCACCTTTCCTGATTTTAAACCGTACAGGATGCCCTTCTTCTGTTTGTACAACTGGTCTTCCTGATTCATGTACAGATTCCACATGAGCACAATGTAGTCATGGAATTTCCATTATTCTCAAAACTATTCACAGTTTGTTATGGTCCACATAGTCAGCTGTGCTTTAGCATGTACTAGCTACATGTATTCATACACTTAGTCTACATGGCTTTAATGCCAACCATATATAAGGGAGTACCCCCCAAAATGGAATTTTTTTTCAAAGCTTTGTATTTAAAATTTTCATACAAACCTTACCACCTTCAAAGTTCTTTACATAACACTTAATACATTTGTCAAATCTATTTCCTTCTTGGAAACATTTTTCAAACTCATCTGTTTGAATGGCTGGCAGCACATCCCTCGTTTTTTTTCTTTACCTAGTTCAAGTCCTCATATTGCTGTATTTTCATGTCCCTCTTCATTCACGGAAACAGAAATCACCCAGAGCAAGGTCAGGTGAGTCAGGCACATGGGGAAATATAGGCATACTGGTTTTGGCCAAAAACTGGTGCACTGAAATGGCTATGTGAGCAGGTGCATTGTCGTGCTGGCCATACCAGTCCCCTGTCTGCCACAGATCAGGCCTATTTGTCACACTGTTATGCTATCTTTTCAGAACCTCTAAATAGAAAGCTTGATTAACAGTCTGATCTAGTGGAATGAACTACAAAAGTACAACAAGTTGTGTTTTCATCCTTTTGGAAGTTGACAAACATCCAGAATGAGGTTTGTCATCAATTGACATTTCACCTTTTTTGAAATGATAAAACCACTCGTACATCTGAGTTTTTTCCCATAGGATTATCCTTGTCAGCTGTGTTCAACATCACAACAATTTCTGTGGCATTTTTCCTGAGTAGGAAACAAAATTTCACAGCTGCACACTGTTCGCTTACATGAGCCATCACACATAACCCAAGGTTTGAGAGCACTGCTTTTAGGAAAAAAATCACTGTAACCAGAGAGAACATCCCAGGTGACGCCACTGGGTGCACAACCTCAGAGGGAGTTGCTCAATGCTTGCCTAACGTGAAAAATGCATACTAAAAAACTGCTCCGCCCAGTGCAATTCTGTTTTTAGGTGGGAGTACCTCCTTGAATATGCCAGATTTTAGGCTTGCCTGTGGGGTACAAGGATGACCAAGATGCATTAGGGTGAGGAAATCACTTGCTTTATTTATCTCTACCCAGATGTGCGTACTTGAAATAATTTGATGAACTATATACATGATGATGTGATGTGCCTAAACTGTCCGCCACAGCCTGCCACAAACTGAGTGTTCCTACTTTTAACTCTAATTTTCCCTTCATCTTATTTGAATTTCGTTATTTTCATTTTTGGATCACACAATCTGGTGTGCTTCCACCATGTGGACTTTGTTGACTTCTCACTTAGCTTGCTGCTTCTTTGAGCTCAAGTCTTTAAGACCCCAGACACTATTCTGAGTGGTAGCCGGGCACCATCTACCTCTTCACCACACTTTGCTGCAGTACCCTTAACTTCAGTGATCATTTCCTGGACATGAATATCACGCAGAGCCAGGTTATCAGAACCAACTGTTCTTGGATTGGGGCCAGAGCCAAGTAGGAGCCCAGAATCCATCTGTTTGTCCATGGAATAAGCACAACTGAGGTTTACTTTGGTAGTCATTTCATGACCAAATCAAACTCCCATCGGTTCTCCCACACCAGCATCAGCAACAAACCAACCAACCAACAAAGAAAAACAACAAAAAATATAACAAGCTAAAGGCAGGAAATCAGACAAACAAAAAATCATATAACAGAAAATATACAACATTGTCAATCGTCCCCCTGGGGTGTAAGGCGACTGCACTGATGGCATGAGTGTTCCCAGTGACACAGCCCTCTGGACACTGTCAGCATGAGGAGTCCATGCAAGTACAGACCCACCTGGAGCTGCAGCCCATGGGTTGTTGCCCCAGAGAGATTGATCTTCGGTTCTATGGAGCTCTGTTTACCCCAAGGAGAGGGCTTGGTGCCAGTTCTTCCAAGTGCAGATTCCTACCCAACAGAACAAAACCAGTCATGTCACTGCTCGGGGGGCATTGAGGCATCAAACATGTGGTGATTCTGGGTGCCCCTCCATTGGACAACCCTGAGTCAGGAGTTGCCCCCCAGAGTCCAATGACGCTACCACCACAGTCACAGAGTGCCCTCTCTCTCCTTCCTCTCCAATCTGAACACCCCAGACCTCGGGTAACCACAAGGCAGAGTTCACTTCATTCAGCTGGACCTCCATGCCACGTCCTTCCTGGCATGTAGCCCCTGTGTTATTCCTCGCTGCACGCATGGTCAATGCCCACGATCATTGTGCTGTTTATTCCCTGACATGGTTCATGGAGCATTTCTTCAAAATGTATTCATAGATTTTACCCAGAAACAGAAAATCTGGTCCATTGTCCCCCTAGTTTCCCTACAATCATTGTTTAGCACCTCTTTCTGATGTGAGGTCACCTCTCCCTGTCACCCTCTCTACTCACCAACAGAATGTCAGCTTCTCCTCCAAAATGTAGATGCTCCTCTCTCCTGTTCTTAGCTTGGTTTTCCAGTAAGGATCTCTTCTGTTCCTAAGGGGTCCCCCCTGATTTGCCCCAGCCTTATCTCCACATTGTATAGCCACAAGCAGATGGTCATCTCCCATTTCCACCTCTTGAGGGAGTGACCTCAGACACTGTGAGGTCTCCTCCTTCAAGCTGGCTCCTATCAACCTCTGTGTCTCACACGGGGACCCTGCACTGGCGCCATCTTCGCAGAAGTCTGAGATAGTGAGATTTTCTAAAGGAGTTTGACTTCAAAACTAAATGCTAGGAGAAAACAGTACTAGTAGTGTCCAGATGGAGACTTGGTTTGTTTTTTTAATTTTTGAATGATTTTATTGGGGGCACATATACCTCTTATCAGAATCCATACATACATCCATTGTGTCAAGCACATTTGTACATTTGTTGCCATCTTCATTTTCAAAACATTTTCTTTCTACTTGAGCCCTTGGTATCAGCTCCTCATTTTTCCCCTCCTTCCCCCTCCTTCCCTCCCTCATGAACCCTTGATAATTTATAAATTGTTATTATTTTGTCTTGTCTTACACTGACCGATGTCTCACTTCACCCACTTTTCTGTTGTCCATCCCCCTGGGAGGGGGTTATATATAGATCATTGTGATCTGTTCCTCTTTCTACCTCCGCCTTACCCTTACCCTCCTGGTATTGCTACTCCCATTATTGGTCCTGAGGGGTTTATCTGTCCTGGATTCCCTGTGTTTCCAGCTCTTATCTGAACCTGTGTACATGCTCTGGTCTAGCTGGATTTGTTAAGGTAGAATTGGGATCACGATAGTGAAACTAGAGGAAAGTTGTATGTTTCATCAGTGCTAACACTGCACTCTGACTGGCTCATCTCCTCCCTGAAACTCTTCTGTAAGGGGATGTCTACTTGCCTACAGATGGGCTTTGGGTCTCCACTCTGCACCTCTCCTCATTCACATTAATATGATTTTTTCTGGGTCTTAGATGCCTGATACCTGATCCCATCGATATCTCTTGATCATACAGGTTGGTGTGCTTCCTCCATGTGGACTTGTTGCTTCTCAGCTAGATGGCTGCTTGTTTGTATTCAAGTATTTAAGACCCTAGACTCTGTATCTTTTGATAGCCAGGCACCATCAGTTTTCTTCACCACATTTGCTATGTACCTATTTTGTCTTCAGAGATCATTCCATGAAGGTGAGCAGCAGAGAATGCCAGGTCATTAGAACAAAGCATTCCTCCATTGAGGGAGCACTTGTGTAGAGTCCCAATGCCCATCTACTACCTTGATACTTAACATATAAATATATGTACACAGATCTATTTCCCTATCATTATATATATATATATTTACATATGTACATGCCTGTATTTAGACCTCTATAAATACCTTTGCCTCATAGTTCTTTCCTCTATTTCCTTTTACTTTCCTCTTGTCGCATTATCATGTTCAGCCTTCATGCAGGTTTTGTGTTTTAATGATTCTAGTTTCCTAATGGAAGAGACAAGCACAAACATCTAAGTAGGATAAAAGGGTCCAATGGCAGCTGATTTCTGCTCTAACAACTCAGAAAATAACATGTGGAACCACATAAAACAGTGTCCTTTTAAAGGACAGGAGGCTAATGAGCGAGTAACGAAGAAAGTGCAGCTACTGTGGCAAATGCCTTGAACTCAGTAACATTCTAGCTACACTTGGGGCAAAGAACAGCTCTGTGGCACAGATGGAATGCCTAGTGTCCTGGCACTTAACATACTGGCCATTGTTATGATTAAATAGTAATAGAGTGTATGTATGTAGACATGAGGGCGGTGATCGATATCTTCGTACTGACGGGGTGAGAGGGCAAGTGTTATCTCAATGAGAAAATGCAGCACACAGGAGCTGCAGGTAGGATGCTTTCAGTTGAATGTCAAAGTGAGCTATTTGGATTTTATTTCTAGGATAAGAGGAGGGGCAAGGTATTAGAGCATTTTCCAATATAACAATAGTATGGTCTGATTGACATGATGAAAAAAATGTTTTTTCCTTATTACATGACTGCGAAGTGTGGAATCTCCTTGCAAAAATCCATTTGTCCTTTGTTTAAGGTTCTTTCCAGTTGAACCCACACATGAAACTAATGTGTGGGGGCAGGTCAGACCTAGAAAGACTACTGGGAGTCCAAGGCTGAGTGATGTTACATTACATGAGTGATGTTACATAACATGGCTACATGGTGAAGCCCCTAAAAGCCTGAGCACTGAGACTCAGGGACACCTAGAAAGGTCCAGAGAGGCCAGGACTTCTCTGGAATATAGAAGCTCCATGCTCTCTCTATTTATGTCCCTTTGGGATTTAATAAAGGTGTAGCTGTAAGCATGGAGCTAGTTCAGTGAATTAACAAGTCCACAAGGGGCAGTGAGTGCCAACGGGCCTGGTGTTTGCCTGCTTGACATATGAAAGAAGACACCCTTCTAACGTGTGAGCTCTGACCTAGACCTGGGTTGCTAGGAACTGAGATGTGCCACGTGGTGGCTGGTCTGAAAGACAGTGTCACTGACTCGTAAGCGATGACCCAGCTCATGGTGGCTAGGATCAGACAGAGAACACGTGCTATGGAACAGCTGGCCAAGGGGATGGAGAAGTGGGAATGCGGTGGCTTCTCCATTTCCACACTTTGGGGATGGGATTCATGCTGTCTCTTTCCACACACTTAGCAACAAGGGTGCTTTCCGCCATGATCCTTGCTTAGTGCAATGGCATAAAATAGGTGAGAGGGCATGGAAGGAAGCAGGAAGAGCAGAGAGGAGCTGCAGCCATAGCCCAGGTGAGAGACAATGGTGGCAGGAGCAGATGGTGGCAGTAAAGATAGATCAGGATGCATTTAAGAGCTCGGTAGAAAATAGAAGCATAGGATTTACTGATAAAAATAGATACAGATGGTAAAAGGGGGAAATGACTCCTTGCTTTTTAGCTCTAGAATATTTCCATTTAGACTGAGGCATCACATGAAAAAGGGCCTTGATGGAAACCACTGGTGAGTCTAAATGTTAGGAGGGGCAGACTGATTACTCAAAAACACATTTTCCATTCTCTCAGTTCTCATGTATAGTGACCCTACAAGACAGAGTGGAACTGGCCTGGTGGGTTTCCAAGACTGTAAACCTTTACTGGTATAGAAAGCTTCATCTTTCTCCCACAGAGAAGCTCATGGTTTCAAACTGCTGACCCTGTGGTTAACAGCCAAATGCATAACCCACTACACCATTGGGGCTCCGGATTAGGGAATATATTTGAGCTAAAAAGTTTATGTACCCAGACCCATATAGAAGGTTTCTGTTAGTTATCTTTGGAGCTCCTGCTTCAATGACCAAATCTATCTTTTGCTTATCAAGTGACCAGAGAAAAGACTTTGTTTATAAAACTCAATCCTCTAATACTTGTCAGCAGTCAACTTTTTAAAAAATCATTTTATTGGGGGCTTGTACAAGTCTTATCACAATCCATCATCCACCCATTGTGTCAAGCACATTTGTACATTTGTTGCAATCATCATTCTCAAAACATTTGCTTTCTACTTGAGCCCTTAATATCAGCTCCTCATTTTCCCCTCCCACCCCACTCCCCACTCCTTCAGGAACTCTTGATAATTTATAAATTATTATTATTGTGTCATGTCTTACACTGCCCGGCATCTCCCTTCATGACTTTTATTAATTGTCCCCATTCACTGTAGGGCCAACTTGACCAGCAAAGTTTTTTTTTTCAGTAACAACAGATTGCTTATCCTATGTAGACGCCCAATTTGTTTCCAGATTTGAAACATTTTGTTTTGTGTATTGGGCGAGAACATAAGACTTTGAGATAGTTTAAACATTTCCTAAACTTGGAAATCACCGAAGAAGAGACTTAGTGCCCAGGAAAATATGCAGATCATTAACCTTTGGGTGTGACCGATGTGCAGGTTGTAATGAGGTAGCAGGCTGCAGTCCAGTGGGACAGCTGTGTAAATTGCAGCCACCCTAGCCACTGTGTCCCGAAGGACCCCACGCATGGTCTCCTCTGAGCCCAATTTGCACAAGCGTGAGGGACAGAAACCTTGTGGCCTCTGTTTTCTGTTTCACCTTGCTGATGATAAAAGGTCCTTTTCAGGTGAAAGAAGATATAGCAGTAGATCTCTGAAGGCTTTGTAACATTCAAAATGTCAATATTGGTTTTAAATGATTGCATCATTTGGTGAAATAATGATTTGTGCCAAGAATGTCATGAATTATAATTAATTTACATATGCATTAAAGTCCACTCTCAGAGCAAACCTTTCTCTTTCAAACATTGGAAATTAAATATTAATACTTGGTGTGATTTCATTTATATATAGTTAATATAATTTCCCAAAGCCACCTGCTCTCTACCATATGTCATTTTCTCTGCTGATTCTTGATAACCATAGATCTGTAGTTGGCTTAACTGCACTGAAAATTCTACCAAAGGCTTCATAAGCGGAAAATTGAGAGCATTGAATTAGTTCCACTTAGGCAGAATGAAGATAGATCGAGAAGTAAAGAGTCTCATTGCTTTAAAGGGTCTCTTCTTGTAGATTGATGCATTAAAGGGTCTCAGAGTTAGACTTTAGTCATTGCGCTTAAAGTTTGGAGCAGTCATAGAAATATATTTCTTACATTTATGTGAGATTATGTCTGAGTTTACCAAATTCTCCCGTCTCAATTCAGTTTCATCTTTTCAGAATAGAGACAATCACTTACGAACCACATCAGGTCTTTAAGACCTCAGACTCTGCATGGGATGTAGCTTCACTGCATGGGATGGTCCTCTGGTGAATTGCAAATCGACATCAGCTAGAAATGACAATAACCCCCAGTCAGAGGGTGAGCATTGTAATGAGGATTTTGGCAACTGTACTCTGGCCAGAATGTCATGTCTTATTCTGTAATCTCTCTATTGATCCTCTGCGTGAATTTATTCTAGACTTTTAATCTTCTCTGCTCTATACTAGATTGTGGTCCCTTTTTGAGGCCATTGTTGATGGAGGCTTGCTTGGTGTCTGCCCCAGTCGTGTATATTTATCTGTATAGGGAAACTGGGATTGAAGGAAACATGAAGACAGGGATGGGATTGATGGTGGCCTGGGACACAGAGGAAAGGGAAGGGGGCATGGGGAATCAGCATCGATGCACAAAAGAAGAGGGAAATGTTCCCAAGTTGATGTGACAATGGTTACACAGCCTTCTCACATGATTGGACTTTGGAATGATAATGTGTTCGTTATAACTCGTCAGGGCTTCAGGTAAGGGCAAATGGGAGGGAGCTGTTTGTTATAACGTGACAGGTCTGGATGTGAACTCATCCATACATTAGAATAATCAGGGGTTTGTGATCCAAAGGGCAACATTAACCAATGACAAAATTCAGAAGGTTGGGCGAGAAGGAAGAATGGGAGCAAGAGACACGGAAGGAGTAGGATTGCAATGGTACATGGAACGGATTTCAAAGGATAAGTCGAATCACAATGGGCATGAGTTATTCGATCTAAACCTGGTGATCTGCTCTGTAAATCTTCACCAAAGTCACAAAAAGTTGTTTTTTTGAAAATTATGAAAGTTATGAAAATTATGAAAGTTAAAAAAGTCATTGAGAAACAGGAATTCAAAATATAAAATGACCTATATATAAAGAGAATTTTAGAATATGTGCTGGCCTCTTTTGTTCCACTCTTTTTTTTTCTATAGAGAATGTATTTGTATTTAATGAATCTATAAAAGTATTTTTGTAGAATTAATATCCTGTCAATAATGAGTTTTCTCATACATAAATATATGAATTCACTTCACTCTAATTTTATTTGAATGTCCATGTATATTTCTGGAGACATTTAGGAAAATAAATACATCCAACATACGTGTTGACGACTACTTTTGTAAATCCTGGTGTAAACACTGTTATGCACTGGGCTGCGAACTAAAGGTCAGCAGTTCTAACCTACCAGCTACTCCAGGGGAGAAAGACTTGACCTTCTACTCTAGGAAAGAGTTACAGTCTTAGAAACCCACAGCAGCAGTTCTACCAGTCTCACAGAGTCACTCTGAGTCAGAATTGACTCAGTGACTGTGATGTTGGTTTTTGGGTTTGTGAGAATTATGAGTATGTCATTCTTATGATGAGCTAAATGATAAACATTTCATTCTTATTTTGAATTCTAAGTATTCATTTCTAGAATCTAGAAATGCGATTAATTTTTGTATATTGAATTTGTGTCATATAATAATGCCAAACTTTCTAAGCAAAGAAACTTCTCAAAGCAAAGCATGCCCTTGGTGTTGCCGCTGGTGTTGGGTAGTGTGGAGGTTCTCGCTTGCATGACTCTTCACTGAAATGAAAGACAAAAAAAAACTATCTCAAGGATTCCTCTTTCTCTGAAACAGGGACCCCTTCTACTGGACAGTTGCGTATGAATAATACCTTCTCCAATGTGCCAATCCTTCCCTCTGCCTACCCCCAACATCCCAAGTTTTTAACATCAACAACAAGAATGTCTATTTAGTAGTCTCTGCATTAAGCACTCAACCATATAATTCTACAATCAAAGCAAATTTATCCTCGTAGCCCAATAAAAGCGCAGCCTTTCCTTCCAATCATTTCACTTTTGTGAGCAAACAGGATCACCAAAGGACAACGGCTTCCAAAAATGGCCTGAAATGAAACAAGGATCTTATAAGAAGGCTGAATACAGTTAGCAACATCTCCCGTTCAACATGGCTAGAGTTTGAACATGCCAGTATTCAGTCTCCAAAATGACAGGTTGGGCATTTGCAGGACTCTGAAAGCAAATACTTTCTTCCCAAAATGTTGTGGCTTGCTTGCTTTGAATCCTTGTTCTAGCCCTGATCTCTGAGTGTCAGTTGCCTCATCTGCAAAAGGATGCTGATCCTAGCGACCTCCCCCCTAGGGATGTAGTGAAGATAAAAGGAAGTAGTTCACGAGATGCACTTGGCTTGGCACATAATGAGTGCTCAGTAAATGCTTAAAGTTTCTGCTCAAAATGTATTATATTGCATAATACAGCGTTTTCATGTTGCCTCACCCATGAAGTGGTTTTTCATGTTGTTTGAGAATAAAGTATAAAATTATTAACATGCCTTCCTAAGTCAAGATGGGTTGGCCATTGCACCCAACAGCAACAATAAGTCTGTCTCTCCCATTAGATTTTAAACTCAAAGAAAGCACGGGCACTTTATGCTTTGCAGGACAATTTTCCCTCAGCACAGCAGTGTGGAATTAGTGGGTACAATATAATTATTTGGTGGATGATATCAAAGCAATATTACCACTGCCCCCATCCTATCAGGTCCAGCCTCATTCAAGGACAGGGCATGTAAAACCTTATGTGTGAGTCTATTTTATTTGTTATTACTAGCTGTTAAAGTTATTTCCTCCATATGTGAGCCCCAATGCCTCCTTCTGCATGGCCACACTTGGGTCCTATTTCATCTTTATAATTCATAAATACCTGTTGAACACCTAGAATAAATAGCTTGCTAAACTTGACTAAAACAACTACTTGAACAGTGAATCCACTTCCACTGAGTCGTTCCTGAATCATATAAACTCTATATTTTCTACAGTTTCTGAGATTGTGCATCATTATGGGAAGAGCCAGCTCTGGCATTCTCCACAAAGAGAGTAGTGGGTTTGAACGACTAACCTTGTGGTTAGCAGCCCAATGCCTACTAGATGTATAAAGATGAATAAAAGTATGCGTGTTGTTCATGCAGGGTCCCTTTCAGTATTCTGTTGGAGGGGGTGGTGAGTCACATCACAAGCTCTAATTTAACAAAAGCATATACTAAGTTTCCTGAGAGGTACAGCAGATCTGACGGAGAAGGATCCTATCAACACGAGGAGTCAGTGATCAACTTTCTGACTCTTTAAGAACAGAAGAATGAGTAGAAGTAACAACCTGTACTAGTAGAAGGTAAAGAACCAGTGTTTCAGGGAGAGAGAGAGCACTGATGGAGGAGCCATATTGTCGTGTTCATTTGAAAGAGTTGATGTCGTTCACAGTCCCTTTCCTTCTTCATTTGTTCAGTCATTGGCTTGTTGATTCTTTAGTTTGTCCACTCATTCATTCTACAACCAACACTTAAAGCAAACAGGTTTGTCCCATTAGTTTTCATTTAACAAAATTAGTTTTTAATCTTCTGACTGCAATGAACTCAGTGGATGCTCGTAGCATTACTCTGACTATTTGAGGGTTAAATAAACAATAAATTCAAAAACTGCTAGAGAAATTATCCATGGAGTACTCCGTAATCTGTTTGAGTTATTTTTTTTCTTTTCTTTTAGGTGTGATAGTAGAAGTGTAATATGTTATCAGGGCAGGTATGATTGAATTATTTATAATAATGTGCAATGCTACCTAGAAACCAGGGTGTGGGGACTCTTAAATCTATTCTAATTGAAACAGAGAACCAGCAGACTGGAAAAGACCCTGCCTCTTCTCAAGATGTGTCACGGAACATGACACAGAGGACACGGGGGGTTTGCAACACAGTGGCAGCTGCAAGTTGACCTTTCGGCAAATTTAATCTGCAAATGGGTTCCTGTTTAGGAGAGGGAGTGCCTTCTGCCCTGATGGAGGTCTCCTTCTCTATTTGGAAAGCCTGGTTAAAAAAAATCCATGCCAGAGTATGATGCAGATGGCATAACTCACTAGGCGATTGTAGATGCATATAATTAGATTTTGAAATGAAAGACTTTAGTGACCTCTTAGAGGACAGGAATATGTGCATACTGGTGAGATGGTGAGGAAAAGCTTCTCCGAGCATCAGGACAAGGAGGGGTCATGTTGTCCTTCTGTAATGTGTATTGCAGTTGGCGTGAGTGAACATCCAGCAACCCCCCAGGAGCTTGATTAACTGAATTGAAGAGCGGCTCTATTTTTAATACTCAGTTGCCAGTTCTTGCCTGTGGTTTTAATATGAGAGCTGTCATAGTCTAGGAGGATGGATGCATGCCTCATGGGGTCCCAAGTAAGTCACTTAATCTCTCAGTGTAAATTCCGATTGTGGAATTCGTGGGTGGTTAGACACAGCACAGGTCACTGACCCTGTTTCTGCCTCTGACCCTTCGCTGCCCTTTCTTACCTCTGGGGAACATCTCTCCCACTGCAGCTTCTCTGTGGACCATCTGCTTTCTCTTTGGAAACTGACTCCAGAAGCTGATCTGGGAATCCTTAAGCAACCCCGCAAGGTTAAGTAAGAGTATGGGTTTCATATTGAGGGGAACCTGGAATTGAATCCTAAGTCTGGCTCAAACTAGCGTATACCTCTGGGCAAGTTCCATAACATTCTTCAGGGCTCGGAACCTTTTTTTAACCAAGCACCATTTGGATATTTATGACATCATTCCTGGGCCATAAAGGCCAAGCATTTACTTAACTCACCCCTACTGTCATGGTTAAAGAGCCTGGGTGACATTGTTGGATGTGAACCATAAGGTTGATAGTTCAAAATTGCCAGCCACTTTGCAAGAGGAAGATGATGTACTCCTGTAAAGTGGTCGAAACCCACAGGAGAGTTATACCCTGTCCCGTAGGGCTGCTACAAGTCGGAATCGACTCTATGCAGTGTGTGTGTGTGTGTGTGTGTGTGTGTGTGTGTGTGTGTGTGTGTGAAAGAGAGAGAGAGAGAGAGTGCGCGCAATGGCTAGGATGCCTCTCCTCAGTGGCATGTGCTACTCGCTGGCAGTTATGATTTCTCGGGCCTATACTCAGACTGCAAGTTCCCCATCCCTTCCTTCTTTGTCTCCTCAGTGGCATGTGCTACTCGCTGGCAGTTATGATTTCTCAGGCCTATACTCAGACTGCAAGTTCCCCATCCCTTCCTTCTTTGATTATCAGCTTCTTCAACTATACACTACACCTACCCATATAACCTGTCTTCTTTCCTTCCTTCCTTATCAGAGAGGCATCCTTTGGCTATCTTTGGTCTTCACTGGACCAGCTGAGCAACATCTCACCTTTTGCTGGTGTTTGGTGTTGGCCTATACCCCACCTTGCCCCATCCACTAGGTGTAACTCAGCTGCTCGCTCCCGCGGGTGTGACTCGTCTTGCTATCCTCACGGCTCTCCTTTGAGATCAATCGTCATTTTAAATATCAGCTACATAAAACAAACAAACTCATTGCCATCGAGTAGATGCCACCTCATAGCAACCTTGTACCCTGTACCCTATAGGTAGAACTGCCTCTGGGAGTATCGGAGATGGTAACTCTTTATAGGAATAGAAAGCCCTGTCTTTATCCCGAGGAGCTGCAGGTGATTTTACACTAGAGACATGGCAGATAACAGCCCAACATTACCACTATGTCACAAGAGCTCCCCAAATCAGCTATATGAGGTATCATTTATATGTTATAAAATTCACCGGTTTTAAATGTGAAATTCGGTTGTTTTCAACAGCAGCATACAGTCTTATTATTACCACTATAATCATGGTAACCAGCAGCATTCTCTATAGAAATTCAATGGGAACCACATGTGTAATTTAAAATTTACTGGTAGCCACATTGAAACAGAAAGAAAAAAACAAATTTTAGCAATACCTTTTAGTTAGCTTAATATCCCCAAATATTACCTTTTTAGCATATACTTAATATAGAACATTTAATGACATACACTCTCTTTTTATACTCTCTGAAATCCAGGGTATATTTCATACTTGCAGAATGTTTCTTTCTCCCCTGCTTTTATTTATTTTTAAACATTTTATTGAGGGCTCTTACAGATCTTGTAATAATCCACATATCAATTGTATCAAGCATATCTGAACATATAATGCCATCATTATTTTCTAGACATTTACTGTATTTTCTATTGAGCTCTTGGTGTCAGCTCCTCTCCCTGCCCACCCTCATAGCCCCTTGATAAATTATAAATTACTTTAATGCCTTACACCAACCCCTGTCTCCCTCCCCCAGTGGTTTCTATTGCTCATCCCCCCTTTTCCCCCCTCTTCTCCCAACCTTCCCCCTGCCCTCCTAGTATTGCTACTCCCATACCTATTCCTGGATTCCATGTGTCCTGAGCTCTTTTTTCTTACCTTTACCTGTGCACATGCTCTGGTCTAGCCCACAGTGAAAGGCAGGACTGGGGTCATGGTAGTGGGGGGTGAGGACGCCTCAAGGAACCAGAGGAGTGTTGTGTGTTTCATCAGTGCTTTACTGCACCCTGCTACTTGCAGAATATTTCAATTCCACTGCTAAATAGATATATTTGATTTGTATTTAAATTTTATAAAATTTAGAATTGAAAAGGTAGATTCATGTGCCCAAGGTATTTTAAACATACTTACAAGTTTTCCTTTTAATTGGATTTTCATTGTATTTACCTAAAGCACATAATTAAAACTTCCCTTCCTCAGGCATACTAGTCATATTCCAAGTGTCCAGTTATAATGTGTGGTTAGGATTATTGTATTGGACAATACAGAAGACATTTCCACCATCCATAAAAGTTGCCTTCTACTCTTTAGAAATCAAACACCTCCTACCACTGTCTACCAAAGATCTGGCATCTGTCATTATAGTTGTGATGGTTAGACTTTATGTTAATATGATGGTACCGGTATGGAGGTAGGGATGGAGTGCAATGTCTCTATCAGATAACAGCCTCGTGATGTTGGGGATATGGCCTTTTTTTATAAGAAAGACACTGGGGACTTTTCTCTCTTGCCATCCTTCACCTTCCTGTTCACCTGAATTATGTGTCTGGCTTTGGGACTAGTGGCCCACAAGGAACACTGACCCTGAGAACTGTCTGTGTCCTGCCATGTTCCTGCTGACTTTGAATCCATGGTGACTCTGCGCCCACCAATCTGTGATCGCCTTGCTTCTCACTTCACTTTCCCTAATTTGGCGGGGGGGTGGGAGAGGCACCAGAAAATATTAAAACTGGAAAGAACCTAAAATAGGGAAAAAAGAAGATCAAATGATAAGGTGCTACATTTTAAGCTAACAGCACCTGCCATACTTGACTTTACAATGTGCCCTGCTTAATAGCAAAGATGCTCACATCCCTGGACTGTGGTCAGAGGGGATTCACTGGAAGTATGGTCTACGTGGGGACCCTGAAAAATGGATTTTAGGTTTTCTCTCTCATCCAGAGCCCTCTGTAAATTGTATGCTCAGAACTTAACTTTGATTCCATTCCCTCCTCCAGATTAAAATCGTATTATTTATAACCCTTAGCTCACACAGGCTCGTATGTGCTTCCTCCATGCGGACCTAGTTGACACTTCTCTTGGATGACTGTTTGTTTTACGACAAACTTTTAAGGTGCTATCCTTTCTAATTGTCAGGCACTGTCTGATTTTTCACCAGAATTTGCTATAGCACCCATATCTTCAGTGATCTCTCCATAAGGGTGAGTATCAAGCAGGGGGCATGTGACTAACATCTTGTATTTCTACCAGCATCATAGGAGAATTTGGTCTATATCCTTACCAACAATTAATATTATAGATCTTTGATTTTAGCAAGTATAGTGTTTCCTTGTGGGTTAAATATGCATTTATCTAATGACCAGTGATGTCGAACATGCTTCTGTGTGTTCATTTGCCATTTTTGTAAATCGTCTTTGGTGAAGTATCTGTTCAAATACCTTGACCCCATATGTACCAGGTTGTTTTTCTTATTGAACTGTAAGAACTTCTTAAATGATTTGGATATGTTCTTTATCACATAGGTACATGATTTATATGTATTTTCTCCTAGTTTGGGCTTGGATGTGGCTATTCAAATCTGATTGCCAAGGTTAGTGTTGCATGTTACTACTGAATATGCTCCTTCAGTAGCCTCTGGTCTCCAGGTCTACCATGTGTCCCGAGTCATAAGAAATTCCATAGTTGTTTGCGCCCTGTGCTGACATTGTGGACTCTGAGCCGATATCCACAGTATAGGGTGCAAGAGACTATTAAATTTCCGATGATTCAGATAAAAACAATTTGATTAGACAAGAGTTTCATCCAAGACACTTACAGCTTTGCTCATTTCTACTGTAGCACAAACCTTCCCCTGCTATCTATAGGATTTCCCACAGTCTCTGCTTTCCAATACTGAACTGTCTATTCTAGGACTTGGTTCAAAGAGGACTTATCAGACAGAGTCGGGAGACATCAATATCTAGATTGAGCCATTTGGCCAAATTTTGATTTCCTTTGATGTTTGATATCATCAACTTGCATTCTTCCCTTAAGAGATTTTCTCTTTCTCTTTTTAAAATCATTTTATTGGGGGCTCATACAGCTCTTTTCACAATACATACATCCCTTCATTGTGTCAAGCACATTTGTACATTTGTTGCCATCATCATTTCCAAACCATTTTCTTTCTACTTGAACCCTTGGTATCTGCTCTTCATTTTCCCCTCCCTCCCCCACCCTTCCTCCCTCACGAACCCTTGATAATTTATAAATTATTATTTTTTCATGTCTTACACTGATCAATGTCTCCCTTCACCCTCTTTTCTCTTGTCCATCCCCCAGGGATAAAAGGTTTTTTCATACAATAAACGACATGCTTTCAATCTTTTGATCATTGGCACTTAATTAAAACCAACCATTTGGTCTTTACTCAGCCCACAACCTCTTAACAACAAGGCTGATTAATATCCTACTATAAGTTATGAAAGTCTAGTTAGAAGCTCATAAACAAATAAACAAAAAGTACTTTGATCTTTCTGTTTCTGCTTTCTCCCTGAGTTCGGTACACAAAGAACACCATTTCTACAGCAAGGAAGAGTATCCTATTGATTCGACGAACTATTTTCCTGCTTCCGTTGGCTTTCACTGGGCAAAGAAGTATCTGAGAGGACAGTCCTGCCTAGACAAGTATATTATTGATGACTCTGAGTCAGAAAAGCCCAGGCGCAGGTAGGGCATGCCAGTACTAATGGTCGTTAAGCTGATCATGATGCTGGCAGTACGTCCCATTACTGTGGTGTGCTGGATGCCAATTCTGGCTTCAACATTTTACATCTATTAGCCAACAAGGTAGATAGCTCTCTCCACTTTGCTATTGAAAAACTGAAGCCCACATGTCATTAATAGCAGGATTTGAACTCTAGATCAATCTTATTTTAAAGCATATTCTTTTAACTCCTGAGAGTGTTCCTCAAGCTCCTTGGTCCTAAGTGTACTGGATTTTCTAACAGAAATAGTGAGAAGAGTTACACACTTCTTAATCTGCTTTATACCACCTGTAAACCCCTTTGTCTGGCTTAATGAAGGAGAGTTGATTTCTCAGATCTGCTTCTGCATTCAGTCTCCTGTCCTAGCACACACTGTGTAGCCTCTAGAAAACGCCACTGTCTGGCAGGAAGGTGCCACCCAGTGACCGCCGCCATTTTTGTTGAGGGGCAACTGAGGTCGGCCAAGATGGCGCCCACCTCTCCAAACACGTGGTGGGGGGGGGGGTGTGGAGGCGAGGGTTGTACTTAGTGGGCGACTGTCCTGCCCTGGAGGCTAGCGCAGCCTAGCCCCACGGGTTGGATGCTCCCCTGCCACCTCACTTTCTTTTGTTTTCTCCTGGTTTATAAACAAGCTGCTTTAGCACTCTGCCAGGGTGCTATTTGGGGGGTTGTGTTTTTTTCCTACAGCTGGTTTTCCTTTGCCAAAGCCTCGGCCAAAGGCATTCGGAAACCAAGCCTGAGTAACTGCTCACTTCCGTCTCCAAAGGCCTTTCAGCAATTCCGCCATCACCCGTGCCTGGTACAGCTCCTGCTACAGGTCCACTGTGGCAGTACATGCCCAGCCACGGATCCCAATTTCCCTACAATGGTCCCTGAGCCAATTGATGGATCACTCCTCCCTTTCACAGGTTCGGAAGACCGCTTGTGCCAGTGGTCACCTTTGAAGGCTACTGGAAGGCCACTCCAAGCAGTGGTCTCACCTTCGGAGGTCCAGTGTTTCCCAGCAGTTCCCTCCTTAGGCCCAGTACAGTCACCCACGCCAGTTCCCACTGCTTGCAGTCTAGAAAACAGTCGCGGCCCAGTTTGCTGGCAAAGACAGGCGTTCCGGAACCCTCGCTCAGGCAGGGGACCCGATCAAGGCTCCAGTTTCACAGCACCCTAGTGCGCACGCTGAAACCAGTCACTGACCTTGAAGCATTGAGTTCTCGTGACTTCTCTGTTTTGTTTTCTGGATGGCTATGGGAGGATCCATCCCCCATTATATTTGGTCCTCACCTTCTTCCTTGGACCCTGGATACCATTCATGGGGAACCATTCACATGGGAAACTATGGGAGCTGTTGCACCCAGATCCCTCAGAAGCGAAGCATACAGACAAGCACCCCTGAGAGCTGTTGGGGGGTGTTTCACTGCCACCCCAGGACATATAAGTGCTCCACAAAAAAACCCTAATCAGACCTCTCACAGCCTTTAAGCCAGTAAATGCTTCTAGAACATTCTGTGTTTAAAGTAAACTAGCACCCATGACTGTCAGTGCTGAGATATCCTCTTTTCTAAACTGGCCATGACATTTAACCCCACCTCCAAGGGCACGGCCATCTCAGCCTTACCCCTGTCTTACCTAAACTCTCCACCTGCTTTGTTTCTTCCAGAAGTTCTTAAGTTAACCATGTCTCTGAGCCAAGTGTGCCAACCCCAGGATCACCAGCTCCTAGACCACCCCAACCTCATCTCTTGTGAGCCCTGAGTAGACAACCCTTTCTAGCAGAGTAGGAAGGATGCGGACCCAAAGCCCCACTCTGTGCCCCCTTTGCCAGCTAGTGATGTCGGCCAGTTTCCCCAAAGATTTGGGTCCATACCCCTTCAGTGGGGAAATGTTAGGAGCCAGAACAGGGACAAGGGTGTTGACTGGGGCAAGCTCCAAATTCAGGCTCTGAGCCAGGAAGGGGCAGTACACCTAGGTGGGCAGGACACTTGGGTGGGCCCCAATCTAGGCCAGGGAGTTTAATTCAGCCAATGGGGTCAGCCAGTACAGTTGACCACACTACCCACCAGAGGGCCCTAGAAAGACTGGAACTTTGAGACCACCATCTGCTCCTCTGTGGCTATGGTCCCACACAGCCGGGCCACAGTCTCTCTCTCTCTCTCTCTCTCTCCTCTCCTCTCCTCCCCTCCCCTCCCCTCTCCTCTCCTCTCCTCTCCTCTCCTCTCCTCTCCTCTCCTCTCCTCTCTTCTCTTCTCTTCTCTTTTCTCTCTCTCTCTCTCTCTCTCTCTCTCTCTCTCTCTCTCTCTCTCTCTCTCTCTCTCTCTCTCTCTCTGGCTTATGTTCAGGCTACTCTAATGCCTGAAATATCCTCTATCCTTTATAAAAACTCACTTGGATCCCAAAAAAGAAAGGAAAACTTCACTGTAAACTCATGAGAGAAGGAGATTTAAAAAAGGAAAATAGTATCCTGGAACTATTATAAAAGCTATTTTGTCTGGTAGACTGCCTAATGGAATCTTAGAGACCTCTTGAGGTGCCCAGACCACAGTCTGAGAGTTACTGGTTAGAACAGTTATAAAAGGGAGTTTCAAAAGGCTCGTGAAAAACTTCCATATCTTTTCATTTCATTTTCCATGAGCTTTTTGAAGCCCATTTCCAATTCAGTAAAACTCTATGATATGGAGAGGGAAAAATGAGCTATGATTCAGAAGTACAAGATCGGATCAGCTCATGGAAGGCTAATGAACAAATGAAGGTATGTGGGGGTGTTCTGAAAGCAGGGGGAAGACATAACTTTGTCTGGGGACAAGGAGTCTGGCAATAGAATGGGCAGTGTAGCTAGGGAAAAGAAGGTAACAGCGGAAAAGCAACCAGAAAGGACACTATAAAGAGCCCGATCTAGAGCCACAACTTGGTCAGAATTATTTTTATTGTGCTCGTTGCTGTCAAGTGACTCCCAACTCTGTGATCCCCTTTGTGCGAGCATAGAGCTGCTCCCGCTTGCTTTCAAGGACGGGGCCTCTCACAAGCCTTTCCCTCTTCTGTCTCCCAGGGAATGGCTGGCTAAATTAGAACTGTCAGCCTTTTGGCTAGCATTTGAGAGCTTTACCATTTTCACCATGCACCCACCACCATCCAGTCAATTCCGACTTATAATGATGCTGTAGGACAGAGCCGGGCTGCTCTTCCGGGTTTCTGAGAAGGTAAATCTTTAGGGGCCCGGACAACCTCATCTTTCTCTCAAGGAGCCACTGGTGGGCTTGAATCACTGACCTTGAAGGTAGCACCCCTGTCTGAATCTAATGACTGTTGAGCTATCCGTACAGCACGCACACGGAAATATCCAGAACCATACATCAATTCATGTTCCTCCTGTGCTTTCAGTTTTTCAGAGGCTTTACATCACCCTTTGGGTTGTATTCTAATTTTTTTCTAATAGCCTATAGGCCTATAGACCTTGTGTGTTCTGACTTCAATTGCTTATCTGTTTTCATTTAGGGTATCATCTCTCTCTTGCTTACAGCAAATATTTTAACTCTGAAAACTCATTTGAGTATGAGCGCTGATATTCTCTTTTCTTGCAATGCCCCACCCATCACATCAACTCTGTAACACAGCTGAATCCTTTGGGTCAGTGAAACGTCGTTGCCCAGGAGGGCCCTTCTTGCGTTTTCTAGCTGAGTAAGTTTCCTACTACCTTTCATGATCTCTCTCACCAAGTTCTAGCTATTTTTTCATTGAAGAAAGCTTCATGAGGACAAGGATTTTATATTTCATTCATCAATGTTGACATAACCTCTAGCAGTTATGTCCTTGAGTAGAATAAATATTTATTCCATGACTGCATAAACAGGACTCAAGAAATCAGATGAAATAGAAATGCTGAAGGAGTCTGTTCTTTAAGTTGACTTAATTTATACTTACTGCTAATAGGTCAGCAAATTCTAATAGAAACTTCTTGATCTTATTTTATTTCAAAAGTAGATATGTCTCATTTTATAAAATCCCTCAAACTGTATAGGTGGAGTGTATTAGATAGAGATAGAGAGTGGAATTTATATCAAGAAAATAGTTCATACAGTTGTAGAAGTTGATGCGTCTAAATCCAGGCATGTTCAAGTCTGTGGGCCAGATGTTCAGCTAGAACATTCTCCTGTGGGGGGTGATAAATGCAAGATGTCAGGAAGATCATAGTCTGGTGGCAACAGAGGGAAATGAATTGAAGGTCGTCAGGTAAGGCTTGTGGCTGCAGAGGCAAATGAATCTGAAGGTCAGTGTGTCAGATAATAGGCCTCTGACAACTCCCGGGGTGAGCAGACAATATGGCTGGCCATTGGCTCAAATCCAAAGAAACTGAGGTCAATGAGCCAAATGCAGGATCCAGACAGAGAAAAAAAGCAAGTCATGTTTTGCACTCTGTTGGAAATGGTCCACCCCACGAGAGAACTTTTGTTCAATTGGTTGTATCAGAGTTATGACCTGAGTAAGATTTTTGCCTCTACGCTAATTTTCTTATAACGATTGGCTCCCATTATGTTGTGTTAGATCAGGTAATGGGGGATAATAGTTTTTGTGAGGTGCCGTTAAGTGAGTTCCGACTCACAGCAACCCATGCACAGTAGAAGGAGACACGGCACGGCCCCGCCCTCACAATCGTCCCCACCCCCAGTGCATGGGTGCAGCCACTGTGTCCATCCTTCTCGTTGAGGGCTTTCCTCTCTTTGCCACCCTGCCACTTTACCAAGCATCACACTCTTCTCCAAGGACCGCTCTCTCCTGACAACATGCCCAAATATGTAAGACAGAGTCTCGCTGTCCTTGCCTCTAGGAACACTCTGGCTGTACTTCCAAGACAAACTTGTTTGATCTTTTAGCAGTCCATTATACTTTTAATGTTCTTCTCCAGCACCACAATGGAGGGTTACTAGGTGTTAATTTCCAAACCACTTTCACACCCATGTTGTGAGTTGTAATATAACTTTTGAAAGTTGCCAAGGTAACAACGACGTAATACTCCTTTTCAAAGGGCAACAGCTTACCAATTCCTTCAAAGTCGCAGTAACGGAGGACTGTCACTGTCTCCCAGCTGCAGAGACTTCCCTGTGATCATCTCTGCCTCCTACACCTGTCTTTTCTGGGAGAAGAATTGCAGGTGATGTAGGTACATTTTCTGGCTCTGCTCCTTACACATCACACATCAGGTTGACCTATTAGGAGATCTCATCTATGCTTCTCTTAAGCCATTGTTAAAATATTTATTGTAAAGTATCTAGCAAAGGATGGCATAATTCAGTGCATTTTAGGCATTCCTCTTTATCCTTGCTAATTTACAATTTGCAATGATTGTGAAGTAGGTGTGGGTCTTTTAATAATAACTGGTATAAATACCCAATAATGTCCTTTAGGTCTTGAAAATTCCGTTTTCCTCATCTGGGGGAAATTTCTGTTTGATAAATTTCACTCCTTCTGTTTCCTCCCTCTGTCTAGTGTTTCTGTTAGCTGGGCATTGGGTTTCATAGGGGAATCCCGCAATTTTATGATCTCTCATGTTTTGTTTTTACTTTTTGGTCTTAACTTTTCTTTTGCGTTTTTGTGAAAGTTTTCACAGCAACTTAGATTTCTATTTTACAATTTCGATAGTTTCCTTGTTTAAGAGATTTCCTTGACTAATTTACAGAACTATTTTTCTTTATCTTTTTCATAGCATCCTATTCTTGGTTTGTAGGTTTAATACCTCTTAAACTTTATATGTGCTAATTAAGGTTCATTTTGTTTTGTCATTAAAGTATCTTCTTCCTCTAGGATGTATTTCTCTGTTTCTTTATCTCAGCCTCTTTCTTAGTCCACAGTATAGGCTTTGGTTCATTGTCTAGCTCTTACGTGGCTTAGCCATATGTAATAATGAGTCAAGGGAACAGTCAAATGACCATGACTAGGGCCTTCTCAGCTGACTAGGCTCATGGTAAAATGAACTGAAGGGAAGCTGATAAGGCGTTTGGTGATTGCTAAATAATAGAATGTAGAGCACTTCTCTCTGAGACCCAAGTCCCAGGCTAGTACATATTCTACCTCACATTATTGCTGTTGCTGTTTTTATAAAAGAGAAAGACCCTTCCTTTGTCTCTTCCCAGAATAGAGTGGGAAAGGCATTGAGAAGTTGAATAATAATTCTTTTAAAACCATTTTATTGGGGGCTCTTACAGCTCTCATCACAATCCATACACCTATCCATGTGTCAAGCACATTTGTACATATGTGGCCATTATCACTTTTAAAACATTTTCTTTCTACTTAAGCCCTTGGTGTCAGCTCATATTCCCCCTCACACATCCTCCCTTCCCTCATAAGCCCTGGATAATTTATAATTTTTTCATGTATTACACTGACTGCTGTCCCACTTCACACACTTTTCTGTTGCCCATTCCCCTGATCATTGTGATCAATTCCTCCTTTCTCCTCCTACCTTCCTCTTACCCTCCTGGTATTGCTACTCTCATTATTGGTCCTGGAGGGTTTATTTGTCCTGTATTCCCTGTGTTTGCAGCTCTTATCTGCACCAGTGTACATGCTCTGATCTAGCCAGATTTGTAAGGTAAAATTGGGGTCATGATAGTAGGGGTGGGGTGAGAAGGAAGCATTCAAGAACTAGAGGAAAGTTGTACATTTATCGGTGCTGTACTGCACTCTGACTGACTCATCTCTTCCTTGTGACCCTTCTGTAAGGAGATGTCCAATTGTCTACAGATGAGCTTTGGCTCTCCACTCCATGCTCAACCTTACTCACATTGATATGATTTTTTTGTTCTGAGTCTTTGATGCCTGACTGCTGATCCCATAGATACCTCATGATCACACAGACTGATGTGCTTCTTCCATGTGGGCTATTTTGCTTCTCAGCTAGATGGCCACTTGTTTATCTTCAAGCCTTTAACACCCAGATGCTCTATCTTTTGATAGCTGGCCACCATCAGCTTTCTTCGTCACATTTGCTTATGTACCCATTTTGTCTTCAGTGATCATGTCGGGGAGAGAATTATAATTGTTTCTGTACTCAGCACGATCAGGGCAGATTCTGGTTCTGAGAAGCATCTTGTGTGTGGTTGCTCCAAAGAACTGGATGCTGGAAAAACTGACTGTTGTGTTTGCTCCTTGACCATTCACTGGTGCCTGTAAGCTGAAAGAATGTCTCCTGCTGATCATGTTTTAAAGAAATAGACTGAAGTGCAGTCTGACTAAACATGAAGTTAAAGAAGATTTCACACAGTGGTTTATTAAGATTGATGGCAAGATCTAAGCTGATATAACCTACCCTACTGGTTCTACAGATGTCATCAGCATGACAAGACTGGAGAGAATTTCTATCTGATTTATGACACGAAGGGTGGCTTTGCTGTACATTGTATTACACCTGAGGAGGCGAAGTGCAAGTTATGCAAGAAAGGCCTTTGTGGGATAAAAGGGATCCCTCACCTGGTGGCTCATGATGCTCACACTATCTGCTACCCCAATTGCTTCATCAAGATGAAAGGCATCATCAAGGTTGCTCTGGAGACTTGAGTGATTGCTGATTCATCATTTCAACACTGGTACAGTGTGTGTGGTTACTGGAGGTGCTAGCCTTGGAAGAATTGGTGTGATCACTAACAGAGAGAGATGTATGTCCTGGCTTTTTGATGTGGTTCACATGAAAGATGCTAATGGCATAGCTTTTACACCAGGCTTTCCAGGATCTTGCTTATTGGCAAAGGCACCAAACCATGGATTGCTCTTCCTTGAGGAAAGGTCTCTTCCTCACCACTGCAGATGAGAGACAGAAGAGACTGGTTGCCAAACAGGGCTGTGGGTGAAGTGATCTCTAGGTGGTGTGAATGAAGAGATGTCTCATAATAAATCAGCATAGTATTTTTTAAGTTGAGCAAAAAGGGTAGGTGAATTAGTATATCTTTGTATATGTTTTTTTCATATTCCTCAAATTTTCAAGTCTTTATATCACTTCATTTCTGGTGTGTTTTAGCCCTGAGGCTCTCCAAATATTGGCAAGGCAGATGGGTGTCTCTCTTAGTTGTGTCCTACTGTTCATCTGTCATCATCCTTCCATCTACTTTTGTCCTCCCCCAGACATGCACTGAAATGCATAAGGCACTCATGGCCCTCCTGATATTCTGGTCACTGTTGTAACGTTGTACCCGCGTTGTTCCTTTACTACTGGTTTAAATAAATTTAGAGAGGAAAGAAGAAATGATAAGTGCATGCTCAGTTCATGTTTGCTCTTCCCCCCTGCTTACCTGAAATCCAGGATAGACCATTACTTTTTAAGAAGCTAAGTTACCCTTTCTTAGTCAGTCCCCTTCGATATCCTGGAACGCTGATGTTGAAGGAAATCATCCATCTTCTATGACATGTCGAGCCTTAGCTCTGACTCACAATAGTACCAAAGAGTTTTTCTGCTTTCATGTATTGACATCCTCCTTTTGCCTTTAAACCTTGAAATATTCCATTTTAGTTCATGTGTGGTTATGTAATAGTCTTAGAAATACAGATGTGAATCACCAAGAAACAAATGAACAAAAAAATGAGTTTGAAAGTCTTTAAAACTTTTAACAAAAAGCCCAAGGAATTCTTTATAGTTTCAGAAGTTCTCATTAGCTTTGGAATTTTAACCTGAGCACAATTTTTGAGAGAGAAAATGTTGATATGTGTTTTTAAAGCAATATGGGACTCATCGTTTTTTTGTCTTTATAGCATTTTTAATATGTACTTTCTAATTGGCCTGGAACAGAAATTTCCCTGGGAAAATGTAAGTGAACCCATTATAGAGTATCTTGTTAAGAACCAAATAGTGTTGAATTCAAACCCCAGACCTGCCTCATTCTACTACTTCTAAGGTAGCTAACATATTTGAGTCCATATGTCCAAAACCAATCTATAAACTCCTCTTCAAACTCCTGAAACACATGCAATGACGCCAAATGCAGGAAGATCATAGCCAATGGATGCAAAGTCTTTTGGATCCAGTGGTGGTAGAAGCATCTCAACACCGGCAAGGCTATCCACGTGGCTCCTCCAGTTGCCAGGGCATGGAGTCTATCAGCATAGTGCCATGTGTCTTGTCAGTAGAGGGTCTCCAAAGGAGTAAACAGAGAGAAGTGTCTCCCACCTCCAAAGGGGAAACACCAGATTTCCCAGAATTCTCAGAGAAGGCCATGCCCACACAGAAGCCTCATTGGCTATGATCCAATTGACAGACTAGACTCCACCCCTTCACTCTTAATCCTCTCAAGCTCTAAATTGACACCAGGTTATGTAACTAGCACAGGAGGTCATGAGAGATTGATATTGTTGTTAGCTGTTTTCAAGGTGAGCTCCAACTCATGGCAACCCCATGCACAAGGGCACAAAATGCTCTTTGCTCTTATTTCATTCTCAGCATCAATTATTGCTTGAACTATTGTGAGGCAGGGAGTTTTCAGTGGCTGATTTTTAGAGGTAGATTGCCAGACCTTTCTTAAAATCCATCTTAGTCTAAAACATGTCCAGCATCATGGCAAAACACAAGACTCCACTGAACATGAGGTCTTGGCCAGACAGTGAACATAGGACTCCCACCTGTAAGGTGCATTAGAGAATGTGTACATAAGGAATTTAGCACAATGCCTGGCACTTGGCAAGCATTCACTGCATGGCTAGACCAGAGTAGAGCTGCCCCTCTGGGTTTCCAAGACCGTAAATCTGTACAGGAGTAAAAGTTCTCATCTTTCTCTCTATCAGAAGGAGTGTTAGTTTAGAGCCACTGACTTGGTGGTTAGCAGCCCTGTGCATAGCCCACGGTCCCATCAAGGCTCTTCACTACATGGCAGTTGATTTTAATATGAGGTGAACAGCCTGGATGATGTCATCCTTTTCGCTGCATAAGAATATGGGTGGGGCCACTTCTCTGTAGATACACTAAAGGTTGATTAACTTCACAAGTCTCATAATTAACTTCTCTTTAACGTCTCTCTTCAATCCTTCTGCTTTTATTGAAGCCCATTTTCCTTTTGCTCAGCACTGAGAGAATTAGAAAACTGAGCCAGGCCACCACTTAGTCGATATTATTTAGCCCCAGTGAATTAACAGACAGCAATGGCTCCTCGGGACTATCTGTTTTGCCATTTTAATAATCACTTATTGGAGCATCACTGGCGAATCTGTGGCACGACAGGTTCTGAAGGCTAATTACGTGCACTTCGTAGCATCTATGAATTAGAGCTATTGTCTTTTCCTGTGTGGGGATGGCCTTTGCAGCTCCTTAATGGCCTGCTGCAGCAGAGGCCAGGCACCAGGCAGAGACAGGATTCTTCAGATAGCTTTCCTGTCAAGAAACACTATAAGCATAAGGGAATTGTGGGAGGGGAAGGACACAAAGATGCAGATGTCGTTACATGTGTAGGAATTAATTTTTCAGCCTTAAGCATGCTAGTTAGCAGTTCTTTATAAGCCGAATCAAGAAAAGCCCGTTTTAGTGGTAAAGCACTTGAATGCTGTTCTGAAGGTCTGTGGTTCGGACCCATCAGCCTTCCGTCAGGGGAGGATGGAGCAATCTGCTCTGCAATGGCCACGCCTTGGCAACCCTGCCGCTCAGTTCAGCTTGTCCTGGAGGGCCCCTAGGAGTTGGAGCGGACTAGGTGGCAATGGGTTTCGTTTGGTTTGGGTATCTTTGACGAAACAAATAATTATGAGCATTGCTTATTGAGCGCTTCCTGTGCACATAGTTATATCAAAGCAACCAGCTGCTGACGAGACAGTGAGTTTTTAATGCACGCATCCATGCAGCAAACGTTCATTTTGTGTGTCTGGCACCACACATAGACATTGGAAATATAGAAGGGAATGAAAAATGGATAAGGTTCTTTCTCCAAGAGCTTTCTGTCTCATAGAGGTGACAATACTCAATGACCAACAATAGACACAGAATCAGAACTGAACTGTGGGTAGGATGGTGAAGAGAGACACAGGGTGCTATGAGAGGGGCAGCTGAGTTGAGCAGCAATTGGGAAGAATTTTGCCTTCTGAAAAGGGAAAGCTAAACCCATCTATTCTGACCCATCGCCCCCTAAAGCGCAGAGCAGAGTTGTCAGATAGGTTTCCCAAGGCTGTCAATCTTTACTGGGACGGACTGCCACATCCTTCTTCCAAGGAGTGACTGCTGAGTTCAAACCACTAAACTTTTGGTTACCAACGAAGTGTATAACCACTGTTCCACCACCACTCCAAGCAAAGAAAGGAAGTATGAACTAAGGGGTAGAAGACAAAAGAACATTTCAGGCACATGCTTAGACCCTAAAGTGGGAGTAAGTCTTGTGCTATTGGGGAGTTGAAAGAGGGTAGTGTATTCTGACAGAAGGGACAAAGGCAAAAAGATGTGTAGTAGGCACTAAATTCCTTTTCTTGTAAGACTTTAGTTGCTGTTTTACTTGTGCTTTCAGCCATCCCTTTATTTATTATTGAATCTATCCAGACACCAAATTATCATTCCCTTCTACTTCTATTTCAGACACCATATTAGGTTCAGAAATGCAACAACATTAAGACATACGGTTGGCCCACTAAATTCTCCCATTAGGGAGGGTTGTCCAGGTGCTGGGGTCACACAGGAAGAGCAATAGCCTTTACCCGTGTTTAGGAAGCCCAATCTTCCTAAAGATTCCAGTGATGATTGGCAAGTGAAGAGAAAAAGGAGACTTTCAAAAGGAAGGAAGACAAAAAACAGAAAAAGCAGAAAAGAAAAATGCTTGCCAAAGCCAGAAACGAAGCATTTCAGTGTGTATTACAGTGTAGCTTGTGTGGTCCTGGTTGGTTTGCATTGTAAGTGGAGAAGCTGGCTGCAGTCAGTCCTAAAAGAGTTCTTTCAACTGTATTAAGGGTCTTGGATCCACCACTACTATCACCCCCGTGCGCCCCCCAGAGTGATAGGAATCCACTGAAGGACAGTTGAAGCAGGGTAACGTGCTTAAGCAGACCTGGGGATGTTCATACTATGGCAACGTGGACAAAGGAAGATGTATAAGAGGCTGTTGAAGGAGCGTGCCTCTAGTACCGTCAGTGGCAGTGGGGACTGATAGAAGTAGACAGAGTTTGTGGCTGTTAGGGAGTTGGAATTTATAAGAGTTGGCACCTGACGAGGTGTAGAGTAGAGGAAAAAGCTGTTAGCATGTCTTTTCTGGTTTCTGAACGGGGCAGTTGATGGACCACAGGTACCATTCAAAAAGTGAAATGCAAAAGAAGGAATGAGTTCTTTCATCTATGCTTCTCTCTAACTGTAATAGAAATTATTTTAATCATCTAGGTGGCCTACCCTATGCTAAGAATTAAAGGCTTGACACATAGGGGATGTTTAATAAATGTGAATGATTATTACTATATACAAATTTGTACAGAAGCAGACTACTGCTGAAAGTAAGGGGGGCGTGGCTGCCGAGGGTCTCCAGGAAGACTTTACAGGGTGTTGAGGTGGACTTTCAACAAAAGAGCAACAAACCACCGGGGAGTAAATAGAAAGATGGGCAGTGGAAAGGCACTCTTGGCAAGGGGCACAACATAAGCAAAGCTCAAAGATCTTCAAGAAACGTGAAAAGGCCATTGTTTCTGGAATGTAAAATTTGTGAGGGGCATGGCAGAAAATGACTCTGAAATGTAGGGCTCCGGGCATTTTGTGGGCCAGCTTTGATGGCACAATGGGTGACGCACTGGGCTGCTAACCTCAAACCACTAGCCACTGTCTTAGCTTGAAAGAGGAGGCTGACCGCTCCCATGAGGATTTGGAGTTCCAGAAACCCTATGGGACAATTCTACTCCACTCTATAGGTCCACTATGAGTTAGAATCAACGTAAAACAGCAGGGTTGGTTTGGTTTGAATAAGTCATCCTATAGGCCAACAAATTGAGAGAGTCCCCCCCCCCCAAGGAACTTAAGTGTACTATAGACTATCAATAAGGCTAAATTAATAGGGGAAAATCCACTTTAAACAAAACTAAATTGACTTCTCTATGGCAAGACTTCCAATGTTTTTTTATCTCTAGTGGAAAGATAGATCATAACCCTCACCCTCCACCTCCAAACTCAACACACCTCAAAATACTATGAATGGTTTTGTGGCATTGAATTTAGGAAACCATGCTGTAAGCAATGCGGAACCATGCAAGGATGTAAAACCACAGACTGACAAGGATAGATCTATGATTAAGAAAGATCACGTCATTCCTCTAGTTCTTTAAAGTTTCCCCCGCCCCAACCCAACATGACCCCAATTCTACCTTACAAATCTGGCTAGACCAGAGCATGTGCACCGCTACAAATAAGAGCTTGCAACACAGGAATGCAGGATACATAAACCCCTCAGGACCAATAATGAGAGTAGCAATACCAGGAGGGGAAGGGGGAGGTGGGGGGAAAAAGGGGGAACCAATCAAAATGATCTATAGAGAACCCCCTCTCAGGGGGATGGAAAACAGAAATGTGGATGGAGGGAAACAGCAGTCAATGTAAGACATGAAATTAATAGATAGATAGATAGATAGATAGATAGATAGATAGATAGATAGATAGATAATCAAGGATTAATAGGGGGGGTTGAAATGAGCTGATACCAAGAGTTCAAGAAGAAAGAAAATGTTTTGAAAACGATGATGACAACATATATACAAATGTGCTTGACACAATGTATGTATGTACTGTGATAAGAGTTGTAAGAGCCCACAATAAAATCATTTTTTAAATGATCACTTATTGAGAAATAGGTAATGATTGAAGACATGATGACCCAAAGACACTAGTTAAGATTATAAGACAGAAAATTCCTATGTGCCAGAACATGGAAGTGGAGGGAGGACTGTGCGCATGTTTTAAGAGTGTTGTGGGTGCTGAGAAGTGCTATTTGTAACCTATAGATGCGATGCAATGTGTTATCGAGAAAATAATAGCTCTTTGCTATGATAAGGAATTATTTCAAGGTTTGTCTTATATTTGTGAAGGCTTTTAATCTTCCCGTTAATCCTATGAGGAACATTTAACATCAGTATTCTCATTTTGCATCTGAGAAAACTGAAGTTCAAAGACTTTTAGAGACATGCCCACAAATCCACAACAGATGAAAGGCAGGCTTAGGTGGACTTGAACAGCCAACATTTTGGTCAGTGCGGAGCATGTTAACTGTTTTCCCCATTTAGGTTACATCCTTAATGTTGAAGGACAGGGAGAGTTGTACACTACCTTGTAATGAAGCTATCTTTAAGTATACCAACAATCTATTGGATATGCATTATTGCTATGTACTGCAATTAAACATCTCATTTATGTATGTATGTATGTATATATATATATATATATATATATATATATATATATATATATATATATATATATATATATGACATTAAAACTACCCAAGAAAACTCACACTAATTTTATCTTCATCTTGTAAATGAAATGGAAGCAAAAGTGACTGAGCAACTTGCCAAAAATAATGCTGCTAGGAAAGATCAAATCAGAATTTTAACTCCAGCGGTCTGGTTCTCAAAAGTTGTTTACATATCACACTTTTCTGATCCACCTTTGAAGGAGACTCACATCTGGCCTTACACCATGGTCAATTCAGTGTTACCTTCTTACGACATAATTACTGGGGAGCACATTCTGATTCGTGGTAATTCCTTGTCAATCAGATCAGATTCGTGCTCACTGGGTTTTCAGTGGTTGCTTTTTCCTAAGTAAATCACCATGCTTTCTTCCAAGCTGCCTCTAGGACCGTCGAGGTGGGCTCAAACCACCAACGTTGTGGTGAACAGCATGTGGGCCGCCCAGGGACTCCAAGTCCTGCATAGCCATTAGATTCTCTGTATAGAAATATACACAGGAAGAAGTGACATTTTAATTCTATACTTGCATTTAAATCTCAAGGTCTTTTTTTTCCCTTTCTTCTTTTCTCTGTCAGTGAAATAGGCTTAGTGAGTCAGCATTTTAAAACAGTAAGTGCTCTAAACTGTCTTCTGGGTTCAATCCTTCATTAAATTCTCCACACACAAAAAAGTTAAAATTGAAGCTGATGCTTCTTTTCAGATGTAAATTAAGAAATTTTGGTTCCTTTAGTCCTAGTACTGCAGAGACCTCTATTTGAGAAGTGTAATGTATATAACTTTATATTTATTCCATTCCTATTTCTTGAATTTTGAAAAATAGAGAAGCTTGTTTATAAATTTAAGATCCATCTAATTCTTGAATTCCAGCTTTAGTAACTTACATGTCCGAGTGACAATCATGCATCCATAACAATCTGAAAATTTCCCTAGTGTTTCCCATGGTTGAGGCTAGGTGGACCATGCAGCATGGCCTGTGGCTTACAAAGGTACTTTTACTGCAAAGGGGAAAATGGCAGACCATGATCTGTCAGGAAGAGGGTAAGCAGATTTGACTTCAAGGTGCTGGAAGCTACTCCACTAATATTTCAAATACCGACAGAGCTACCTGTGATAGGCTGATTTCAGCAGAGCTTCCAGGCTAAAGCAGATTAGGAAGAAAGAAGAGGCCCTTCACTTCTGAAAACTGAACTACGGAAGCCCTTACAAGTCCCAGTAGACCATTGTCTGAAACAGTGCCAGAAGGTGAGCACCTCATTTGGAAGGCACTCAGAATAACACTGGGAGGAGCCGCCTCCTCACAGTGGAGTTGACCTGAATGACATCATGACATCGTGGAGGAAGTGAGGCATTTGAGACCTTCATCTGCTGATGTGGCAAGGCTCAGAATGAGAATAAACAGCTGGCAAAGTCCATGACCAGATGGATTGACACAGGCTGTAACATTTGAACGGGCATGAGGATGGTGGATGGTGGACCAGGCGGTCTCTTCTGCTGTGTACAGAGGAGCTATGCATGGGACCAGACTTGGCGGTTCCCAATCTAATCGAGGTTGAGTGCGCTGAGACGCCCTCCGCAGACCTCGGCAGCCCTGAGTCAGCGCTCCCGATGGAGCCTCTCCTGAAGCTCTCCCCGCTCACCTCAAAGAAGGGAAACAGTTGTGGGAGATGAAGAGACTGCCTGTTGCTTCATGTTTTGCATCCTAGGGTAACATTTGGCAATCCCTGTGTACATAACATGTTGATGCCAATTTTCACACAATGGGGAGTTGAACTACTTTTGTAAACATCCGACTTTCACTTCCATTCCCTGATAGATAACTTCCTAGCCACTTCAAGAGAAAGTGACGAGTCTGTCACAGAAAATGTTGAAGAGTCCTTGTAAGTCAGGGAACCTTTGGAACAGGCCATCGGGTTCCTGCCCCAAAACTGCCACTCCTCTGCAGGGTAGCCATGGCAAGTTAGTGTCCTCCGTGGCAAAAGAAGGGGTTTAACCTAATGATCTCTACACCCCCCCCCCCGCCACCCCCCGTTTAGCCTGAACTTTTGTTTAGCATCCTACGTTCATTTTCCATCCAGGTTTCTTTCTGATTGATCTTTGTTTTCCAGCAAACACACATTCAATTTTCTTTTTTTCAAAAAGTGTTCCGAAGCAGAAAGATGTGCTGTCTGCCCATAAATACTGCAGATCTAAGAAGCCCAGTTGGGACGTCCTCCTCTGTCCTGCAGGGCTATGGCAACAGGTAGACATAGTTTATGGGGACAGAAAATGCTGGGGGAGCAAGGAGCATTGGTTGGAAAATTCTATTCTTATCTATTCATTCTCTTGTTCCATGAGTTTTTGCAGCCCCCTTGTATTTCATTTTATATAGAGTGGTCAGTGACGTTATCCCAGAAACGATGCTGGAGCAGACACTGAATGACTTGGAACACTGAGCATTGCTGGTGTCTGAACAGAAGGAACTTAGTGGATGGGCCTGAAGTCTTCCTGCTGTGTTTGAAAACAGGGATGCGCATCTCTATGGACCTGTGGAGGGCAGGGCCACTCAGGAGTTGATGGCGCTGCAGGTGAAAAGTGAAAAGAAGTGAGGAGGAGCTGGACCTGGAGTTAGACCTGCCCCTCAGTTCAAGGATCCCAGCCCCCTTTGAGGGATATAGGAAGCAAATTAAGGGCTTTGAGCAGAAAGATGGACAGGAAACAATTTGCATTTAAAAGGCCCATTCTGCCTACTGCCAGGAAACTAGTTTGCAAGGGGCCAAGAAGGAATCAGAGACCAATTAGGGCCTATGGAAACAATCTTGGTGAAATTGGATAGTTGTTGGCACATGGTCTTCGCACTGGAGGGAGTGAGAAGGGGTTGAATTCTGGCTATATATTGAAGTTCGAGCTGGCAGGAAACCTGAGGGGATGACAACTGTGGGGAATGAGGAGGAGGAAACTCAAAGACGATGCCGGTGTTGAAGCTGAGGAACAGGAAGATGGACTGAGATAATGGGGCTGACGCTGAGATACGATGACTTGTTTTTACTTTGAGCTGCTAAATACGAGCTCTGCAAGAGAAAATGTTGACATTTACACACCTAATGCGTTACAGTCCCAGAAACCCACATGAATAGCTCTACACTGTCCTTCCCGGTTGCTGTGTGTCAGTATCACCTCGGTGGCCATCAGTTTTATAGATAGCTCATAAAATGGGAGGCCAGTCCAGAGGTTAGGTGAAAGGCTATGCTCAAAATTCCAGCTTGGGGTTTTTATTATCAAGGGAGTGCTGAGAGAATGCATGACGTCATCTAGGACAGGAATGTGGGTTGAAAAGGGTTCTTAGACCTGAGCTCTAGGCTTCTGCTACATTTAGGAAACAGTGCAGTGGAAAGAAACCAGCAAATATGCCTTATAAGGCAAGTGCACAGAAGTTGCCAAAGAACCAAAAAGAGAGTGATGCCCAAGGAGTCAGTAAAGAAGGCATATTAGGAAGGAGAACATGTGCACATGTCTATGTTAAAGACAACAATGTGCATAATGCAGTAAGTACTCACATCAATACACTGGTCATAGAACCACAAAGTTCTCTCTAAAGCAATCTAAAGAGAACTAATAGTTTCCAAGCTTTACATTTTTCCACCTTTATTGGATTGAATATTCATTTTTTTTCTTTCTGTTTTTCTTTTTTTTAAAACAATTTATTAGGGGCTCATACAACTCTTATCACAGTCCATACATATACATACATCAATTGTATAAAGCACATCTGTACAGTCTTTGCCCTAATCATTTTCTTTTTTTCCTCCTCTTTTCTTTTTTTACATTTTATTAGGGACTCATACAACTCTTATCACGATCCATACATATACATACATCAATTGTATAAAGCACATCCATACATTCCCTGCCCCAATCATTCTCAAGGCATTTGCTCTCCACTTAAGCCCCTTGCATCAGGTCCTCTTTTTTTTCCCCTCCCTCCCCTTTCCTCCCTCCCTCATGTGCCCTTGGTAATTTATACATCGTTATTTTGTCATATCTTGCCCTATCCGGAGTCTCCCTTCCCCTCCTTCTCTGCCGTCCCTCTCCCAGGGAAGAGGTCACATGTGGATCTTTGTAATCAGTTCCCCCTTTCCAACCCACTCACCCTCCACTCTCCCAGCATCGTCCCTCACACCCTTGGTCCTGAAGGTATCATCCACCCTGGATTCCCTGTGCCTCCAGCCCTCATATCTAACTAAATGCCTTCTTCACCTAGCTGGAATTGAAGCCGTAGCTGTTGAACTTTTAGGGTGGTAAATATTAAAGTGATGGACTAGTATATTGAATCCACATTGCAGTATGAGTTTGGTATCATGCTAATGCTTTTAGAGTCTTGATGTTCATAAAGTTCTATTTATTCACTTTATTAAATGAGGGAAATACAGGTTGGAATCAAACTTTCATATATGTATTCATTTCATTCCATGTGACTACTGAGCACTCTAAAATATGGTATGTTTGAACAGAGATGTGTTGAACTACAAGAACATATTCAATTTCAAAGACTTAGCAAAAAATATATACATGAATAGTTTTATATGGATTATATATTAAAATTATAATGATTTGGAGATGTTTGGTTGAATCAGATACATTAAATTTATCTTATCTGTTTATTTGAACTTTTTAATGAAGAAACTAGGAAATTTACAATTACAAATATACCTTGCATTATATATTTATTAAACAAAATTGTTCTAATAAGACAAAAAATTTCTATCACTATCTCTTAATTCCTGGTAGAAAGAAAAGAGTGAGTCTTTCGATATAAGAGTTCCTCCTTAAACTGCCTCATTGAATTAATTAATCAAGCACAAAAATTTTGAATTCTTAATGCAAAAATGTTACATGTTCTAAATTTCCATTTGTAAAAATATAAACAAAAAGAAAACTACCAATGACTACTGCTATTTTGTTAAGTTTCTTTTTAGCAAGTATATATTTTGAAAATGAAATGGAACCATTCCGTGCATTGTTATGAAGTTCTATCTTCATGATGATATACTTATAAATTTGTTTGTTTGTTTTCTCTTATACTAGTACATTGCTAAATGAGCCATAGTGCACACAGTATTGAAACCCTCAGCCACTAGCCCCATTGTGGGTAGTTTGAACCCCCCAGCAACTATGCAGAACGATTGGGCACACCTATGGGGGGATTGAAGCAATGCTATTATTACTGATTTGATTTGACAAGATGAGCTTTGCAACATTTTTCTTTAAAAAAACAAAATAAATTCGTAAATAAAGTTAATTAAAAATGAAGGGGGGGTGAAAGCTCACAGCTTCAAAAGCCCTCCTGATAAGCCCTTATGCCTCCGATCCGAAAAGAGAAAGAAAGAAAAGAAAAGATGTGGCCGTGTCCTTCAAGACTGCCGTTGTTGTTGTTGGGTGCTACAGAATCAATTCTGACTCCTAGCAACCGATGTACAACAGACGGGTGCACTGCCCTGTCATTTGCCATCCGTATGATCATTGTTATGTTTGAGCCCATTGTTGAGCGACTGCGCCCGTCTAGCCCGCTCTATCAATCCAAATCATCGAGTGTCGTTCTACTTTCCCAAGCTTGATGTCCTTTTCCAGGGACTGGTCTCTCCTGGTAACATGAATCCAAGTGCGTGGGATGAAGTCTTACCCTTCTCACTTTTACCGAGCATGTTGGCTCTACTGCTTCCAAGACAGGCTTGTTGTTCTTCTGGAAATCAATCGCACTCTCAATATTCTTCAACCACACCACAACTCAAATATATGAATTCTGTGATTTCCCTTATTCATTGTCCAACTTCCATGTACGCTTAGGCAATTGAAAATACCATGGCTTGCTTCAAGGGCACCTTAGTCTTCAAAATGACATTTTCATCTTCAACTCTAAAGATGTCTAACAGGAGCCCTATTATCACAGTGAGTTACATCTTGGAATAATAACCTCAAGGTGAACTGTTCAAAACTACCAGCTGCATCAAGAGAGAAAGATGAGGCTTTCTGTTCACATAAAGATTTACAACCTTGGAAACCCAAAGACCAACTCTACTTTGCCCCATGGAGTCACTATCAATCAGACTCAACTCTATAGCAGTGAGTTCGGATTTGGGGTTTTTGCAATACTTTTGTCCAATACAATATTATTTTCCATCAGATTGATTCAAACTCATAGTGGCCCTAAGGACAACAGAATGAAGCACTACCTGGTCCTGCACCGTCCTCACAATTGTTCTTATGCTGAGCCCGTTGTTGCAGCCCATTTTGGTCAATTCATCTTGTTGAAGGCCCCTCTCTTGTCCATTGCTCCTGTACTTTACCATGCATGGTGTTCTTCTCCAGGGACTGGTCTACCCTGACAACACATCCAAAGTATATAGGATGAACTTTTGCCATCTGTCTCTAAGGAGCTCTCTGGCTGTACTTCTTCCGGTGATGTATTACATTAGACAATGTTTTGCATAGCTTCAAAACAATGTCTAGTGCAATACCTTATCTTATTTATTGACTTCTGATTCCATGAGCATTGGTTGTGGTCCAAGCTAAAGGCAATCTTCCACAATGTCAATCTTTATTCCGTTCATCATGATGTGGTCTATTGGTCCAGTTGTGAGAATTTTGTTGTTCCTCACATTGAGTTATAATCCACATTGAAGGCTGCAGTCCTCGATCACCATCAGCAAGGGCTTCAAGGTATTCTCACTCTCAGCTATCAAGATTGTATATTACTGTTTGTTTATAAGCCTTCATCCAATCCTGATAACTCATGCTTCTTAAAATCCAGTTCTCGGATTATTAACTCAGCATATAGATTGAATAAGTATCATGAGATAATGCAACCATATCACATGCCTTTCTTGATTTTAAGCCACTCTGTATTCCTTTGTTCTGTTTCAATGACTGCCTCTTGGTCCATGTGAAAGTTCTGCATGAACACAATGAAGTCTTCTAGAATCCCCACTCTTCTCAGTGAGGTCCACCATTTGTCATGAACTACACAGATGAATGTCTTTGCATA
Organism: Tenrec ecaudatus; assembly: GCF_050624435.1. NCBI lineage: Eukaryota > Metazoa > Chordata > Mammalia > Afrosoricida > Tenrecidae > Tenrec > Tenrec ecaudatus. The sequence goes on along the minus strand of NC_134531.1, from coordinate 154,861,936 downwards.
ATCAATAAAACACAAGTCAACATCTTTCTAGTATTCTCTACTTTTAGCCAAGATCCATCTGACATCAGCATAGCTCATAGCTGAAAGCTCGTGTTGCACATCCTCTTCTGAACTAAGCTTGCCACTTGCCAATGGATGGATGCTATGATTGTTGAATTACCTTCAGCAAAATTTTACTTACTTATGATGTTAATAGCATTGTTTGATCATTCCTACATTCTGTTGGGTCACTTTTTTATGTGGGCACAAATATGGATCTCTTCAAATCAGTTAATCAAGTAGCTAGCTGTTTTCCAAATTTCTAGGCATAAACAAATGAGAGTTTCCAATGCTTCATCAGATGGTTGAAACATTTCACTTGGTATTTCATCAATTCCCAGAGCCTTATCTTTCTCTAATGACTTCAGTGTAGACTTCTTCCTTCAGTACCGTCAGTTCTTGACCAGAGGCTACCTGGTGAGTGACTGTGAATTCTTTCCGTTTTCTTCCACTGTTTCCTACATCATTCAATATTATACCCCTGTAATCCTTCAATATTGTAACTCAAAGATAAGTTTTTTCCCTTCCACTTCTTTCAGCTGTAGATTTGCTAAGCATCTTATTCCATTTTGGTTTAAAAAACACCAGGTCTTTGTAGATTTCATTAAAATATTTTACTTTGTTTTGTGTAATTGACCTGTTAAATTTTCTGTTCAATTATGTGTTAGGCTAGGTTATCTAGAGAAAGAAAAACAGATATATACATGTACATATATTCAAAGAATTTTATATAAAGAAGTTATTTTATGTCCCAAAGGTGTCCCAGCCCATTCCCGCTCAAGTCCCTGGGTCCCAGGCTAGCCATAGCCTACTTCAGACTCAGGTACCTGCAGGGCCATGACACAGAAAGGTGAAGCAGGAAGCAGGGAAATCACAGGCTGGTGGGTGCAGAATTACATGGACCCAAGGCTGACGGGAGTATCCACTGGATGATACTCCCAGGTTTAGCAATTCACACTGGGCCACCCCTGGAAGCAGACACAGACTCCAAGCAAGAAGGAAGATGAAGGGCAAGAGAGATGTTCTCCTCTCTTTTATAGAAATGCCACACCTCTAGGGAAGAATCCCCAGGCTACCACCTGATTGACAGATTGGATTCCACCCCTGTCTCTACACAGGTATCATCATGGTGGCATAAAAGCTAACCACCACAAGTTCTTTTACTTCATCATTTATTCTATTTACTCTAGCTACTCTATGTTCAAGAGCAACTTTCAGAATGTCTTCTGATATCCACTTTGATTTTTTTTCTTGTCTTTAGTCTTGATGTCATGCCACAGCTTGCCAGGCCTGCTTTCAGTGTCAACTTCGTGTTTGAGATGTTCTCGTATCTGGTAGAATATGCTTCTAGGTAGTCTTTCGCCTCTCCTGGCTCTCTTTCAATGTTCTGCAACTTAAACCTAAAGGTACATACAAGGAAATTGATGGTGTGTCCCACGGGAGGCCCCTGGCTTCACTTGCTGCTGATATTGAGCTCTCCATAGTCTCTTCCCACAGATGTGGTCAACTTAATTCCTATGCATTCCCCCTGGTGAAGTCCATGTGTTTAGTCACCTTTTGTGTTGTTGAAAAAAAAGATATTTGCAATGAAGAATCTGTTGGTCTTTTTTATCATGTGATCCTCAGCGTTGTTTCTTTCTATCACCAAGGCTGTATTTTCCAACTGTTAATCTCTAAAAGTTATCCATCAATCTTGATCGTATAGTTGATCAATTTCAGATGAAAGATGTTTGCAGAATTCTTCCATTTCTTTATCCCTAGCTTTATTATTTAGTGCTTAATTTTGAACAATGCTTGTTTTAAGTACATTTCCTTGTATGCGTGTGATATCATCCTATCACAGACAGCATTGTACTTCATGATAGATCTTGAAATGTTCTTTTTGAGGATGAATGTAATACCATTCTTCTTGAATTTGTTATTCGCAGCATAGTAAACCATATGATTAGCTGATTCAAAATGACCAACACCAGTCCATTTCAGTTCACTAATGGATATTGATTTTTTTCTTATGACTTCCATATCACTTTTGATGACTTCCAAGTTTCCTAGATTTATACATACTACATTCCACATTGTGATTTTAATGGATGTTTGCAGCTGTTTCTTCTAATTTTGCATCCTGCCTCATCAGCAAAGGAGGGTCCAGAAAACCTTACTCCGATCACATAATTATGGTCCACTCCATTTTGTGGGGGCAGCTCATCCCTGGTCATATTTTAAGGGCCTTCCAGTCTCTGGGCTCATCTTCTGGCACCATGTCTGTCCATGTTTCACTGCTATTTCATAAGTTTCCTTCAGTCACTCCTCTCCCCCCTCCCAGCCCCTGGCAATCACTAAGCTGCTCCCAGGCTGTAAATCTGCCTATTCTTGACATGTTCTATAAATTAGCATACAATATGTGTGGCTAGGGGTGCCTGTAATGTAGCATAAAGTCTTTGTTGTTCTTCCATGTTGAAGCATGCAGAAGCATTTCATCCCTCGTTATGACTCAATGATCTGTTATGTGGAAATAGCCATACTTCGCCATCCAATTTTCAGTTGATGGACATTCAGGTTGTTTCCACATCTAGACTGTTAATAATGTTGCTATAAAAATGCATGTACAAGTTTTTAGCCCACATTTTTCAACTCTCTTGAAATGAAATTGCTGCACTAAGTTTTTGCCCAAATAATTGATCATTTTCCTTAGGATAAATTCTGTAAGCTGTCAGTCAATGCTTGGCCTATTTTAAAGCAGTATAAAGACACTTCTGAATGTCTCTTCTTATTTATTCACTTATGTTAAAATTTTACGTGGGAAAATTTAATCAGGTATTAGAAGATGCCACAGGAGTATTATTAAACTGGTTGTAGAAACCCCCATCTTGTGTTTACATAGAATAGCATGTAGTGCAATCATTTCTTCTAGCAGGCAGCGTAAAGCTCTGTTTAAAGCCACTAAATGAGAAAAGGTGCCCGAGGATAGCGCTTCTCAGGTGCTCAGATCTGGGCACCTCTTTACCTGCTCTCATATCGCATCAATAGACTACTGGGCAAGTAAACAAGCTGTCAGTGAAATTGGGCACAGTGAATTTGCTTTGCATTTAAGTAAACCAAGGGGGAGAGTTAGATGGCCATGGTCTCTGAACAGTAAAAAGCATTATCGATTGAGAGTGGGCATGCACCTAATATTCCTTACATTGCCAGGTCTAGGAGCCTATAGGGGCAATCACCCACATGTCCACGGTGGCAATTTCATAACCAGCCTGGAAGCGTAACAGACAAAAGCAGCAGGTCTCCTCTCATGGATATGGGAAAGCTTCATGATAAAGGTAGGGTTTTAAGAGTTATTTACATTGTGGCGGATGATATTGGGTTGGATGATGGAATATTCTGAACTCTGATGCAGATTGGGAGGCTTAATGGTGAACAACCGGAGGGTCACTTTGGAAAGAAAACGGGTGCGTGGGAAGATGTTGGCTCAAGATGAACAGTGGATGGAGGGGAGACCATCAGCAAGTCATGTGTATCCACTCTGTGCTGGGAAGTGTTTAACAACTGGTTCCCTATGACCCCCTTCCCCCCATCAAAAAAACACTTTGTTTTAAATTTTTGTTCTGATTTTCACGGTGTTGATATTCTACCATGGCAGACTTTATGTTTTATACCATTAAGAAGATAAAATGAAAATAAAGTTAGGAAAAGGTGTGCATAACTAGAACAATCGACTCTCAACCTGTCAGCTCCTGCATATTGTTGTATATTTTCATAATGTACTATACTTGATTAATTGGGGAGGCATTTCAGTAAATGAAATCCACTAAAACCTTGAAAATTAATACTTTGAAAGCTGTTTGGTTTTGGTTTCCTAAGTTAAATAATGTGTTCAAATATCATCCAGGCAGTCTTACGTGTTGTAACGTGAGCCAAGGGACGCTGGTGCTGTGCCTTAAGTACTGAACTGCTACCTAAATGTAGGTGATTCGAACCGACCGACCAGTTTTCTCTGTAAGCGAAAGATGGGGCAGCTTGCTGCCATAAGAGACGCTCTGGGGCCAGCCATTCTGCTGTGCCCTGCCGGGTTGCTCTGCTTTGTAATAGACTCGGCAGCGGTGTGCTTCAGAAACTGCACAAGAAGGAATCATACGCCTTACTAAAAACTCAACAGGTCATCCTGTAGAGACAGTCAGCTCATAAACGACCTCAGGGAGATCACTGGACATTTAATGCATAGTGATCGTAGAGAGAAATTCCATATGATCCTTCAATAGAGAGAAATGATGAGCTCTGCGCACATAGGGTGTAAAAATCAGGAGGAGAATCCTTAACTCCTTCTATCTGCCTGTGACTTCATGACTGATACGCAGGGCCTTTTGTAAATGGCAAAATTTCCTGTATCCAGTTTCCACTGGCTCAGTAGGACGGGTCCATAGGTGGGAAAACACACATTTCTTTGTCACTTTGGTTCTACTGACTGACTGACTGACTGACTTGTGGTGCACTGCTCAGATTCACTGCAGATGGAGGAAAGCAGCCCTGCTCTGAGGGAGAGCCGGCATTTTAGTGTAGCCTGGCGATGGGCCAACCCTGCATTGTCTCTGCGGCCATCCGAGGACCCCAGGAAGTGGCTCCTATATTTTTCTTCCATTTGCAAATATAGGACCTGAGAGATGTTAAACGACTCACCAAAGGTCATGAAATTGATAAATGCCTGAGCTAGAACACCAGACCGGGCAGTCTGACAGGTATGCTTACAATAAGACTTGCCAGGCTGATGAAGGTGCCCTGGCGATACAGTGGTCAGGGTGGGCTGCGATCCACATGGTTGACAGTTTGAAACCATCAGCAGCTTGGCGGAGAAAGGGGCTTTCTAAACAGTTGTAGTCTCAGAAACCCATATGGGGGTTGGCGTCCCGATGAGTCAGCATTGACTTGATGGCAGTGAATAAGTTTTGAGTGTACAAAAGAGACCCCAAATCTCAAATTTAATTTAAGAAGAAACACTTATTAAGTCTTAAACAGGACAAAGACAAGACAAGGAAAAAGACCCAATGTCTGGACGAGGCAGACCATTAGCAAGATATTTGAAGACTTTTACAAGGATGTCGGAGGGCAAAGGAAACTGTCCAGGAAAGATGATTGACAGTGAATCAATAGATCACAGTCACACAGGGAACCACAGAAATGGGAATAGGAGGATGACCGTGATGCATACGTCATGTAGACAGAAGGGCTCTCCAACCAAGGCAGCCAGGCCATGCGGACTGTGCAAGCTCAGGAAGGCCCGAAGGGCCCCTAGGGAGACCGCCCTTCCCTGGTGTAGCGTGAGTGAATAGAGGTATTCCACTTTCTAATGCACCTGCTTCAGGGGAAGTCTCTTGACATCAGAAATGATCAGAAAGAATTCAATAGAGTAAAGCTTAATGTGGGTGCGAACTCTGCAAATAGATTTTGTGCGTTTATTGTTACCCATAGCCGCCTGCAAAACAGGTGCTCAGAATTCAAACTCTCACACACGTCTATTCTTATGACCGAAAGGGTTTAGGAAGCTTTGGGATACCTGAGATCTATCAATGGTGAAGGAGGGGAAACAGGACAAGGTGCTCATCAAAACCATATGTCACATGTCATCTTGATGATTGGTTCATTTTGAAAACTAGATATTTGCAATTAACTTTTCCTTTTCTTCTGTGCAAAGTTTGTGCCTGAATTAGATCACCCTGTTAGATGCTTTTAGTGTTTCTGCTTCTTCTCTTGGGCCTGCGATCCCCTTTGCATCACTTAGACTTTGTATTTGGAGTCATGTGATGGCAGAAACTGCCTCCCTGATGAATTGATGCTGCTGCACCTCCCGTCCTGTCCAGTGCCTGACCCAGCAGAGACAGTGGAATCGCAGCGGGATGATGCTAACAAAAGTGAACCGTCAACAAGAGCAGCATATTCCTCCTAAGCATGATTTCATTGAATCCTCACAATAATGGTACGAAGTAGTCACGAGTCCTGTCCCTAGTTTTTAGAGGAGGCAACCATGGCTTCACGAGATACTGTTATTTCCTCAATGCCAAGTTGTAGAAAATGGATTTTGCTGGTAACAAAGACTAGACATTTAGTAATGCTCTGTACTCTGTTGATTTAAAATGCATTGGTTACATTTCTATGTAAGATCATGCCATTAAATATGATTACAGAATTTAAGTTTCAGGATGGAAAATATTTTTTTCCCTGTAACCCCAGCACCTAGAGGAATTCCGTCACATAATAAATATTCAGTTAATATTTTGGGTGCATATTCATGTAGTTATTTCACTAGGAAGAAGAGTTACAGACTAGATAATATCAGGCTCATGACAGATTATTATTATTATTTGGGTACATGAATGTTAGTAAGGGTAATCCCCAAGCCTACTGTCACTGAGTTGATGCTGACTCATAGACACTCCAGGTAGGATTTCTGACTGTAAAACGTGCTGGGAGCAACAACCTCATCGCTTACCCTTGGAGTGGCTGGTGATTTTTAACTTCCAACCTTGTGGTTAGCAACCTAACACCTAACTTTTAGGAACGGTAGAGCTATAAAATCCTAAGATCACCTAATAGATTTAGAATAAACTCAGTAAATTATCAATTAATTCAATAAGTAGTTCATGAGCATTGGACTAAGTGTGGGGACCAACCTCCCCACAACTGTCCAAGGGGCGGTTGTGTAACTGAGGGGTAAATTAAAGAGACATCAGACAAGATAAAGCATGCAAGGGCTCACCTCTCAGTCATGACTTCAGGAGCCAGCTCTGAGCAGAGAGAGGGAGAGTAATGTCATCTCAAGAATTTATGTAATGTCAGGCTCACAGGCCACAATAAGCACATACTTAACAGGAAAGGGTTGCACAATAGACATAAAGGGAACAGGAGGTCAACAGGGGCATACACCCAATAGGAAGGGGAGGCACTAGAGGCACACATGTGGCAGGAAGACATACAGAACAAGACAAGACGGCAGACTTTAGAATCAAGAGGGCAGCCTAACCTCAGTTATGGAGTTGGCTTGACCTTAGGTACCTCTAAGCTCTCCTTCAGGGGAGCAATGCATTATGCTTCTCAGAAGGGAGTTGGCCCTACTTAGGGTGGGACAGACAATAGCGTCTGATTGCCTTGGCTGACAACCTTCAGGCAGGTAACCTTCAAGCAGTTGACCTCCAAGTGTATAGTCAGTGACCATGTGTTTGAAAACAGCACCTTACATTTGGCATTATTATGGGGAGACATCTTGGAGAATAACTTTTACTTAGGAGGATGTGAGTGGGACATATCTCCAACCCTCCACAGGAGCCTTGGCCTCCCAGACTCCTGAACGTATGAATGTTGAGTGTTTGCCGGAGTACACTCGTCCCGGTTCTGTTTCCCACAGATTAAGTGCCAGACATCCAATGTTGGGGGACACAGTAGAGAAAGTTAACAATAATAAATTGTACACCTATTACACAGTGCAGTGTGCTATATGGAGAAAGGGGGTGGTGGTGATAAGAAATACCAGCCCTAGAGATTGTAATGTAGTCAGAAGATGCTTCAATTAAATAGGAACAGTTCATCTGAGAGGCTAAAAGATGCCAAGGGTGTGAGGAAGGCTCACGGGGAGCAGCAGGGACAAAGACCTTTTGGAAATAACTTGGCAGGTTGGAGGAACAGTAAGTCTTCAAAGACATGGTCTTAGCAACCCTTTGCCCTCCACAAGGTCGCACGGGGTTTCTCACAGCCCCTTCCTTCCTTCGCACACCATTATAGTAAAGCAAAAGCCAACAGCTTCATTATTCCTGGTTTTAGACAGAAGGACAAGTTTAACATTGTTCATAATAGACAAGAGTGGGCCACAAAGCAAAGCTCCAGTTCCTGTTGAGTCAGCTCTGACTCATCGTGACCCCATGCGGATCAGAATGGAACTGCAGTCCGTAGGGTTTTTAATGGCTGATGTTTCCATGGTTGATGTAGTAATCGCCAGGGCTTTCTTGCAACGTGCTCATAATCAGATGAAAACTTTCAATCTTTTGGCTAGCAGGTGAGCCCCTTGCACACGACATAGGGACTGCACAATCGAGAATGTGAAATCCACTTAATGGATATCTGTACGTGTCTTCTCAGAACTTGGGTCTCGAAACAAATGCTTATCCTGTAGCCGAATGTGGGAGGAATGTTACAGAAAATGTGCATGGGAATTTGAGTCGGCCCAGAGCCCTAATCTAGGGAGGCCCTATTATTCCAATCTGGGGAGGCCCTATTATTCCAACGGGAATTCCCCAAGCGGAGCCTGGCCGGTGAACCTGGGTCGGCCTGATTCACCACTCAGCTCCGTGCCAATCTACTTCCAACCCATGTCCCGTAAGACAAGGGAGAGAATTTCCCATCTACAGATTCAAGGTTATTTCAACTGAAGGCAAGATGCAACCGCTTTGAGACACTTCTTCCCCCGGGTCACTCCCTCCCCCTCCAATATTCCTATTACTAAGAGAAGCAGGGTTGTGTAATTGCGGACGAACTGAACACTGGAGCGTTGGGGATGGATGCAGCCCAAGGAAGAACCAGCCACAGCAATTGGGTCTGAAGTAGGCCGAAGTATCTAAAATGGATGGAATCAACCTGCATAAGTCTTCCTCTGTTCTAGAATTTTATATGTGACTATGGAAGAAATATTACACAAGCATGTAAGGCTTAATAAGCAGACAAAAACAAAGTGGAATTTGTTGGAAGCTGAACTTCCCCTGAGGATGGAGGGAGGGGGGAGAAAAAAAATCAAGAACACCTACTCTCTTCTCTCAGAGACCTGCTTCTGCTCTCTGACGATGGAGGCAATGCCATTTTCCACCTGTGAGGAGGAGCGTTTATTCTTCATGGAAATCTAATGACAATTCCCAACCTCCGTTAAGGACTTGTTTTCCCATTTTTCTGAACTTCAAATACTTTCTAAATTGCATTAGCAGAAGCATTCGTTGTATGTATATAATTAACTCACAGGTCCCTCTGGGCTCATCTTGCTAAACTTGTGGAGCTTCACTGAGCAAGACATTTGCTGACGTCTCTCCCTGCAGTGACACCCACAGAAACGGATGCCTTCAACAAGAGGAACTAAGAGACACTTCTTTTCCAAAGTGGCTTTTCTCGTGCTTTGGGTCATTTCAGAAATACTTTAGATTGGTTTATAAAAATAATGATCCCCCCGCCCCCCAGCCCCGACCCTTATTTCTTTTCAAATCAGGAATTGTTTTGCAGTCTGGAGAAATGTAGAGGTAATCCTGCATTTTCCTCTCAGTTGGAATAGGAAGACAGGCCTCTTTTTGTATTAATTGGATGTGTAAAATCCCCCTGGGACAGCAGACTCTCCGGGCACAGGGCTCCCGGGCTCCTCAATGTACCTCATCAAAGCTTTCCTGCAAGGCTGTGTTGACACAAAAAAAATCGGAGGGGCTGCAGCAGTTGGACGTTTGGGCCAATGGACTTTTCCCGACTGGCTGTGTCGACTAGGTGTGCTACGCAGCCCTGGGCTTCCCTCTGCCCGTGCAGACATAGAGAAGATGCAGCACCTCGCTCAGCTCCAGCCCCCTGCAGTTCCTAGGAGATGTCTTTTCTCTGTTTGGAACGGAGGTGTCAGATGTGACCTCAGGCGCAAAGTCCTGGCCTCTGCGCCCCTTCTTTTCCTAGCAAAGAGGGCGTAAACTGAGCTATGGATAGCTCCTCTCTCACTCTCCTCCCTCCTCCCTTGGCCTTTTGAAGCCCCAGACCTTTTAAGTCTACCAAGGAACTGCACGCATCACTTGAGGGGGAGCAAGAGAGACCTGGATGTAGACTTGCTGCGTACCCATGGAAACCTGCATCGCACGCCTTCCTGAAGTGCAGGTTCCCGGAGAGGGGGGCGGGGGTTACGGAGCTGAGGACTTTGGATGTGCCAGCGTAGACACGAGCACGGCTGCGTACCGGGGAGGGGGCAGGGGAGACGAGTGGGTCTCCGCTTTCCACGTGCAGCTGAAACCCCGCCGCAGGCGGCCCGCTCCGGTGTGGGTTCGCGCCCGCCTGCCCCCCACTGCCGCAGCGAGCCTCCGCGCCGGGGCCGGAGAGCCGGGCTGCTGACGCGGTGGGGAGGAGCCTCGCCCTGAATGCACCAGCCGCCGCCAGCCTCCCCCTGCAGCAGCGGCGGCCGCGGCAAGCGCGCGCGTGTGGCGGCGAGCCCGAGTGCGCTGGCGCCCGCCGCGACGCCCTGCCCGGCTCCCCGCCGCCCTCGCTAGCCCCCGGCCGACCGCCCGGCCGCCTCCCCCGGGACCCGCACCCAGCCCCGGGCCAGGCCCGCCGGGACCCCGCCCCTGCCATCTCGCCACGGCCGCGCGGGGCCCGAAAGGCACCATCTTGTCGTGGCCGCCCGCTCTCCCGGGCGGAGCAGGGCTTTTTGATTCTTTTATTTTATTTGTGTGCCGTTTGGAGCGGCCGCCCACGAGGGGAACCTGTTGGGCATCTCCCCCGGCCGGCTGGTGAGCGGCTGCGGGCGGGCGGGCGGGACCAGCCCGGGGCTCGGCGCAGCCCGGCGCGGCGGAGGCAGCGGAGGCGAGCGCAGCATCCTCGCCTGGAAGTGGAACTGGAGAGAGCGCCGCGCAGCGCGGGAGGAGCCGCCGCCTCGGAGCCCCCGAGTGGAGGAGGAGGAGGTGACAGCTCCATTGCCGGCTTTTTATTTTTCTTCTCTCCCCGCCTCCCCGTCTCGTCCTCAGGCTCGGACCATGGTGCAGTCCCACTGGCTCCCCTGCCCCCCTCTCCTGTGACACTGGCTGCGGGGAGGGATCATGGATACTTGTCTACCGGCTTCTGGTTCCCACGCAAGTAAGCCTGCTGTCAATGGAGGAGGACATTGATACCCGCAAAATCAACAACAGTTTCCTGCGCGACCACAGCTATGCGACCGAAGGTAACGCCAGCCCCGCCGCATTCCGTCGCTGGGGCCCGGCGCAAGTTGCGGGTCGCTGTGCTTCCCGGGCCAGCTGGGCGCGGAGCGGGCGACGACTCCCCCGCGCCCCAGGGCTGGGGTCGGGGGCTTTGGCTCCCAGGCGCGGCAGCCCCCCGTGCGCCGCACATCCAACCATCCGGGCTCTGCGAGGCGAGCTCCATGGACAGCAGCAGGTGGACCGGAGCCCATGGGAGTTAAAAAGGCCCCTGGGGTGTAGGCTTGTCAGGGTGGGACCACCGGCTGGGGGGAGGGAGGGAACGACTCCGTAAAGAGAGATGATCCCTCCCCCAAGATGCTCCTGGAGGTCGTAGGGGGAGATGGTGAGGGAAGGGCCCTGGAGGGCCAAGGGTCCGCCCCTCCCTGGGCGGAATGATGTCTCTCCTTGGCTGCAGGGAGGGCATGGTCTCATTTCCTGCCCATTCATCTCTCCGCCGGCCTGGTTACCTGCCCAGACAATCCAACCCCCAAAGGCCTTTTGCAAAAGGGGGAGCCCCTCTCCACCTGGAAGTGCCTTAGCAAGAAATAAAAAGGTCGCTGGGGAAATAGTGTTCAGCAGCGAGCGAATGAGTCTGACACGTGGGGCGAGCAATGCGATCAGTAGGGCCTTTAAAAAATCACCATTAGGAATTCTGCAGCAGTGGTTTCTGCTGAATCAACAGCCAGCAGAAAGCAAGAGGCTTCAGCAAGCTGAGCGTTGCCAAGAGGTGAAATTGTCGTTTCTCTCTCTCCCAGGCTGTTCTGACATTAGCTGGAGTGCCTTGCAGGCAGGCAGGGAGAGCCAGCAGGTGGAATCTCATTCGGCCTTTTGTGTGTGAACAGAGTAAAGGCTGGTTTTTTTCCCCTCCAATTACCAAAACTTTTGCATTTTTGCTTTCATTTTCTACCTGTAAGCCTTCATCCTTAGCCACTTACGTAGTGCTTCATGAAGCCTTATATTTTAATAGCTATGTACGGAAAATGCCTGTGAAAGACACTCCAATAAGGTCTATTAAGATTAAGCTGGTGATTTGGGGATGTGATATTTCTACAATATTCTATCAAATCCAAAGACTACTAGAGAAATGGGATGTGCAGGGAATGAAAGCGTTCAAGCTCTGAAAGGAATGTAAAGATACAAGCAATTGAAGGTAAAGGTAGACTCTTCTCTAAACATCCTTGCAAGAACCAACACTAGTGAAAGAACAGGTTTGCAAATATCCTCTCCCCTTTCATAATTATCTTCAAGGCTAATCTGTTGTTGGGTGATGCTAGACAGATTAAGCAGAGTTAGATGAGCATGTGCTCTGGCCTCAACGACATGAGAGATGGCGTTTAAGACGCTCACATGTCCATCCTTTCCCCACACCAAGCATCATCCTTGCTGATTCTTGTTAATTGCATGATAGCAACGTGGTCTGGTTCAGTCTTCCTTAGGGCTTTGTCACTGACTTGTGTTTCAGGTGGAATTTGATTAGCTCAGCATTTGACTATGTCATCCAAGAAAGAAGTTGTTCTTGATGTGGGTCTTGCTTGGGGAGACATTTCTTTCTGCTTGATTACAAAGAACTGACTTCATGCATCCTTGTAAATTGCATTAGGACCCTAAGCATATGCAAAAGAAACTAACCAAGCTAAGAATATAGTCAAAATTGGGCCAGTGGTACAGAAGGTGCTCGTCTGTTTATAAAAAGGTGAAATGAGTTAAAGTTCTTTATTGCATTCATTATTGTTTCCAGGGCCCTCGATACTACATGAGTTTTGTTTCTACTTTATGGCATTTTGGGTAAACTCTGGTTCTGAGAATGAATTCCCAGCAAACAACTCTGCTTTCTAAAGTATTTTGGATGTGCAATAATCAGTCTCTCTGTCTACACACTACACACACACACACACACACACACACACACACACACTGAAAGCCTGCGGTGAAATAAAGATTTAGTAAACTGTGTGTGTGTGTGTGTGTGTGTGTGTGTGTGACTTGCTCTTAGTGATGGTATAGCAAGAAAAAACACGAACTTAGCTAATGTAAATAGCAGAAGACTTTGGGTAACGCAGGAAGCTCTCTTCACCTGGTTATTATAGAGAAGAGTCATGCAATTGTGCTGGTCAGAAGAATCCATGCCATTCTGATGAATACCTTAGAACGTGCTAGGATACTTTAAAAGAGCACCCCTAAACCCCCCACCCAACACACTGCTATCAAGTCAACTCTGACACACAGCGACCCCTGTATAGGGTTTCCTAGAGCAGATAGCCTTGGAATGCTGTTAAGTTATCTTCTCCCTCATTAGCATAAACCTACACCCTAGGTAGTTAACATCTAGGTTCTTCTATAAACTTAGCCATTTTTAAAATGTATTTGTATTTATATTTTCTATCTGCCGAGAGATGCTTGAATCACCACCACCACCACCACCCCAAAAATCTCCTTTGCTTTTGTTTCTGATTTTCCTTCTCTGCTACATCACTCCACACTGCAGTATTCTATTTAAAGCTGCAAGATGTTTGCTGTGTAGTTAGTGTGAAGGACTCTAAGCTCAATTTGCATTGTAAGTGGTAGCTGCAGGCAAGTTCATCCAGCTAAAAGCAATGCAAATACTAAAGGACACGTTTAGCCAGGTTTTCTCATTCTTTCTCTCTCAGATGTACATGCGCTAGAGAAATCTTTCTATCATCGCTTTTATTCTGGTTATTGAGGTTATCGCGCCCACCCCCTTCCCTTTGTGAAGTGTCCTCCCGTCTGTGGCATTTGTTATGCTACAGGCACTGCACTGCCCTCTTCCTGCATGGCATTTACTGCATCCAAACCCTGTTTGGTGGTGGTTCTTAGTTTCATTTTAAAATAAGGAAACCGGGAGCTATCACTTATTGGTCAAGGTCATACAAATAGTGGAAATGCTTGTCTTCAAACTCCGGAAGCTCAGGCTTTTTAATTTTGGAAATTCTGAACCGCTTAATTTCCCTTAAAACATCAGTTTCTGGTATGGGGAAGATCACAATGGCTTTAGTTTTGTGCATAAATCACGTTCCTACCCAGAGTAAAACTCTATAGGGATCATTTGAAAATACGTATGTGGGATTAGAGGTGGAGCAGAGCACTGGATAGAGTTGAAATGACCATAAAAATGCAAGGATTCATTGCTCAGAGAGCTCTGATATGCATGTGGAGTTCAGTCCATATTTTTAGGCTCTTGGTGGAGTCAAAGTTAACCGTCACCTCTTTAAAGCAGTCTGTGATTAAGCGTCCTGTTTCCAAATGGGGCGCAGGATATTCTATGTCGTGTGAGTTTGCAGGAGAGGCAATCTGCTTAGAAAGGGAAATTAGGGGCTGTGCTCCAAAGCAACTGCTCTGTTTCCCTCACTTTTAATGAAGATGATGGCAGACCTTATCTAACAGGGAAAGTTGCTTCGTACAAGGGAAACACTCCTAGAAGTGCCAAGAACAAAGCAAGCCCTCTGGTAACCCCCTCCATCATTTACAGCCTGTTGTTACCATTCCATACACTGAATTTGCATGGGAAACAACTGTTTTTCCTTGGGTGGGGGTGGGGCGCCAATGGAGGGGAGCAGTCACCACAGCCCATCTTAATGTCCTTTGGGCGCAGTCACTATCTGTGTCTCTCGCCCTTTAGTCAGTTATCTTATTTTCTGGACATGCCCTGGTGCTGTTAGGCCTCAGAGATCTTAGGAAAACAGTGCTGTTTGTACATACTTGAGAACAAAATACGTTCAATTATTCTATGTAGCTTCTTTTAATTGGCGGCTCCTCTTGCATTTAATTCCTTCAGCAAATAGTTTAGTTCATGCAGAGGTGATTCCATCCGAACTCCGTCTTTCTTCCCGTGAAACTTTCAATGTCGTGAAGGGGTAGACTTTGAACTAATAATTATGCAAATAAATATATCATTCCCAATTATAATAAATGGCACTCTGGAGAGTCTCAAGGTGAACCTTGAGCATTTATGAACTGAGCCTAACTTAGATTCAGGATTCAGAGAGAGATCTTTAAACAAGTTGAAGTTGAAAACTGAAGTGAGTTGCGTGGGAATTTCCAGAGAAGAACTGCAAGCATGTCAGGTAGAGCGAATAACAGGTAGAAAAGCCCGGTGATAGGAAATAATCTCAACAGAGTCAACAAGCAGAAAAGTTCTTAGGACCGGAATGTAGGAAGCAGGCCGAGAGTGATGGGGAGAAAGCGGATTCTGCAGTTTCCTGGGGATGTACCTACAGTCAACTAGTCGTTTGAGAGAAGCAGCAAAGTGGTTATGTGATCATGCACGCATAACCAATGGTAAAAACTAGGGGTGGGTCTCTACAAGCCAGAAGAACATGATGGTGCCTGGCTACAAGTGCTCTGAGACCATATTAAAAGGTTCTGGATAGAGTGGGAGACGAATGTGGAACAAGAGTCAAAATCAGAAAACAGAGCAGGCTTACCTGTCAGAGATCAGGGGAGTCTCGGGTCCCCTTAGTCACACTTCAGGTTTAGAAATGAGCTCATCCCATGGGATAATTTTCAGCTAACCAACAGACAGGTCGCTGAGGAGAACGGTAGTGCTTGGGGAGCACACATACCTTAAACTTTGACTCAACCATTTGAAATGAAAAAGGCAGCATTTACCCAAAAAGGTCCAGAAGGTTCAAGAAAGAAGTAAGAAACATAAGGAGGAAGTAAGATAAGTAATGTCACGTGGCAGGGATTTCAATTCATGATGTGAAACAAAATGTGTAGCAATCGTTGAATGGAAAACTGATCTGTTGCTTCAACCTCCACCCAATTCAGTATAAAAAGGTATTTTTTAATGATCTAGGTGGTATACGTCTCTGGATATTCACTATACATTTTTGTCAATTTTACTATCAGTTGGAAATCTTTCCTAATAAAATATTGGACAAAAGAAACTGGAAAAGCATTCAGTGATCATAACACATCAAACCTTGATGACCAAAGGAGTCTGGACTGTATCCAAAGATCAATCGAAAGCCATTAGAGAATTTTGATCAGCGGGAAATATGATCGTTTTTTTGTTGTGTTTTGTTTTTTCAGAAGCTCATTTTGGCTGAAATACACGGTGTGGGCCAGGACTGTAGATTCAGTCAGAGTGAACGCAGGTTGATAGGTCAGGGCTGCAGTCTAAACCCGTGGCAGCAGGGCATGTGGAGAGCATTAGATGAATTTGAGACACCCTCTGAAGAAAGATGGATATAATTTACTTGATGTGGTGGATAGAGAAGGTAGTGTCAATGACATCTCCCAGAATTTTGCCAAGAGAATGGATGTATTGTAGGGCTCATTCCTGAAATGGGTAACAGACTCTGGAAGTGGATTTATTTGAGGGGTCTCCTGTGTGACTCTTAAGGAGTCAGATGCCTGGGTCTGAACCTCAGAAGAAAGACTTGGCCGAACAATATACAGTTGTGATTAGAGCTCAATGATGTATTAATAGTACGGGAAAACCGTGTGACTCAGTGGGATGCCTAGGAGCAGAGCATTCCAGAGGGCAGAATCGGAGCTGATGGGTAAAAGATGTCAAGAAACTCGATCTTGGCTTGATTATAATAGCAAGTACCTCACCGTGGAGGAGACTGTCCTGGTGAGCAGTAATGAACCACAAATTGAAATCATTTGAATAAAATTATCCGGCCACTACTTAGCAGTATGCTACGACCCAATTCTTGTATGAGAATTGAGTTCTGAGGATCTACAAATTTGAGATTTGAGCAAGCTGTGAAATGGTACAACTTCGTCAGGACACAAGAATAAACGTGTGGAAACATGGAGTCCCCTTCCACCCCACGTGTACTTGAAGGAGAGGAAAGCACAGGAAAATGGCCTTGGTGGGCAGACCCTGTAAACGGAGGTGGTATCAAATGACGGAAAGCTGCCTTGTATCTCCTGAAGTTACTTTGGTATTTGTATGCAAATGCATGATCTGAATGGTATTTCTGATGCATATGGATGAATATTTGAACTCTCTGCTATTCTTGGTAAAATCTCATATGTAAGGTGGGACGACGCTGCTTTATACGATCGTAAATGACCTTTCTGGGGATGGGAAATGTTCAGCTACTGAACCTAATAGCCAACGTGCATTGAAAATCACCAGCAAGTGTTCCTCATTAGCATCCCGGTCCCCAGGGGCATTCCCAAGCCATTGTGAGAGCTGGTCAGAAACATACCGAAGAACCCGGGGTGAATAATATTAGGCCATTGCTGTCAAAATATTGGTAATGCTCAGTGAAAAGAACACAACTATAGACTGACAATCCTAGACACTAATGTTTGCATTTAAGAAACTAAGGGCCCAATTTAGAGATTTAGTGGAAGGAAGGGAACTAATGTTTCTTGAATCCTGGCAGACCCTGGCTTATGTATGAGATCTATTTTTAAGTATGTTTTTAAGTCGAATTGATAGGTAAGTTTAACAGGTGCATACGATTCTCATTTAACCTTTCTTTAGTGTGAAAGAGGACTCGCCACCTTTTGAGTGATGTAAACCGGCACATGCAGCCAATGAATGTGCATGTGCTGAAGAATTTGTTCTGAGTAGGCTCGATCCTTTCAAAGTGTAGGAAGACTTACATAACATTAAAGGGCCAATACAAGTTCTCCTTCAGTCGGTCGTTCATAACTCTAGAACTTAGTGTAGTGCTGGCTGTATTCTTGGGTACTTTTCACATGTTTACTCCGATTGTCATCCCACAACTCTGTAATAATGGTTTTATTAGTTATGATGTTCAGCAAAAGAAATGTGGAGGCTCCGAGAGGCAAAGAAATTGTGTCGTATGCTTAAAAATCACAATACTTATAAGTGGCAGAGCCAAGATTGGAGCCCATGCCCTTTGTCCACCACGAGGGTGCCTCCCAAATTTTGCTTGCTTTATCCCACAGTAAAGAGTGGATGAGTTGGCTTTTACCAAATGTAGCTTCTTTACCACTAAATCTCCTTATTTGTCTTGTTCAGTAGAACTCTAGAATCATGCTGTAAGCCAGCTCTGACATAATGGCCCAGCTATCTTAGTAGAAGACCAGATTTTTTCTTACAAGCTGATGGGAATTTTGTCATAAATAATTGAGGAACCCTTGAGCTCTTATACTCCAATTTCACTATGGAAAGGAGTCTGGAGAGATTATGATAGGTTGTGAATGTGTGAAATCCAGGAATTGGTTTCAATTCGTTTTGTTGGCAGAAGGACCATTGTGGGAGGGCCATGTTGTATAGGCAGAAGTCAGCTTCTCGGTTTTGTGCTGTAGAACTCTGAGGCTTGGTTGCACAGCGTTTACAAAGAGATGAAGGGTACCGGGTGGGTAAAGACATTGACAGGAAATTCCAGAAATGCAAGTCTTATGCGCAAGAAGATATGGAATAAGGTATAACATTGCTGATCTCAGATGGATCTTGGCTAAAAGCAGCAAATACCAGAATGATGCTTATTTGTGTTCTATTGTTTTTGCAAGGGCATTTTCTATGTGGCTCATAACCAATTATTAATAACATTGATAAGAATGGGAATTCCATAACATTGAATTGTTTTCATGTGGAACCTGTGCATAGGCCAAGGGACAGTCATGTGAGCAGATTAAATGGAATGCTGTGTGATTAAAATCAGGAAAGCTGTGTGTTATGGTTGTGTTCTTCGCCACAATTATTCAGTCTGTATGTTAAGTAAATAATCCAAGAAGCTGAACTAGGTTAAGAAGAACAGGGCATCAGAATTGTAGAAAGAATCATTAACTGCTTGAAAATATGCAAATCACAAAACCTTACGTATTGGAAGTGAAGACTTGCAACATGTGCTGATGAAGATCAGAGACTCCAGCCTGCAGTACAGATTACCCTCCACATAAAGCGAGGAAATCTGTGCGTAAGGCCAATAGGCAGCAGCAGGGTAATCAAAGAAAATACTGAAGGAGTCAAGGACTTCATTTTCTTTACAATCAACGTCCATGGAATCAGCAGTTAAGACATCAAAGGATGTGGTTTGTTGGGCAACTCTGTAGTAAAATATCCCTTTAAAATGTTAAAAGATTAAAAAAATGTTAAAAGGCAGATGTGTCACTTTGAGAAATAAGGTGCACCTGATCCAAGCCATGGGATTTTAATTGCCTCAAATGCATGGGAATGCCGGGCAATAAGGAAGGAAGGAAGGAAGGCCACAAAAGATCTAACGTATTTGAATTGTGGTGTTGGCAAAGAAATCCGAATGTACCCTGGACTGCCAGAAGAATGAACAAAGCATTTTGTGAAGACGTACAGTCAGAATGTTCCTTCGAAGCAAGTATGGCAAGACTTCATCACCAGTACTATGGGCATGCTATCAAGAGGGAACCGTCTCTGGACAATTGACATCATGCCTGCTGAAGGAGGGGACTCAATAAAAATGAGGACCACGCTTGAGGAGACGGAGAAACAGTGACCTCAACAGTAAGCTCACACACCGTCATGGCTGTGAACTTGAGGCAGGGCAGGACTGGCCGTGTTTTACTCTCTTGTACATGATACACACATGAGTTGTAATTAATTCCATGAAGCCGAACAACATTCTGTTAGGGGACAGAGATATGGAGAGTCTAGGAGACTAGAGGGGTCCTGGAGGGCAGAGTTCTAACCCGAGAAAGATAGAATCTGCTAGGTGGAATGTGCCAATAAATACCTCACCTGTGAGAAATATGTTGCAAGCTGTACTGGGCTCGATGCTAGGGCCTTTGCGGCCATTTCTATCGATTATTGCTCATTCAGCTGCTGGGAACTGCAGTTAAGCATATGCACCTGAAGCAGACCCGGGGTCACTGGCTGCCACTTCCACTTAATGTAGGGGCTCACCTCTGTGCCCCTCAACGACGTACAGTGTGCAGAGGGTGGAAGAGCTGCAGGTGACCCAAATTGGGAATATTGTAGCAAGACAACAGGTCCCAGATGACCTCAAAGACAACACTAAAAAAGGTCAGACAAGGAAGATAAAACTTGAATCCCTAAAAATAAGACAGCCCCAGGGAGGGCTTTAACCAGAGGCTTGGAGAGATGAAACACTGCTCATGTAACTTTGCAGAAGTCCACACTGGGGCCACGACACTGAAAGGGAGGCAATCTGCTGGTCCGAGTCGGCTACATTGTTGAGTGTTAATCACATCCCTCTGCATTTATGCCTCTGTAGACAAACCACACAGATATGCCTTTTACATTAAATGGTTCAAACGTTATAGAAGTGGATAGAATAAAACAATAACCCACCTCGATCCTCACCTTTGCCTCACTTCTCTCAAGGGTTACCATTGTCAGTAGGTGGACATGCTTCCCCATAGCCACCCTCCCATGCACTTTCATACATTTAAATATACATGGATAAATGAATCAGTGGGTATGACTGGTTGTATTTGCATAAATGCAATCATATTATTTGTTTCATTTCTATTTTGTTCCCCCATACACCCCCAATAATATGTCTTAGAGATTTTTCCATGTCAGGACACCTAGGCCTTCCTGATTTTTTTAAACAGTTGCATAATGCCTTATACTATGGCTGTACCATAGTTGATTAGTAGATTTATGCATTTATGTCCAGTTTTTTTAATATTATGCCACACACAGCATTGAGTATTCAGATATATATACATATATATCGTGCAGTTTTACCTTTTTGATGGTGTCATCTGTAAAGTCAAGATGATGATTCCCATTTCTTAACAAACTGGCTAGAAGCAATCCCTGTTCCTCCCCTCCATGCCCTCTGCATAATCTTGGATAAGTGACTTAGCCATATCAACCTAAATTTCCTAATGTTGAGAATGGCAATACCTGGCAAACGTACTTAACTGTAGACAGTCTGGTGTCCCTACCTCACTCCCAAACCATTGCAGATTTGGTATTAGCCTAGAATAGCATTGATTGGTGGCAGTTGAGGTGGGTGTCCTATGCTCCAGAAACAGCCTTTGGACTTGGACAGACTTTGATCCCTAGATCTTCATAGTTCTTTGGGTTCCCACCAGCCTTGCTCCCCTTTTATGAGTATAAAGGAAGAAATATGAGGTTAATGATCACTTGCTCAAGGTCATAGACTCCAAGTGTCAGACCAGAAGTCACAGCTAGGGCTGTTTGATCCTGAAGTCCGTTTTCTTAAACACCCTCTCAGGGTGCTGTGTGGCTCTTCCTGTTTTGTGAAACAAATGAACAAGTAAACAAAAATAGAGATAGGATAAAAGGAATCTAATTTTATAAAGAAACTCTGTTGGATCAATACTAACCCAAAGGATCCAGTTTCTACCACGACCATGACAATGAAGTGAGGAGGGGATGAAAAGACAATAATGTAGTATCAGAAGCAGTGGTGTGGAATGCAAATCATAAGACCTGCCTATTATTCCCAGTTTTGCCACCATAATTAGTCAGTTTTACTTTCCGGGCTTCAGTTTCCTAATCCATTAAAATGAGGTGAAGGTGGGGGAGGGTTCAGAGGCACTCCACAGAGTTTTCTGGCTCTACCATTCCGTTCCTTTCTTTGTCTGGCTTGTGACCATCCGGGTGTTCTGATGTTGTGCTCACGGGTCAAACTGGAGCAGGTAGGGCGGGGATGGAGGATATATAGACATAGACATTAAATGACCCCAGAACTCCAGGCCTGCATGTACTTCCTGATGGGTCATATCATCCTTCTGGCAGGAGGGCTCTGGTGCAGCCCAGAGACAGAGCCAGAAAAGGAAACTCCCCTTTGCCAAAAGCTGCTGCAGATGGAGGAGCCAGGCTGTCTGGGCAGCCCATGACTTTGAGAGGAGCCATTTGGCAATGTTCTTGGCAGGAGCTGCCTTGCAGCACGGATGTTGGAGACTCTTGGGCTGGAGTGAATTGGGATGCAGCAAAGGTGGCTGGTGGAACAAGTAACCATCTGGTGAGCAGGGTGCTGCTCATCTTGCCACGCTGCCAAGGGAAGAACAAGTGCCAATCAGTGAGGCTGACTCTCGATGACAATCTGATAGACACAATACAATTGCTCCCCTGCCACAGCTCCACTTATTTTGGAAATCAGAAATGCCCCAATCTCTCCTACTGTGATGAAGTAGGAAAGAAAATTCATCAATTGAAATTTTAAAATGATGTATTGCCAGGTGTTCGGTGCGGATGTTCAGGAGTATGGTGAAATGTAAGACCAAGTTCTTGTTCTTACGTACCTTACTCACTCACTGGAGTCTGGGTCATCGTGGCCCTAAAGCACACAGTAGAACGACTCTTCAGGGTTTCCAAGGATATAACCATTAACAGAAGAAGAAAGCCTCATATTGCCCCTGTGGAGCAGCTGATGGTTTCAAACTGCTGACCTTGTGCTTAGCTGCCCAACAGCCCACTATACCCACCAGGGCTTCTTCAAGTGCCTCAACAACCCCCCCCCCCCCCCGCCAAGAAATTAAACCTCTTGACACCGACTTGATTCAATGCTATAGGGCAGAGTAGAACTGGTGCTTTGTGATTTCCAAAACTGTTCATCTTCACAGGAGCAGACAGCTTTAGTTCACTTTCAATGAGTGGCTACTATGGCCTACCTAAAATCTACTCAGGCAGATGACACCCTGTCCACCCAAAGGCAATAACCGTAGAAGTCATGAAAGTGAGTTAGATTTGCCTTTTTGCTGTCATTAGGTTGATGAGGTGTTGGAATCAGAGCATACATGGGATCTAGACCCACTTCAGTAATACTCTGTGCCCTGGAACAGGTCGTGCCATCTGGATGAGCCTTGGTGATGAATTGGTTATGCTTGGGGCTTCAATCTACAAGTCAGCAGTTCACAGCCACCAGCTACTCTGAAGGAAAAGATGGGGCTTTCCACTCCTTTAAAGAGTTACAGTCTCAGCAACTCACAGGGGCAGTTCGACCCTGTCCTGCAGGCTCGCTATGAGCCGGCATCGACTCCATGGCAGTGGGTTCAGTTTGGTTTTCTCTTTGAGTGTTTCATTACTGATAAAAATATGGCACATGAGGAGGTAGAATTTAGTGCATTAAACAGATACAAAAGCATCCCTCTCTTACTCCATGTGTGGGACAAAGGGTTGATGAATCAGAAATGTTAAGGTAACCAATAGTAACATATCTATTTAAAACTATATTAATTAATTTTGATGAAGGGCCTTAGGCATAGCCAAGACCTTTTCTATGTATATGTGTCTGCTGGTTGGGACTTAGAATTTTTTTTCTTGCAGAAACCACACTCAAAATGACAAAGACCATGTCCAAATTTACTTTCTTTGAGTTTACATGGGAGCTATCTTGATAAACAAGCATTCTGTAGAATACTTACAGATTTTAATAATTGCCTCTAATTTTTTCTTTCACATTTGATTCGACAATTATTTATTGAGTCTTTTGAAACCATCCAACTTAGTTTTCACACAAAACGATCATCCTCTTTCCTTTTTTGCCATTGTTTCATCACTTTTTGTGGTATTCTAACAAATATACCCACCTTCAAGAGATTTGGGGGATAATGACAACCGATTCTTAATAAATATGCTCAACCCAAAAAAGCAGGAGTGTGCTTGTGTACCACAGATTAGCCTGTGAGCTCTATTCAACCTGCTATGGACCCATTTAAAGAGTCCAGTGGAATGCTGGGTTACATATTGGGCTGCTGACTAGAAGGTCAGCAGTTTGAAGCCACCAGTTGCTCCACAGGAGAAAAATGAGGCTATTAGCTCTTGTAAAAATTTACAGCCTTGGAAACCCAAAGGGGCTATTCCGTCAAATTTGCTACCAGGTGTTGGAATCTATTTGATGGCAGTGGTTGGGTTATAGGACCATTTTACAGGGGAAATGGAAAGCATTAATCCATCCAGTGAACCAACTAGGTGACAATGGAAAGGAGTTCTGTAATAATTATGATAACAGTGAGATCCGATGCAGAAAACCCACTAAGGACTTAATATGGAAAACTCATAGTGCCTGAGGAAGTTGAAGACCACTGCACCAAGATTATTGAACTGTTGGTCAGTGGATCAACATGGTCTTGCTACATCAGCACCCTATATGCTGTATTAAGATATATATTATTCAGGCAAGCCCGTGACTGACATTCTCAGTGAATATTATTTATAAATTATCCCCGAGAACCCCCAGAGTTTGTGTAAATAGCATCCAGCCACAAAAGGATTGATTCTGTACAGGTGAATCATTTTGGTACAGCAATATGGAGTTAGTCTACATTGGCCCAATATCCTGCACTTAATTGGGCTTTAGAAAATTAGTCCCAGGGGCTAATAAAAGACACCATTAATGCAAGATCATTATGCCCTAGGGGGATGACCAATAAGAGTCTCTACCATATACTGACAAGGAGGTTTTGAAAGGGAGCTAAAGGCAAATAAACAAACAAAAACATAGATTCAGGCATGAGTTTGGGGCCGAACTAAATCCTACTTCTGTTTTAAAGAACAATTAGTTCTTACGTCAGGGCCCTGTCCAATAGCTACTGGCCCCTGGGAAGGGAACACAGAAGACATGGGTGCGATAGCAATGTGTGGTGAGGAAATTAGATAGTGCCCGGCTATCAGATAAAATATTGTCTGAGGTCTTAAAGACTTGTTTCTAAGCAAGAAGCATCCTAATGAGATGTCAACTAGGCCCACGAGGAAGAAGCACATCAGTACCAGCCACCAAAGGATTGCAAATCATGTAATCCAAAGTCGAAGGAGGAAATAGTATCTGAGCCTAAATTGTGCGAATCTGGTTTGCAGAAGGCTGTGAATGGCAGTGGGAGCCCATGATACATTTGTGGGATCTACATAGGGAATCAGCCTACAGTGATTCACCTCTATCCATAGTAGAAGGATGGGAGCAACATGGCGACTAAGTAGAGTGCATTGGCGAGATGACTACAGAAGACCAAAATGATACACCTGACTTTGAATGGTTACTGCCTTGTCAGTCGGTCCCCCCTCTGATGCAAGTTAGACCTGATCTGGTTCTCAACATCTTTTGTATTTTTGTTTGTTTGATCACTTTGCGCTTTATCTCAGATGTATTATGTCATTGGGGGTGACCCTCTTGAACTTTTGTTATATGTTTTTCAGTATATGAAACCCAGAATTGATGAACCTATAGGGACAGCAAGTAGAATAAGAGTTTCTGGAGGTTAGAGTGGGGGCGGGGGAGGGCGTACAAAAGGGAGCTGATGTCCAGGAGTTCAAGAAGGAAGAGAATGCTTTGAAACAGATTGTGGAAGCAATTGTACAATATGGCTTGATGCGATTGAACTGTGGGATGATATGACATCTGAAGGAAAAATAATTATGATGAAGGAGAAGAGTGCCAGGCTGTGAAGACTTACAATGTGTTAGGAATTCTCTTAAGTCCTCTTCTGCAGGAGAATAAGGGGCAGACTAGTCCATAAAGATTTACGGTCTTGAGACTGTACTTTCTTCTACTCTATCCTAAGTGGGTCACCAGAATCTACTCAACAGCAGTGGAGCTTTCTTTTTGGTTTTAAATAATATGTATTATATAATTTTTCCTTAAAACAGCCCTCAGTTGCATATATAATTACAGCAGAATAAGGTCAGACTTTTATATCTTATCTGCTAGCAAAAACGAACCAACCAATTGCCTTTGAGTCAATTCTGATTGGGACAAAATATTTTTCAGAGTAGAACTGGGCTCCGTAGGGTTTCAGTGGCTTACTCTTATATAAGTAGGCAATCGGGCCTTTTCTTTCTCAGTGATGATGGGTGGATTTAGACCATTAACCTATTCATTAATCGTGGCCCACCCACTATTTCCCCTCCAGGGCTTGTCCTTGTCTTCTAATAAGTCCTGCACAATTACATCTTACAGGTTTATTGAGGGAATGATGGAGGGAAGAATGGATTTCTACTTTATTGATAATGACATTGAGGCTTAGAGAAATTCTGTAATCAACTCAATATCAATCAGCAGACCCAGGTCTTGAATGCATGCAAAATGTATATTCTTAGGGACAATTTTGGGTATATGAGTATTTAAAAGTCATCTTTTATAGTGGTCTAGCACCTTACCTTTTGAAAACAAAGCTCTTGGACATAGATATCCTTTGGATACTATATTTCCCTAAGGATTCCCTCTGAATAGAATGAAAATGTGGTGTTTTCTCCATTTTATACAAGTGCACAGCTGCTTTAGAAGAGCGATGGTAAACTTTTCCGGGAGGATCACCGTAAAGATGTAAGGTGTAGTGGGCATATGCCTCTGCGAAACCACACACTCTGCCAGCGCCGCTCACGAGGAGACTTATTTTCTAGTGACACTGTCTTTACAAAATCAGATGGTGAGCCTCCGTCACGGGTTTCTGACTCCCACTCTAAAAGAAGGTTTGGAACACTATAAAAGGGTAGTTAGTGTTTGTCTTTAAGTGAGTGGTCTCCCTATCTACTGGAAGGAAGCTTAACTTGCTGGAGATGGTTTAGGCATTTAGAGGATTCCTGACAGGTAAAATTGGAAAGGATTTCCTAATAGAGTGGCACTTTGTGTGATGGTGGGAGGGAAAGTCAGGAAAGCCACCGTGGAAACATTTGGCAGTTTCTCAGAAAGTTAAAACCTGCGTAGAACTACTGATAAACGCACTACTAGCTACATACACAGAAGTCTGGCACGCAAGAAGCGCAGACCAACTTGCATGTCTTTGTTTACCGCAGAGCGTTCCCAATAGCCACGTTTTCAAAACCCACCCAAGTGCTCCCCAAGAGGTGAACGGGTAAACAAAAAGGATACCTATCCAGTGGAATAGAGCATATCCTTAAAGAGAAATAAACGTGGGCACATGCTGTAATAAGAGTGAATCTTGGAAGCATTGTGCTGACTGAAATTGGACGCAAAAGTACAAAAACTGAGTGAGTCCACTTATGTGAAATATGTAGGAGAGATAATTGCACAGCAACAAATATCTGTTAGTGGTCACCAACCACTTGCGAACAATAGAACAATGGGAAGGTCTCGCTTAATGAATATTGAGTTTCATTTTGGGTGATAGAAAAGTTTGGAAATATTGGCAATGATGGTATTACATTGTGCATGTAATTACTGTCACTGAGTTGTACATGTCAAAATAGTAAACATGGAAAATTTTGTGACACATAATTTACCTCAGTAAAATTGATTTAAAAATAGTAATCAAGGACAATAATGTGTCATTTAAGCAAATTAGCTAGAAACTAGAAACACAACAGGATGTTAGACAGCTCATGAAAATCCACACATGCAGCCCCATGCTTCTTACCAGTGCCCTCAAACTTGTCCCTCAGTATAATTATAATACTTTAATTTAAAATAATTGAATTAAAAATATTTTTTAAAGACAAAACAGTTATACAAGGAAAAAGTAACAGCTATATACTTTGCTGTTTAGAAGTTTACATTCTCTTAGGAAGATCCTAATTAAGTTAATAGAGATGCAACAATCTGAGGATACCAGAACCCAAACCCATTACCACCAAGTAGATTCTGCCTGATAGTGATGCTCGCTTGTAAATACTACATAGAAAAAGCACGGTGCTGCGAGAGAACCAAATACATGGTCACTGAAGAACACTGGGCTATCCAGGAAAAGGATATTTCTTTCTGGCCCAGTGTAATCCTTATGAACATTTTTGGTTTATTTCCTTCCAAGCGAAGTGTGTGCTCTCCAGCTTGCCTGCAGTTACACACAGCCATATGCACGCGCGAAAGGCTGAGAGGCGATGCATGAATGAATACTGGAACTACATTAGAGGGCACAACATCTAAGACTTTAGTTTTTACCCCAAACACACTGTGTTAGGCCAGGTTGACTACAGAAACAAATTCAGGGACACTCATATACATGTAAGAAAAAGCTTTCTATCAAGAGGTCGTTATCAAGAAAACATCCCAGCCTAGTCCAACTCAAGACCATATGTCCAATACTAGTCCACATAAGACTGGTGCTAGTCCATAAGTTCTTCAGAACGAACTCATGAAACCACATGCCGTGATGCAGAATGCAGGAACATCACTGGCCACGGGGCGAAAACCCCATGAATCCAATGGTGGTGGCTCTGAAAGCTCTTCAGGTGACTCGACAGCAGGAAGGCAAAGGCAGTGAGAGTGGTGGGCGGGGGGAGGGAGGTTCCCAGGACCCTTCTTATGAGGAGGTCATGCCCACAAGGAGGCACCATCAGGCTGTGACCCGATTGACAGGCTAGATTCTACCTCTGCACTTCAAGTGGACATGAATTTATGTAGCTACCACAACAATATTGCAAGCATTTTTCTACATCATCCTATAGTTGATCCATAATGTAAGGAATCCCCTAATTCTGCGGAATTAGTTTCTAATTATTTCAATATTATGATTATGCTATACATTAATTCCTAAACCTATGTATTTGCTTATATATCTAGTTATTTTGAACACATTTCTAAAGACAGGATTACTAGGTTAAATAGCATGAACAGTTAAATTTCTTGATCAAATTGTCCCCTAACAAGATTGTCCCAAGGAATTACTGTGGACCTCCCCCAGCTTTCTTCTGTCTATATTTTACCTCTGTCTCATAGTTACAGATTTCCAGGTTTTAAACTTCATTTTAAGGAATATATCTTCGATGAAAATCAGAGGAAAACATTTTACAAAGATTTAATCAGTGAGTTTTTCATTTATTTTGAAAATATATATACCACAAAGTGTACACCCACTCAACAGTGTTTACATGTACAATTAGTTGACTGTGTTGACACACTTCGCATTGCGTCCTCATTCTCCCTATCGCTGCAATAACTCATATCACTGTGCCACCACTAACTTAGACTCTACTCCCCAAGCTTCCCATCTGTGTTTTAGAATTATTGCTGCCCAACGCCGAGCCCACAGTCCCGGAGGACGCTGACGTTACCTGCTCTCATAAAGGAATATATAAATGTGTGTGTATGTATATATGTATATCCCCATGTGATCTCAGACATTCGTCAATTTAATTTCATATATAGCTCATATACTTATTATATACATATATTTATCCATTTGATTTATAGATAATGCTTTAAAAGAGCACCGCACTTAAAGCAAATGCTATCTCATGAGATCGGTTGTTTACTTCACAAAGTGCTTCATGGAATAGCTTCGTAACCATTGACTTTCAATTTGGTGCTGTCGCCCCCATCTGCATCCGTGGCTTTGTGCACTTTCTGCTCTCTGTAAAAGGGACGGCATGCGCCATTCTGCATCTTCCCTTGAATACCTGGGTGAGAAAATTTTCCCTTGGGGTGCTGTTGCCCATCCTGTTAAATAAAATAAATGTTATGGTCCTAAAGCATCATTTGTAGGTAAGTATAAGAAACCAGGTGACCAAAAAATGTTAATTTTCCTCACAGTGGTGAATAGTTAACATGATCTCGTATGACAACTTCTAGTTTGAATATTTAATAAGCTAGCATCTTGAGGGGTACCAGTTTCTGAAAAGTTTGCTAACCCCTTTGTGGATTTCTTTAGCAAGCGACTTAATACTATGTGTTGTTAAAGGCAATACAGCTCAAGCAAATCTGAGAAAACTAGAGTCTGATTAAATTTTTACTGGCCAATGACTTAGAGGCATTTCGTATAGTCTCTAGAAATTGGCAACTTAATTAATTGGAATGAGAAATACAAATTTTACAAACTATCACTGGGATTATGCTTCTAATGTGATTTCTAGTCAGCTTTCCAAATATATTGACAAATTAGCTTTCATCAGTCTTTGGGACCTTCAGGTGGAAGTTGGTTTGATACCTTAATTCATTTGGCTGTATACCTTTCCCCTCCTCGATCAAGTATCTTTTGGTTTTAAAGGGCGATACCAAATTCTGTGAGACTTTAACTATTTTTTATAAACTCTAACTGTAAGCAGGGATGAGCTTACCTGCTCAATAGAGAAAATTCAGATGGATGGTTGGATGAACTGTTGACTGGGTAAGGATGTGTGTATCAGTTAGGTGTCACATTTGATGTCTCAGAGGACTTAACGTGTTCACGAAATTGCTGGAGGTACCAACTTTCAGTGGAGACTTGATACAGCACTAAAATCTCTCATTCCCTGGTGGAATTGTCTGGTGAGCGTTGGATCGCTGGCTGCAAGATCAACAGTTTACATCTACCAGCTTCTTCTTGGGGGAAATAAGGCTGTCTGC
The DNA here is from genome assembly GCF_050624435.1 of Tenrec ecaudatus. Classification (NCBI taxonomy): domain Eukaryota; kingdom Metazoa; phylum Chordata; class Mammalia; order Afrosoricida; family Tenrecidae; genus Tenrec; species Tenrec ecaudatus. The sequence continues at coordinate 154,831,824 of NC_134531.1, read as the reverse complement.
TTTCATAAAGACTTCCAAGTTGGAAAACCTATATAAGATTGCTATGCGTTGGAATGATGATTTTCTTCCCTTTTCCCCCTGCTCCTTTTCCGTCTGGGAGTCAAGGGCAGGGACAGGGTGATGTGGAAGTAGTAGTAGGGCAGGGCAAATACTTGGGGCACTGCATCCTGGAACTCCTCGGGGCCCTAGTTAAAAGAGGAAGACAGGACAGAGGGGAGGGAAGTTTCCTTGGAATCCCGACTTAACCAGAAAGACTGGGACAATCCAGTGGAATCAGGTTACCGCGATCTCCAATTAGCCTACTGTCTGATTCCCTTTCCATTCATTCGAGTTCACTGGTGATGAAGCCACCACCTCTGACTTACAGTCGCTGCATGTGCTCAAGAGTAGACCTTGCTCCACAGGGTTTTCCGTGCCGGATTCTTTTGGAGGTAGAACTCCAGGGCCACTGTCTTTGGAGCCATTTCTGGGAGAACACGGACCTCCAACTTGTTGGTAGCAGCCTAGCGTGCAAACCATTTGCATCAGCAGGGACTGCTCTAGGGAGTTGCCTAAGTCAGCGGTTCTCAACCTGTGGGTCGTGACCCCTTTGGGGGTCGAATGACCCTTTCACAGGGGCCACCTAGGACCATTGGAAAACACATAAATATTTCACAATATATAGTCACATATTGCTCAGTGGTTAATCACAATGCTTTAATTATGTTTAATGATGTTCAGTTTGTAGCAGTGAAAATACGTCCTGCATATCAGATATTTACATGATGATTCATAACAGTAGCAAAATGACAGTTATGAAGTAGCGATGAAAATAATTTTGGGGTTGGGAGTCAGCACCGCATGAGGAACTGTATGAAAGGGCCGCGGCATGAGGACGGTGGAGAACCACTGGCCTAAGTAAAACCGAGTCAGGACTCCGGTCATTTCCGAGGGTCTCGGGGGGGAGTTTTGGGGCAGCTCCCTTTGTGAACAATGCATATTTCCAGTAGAGTCTCTAACTCCTTGCTGGGCCTGAGGTCCAGCACGCCCTAAAGTATCACCAGGATCTTAAGAGCTCTGTGGGCTCTGATGGAAAATGCAAAAGTAGTCTGATTATCATTGTTTGCTTCGGTTGCCAACATGCTTACTCAGTCCCCAAGCTGCCTCAGCATTATTTGAGATGGAAATTTTCCGATCAGAATTTTTCCTATAAGTCTTAGAAGCTTGGATTTCAGCCCATCTTGCAGGCCAGGGTGCTTTTTTGTTTGTTTGGTTGGTTTTATTTTCCTTTTCCAGACACTTGACAGTCAGGTCGCCCTTGCTTCCTTCGTATGGATGGCCTTGATGGAAACATTGGCATAAGCTGTAAAAGCAAAGAAATAGTTCATTACATTCGATTGATTCCCCCCCAAAGAAGATTAGTTTACTCACATTTCTTCCCCTCTCTGCTTAACAACCTGTCATGTTTCCAGTCTCTTCCCTCATCTCCTGGATCTCTCTTCACTGAGCTTTCAATCCCCCTGGCCATCTCTGCCCCTCTACCACTTCCTGTGCTGTTTCCCCTGGCCCTGAACTTGAAAGACATAGCTCAGATCCTCATTTCCCTATATGAAGATTTTCCTGAATTCATGTTCTTCAATCATCATATCCAGGGGTCCTCAAACTACACTCGTGGGCAACATCCAGCCCGCGGAGGACATTTATCCAGCCCGCCGGGTGTTTTTGCCCCATTTGTTTTTTTACTTCAAAATAAGATATGTACAGTGTGTATAGGAATTTGTTGATAGTTTTTTTTTAAAACTATAGTCCAGCCCTCCAACAGGTCTGAAGGACAGTGAACTGGCCCCTGTTTAAAAAGTTTGACGCCCCCTGAAAAAGCTATAGGTATGATTCCCATTTTCCAAATGTGCAAACTGGAGTCTGCAATCAGAGAGCCAAAAAGCAGCAGATCCCACATAGAGTCTCCTTCAGTAGATCAGAACCTTCTGGAAGTGGCAATCAAATGTTTGCTTCATTCATTTCTTCTATAGAGGGCCATACACAGATGTTTTATAAATGGTTTTTTTAAGTTGATTTGAATTTTGATGATACAACAGTCATTGATGCATTTTCTACTTAAGGTTTTAAATTTCTAGGTACTTCTGAATAGGTTTAAGTAAGGTTCTCCCACTCCAATCCAATTAAAGCTTAAAGATGTAGGGGGAGGGGACTGTTAAAAGACATGCTATGTGGTTTTTGTAATCACTTGGAAAGTCATGTACCAGCTAATTAGAAGCATAGCCTATTATTCATTCTGACGTCCATTCATGTGGCTGTTTGCTTTTTTCCGTTTGACTCTAATGATTAAGGAAGTATTTTTTGTGCAACTGAAATCTCATTTATATATCAGTTGGCATATGATAACAATATGCATAAAGTATGTAGAAAGTTATTAACATTAGATAGGAGGGTGAGGAAAGAAGTAAGCAAAAGGGACTATTTTTTTAAGTCATATCACGACTTTTAAAAAGGCATGTTATGGCATGAATTCCCTGATATAAGCTTCTGTGTATGCATAAAGAATATCATGAAAATTATGGTTATTTTAGCTTGGCAGAATTTTAAGTAATTTCTCCTGTTTATTTTCTATATTATATAACAGTTTTAAATAAGCATATATGCTATTTACATTATACATCAAAGAAAACAACCAGATTGCATTTGTGGTCGAATATCTGTTCAAAGAACTAGTCCCAGGATAAAAAACAAAACAAACAGTTGTCATCTGGTTGATTCTAGCTCCTGGTGAACCCTGGTGCACCAAGGCAGTATTATGCTTCGTGGGGTTTGCAGTGACTGAATTTCCAGAAGAAGACAGACAGATAGTCCTTCTGAGGGGGACTCGAACCCCCATGTTTTCTTAGCAGCCCACATAGTATTGTTTGCCCCACCCAGAGATTCAAGAGATCCATCAGTAAATATTCACTTGAGTTCTTCCTTTGACTTTGAAGTCACATTCAGAATGCTTCCAATGAAAATCCCTTGAAGCCATGGGAAAATAGTGACCAGTGGACACTGTTAATTGTTGTTGTATGCTAGTGAGTCAAGTATGACTTCTGGTGGCCCTGTAGGACAGAGGAGGACTGCTGCTGGGGATCCCCTAGGCTGTGATCTTCCCTGGACAGATCACTAGGCTTCTCTCCCTTGGGGGAACTGATGGGTCTAACCACTGACTTTTCATTTAGCAGCAGCAGAGCTGAACCATTCATTACACCACCAATATTCATTCAAATGGACACAGGAGCCCAGGGGGTATAGAGGGCTGTGTGCTGTTCTGCCAACTACAAGACCAACCATGTGAACACCCCGCCAGGTGGCAGGAACAGACGAGACCCTGGACTCCCTTCCACAATGACAGCCCTGGCGCCCACCAGTGACCTGAGCCTCTAGTGAATCCCTGCCAGTCAGAGCTGAGGACTGTGCCTAGCCCTGTCAGCAGACGGAGAGCACTTTAAAGTGGACTATGGCAGGCAGAGTTATATCTTATCATGTGATCTCCCTTGAAAGCCGAATCAGTTAAAAAAGACAAAGGTAAAGGGGAAAGGCATGTGAATTAGACGCTGATCACCCCTCTGACCATGGACAAGGCTGTGAACAGCCCTGCTAACGTGCAGAATGCGTGGGAAAGTGGACGATTAGATTCCCAGAGCTAACTGCAGGTGTTAGGTTAAATTTAGCACCCTGTCATTTGATCTCCCTAATGATTCCTTACATTTGTTCTAATTTTTAATATTGTCTGCTTTTTGTTTGAGGCTTTTATCTGTTTACTGTTATTCTTGTTAGTTTTTGCTTGATTAAAAACTAGTTTTCTGTATATGAAATCCAGACTAGATAAATCTATAGAGAGTAACTGGATTAATGGTTTCTTAGAGGTACGGCAAGGGAAGGTTGGGGGGAAATGGGGACCTAATAATGATAAGTATAAGAATGAAGAAAATATTTTAAAACTGATTGTGGTGATGATTGTACAACTCTTCTTGATGTGATTGAACTATTGAATAGCATGATATGTGAATTATATTCCAATAAAGCTTTTGGGTGGGGGGCAAGGACTATAACTTTGTAAACCTAAAGGGACCATTCTAGTCTGTTCTACAGAGTTGCTATGAGTCTGAACCAACACATTGGAAGTAAGTTTGTTTCTTTGTTTTTAGTATGAGTTACTGTTAAATTCTGTTGCAAGAATTCCTTACAAATGATCTTAGAGTGGGTCTGGGTAAAAAGGCTTTGGCAATGAGCTTGGCCCTTAGTTTTGTACCCTCTATAGTACTTATGTCTTGGCTTACACAATAAAGATAAGACAGTAACAGTGACTTCAGCCAATCATTCCATACAGAGACCGGTCATAAAAATTGTCCTAGAGACAGCGGGTCAGAGCTGGCCCCTCTGTACAAGAAGGATCTCACAGTAGGTGTTTATTGACACAGAAAGTGGATTTAATTACCCTGAAGGAATGTCAGGCATGTTTTGCCAAAACCAGCCTTAAAATGTTTACTCAATGTATTAGTGACAACTAGATGGACTGGAGAGGTCCTAGTCAGGGCAGTTAGTAGAGTGTAGCGTTTTGCAAAAAATATAGAGATTAGTGATAGAGGATCATCATGTTTTATCAGAGACATGTAGACAGGAAAATACCACCCACTCGTGAAGTGATCTTGGCTTCAGGGAACTTGGCATGTTTTATATCTCAGGAATCTTGGTGAGCTTCCCAGTCACTGATGATGATCTGACCAACAGTTCTGACCTCTGCTTTTACATCCTGAGACATCAACGTGGGGAGATGCCCTAGAGTGAGTGTGGGGTGACTGTTCAAGGAATGCACTGTAGAACCTCACAACTAATGACTTAAGGGATGACTACGCCTTTCCAAATCTAGACCCAGAAAAATTATACTTAGAATAGCATGATCTTTATTTTAATTTTGCCTGTCTGGCTTGACCTGCAAAATATTTTAAGAAGCGAAAGATAATAAAAAGCCAGGGTGATGGTGTGATATTAAGAAGACTTTTCAATCTGTTAAGTAACTGAAGAAGAAAAAACTCATACAAGAAAAATGTAAAGTTACTGAAGATTTTCCTTGATTTTTAAAAACAGTTTTATTACCATTTCATCCACATGTCATAAAATTTAATAATTCATCATATCAAGAAAAATTGTACAAATTGTTATCATATTCTTCTACAACATTTTCTTCTTCCTTGTAGTCATTTTTAGTTGTTTTTTTCTAATTGTGGCAAAAATATATACCCCAGAACATTCTCTACTTCTATTATCTTCTAATTCAGTGCCATTGATTCTACTCTTCATGTTGTACAATCATTATTGATACCCTTTTCCAAATTATCCTACCACCATTGACATAAACTCAATGGTACGAAACAACTCTTTCCGCTTCACCTATGGCAGTGGTTCTCAATCTGTGGATCAGGACCCCTTTGGCTGTTGAACAACCCTTTCACAGGGGTTGCCTAAGACCATCGGGAAACAAATATTTCTGATGTTCTTAGGAATGGAGACACTACTCCTCTATCCATCTCCAGGGGGGCCCACCCACATGCAGACATGCCCACATATGAGTACCCAGTGTGAAGACTGTTACCCATGCTACACCATGCTTCAAGACAAAATGTCATTTATTTGTAATTAGAAATACTTCACAATCTATAATTACATATTGTTTTGTGATTTATAACTATGCATTATGTTCAATTTATAACAATGAAAACACATCTTGCACATCAGATATTTACATTAGGATTCGTAACAGTAGCAAAATGACAGTGATGAAGTAGCAACGAAAATAATTTTATTGTTGGGGATTCATCACAACATGAGGAACTGTATTAAAGGGTCAAGACATTAGGAAGGTTGAGAACCATTGCCCTATGGTAACCAATGGCCAAGTTTGGTTTCTCTTTTCATGGTTTTCTTGATATAGTAGGCACATATCATACACTTCCATGGTTAAATCACTTTTAAAATGAGTTACATATACGTCAACACAATAAGGTCTAGTGCCCCCTCCCCCTCCCGCATTCATTGTTTGCTCCCCAAATAACCTCGCCTTCCCAACTTCCCAGTGCAACTCCCCAGCACACACATACCCCGATAAACCCCAGAATCAGTTATGATCCCTATTCTTCTACTCCTCTGTGCTTCATAAACTGGGAAACCCAAGAGAAATAATAATAAAACCTAAATAAACTGTCAAGGATAAAATAATAATACTAATAGAAAAATGCAAATAATGATTAAGAAAAAAAAGATCACCATCAATATTTAAACAGCCAGGGGAGAAATTCTTGTAATGGAACAAGCAAGAAATACTTGATCCTTGAACAAATTCAGGTTGGATCATGAGGTAGGTCAGTTGAACAACTAACAAGTTCAATCCAGCATAATCAAGTTTACAAGGATCTCTGATGGTAAAGCCACTTGAGTCCCCGGCCTGTGGCTGGAGGGATTCTTCCAGAGGCTTAATCTGACTAGATGCTCTGCAGATGGGTTTTGGGCTCCCACTGTCCTCCATAGCCTTCACAAATTGGGTGTTGACACTTTAAGATGATACTTTTCCTTTCATCATATTTGGGTTTTGTTACTGACATCTTTCGATCCTACAAGCTGGTGTGCTTCGTGCATGGGGACTTAGTTGACTCCTCACTTACATGGCGGCTTGTTTGGATACAAGCCTTTAAGACTCCAGACACTATTCCACTTGATAGCCAGACACCATCTGCTTTCTTCCCACGCTTTGCTATAGCACCCTTGTCTTTTTCCTTGAACCTTACATTTTTGATGTTGCTTCTTTGGTATGAATCCTTCTAGTAAGTTGTGAAAATTGTCAAGACTAGGAAATCTTCAAATGTTGGCTTATTTGTTTGTTTTCCTCACTGGGTAAAATTGTCATATGCATTGCGTCCTTTTGTCCTAACTAACCTACACATAGGGCAAATGCTTTTATCTGATTTAGTCATGCAAGGGAGAATAACTTGTTAATGTCTTGAGTCATCCTCAAAATTGTTATGCTTCTGCCCATTGTTGCAGCCATTGTGTCAATCCATCTGTTTGAGGGCCTCCTCCTTTTTCAATGCTACTTTACCCAGCATGACAATGTCCTTCTCCAGAGACGGGTCTATCCTGATAACATGTCCAGAGTCCATGAGATGAGCTCTTGTCGTCTTCTATTTGGGCAGTCCATAGTTTCCTCAATATTCTGAGCCAGCACCATAATGCAAATGCATCTCTTTTCCTTTGGTGTGCTTTATTCAATATCCAACTTTCACATGCATATTAGGTCATTGAAAACACCAAAGCTTAGGCCAAGCACACATTGGTCTACAAAGTTTCATCCTTGCTTTTCAACACCTTAGAGGTCTTATTCAGCAGATTTACCCAATACATTGTGTTCCTTGATCTCTTGACTGCTGTTTCCATGAGCATTGCTTGTGGATCCAAGCAAGATGAGATCCTTGACAACTTTAATCTTTTCTCTGCTTACGATGATGTTCCTATTCATCTGCTTTTGAGGATCTTACTTCTCTTCACATTGAGTTGTAATCTGTACCAAAGGCTGCAATCTTTAATCGTCATCAGCAAGTGCTTCGAGATCTCCTCTCTTACAGCAAGCAAGGTTGTGTTGCCTGCATATTATAGTTTGCTAATAAACCTTTTTCCAATTCTGATGGTGTTCTTTTTCACATCAAGCCGTTTCTCTGATAATTTGCTTGGCACACAGATGAACAATTAGGGTGAGAGGATACAACCCTGGTGCACACCTTTCCTGATTTTAAACCAGGCAGTCTTATTCCCTTGTTCTGTTCACACAACTGCCTCTTATTTCATGTACACGTTTCATATAAGCACAATGAAGTGTTCTAGAATTCCCATTCTTCTCTATGATTCCTTTCTATCAACAAGGTCATATTTTCCGACTACTGTTCCTTGTTAGGTTTTTCCAAAATTGTTTCCAAGCCAGAGTGCCCCTGTGTATAACAGAACAATGCCCAAATCTATGTCAATTTCAGAAGTTTTGCTATGTTTGATCCATTGTTGCAGCCATCTCCTTAATGATACTCTTAGGCACTGTTTTACCAGACATGATGTCCTTTTCTAAGGACTGGTTCCTCCAGATAACAGCTCCAAAATATGTGCGTAAAGGCTTACATCCTAGCTTCTAAGGAACATTCTGGCTGTACTTTTCCCCAAACAGATGTTGGTTCTTCTGACAATACATGGTATATTTGACATTCTTCCCAACACCGTAATTCAGAGAAACTGCTGTTTCTGTGCAGCCTTCTTGAGTCCTGCTTTGTGTGCACACCAGGTCGTTGAAAGTGTCATGGGTTGGGTCACTTGCCTCCTTAGTCCTCCCAGGAACATCAACATCATTGCTTTTGAACAAAAGTGGTCGTTTGCACCAAACACATGCCATTTGATCTCTTGTCTGCTGCTTCCAAGTAAAAGGAAATCCGTGACTAGAAATTGTTCTCTATTTACCATGCTATCACTCGCTGATTGTGAGGGCTGGTCTTTTCTGTGTGTGGAGGTGTGGTCCATAATGAAGGCAGTTGTCTTTGACATCAGCAGTTGCCTCAAGTACTGTTGGTTTTAACAAGCAATTTTGTTTCATGTGAATCCCAGAGGTTGTTAATGATCACATTATTATTTATGTAGTCTAGCTCCTTGATTATTTACTCAGCATACAGATCGAATAAATGTGGCAAAAGAATACAACCCTGACACACACCTTTCATGATTTTTAAGCCATACAGTATGTCCTTGTTCTGTTCAAATAATTGTCTCGTGACCCGAAGTGTTCTGGAATTCCCATTTATTTTCTCAATGTTGTCCATCATTTGTTATGCTCCTTGCACGCAAATGCCTTTGCATAGTCAATGAAACGCAAATGAACAAAGTTCTGGTACTCTCCACTTTCAGCAAAGAGCCACCTGACACCAGAAGGATACCACTGATTCCATATCTTCTTCTAAGTCTGGCTTGAATCTGTGGATGTTTCTGACCAATGTTCTTATGCAACCACTTCTAAATTAGCTTCAGTAAAACTGTACTTACACATGACATTAATGATAGTGTTCATTCAACTTTGCATCCCATTGGGTCACCTTTCCTCGGGATGGACACAGATATGGATCTCTTTCAATTGGTTGGCCAGGTAGCTGTCTTCCAGATTGCTTGGCACAGACAGGTGAGCACGTCCATTGTTGTATAACGTTGTCAACACATCTCAATTGTCATCCTGTCAATTCCTGGAGTCTTGTTTCTTTACAATGCTTGCCCCCACCCCCTGAATTTTTGTTATATATAGATTTATGGTTTTTGATATATGAAACCCAGGATTAGTGAACCTACAGAGACAGCAAGTAGAATAAGGGTTCCTAAGAGGTACAGTAGTGGGGGGGGGGTTGTTGTATGAAGGGGAGCTGATACAAGGAGTTCAAGAAGGAAACGGATATTTTGATACTGATTGTGGTAGCAATTGTACAATATTGTTTGATGTGATTAGATCCTGGAATAATGTGTTATCTACATTAGTTCACAATAAAATTGTTTTGAAAATAAATAAAACTGAAAGTAGCTTGGACTTTTTTTCAAAGGTATTAATTCATGACCCTGTGTGACACCCTGAAGTAGCTGAACTTGGCATCTAGAAATTTGAATAAGAAGCCCAAGAAGTCTTTGACAAAATACAGTAACTGTCCTTGTAAAACTAATGAAAGTGTTACTTTCCTACTTATTGTCATAACAGGTTGCTGATATCCCTTGATATTTTCACAGAAAATGTTTACAAGCTATTTTATGGTTACATGTGCTGATCTGGAGGGGTGTCCCATGCTTACCTGGAAGGAAGGCCATTGGAAATGAATTCCTCTTAGCCATCAACTACTAAGCAAATAGAATCACAAATGTCTTTAGTACTGCTGGCATGCCTTTGTTTTAACCAACACCATTACCTTTTATTTTTTAAATTAGTAAACCAATCTGTATCCAGGTTAGTATGCTACTCAGCTGCTCACTCAAAGGTTACTGTTTCAAACCCACCAGCTGATCTGTGATTTAATGTCTTGGAAAACCCATGGGTCGCTATGAAGGAGATTCAAATCGGCGGCAATAGGTTTGATTATTGGTTTATTTCAAGACTTCAAATAAGTTTGAATGGATTCAGTCATAACTAACCAATGAAATTTGAACAGTCCTGTATTTTTTTAAATGGAGTGAAATAAAATTGTGACCATGATGGGAAATGTTATGAATCAAGGCCCTAGAATAGGAGAATAAGAAAAGACATGGCGAACTCTTTCAGAAGCCTACCGTCAGTGACTGGATTATTGTCCAGACAGTGGAGAGTGGCATACATTCAGAGAAGCCTGGTCAGCTGCCATCTTTGAGTGGGGCTTGCTTGTTTGTCTGTTCTGCTGGTCAGGAGATTTGGTTGTTGTGCAATGTGGAGGGAGACTAAGTCTTTCACAGGGTTTCTACATGTAATTTTTCTTGTTCCTGTTATTTCCCATGTTATAAATTTGGGTCCATTCTGGTTTCACTTCACCAAAGCAGTGAGAACTGGTTTAAAACCCAAGTTTCTATACTGTGTCCCCAAAATGTGGAGAACAAAGTTTTATTCTCATTTTCTTGATGAAGAGGCTGAAGGCCCATGGAGTATGTGTCTGGTTTGTGACGGAAACAAGACTGAGTTCCAGAAAGTTTGATTCCTCAAGCAGAGTTCTTTCCATAATGCTAGAATACTAATAAGCCAGCATTTACTGAACTCACGACTAATTTTACTAAAATAGGAACAAAATGAAATGTCTTAGTGTTGAGGAAAAGAAAGCGCATTCATTCTTGCTGATTTCCTGCTTCAGTAGATACCAACACTCTTAGCACAAAGCTCATTGGCTGTAACTGATTTGGGGACATAGTCCCTTCGCTTCTGGGCTTTGGAGTGGGCCATGGCTCACTTCTATGGTGACTGGGTCAACTGTAAAATGGAAGCGGCCCTGGGACCTTGCTCCTGGCTAGCAGTGAAAGAAAGACTTAGAGAGCTAGAGTCGAGTGACTACTAATATGTGGAGGAGCCAGTGGACCTAGTTCTATTTTATAAGTCCATATTGAGCAGATTGAGATATCTGCTATTTGACATAGATCCAAATAATGGATCAATCACCAATACCACTGTTAACCATGAAAGAAACAATGTAAAGGAAGCTATATTTACTGAGTAATCTTTACATTTTGCCTCACGTTTACTTCCTTACATGAGCAGTAAAGTTTTTAATTAAAATAAGGGTTTACTACTTAACTCCCCTAGCAGCAGCTGCCAGTTTGTGAGATCAGAACAAGAGTAGCATATATGTTCTCTGATTGTTGCAAACACAACGAGAGAAGCGTTGTTCAGCCCTTCACGCAAAAATGAACGCTTAATGAGGAACACTTGTTTTTAGTATTTCTAGAAGCCTTTGTCATAAATACTCTTTTCACTGGACTGTAATTCTTTCCAATCCCTAAAGCTTCGGATTATACTAGAAAATGCATTTAAACTGTTAAGAGAACAGACTCCGGGGACAATTGGGTTTGCATCTTGGCTCCACCACTTTCTAGTTTTAAAATCTTGTTCAGGTTGTTTAACCCTTTGGATCCCAGGTTCCTCGTCTGTGAAACTGAGGATAATGATGCTCAAGTTTAGCAGGTTGAAGTGAGAGTTAAATAAGAGACTGCATGCAATGTCCTCAGGGTAGTTATATGTGCATAGAGTGTAGTAACCATTAAGTATGGTCAGATTGCTATTTTCATTAATATTGCTATGGTTATCCATATGCCCCAAAGCACAGTCCTTGCTGTGGAAAGACTTGCTTTGATTGAGGAACAGAGGAGTAAGAAAACATCCCCATTTTAATCTTTTTTGTTTTTCTAGTATCAGCTCTGGTTCTTTGTGATCTCTCCCTTTTGAAAGAATAAATGTAACCTCTTGAGTAGAAGCTTGTGAGAGCCTTAACCAACTGCTGCCATTCTCTGAACACAGAATAGACCATCTCATTCACTTTCTCTGCCATCCAGGAGCATAGTTTTTTAAAGTAATAGCTTTGAAATATTAAAAAAGAAAACCACCTTCGACAGACTATAACCCTCTCTTTTCAAGTTAGGGGTGGGTATAACCTAATACTTCTCAACATACCCAGGAGGGGGGGTGACTTATTATCAGTGATAGGCCTACTCCTGTGTTGAAACACAGTTGTTCTGTGTGTTGGCGCAGCCTCTCTAGCACGTATCTGTTGTAGCCTAGCTCTACGAAATACAATCTTACCCCTAAGCCCAGTGCTTACCCACCTGACACCTCTTTGCCACGCCTGAAGATAGCTTTCTTAACTACTCCAGCCTTCGCAAATCACCCTATGTCCGCTGCCAGTGGTTTTGAAACAGTAAAATCATTAGACTCACCTGGGTGCTCCGTTAAACCAAATTGTCGGCTCCTCCCCTAGTGGTTCTGATTCCGTAGGCCCAAGCTGAATTCAAGCCCTAGGCGCATCCTGGGTAAATACTTGGCTGCTAAGCATGAGGTCAGTGACTCAACCCTGGAGCACGCCATGAGAGGGAGACCTGGTCGTCTGCTTCTGCGCCAATTGACAGCCTTGGAAACCGTACCCATGGTTTTATTAGTCTGGGTGACGATAGCGCAAGCGCACGCTCACCCAAAGAAACTACTAGAGGACATGGAGCTGGTAGGACTATACCGCCATGTTGCCAAAAGATAACATCCCCACTTCCTGGAGCCTGGACCTGAACCCCATATTTGTCACAGGAGCCAAGGGCGAGCCCAAGACAGAGAACAGTGGCACAATAATGAAGGATGAGTTATCCAGATGAAAGCACCTGTGGAAATAAAGGTATCACCATTATTATTTCTGCCTATTTTAGATAGCACAGCAAGAGGCTACTAGTAGATCGTTCTGATTGCTTCAGAGTTGTTTTGTGCGGCCCAAATCAACAGGAAATTAATATCGCCAAGAAACAGCATTTCACTTAATGTTTTGAGAATGTAGTTAACACGTTTTGGTAAATCGTGTTGGTGCACAAGGGTGATAAAATTATCACTGGTTATAAAATAACTAAGACCGAGAGAGGAATTTGGTGAGAGCAGGTCCTACTTCTATGTTGCCAGGGAGGAATAGAGAATAGGCTAGTGAACAGCGGAAAGGGATGAACTGCTGCAGCAAAGAAAAAGGACCTTTTCAGGGGCAAAAAAAGAAAAACAGCAATAGGGGCATTTCGTTTGTGTACAAGGAAGCTGAAGGGTGTCACTGGAGCACTTGTTTTCAATGAGAGAAGGCAGATGGAACCATCGCTGGGTAAGGAAAGCAACCGGTTCTTACCTGTATTAAGCATTCTTAAAGCCCTTCCAAGATGCTCTTAAGTAGCGCCACTTGGTTGGGATGAGCCAGCATGGAGATCTCTGAGAGCCTCTTGTCTGTACTCCTTGAAACTGTTTGGTAAGGCGAGGGTCCTTGAAAACAAAACTCTGTACAGTAAGAACTGCATTTTGCTTCGAGAAAACGTGTTACCAGAATTTCTCTCTCGTGGTCAAGTTTGTAGCAGAGGGAGATATGAATTCTGAAACAGCTGAGTCGGGGACATATTCAGAAGGCAAGAACGTCCTTTAAGAAAAGGAATGGAGAGAAAAGATCCCAAATAAATAGTCATTGTAGTGAATGAAATTACACAGGAAAGGTGGTCAAAGTCCCAAGGGGGGAGAAGACAGGATTTATCTATTTATGCATGTATACACTTATGTGTACATGTTTATGTATCTTCCCTGTGGACAAAGAGACGTCGGCTAGTGAATGTTTCAGGGAAACTCTGCAATCTTATCTTTATACATGCACAGCGACCTCTTGCAGGTGATGCTAATGTGCTTTTCAAGTGTAAGAACACTAGAAACGTAGCAGGGCTTGGTTTTAATAACAAACACCTTGAGATGTTGATTTGGGGTAGACTTCATCTGTCTGGCCTATGTTAATAAAGGTTTCTGTCTGTTGTAATTTGAATCTTTCCTTTTATCGTTTCTCTCAACTAAATAACATATTCCATACGTTTTAATGATATTGATTGGGAGGTTTGTGTTTTATTTGATTTTCCCTTGATGATGCTACTGTAGTGAAGGAGATGAATTAGTTTTGGTGGGTATCTTCTGGAGCTTCCAAATTGTATGCCCACTCTATAGGAAGCATGAAGGAGAGTAATGTTTTATTATGCAGGCTTGTTTTTCATCTGTCTTTTCAGACTCAACATTTCTAAAAGCACAAAATCAGACCATTCAGTGTCAAAATTGTGTTGTTGAACTGAATGGTAGGGGTGAACATTGGCTTTTCACTGTGCTTCGCCAAACCCAAATGTCTGATACATACTTTCAAAGTACAAAGACTCTGCCCTTTTCAGAAGGCTAAACAGGCCAGTAACTATGTAAGCATTAATGTACAACTTAGCGAATCAGCGGGAGGTGAAAAACTGGAGTGTGCGTGTATATATGTGTTTAAAATCATGTGTAAAAGTCATTTCAAGGTGTCATTTCCACAAGTGCAGCTACTCTCAGAGATAACATGCATTAGAATTTCATTAAGGTGACCTTGAGTTTCAACATAAGTATAAGATTTGTATTTAACAGCAGTGTGAGGTGTTGAGTCACATATAACTGTGTTGCCCCAAATGGGCTCCAATGAAAAATAATACTTTAATGATGAAAGAACATTGGTATGAAAATAACATATCCATCCTTTCATTGAAGCATTTATTAGGAACTTAATAAGTCATTGGTGCTGTTCTTTACCCTGGAGAGTTTAACAAAAGTAAGGTACTTCTCAGGTTACTAATGTCTGACTTAATGACAATTCTTGCTTGCCCTTAATGTTACTTAACCCTATAATGCCTGAATTTTTAATTTCAGGAAAAATTTTTTTTAATTCTTTACTTTCATAGTTATCAATATATACTAATCTATACATTTAATTAAATGTTACGAAAATGCCGCACTAGGTGTTATAGGGTTAAAATTGCCCTCATTTTTACCTGGTTAAGGAGCCCTGGTGGCACTGTGGACTAGGCATTGGGGCAGCAGTTTATACCCACTAGCCACTCAGCAAGGAAAAGATGAGGCTGGCTGTACCCTAACGTTTCATAGTATCTGCAACTCTGTATAGAGTTGTATAAGTCAGACCAACTTGATCATAGTGAGTTTGAAATGATTAAACCAACCCTTACATTTCCGTCATCATAGTCATCTTCGCTTGATGCATAAGCAGGTTTTAAGTCATCGAAAAGACATGAAGACTTTCTTGCACTGAAGTGTAATAGCCATATGCACCTGTTTTGACTCACCTACAAATTCCCCGTCAGAACCTAAAGACACCGTTTCGGATCTCATATGTGACCGAGAACTGCGTGCACATACCTGCTTTCTCTAGTAGGAGATATGGACAAGCCGGTGACCCGTCATAGTATGGTATGAGGAATTGTGTGACGAAGGTACGAGCTCAGAGAAAAGTTCACAACAAGATGGCGAGCCTGGGTCCTCATAGATGAGGCAGGGTGGTTCGGGCAAATGGAAAAGGGATAAAGGGTGTCCTAGACTAAGGGGCACGGTCTGGTGACCATTCAGTGGTCATAATCACTTAATAGGTGAATTCAGGTAAAGTCTACCTGGGAGATTTAGTTTCCTTACCTTCCTATTGGGGATGGCTATGGTGGTGGCCGAGATGGTGGCCAAGTTGCATGGTGGTGGTTATCCTGGAAAGGGGTAGAGAAAAAGATAAACAATAGCAATTAATATATATTGGATAGTTATTACATTGACTGTAGTGTACTAAGACTTTCATTGACTTAACTAGCTCATTGGTGCACTACAACCATTGTGTGGGGTAGGTATATGATTGACTCTTACAGATGAGAGAGTTAAAGACAAGCGAGATGAGGTAACTTGCTTGAGCTTACTCTGAGAATAAATAGAGAAGCCAGGGTTTGGAAAAATACAGATTTGATTTTTTCATTTTCCATCTTTACCTTCCCATTTATGGTCTGTATCCTAACATTTTTGTACGGCTGCTGGTCAGGAGGAACAGGAAAACTGATGGGAAAAGTCTCTTAAGCCTGTGTGGAATGCTATACCATTCGTGTGCCATGAGTTATGTGCCAGAAGCTTACCGGAGTGAAAAGTACAGTGGGTTCCACACTATATTGACCACATCCCTTGCCTTTTTAGCAACTCTTCTAACTCTAGGGTCTCAGCATGTTAGTGGTCAAAAATGGTCCTCCCTGGGGGACTTTTTATTAGGCAGTGTACCATTAGATCATTAGATGAGCTGGACCATGGATATGCTCCCAAGTGACAATTGCTATGTTAAAGTCTTCAGTGACTTCTGAGATCGTTAATCTCTGTTAATCACTCTGTGTCCCCTCTGTGACTGCTTGGCACAAAATGAAATGGAGGCTTGGCAATTATCCAATTATTTCTAAGCATGTTGGCTTTTCATATGGATAATCCAAAGGCCCAGTTTGAGCTTTTCAAAACTCGGGATTACTGAGTTGACCTTTGTGCCTATATTCTGTATTCTCTGTCCTTTTTTTTTTTTTTTGCCAAATAGACTCTGTTCCTGTTAAGTCTATATTTCTAGCAACCTTCAGTGTGCTCCCTGTGTTTATCAGGACTCCAGTTCACCATTGTACTGTACATTTTGGACTCTATGCTCACATCACATGAGCACCCCATTCTTTCTTGTTGGGAATTCCTGAGAAGGGTCAGAGAGGGAGACGCATGCGCGTTTCGGCACGAAGAGCGGTATCTCCACTACAAGTGGAATGGCCAGCCGTGCAGTGAAGCACAATAATTAACCAAAATAATGAACTCCCCTGCATCATACTTCAATTCCAAAGACCAATTGCTTACGTCTCAGTTGAGGCTTCAAGAAGGGTTTTCTTTAAAGGTGGGGGGAGGTTCCCTTTGGAGGCGTGACTGAACTAGTGTGAAAGGCAAGACCGTGAACTCCCCAGGGAAATGCAAAGAGTTTTGTTTATTAATGGTCACTAATGACCTGTAATCGAGCTATGATTGGTTAGGTTAGAAATAAAGACACAATTAGTTTATTTGTTCAGGAGCGTAACAGCAGAATTTACCAGTCTGCTGATGGGTCTTCTCCACTGAAGACCGTAGGCTGCGACATTTGTCATGAGCCGCAGCACCTCGGGGATGCTATTAGAGCTCGTGAGATTCTATCAGCTTCCTGACCCCTCGTAAGTCTGCAGGCTTAGTCAAAGTGGGGACAAAGAGAATACTGCTTTGGTGCTTTTGCTCTGTGTCTGTCCCTCGATATGTGAAGGTACTTCCACTTAATTTTTTCTCTCTCAGTTCAGCTAGGGTTCCGTACTTCAGCTGGCTAATTTCCTTAAATCACAACCATTCATCCAACAAAGATTTAACACGTAATTACTGACGGCCCCCTTTCTGCCCTAAACACTATCTTAAACCTCTTGGGTTTATAATGGTTATTAAGACAGTCGGGATTCTAGCTTTGTGAGATTTCGACTCTCTATCCTTAGCTTTAATGCTTTCCGTACCACGGACTACACTTGTCTCACTAGAAGCAAATGAAAAGATCTCTTGCATCAGACATATGCTCCAGCGAGATCTGCATCTTAGAGAGCAAAGCCCTTCGATCCTCTGAGGAGCAGCGGGGCTGGCTGTAGACAGAGCTTTTAGGGGATGGTGACTCTTCAGAGAAACCATACCTTATGTTTTGTCTGGTCTTATTTAACTTGAAGAATTTAATTCACTTAAATTCTTATGGGAGACCATGACACGAAAATATAAAATCCTTCAATTCTTCACTGAGTAGAAAGAAAATGTTACTATCTGATATCATGGACCAATAATGGTACAGGTTAGCCCAATATTGGGCGTTAAGATCTGTAAGATCCTGGTGAGACCCTGAAAGTGCTCTCATGACATAGGACCTGCTTTCCGTCTTAGTTAGATTTCAGAACAATCTGAAATGATGTTACTTATTAATGTGTTGACTATCTTTGCCATTTGAGGGCAAGCACCTGTCTTGCTCATCACTCATCCCAGGGGTTAGTGTAGTATCTCACATGTGAAAAATAGGCTCAGTAAATATTTGCTGAATGTTGAATGAACTCCAGGCTATTAGCGATGAACTGGAAAACCAGAGGTTGTGTTTGAGAACTTGTGAAGTGAAACAAATCGATGCCGATGATGTTAAGAGAGAGGGCAGGTAGTGGTGA
Source organism: Tenrec ecaudatus (assembly GCF_050624435.1). Classification (NCBI taxonomy): domain Eukaryota; kingdom Metazoa; phylum Chordata; class Mammalia; order Afrosoricida; family Tenrecidae; genus Tenrec; species Tenrec ecaudatus. The sequence goes on along the minus strand of NC_134531.1, from coordinate 154,813,509 downwards.
GCACGGGGCTGACCTCTGCTGCAGGGGATTGTTTGTCTTCTTAAGTTCACGTTCATGTAATATGCTTTCAATGGATTAGTAGCCCTTACTGTAAAAGGCACCTCTTGTTTCTTTGAAAACTACTGAAGCCTTCAGTGCTGTTTCTTAGACACGTTGCCAGCATGGACAGTCAAAATTCTGATATGAAATTACATAGCCTTCTGTAAAGCGCAGGTGTTTAAAAAGGTGGGCAGCCGGTGTGCTGACTCTTCATTTATTGGATTATTACTTATTGGAAACGGTGGTGGCGGAGTGGCTACTTATTGGGCTGCTAACTGGCTGGGAGCGACTCAGAGTGCCTGCCAGTGTGCAGTAGAAAGACTGGGTGGGGTGGTACTTGCCCGCAAAGCGCTACCGTCTCTGAAACTCGCAGGGGACTTGCTGCCCTGTCCTGTAGGGTTGCTGCGAGGCAGCGTTGATCTCAAGGGCAGTGAGGTTTTGGTTTTTATTTTCCTGGTTTGTCTTTAGCGTTTACCAGGCTTGGGGTAGTGATAGAGAATGACAAGGCTCTTTGGGTTGCTGCATGAACCAGCGAGGAACAAAATCAAATGTGCACTTGAAGCTGTAATATGCACTGTTGAGGAAGCTTCTGCGGGCCCCGGAAGGGGAAGTTCATATAATAAGAGGATTAGCATTTTGTGGTAACTGTTGGACTGTTAGCCACAAGGAGAAGAAAGATGAGGCTTTGTGCTTCTGTAAAGATTTACGGCTTCGAAAACCTACAGAGGCCATTCTGCTTAGCCCACGGGGTTTCTGTGAGTTAGAATTGACTGGAGAGCAGTGAGCTTGTTTGTTTGTTTGAGAGATCTGGACAGATAAAGCTTTCATAATTTGGGTTAAATTATGCAGCCAGAGTTCGAGGAGGAGAATTCAGTCAGAGAACTGCATATACAAGGGCCCTTCAGTGGTAGTGCATGTGCGTATGCATGCATGCGTGTGTGCTCAGAGAATTTTAAATGGCAATATGGTATCTTTACATTCCCAAAGAGTAAGGATTGGGCATACCCCACATCTTCCTTAAGGTTATATGAATCTTTTGTCCTAAAAGTCAGGAGATGCTGTTAAAACATTTAAATATGGAAAAGATGAAAGGTAGTGACAACATTTGTTTTTCAAAAAGATTGTTCTGGCTACAGTGTGTAAAGAACGAATGGGACAGGTAGAGGCAAGAGATAAAGCCCACGACACATGGAACCCAGCAACAGGAATAGCGATGCCAAGAGGGCAGAGGAGGGGAGGAAGGGGGCACCGAACGCAATGAATGGCACACAACCACACACACACACACACTCAGGGAAGAACAACAGAGACCCGAAGGGGAGGAAGACAGAGGTCGGTGTGAGATAGGAAACTAGTAACAACCTGTGATCTATCAAGGGGCCGTGAGGGTAGTGGGGAGGAGGGAAAGGAAAAACGAGCAGATCCCAAAGGCTCCATAGAAAGTAAATGTCTAGAGAAGAACGATGGTAATGTAGGCACAAATATGTCTGATATAATGATGTATGGATTATAACAAGAGTTGTAAAAGCCCCCCATAAAATGACCTTTAAAAAATGGGAAGGGGCCCAGAATGGGTGCTGGGAGGCAAGTGATCTGTTCCTGTGAAGCTGACACCAAGGATGCTGACTGTACATCCCTGTGAGGCCGTCTCTGTGTGAAGCGCTTACTCTCCCCAAAGATGAAAGATCAGCACCTCCCTGGGACATGACAGGCCTCTTCAAGGCACCTCTGTGTCATGCACACACACCTATATACCCACATCCCAATGAGCATCACTAATGCGAGTGTCACGATGGAGCCCGGGTCCCCTCCCAGCTGATGCATCCCGTGAGCACTTTTCCCTTTGTACTTTACCCTCCATCTTCAAAGGCAGGCTGTTTGCAGGTCTTATTTTCCTTCCTGGGAGGGTGAGATTGGTTTTGCTGCAGTGCTCTGGGAGTGAGCCCCCCACTTACAGTCTAATCTGCCGTGGCGTTGTGCCTGTTTGTCAGGAACTTGGAGAATGTATTAAGACACTATACAGGGTGGAAGCTCTGTTTTGACAACGATTACGCCTATTATCTATTTTAATACATGTAAATTGCTATGGAGAAACAAACCATTTTCTGCCACTTGAATCCTTTGCAGGGAAGCTGGAATTCCTTTTATGTGGCTTAGATGTATTACTGTCATTTTTCCTGCACTGAGCTGAATACAAACACTTAAATCAGACCTTTATTAGTGCACCCTCTTGTAATGTTGCCTTAATAAATTGTTGTGATTTTTAGTCTTTGAAATTTATATTTGGTAGCATTTGTCTAGTTATCAACAGTCCCTTCCAGAAATGAAATTATTGGTTCAACTCTGCAATGAGTCAATTTGTAGGTTGGGTGTACCAAGTGCTATCCCTGAGGCACATTAGCAAATAAGGCGCTGATACTGACTTTAAGAAACGTAAAGGCATATCTCACTGTTGGAGTGGGAATTTACAGGTAAGGTACGGGGAAAGGTAAGATAATCCAAGTGGTAATAGATTAGAGTTGGAGACATGTTGAGAGTCCAAGTTTAACTTCGTAGTAAAATATAGAAGGCTACTTTAAAGATAACGCGTAATTGCACAGAATAGAATATACGCATATACTTGTTTGCTGAGAGGGCTAAAGAGAAATGACACCCTGGCATCAGCAGGCGTGCTTGTCCCAGACATTAACTTCTAATGCGAGCCAATAAAAGGAACCAGGGCTCCTGGGAGAAATGGCTGATTCTACTGCAGGAAAATACAAGGTGAGCCTGGAACATCTTGAAGTGCCAGAAAGTAAAAATACAAGATAAATAAATTAAAAACAAGCAAGCAAGCCCCAAATCCTACATTGATGGAGAATGTCAAAGGAAAGAAGGAGCCAATAGGAAAAGTTCAAAAGACCAAAGCGCTAATAATTTGAAGGCAAAATAAAGTAATATTGGATTATAATCTAATGTACCAATTAATATCCATGAGCCTACATTGGTGTAAGCAGATGATTGAGTCCATTAGCAAAGAGAAAAAAAACAAGTAAACTCCCTGTATCGAAGAACTAAAAAATAGTAGATATTCCACCCTGAAGGAGGGGAAGCAATAGTCCCCCCTCCCCCCACTTCACAGGTCAGGGCTAAGCTAAGGGGGGGGGGGCTGGGCAGAGTGACTTTTTTTCTAAAGAGAGCAGTATAGAAATATGGGGACAAAGTCATTTTATAGTGAGGGAACCTAAAAGACTTCAGACAGCGGCTGTGTGAGATCAATATCAACAGTCATAAATTGTATTGATAATCTGCACCCATGATATGCTGTGATGAGAATGGCACTTGACCTCTGTGATCTATCTTCCAAAACACCTCACAGCCCCAGTATAGTAATGAGAATAGCATCAGAGAGATTAAGTTAGAGGTACATCCTATGTGCCTGGTCAGTACTCCTCACTAACGTCAAGGTCATCCCAAAGCAAGGAACACCCACCACAGCCAAGAGTAACCTAACAGGATATGCTAATTGATGTGGTAGTTTGGGATTTAGGAATAGAAAAGATAGTAAGAAAAAACTAAGCAAATTCAAATAAGTTAATGGACTTCAATTAATAAAAGTAAATTAACATTGATTCACTCATTGCAATTAATGTACCACATTCATATAATACATTAATAACAGTGAAATTGCGTGTGGGAAGGTTCATATGGGAATTAGATGCACTATCTGTTCTTTAAATATCAAACTGTTAAAAAATTAGCCTTAATTTTAAAAAGAGTCTAGTTTGGGAAGCTGATGAAAGGCAGTTAATGACAAGCTTAGGTACAGAGCGGTTGCAGGAACTGTAATAGGATACCTCTGTCATTGTGGACTCAGACAAAAACAGTGGTTCAAATTCTAACTTGACTACTTGGGACAGCTTACTTAACCTGTCAGAGCTTCCAGTTGCTTCTCTAAAATGGTACTAATAGCTGCAACAGACAAGAAAGGCTTTGAAAATGCTTAGGACCAGCCCTGGCCCACGGTGCTGCTGGATCAAAGTAAGCTGCTGTGGCTGGACTCTCTGGTGGTACAAATGGTTATTGGGCTCTGATCTAACGGAAAGGCTGGAGACTTGGAAGAAAGGTCTGGTGACCTGCTTCTGATCAATCCGTGTACTCAATGGAATTATTCAAAGTGAGGGTTCAATGGGATACTCCATGGAGAGAATTTAATGCATGCCTGGAATGTTGCAAGCCCTATATCAGTGGTGGTCAAGGCAGTAAACAAAGGTTCCTGGGGAAAAAGAATAATGTATAAATGATCAAGGTTCCTAAGGGAGGGACAGTGGGGGAGCTGATACCAGGGCTCAAGTAATGGTATCAAGAAATGAGCTGATACCAAGGGCTCAAGTAGAGAGAAAATGTTTTGAAAATGATGATGGCAACAAATGTACAAATGTGCTTGTCATGATGGATGGATTATTATAGTTGTATGGACAAGCCCCCAATAAAATGATTTTTTAAAAGGTTCCTGGGGGGTCCAAAGTTGACCTCCCCTTGAACCCAGGGCACCAGGCCACTGATCTTCTTTAATCCTAAACTGAGAACAAAGGAGGGTGGTGGGTATTGGTTCTGGCATCAGAAGCGCACCATCGATAAGTCCGAAAGTCAAAAGGAGGATGGACCTCTTCACTCCAGTGTGACTGGAGCGTTGAACGTAAAGAGGAAACAAGAGTGGCAAGCAGGGTTCCTATTATGCTAGGACTTGATATCCAGGTGAAGGATGCGGACTTCAGTCTTAGACTCAGTGGAAGATTCCAAACAAGACGGTGACGTAGCGGACTTGTACGCAGAAGGATCATTCCAGGCACTGCTTTTAAGAAGTGAACTGAGCGGGAAGAATTGTTAGGAAGCTGGTTCCTTTGTGCGGGTGAGAGATTCGTAGTGGCCTGGAAATAGAAGTCAAAGAAGGGGAAGCTTATTTCTAACAATAGATCCTGCAACTTGGCAATTTTTGTTCTTTTTATGAAGTGAAGCATTGTGGTGGATATAAGGGGAATCCTGGGGCACAATGGACTAAGCATGGGGCTACCACGTGCAAGGGTGGCAATTCTCCCTCTTCTGGGAAGAGGATACAGCTGTCTGCTCCCATAAAAACTCACAGCCCCAGAAACCCTATCAAGCAGTTTTACCCTGTCAGATGGGTCCCTATGAGTCAGAATCGACTGGCTGATCATGGGTTCTGGTAGTAAAAGAAAAATACTGCAGGCCAGCATTAAGGACTTTCAGCAAGGACTTGGAGATTTCTAAACATTTTTCACATTTAACCCTGATTCACTCAGGGAAGGGGGCATTCTGGACGGGCATTATCTAATAGATCTACAATATAAGACATCTGTGTCATCTTTAGGTTTTCAGTAGCCACAATTGAAAAGATAAAAGAAATGGGAAAATTTAATAGTGTATTTAATCTAGCTGGAAATATTGCTTTAGTGGGGGATCAATATAAAAATTAATGGGAGATACAGTTCATTTGTTTTGTGATACTAAGTCCTTGAAATCGGAAGTGTGTTTTACACTTGTGGCACATTTCAGTTCAGACCAGTCTCAGTTCCCGCATGTGACCAGTGACTGCTGTATTGCACTGTATAAAGCTAACTCTTCCGCAGGAAACCTGAGCTTTGCACTTGTTAATGTATGTTTCTGGAATGAGCTAGTCAACATTCCTGCTTGTAGTACATGCGTGTGGGAAACAGAATTCTGTTCTGAAATTGCTTTCAGTTGATCAATAAACAATTCATGTGTTTTCACAATATTAGTAGTCTAGCACCCACTGTTTCAGCTCAGACTTTTTTAGAACTTGATTTGTTCACACATGATTCTTCTCCATGGAACATACAAGATGAATGGAGTCTAGATGTAAAAAGAAAACAATACATGAAGTAACTAAATTATGCTTTATGGGTACAGTTGGTAGGCTGAGCCACTGGAGAACCATGGTGAGGTTTCTTTAGATAATTCCAGTGGAGGGGTCATAACTGAGATGTAACAGATGAGTCACGCATAGAATTGGGAGAAGAGTAGATCAAGTACGGATAGAGGAAATAGCATGTGCATGACGTGTGTGGCATGGGAGAATTCTGCAGGGGTGGGCAGAGGCCAAATCTCATGGGACTTTGAGGCCCTGATAAGGAGGTGAAGTATGGTTCCAAGTGTCATCGGAATCCTTCAGCAGGTTTTGGAGAAAGGTCTTGAGGACTGAGAAGATTGCCTTTACCTTAGTCTCAAGGTAAGGATGATGGGGCACATGAAAGATGAGGTCACTTAGCTCAAGGTCTGTGGTGGATTGTGTGTATGCAGGAAGAGTAAGGATCCAAGGAGACAGGAGACATCTACCTTATGTGTTTGTCTGGCACTTTTGGAATTATTAAATATGATTTTGAAATAATTTCATTGCCATGATAATCCCATAAGATAAACCAAGGAAGCAGAATCACTATCAAATTAGAATGGTGTGAATGGGGAAGATGAATGAAGGTCTGTCTCAGAAGACTCCACTCAGAAGTTTGTCTAGTCCAACAGGATTTAGAATATTTGAACTTTCTAACATCAAATCTCTGTATTCGTAGCCTGCTCCTTCATTTCTGTTGGGTTGTGATTACTTTTGTGGCACATGGATATTTGAGAGGTGGATGTGAAATTCCCCCAATCAGAAAATATAAACAGGGCCTTTATCTGGGTCTGCCATTTTTTGGTTAATTTTTTGATAGAGCCAGTTGGACGAAATATCCCTTCAAAAACTCAACAATGCAATTCAAAACAGTTATCTTTTGCCCAAGAATAGCTAATGCTATCTTTGTGGTCATGTGAAACCTAGGTAAAAATTTTTTTTTTTGAAAGGAAAAACATTTTTGATTAATTTTATTTTCTTTTTTTTTTTTTAACAATTTATTGGGGCTGATACAATTCTTTTCACAGTTCATACATATACATACATCAATTATATAAAGCACATCTGTACAGTCTTTGCCCTAATCATTTTTTTCTCTTTTCTTCTTTTACATTTTATTAGGGACTCCAACAACTCTTACCACAATCCATACATATACATACATCAATTGTATAAAGCACATCCATACATTCCCTGCCCCAATCATTCTCAAGGCATTTGCTCTCCACTTAAGCCCCTTCCTAGGTAAAATTTGTAATGTTGAACAATGAAAGAGTTAAGAGAGGGCTGTGCATTCAGAAAGCGAAGGACAGTTGCCATTGGCTTCTGCTTTGATTTTTATGCATAGGGAGAATCCAAAACCAAACCACGCTCACTGCCAAGAAGAGAGCCTTTGATAAAAGTCATGCTAGCATCCACCCATACTGTACTGTATTGAGCAAATCTGCTGAAAAAGATCATTAGAAAGTTGTTCAAAATCAAATATGTCCCATGAGGCCTGAGATGCACCTGACTCAAGTTGTGGTTTTTCAAAGTGCTACATTTACACGTGAAAGCCGGACAATGAATAAGGAAGACTGGAAACCATGGATGCATTTGCATAATGGTGAAGAGTACTCCATACAGCATTGTGTGCCAGATGAACAACAAATCCGTCTTGGAGGAAGTACAGCCACAATGCTCCTTGGAAGCAAGAATGGAGAGACTATCCTACTATGGAGTAGTTATTAGAAGTATACAGTCTCTGGAGAAGAATATCATGCTTGGTAAACAAAGGGTCAGTGAAAAAGACCCTCAGTGAGATGAATTGGGACCTTGGGCAAATCTCTCTTTAAAATTTTTGTTAAGTGACAAAATGTGTAAATTATCAAGTGTTCGTGAAGAAGGGGGAGTGGGGAGGGAGGTGAAAAAAATGAACTGATACCAAGGGCTCAAGTAGAAAGAAAATATTTTGACAATGGCAACAAATGTACAAATGTGCTTGACACAATGGATGGACGTATGGCTTGTGATAAGAGTTGTAGGAGCCCCCAGTACAATGACTTTTTAAAAAAAGTTATGTTAACGATATCACTAGAAGACTAACGTGAGTCTAATACAATCTGTGGTAACTTTAATCAGTTGTATATATGCAAAAACAATAAAGAGTATCAGAAGAAAAACTAACAAAAAGAGAGAGGAATTGGTGCAGTAGCTGCAACAGTAGGCTCAAACATAGTTGTGAGAATGGCATCGAACTGAACCGTGCTTTATAGTTCAAAGTGTCCCTGAGTGAAACTGACTTGACAGTATACAGCAACTTTATGTAAGCCTCAGCTAAAGTTCTGTTTTTTTACCAAAAATCTACTTGATAATGCCATGCCTTCTTAATTTCTAAATTAGAGACTCAATGTCTAGCGCTTCAACTGTAGTATATTGGGCACTCTTATTTAGTATGGGAATGTTGTCTTTCCTAGTTTCCGCCTCCATGAGAGCAGACACACCTACAGTAAGTGCCATAAAGCCAGGAATGCCTGTTTCTGCCATGTCTCTAATTCCTTCACGATACCTGGCACAATACAGGCAATCAGTAGGTAATTTTGAGACTAACGCATCATTTTGGAACCTTATTTTTGCGCTACAGATCTGATATTGATGATTGAACGGTAAAACACTTTTCCACTGTTCTGAATGAGGACAGTCAGTCAGAGTGGGACTCGCTGGGCAACAGGGCCTGTGATAGCTTGTCGAGGTCTGATTTTCATGGCTGATGGACCCCCCAGAGAACATGCGACACTGAGCGACTGCACAGATTTATAGACGTCTCTCTTGGTTTAATTGGTAACTGCATGCTCAAGCGGTCCCTTTAAGTTACAAGTTGACTTAAAGAAGAGATTAAGTCCATTATTCTGAGGGCAAGGGAAAGAAATGTCTATCTGCTAAATTGCTGTGTCCTAGACACTGGGTTTGGCACTCCTACCATATGTTCTCTTTTAATCATTATAGGACCTTGCACATAGACGGAAAAGCAGATACAAAGAGTCACTAACTTAGTTACCTCGATTTTCTATGAGGACAAGGTTGCCATCTCCCAGTTCCTGGCACAGAGGAATCATTTGGTTGAATGTTTGTTGACTTAAGTTTATCCAAGGATACTCAATCAGGCCGCCATCGATGAAGCGTGAGCTAGAGCCCAACGCTGTTAGTACTTGAAGCCTAGTCTCTTTGCACTATTCCACGATGCCTCTTTAAATAGAAATGCTGGTAGACCAAAACAGAACCAGCATTAGTAGCTCGTGTTTTGGTTCTTTGCTGTTTCAGCTCAGGCTATAGACGATTCAAGTTTTCAAACATTTGGCCCCAAATATATTTTCCTCTGTCTGTACTGTTTGCCCAGAGACGATGCTAAAGATAAACTTGACTTCCTGGCAAAATTTCAGGACAATTGTGTTAGAACACGCTTTTCCTGATACCCTAAGGAAGCAATAATACATGGCTGGAGAGAAGGGTGAATCACGTTGTAGAAATGGAGACACTATTAATGTTCTCTGCTCCCCACCCCTGGAGGCTGGGAGCTGCCCAAACACAACCATGAAGCCAGCAAGTTAGGACTTTATTATAGTTTTATCATTCCAGTTTACAGATGTATTTTTTCATGTGATTCTAGCAGCAAGCAGCTTTATACCATGGTCAGCAGCTTTAATGTCTACTTCCTGCCCTATACTCTGAGTTAAATCCAGAGCCCTGGTGGTGCATGGTTAAGCACTCAGCTGCTAACTGATAGGAAAGTAGTAGGGGGAGTCTTTGCTTAGCATCTTAGTTCTTGTTAATCGCCACTGGTCCAGGTTTCCTGAGTCCAGGACAGTCTTAGTGTCGGGATCCTAGGTCCAAAGGCTGTGCTCCACGCCTGGCTTCTGCTTGGGTGGTGGTAGTCCAGTCTCTCCTCTCTGTTGTCTTCTTTCTCCTTTATTTCTTGTAAAACATAAAGGGTGACTCAAGCAAGGGGATGAGTTAGTAGGGTTTTGACTCGAGTACTTACATAAGGGTGAGGACTGAGGCTGGGACTTGAGCCGTGCTATCTTGTAAGGCCATGGCTCCGGATGCAGCGTACAGTAATACCGCCCATTAACATACAGAGCTCAGGGTTTACAACATATATTACAAAATGGAGGAGGATGATCACATCAGATCACCATGGAGGACAACCGCAATGCTGTGGGCCATGACCTACACCAGCTGACACACGTTTTTGAGGGACAGAAGTCCATCTATACAGATGTGAGCACGCAGCCTGCCTTCAGAGGAGTCATGAAGCACTGAACAGAAAGGCCTTCTCCTTCAGTGTGGGACACAGTGCCAAGGAGCAGACCACCTCTGAAAATTAGCTCAGGTGCCTTGAGGCCTGATAAGTCCACTTACTAGATTCTATTCTCTTCCACCTGCCTCTACTTTGGAGGCTCATACTTGCTTTTATCTTTTTTTAAAAAAAATGCTATCCAAAATGTGGCTACCAGCCACATGCACATACTGGACAGTTAAAATATGGCTCGTCTGAACTGGTAATGTGCTTTCAGTGTGATGAAACACATACGAGAATTCAAAGATTTAATATAAAACAGTAAAGAATATAAAATGCTTTCATAATTATTACATGTGGTAATGTATTGGGTATATTTGGTTTTATGAGATACATTAAAATTTTGCTTTTTTAGCTTTGTAATATAACTGCTAGAAAATGTTGAGGAGATGCGGCTCCTGTACTGTGTTCCATTGGTAGCCCTGCCCTGGACGTTAGTGTGCTACTTTATGAGCACTTCCTGCCAGTCCCCATATGACGTCCCAACATATTATGCCATGCACATGGGTTATTTCTTGCTGCTGGATTATAGACGCAGTTGTTACCATTGCCATTGTCCCTGCTCTTTGTTGCCATAGCACCTAGCAGCACACATTCAATACATACTTAAAAGGAATATGAATATAGATACTATAGTCTCAGGTCTTGTGAACTTCCAAGGAACTTGATGTCCAAGTGTCTTCAACAAAAATAAATTCAGTGACTACAAACTGTCAAAAGGCAATATCACCAAGGTATTTTACCAACTACATAATGAGGTTCTAACCAAAAAGCTAATAAGTGTCTTAATACTACGTCAGTGTCTGCAGCCATATTTCCCAACCTTTTATATTTATCTCTACCAGAAATGATTGTCAGAGTACCACAGTGTGTGTCATTTTTAAATGATGGAAAACTGTCAGTCATTGAACAAGGGCAGCTACTTCCTTGAAGTCCTTGAAGCCATTGAAGTAGTGAGAGCGGCAGGCTCTAAGAATTCAGTTTAAGAAAGCAGGCAGGCAGCATGGTTCTATAATTCAATTAGGAGCACCTCAACTTCACAGAATGAGTGGGATCCAGTTAGCTTGAATTTGGAACAGTGTCATCTTCCATTCCGAGTCAAGACCTTAAAGAAAGGAAATAAATGGCAGCCCCTAGCAACCACAGTACTGTAATTTTGATAAATGGTAGATGCCATCAAGTCAGTTCTGACCCATAATGACCCTACGTACAACAGAATGAAATAGTGGTCCTTCGCCATCCTCACAATTTTTATGTTTGAACCATCGTTGGAGCCACTGTGGAAACCCGTCTTATCGTGGGCCTCTCTCTTTCTCATTGCTCTTCTGCTTCCCAAGCACATGGTATCCTTTCTCAGGGACTAGCTCTCTTGATGACATGTCCAAAGTACCGTACATACTCGAGTATAAGCTGACCCGAGTATCAACTGAAGCACCCAATTTTACTACAAGAACTGCATTAAAAATGTGCTGAAAAACTCAGTGTATCTACGGTATGTGAGACAGTCTTGCTATCTTTCCTTCTAAGGAGCGTCCTGGCAGTCGTGCTTCCAGGACAGATTTCCTTGACAGTCCATGGTACTTTCAAGATTCCTCACAAGTGCTGTAACTGAAATACATTGATACTTCTTCAGTCTTCCTTATTCAGTGCCCCGCTTTCACATGCATGTGAGGAACTCTTTATAAATAGAGATCCTATGGAAGGCACTTGCTAATGCGCTATTTCTACCCGACTGTGGTTATGCCTTTCTTATGACATTGGTCAATGACACTTCCCAGGAAAAGGCTGAAGTGTGTGGTATGCTGCAATCAAAGTGTGTGTGGACGTGGTAAATGGTTCCCAGGGACCTCAGACTCCACGTGGGTAAGGGATACCTGTGGGTCATGATTGAGGTGTGAGTTACATTTTTTTAGCCCCTTTAGAATTTAGCCATTGGTGCATCATCTCCAGAAAGTTCATTGGCAGCTGCATGAAGGCTGGGTCATACGCAGAATTACTTGAATACTTGATAGTGAATCTTCTGCTGTAATCTAGGGGAAAAATGATAAGATTTCAGTTTCTACTGAGTATTGAGTTATATTCTCATTATGTGTCAAACATATAAAGGTGCTGAAAATTTTTTCAGATAAAATGATATTAAAAGATAATGGAATTTTACCATGGACTCTTGAAGCCTCCCTCATATTATTAAGTGTTAACCCTGAATTACTGCACTTCTATATCCCACACAACCCTATAAGATTGGCATTGGTATCGTCACCTTTTTATAAATTTTTGAACCCAGTTTTTTGAAAGGTTTTGTAACTTACCCAACTGTAACGTGTGTCATTATAACTGATGGGGCTAGGACAGTAACCCAGATCGTTAGGTAATATTTAAAACAAGCCTGCCACTGAGTCTACTGTGACTCAGAGCAACTCCACATAAGGTTTTCAAAGCTGTAAATCTGTATGGGAACAATAGGCTCAACTTTGTCCTGTGGCGTACATGGTTGGTCTGACTGCGTACATGGTGGGTCTGACTGCATACATGGTGGGTTTGACTGCGGACCTTGAGGTTAGCAGTTAAATACTTGGGTAACAGTGCTACCAGGGCTTCTTGGGAAATTGAATTTCAATAATAGCAGTCCTTTTATACTTGTAATAAGTAGTTCATTGCTTTGTGAAACAATCCAAGGAAACCCTGACTGTTGTACCCTGGGTCCACCAAAGAATGGCCAGGTTCCCTGAGGCTAGTGAGGAGGGCCCATGCCTACTCTCCTGAGGTGGTGCTGCTGTTGGGTTGGTGCCCACCTACAGCAACCTCATGCACAGCAGGAGAAAGCAGTGTCCGGTCCTGTGCCGTCCTCACAATTGCTCCTGTGCCTGAGCTCAGTCTCATTGAGAGCCTTCCTCTTTTTCCCACCCTCTACTTTACAAAGCACCGTGTCCTTCTCTAAGACTAGTCTCTCCTGACATGTTCAAAGTATGTAAGGCAAAATTTCGCCATCCTTGCTTCTAAGGAGCACTCTGGCAGTACTTCCAACAGACTTGTTTTTCCTTTTGACAATGCATGGGACTTTCAAGACTCTTTGCCAGCACCAAAAATCAAATGCATCGATTCTTCTTCAGTCTTTCTTATTCAATGTCCAACTTTCACATGCACATGAGGCAATTAAAAATACCATAACTTGGTCAGTCACACCTTAGTCCTCGAAGAAACATCCTTCCTTTTTAAAAGACTGTAAAAGAGGTTTTGTATGGCAGATTTACCTAATGCAACTCATCTTTTGATCTCTTGACTTTGACTTCCCATGAGCATTGATTGTGGATCCAAGCAAGACAAAATCATTGTCACCTTAAACCTTTTCTCCATTTATCATTATGCTGCCAATTGGCCCAGTTGTGAGGATTATGGTCTTCTATAAAGTGATAAGTTGAAAATAAATACTCACTGTTAAATTGCTCATATATTACAATGTTTACTATGTTTCTGATACATTTTGAAGGAGAATTTTTAATATATGGTCTTCAATTATGCATTTCAAAAAGCATAATAATAAACTGAATTATTATTAATCAGCAAAGTTTCCTCTACCCCAGTCAAAATCTGAGTGGACAAATAGATATTCATTAAAAAAATCTCTTTGACATCATCGTTTAGTCTGATTTCTGAAATTCAGGTTGGGAACACAAATCAAAGTCTTTGACCTCTCTAAGAAGTCCTTAGAAAGGCTTATCAATTTTCAGATGGAAGATGTATCACTCAGAGTACGAAATAGAGTTTGAGTTTTGATGCTGAACCTCAGTCATAAGGATATTTAGTAAATTGAGATAGTGAAATATTTGCAGGTAAAATAACTTAAAACAACAGTGACTTAAATAACGCTATCAGGAATGGTAGTGTAAATGAATGCTTAAAACTTTTGGCTTTTGCTTCAGATAGAATAATTCTCAAGTCCATCTTACCATTAGTTAGTGTAACCTTAGAGAAGTTACCCAGTCTGTCAAAATACCAGTGTCTTCGTCTGTACAAAGTGTGAACAATAATAATGTAATGCCACTTAGTTATTCTAAGAAACTAATGGATTATGAATATAAAACACCTAGGATTTTGCTTAGTGCCTCGTCTCCTCTCCGGATAGTTTAACTACTTATATTATTGGAACACAAGTGATTTACTTCATATGAGAATTTATTATATAGAAATTTTATTAGACAATAGGTATTATGAAAGATAATTTCAACAAGCATTTTGTAGAATTAATATTAGCTGAAACCCCAGTATGTATGTAGAAAAGGCAGTCATTTCTTAATCTAAAAGAGACAAATTGGTTCATATAATGAGTCATCTCTAATTTTCTTGCAGTATTATGTGAAAATAAATACAGTCCTGTACCTTGAATATTATTGGGTTCGCTGGACGTTGACTATCGATTGCTAGAGGACAAGGGATCAATATTAATGCATCGTTGACACTGTCAGTTGTGCGCTGGAGAGGAGGATGGGACGGAGGAGAAAGTGACGAACGACAGTCTGTCTGACAGAGCACTCTGTGGTCCATCTCATTAGTTTCCATTCACCGGAGATTAATATGAAAATGCCTCAGAGAATGGAGGGACTGAGTCAACATGTCATTCCCACAGTGGGTGGGGTGGCGAGATTTCATAACCACTGAATGGCCTGAAGTTAGCATTGCCTTTTCACACTGAAGGCAAAGTGTAGGTAGAAAAGGCCATGTTTCCTTAGCTAGTGTGCCAACAGAGGGGAAGGGTTTGGTGTGACAGTAAGACCGTTTTCTTCCTCTAGGCAGCCTAAGAACACCACTTATGTCGATCTTTTGAATGTATTCCTACTGTGTCTAGGGGTAGGTTTTGAAGGAAAAAAAACCAATGAAGTTATAAGCTATTCAGTAACCATTTCAAGAGAGGGGAAGTAACACAGGAAAATCCCCCTGCTACTTGGGGAAGTAGATAGAAAATCCCTTTGTAGAGCTGTTCCCTTGAAGCCCCATACTCTGCAGGCATATGTAAAGTGCTCTGTATGATGGTGGAACCTAACGCATCAGTGTGGAAGCATTTTGGAGTGGTGAGTTCATGTGGAAATTTCATAGAAGGTATGAAAGCAACCTGGGAAACACCTGCTAGAAATATCTAAAAATGTTTAAGTTGTTGACTGTTTGATAATTAACAAACGAATGAAAAGAACTCCAGTGTCCAATTTTTAGAGAACTTGTAATACATACACTTTCATTGATTCGAGAAATGATTGTGTGGTAGTGAGGTCTAATGACTTTGACCACCTATAAATATCAAAGCTGATATCTGGATGACACTGTTGTTTAATATGCAAGATACGTTAGCTAACCGAAAGTGGAGGAAGAGTGAAATAATGTCTGATAAAGGATGGGAGGGATTTTTATACATTATTGCATTTACGTGCTTGCATCAATCTTTATAGCTAGATGTATGATTGTGATGATGAAATTACAGTGACTAATTCTTCTATAGGAGTTAGCCAGGGTCAGATAATGTATGAAGCATAAGACATACATTTGCAAATTTAGTTCTCACAGTCTTGTGAGTAAATATGTTCACACCAGGATATGGATGACTAACTAACCTGAGAAGGATTGATCAGGGTCTCCGAGCCCCGATTCGGATCTAGGTCTCACTTTACAACCTGTCCATTCCTAGTAACATAGTAATAGGAAGGAGCAGAAAAGGAAGAAGAAACGCCCATCGGGCACTAACTGTGTGACAGGCACTGTGCTATATTTTGGACATAGTACATATAAAGTGTAAAAGCAAAAGATGCCCTTTTTAGTCCTTCTATGAAAATCAGTACTGTACCTCCTCCCTGTAGCTACGTTGGACTTCAAATTGAACTGTGTTAAACTATTCATGTTACAGGTGTTAGAGTGTGCTGGTTCCATTCCTATCTTTAATGAAATTGCATATGTTAATTTCTTTTTAAAAATTCTATTGGAGACTCATACAACTCATCACAATCCATACATGCATCCATTGTGTCAAGCACATTTGTACATTTGTTGCCATCATCGTTCTCAAAACATTTTCTTTCTACTCAGCTCCTCATTTTCCCCTCCCTCCTTCCCTCACAAACTCTTGATAATTTATGTTATTATTTTTTCATGTCTTACACTGTCTGACCACTCCCTTCACCCACTTTTCTGTTTTCCACCCCCCAGGGAGGGGGTTATATGTCGATTATTGTGATTGGTTACCCTTTCTCCCCCACTTTTCCCTTACCCTTCTGGTATCTCTACTCTCATTATTGGTCCTGAGAGGTTTATCAGTTCTGGATTCCCTGTGTTTCCCACTCTGATCTGTACCACTCTATATCCTCTGGTCTAGCCAGATGTGTAAGGTAGAATTGGAATCATGGTGGGGGGTGTGGGGGAGAAAGCATTTAGCAACTAGAGGAAAGTTGTAGGTTTCATAGGTGCTATATTGCACCCTGACTGGTTTATCTCCTCCCCGTGACACTCTGTAAGAGGATGTCTAGTTGCCTACAGGTGGGCTTTGTTTTGGGTCCCCACTCCACACTGCTCCCCGTTCACATTGATAAGATTTTTTGTTCTTTGATGCCTGGTACCTGATCCCATCGGCACATGATCATACAGGCTGGTGTGCTTCTTCTATATGGGCTTTGTTGCTTCTGAGCTAGATGGCTGCTTGTTTATCTTCAAGCCTTTATGCCTCTGGATGCTGTTTCTTTTGATAAGTGGGCACCATCAGCTTTCGTCACACATTTGCTTATGCACCCTCTTTGTCTTCAGCAATCATGTTGGGAAGGTGAGCATCATGGAATGCCAGTTTAATAGAACGAAGTGTTCTTGCGTTGAGGGAGTACTTGAGTGGAGGCCCAATGTCCATCTGCTACCTTAATACTAAACCTATAAATATATGCACATAGATCTATTTCCCCATCGTCATATATAAACATTTATTAATATGTGCATCTGCTCAGAGCACACAGGTGCATATATTAATTTCTATGATGTTTCTAGGCTTGAAAACCATGAAATTCTCACTTTGTGGAATTGCTTCTCTACTCTTTGTTTTGTGAAGTGCTGCAGAGTTCATTTCGACTTAGATGTGCACAATAGTCTGAAACATTGCCTGTTCGTGTGCCATCGTCTCAGTGGTTATATTTGAACCTGTTGCTATAGCCACCATATCAGCCTATCTAAGGCTGCCTCTTTGTCACCAGCGCTCGCTCTGCTAAGTGTGATGTCTTTCTCCAGGGGACTGATCACTGCCTTCCGAGCAGCTTAGGCCTTTTCCTTTAGTCCCATTGATGCTTGGTCATGTGCTACCTCTTGAAGTGGCTGAACCCTGACTAATATTTTTATTACAGTGACTCTATATTTCTTCCATCTTCTTTTGATGATTCCTGCATCCTTCATGATTTTTTAAAAATAGAATCCTTCGATGCTGTAATTTAAGGCCTAAATTACTCTTTAGTCATTTCAGCTGGGGAAATGCTGAGTGTGTTCTTCTCTTTAGGTTTTTTTAACTCCACATAGTCACACATTTCATTACAAAAGCATAATCTCTGGCTCCTCCAGCCCCCTTTTGAATCTTGTGTTCTGTTCTGACCTCCTCGTTTCTCCCTTTCGCTTCATTACATGTCATAGCACGTTCCAGCCTCTTAGGGTGTCCATGTGGTCATCTCTGCCTTGTCATTTTGTTGACCTCTGGGTTTCTTCATATGTAATGCCTTGGTATTCCATTTAGTAATGAATCACTTATTTTAAAAATTCCCTCTTATTCACTAAGTAGAGTGGTATCATTTAAAAAGCAAAGCAAAATAAAGGATTAGGCTTTATAACATTTCGGCCTAAAGGAATCGTTAATTAATAGGACCATGGCATTAAAGGTAGTGAGTACATCAGTTATGTCTTAGTGTGGTTTTCTTTCTCTGATTAGAATAAAACTCAACTAAAACCATAATCGCTTTAAATTACTTTACATAGATTCGCTTTTTGTCTCTTTCTACAAGAAGTGTCTAATGTCTCTTTGCTGTGTTAAGGAAAATATTTCTAATTCACAAGCATGTTCAGTCTTAAGGCTTATTTTCCTTTGGATACAGGCCAATTTTTTTTATTCTTGACTTTCTATATAAATAATTAATAACATTTTACTGGGTCTCTAACCCATATGGATGTTTTCCTCTTTGTAACCTGCATGAGGAGCTTTTTGAACATCAAAAACGGTAATAAATCATATGAGAGTTAGAACCAGGCCTAAGAATTCCAGAGAGGAAAAAGAAAAACTACTCAAAGAGTTTGGCTTACAATAAAACAGGATTATCATGGTTTTAGTGCTATCTGTTTTGTGTTGGGGGAAAGAAAATAGATCATCGTCTTTGTCCATACAGCCACCCTCTGGTATTATCTCCATCTGGCTGCCTCCACAGCTCTGGGCCTCTTAGCTCTGAGTGCGTGTACCAGAACCTATTAATAGCTAAACTCTACAACAGTGTACTGTCACAGATGGGATCTGAGCTTCTGAAGAGTCGGGCCATAAAAACTCGTCACAAATAAAGCAGAGTACGCTGGCACTTAATGCAGTTACGCTCTCTATAAATAAGGATCGTTTTTAAAGTAATACACTAGCTCTTGATTCTAGTGTGTAGATTTCATCATTGATACATGAATTTCTCTTTTAAAATATTGTATGGGCCTGGGTATTAGCTCCAAAGTGATAAGCAAGGGAATTTCTTAAAGATAGTACTTAACCTTTGGCTATGATAGGAAATTCCACCATTAAAAAAAGAAAGAGAAAAATTCTTAAACCCATGGTGATGTATATTTTTGCGCAGGACAAAGGTTGTTTCTTAACCCCACTAAGCTTTGACTATTGCAGGAGACAAGAAAACCATCATAAAGGAAGTTTTGTGAGTGTTTTACAGACACACACACACACATACATACACATTCTCACTCTCCCCTTCCCCCAATTCCCTAATTAGGCCGTTGAAACTCTCAATACTTTTCCCCCTGAGCAAGGCAAAAGTCCCAACAGCTCAAGAAAATATCTTAGCACTTCTAGCGAAAGGAGTCGAAGAAGCTGGAAAAAGGGATTATAGTCTATTTTGGGCCCCTTTTCTCCATGATCCTCTTGCTTCCCTTGTATTTACCAAGAGAATTAAAGGATTTATTAAATCAGATTAACTACTTGTGTCATCTGTTCTATACTCAGTAATATCTGAGAAGTAGTAAGGCCAGGAAATGAGGATTCAATATTGTACATGGAGTGGATTCTTTATCAGTACTTACTATAAAAATAAATGGTAGAAATCATTTTTAAAGTTAGAATTGTAGGTCCGATGAGAACAAGTGATTCTACTCACTTCTCTATCTTCAACACGCACATCAGGAATTAATACTGAATAAATTTATGGTGATATATTTAAGGTGTAGCTTTCATGCTTGAAAAGTATTCATATAATTACTTCTCAGCTCAGTACTGAAAATGTGTTAATTATTTCTTGACCAAAAAGATTTCGAAATTAGAATAATTCATTAAAGAACTATGTGTGTTCTTTCTCCTTTATTTCACACTTAAGTTTATCTTATTGTCTTATGTTTTCTCCTATGGCCCATGATATGCATTATAAATATATACATGCATTATATATGTTTATATATGAATATATATAATTTTAAGAGGGAAGAGAATTTCCAAACACAAATATCCTACAGTACTTGGAAGGTGGTTCCTGTTTCAAATAGAGTTTACGTTTTAGTTTAGTTTATTAGAAGTCATACATTTTATAGTCTTGAACTTAATTTGGAATCCTGTTGACATCATTACGCCATCAGGCTGCTAACTTCAGAGGTGGACGTTCAGTCTTACCAGCTGCCCCACAGGAGAAAGAAATGGCTTTCTGCTCCCATAAGTCATACAGACTTGAACTCACAGGCACAGCTCCACTCTGCTGTGCAAGGTCATGGTGTATCAGAATTAACTCCACAGCAGGGATTTTTTTTGGAGGTACCAGAGTGAAGTTAGAGTTGTGAGCATACAATGTCATTTCAGCTGGCTCCTTAATTTCTTTGATTTTTCCCATTTAAATAAGCCCCAATATTGTGATTGACACCAAGAATGTAATAGTGGATATGATAGAAAAGATAGCTATGACCTAATGGATTTAGTCTATGGGGAGGAAGGGGAGCAAGCATAAATGTCATGAGCACTCTCAGTACTGGGTGTGCTGAGTGATGAGTGAGCTCAGATGGTAATTGAAGCATCTACTATAAGCTAGTTCTTATAGCATCAATGAAATAAGGTATAAATGTGAAGGAGCAATGTGAGAGAGCAGAGATATCCCAGGGGGGAAAGGACTTGTTGCCAAATGTGTGGTGTAGGCAGAAGTGATGTGAATACAGAGAAAAATTAAATCACTGTGAGTTTAAACCATCTGTGAATATTCATGGAGGAAGAAGAATATTAACTGGATCTTTAACCAACGAGGGACTTTAAATAGATGGAGAAATTGCAATTTGAAATTAATGTAATTGCTAAGGTTGCTGAGTTTTTTATCCTAATAGAAAAGGAAAACAAAAACTCACCAAAACGATGTAAAGTACTAGAAAGGTGGCCACAATTGTGAGCTGGAGATGACTGGAAGTTTGGATCTTAATATTTGATTGCTTTTATGAATTTTCTTCACTTTCCCCGAAGTGAACCTCTCCTTACATCTCAATAACCTCCAAAAATGGCCCTGGCAGCAGCTAGATTCTGAATTCATGTACGACTGTTCTACATTGAAGAAAGCAGTAGGAACATTAGTTGCAAACACTTTATGAAGAGAATCTCACTCCCAACCCCAAAGCACTGCTATCCAGCCAGTTGAGACTCGTGGAAATCGTAGAGGACAGAGCAGAACAAGAACCACTCCTTAGCATTTCCAAGACTATAAATCCTTATAGGAAAAGACGCCATCTTTCTCTCATAGAATTGCTCGTGGTTTGAACCACTGCCCTTGTACCCCACCCACACCCCTACCAAACATAGGTGGTGAAGATCTACATCTTCATAGCACATTTCTGTTTGGAAAGCACTTTTAAAATGTACACTTGGATTTGATCCTCCACAAAATTTCGTAAGTGGGTATTAATTACCTGTTTTTATAATTAAGAAAACTTAGGCATAGAGGATTTGACTCAATCAACTTGCCCAGCTAATAAATGGTGGAATCTGAATTTGAAATGCCATGAGTATTTTCACATATGAGAAACTTAGTCCATTTGGATAAGTATAATATATATTACAAGGAGAAAATGCAACCAAGTTAAAATTAATATAATTTGAGGTGGTTCTTAATATCCGAGTGTTCAAAGAGTAACAAGCAGGACTTTCTTAAGGTAGCATAATAAAGCAAAAGCTTGCTACGAAGTCAGAGTATTAGGAGATCCTTTTATTTTTTCCAAATAAACATGGGAATATGAGACACTGCACTAGAAGATACCGGATCATATCTGAAAGCTATGGCGTCTTCTGAACCAAAGGAGAAGGGGGAGGGAAACCATAGTTGTCCAGCACCACGGATAGCTCAGGGCCCCTCTAAAGGGTTGCTTTATCTACAGCCTGAGAAAGTCCTGTCCTTGAAGCCCCAGGGAGCTGACCTGACCTAGTAAATGCGCACTCAGTGAGGAGCGTAAGTTTGAAATAGCAGTGGGGATGCTTTAAGTGCTTTTTCAGAAGGTTTCCTTAGTGTCAATAAGTGCGACACCTTTTAACTTATTGATTTTGTATTTTTCTTAATTTAGGACTAGAAGAGGCTCAATTAATTATTATGAAGTGTCTTAATAGTACTCTCTAGTTCTGTTAAAAGCTATTTTACTAATTATAGACCTACCAGATTTGATTTTCATGAATCCACATTTTGGCAGTGCATACCTCTTCCCCCCACATTTAAAAAAAATTATTTTTACCCCACTTGTACCCAATGTTTTATCAGAACTCAACTATTCGATGATGATAAGAACAAATGGAAATGTATAGCTATCCGTCCTGAAGCTTTTGAAGATGTGCCCCTGGGGAGTTAAGCAGCTACTCATCCATTGGAGAGAGAAGAGCCAGGGCTCCTGTAGCAGGCTCTGTCTGGCTGGAGGCCACAGAGATGGTCGTGAGGAGCATAAACTACAGCACGCTGAGCTTGAGACATCATTTGGGATTTGGGATTTGTCTCATCAAGAATCTCTATCTGATTTTTGAGGCTAGAAGGTCGAAAAAAGACACTATATTCTGAGCTTTTAAAATAGAAATAGCTTCATATTCAAAAGCTTTTTGATTTTCTACTGTAATCAGAGTTGACATTAAATCCAATCCAAATTCAGTTTTGTATAACTCCTTGAGACTTCTGATAAAAGGGAGAGGGTGGGTCTGTGGGTCTACCGTCTAAAAGTGAGATAGAGGAAAATGGAATTAGTTGGGAGATAATTGTGTGCCTGGAATCACTTTTTGCTTTGGTGTATTTAAGTTGATCATTTTATTGGGGGCTCTTTCCGATATTATAACAATCCATACATCAATTACATCAAGCGAACTTGCTATCATTTCAAACCCTTTTCTTTCGACTTGAGCCCTTGACATCAGCTCCTCTTTATTCCCTCCCTCCCCGCCCCCAACACCCTATTGATCCCTTAATAGATTATTATTATTATTTCCATATCTTAACACCATCCAATGTATCCCTCACCCAAAGTTGAATTCACTTTTAGGTGCTCCCCAAACATCAGATATCCAGGAAGGAAATAGATTTCAAACCCTAGCCTTTCAGATGGTACTACTAACTTATAAAACAAATAACCGTTACTGTACATTTGGTTAGACCTTTTCTCTTGGTGCTTTTAGAAACCATCAGTAATGACTCAAGAGCTCTTGGTGCTTTTCCGGGTTTTCAGAGTCCTTCTGCTGGATGATAGGTGGACTGTTTGCTGCCTTGGCACATAGAGGTACATCACTGGTCAATCCATTAGAAAATCGAGATGTGTTGCTACTATGCTCCTAATTCTAGCAGTTGTGTTGTTAAAACCACAGGCACAAATAGTCTGCTGATGGGAAACATGGGTTCTGGCGTTTCGTATCCTACTTCTCCACTCCCTAGTGTGACCTTGGGCAAGTCAGTTGACCTCTCTAAGGTGATTTATTCATCTGAAACATGAAATGCTGCCTGAGAATAAAAGAAGTTTACTTAATTGCCTTGCACTGAATGAATTGTTGTTAATTTCAGTTGCAATTTCTCATACTTTTTAACTGCCTTTTATTAGACATTTACTATGCACTGCTTCTATCTGATAAGCTTTACTTTGAACCAATCTCTGAGTGTTTCAGAGCTTATCAGGTGCTATATGATATCAGAAATGAAGTTTCCAGACAATTTTAGAGTCAAGTCTTGAAATGAAACATCTTTGAAGATGGTTTCATTTCTCCTTGATGCCCATCTTTCACCATATGTGGTATATCTTCTAAGTTAAATCTCTGACAACAGAGTAAGTCCTCCGTAGGCAGTGATATGCTGGCTGTCAGATAAGGACTTGAGACTGAAACCAGAGCCAGGGGGCTGAGCTCCAGTTTGGAGAAGCATAAGTGACCTCTTGATTCCAACTGGAGGAGTGTTTCCAAGCAGTGTCTTTTGCCAAAAGACTCAGCTTGCCTTGAGTATAAATTAAAAATGGAGTTCTTTGTTCTCAAAGATGCAAGAATGGTGTTCAATGTTGGCTCACATCTTCTGAGGGGTACTAATTGAGGGTGCTGACTTCCTTTCAAGGATGTCAGTTTACATTGTGAAGGCATAGAAGGATTTCTCTTTGTGTTCTACTGGTGATAAAGAGAGGCTGGACAATGCGTCCGTTTGACACATATTTGCTGAATGCCCATCAGCAAGGTTTTTTGCTGCTCTCATTTCATTGAGCATAAGGCCTCATGAGAGGGAGAATTCACAGAGGAAAAAAAAGGTTATGTAGTAATCAGTAAAACACATTGATATATGGTTATTATCTCTATTTTTCAAATGATAAAATTGGGACTCAGAGAATTTACTTTCTTAAGTTATTGAAATTTCTGGAGTTTCCCCAGTTTTCTTTGACCCAAGTGGCCATGCTGTGATGGTCTGTCTTTTACAACTGGAGGAGGCAGTAAGGATGTAAGCCTAACAAACTTTCCAGGTACATGGGGGTGTGAAGGTACAACATGCTCTTAGGGGTTAGAGAAAGAAGGGAGAGACAAGGCCCACTGGTTGTATCGAGGGGAGATGTGCTTTAAACTGTATTTGGACAGATAAGAACCTCAGGAGTGTAAGTGGATGCTGCAGTGCTAGAGAGAGAGAAGCCTATGCAGAGATGTTAAAGTGGGAAACAGGTGTGACATGGGGGTGTGGCATGGAGGCATGGCAGACAGGTTGTTGAGAATAAAGGATGTGTGCTGTTTGTGTGTGTGAGAGAGATTGATTGATTGATTGATTGATTAGATGGGGAAAGGATACATGTAAGAGTCAGCTGAGTTTGAGCATCCTGCCATTCATGGGGGAAGCAGAGACTGGGGCAAGCACCGAGGAGGAATGTATAACCTGGAGCAAGAGCAGCAGGGAGGAAAGGCAGCATGGCCGGACTCCTCCAGTCCTGCAGTATGTGCTTTGTGACCACATTGCATTCCTAAAGAGCTCTGAAAGGCCCAAGGACTATGGAAGGTTTTCTGTAAAACTGTCTCTGTCCCTAAGAAACTTTGGCCAATTTCCAGTGATCCATAAATTGGCCTTGATGGCATTTGTTCTCATATGCTGGCTGCCCCATTCTAGCTACCATAGTTTCAAGGATGTCTCCAAAGTTCATAAAAGCAGACTTACTTTAAAATATAGTTATTAAGAAAAATGTCCCAAGGAAAGTATTTGTGGGAATGTCATAAGGATTCCAAAGCTAGCTAGAACTGGTTGTTAAGTACTATATTTTCAGGAATTGTCATGGTTATTTAGTATTTCTTGTGTCCAACCCCCAACTCCTACTGCCAAGGTCCCTGGGTCACATGATAGGTTTTCATTTGACTTCTTGCCTAGAGCCTGGCAGTTCCAACCTAAGGGACCATGGAAGAAAGTCTTGGCCATCTGCTTCACTGAAGATTACAGTCAAGAAAACCCTGTGCAGCGGTTCTTCTCTGGAACAGATGGGGTCACCATGACTCCGAATAGCCTCCATGGTCAAGGGTCTGATTAGATTAGGAGGGATAATCGACACGTTGGGGTCTCCTTTCGTCTGCACTTGTGTCCCAGCATACCTTCATCCTACCCCTGTGTTTTATTTACTTCTCAAGATTTATTTCTTAGGACTCTGCCCATTCATGGGTTTTTAACCCTTTGCAAAGAATTTGATCATGACACGAGCAGAACTCTGCACGCAGCGTGATGAGAACGTGTTAGTGGAGACAGCATCTTTATTTGAAAAGGCAGAAGAAGCAGAGGAGCAACAGCTTGATGGCAAAAGTGATGAAACAGCTCCAGTTTACAGATTTCTTGGGCCCAAAATAGTTCAGTTTCAAAATATATAATTCAACGCAAGTCCTGAGTAAGAGAAAGAATTAGAGCTGATTTCCATCTGGCAACTTTGTGCAGGAGAAGAAAGCCTACCCTGATTTGTAGGCATGACTGACCTTCGTAGGATGCTTGCTATTCAAATGAGAAGGCCATCGGTTGGCTCTTGAGGGTAGGGAGGGGTGAAGCAGAATTATAATGCCTTAGACTACTTGCTTGCAGTACTGCTTTCCTGCTTAGAAACCCTTGAAGGCCTGGTGTCATTGCATCTTCCCATCCTACCCCCAGAACTCATTGCCATGGGGTTGATTGCTGATGCATAGGGATCCTGCGGAGGGCTTCCGAGACTGTAACTATTTACAGAAGCAGATGGCCTCATTTTTCTCCCAAGGATCCACTCTTTTGAACCCCCATCCCAGGCCCAAAGAAAACAATTGCCTTTCTCAAGATTACCCAAGAGATCCATGATGCAAGGTGAATTAATTCACCTTGTAAGGACCAGTGGACGAATCATTTGTCCATTGGCTACGTGTTAAAACCAAAAAGGCAAAAACCAAACCAGTTGCCATAGACTCCAACCCCTGGTGAGTCCTTGTGTTAGAGGAGAGTTTGGGGGTGTGGGGAGTAAAGCCAAGAAGAGGGATTTTAAGCAAAAGAGAACAATCAAAGGCTCTGAGAAAGCAGCATAGGATGTATGGCATAACATGAGAAGGGGAATTCTGAGAAAGAAGGTAGGCGGGGGCCAGTCTTGGCGAAGTCCTCAAGTCCAAGCTAAGAGCTGCTGCGTCGTTTTGACTGTTGACAGTGGAGAGCAATGGGAGATTGTGCATCAGGAAGTGTGGTCATGATAGAACAATGACAAGTTCGTTGGATTCAGGGTGAGGGGCGTATCAGAGCATCAAGCCAAAGTGTCCGGTACTTTTACCTTATTTTGAAATCACTCAAAACCGTGCCACAGAGCTCCTACGTGATGCAAAGGGTTCCTGTGCAGGCTCCTAAATGGAAGGTTTGCACGTAGTCTATTCAGAGGCATCTCAGAAACAGTCAGCTGTTGAAACCCCTCTGGAGCAGAGCCCTACTCTGACATATGTGGGGTTTCAGGGAAGCTGGGTCCCACCATTGATTTCAATACTAGGACATCCTAGAGATTTCATTAAAATGGCAGAATCTTGAGTCCCGTCCAAGCCCCCGCTATGTAAATGCCATCAGGAATCATACTCTGGGACATTGTATTTTTCCTAAAGCTCCCTGAAGAACCCCGATAATGGCTGGCCTGGGGGAAATTGTTCTTCTATCCCTTTGCACACACCAAGCCCCAGAGAAACCGCCCAGATTCCTGATGAGCCACGAGTGCTGCGCTTGCTTGGTCTCACCATTAAGAAGTGAACACTTGAGGTGGTGTTTTTATGGAAGATTAAAGGATGGAGTCAGTTGATTCTTAAAATTGGCACCAAACTAAATTCGGATGATGACATGGGTTACAGAAACACAGGGGGATGTGCTTCACCTGAGCTGAAACCAAGCCAGCAGAGTGAGACCCAGAGAGCATCCGTGTACACTAAGTGGTTAATAGTGATTACTTGGGGGAAATAAGTTTTGTGGTACAAGTTGTTTATTTGGAATGTTTACATGGAGTTTACATTTTTTTTACTATAAGGAAATCCGACTGTAAGCCAAAAGCAGTAGCTATTGAGTGGATTCAAACTCATGGCAACCCCACATGTCAGGTAGGACTCCATTCGAAAGGCTTTCTTTCAATGGCTGGTTTTTCAGAAGTAGCTCTCCGCGGCACCAGAACCCAGAATTTGGTTAGCAGTCGAGCAGGTCAACTATTTTCATGACCCAGAGACTAAATATTACATTTGGAAAGAAAAAACCATACTTAAAGACTTTTAAGCTGTGAATGGGACTTCTTTAAAAACACATGCAAGCAGCCAGTCAAGGTGGCCCCTCTGTCCTCAGTGGAGAGCGGTGACCATGTTCTATGTGGAGGGAACACCTGTGGCCGAGGAGGTCCAGGCTGGATAGTAAGGGGAAAAACTCTCTTCCATGGTCTGCTTGACGACACTGTGAATTTTTACCTGGAGAGAAAAGAGCTTTGCATGAGAAGTACCAGAATGTCATTCTGATTGAATTTCAGAGTGACTCGTGGACCGAGAGGCTAAGCCAGAACAGAGCGATCTTGACAGTCTAGATGGATGGGCCGAAGCTAATAGCACGAGTAGAATATGGCGATCAATGCCAGTGTGTCCCCGAGGTCTCCCACAGCCACCCGCATGCATGCACGGAAGGGAGCTGCTCGTGCGACGGAGCCTGCAGGGTCTTTGTTCACGCTCCAGTGAGTCAGGAGAGCGCATGCAGCTGCCAAGAAAGAGACTTGGCGTTTGGTGACATTCATGGAAACCTACCATGTAGTTTGACCCCTCAGCAGTGGTGTTCATCGCAATCACGCGGGGGACAGGTTTTTCTGTCCAGACCCCACCCAGTCTGGCTGAATCAGAATCTCCGAGCGTAGGGGCGGTGTACATGGATGTAGAAAACGTTTCCCTCATGAGGGGCCCTAATTGAGAAACACTGACCTGGATCAATGGAGGGGCCATCTCCCATTCATTTATGTTACACAACCTACATACATAGGAAATGGAAATTTGTTTCTGAAGACCACCTTTGTAACATAATCTTGTTTCCTGATGAAGTTGGGGACAATGTTAGTTTACATTCTAATCTGCCATCTTATTCACATACTGATTTTACTTAAAAATCATTTTGAATCAAATTAATATCAGATATATTGTTTTATAATCTGATTTCTTGGTTACATATTCTAATAAGAATACTTTGTTATGCCTGGTAACAAGATTTTTAATAGCTGCAATTGTCCATTATAAGAGGGGCACCAAATTTTACTTATTAGTTTTCTTTTTGGATCTTTTCCAGACTGTTCCACTGTGATTAAGAGTAGGTACTCGGGTGGCAGTGCACTTTATAGAGGAATGTTGACACAGTGGAGTGGCTAAGGGTGGTGGAGGATTCATAAGCTTGACATAAGAAACAGCGGAAAGAACTTTAATCTGGAAAAGATTTAGTGAGTTGGAGGGATGATAAACATCAAATATTTGCAGGGAAATCAAATAGGGAAAGAATTCAATTTTCTATGCTATCCTCCAAGGGGGCAAGTAAGACCTATTGGATAAAATTGCAAGGAAGTAGCCTTTAGCTGCAGGTATTGAATTTTTAAATAATTAAGGATTTGGGGCTATTTCTTTCCCTTTCCGTGAGTGTGAGTTAGTGTAAGTAAAGGATGTAATTGAAGAGCTTCAATTTTCTACTGGGAATGGGGGGTTGATTAAAATGAAGTCAAAACTCCTTGACCAGCAATTTACAACCTAACAGTAAATGGGCTTATTCAGCTAATGGGCTTTTCTAAAACCATTTGAATTCAGAAACATTTAGCATAGCATGTATTCCTCAATTAACCATGTAGGCTATAAAAACCCCAAACTCAACCCACTACCATCCAATTGATTCTGATGAATAGTGACCCATAGAAGGTTTCTGAGGCTGTAAACCTTTAGGGCCAGATAGCTTCATCTTTTGTTTGTTTGTTTTGTTTTGAGGATCTGGTGGAGGTGAACTAGCAACTTTGTGTTCCATTCGTCTTGTTTATTTTACCTGCCTGGGCCCCTGAAGCTATTTTCATTTACCATACCCCAGCATATGCTCTGCGTGTCCTTTGAGTGTCATTTATTCATTTAGTTGTGTTGCATATCACTTGTTCATTTATACTTATTCATCACCTACTCTTTGCCAAGGCGCCCTGCTGGCTTAGTGGTCTCTTCACTGGGCTGCTAACTGCAAGGCAGCGGTGCAAATCCACTAGCCCTTCCTGGGGAGAGGATGAGGCTTTCTACTCCGTAAAGAGTTACGGTCTCGGAAAACCCACAGAGGCAGCTCCATCCCATTGGGTTTGAGCCAGTGGCCTTGGGTTAGAAGGGGAGTGCTCTGCCATTGTGTCACCCGGGCTCCTCGCAGAGGTCAGATACAGCTGTGGCCCCTTAATGGCACAGTGCTTAAGCTTTCAGCCGGTAACTGAAAGGCTGGTGGTTTAAACTCACCAATCCTTTTGCTGAGAGAAAGATGTGGGAATTGTGCTTTCTTAAAAATTACCAACGCAAACCAAACTCATCAAATCGATGCTGAATCGTCTCCCCCATAGAGGACAGGGTAGAACTGTCCCCTTTGAATTTAAAGGTCACAGCCTTGGGAAAAAAACTATGGGGACATTCCAGTCTGTTTTATAGGGGGACAGCAACGTGTTTGATGTTTTAATTTGGTTTTGCTTTTGAGTTTACGCTAGGTAGGATGGGGGCAGTGGTAGCTGAGTAGAATCCGCGACTTTCATGTGAAAGAGCACTGTTCGCCTTCCGGCCAGTGCGCAGCAAGTGCAGTCATCACCACCCACTGTCAGTAGAAGCTGATGGTTGGCTATGTTGTCGAAAGGGTTTTGCCCGAGTCTGCCGTGGAGAAGAATGACTGGGCCATCTAGCCCTGGAAATCAGTCGGTGAAACCCTGTGGACCACAGTGGCACAAGAGATGGCACGGGACATTTCATTCTGTTGTGCAGGTCTCACCAGTCGGATCTGACTCAACGCAACCACGAGCAGTGACCGCCATCAGGCCTACTACAGACCAGCAGTTGGCAAGGACAGGGAGCTGTACTTTGGTTGGCGAAGAGCTTCGTGAACCCAGCTCTCAGAAAGATGTAAAGAACTTGTCCTTGAGGGAGTGAGCTTCCCATCAGCAGATTGAACCCAGCTCTCAGAAAGATGTAAAGAACTTGTCCTTGAGGGAGTGAGCTTCCCATCAGCAGATTGGGGTAGGCACAGCCACATCTGTCGGGGTGCTGCCAGGGAGCGTCCAGGTGAGCAGGAGTACACAAATGCCTTCCTAGCCTAACAACCAAGTACCCTTGAACTCTGCTTAGAGGAGCAACAAAGGAAGTGAGCCGAATTTGAAGAAACTGGTGAACCAGAAAACGAACAGTGTCCTAGACATGGTCCCAGTGGACTTTCAAAGCCGAGCTGTTCCTCCTTCATTCGTTTATGGTCTTACACCCACCCGGTGTGTATCGAGGGTCGGTTTGCCATCACACACTGTGCTAATCGCTCACCTGCTCCTCGGAGGATGTTCCAGGAACCTCCATTTGGGGAACTGAGGTGCAGAAGTGGAGCACCTTTCCCAGGAGTCCACATTCAGCAAATGCTGGAGCGCAGTCTCAACCCCCGGCCTGAGTTCCGAATCTGTGCTCCGCCCGGCAGTTCTGGGGCTTTTCACAGGTCTCCTTATCACTTGCTCTTCCCGCATCCTCTTTCCTTTCCTGGCCTCCTCCGCCTCCATCTAGCCTGTGCAGCCTTGCCCCAGGGCTCCTGGATTCCTCTGCTCTGCCTGCCAAGGATGCCTTCGTCCACCCTTTTATCCTCCAGCTGCTTAAGCGGGTCCTCGTTTGTGGATTATGGGGCTACTTGAGCGCCACGCGCTCCGGCGGTAGGATTTCTGGTGGGCTGAGTGGCAGCAGAGCAGAGAGGTGGAAAATGGGAGGTTTGATTTTGAATTAGAAGATGGAAATCTAAAAGAAGAAGTGGTCTGTTGGTGCTGAGAAGTTGGGGAGACAAAGAAAGTTTCCTGGGTGGAACGTTTCAGTTCACGGAGGACTGGGGTTTGCTGGGATTGGGTCCTCACCACAGACCTTTCATGGCGACACACGGCCTCTCAAGTTCCTAAAGCACTTCTGTGAAGAAAGGCGCCTTTCTCCGTTTACAGTGGCTTGTTGGAGATAGAGTTTATAGGAAACTGATTCAAGAAGCTGCTCCGGGGGATGGTTTTACATAATGTCCATCCTCAGTAGCATTTAAAAATCATTCCCCCAAATTTGGCCTCCAAACGTTAGGTGTAGAATTTGGATTCGTACAGGAGGGACGTTGTGCTTGTGTAGAGAGGGTTTAAAAATAATCATCATAAAAGTTATGACTTAGATGTTTCTTTTGTAGTGAACACTACTCTGTAAGATATACGAGTTTATATGCAAGGGGCCTTCAATAGTCTGTGGATTCCCCTCTCAATTCCATTCAGTCCACGAACTTCCTGAAACCCATGTGTATAGGTACACACCCAAAGCACTGGATTCCCTAGGGCATGCAAACAGTTAACATGCTAGGCTTCAAAATGAAATGTTGGTATATTGAATTCACCCTAAGGTACCTAGGAAGAAAGGCCTGGTGGTTTTCCTTGACATCAGCCATTGCAAACCCTGCGGAGCACAGTTCTACTCCAACCCATATAGGGTCACTAGGGATCCAAGGTCACTTACCAACAACTGGTTTAAATAGAGCCTGACACCTGCTGGCTATGTGCCACCAAGTCTGTCTGACTCAGACTGTGGCCACTGAATCTTCAGAAGGACTCTGTGGGAACTAGGGCTACTGAGGCCTTTCTCTCATAGAACAGGGTTTGTCCAGATTCAAGCGATTAATAAATGCTAGAGCCAAGACCCCGCAGATCTGCTGGACTCCAGAGCCCCAAATCTTCACCTCTGAGTCACCCCGAATGGGAACAGGGCTATTGGGTGTTTTAGCAAGGAACACACATTCCCTATATATACACGTTATCCCTTCTCAAGCCCATTCATGATTGTTATTTGAATGTAGGCCAACTCTGTGGGGTCAGGGGTCAGGTTTTACTTTGTTCTAGTTAGAGGAAACTAAAGTCCAGAGAAGAGATCTAAGACTTTCGAAGCAACATAGAACTAGCTGCTGTTGTTATCTTGGTTTGTTGAGTTAATTCCAGCACATGCCAGTGCAACGCGACAAAGTTGAACTGGTCCCTAGGACTTCATTGGCTGTAATTTTCGTGGGTACTGCAGGGTTTGTGGGAGTGCTATCCTTTCACCACACATAGTTGTATGCTGATAGGCGTGGTAGGGCGGGCAAGAAGTTGAAATATATGCAAATGAATATGGCATCATTAACAGCCTGTGATACACAGATGACCCGACCGTATTTACTGAAATCAAAGAGGACTTGAACATATTGGCAAAAATCAAGACTACAGCCTTCTGTATGAATTGCAGACAACCTAGACAAAACAGAAATCCTCACCACTGGATCAATAAGCAACATGCTTATTAGAAAAAGAAAATTGAAATTCTCAAGGATTCCATTTCCCTTGGATCCACAATCAAAGTCCATGGCAGTGGCAGTCAAGAAATCAAATGAAAAATACCAATAGGCATATGTACTGTAAATGATCTCTTTATAATGTTAAGAAGCAAAGACTTCATTTTGCGGGCTGAGATGCGCCTGCCCCAAGCTTTGGTCTTTTCTGTTGCCTCATGTGCATCCGAAAGCTGGGCAATGAATTAGGAAGACTGGAGAAAGG
This sequence comes from Tenrec ecaudatus, assembly GCF_050624435.1. NCBI lineage: Eukaryota > Metazoa > Chordata > Mammalia > Afrosoricida > Tenrecidae > Tenrec > Tenrec ecaudatus. The sequence continues at coordinate 154,780,252 of NC_134531.1, read as the reverse complement.
CTGAGGGGTTCCAGTGAGGGTTCTGGTGAAGCACAATTAAAGGACAGCTAGAAGAACAAGCAAATGTGTCCTGAATGAAGGGTTGCCAGGTTGTTCCTTAGAGGTGGAGATGCACCATATTATTACAAGACACCTATCCCTGGAGGTAGGGCATCATGCAGGGTAAGAGTGCAAAAGAGGAGGACCCCAACAAGGACTGACTTGGTGGCTACAGCAATGAGCTCCAATATAGGAGCGATGATGAGCATGATAGCAATCAGGCACATTTGCTTTGTAATACATCAGATGGCCATAAGTCAGAATAATCTTTGTGGAAGCAGAATGCTAAATATATATATATATATGCACATATATTCACAGTGCTACTGAGGGTGGGTTTGAACCAGCAACCATTTGGATACTGGTTGAGTGCAAACTGTGCCACATTGGATGCTGGTAGAGCCAACAAGTTAGTAATAAAAGCCAAAACTTAACCCAGAGCTCCTGCATTGTGCCAATGGATGCACTTAACCAGTCTCCCAACCCTTTGCATTAAATTGGCCAATTCCCATCTCAAAGATACCAGTGAATTAGGAAATTACTCAGCAAATATTCATTGAAATCAATGGGCTTAAACATAACAATTTTGAGGATGACCAGGAAGTGTTTTGTTCTGCTGAACATGGATCACTGAGTCAGAACTGAGTTGAACACAACAAATAATATCAATTTGTTCAATAATTACTCATTAATGTGTCGAGAATTGGGTCAATCTGTAGAGGGACAAACCCACTGTCATGCAGTCTATTCTGATTCATAGTGACTCTGCAGGACAGAGTGGAACTGTCCCTGTAGGTCTCTGAGACTAGATACTGACAGACGCAGACTGCCTCAGTTTCCTCCTGCAGAGTGGAAGTCAGGTTGCAGCTGCTGTGCCTTGGGTGAGCAGCCCAATGTGGACCCCACTATGTCCCCCTAACTTCATTTCTGTTAGCTTTTTGCTTTGCTTTGTTTTTTCATTCCAAGCCTTTATTGCTGTTTGTGATTATGAATCTCTGTGGATGTTTTCTAGCTTAAATGTGTATGCCCTTGCTGACTTAAAGGTGTCTAAGACCCTGGCCACTCTGTTTGGGGCCCTATGGATCAAAACACGGTATCGGCACAAAGCAGGTACTTTGTAAACATTTACTAAATTAGTGGAGAAATGGAAGCTTGGGACCTCAATAAACAGTAGCTGCTAGTGTTCATCAATACTCATCACAAAGGCTGCTGTGGTGTGTTAGGTAAAGAGCAATAATTTTTGTTCCCATTACTTGTGGTTCCCAAAGTCGAAAGGCTAAGCAGAAGGCTGTTCACTTGGATGAGAAGGGAAAAGTCTATTGGTATCAGTAGATTCACCAAAAAGTCTAGAGGTGGGAAATCACACAGTAAGAAATCTCTGGGCAAGTCTGTGGTGTGAGTTTTGTTGGCGACTTGGGGACTCAGAGGCATTCATCACTGGAGAAGTAAGTGGCGCATGCACACTCCTGTTAGCAGCTGGAATTTCTGCCTCAAGGATTTTACATTTACAAGGTAATAATAAAACGGGGATTAAAAACCTGCAGATGGTCTGTCAGATAGAGATAAATGTGGATTGCAAACTCCACCATGGAAGTGGGATTGACTGGAAGTGTTACTGGGTAATTGAAGACCCCACAGCAGATGTCCCCGGAGGTACGTTGCCCAGTCGCTTCTATTTTATTTCAGAGAGAAAATAAAACTCTGCCTGATTGGACTTTTTTCCCTCTTTGACAGAAATGAGTTGTTGCCATAGTAAATCATAAAGGCCAAGGCTTGCAAGTCTTGACTACACACACCAACACCCTGACTTTCCTTCTTAACTTGAAGTCGAGGTCAAATTGTAGGACACTCATCTTGCTGGATAGGGATCTCTCTGTCCTTCCTCTCCAGATATCCATTAATTCCTCATGAAGGAGAGCTGAGGGAGTATGTTCGGTCTCTCTCTCTCTCTCTCTCTCTTTCTCTCTCTCTCTCTCTCTCTCTCTCTCTCTCTCTCTCTCTCTCTCTCTCTCTCCATGGGTGTGTCTAAGAGGAGTTGTTTTTAGTTATCAAATCAGCTTAGCTTAGTGTCCACTCCCCTGCACAGCAGTAGAATCCGACCATTCTGATTTTCATTGGCAGGATTTCAGTGGTAGATTGCCAGACCTTTCTTTCTCCCCTGTCATCGTCTGGAAACTCCATAACTTCAGTCCCATAACAGAATGAACCCTTCCACTGGCAGATATGTAGTGTCTATGTTGAGATTCCTCTGGTAGGAAACAAACCTGGGTCTCCCACATGGGAAGGCAAAGATTCTACACTGAACCACAGCCTCCATTTACAAGAAGAGAGCTTTTCAATACTGAGAATTAGTGAACTTTGAGAGATGGCCAAAGAGGGAGTGACGATTTTTGCTTTTTGACTCACTAAGACAGTGCTATCCTATAGAACTTAAGTGATGATGGAAATCTGTAGCTAAGCTGCCCAGCACTGGGGGTACCCATTGGTATATTTGACCACTGAGCACTTGGAGTTAGCTAAGCATGAGGAACGGAATTTTTAATTTTTGCTTAATTAAAAATTTAATAGTCACACTTTGGGTATTTAAATTCACTGGACAGGAAAACTCAGGAGTTTTAACCAAATGATTAAGCAGGTCCTGTCACAGGAGGCGTTAAACATCAGCATACTCACCTGGTGTGAGACAGCTCCAGTACAATGAGAATTCTAATTCCAGTACTGCCAAGTTCTAATTAAGTGATTGTGGACAATTTGCTTAATTTCCTTAAGATTCGTTTTTATTATTATGGTCATAATAGAATCTGTGTCCTAGAGTTGTTATATAAGATACTAAGGCATTTTATACTGCACCTGGTGCGATTTATGTTCTAAATTGAGTATATTACTACCTTCAGTATAAAATATGCTCCTCTTTTATATCTCAAGCATATCTGATGAGTTTTGTGATGAAAAGGGAGTCAGAGAGGACAAAGAGAAACTTTTCTTCTCCTAAAAGTGACTGGACACATTATTTATATAAATGTGTACCTAGAAACAACATGCCTCCATGCTTCATCAGCCAGGGATTACTGTAGAGCAGGATCTTGAATCAGATGTTCTGTGAAAGTCCAACTCATGGTACCATTGATGATAGAATTATAGAATGGTAGAAGGACTCTTGAAGACCAATGATTTTCAAGCTTTAAGGTACAAATAAATCACATAGGGATCCTGTTAAACTATAGGCTGCAATTCAGTGGGACTGTCATGGGGCTTGAGACTCTTCATTTCTACCAGGTCCTCAGATGTCACCCTGTGCTGCTGGTCCACGGCCCACATTTAGACTAGCAAGTACTAGAGTCTTATAACCTCCTTTTCTAATAGGAAAGTGGAAACCCACAGGAGAAAGTGACTGGCCTAAGGTCATGGGACCTGAGAAATTGAGCCGAGGTGAAACAGAGTCCCTCCCAACCCCCTCCCTGTTGCAGTGTCATGTGCACTTTTGCCCTTCCACAGGCAGCTGCAGTCTCTTGCATTTCATGACACTCAGCAGTTTGCAAAATGTCTTTCTGTCAGGGACTCCATTTTCCATTTGTCAGCTTTGAGGATGATAACAAAGAGTAGAGATGACTCCGCTTTCAAACATAATTGCAGTTAGTGACTACCCACTAAGCTCGAGTGAAAATTTGCATGTGTTGACTCTTAATGCAGGGACCCCTCCTTTAGACCAGCGGTTCTCAACCTGTGGGTTGCAAACCCTTTGGGGGGTCAAATGACCCTTTCACAGGGGTCACCCGATGCATGACAGTAGCAAAATGACAGTTATGAAGTAGCAACAAAATAATTTTATGGTTGGGGGGTCACCACCACATGAGGAGCTATATTAAAGGGTTGCGGCATTGGGAAGGTTGAGAACCACTGCTTTAGACACTAACAGGCTGCCACTCCCTGTCCCATCTTTGAGAGGCTCCTGTCTGCTATTCTGATGGCCAAGAATCTAAGTCTTTGTAGGGACTTAAGTGCGGTTTCATTTAGGACATCACACAGCCAGAACATGGAGGCAGAAGAAGAATCACGTGTTTTATCTTTCTCCTTTCTATGTCACACAAGCATTGGATTCCAGAACATTCATTACAAGCAGAAGAGTAGCAATGTTGCTCTAAGCCTGTGCACAGACAGTTCCTGCAGCCATGTGTGTGCTGCTTAGGGACCCAAAATAAATGGTGGCTGCAATTGGGAAAGGCAAAGAGGAGGCACTAAACTCTCAAGAAACTGATTCACCAAAGAAATTGTTTCCTTAGTAACTGTGAATCATGCAATTTCTTAATAGACCTCGGGAGAGAAAAGGAGATTAAACCTTTAAAAATCTCCCCTCTGCTACTGACTTAGACGACTAACTCAAGGTAAGCTTGAATATGCACACGCATTCTTTTCTTATTTATGTGTTTATATATGTACTTACGCAGTGTACATTCGACAGTGCACAAGAGCCACGGGAGCATTTTCCCATTCGGGGAAGTTAGAGCTTCACTTTGACCTTTCCCACGTGGAGTGGCCATTGTAGTGTAGGAGTTTATGAATGGAACTACTTACTGCCAGATGAACCATTTGGAGTTGAAGATGAAGAGGAAATGGTCTGATTCTGGAGCAGCCCTCCTACAGAGTAGTTCTCATCTCCCTGCAGAGTGGCTCTGAGTTGGAATGAACTCAATGGCATTAGGTTTGTGTTTTGATTTTTTTGTTACATAGAAGCATATACAAGGGGACACACACACACACTTTTTTTTTTTTGAAAATGGATTTTTCCGGGGTGGGGGCAGAAAAAACAAAAGAAAATGGATTTCTTAAGTCATGTATTTAAATTTTTTTACAAACCCTTATCACCGTCAAAGTACTCTCTATTACACGTACTACATTTGTCAAATCTGCGATTACATTCTTGGAAACATTTTTCAAACTCTTCTGTTTGGATGGCTGACAGCACCTCCCTTGGTTTTTTGTTGTTGTTGTCTTTACATCATCAAATTACTGCCCTTTCATGTCCCTCGTCATTTGCAGAACAAAAAGAAGTTACAAGGAGTGAGGTCAGGTGGTCAGGTGCATGGGGCAAGATAAGCATGCCATCTTTTACCAAAAACTGGTGCACTGAGATTGCTGCGTGAACAGGTGCTTTGTCTTGGTGACAAAACCAGTTCCCCGTCTGCCACAAATCAGGCCTTTTTTGTCACACACTGTTACACTACCTTTTCAGAACTTCTCAATAGAAAGCTTGATCAACAGTCTGACCTGGTGGAACAAAGTCCAAATACACAATGAGTCAACATTTTTGTCTGTTTGGAAAGTTGACATACATCCAGAATGAGGCTTTTCATCAATCAACATTTCACCTTATTTGAAACAAGAAAACCACTGTACACTTGAGTTTTTTCCCATAGCACTGCCCTTGTAAGCTGTGTTCAATATCACTAATGTTTCTGTTTCATTTTTCATAGGAAACAAAATTTCACAGCCTCACAACTCTTCTCTTAAATAGGCCATCACAAAAAACTAAGTTCAAGTGAAACTGCTTTTACGAAAAATTTCACTGTGACCAGAGACCCTTCCCAGGTAACGCCACTAGGTGCACTAACTCAGCGAGTTTCTTCACGCTCTCCTAGCAGGAAAAATACGTACTTTTTTCTGTTTGTTTAGTTTTTTTGTTGTTGGAGAGGGGTTCCCCCTTGTATATATGAGGACCCCTGGTGGCATAGTGGTTACAAATTCATCTGTGATTTGCAAGGTCAGCAGTTTGAAACCACCAGCTGCTGCTTGGGAGAAAGACTGGGTTTTCTATTCCCATAACAGTTACAATCCTGGAGACGTAACTGACAGTTCTGCCATCTCCTTTAGGATTGCTATGAGTCAACATCGTCTCGACGGCAGTTATTAACATATATGAATATAACTCCCTTCATGATGCATCTAGTTGTTGGAAAAATCAGTCATGTTAAATATAACCAGAATGAGCCTTACACGGTGAGACTTCATCTCACCTACTTTAGACATGTTATCAGGAGGAACCAGACCCTGAGAATCACATCATGCTTAATAAACTGGAGGCTCTGTGAAAAAGAAGGTCCCCAGCAAGATGAAGTGGGATGACATGGTGACTACAATAATGGGTTCAAGCATTGCAAAGATTGTGAGGATGGTACAGGATTTCCTTCTATTGTACCTAGGATCACTACGAGTAAGAACCAACTTGATGCCTAGCAACCAGTTCACAAATGTGTTGTCAAGACGAGAGAAGTACCAACTACAGACTTCCCTGGGAATTCTGAATGATTTGGTGTATATGTATTATCTAGTTGCTCGAGGCTATGGAAGGAATAGAAATTGTCTAGGCATTTTCTATCATATTACTTGGATTAAAAAACCTAGGAATTTGAACAACTTGAACTTAGATGATAAGTAGTGAGCCTGTGTTCTCTAAGGTTCTCTGGTGCAGTAGGTGAAGCATTGGCTTGCTAATTGCAAGGTCAATGGTTCAAACCCATGCTTCCATGAAGACATATAACCTCAGAAACACTCTGAAGGAGTTTTATCCTGCCCCGTGAGGAGCCCTGGTAGGTGCAGTCTACATGGTGGGCAGTTTGAAACCACCAGCAGCTCTGTGGGAGAAAGACTGGACACTCTAGTCCTGTAAATAGTTACAGTCTCAGACACCCACAGGGGGTCACTATGGCTCGATACCATTGACTCGACAGCACTGAGGGTTTTTTTGGGGGGGGCGGGGGGCAGTTGGTACAGCATCTGTATGAGTCAACTCCGTGGGACTGTGTTTGATTTTGTGTTCTTATCAACCCTGGGTTATAGATGGAGACACATTTGGGGGTCTGAGCCTGGGCGAGTTAGCAATACAGTGGCTTTCCCTTTGAACCCTGTCTTCTGTGCAGTCTCAGATTAATAGGCTTTTTGAGCAGGAGGGAATCCTTGAATAAAATACCATTTTTATCCTAAGGTCTAGATACGTATATCTGACTTACTATGATCCATTGCTGTCGATGAATTCTCTCAAAAGACCAATACCAGTACAGAGCTGACTGACCAGGAGGGCTTTGGCTAACCTGGAAACTGAAGAAGAGAAGGTGATGTCACTCCCTCGCCTTCCTCCCATGTACCTTCATGGGGAAATGAGAGTGATCTGTTTCCCATTTTAAAAACCATTGATTTTTTTGTTTTGTTTTGTTTTGTTTTGTTTTGTTTTGTTTTGTTTTGCAATTAGAGAATGAAGAGACAGATCAGGCAAGATACTTTCCCTTACTTTTACAAATAGCATTCAAGCATGCCAGCTGTTTTATTGACTTTCTCCAATTCCAAGAGAGCTGGGGCAAAGGTTCGTTGAGTCAGCAGGCCCTCAGTGCCGGGTAGCGAAAAGACTGTCTGCAGTCCCAGAGAGGGTTGGCCAATGACTTCATGCTCAAATGGCTTGCAGTCCCTAAAGGATGTCCCGGTCTTCAACTTGCCATGGAATAAGAGCCACAGTTATTTCTAAGCACAGTTTGACCTGCATTCTATTGATCTAAGCATTTGGCTAATCACTCTCTGCAATTAAATCCTCCTCCTTGCAATAAAGTTAATCTCTTCCCGGCACATAAAATCTGACCCCACAGCTTGAGCCAGGAGTTTATGCTGCCATCTTGGGACGCAACAGCTTTGTTCTGAAGGCCAAGCAACTCTCATAGCCTGCGAAGCTGCACCCTCCTCAAATTAAAGCATCGAGTGCATCTCCTCGCCACCCGCCCCACATGCTTCCAGAAGCACTGTCTCGACCTAGGCTACCTAATTCCGACTCAGCTTCATTTCTTCTCATGAGCCCATCATGGAAGAGAACCACGGAGTTTTGTACTTCCCTTCAGCGACTGACTCTGATTGATTTCAGAGGCCATTAGTACACACTTTGCAATTACTCTGTTGGTCAGTGTTTGTCCGACTTTTAAAAAGGTTACTGTTCAGTATAGCAATAGTTTCGAGAAGTTCACAGTCGTGATGCTACCTTTAACTCAAACTGGTGGAGGGACTTCTCATTGCTTCTAAACAGAGCTTGATTTCATCTTTCTAAGTAGTGGAAGATACATTTTTTCATTTCACAAATAGTTACCGAGGGACAAGTCTCCGGGTATTTACAGTTACAGGTACCTGGGTCTGTGAAAGGAGAAGGGGCTGGGATGGGTGGCTAGAAAGAAGGGGGTGCGGGGGAGGGCAGCAGAAGAGTAAACAGTACACAGGTGGGATTGGGTCCCAGTCCCAGGTCTGCCAGATACGAGTCATGATCTGAAGAAAGTTGCTTATTTTCTCTCTCAGCCTCAATATCCAATTTTTTTAAAAGATAAAAGTGCCTATTTCATGGGTTTATTGTAGGGTTAAAACCCAAATAACATATCTTGAGATGTCTCTACTAATGCCTGACATTTAATAAGCACTCAATAAATGTTAGCTAGCATTCTCTCCTGATTCAGTCCTTACAACAATTATATAAAGTAGGTTTTATTATTCTCCCCACTTTGCAGGTGAGAAAATTTGAGACCTAGTGTGGTCTCAAGTAATTCAAGTAATGCTCAAGTAATACTTCAGTGACGATAATTGACATAGCCCTGGTGGTGTAGTGGTTACAGGTTGGAACGCAATCTGCAAGGTCAGTGGTTTGAACCCACTAGAGAAAGAGAACTTTATACTCCTGTAAACAGTTATGGTCTTGGAAACTTGTGTAGGCAATTCTACCTTGTCTTACAGGGTTTCTGAGTCCGCACCACCTTTGTGGCAGAGTTTGGGCTGTTTGGTTTTGGTTTAAACCCAGATGTGTCTAGCTCTGGAGTTGGTGGTCTTTACCATGACCAAGGTGAGGGAACCGAGCTTTCTTTGTGTTTTCAGTAGCTGGATATTATGTTGTTTGAGAAACTTAATCTAGATTTAAGTTAGAATGTAACCTTAGTTTAGCTAGAATGTAACCTTTCTCAAACATTCATTCCATTGTGGCTTTTTTTTAACCTCATGATTGCCAATGAATCTCTCTCTTCACATAGAGAATTTTTATTAAATGCCTAATTAAACCTGGTTAGAGTCTCACTTATAACAGTTCTCAGTTCTGAATTTAAATTTAATGATGTGCTAAAATATTAATGACCTTTATCTTTAAGTGTCTCAATTGTACTAACGTTAACAAACGTGCCTGATAATACCCAGCCCTGTCTGAGAACACTCTCCCACACAAAGCTTTTACTTGGGTTTGCGTTGTCCTGATGGTGGGATTTCTAGAAGACAATGTAGGAAAATATCACATCACATTGCCTCTGGATTTGGTTTCCTAATAAATACTTTGTTTAAGTGTTCTACTTCAGGCTACAGAACAATAGCTGTAAGGCATTGAGAGGAATTGAAAATATTAGGTGTGGAAGAAACATGTTTCTGAGAAAGAAGTTGCCTTTGTAGTACACGGAGGGCACAATCCATAAGGTAAATTCACCATCCACACCCACCTCGCGTCCTTTATCCATCCTTCCTTCTGTGCCATGATTCCTTAAAGCTCTGGTTTCAGTTCCTTGAGCATCTTATTAATGTGCAGCGTGAAGACAGGAGTGAAATATATCTGAAGCTTGATTCTAATAGCCAGGTTGGAATTCTTCCAATTTCCAAAAGTCCTTTGGGTTCAACAAAGCACTTGCATAAATGATGATGGTTTCAGAGCCTTGAGGCAAAGCATAGGGGTTCGATCTCTTTTTGTAACTGTGTCCTTTGTGGAAAGACCTTGCTACGCCCCTGCCTCCCTACCACCCACCATGATTCTGACAGTCCAAACGGGGAAGTTGTAACCATCTTGATGACAAAACCCAACTTGTAGGAAATCCCAAATGTTATCAATAAATTGGACCATATGTTCAGACCCCAGAGCTTGGGATATTTCAGAATAAGTTCAAATGCGACTATTTGCATCACCTGGGGATATTGAAATTCCAAGCACAATTTTCCCATCACTCATTATTCTCCCTTGGATTTGGTACTTAACGTGAACCTTGGCAACAGATGGAATGAGATGATATTTTGGAAGCATTTTGTAATTATTTTGTGCTCACAAAAACACAAATAGTGATCATTTGCACTCAAATGAAACTTCCAGAGCCAGGCAGTGCCCTCAGGTATTCATTGGCTGCCCCCTGTTGAGTTCTTGGCTAGACTTTAATTATCCAACAAATTTGGGGTAGCTATTGCCAGATGTTGGGTTTGACCTAGACATTCCAAGTGGAAGGAGCTGATGCATTTCAGAGGGAAGTGAATTTGGAAGGTGGGACTCTGGACAGGAGGAAATGGGGCTATGAGCCTGAGCCTGGAACTAGAAGTCTGTGGTGACGGCCACGCTGGAGGGTCTCAGAGCAACCCTACCCACTGTGCCAGACCCAAAGGATCATATCGTTGAGGACCCAGCTTTTGTATGTTCACCTTAAAATACAATTACCCAGTGAATTAAAAGGACAGACACAAATGCATCTGCTCCTTTCTCTCACCCCGTGGTTAAGTGACATCAGTCTGAGTCCTAGCTAATCCTTGAGTTTGAGCTTATCTACATATGAGTTGTGATTTCATTTATAAATTTTTATTGATACAATGCATTAATGCATTATGATAATAGCGAGCATTTACCATGGATTCGGCACCAGGCACCATGCTAAGGACTTGTGCATCCAATTCCTTCTCGTAACAATCTTATCAAGTAGGCAATTATGATAGTCCCATTTAATGGATGAGTGAATAAGGCTTAGGCTCATAACGTAACTGCCTGAGGTCCTATAGCTAATAAGAAGCCGAGACAGGCGGCCTGACTCCACATCCGGTACCCTCTCGCACCACGCTCAGGGTGGAACTAGACTTAGTGCTGATGACTTTCTCAGAGGAGAGATTCCAGCTGTTGGCGGAATTGAATTGTCTCTTCCAAGAAAGTATGCTGGCATCCTGATTCCTGGTAGTGAGAATGTGAGTCCTTTGAGGATGCTGTTTGTTAAGTTGACATGAGATTACATCAGCGTGGGGTAGAACCTGACCCCTTCTGAGTGTTGTCTTTTAAAAGAGCACAGACACAGAAGAAAGATGTTCCTGTCATCACAAGAACAGAGGTCCCAGGAGCTAGGAGAGTCCCACATGCTGTGAAAGCTGGACATTGAACAAATAAGGAAGGCCGAAGAGTAATCAATGCCTTCACATTGAGGTGCCAGAGAAGGAACTTAAAAGTACCACAGACTGCTAAAAGGACAAGCTGGCCTGTCTTGGAAGAAGTACGGCCAGAGTGCTCCTTAGAGGAAAGGATGGCAAGACTTCATCGTACAGAATTTGTTGTCAGGAGAGCCCAGTCCCTGGGGAAGGACACCGTGCTTGGTAAAGTGGAGGGGCAGTGTGAAAGAGGAAGGCCCTCAGCGAGCTGGAGTAACACAGTGGCTGTAACCAGGGACCCACGCATGGGGACAGTTGTGAGGCTGGTACAGGACTGTGTTGGGGTTCACTCTGGTGCAGTGGCCCCCAACAGCAACAGCAGTAATGAGAGAGCCACAGGGTAGTGTCTCCTTCAGAAGTCTTAAGAGTCAACATAGTCAATACCCTACCATGGACTTTTATTTAGCCTTCAGAGTTGTGAGAAAATAAACCTCCGTTCTGTAAAGCGTCCACATTGCTGTGTTACGCTATTACTGTCCCAGGAAACTGATACACCACCAGCTCCAGCGTCTCCTCAAAGGGCACCACGTGCCATTCCCACCGTATCATCCCTCCAACTGCAGATGACTGCACTTAGGGAAAGACTTCCGGAAAGGCAACCAATTAGGAGGCTGACTTGAAACCTATGTTGTGAGCTAGTGTGGGGAGCGGGGAGGTGGAGGAGGAGGTAGCTGAATCCATCAGATCCCTCATCTTGGGAATTTACATAGAGCATGCCAACTACCAGGAGAGCCACTTGGCCTTGTGAACTGAAGATGAAACCATGACTGTGCAGTAATGGGACAGCAGTGTCTATGACTAAGGCAAGAAATGCATTTGTTAGGGAAAATATTAGCGATCAAAGAGAAGCAGAAGGGTTGTGAGAACGACGGAAGGAGGGGGGAAAGAAAGAAAACACACATATTTATATCCAATAGTTGGGAGTGCCTCTAGCCTCATGCTGTCTACTTCCAGTGCAAGGGTCCCCTTACTATGTCATGAAAATCTAGTGCGATGACCTGCGTCCTCGGCTCAGCAGAATGTCTGTAGTAGATGCTTCATAAAGGTTGCACTATTACTATTTTTACATGATATTTAAGGTGATTTGCCCTTTCTTTAAAAGATCCCCTCATTCCCAGCTTGCATGGAAGCACACAGCGAGGGTTATGCGAGAGGGATATTATTTTTTTTGTCATTGAGTTGAACTCCTAATTGTTCTAATAATTCAAATCTCCGCATATGGTTCTCCCTGTTGTCTTTCGGATCGATTCCACGCCCACTAATGAACTCTCATGTCGAGCTATGGGGAGCTATTCCCACAATCTGTTTTCCTCCAATCTCCCTTCAGATGTTAATGAGCAGTACCATGGAGATATCAGCCATTAGTATACATGGGCTGGTATAAATCATGGACTATGGCTCATTGAGCATCTTTGCTGTAAAACAAATGGCCTGTGGTCAGTTAATCACACAAAGAAACATCTCCAGGGCCTCCTGGCTTTATTCATAACCCCTAAATCCGGTTGCTGTTTTATAAACAGAACATCTGTTAAAATATGCAGAAATTACAGTTAGAGTCATTAGCAGAGAGCTATATAGCTTTGCTAGGTTTTTTTTTTTAAGAGCTTTTGATAGTAATCTCCTCTATCTGTGATTCATGCTTCATTCCCACTCTTGCCGGATCTCTTTGTCCACTTCTGTTCTTTTGGGTCACAGCACTTTGACCCCAAGTGTAAAGTGTGGACATTTTTTTGTCCCAGGCTGGGATAACTGAGCCACTCTGCTGCGTGGCAGAGTGACTGCAGACCAGCCACCCTTCTTACAAAACTATGTACTTGGGGTGTGCATAACCTCAAACAAGCAGAAGCTGAGAAACCCTAATTGGCTTTACACTTCTTTCACTGACCTGGGACTCTGACGAGATTGGCAGTTAACTACAAGGAAATGGAGCCCGCCTGTAACTCCTCGTCTATCACCCCAAAGCTTTCTCTCCTCCTCTCTTGCCATCTCAAAGTTTGGCTGTGCTCATATGTAAAATAACTTAAGGCAATTACCCTCTATACCACAAAATACTAGAAAGATAATGATTATCCTGCACCAAGATTTGGGAGAAAACCTTAATTGTTTAATGAAGAAAGTTGGAGAGTAGATAAAGTTTCGTTGGCCCATGGCTTTACTGTATCTTTCAGGATCGGTTGACCAAGCCCACTGTCATTGATTCCGACACATAGCGACACTATAGGACACAGCGGAGAGTGCTGTGGGGAGTAGACAACCTCATCTTTCTTTTGGTGGACTGGAACAACTGACCTGTGGTCAGCAGCCCAGTGCTTAACCAAGTGCATGACCAGGGTTCCCTATAGAAATGGACAAGTCACATCTGAATGCTCAGTGTAGTCTATGGCCACACCACCCCATCTGTGCCTGATCTGGTCTGAATTTTCCGTGTGCCTATCACTTGTCCTAAAAGTTTTACCAAGTGTCAGATCAAGTCACTCAAGGTGAGCCTGCCTCTGTCTTTGTAAACAGGCCCCAAAGGAAAGAAAGGACACTCCAGTAAGTTTAGTGACTTACACAGTCAACTCCAGGGTTAGACAGACGTGGACCTGAATCCCAGCTCTGCCATTTGTTGGCCGTGCATCCTCGGTAAAGCTACCAAAATGTTCTTCTATGAAATGGACCATGAGGGTCCACCTCACAAAGTTATTGAGAGGGAAAAGTAAGTAGCCATGTACTCTGAATATTTTAAATACTGGAAAAAGATCAGTTGCTACTGCTACTTTAAATCGTTTTTGTTCTCAACACTAGCATGCTGTTAGGTAATCTTAGTTGTTGATTCTAACATCTAGAAGGCTTCTACATTTTCAACTCACTTAATTATAGTACCTAATTGTTAATAATACTTTTAGGAGTGCCTGCACTCTCTTCTAAGTGCCTTGGCACTCTGTTGTGCACGCTATGTCCTCTGCCACATCCCCACCTGCAAGGAGCTCCCAGGTACAGACCACTGTAGAATGTGATGTAGGGAAGAAGACCCAAGCCAAGGATGGGGGAAGCTGTAAGATAAGCTAATTACCATCGGAGAAGCCTCCATGAGGGGGTTACGGGGAGTCAAGGTTACAGGAATCTTGACAGATCTCTCCAGTGACCTGTTAAGGAGAAAGCAGAGGACAAACCTCCTTGGAAGATGAAACAACTGAAATGAGTCAGTGGAGTGGAAAAAGTTGGGATGAAGTAGACATGGAAAGGGCCAATTTGCCTTCCGGGAAATCAAAAGGGATTAGAGGGTAAAAGCCAATTAGAGGATCAAACCCAGACTCACCAGCTCCTGAAGAAACTGGGGGATACAAATGGAAAGCTCCTGAGACAGGCTAAAAATAAGACAAGTGCCTGCCTGGGATGGAATAGTTACAGGAAAGGTGATGCTAAAAGAACCTTAACGGCTTGTCTGTCCATTTCTCGGGCTGCACCTGAGACAAGTTCCAGGTTCTGTCCGTTCTTACGGTAATCGTGGGCACTTGTGACTACACAGCCCGCTGCCAGCCTCTGAACTAAGCCAGGCTTCTTTAAGCAGCCCCCCTTCTCGGCTTTCTAAGGGAAAATTGCCATTGTGCGTTGCAGTCCTCAGGCCCAATTAAAGTGTCAGGCTCTGCAACAAACAAATCCAGATAGCAAAGAGGGGGATAACGTTTTAAAATTAGGTTCTCAGGAATCTCCCATTAATTTGGCGCTCAGAAGACAGTTATTGCATGTTCAATAAATAAGCCTTTGATGACGGTAGCGTGCTTAACTGCTGGTAGCCGGATCTGCCAAATCGATAGGTGTCTTTAGCGTGAGGTTGCAAACATATTTTGTTCTCTCATACTCAGTCTGGCTGCGGCGCCTTTCACCTTTGCGGCTCATCTGAACATTGATCCCTCCTGAGGCCAGAAAGACGGTCTTATGATCCTCCTGTTAAAGATAAAGAGAAGAAACAAAGCAAGAGCGTTGGATTGAGAAGTCAAGATGGCTAGCACAGGATACACAAGCCCACTGCATAATGAAGCAAGCTGCGTCAGTACCCAGTTTGTCGATGGGATAGCTTGTGGACATGCTAAAAATTAGTAATAGCGACACAGATGAAAAAGAAGCAATGAGATGCTTTATGCAATCATAAGAATCTACAGATGGTGCATCTTCAAGTTCTTCAGGGTCTTGTAAGCTAAAGCAGGGTGGTATTCAGCCTACAAATACTGGCAGGAAGGAAGTCCAAGCGAGTCCTTTACCATACTGATTGCCACGGCCAGTGCCCATTTCTCTACAATGGTGAGCCACTTCCAGGCTGTGAGCAAAACAAGGTTGTTGACTGCTAACAAATGATTTGCCTCCCACTTTAAAAGGTGGTGCTCCTATGGAACCAGGCTCTGGAGTAGTGAGTCACGTTGATTCTTCCCATTGCCAGCGACCCTATATCACGTCATTATATTTATGATGAAAAGGGTAGGGTAGACCTTCATCAATGGCCGTACCCAGTAGGAATCAATGCTCTAAGGAGAAGCTTGTGACTTAGAAGCTACAAACCAAAGAGTGGTAGCTTTGGGCCATGATAGCTAGGTGGCTAAATTCGGTTTGACTAATTTCACTTTCCACCTGGGGCTTACAGCTAAAACCCAAAACCAAACTCGTTGGCATCGAGTTAATTCTGACTCCTGGTCACCCGAAAGAACAGAGTAGAACTTCCCCCATTGGGTCTCTGAGACGGTAATTGTTTACAGGAGTAAGAAGCCTCAACTTTCTCCTGCAGAGCAGCTAGTGGCTTTGAACTTCAGCCCCTTTGGATAGCAACACAAGGCAAAACCACTACAGCTCCTAGGCTTGTAGATGTTGTTGTTAGGTGTCATCCAGTTGTTTCCGGTCCATGGTGACCTATGCACAATGGAACAAAATACTGCCTGATCTTGTGCCATCCTCACTTTGAGTTCTAGACCATACTTAAGGTTACAATCCTTGATCTTCATCAAGTACTTCAATTCCTCCTCTCTTCCAGTGAGTAAGGTCTGTCATCTGCATATCAAAGGTTGTTAATAAGTCTTCCTCCAATCCTGATGCCACATTCCTCTGCATATAATTCAGACTCTGATTATTTTCTCAGCATATAGATTGAACAAGTATGTTGAAAGGATGCAATTCCAACACACACTTTTCCTGATACTACACGATACAGGGTTCCCTTGTTCTGTTCACTCAATCACTGTACAAGTTCAACAGCAACACAAGTGTTCTGGAATTCCCATTCTTCTCAAGATTATCCATAGATTGTTATGATGCATATAGTTGAATATTTGTCTGGGGTTGTAAATAGAAAAGCCCAAATGGAACATTTGTCCATTCAGTCAGCAAATCTTCATTAAGCATTTGTTATGGACCAAGTCCTTTCTAGTCATTTGTTAGAAAACTAGTGCATTTTACAGCTTTATTATCCTTACCTGGAGTTCAGGGATCTTGTCTAATTTGCTTGTGTTTTTCCCCCAAAGAACTCAGCACAATGTATAGTGCGCGGTGAGTGCTCCGTGGCTGCACAATAAAGGAAATGGTCTCTGCTCCTTGCAGGTACTGAGCCATCAAACCTCAGGGAAGTGGCCTCCTTTCTCTTAATCACTAAACCCGGCTCACAACAGCAATTGTTTGGGGCCTAGGGAAGCAAGGTGCCGTCCCTCCAGTGGAGCACCTCTTACCTTTCTGGTGACTTGTTTGCAAGACGGAGGTGTGGGTGTGGAGGCAGGAGAGCAGCGCTCGCAGCCATTCACTGTGCTGCGACACGCAGCCTCTTTGTGAAGATGCCCTTTGTCTCTGTATTCCCCGATAGAGCAGTGACAGCATTTCTGAAATGCCCCTCAGATGGGGGAGCATGAACGTGACCTCGGTGAGCGTGTCCTCCAGCGGTGTGCCGTCATTAAGGTCAGCAACAAGAGCGTGCAACCTACGGTGACATTGGAAAAGGTGACTGGAGATGCGTATTGGGACCTTAGTGGGCAGCACTGGCAGCTGAGGAAATGGTGAGATGCACAATAGCAAAAAGAGTAAGGATGCTTATGTATGTATACCCAGTCACTCGTGTGCCTATAGAAAAGTACCAGTCACTAACAATGTTGGAGCGTTCACGGTGTTCCAGGCAGTATGCTAGTAATTTTGTGTGCATTCTCCCAACTAATCTTCATAACAGGCCTCATAGGACAGATACTTTCACCAGCCCCATTCTACAAATGAAGCAACTAAAAACTTGTTCAGGTCACTCAACTAGAAACCCATGGGCTTAACCGCTACATAATTGTTTAATAAAATTGGTTGGCATAGTGGATTATTGGATGGAAATTATTCCTTTGTCCCATATTTTCATTTGTGATAAAAAGAGGGGTTTGGGAAGAACAGAAGGCACTAACATGTTTCTGGTTTTCCTGCTTTATAAAGTCCATTCTCACTTAGGTGCCCCCAAAGATACCAAGACATTGAATAAGTCAGAAGTTTTTGGAGAGGAAAATTTTAATTATGAAGAAAGTATGTGCTATTACTATGGTGATTCGACGCATCAGTAGAATTGAGGCAATTTGCAAGGAGTGTGTTCCAAACTCAAACTAGCAACAGGAAGCGATGGGAAGTGCAAACATTTGGTGATGGCATTGGTATTGGAGGAAATCATTTTTGCAATTCCCTTTAAATTCTAATCAAATTGGGAGCAAATATTAGCTGTTTTTCTCATGCTCTTCTAGGCTTACTCAACGGTTGAATTATTATGCTTATAATCTGTGCGTTCCTGAGAAGCGCCCTACATGTCTGTTTAATCTAAAAAGAAAATAACATTCACAGAAGTTGGCTTTATTTATAGCCCCACTCTGACAGTTTCTATTGTAAAGGATAGGGATTTGCTAGCTTAAATGAAACACTCCTCCTACGCGTTGAGTGTAGTATTAACTTAAAAGAAGGTATTCAGCCAAATTTGGGTTCCTCGTGACAAATTCAAGATATGAAATTCTCACTCATTTATCTTTTCAATAACTATCAAGGCCTGCCATTTGTTATGCAAAGTCCAAGGACAATTTCATTTACTAATATGAGTGAATTAAAAAGATAAGAGTGATTTTAGTTCAAGTGGGTAATTAATTATTGTTGAAAAAAGAACACTAAGCACTAGTCGTTAGTCATACCTAGATATCTTTCTTTTATCACAATCCTCTCTAAGAAAAATTATAATCCAGTTTTATTGTTTTTTGGGGGCGTAATGGGAAATACCAGTGACAAGCTGATTTCTTACGGTGTTCAGAAGGTGTTCAGAATCTCTTGAGACACATGTCAAAATGAAATCCCTAACCTTCACTCAATATTTACAAAGTCATCTCTAGGAGCAGTGGCTTGGGAATCTAAGTTTTGCCCCAAGTGACTCTGACTTAGTTTGAAGCCCCCTCAACTGGCTGCACTCCCAGTGTTTGGGTCCCACAACTTCAGCTCCAAGGAAGAGAGATGCGGCATTTTGCTTCTATAAGGAGTTACAGCCTGTAGGACACTTCTCTGTCCTACCAGGTTGCTGTAAGCTAGAATGAACTTGATGGCAGTGGGTTGGTATGTGATTGGCCACTCCTGGGTCCTACACATTTTTCTTAGCTCTAAGGCTAAATATTTTTCAGTTAATCAACTAATCCTGCTTGGGAATAGACATAAATATCAAGTTATAGCTGAGAGTACAAACTGTGGATCCAGAATGCTGAGAGGTCAATCTCAGCCCTGACACTTAAACATTTATACACTGCAGTGCTTGTGCTCGTGGCCAAGTTGTGGTGTGATGCTTTTTGTTAATAGTTTTATGGGGGCTCATATAACTCTTATCACAATCCATACATGCATCAGTTGTGTCAAGCACATCTGTACATTCGTTGCCCTCGTCATTCTCAAAATACTGTGCTCTCCACTATGCCCTTGGTATCAGCTTCTCATTTCCCCCCTCCCCCTCCTTCCTGGCTCTCTCTTCCCTCAGGAACCCTAGATAATTTATAAATTATTATTATTTTGTCATGTCTTACACTGTCTGATGTCTCCCTTTACCCACTTTTCTGTTGTCTGTCCCTCAGAGAGGTGGTTATATGTAGATCCCTGTAATCAGTTCCTCCTTGCCACCCCACCTTCCCTCCACCGTCCTGGTATCACCACTCTAGGTACTGGTCCTGAAGGGATCATCTGTCCTGGATTCCCTGTGTTTCCAGTTCCTATCTGTACCAGTGCATATCCTCTGGGCTAGCAGGATTTGTAAGGTAGAATTGGGATCATGATATAGGGGGTGGGGGGTAGAAGCATTTAAGAATTAAAGGAAAGTTGTATGTTCCATTGTTGCTACACTGCAGGCTGACTGGCTCATCTCCTCCTCATGACCCTTCTGTAAGGTGTGCCCCATCTAAACATCAATTTCCTCCATTGTAAAATTAATGACAACTGATTTCATAAAGTTAATATAAAAGTAAATGAGTTCATTAGTTCGTGGATCCTCTCGTCTCATCTGTAAGACTTCTGTCATTATTTGAAGCAGCCTTGTAGATTTATACACTATATGCTGTCAGCTGTCAAATGTATACCTTTTGTCCACCCCTCTCTCCTGATATGACTTACTTCTCCAAGAGTTTATTCAACATCCCCACTGGGATGTCTAATAATATCTCTTAGCTTTTCCAAACTCACCTCCTGGACTGTTCACCTGACGCTGGTCACTTCTCAGTTGATAGAAACTTCATCATTTTATTTCCTCTGGACAAAATCCTTGGGATCATTTTTGATAGAAACTTCATACGCAGTGTATCAGGAAATCATACTGGTTCTTTAAAAACAAAAATTCAGACTCTAATCTCTTCATCACTTCCAATACTACTTCTCTGATGCCAGTCATTGGATCTGAAGAACATGCATTGTTGCAACCGTCTTCTGCTTCCACCTTGCCTTTGACCTACCCGCGAGTCTTAAAACAGTAGCCAGCTGGGTCCCTTTAAAATATAGATTCGATGATGCCACCTGTCTGTTTAATTTTCTACTGACTCCCCATCTCATTCAGTGTGAAAGGGTCTCTAGAGTGGCCCACATGTTCGGTCCTCCCATTTCCTATCTGACCCCTCTCATTCTCACTCCCTGCTCAACATCCTTTGTGTTGTTGCTTAAAACCATCCGTTCCTATAGCCTTAGCTCATGCTTTCCCTCCTGCCTGTGAGCTTCCCCCAGTTCACTGTGTGGTCCATTCCCTTACTTTCTTCAAGTGCTGTCTTCTCAAAGAAACCTGTTCTGAGTATCTTCTTTGAAATGGCAAGCTCTGACCACCTTTTGACTTTTCTGATTTGCGTTACCCCTGTTAGATTGTTTCCCCAGGGTCACCTTCAGCACACGGGGACGTCCGCCGCCCTCCACTAATGTCTATGCTCCTTATGTATAGTTTCCTTTGTTCACTGCTGGGTCCCAAGAATCCTATCACATTGACTGAGACAAAGTAAGTGTGCAAGTGTTTGTTACATCGATGAATGAATGAGAAGTGTGTTGTTGACTAAGAACATAGTTTGGAGTCTCCAGGTGATGCAACAGTTAAAGACTTGGCTACTAACAAAGAGCAAGCTCCTGGGAAGAAAGGCCTGGTGATCCAGTTTGAAAAAAAAATTGAAAATCTGATAAAATGTGGTTCCACTGTAACACACATGGGGTTGTCATGAGTGGAATTAAGAGCTCACTTTATCGTTTCCAACAGGTTTTATCTTGCCTCGTGACTTTTTTCCACATCTGTGTGAATGCATTCCTTGAGGTTCTTTTAGTTGAAAGGTCTCAAAATACCCCTAGGACGTATCTTCTAGCATTTCATGAGCAAGGTTTGGTTTCTGTTCCCAGCCCTAAATCTATCCCCTGTACCCAGTAAAATGGTATACATGATGCATTTAACAAATTTAGGGTAATTCTGATGTTGCGTAAGGAATCAGTGCTACCAAATTTTTCCTTGGGAGTAAAAAAGAAGAAATCCTGGAGAGTGTTGGCTGGAGGAGGACAGAGTGGCTGGGGAGATGGGCAATGAATGTCCAATAGAATTCATGATCGGATACAACAAGAGTGAGGGCAGAGTCACTGTGTTAAGCATGGTAGCATACGGCTTAGGGATTTGAGCCAAAATAACATATGAGAGAGTCGATGGGTTTCTTTATTCATTCACGAAGTAGAATAGCATCTGTACATGCGCAGAGGTATGAAAATGGTTGACATGTTTGGAGAGCTGTGAAGACATGGTATGAAGGGTGTGAAAATAATGCATTGGCATACCCTCAGTAGCACTGACAAAAGTCTTGGACTTCTCTGTGATACAAATTGGATTTTTTAAAAAATCTCTACACATCTCTGTTGCCAAGGAGGAGAAGGGATTGAGTCTGCTCAAGTCTTTTAGACATACGTACCCATGTACACACATACACAAGGGAAATTGGTCTGAGAAAGAACATTGTCTTTTAGCATAAAATAACCCTGATCATCTCATAATAGAATAAGATCTATAAATACCCCTAAAACCTACTGCCATGAAGCCCGTTCCAACTCAGAGATCTTTTTTTTCAGTGTGTCTCTGTGTCCAGAGTGACCCTATAGGACATGATGGAGGAGCCCTGGTGGTGTCGCGAGTTCCAAGTTGGGTTGCTCGCCATGAGGACATCATAGAAGTCACCAGCCATTCCCTGGAAAAATGACAGGGCTTTCTGCTTGCATAAAGAGTTACAGTCCCAGGAATTCACAAGGGAACATTCTACCCTATTCTATAGGGTCACTATGCGTTGGCAGCGACTTGATAGCAATGGGTTTGGTTTTTTAGTTTGGGGAAAGGGCAGACTAGAACTCCTCCCTAGGATTTCTGAGGATGTAAATCTTTATAGGAACGGGCTCTCATCTTTCTCTCTTGGAGTGGCTAGTGAGTTTGAACTGCTAACCAGGTAGTTAGCAGCCAAATGTATAACACACTACACCAATAGGAATCCTTAGAAGATTATTAGTATCCGATGATTTTACTATTTTATGGCACTGAACATTGAACGTGGTGATAAGATGACATGGTATGATGGTATAACATTGTAAGATCACCAGTCTCTTCTCTTAGAGAGAACCGTTGTATTAACCACTGTAAAAAGTTAGCCTTGTGTATGTGATTCGTCAGACAAACAAGGACAGAAAGATGATGGCCCCATCCCATGACAGCCAGCCAAACTGTTCCTTTTCTTGTTTCCTACCTGCCCTGGAAGTTTAAAGGGTGCTTTCTTATTGCTCTCTGTGTTTGTATATGTGCATATATATGCACCCATACAGATACATGACAATATTTGCCAGTTTCAACATTTTCCAGGTATAGAATCTAGGGATACAAGAAGCCCTAGTGGTTTAACGGTTATGTGCTTACCTGCTAACAGGAAGGTTGGTAGTTCTGCCCCACACAACTACTCCTCTGGAGAAAGATACAGTGATTCACTTCTTTGAAGATTGCAGCTAAGGAAACATTAGGGGGAGTTCTACTCTATGGTTTCCTATGAGTCAACATTAAGTTGAGAGCACCCAACTTAGTGAAATCAGTCACAACATGTTTAGTATATAAACATCCCTAAAGGATACTTTTTTGATTTGAGGAAAGGAAATCATGAAGTGAACCAATTTAAAGCATTGGTTGTAAGACTTTCGTCCTACCAGTAGACTTAGCCAGGTAGCTCAGAATTTGAATTTGAAAGTGGGATTCTCCTACAGTTTATTCCCTTATTCCTATCTTCAATTGCTCAGTGGGATGTGGAAAACCACAATGGAATGCCTTGTGCTGCTTGTTGGCATCACCATTTCTTAGAGAACAAAGTGTGAGTATCTGATCCATCAGGTTGACCAGGGAGAAGCTGGGCATGGTACAGGACATGAGGATTTACACTGAGGGCTGTCTTGGGAGGAATGTTCTTAAACTATTCCTTACAGCTCTCAAGACAGGTGTGCTTGCAGGTAAAGGTAGACACTGGCACACCTTTCTATAACTGCATCATATACTTATCCCCCTTTGCCTGCAGAAGCTGATCTCTATTGCCTGCTTGCATAAAGCCCTCCCGATGCTCCTGCCCTAGTTTCCAGCCTGTGGGTAAGGGAGCTACCCTCACTCTTGCCAGCCCCCCAGCATGTTCCCTCGTTAAATTATGTGTATGCTAATGAAGTGTGAAAATCAGCCAAATAACAACTCTTTCTAATCACTCAGGGTCCCAAGAGAAAGGGGCTTTTTTCCCTTGTGCTCTTCATTTTGGGGTGGTGGTTATGATTGACAAGCCAATCAGAAAGCCTAATTCTCCTGATGTTTCTCCTTTCCATTCCTCCACCCCCTACTTCCCTTCAACAGAAATGAGGGTAATTGACATTTTCACTTCTACCTCCAGTGAAAAGAGTCTGGGGGAAAACCAGTGACCCACTGTGCCCTTTTCATTTGCATCTGGGGCTGGATAATCCCTAGTTTTACATTCATACACAGAGCGGTCCTGAAGGGCAATTAAGTAGACTGCATTATTCCCCACCCCTTGGAGGGCTAATGTTTGAGAACATTCCCCCTAGAGATGGTGCTGCTAAGGCCTTTGTGTTGTGATTACATTTTACCTTTGCGTTGCAGTCATCAATTCTTGACTCATTGCAAGTCCACTCATTGTCCTTGTAGACGTACACATGTTCTCTCGCTCTCTGATGTGGACTCCAATGGCCTCTCTGCCTCCTGCTACTCCATCTGCTATTTTACATCAGGGGCTCTGACTCCCTTGCTTGCCACTGCATCACCAGAGCCCACTGCCCTATTGTTAGGCACCATTGAGTCAGTTCCAACTCACAGTGACCCCATGTACAACACATCAAAAAGCTGCCCAGTCCTGCACTATTGTTGATATTTTTGAGCCCATTGTTGTAGCCACTGTGTCAATCCCCAGCAAGAGTCTCCTTTTTTTTTTTTTTTTTCCCGGAACCTCTACTGTAGCAAGCATGATGTCCTTCTCCAGGGAATAGTCCCTCCTGATAACATATCCAAAGTGTGAAAAGGCTTCAAAAATTCATAAAAAGATGGAATGGAATTTTTCATGAACTTTTTGAAACCCCCTTATACACCCATATCCTCATTTCTAAGAAGCATTCTAATTTGACTCCTTCCAAGACAGATTTCTCCGTTTTTTGGAAGCGCATGGTATGTATATTCGCTA
Organism: Tenrec ecaudatus; assembly: GCF_050624435.1. NCBI lineage: Eukaryota > Metazoa > Chordata > Mammalia > Afrosoricida > Tenrecidae > Tenrec > Tenrec ecaudatus. The sequence goes on along the minus strand of NC_134531.1, from coordinate 154,755,794 downwards.
TTATTTGCTAAGACCGTGATTCAAAGACATCAGTTCCTTGTTGGTGTTCTTTAGTCATTGTCCAGGTTCCACATACACAGGCGATTTAAAAGACCATGGCTTGGGGTCAGGGGCATCTTAATCCTCACAGTGACAGCTTTGCTCATTAGCACTTTAAAGAGGTCTTTTAGGATTTTTAGCACTTTAAAGATTTGCCTAATGCAATATGTAGCTCCATTTCTTGGCTGTTGCTTCCATGAGCGTTGATTGCGAAACAAGCAAATGAATTCTTTGACAACGTAAGTATTTTCTCCATTTATCATGATACCACGTATCGATCCAGTTGTGAGGGTTGCAGTTTTCTTCACATTGCAGTATAATCCATCCCAAGGGCTCCTTTCTTTTATCTCCATCAGTGAGCGCTTCAAGTCGTCTTCACTTCAAGCAAGGTTGGGTCACCCCTGTGCCACAGATTGCTTATGAATCTTCCTTCAGTCTTGATACTGCATTCTTCTTTTCACAGTCCAGCTTTCTGGGTGAATTTTTCAGCACACAGAATAAATATGATGATAGGATGCAATCCTGCCATATGCCTTTCCTGATTTAAAATATATTTCTTACTCTCTTTGAAGGACTGCTTCTCGCTCTAAGTGTTCTAGGACTCCCATTCTTCTCCGTGTGATCTATAATGTGTTATGACCCACACAGTTGAATATCTTTGCATAGTAAATAAAATAGGTAAGCATCTTTCTGGTAGTCTCTGCTTTCAGCCAAGATCCACTTGACATCAGCAATGATATACCTTGTTGTATGTTCTCCTGTGAGTGCTGCTTGGATTTCTAGCAGCTCCTGTTGATACTCTTCAGCAAAATTTTACATGTATGTGCCAACCCACTGCCATCAAGTCATAAGCACCAAATCATACCAACCCACGTAGGATTTCTAAAGCTGTACATTTGTCTGGATGCAGATAGTCTCCTTCTCTTGTGGAGCAAATGGTGGGTTTGATCCAAGAATCTTGCTATTAGCAGCCCAGCACGTAGTACTGTCTGATAATTTTCAGTCTGTTGGATCCTCTGTCTTAGTTGTGAGCACATATTTTCCAGTTGTCTGGCCAGTAACTTTCAAATTTCCTGGTATAGCTCATCCATGCAATGCATCCATTTGTTGAAACATCTCCATCAATATCCCATCAATTCCTAGAAATATTTTTGGGGCAGTGCCTTCAATGAAGTTTAGACTTCTTCCTTTACTACTGTTGATTCTTGATTAGATGCTGCCCATTCCAATGGCTGAATAGGGACCAAATGTTTTGATACAGTGAATGTTTTTTCCATGCTATTTTCACGCTTTGTGTTGTTTGGTGTTTAGCCCATAGAAGCTTTCAATATTGCAATTCAAGGCTTGAGTTTTTAATTCAATTACCATATATACTCGAGTATAAGCTGACCCAAATATCAGCCAACACATCTAATTTTACCACAAAAACTGCATTAAAAATGTGCTGAAAAGCTCAGTTTATACACGAGTACATATGATATTTTAGCTTGAGAAATGCTGAACATGTTCTTCTAGCTTCATTTTCTACATAAGTTCCTTGCACATTTCCTTAAACTAGTCTTTTGACATCTTCTGGCCACCTCTTTTTTTTTAACTTCATAATTGCATCTATTTAGTTACTCCTACATTCAAGAGCAAGTTTCAAAGTCTCATCTGACATCCACTTTGCCCTTTATTTCCTCTTTATTGACTTTTCACTTTCTTCATCGATGACGTCTGATGGCATCCCACAACTCATCTGACCCTCAGACCTTAGTGCTAAGTGCATCAGATCTATTCTTGATAATATCTAAATCCGTGGTGCTCAGCCTGTGAGTCATGACCCCTTTGGGGATCGAACAACCCTTTCACAAGGGTCACCCAATTCATACCAGTATCAAATTACAGTTATGAAGTAACATCAAAAATAATGTTATGGTTGGGGGTCACCACAACATGAGGAACTGTACTAAAGGGCGGTGGCATTAGAAAGGTTGGGAACCACTGGTCTAAATCCAGATGGAATGTACTCAAGATCATACTTTGGTTGTCATGGACTTGTTTTCGTCTTCTTCACCTTCAACTTGAACTTGCACATGAGCAATTGATGATTTGTTCTGTAGTCGACGTTTTCTGATTGTCGATGTCTAGGTCTTCCATTGTTTCTTGCTACAGATGTGGTTGATTTGATTTTTATGGATGCCATCTAGCAAGGTCCATGCATAGAGTCACTATTTATGCTGTTGGAAAGTGTTGAATAAGTCATTGGTATTGCAAATTTCTATCACCAATATCAGATAATGAAATCCACTCACTGCTGACTCATAAGGACCCATAGGCCAAGGTAGAACTGCCCCTGTGAGTTTCTGAGTCTGTAACTCTTTATGGGAGAAGAAAGCCCTGTCTTTCACTTCAAAAAGCTTGTGGAAAAAATTATTCCGTAGTCACTTAATCCCATTTCCCATTAACTTTTTTCTACAGAGAATTTTATTGGAATATAATTCACATATCATAAAATCCAGTAGTTCAGTCAAATCAAGAGCTGTGCAATCATTGCCAAAATAACTCGAGAGCATTTTCTTCACTCGTGTCCTCGTTATTAGCTCCCCATTCCTCCCACCCTCCCCTGCATTGGTGCCCACTAGGACCCGTTAATCGAGTTACTGACTCCAGTTACTGATTTGCCTATCCTGGATTTCATGTACAGAAAAACATTTTAAAAACACCTAACAAAGTAAAACATAAAAGCCTCAATTGAGAAAAAAAGCATAAAATAGTAAAATCTAGAACAAATTTAAAATGGATCCAAAGGGAAACGAAATGGCAATGTGTTAAATTTTAACCTAGCTGCATCTGCAGCAATCTACTTTCGGCTGCATCCTGCATAACAAGGTTCTTCCAATCCCTGTCCTGTGGTCAGAGGGGATTCAACAGAGGTTTTGTGGTTTTGGTTTTTTTAATGGGTAAAAGTGAAATTAAATGATATTACATTTTAACGTAGCTACAGCTGTCACAGTCAAGTTCACAATCTCTGTCTGATAACAGCTAGTCACTTCTCTCAACCATGGTCAAGCGAGTCACCAGAGGCATAATGCACACACGGACGCTGCAAACGGAAATGGGGCCTCCACTGTCATCCATCGTCTTCTGCAAACCAGGTGCTCACAGTTTAAGCTCTGACACGGTCTCTGCCTTCAGGTTCAGATCTCATCACTGATAATCCTTGGATCACACAGGCTGGTGCGCTTCTTTCATTACTTTTTGGAAAGCCCCTTGTTTTCCCAGCCGCCATGCTGCCTGCTTTGTTTCCAGCTTTCCCACTCCAATCTCCAGTAATTCTCAATGTACTTTGATTTCATTTCAACAATTTCAGACCAAAGATGTTGGTAAAAATGATTCAATTTCATCATCTTTGGCTTGAGTAAGGAGCCCTGGTGGTGGTGTGCTTACGACTTGGGCTGCAACCCACACAATTGGCAGTTCAAAGCCACCAGCTGCTCCTCAGGAAAAAGACAGGGCTGTCTACTCCCACAAACGGTTCCATTCTAGGAACTCACAGGGGCAGTTCTGCTCTGTTCTGTGGGCTTGCTCTGAGTTGGCATTGACTCAATGGCAGGGACTTTATTTTTGTTTGTTTGTTTTGGCTTGAGTGGTTGTGGTGCAAACTTGAAAATAGTCATATTAATTGATCTTTCTTACAGGTGTGTGGATATTATCCTATCACAGACAGCATTATACTTGAGGATTGATTTTGAAATACTATTTTTAAGGATGAATATGATGCGCTTCCTCTTCAATTTGTGATTCCTGGTGTACTAGACTCTATGATTACCCAATTCGAAACAGCCAATACTAGTTCATTTCAGGTCACAGTGCCTAGAGTTTTGCCTTTAAGTGGTCCATATATTTTTACTACTTCCCGTTTTCCTAGATTCAGACTTGTACACGCCATGCTCTGATTAATGGAAGACGAACGCTGTTTGCCATCATTTTGAGCCATATATCAGCCACAGGAGGTCCTGGAAGGCCTGACTGCTGATCATTAAGGTCCTTGCTACCTTGAGGGGACAGCCCTTCCCAGTCCTTTTCTGAGGGCCTTCACGCCTGAAGGCCTCATCGTCTGGCTCGGGCTCAGCCAGTTTTCTGCTGCTATGCACAAGGTTGTCACTGGCCAGGTCATTCTTCCTCATCTGCCTTGCTCTGGAAGCTCTGCTGACCCCTGTCCACCCTGGGTGACTTTTGCTACAGAATCACAGAATGCAAAGCATCGCATTATGATGTACAGACAGGTAAGCAAGTAGCGCCAGGATAGAATAAACACTAGCAAATGTCTTTGCACATGTAAATGATCCTGAAAGGGGGGGGGGAGGGGCGCGGGATCTCTCTGAGAAGTTTCTCTTGTTATATAAGATTTTATTTCCGTGGTTGCTTCATGTTAGGCTATCTGTTCCTCCAAGAACAGGACTTTATTGTCTTTGCTTTGGGTCGTCTGGTTTGAACGGTCCTGTGTAACTTGACTCCAGAATCACCCATGAGAGTGAATGTTTTACTGAGAGTTTCAGCAGAGTTCAGGCCAAAGGTTCCTTCACACACCCTGCCATAGATCTTTGCTCTCCCACATGTTGCCTATTTGCTGCTCCCCACCCCACCCCACCCCACCAGTTTTCAAGTACCTTCCTCCTCCTCCTCTGCAGTCCACACACCTACTCCCAATCCTCTCTCTGCCACATTTGTCCTGAGAAAAATCTGTCGTTTCCCCCCCCCCCCATCCCAATGTCTCTCTGCCCAGCAAGACGAAAGCCTTACAGGGAGCTGAGCAGCCGCCACCTTTTATTCCTCGTGCACACTCCTCAGGGAGCCAAGTTCATTCCAACATATTTGAATGAATAAATCAGAGCGTAGATGGTATCTCGGCCCCAGCTGATCTGAGCCCGTCTTTCATTTTATTCATTTATTCAACCAATATTTATTAATGTTTGTGCCAGGTGCTGGGGATACCATTGTGAGCAAGATTGATTCATGGATGCTAAGATCTCTCCAAGAAACTCGGGAGTGAATGCATGGGGAGGGCGGGGGGGAGGTGGTGTGTGTGTGTGTGTGTGTGTGTGTGTGTGTGTGTGTGTCCGTGTCCGTCCGTCCCAAAGCTTGAGAAGGTCACTGTTTTTGTTGCTAGGGTTTAACCGCAAACAGAGCAATACCCTCACCCCAGACTTCAAAGTCTGCTTCCGGATTCCCTAATGCTAAGATTCTCGGTCGCTCTATCCAACACCAGACTCCCTACCCCGGCAAGCACCGGCCGTGGCATTTTCATCTGGGCATGCCAAGGAGAACCATATTGCTGGTGAGCGAGGCAGTGGCCATCCTCCGAAAGTAGACATAGAAGGCTCAAGCTGAACTCTCAGTGTTGGAGTCGAAGACATGTTTTTTTCTCTCCTTTCAGACGTTCCAATGGGGTGGGACTGGATTTGAACAAACACAGAGAGAGCCAGTCTGTAGATGAACCACTGAGAGAGCTGGGAAGGCCCAGCCTGGGGAGGGAGGACCTATTCTCACTAGTGGGGGAAGCAGGCTCCTAAACCCTCTGGGCTTACACTTTGCCTCCCACAGCAGAAATGGAGGGAAAAGTGTTCAGTGCCCCTCCCTTTACTCCATTGGAGAAAGAGACATGGTAGTTGAGTCAAAGCTGCTTCGTGGTATGGATTCATTTGCGTCTATCACACCTGTCAAGACCCAAGGCTACAGGTGGCCTTGGGTTAACCAGTATTGAGGTGACCTTTAGTGTTTCCAGATTTTTTTTAATGTTTTGCCAACATTTGAAAAATGAGACTTTAAAATTTTCAAGAATGTCCATGTTTTCATCTCAAAAACCCCAAAATTGTGGCCACGTTTGGTACCTATCATACCCACATTTGGCTGGAGTGCGGTACAATTTGCCCTCCAGTCCATAGACCCCTGGCAGCCTGCTACTCAAATTGAAATCACTGGTGTGGCATCTGAGTTTGCAACCCAACTCAGGAGAAAGAGAAGAGTCGCTGTACATGCAGGTAATCCTGGATTGCTGACAGGTCCCATGCTGATGACGCCAATGTAAGGTAGTTCTGATGTTCAGATGTGTCATTTTATTTTAGTTTTCATTCTGATGGTAAGTCAGTCAAATGCCTCGTTTCTTTTAGTTTTTATTTGTACGTGTTGCATTATTTTATCAGTATCTTTATAAATCACCGCAGTGAACATCTATCTGTCAGTGAGCATAAGAATGGTAACACTGGCAAATTAAGTACTGCAACATTTTACATGGACTCATGATAAAATACACAGAGAGACCCAGGCTGACTGGTAAGTGGGGTTCATCATAACTCCAATATGCTGTAAATCTAGGACCACGTAGGCACATACTTTGTTTTGTTTGACAGATTGTTTGACTAATTTTTGACAGACCTAGCATTCAAACTCAAATCTGCTATTTAATATGGCCCTGAATCCATTGTTGATCTCTCTGTGCTTCAATTGCTTTATCCACAAAATAGGGATTCCCCCCACCCCATAGTATGACTTCATAGGAGGCGGGGTGTGTAAGGCATAAACAAGGTAATCCCTAGACAGTGCTATACATTCAACTTGGCTTTTCATAAGTCCTGTATTGTTGCTCTGAGTTGGCACTGACTTGATGACAGTGAGTTTGGTTTGGGCATTACCTAACTTGACAGAAGGTCTTGTCTCTGGAGAATTTGGTCTCAGATATACTGAGATGTCAGAATCCTGAAATGTTAGGACTGACCATAGCTGAGATAGCAGTGAATTTGGAGGAAAATAAAAGGGGACACAACTTGTGGAATCTACAACTGCAAAGAGAGAAACATGCAGAAAACAAAAGCCACCAAGAGAACATCGAGCATCAGCAGGAAGTGCCTCTCTCCTCCAGGATCATTTTGGAGGCTGAGGATGATCCAAGAGTCCTCTCCCACTCCCCTCCCTCCCCACTTGCCTGTGGCACACATTTCAGTCTCCAGTTACTGTTGAGTAGATGCTGGCAATCCCGTGGGCGACTGAGGGGAACTGTGATCCACGGAGGTTTTTAATGGTTGAGTTTTTCAAGTAGAGCATCAGGCCTTTCTTCCGAGGCACCTCTGTGGGGGACCCAAGCCTCTTACCCTTTAGGTTAGCAGCCGAGCACATTCATCATGTGCACTAGCCAGAAGTCCCCTGCACTTTAGTAAGCACGGCCTTGAAGGCAGTACTGCAGCCCACCAGGTGCCCATCCTGTTTATTCCACTGCCCCTCTTCACATCACCACTAAGCCCCCAGGGCTCCTCAGAGTTAAGGTAATAAAGCTCTCTTTTACGAAGTGGAGTTATTAATCGTAGCAGGAAATGATTGCATATCTCTATGAAGAGTCTGAGACTTAGACCAAAAATAAATAAAGTTACATTGGTGTCGGGCAGTTTGGAACTAGCGTGTTTAATAGGAGACTTGAGACCAGCATTCTATGTAGGAAGAGGCGCTGGTGGGTCAGTGGTCCTGTCATGACATTGGACATGTAGAAATGGTAGAATTGATGTGTTGATGTGTATTTTGTGTCTATTCTCAGCAACAACAAAGTAAGAGCTCAGCCTAAGTGCCTTGTACAAATGCATGAGAAATTAAGCTTTAGGGGACTTAGACATCCCGATTGCTACCTGTCAGTTTTAGTAATTGAGATTCCAGTGTACTGTTTCCCCCCCCAACAGTTTTATTGGCACATAATTTACATATCATGCAAGTCAGTAGTTCAACAGTTCAACCTTATCAAGGGGCATTGCGCAGTCATCACCACATCAATCTTAGAACATCCCCCCCCCCATGGTTAAATCCGCTTTACACTGAGTTGTGCAATAACAACCAGCTTTAGCATTATTTACTCCTGAAATCCCCTTTCTCTCCAGATCACCCCCACCCACCCCTGCATTCCCTATAACCCCTTGTATCAGTTATTCTCATTATGTCTCCACTCCTGTGCTTCACAGCTGGGAAAACCCAACAGAAAACAATAAAAAACAAAATTGCACTAAGGTGGTAAGGCTAAAATCATAGTAGTATAAAGACAAAAATACACATAATGCATTGACAGGGGTCTTTTCCAGTTTACTTCTGTAGTTTACTCAGAAAATTTTTCTTTTTGTAGTACAGACAAATGGGAAGAAAGCTGTAGTTTGGGAAGAAAGTAGAGAGTAGAAAATAAGCTAAAACTTCTATTTTTGGTTCCATTTAAGAACAGCCTCTTCTCTGCTTTGGATAAATGCATAAGGTCTTGAGATATTGTGATTCCTCCCCACTGGGGAACCTCTTCTTCCCTGTGACCCAAGTTCTGTAGATCCAGATGCACCCAGAAACTGGAACACACAGAAATTCCTATTTCTCCCTAATAGTCCAATATAGGATACGTTACTAACACGGCTGACTCGCCAGGCGGAAGCACAGCCTTCTTGCTTCTCCTGCCCGCTCCCACAAAGTGGCACAGTGCGCGCAGTGCTCGGAGATGGAATGTGTGTTAGTCCTTCAGGTCCTGGGTCTGGAGGGGCGGTGACACGTGCTGTTAGAGACTTGCAGGTGTATGGTCTGCAGAGCTGTGCCTGTTGACCAGCCGCAAAGAAAAGACTCAACAGCAAAAGGCCTCTTTGGTGCCTGAGTTGCATAAGTGTTTTTTGTTTGTTTGTTTTAATTGTTTTTGTGTGTTTTTAAACTGATTTCCCACTTCTGACATAGATTATTGAAACTGATTAAAAAGTTATGTGGGCTGTGAAAATAGGGGGAAATGGCAACAGCAAATTGTTTCTTAAATTGAAATGATTCATGCCATTTAATCAACAATTGAAGACAAAACAATCCAGAAATAACACGTAAAGCATGCAAGGATATGTTACTGGAAACATCTGGTGGAAATCTTTATCTTTTTCTTGTATTCATTTCTTGTGTGTATTTTGAATACACTCAGTCGACTTGACTCTACCTTATGCTGAGCCTGTAGCGTTTTGAGCATGACAATCTCCTTTGGGTCTAGCTGATAATGCACTGCAACCGCAGCCTCACATTAAACCCCAAGACGAGGCTGTGACCACATGTACACCTATGTTAGCCCTGCATCCAAAGAGGTGTGTCATTAATAGTGCGCCACATATAACTTTCCAGTTACATACACCATATAAGTGCATCTTCATTTAACTTATCCTATATTTGAAAACAAATGACACGTTACATTAGGCAAATCTGCTGCACACAACCTCTCTAAAGGATTGAAGAGCAAAACATCACTTTGAGGACTAAGGTACACCTTACTGAACCATGGTATTTCCAGTTGCCTCATATGCTGCATGAGAAAGTTAGATAAAGAATGAGGAAGATCCAGAGAAGAAATTATAGAATTGATAAAGAATATTGAACATAGCGTGGACTTCCAGAAGAAGAAACAAACTTGTCTTGGAAGAAGTACAACCAGAATACTTCTTAGAGGCAAAAGTAGTGAGATGTTCCCTCATGTTCTTCGGACATGTTATCAGGAGGTTTCAGTCCCGGGGGATAGATGGGTATCAGACTTGGTAAAATACAGGGGCAACCAAACAGAGGAAGGTTCTCAACAAGATGGATTGACCAGAGACTGCCGAAGCGAACTCAAACCTAAGGATTACGAGGATGGAATGGGCCAGGGCGGTATTATACACGGGGCCACTCTGAGCACGAGCCCCTTGTAGGTACAAGAATATAGTCTGAGAACCGTCGTTACTTCCAGTGTTTCAATATTCTTAATTCCTGTACTACCTTCATGCTTTTCATATTTGGGAGAAATTTTCTAAAAGGCAGAATTTGAGGATCTATCGGAGCAGTTTAGAACATTTTTCATACTCCTATATTTTACTATGGTACTGTTTAACCACATCTCTGTCCTTTTTACTCCTCCTCAGCCATGTCTGTTTCTCTTTGTTTCTCATTCATGTGTGTGTGTGTGTGTGTGTGTGTGTGTGTGTGTGTGTTTGCCCATACATGCAGGCACACACACAATCTCCCCTCAATAAACTTCAGGCATTTGATGTAGTAAAATAGACAAAAAGAATTCAGAAAGCAAAGCAGTCACCATATATGAAGCGTAGGTTGAAAAACTATGAACAGCTGTTAAAAATGGGCAAGAAAGAAAGCAGCAATTGAGGTACTATCCCATATTCTTTGCTATGCCCTATAAAAATCCAGAGGAATCAAACAGAAAAACAGGCTAAGAACTAGAAGAGAGCAGTGGTGTGGACAGTAGGTGGTAGGTGTTGTCAGGCGGGCAAATGATAATGCCATTTTCTTCGTCAAGTACATAGTTAACTAGCCACCTCCATAGCTGTTGATAATGAGTGGTAGGAGAGCAGTGATTAAAAGCAAAGGTTTCTATGTAGGCCTACCTTAACATACTGACATATGGACCTACCTGTGTGATTAGGAGGCCGATTTCTTCATGTAAAGAGCGCTGGTAGCACAGTGCTTAAACTGCCCACCTGCTATGCAAACTGTCAGTCCACCAGCTCTTGCGTGGGAGAAAGGTGTGGCGGTTGGTTTCCATAAAGATTTGCAGCCTTGGAAATGTTATAGGGCAGCCCCACTCTGTCCTACATCAGCTTTCCTGTGTCCCGACTTCATTGTGTTGTGCACGGGCTTGTTGTGGATGGCGCCAAACAGCGAACAACATAAGGGTTGCTCTGAGTTCGAATTGACTCAATAGCAGTGGGTAGTAGGTTACCTAATGTGTCTGTTTCTGTTTACTTATTCGTAATGGCACAATATTTGGTGGTGATGTGTGTATACCTAAGATGATTCTGTAAGAAGAGGATAACAACTCAGAACTCAGCTAATAATTGTAGCTGCTCTCATCATCATCATCTTGGATCCGATGAAAGTTGCAAGGAGCATCACTTTGGCACTGAAGACACTAGTCACGAGGTGCCATCCAGTTAGGTCCTCCTCATAGCAACTAGACGCAACATTCCAGAACACTGGTGGTCCTGCACCACCCTCACACTCATTGCTACATTTGAGCCCATTGTTGTAGTCACCGTGTCAATCCAGCCCATAGAGAGCCTTCCCTTTTGTTTTACTGATCTTCTACTGTCCCAAGCCTTTCTCCAGGGACTGTAGCTCCATGTGCCTGCTGGCAATGAGACTAAAGTGTGTGAGAGGAAACCTCACCTTTATCCTTCTAAGGAGCATTCGGACTCTGCTTCCTCCAACACGAAGGTGTTCCTTCTTCTGATAGTCCACGCTCTAGTCCATATTCTTCACGAACAGCATAAGTTACAGTTACCAATCCTTCAGTCTCCCTTATTCCTTGTCCGGCCTTCTCTTGCGTATGAGGTGACAGAAGACATCATGGACAGGCACATCTAGGTTCTCAAAATTACCAGCATATCTTTGCTTTCTAATACTTTTAAAAGAGGTCTTTTATAGAAGATTTCCCCCAATGACCGCTATTGTTTGATTCCTTGTCTTCGTCTTCCATGAGCCCTGAATGTGGATCCAAGTAAAATGAATGTCTTGACTTCCGTTTTTTTTCATCATGCTGTTGCATATTGGTCCACTAGTGGGGGAAATGGCCACTCGTGTCATTTTGCTCTCTTTATGTTGAAATGTAATCCATGTATAAGACTGTAGTCTCTGATGCTCACCAGTAAGTTCTTCAAGCCCTTGTTACTTTCAGCAAGCAAGATTGTTATCAATTCTGTATCATAGATGGTTAATGAGTCTTCTTCCAGTCCCGATGCTGAGCTGTCCTGTATCTGCCTCAACATCAAACCCACTCTCATCTCAAGTCAGTTCTGACTCAGAGCCACTGTATAGAGAGTTTCCTAAATGAAATCATTTTGGGGCAGAGTCTCATCTTTCTCAAGTAGAGTGGCTGGTGGGTTTGAACCACTGACCTTGTGCTTAGCAATCCAATGCCTAGACCACAGAGTCACCATATAGTCCACAGTTCCCATAAAGTCATAGTTATGCCTATTCTGTGTTGGGGAGGAAAAAGAGACTAATCTACATTGCCATTAACATAGGATGGTGATGGAAATTTGTCCAAGATTAGGGTAGAAACACAGTTCCAGAGACCAATTTGTAGAGGCACAAAGTAATGCCAGGCTTAGAATTTAGGTTCTATTTTAGCAAGTTGAGGAAGTCACTCTATCATTGCCTGTAACCCTAGCACCATCAGACCCAGTATTAGACATTCAGCAAACACTGGTTTTCCATTTGGGTAGAGACTGTTGCTGGCAATCTACCTCATTGTTATTTTTCTCTGTATACTAGTAGCATCCGTATTTTTAATGATTCCAAATATCAAATATCGCCACAATCCGTGTATTGATGTACTTATCCGACAGTTATTTTTTAAACATGTACTATTTCCCAGATTTTATGCAGAGCACCGATCCCAGAGACGATGGAGAGTTTTGTTTGTTCCCCCCACAGCTCTCCCAAGGGCCGGGCACGATACAGCTCCCAAATCAATGGCGGTTCAGTGTTAAAGGAGTAGAGGAGAAGGTCTGCCCCGATATGACAGCATTCATTGCAATTGTATGTTCTTAAAAGCAATTAGATTGAGCAACATTCTGGAACACCAGAGGAAAAAATAAATAAAGCTACTTTATTGTCCAGAATTTCCCATTGGAATAGAAACCAAAGAGCGCCCCCACTATCACAATCTGAAAAGCTGACTTTGTTCCCATCATCGTCCATAATATTAATCCAGAAATGCTACTGTCTATTCTAGGTAGAGGACTAGACAGAAAGCAGGGGGGAGGGGGGGGACACACACCTGCCTTACACAGAGCCAGCAACGTTTCCAGCCACAGCAGTGGCATCTGAAAATCTTCATTTCAGGCTAGCTAATTATGCAGTGCACCCTGAGCCATAAATTAAACTTGGGGATGAGACTCTGACCACGCGTGCATCTATGATGTTTATGAGCTGTAAGGTCATTGCAAAAAACAGCGAGGAACATAGTTGTAATAGACTGTTGGCCTCTGAGGAAATTATTAATTAAATTTTATCTTTTCCCCGGCATGCTTCAGTGCCACCACTCTGAGTCTTTAGACCTGGGGAAACTACACCTCAGTAATAACGGGGCTTATCACCGGGCGGGCAGTCATTTAATACATTGCTTTGTCTGACACCTATCTTGAACTGCAGTGTGGGATGTCAAGGTGGCTGCAAATGCCAACCGCACGCCTCGCTGTGCATCAGGCCCAGGGTTCTGATCTCATGATAGGGAATCCAGGAGTCAACAGCTAGAAGGGTGATCTATTTTCTGGAAACGAGATGTGGGCATTGTCCAGGTTTTTAGCACCCAGCCCCTTCTCCTGTGCTATCTCTTACTAAAATCACTCCCCAAGGACCAAATGAGAAGAAACCCGGCGTCACTGTTGGTGACACCATCCAGATGGACTGTCACTTCTGAGTCAGTGGCTTCAGCTGCAGCCTTTGCCAAGAAAATCGGGGCTGAAATGTCACTTTCCAGTCACTTTCTTGGAGAGATTTCCTCGATGGAATGGCTCCTCCTACGAATCAAATGGCATTTTTGTTGTTTTTCCTAACAGCTTGCTGTGTCAGCCAGCTGTGTTCATCTGCCCCACACTGGACCCCCACATTAAATGATTTCTGATCAGCTGCCAGCCATTCTAAAGACCCCCCCAAAGCAGATTGGAGTCCAGCTCTGGTTTTCCAGAGCTGGTGGTCCTGCCCCACTAATGGGGATTTAAGCATCCTCATTTCAGGCAAGACAGCAGGTAGGGATCTGAGGCACAGATGTGTTTGATTAGAGTCTGGGTTTCCCAATCATTACTTAAACGTGCCTTCTGTGGCCCAGGGATGTGCTGAGATGGCTGTGCTATTTGCCCTGGTTCACAGGTTTGAGCCAGTGAGCCATCTTCTCTCCTCCCGTGTCTCTTTGTTCGTTGTAATCATTGTGCACTGCCGAGTCAATTCCAACTCACAGCAGCCGCTAGGACAGAGTAGAGCTGCCCCATTGGGCTCCCTAGTCTCTAATGCTCACAGGAGCAAATCACGAGGTCTCTTTCTGAGAGACTGGGGCTAGTTCACACTGCTGGCCCTTTGATTAGGAGCTGAAGCACTTCATCTTTGCCACCAGCACACCTTCTTTGTTTCAGAAACCTTCCAAAGCCCTAAACTCACTGCTGTGGAGTCAACACTAATTTATAGGGACCCTGTAGTAAGACTAGAACTGTCCTTGGCAGGGGGGGCGGGGCCGGGAGGGTTCCAAGACTAAATGTTTAGAGGACTAGAGAGCCTCATCTGGCTTCCTTAGAGTAGCTAGTAGTGTTGAACTGAAGACCTTGTGATTATAGCAGCCCAATGTGTAACTGCTACAGTACCCTACCCTACCACTGTTGCTAAAGGAGTCCTGCTGGCATAGTGGTTAAGCGTTGAGCTTTGATCCGCATGGTTGGCAGTTCAAAACCACCAGCAGTCCTGCAGGAGAAAGACTGGGCTTTCTACACCCCTAAACGTTTGCAACTTAGGAAACCCCCAGGGTGTCACTGTGGGTCAGCACTGATTTGATGGCAGCAAGTTGGGTTTTGGTTTGGTTGTTAATTACTGTTGAGTCCAATCGCACACTCATAGACTTGTTGAAAGGAAAATCACCCTAAGGCACCGTTAGTGGATGCTTGAAGGGGATGGTGTGTGGTGTGCAGAGTAGGACCCGGGTGAATGAGACAGCCCCAGGGAGAGCGGCAGCTAGAAGTGACAGCAGCGGCACTGGCCACCGTCATTTTCACGTACATTGCCTCCACATAGACCGGGTATTTGAGGCTGGCTGCCTGGGTGGAAATTACGTTCGCATGTTTGTCGTGCCCGCCTAATCATGCCATTGCCCTGGGTGTCATACTCGGCACCCCTCGTGAAGACAGTCAAGGTGAGGAGAACTTCACTCTCTACATTAGGACTTCGTAGAAAAATCTGTTCTACTTGGAAATCTTAAAATTTATTGTAAGATGATCTGTTTTCTGAAACCTGATGAGCTCCATGGACATTTATGGAAGAGAAAATTACAGTAAAGATGATTTTCAGTGACTATATCACCAGACAAAGATGGGAAATTGTCACCGAGAATGCTAGAACAATATTTTTTTTAATGTTGCTACTATGGAAGAAGTGAAAGGGCTTAATCAGGGGAATATTTCTGGTCGGGTTCAGTTCTCGTATATGCTTCCTTATAACTGGAAGAAGGCTTTTTGGACTCTTGTCCAATATCCTGCTGCTTGTAGGAATTCCTTTTAGGATCCTCCTGCTGGATGATCATAAGCTTTGCTTGAATGTCTTCAATATACAACAGAGCATTATTTTTTTTTTATCATCTCCCACTTTGAGGGAATTCTTTTACCATTTTTACTAACATCTAGCTCCAAGAAGCTTTTCCTTTGTATCCCTGGTTCACAGACAATGTTTCTTTCTTTCAGTTAATTATAGGAAAGCACATTGGCTAGTCATCGCACTAACAGCACCAATCATAACCACCTTCATGAGGACTTGGCAGCGCGGGTGCAGTCGCTCACCGCGCTGTTGGCAGTTTGAACTTCCCCCAGCTGCGAGCGCAGCAGAGTCCGTGTGATCTGGGCCGCAAAGACTATAGCTGAGAAAGCCCAGTGGAGTTATCACAAGCCCAAATCTAGTCCACAGTTATTGGTTTGTTTTGAAAATCAAAACCATTTCCATTGGTTTTGCAAAAACAAACATTTTACATATATCTTCTCACTAAGGTCTTATGACAACCCTACGGGCAGTGTTGCCATCCTATCCTATCCGTTTTCAGAAAACTGAACTACACTCACCAAGTTAGAGGGGTCAACATTTCCAGAAGATTGGTGAATGGAAAAGTACTCTAAGGTACTGCATTCGACCGCTGTGCTCAGGTGAGTCCATGTGTATGGATCCACAGAGTGCCCACCCTGGAAAAATGCACGCCTTGTCTCTGGTTTTGCCCCAAATTCGAAGATATTTCATTTCATTTAGGTATTACCCATTCCGCAGTTACCACAGGATTGCCTGGTGGGGGGCTGGGGCATTTGGGGGAAGACATGTCCTATATAAGTAGGCTGTCATTAAGGGTTAATCAGATTTTATGAAACAGAGATGGTTAAGATATTTCCTGTAAAACTCGATTTGGAGGTGGTGGTAGGGGATAGGCAGCAACTGGGTCTAAAAGAACTGTTTTGAAAACAAACAAACAAAAAACTATGTACTGAATAAACTTAGACATGACCACCCAAACCTTGGAGCCCTGCTTGAAGTGCAAGCTGGGAGAGGAGGACTTGGATTCCTTGTGGTTTCCTATGTCGATTCCGTCCACTTACCCTGATTCGTTCAGACTGTTTTTATCTCCACATGGAAAAAATAAATAAAATTTGTTTCTCTTGAATGTGTTCCAGCGAGTGGCCACCCATGTGTCACAAGCAGTAATCAGGGAAGGGCCAGACAGCCGCGTTCGTGCAGCATGAATGGTGGTGCGCTTGGCGGTCACATCTGTGAACCCACCGAGCTTCCACGGCGCTCTCCACCGGCTGAGTCAGGCTGTTTAATCCCTCTGCTGACCTAGAACTCCAGCAGAAGGAGATAATGGGTTTCTGTTATAGAGGTTTACTGTGGTAAATGCATTACTGGATTAACTTTATCTTCACTATTACAGGGGCTTTTTCAGTGCTAACACAATTTCAAAATAAAATAAAACAAAAACTCATCCATGTGAAAATGTGTTGTCCATATCAGAGCTCATTTGTGATGTTTATTGAGTGCTGCTGGACATCTGAAAAGTCAAATTCTTGTTCTTTCCTGGCAGACGAGCCTCAGAAATGAAAGGCCCAGACAATCTAAACCCTTAAATGACCAGGGGTCTGTCCAGTACTATGCCCAAGTCAGGCCTTCCTCCTTAGTCCCATGTGCCTGTGTTTTCATTTTCTGATTGTGACCAAGGTTGGTTGATTTTAAACTTCTGTTGCCACTGAGGCCTTCAGTCAAAAGAGACTTCCCATGCAGATATAAGTCAAGAAGACAGATGAATGTTGCGGACAGAGGAGGAGGGCCTTGGGGGTCCCGGGGCCACACCTCTACAGAGCAGCCACGAGCTGCTTTAGGCAGGCCTTTCTAACACCCAAGTCATGAGCAAAAGGATTCTTGTAAACACCCCAGAGGCCACAGGAGAAAACAAGCCCAGCGTGAGTGGGTCCACGCTTCCCCAGCTGAATCTTTTTCCCCTTCTAGAGACTGATTCACGGGAACAATCTGGTGGGGGTGTCACTCTGGGTCTCTCCTCCATATTTAGAGAGGGGGAGAGGGAAAGGAAACTGTGAGTGCACATTGGGTATATACACACACTAGTCTGTTAGCCAAAGGTTTTGAACTCACCCCGCACCACACAGAAAGGCCTGGTGGTGTCCTCCGGTGAAGATTACAGAGCAAACACCTTAAGGAGCATTTCTACTTTGTCACACGGCATTGCCGTGAGTCACGCGTTGACTCAGCAGCACCTTTGACAACAGCTCTGTGGTTTTAGGACTTCAGCATAGGTGCTCTGTGGGCATTCACATTCCTGGCAGACAAGATTTCTTGTGTGCATTGATTTCTCTTCAGTTCCTAGACCAGTGCGCGGCATGTTGTTGTGCTTCGGTGCTGTCTGGTCGGCTCCAACTCACAGTGACTCTGCACAACAGCAGGACCCACTGCTCGGTCCCGCGCCCTCCTCACCATTGTCCTGCTGTTTGAGGCACTGATGCAGCCACTGGGCCAGCCCATCTTGGCCAAGTTCTTTCTCCTTCGCAACACCCCTCCTCTTTACCAAGCATGGTGTCCTTCTCTGGGGACTGGTCTCTCCTGACACCACCCTTGTCCATCCATCCTAGCTGTGTAACGGAATGAATTTCCTGCAGCCTGCTTTTGGGGTCCAGCCGTGGGTCTTGGAGATGTTTCCACATCAGCACAGTGTGCAGCCATCGGACTCCTTTGAAAGGCTGTGTTGCGTCCTCTACAGAGGCTGCAGCGTTCATGTAGGGCCTTGTGGAGGGTGTCGTTCAGGTGTTTCCCATGTTTTGCCACAATACGCAAGGCTTCAGTGAGTATTTATATAAATGATTGTGTCCATGTGCCCAGGTATCTGCTGGATGAAGGATGACTTCTGGCCCCCAGAGTCCGCACATTCTGACCCCCTGTCCATCTGTAGAGTCTGTTCTCCTTTGGGCGATGGGAGCAGGGAAAGAACTGTGCCTGAGAGTTTTCCCCGGACCATGCCAGTACATGGGGTGTATCCCCTCCACCCACATTCCACTGACTTGAGCGCAGACATGTGGTCTGTCTTCACTGCAAGAGTGACGGGAAACTATAGATTAATTGTGTGCGCGAGGGTGGGGGCGGTACATAGCTTAGTGAGGTTCTAGCTTTCCTGCCATGGCAACAGAGGCCAGAAAATACTTCTCCCGTATTCTGTGGCGAACTAAAACATGATTCTGCTGCAGAGGGGAGGGACTGATTGCGATAGAAAACTCCTCATCTTCCCCGGCTCCCCGAGCATTTGCGTTTGTCACCCCTGATTGAAATCCTCTCCAGAGCAAGCCCTTCTATTTAAACCACATGCACGCTCCCCCACATGTGGACTCAACGGAATTGTAGCTCAATCTGAATACGCCTCAGGTCAACAGGCTCTCGTGTAATTGACCTGGAAATGATTGACAACACGGGATGGGTCTTTAAAAAAAATGAGTCGAACCTGTGCACAATGGATTTATTGTGTTTAGTGATTAGAAGCCGAGACCTTATCATCTGTCTCCAGGTTGTCAAGCCACTTATCACGGACTTTGAAATTTCTGTGTTGGCGATGAGTGATGAGCGAGCATCAAAGAGGCATTTCACTGCTCGGTCCGCTTTCTTGGCCCCTGATGAAGGCCAGACTTCGTGGATTAGGCCTGCTTCGAGAACTCTGGCACTGGGTGCTTCTGTCTAAGATGTGTGGCTACTTTGTGTGTCTTCCTTCTTTTACTTCCGACTGATGTTATCTCACAGCCATGCAGCCAGAGTGAAACCTCGGGATGGTTTCTATGCACGGTGTTATCCTTCACCCCATGGGGAAGCTGCTTGGTTGTTGTTGATTCACTCTTCAAAATGCTGGTAAGAGAGTCCAAGTGGGGTGCAGATGGCCCACCATGCATGAGTAGCTTCTGGTTTGGGTTAATGAACAGTGCCACTGCCCATCTGGGGCTTTGTTTTCTTCAGGAAGGTAAATACAATGGCACCGTGCGAGCCAGAACTCAAAGGGGATGGCCTTGTTTTTCTAGAGGCCATCGCCATTTTTCTATCGCCCTCTGTGAGTGGAAAATACCACACGTTTTTCTCCCCTGACATTTTCCCACTTTACATGAGTTCCAGCTTCCCTGGATTATACTGTAGCGTCCTCTTGTAGGCTAATTTTAGTGGGAGCTGCAAGCTCTCACCACCGTTGCTTCAGCCTGACTGAAGCCTCTCCAACCATCCCGTGCTAACCTGCCTCCCCACTGGTGCACATGCCTCCAACATATGAGGCCTGACAGCCAACTCCCACGTGATCTCAGGACCCAACTCAATGAGCTCCATGTTGACACCCTGGCCCCGCATAGCAGATTGACTTGCTCTCTCCCTTTTCTTTCCCCTAGCACATACATAACACATCATAGCAAATTTGGAACCACAAAGAAGGACAAAAAGAGAAAAATCAAGATAACTTTGGCTAGTGTCTTGACATAGGCCTTTCCAGTATATTTTTATGTTTCCAGTTTTTATACACTGAAGCACGTTTATACGGTTTTTAAATTGAAAAACATTCAATATGCAGTTTTTTTACATAATACTATATGGTGACTAACTTTGTCATTGAGGTGGGAGGCAACCAACCCAGGGACAAGGGAACAACAAGGGAACTAAAATCAATGGAGAGAAGGCATAGGATGCCTACTGGGGCTTAATGAAGGGGAATGTAACAGTGAGGAATTATTAAGCCCAAATGAAGATTGAGCATGATGGTGGGACAAGAGGAAAATAAAAGGAAATAGAGGAAAGAACTGAGGCAAAGAATATTGATAGAGGTTGAAATGCAAGCATGTACATATGTAAACATACTTATATATAGCGAGGGGAATAGATCTATGTACTTATATCTATATGTTAAGAATTAAGGTAGAAGATGGACATTGGGCCTCAACTCAAGTACGCCCACAACACAAGAACCCTTTGTTCTAATAATCTGGCATTCTGTGATGCTCACCTTCCCAACGCTATTGCTGAAGACAAACGGGTGCATAAGCAAATGTGACGAAGAAAGCTGATACTGCCCAGCTATCAAAAGACATAGCGTCCGGGATCTTAAAAGCTTGAAGATAAACAAGTGGCCATCTAGCTGAGAAGCAACAAAGCCCACATGGAAGAAGCACACCAGGCTGTGTGATCATGAGGTGCCAAAGGGACCGGGTATCAGGCATCTAAGACCCAGAACAAAATCATACTAATGTGAATTGGGTGGTGGGGGGGGGATGAGATGAGGAATGGAGACCCAAAGGCCATTGACAATTGGACATCCCCTTACAGTAGGGTCACAAGGAAGAGATGAGCCAGTCAGGGAGCATTGATGAAACACACAACTTTCCTCTAGTTCTTTAATGCTTCCCTCCCCCACTATCATGACCTCAATTCTACCTTACAGATCGGATTAGAGCAGAGCATGCACACTGCTACAGATAAGAGTCCACAGCACAGGGAATCAAGGATAGATAAACTCCTCAGGACCAACAATGGTGAAAATAGAGATGGCAGGAGAGGATAAGGGGGAGGTGGGGGGAGAAAAGAGGAATTTATCACAAGGATCAACATATGACCCCCTCCCAGGGGGACGAACAACAGAAAAGTGGGTGAAGGGTGACAGAGAATGATGTAAGATATGAAAATAATACTCTATACCTTATCAAGGGTTCATGAGAGAGAGAAGGTGAGGGAGGGAGGGGGAGTGAGGAACTGATACCAATAAGAAGAAAATGCTTTGAAAATGATGCCAATATATGTATAAATGTGCTCAACACAATAGATTAATATATGGAATGTGATAAGAGATGTAAGAGCCTCCAATAAAAGTATGAATAATAAAAAATAAACACTGATGCACACAGTGACTTTAAAATGGGAAAAACATTTTTATGAGCTTTTTTTAAATTAATCTTTTTATTGGGGCTCATACAACTCTTATCACAATCCGTACATACATCAATTGAGCAAAGCACCCTTATACATCCGTTGCACTCATCATTCTCAAAATTCACCTTCTACTTGGGTTCCCGTAATCAGCTCGGTTTCCCTTTTTTCCCCCTTCCCGCTCCCCCCTTCCCTCTGGTCCCTTGATAGTTTATAAATAATTATTATATCTTATCTTACACTCCCCGGCATCTCCCCTCACCCACCTCCCCATTGCCCATCTCCCAGAGAGGAGGTTACACATATATCTCCAAGATCGGTTCTCCCCCACCCCCCTTCCATCCTGGTGTCGCCACTCCTGCCACGGGTGTTGAGGGGTTTGTCCGCCCTAGATTCCCTGTGTTTCCAGATCCCTACTGCACCGCTGTACATCCTCTGGTGTAACCAGGTCTGCAAGGTAGAATTGGGGTCATGATAACTGGGAGGGGAGGAAATGTTCAGGAACTAGAGGAAGGTTTTGACTTTTAAATCACTAATTGCTTTTTGTATACTTTCTTTATATATAAGACACCTTTTTACTTTTTCATTCTTTTACAGCTAAATTTTTACTCTTTGCTAACAAAAACAATACTGTGATAAATGTTCTTTTGATAAATCTGCATGTACAAACCCTGTCTGTTTTCTTAGAATTAATCTGTGAACCAGAATAGCTAAATCAAAGGCAAAGATGCATATTTTGAATGTTTTTGAGAAGTTTTGCTAGCTGTATTGTCAGACTTATCAGAATGGATGAATGATGTGTTTGTTTTTCTATCCAACTAGTATGATATGCATCTTATCAGAACAAGGACTTAACTCATTTTAGTACTTACAGTCTCTAGAAAAGTACCTAATGTGTAGCACATTTCAATAAATATTTGTTGAAGAAATGAATGAGGACAAAGTGGTGGCTCATAGCATTATAGCCACAGGCAAAGTCTTATTAAAAGCTGTATTTTTGAGGTTTTTCTCTGTCATCCATTCAGCAAATATGAATTATTAACCTCCAGCCATAGTCTTGAGTTATAGCAATGATTGCTGAGATAGAGTTCTGCCTGACAGTCCTTAACCGTCTACTGAGGAAGTTAGGCAAAAACTGGCAAAGTAAGCACATAAAGAAGTAATTATAATTCGTGACCAACATTTAGGAACTAGAAATTCTGAGATAAAGCACTGTACATTTAAACCTATCAGAATCACTGGCAGGAATTGTCTAAACATAAATTGCAGTTTCTGATCCAGCAGGTCTGGGGAAGGGCCTGGAAACTTGCATTCCTTTAACCAGTTTCCAAGTGTTGCTGATGCGATTGATCTGGAAAACTACACGTCAAGAATCCCTGTAACAGGGACTAACAGATTGAGGAAGGAGGAAGTGCAGATGCTTCAGGCAGACAGCAGGTGCCCACACATAGGAAAGCGGAGCTTGGTTAGAAGCTAAAGGGATGCCAGGGGGGTGGGGGCCGGTAATTGAGGAAGCAAAGGATGAAAGTTGAAGTTGTTTGGTGGACGTTGCATCATATAACAAACAAACAAACAAATAAAACTCACTGCCATTGAGTGGATGTCAACTCATAGCAACCCTATAGGATAGAATCGATGTGGCCCTGTGACTTTTCAAGGCTGTAACTCCTTAGGCAAGTAGAAAACCTTGTCTTTCTCCCAAGGAGTGGCTGGCAATTTCGAACTGCAGACCTTGCAGTTAGCAGCCCAACACATTACTACCACCACACCAGGGTTCCATTACCCTCAGGTAGGTAGGGCCTTGTAGAATATAATGAAGAGTTTGGATTTGGGATTTTATCTTACATGCAGTCAAAAACCAACAATTATGAGCAGAGGACTGAGCTGTGGTTCATATCTTAAAGAGATTATGTTGGCTGTTGAGAGGAAAAAGAAAAGGCCTTTCGCAAGAGTGGAGTGGAAAAACTAGATCAGGATTCTGTGACTGTGAACTTGATGAGAAATGAGGTTGGCTTGAGTCAGAGAGGAGACACTGAATGACAGTGAGGCCTGGAGGGCATGAAATTTTAGTAGTTGACCCCAACCACTTCCAAATGCTTGGGAAACATTGGCTACAACAAATAGCTCATTGGATTTTTCAGGAGACTTCAACATGTGCAATTCACTGTGAATCACTTATTAAGATGTTTCCACAGAGCACCTGGTAAATAACATTTCAAAACTATTTTCAGGTTAGCATTTCAGCATTGCTGTTTCAACGCCCCTCTATTGGTCTCAATAGGGTCCTCCATTGAAGTAAGGGCGCTTTACTTCTTCAAATGAAAGAAAGAATTGCTTAACAGGGCAATCAGCACTTCCTTGTTTAGAGTTGGCAATGGTCTTAGGATCATGATGCTAGGAATTTTCCTCACCCCGAACAGCTAACTCCAGGCCCTATCTGAAATATGTGACATTTGCTTTGCACATAGAGTCAATGACTGATGCTTCGGTGAGTTCTCTGGATTCTTTATAGGAGAATAGGGATGGCCATAACAAGGTGTCAGTTTCCATTGTGTCGATTCCAACTCAGGATGACCCTTTGTGTGTTAAAACTGTGTTCTGTGGGATTTCTAATAGATCGTTGTTCAGATGGAGATCACCAACCTTTGCTTCTGAGACTCCTCTAGATGGCATCAACCCCAGCCAACTGTGGTAACCCTTTGCCCAACTCAGGATATAAATTTCAACCATGCGGTGGTTCCGATTCTTAAAGACAGAAGGCATTTCCATGCACTTTCAAATACGCCTTTTATCATGGTTTCTTCTTGGACCATCGCTAGCAAAATCTTGACACAAAAACAAAACAAAACCAAAAAACAACAACCAACTCTACCCAAGATATTTTGTGCTGCTGTTCTTGATCTCAACTAAGCGTTTTTGGATCCATCTTTTATGGGGGAGCAATCGTGAGGATGGTACAGTACTGGGCAAGGTTTTCATTCTGTCAAACACAGGGTCACTGTGATTTGGAACCAACTCAATGGCCCCTTATAACAATAAACTTTTCTGTGAGTGCTGTAGGGTCGAGGGGTGGTGCCATGGGCAGAAATAAATGCCACAACTGAGTCTCTGGACTTTGAGGCACATAGCCCCTCCAGACTTCAGTTTTTTCATTTGAAAATGGGGCCAATAGACCCATCCCACGGAGTGGTTATAAGGATACACAAAATTGGCCAGGTACCTCGTACCACACGGGCTGTAATTATAAATGCCCTTTGAAGGGATGATGGCCTTTGCCTGCATTGTGCCCAACTTCTCAGAGGCCCGAAGACCACGCTTCTCGCTTCTTCCACGAACTGCTTCTCTAAGGATTTCTTCAGTTCTCTCCGCTGGTCCTTGAGTCGAAAGAACTGTTGCACAGGTGATCTCTGGAACGGGCTTGTTCTAAGCCCGTGTTCTTTCTGAGAAATGGTCTCTTGTTTTTCCTTCCCCCAGGCATCATACTTAAACCTCAAAATATTGGAATAATTGTTTTACTACAATCTGAGCATTTCCTTATCTTCAGCAAAATACACCAAAGACTGCAGAATATGCGGCACAACAGATTTTCCCGAGCACACAGAGAAAGCCATCCAGCTTAGGACCACGTGATGGAAAGCACAGCGAGCACTTTAGAGGGAACTTTGCTTATGTGGTGCTTTTTCCTCAGTTTGTCATTGGTGACTTAATACCATTCGTTTCTTTAAAAGACTCCGACCTACAGGATGGCTAAGACACTGGGTTGAGGGAATATCTGTGGGTTGGATGTGCAGATTGGTATAATGTTGCTTGAACAAATAGACTTAAAGCACTTACTGGTGAAAACCAAAAACTATAGGCTTCAATATAAATCACCCCTCAACCTAAATAAAATAGTCATAATCCTTACAACTGTAGAAATGAACATGCCTGCTCTTGGGGGTGGGGAGGCCAAGCTTAAATACCCCCATTTTTTACTACCACATTCTTTTATAACACATGGGAAGCCTAAACAGATCGGTCTAAAGCAGTTGGTCCAAACATGCTCCAGGGTGACTTTATGCTAGGCTTGGACGTCACTGGCGCATTCTGAGAAGCGGTGCTCCCACAGAAACCGCTCTGTGTCAGGGTGACTTCAGCAGTGTTTCTGGTGGCTTTTTAGAAAATAGTTATCTAAATTCACTGTCTCTTGCCATACATGTCGTCAATGTACTTCCTGTAGGTGTAGACCCGGTATTAACTACCTTCCCTATACATAGGGTGAGAAGGACTGAGTTATAGCAATGATGTATGCAGTGCTGGAGGGACCTGAACGAACGCCTTCAGAGCCAGCATTTGGAGCGTAATGCATGCGTGAAGATCTGGATGTTTTCAAAGCAGGCAGGTGCTGCCATTTGGACTTTAATTACTTTTTCCCCCTACAATTTTCAGGGGTGTCGTGTCATCACTAACAAGTCAGTTATCGACATAGAAGCTTTACAGCCACTTCTCAGAGTGTGTGGTTCATGTCTGAGTACTGCTCTTTCACCATAGGCCTGACCTTAACGTGCTGGGGAATACGTAGAAGAGAAACATAAGTTTACTGTGTTCTACTTGTGCTGATAAACATCCTTAGGAGGATGGGTGTGGGTAGATGCTGCTAAGTTAGCTGTGACTCATAGCAACCCACGCCCAACAGAAGGAAACAACGCCTGGTCTGGTGCTGACCTCGACATGGGTGACCTGACATAGTCACCGTGTCAGTCCATCTTGTTGAAGGTCATCATTTTCTCTGACCTTCTACTTTACCAAACATTATATATTCCCAGGGACTTGTCTCTCCTGATAACATGTCCAAAGTGCATGAGTCTTGCCAGTCTCACTTCTAAAGAGCACGACTTCCAAGACAGGTGTGTTTGCGCATCTGACAATGAATATCTTCTGGTACTGTCTACCTTTTTCACCGACACCATAGCTCATTGTGCATCAATTCTTTTCTGGTCTTCTTTGCTTATTGTCCGGCTTGCATGTGCATATGAAGAGATTGCAAATGCCATGGCTTGGGGCAGGCACCCTTTAGTCCTCACGTGCTTGCTCTTGAACACTTTATAAAAGTGCACTTTATCATTTGATGTCTTGACTATAATGGTACTCCAAAATTCACTGTCATTGAGTCTATTCTGACTAATAGTAACCAGATCCAAAGTTTCTAAGGATGTAAATCTTTCCAGGAGTGGAAAGCCTCATCTTTCTCTCAAGGAATGACCAGGCTTTGAATATGCCACCCAAAGCTTCCCCGACCGGGCAAGCACGGTTCCTTGACCAGAAGGATGGTACCATGGAAAACCATGTGTAAACCCACACACTGCCTGGTAGGGAGTTTGGACATTCATGCGCCACATTTATAAATGTGGAAATCAGCGGGTGAAATAGGGGTATTATTATTTGCAGTTGTATTTGAGTGTTATTTAAATTGATACTAAATTTTCTATGGTATAGTAAAAAAAAGAACATCACATCAACTATTTAGAACATAATAAAGAGTTCTAAAATAGAGTGAAGGACATTCTCTGAGAAAACTTATTCTTTTTCTGAAACCTACATTTGCAATTATGTTTTCCTACCACTAGTGTGATAATTGGCCTCATTAACTCATATATGAGAAAAATAAAATTCTTAATTGTGTTGCAAGGAAATCTGTGATGAGCGTAGCTTAATATTTTATTAATGACTAGATCCAGGATGACTTGGGGCAGAGTACAGACCTTTTTATACAGTTTTGTCTCATTCTGTGGGGCTGGTATGGCTGGTCACCCTTGAGATTAAAAAGCCTTTAGTTAGCTTAACTATAGCACACACCACAAGAGCTGGAACCTGTGACCTCCCCATTGAGGTTGTGTACAACTGAGTGGACATGCGTGATGGAGAGTAATGAACTTCAATCTGGCAGGCATAGCAGACGTAGACAAGTGAGTGATCAAGGGTAGGGACTCTGGGGGGATGGAGTGTGCGAGCAGAGAGAGGCCAGCTTGAAGCAGTTTGTCCATTACAGAGTGATTAAGTGTCCTGAAGTCTTACTTGGTTATATCATCACTAATTTGAATCACTCTGAAAGTGCTATGTTGTTGTTAGGTGCTGCCAACGACTCAAGGAGAATGCATTCACGATGGGTTTGGATTATTGTACTCTGTGGGATCTGCATTGGCTGCTCTTAGGAAGTAGATTGCCAGGCTTTGCTTTCTAGTCCATCTTGGTCTGGAAGTTCCATTGAAACACCCGTTCAGTACCAGAGCAATGCACACAAGCCTTTGCTAACAGACAAGAGGTACACTGACTAGAAACTGAACCCAGTTCTCCACATGGAGGGTGAGGTTTCTGTTGGCCAAGCGCCTCTTTTCACAGGAGCCATCTCATAGTGGTCTCCAAATGACAGTCAAACTGCGTACACAGTTTTCGAAACTGGATTCCCAATTTTTAGGCCGTACAGTAACAACAATTTTTCTGGGAGCACACCCCCAGGCCTTTCTCCCTCAGGGCTCTGGATGGGCTAACCCAGCAGCCCTGGAGTTAGCAGGGGAGCGCTTCCCTGTTGTGCTTTGTGTGTGTGCTTGAGTTGGAAACGAATGACTAAATAGCCCCTGAATCATCTCCCGGAGGTGGCGTGGTTATGCATTGGGCTGAAAACCTCAAGGTCTATAGGTCGAAACCACCAGCTGCTCCTCGGGAGAACGGCAGGTCGTTTGATTCCCATAAACAGTTACAGTCTCAGAAACGCCCAGGCTCAATTGCATTCTGTCCTGTAGGGTCACTATGATGAGTCAGCGTGGACTCGATGGCCGTGAGCCCAGGCTGATGTGTCAGAATGTAAATCCAGTCCTACTCAAAAGCTCTCGGTGACTTACATGGTCTCAAGATAAATTCCCTCCAACGAGGTCCACAAAACTTGAAACTTCTGCCACCTGCTGCCCACCCGCCTCCAGTTCCGGTAGCCTACACGCTCCGTGCTGTTTCAGGCCCGTCTTGTCTCCGCAATCCAGTCAGATGCACCTGGGGTGCCCACCTCACCTCTCAGCCAGCTCTATGCTTCAGCCTTCAGTTCACATCGGCTTCCGTTGCCTCCCTGCCGAGTGAGGTGCCCCTTCTCCATGCAGCTTGTCACCTTATCCGTTCTTCCTGTCTGTGAAGTTGCTCTTAAGAGTTATATTGGGATTAATGTTGGTTCTTAGAGGACAGTCCTGCTCATCCTGGGGTCCTTGGCCTTTGACGCAGCATGGGACATGTGCTGGGGATGTCATCGGTAGCCTGGAATAGAGCTATGGGAAGCCTGCTTTTCGGGCACACAGTAGTTGTCGCACTGCAACTGTGGCTTTGTTTAGCATTTATTTGTGTGGTTAGTAAATGTTCCTCTGCCTTTGGCCTGATTTCTGCTAACAATAGAAAATAAACTATTCTGATAAGCTTCCATGTGCTGAGCATCTTCCGAGCACCGAGTGCTAGGTGCTTTCCAGGCGCATCGCTGAGGGGATATGCCGGTGCTTCCTCCTGATCGCAGAGACGATACTTCCCGAAGAAGAAAACTGGGACACAGAGAGGTTGAAGGGTCAGGCTGCCAGCGTGGGAAGCTATCCCTCTGTCTGTCTTTACTTATCACACAGCGCGTTTCGCTGCCTGTGCCCTGCAGCTGCTTCCCCTTCGTCCTCCTTGCTGGCTTTGTAGCTGTGGACCAGCAAGGTGGGGGCGTGAGCGCACGTTGTGTGTGAGCGCCCAGAGTGGAGGGCTGATGTTTTAAGTGCGCGTTCCGTTCAGGTTGTATTGATTTCTCCCCTCTTCACTTTGTTACATCCAAGTGCTCCAGGCAGAGAGCTAGCAAAACAGACTCGGCCAAGCTGCTCCTGGGGCCGCGGGGTCACAGGTCGGTCCTCTGATGTGTGCCGAACATTAGCCAAATGACAAGCGCAACTAGAGAACTCTTAAGTGACTGCCGTCAGATGTGGGGTCATAGTCCTCACGTGTTACTTATTACCTGCCAGCTTGAGGCAGGGCAGAGCCAGGCTCGGTCTGGTTTATCTCTAGGACACGACGCCTTCTGAGAACCCTGAACATCTTGGCCACAGCAAATCAAAGGCATTATGTCTCTGTGTCTCTTTTCTCCCTCCCATGAGTTTCTTTCAGGCAAAGATTAAGACACCTGCCTTCATTCATTCAAATTGCAACTATGAAGAGTGTACTGTGCACGTCATTCTGCAAATGGCTCTTGAGGTAGTTACTTTATTGTGCCAACCTGGCCGCTAAACACATGGGGTTAACTGAAGGGCAGAGGGATAAGTGGCCCAGTG
This sequence comes from Tenrec ecaudatus, assembly GCF_050624435.1. NCBI lineage: Eukaryota > Metazoa > Chordata > Mammalia > Afrosoricida > Tenrecidae > Tenrec > Tenrec ecaudatus. The sequence continues at coordinate 154,726,251 of NC_134531.1, read as the reverse complement.
AGCCTCGCCTTTCTAGTTCTCAGATCTCTTGCTTTCTGATGGTCAGACCAGGGTGCAGCTGCCTTAGCCAGTTCTCTGCTTCAGCTGGCAAGGCTCACTTCCTGCAAGACATTCCCAAGAAGTCACATGGATCTACCCCAATGCAGCCCTGGGTGCTGGAGCAGCTGTGTGGAGACCCTTGCCAGTGCTGAGACGCTTACACATTCACTGACTCAGCTTTCCTCCTGCAGTCAGCGTCACTGTATCTGTTTTGTGAGACGGAGGAGGACTTTGTGGATTCGTGTTATGAGTTAATGTTGGACTTGTGGGCTTGGGCAGCTCTGGGTTGGGATGCGTTCTTGATGTGCACTTACCCTTTATGTAAAACTCTCTCTTATACATGAGTTTCTGTGGACTTGTTTTTCTACCCGTACTAACACAGCTCCGGAGGCATGGAGAACAGAATGGCTCGAACTAGAGCTCTGTCTTTGTCAACACTAGAAACTAGTGTGTCTTAAGTCCTCTGTCAGATAGTTTATTAGTGCCTGGAATAATGAGAGTTGTGGACATTTATTGAGTAATTCTGCTAAGTGCTTCCTCCTCATTATTTCAATTAATTCCCTCAGATTCCCTGAGTGAACTCCTCAGTACTATTATGATCCCCATTTGCTAGGGAATCTGAGCCTCTCCCTGACCAAGTGAATTTCAGCCATGGGTTTCACCACTGAGCTCATACAGTTTATAACCCCATTTTCTTTTTTTTAAATGTCTCATATGAGAGATTATTGAGTATCTGACAGTAAACCATGCTTGTGTTTTTGCCAAAATTATTAACTCTTTTATTTTTCCAATGATCTATTCAAGGAATTCTAATCCCAAGAGCATGCTGTATGAAATCATCTCATTCCATTATGTTTAAGTGGTCACTTGAAATCAAACCTCTCTAAGAAGAACTGTCAGCCTGAGATGTCTTTAGATTGAAAAGTTTAGGTCCCAAGATGAATTGAAAACACGGTTCCTGAACCCAAAGCTCCCCGCCTCTCCCCTCCCTGTTGACAGCCTGAGGCAGGCTCGCGATAAGGATTTCAGAGCACTGTGAAGCCTTGCACACATCTTGGACCAATGATTCTTCCACTCTTTCTTGCTCACTCAGCAGGAGGAATACTGCTACCAGTAGTCCCTCTATGCGAGACTCCCTGCTAGGGGAGTTACATACATTTCCTTATTACTATAATAATGCTCACTCGTTTCACAGATGGGAAAGGCGAGGTTTACTGAGAGATTGGACATAGCCAAATTTGAATACAGGCAATCAAACTGCAGAGTTCAGATTAACAATTAAACCAAAACTCTCTAGGCAAGAGAGAGTGCAGTCACTCTCAGCAAGGTGATCACAATTCACGGTGACCCTTTAAAGCAGAAGAGAACTGTTCGTATGGATTTCTGAGGCTGTAAATCTTTACGATGCATGAATAGACAACCTCATCTTTCTTGCTTGGAGTAGCCAGTGAGTTTGAACCACAGATCTTCTAGTTAGCAGCCCAATGCTTAACCCCATGGGGCCATCGAGGTCCTTAGAGTTAGTTAATATGCTTTCAATATTTTCAACAAGACTGCCTTAATTACCTGGTGTTGCTGTAGCAAATACAACGCACTTGTGACTTTAAAGAACATACACTTATTGTAGTACATTTCTGGGGGTGAAATGTCCCAACCAGGATCTCAGTCTTATTAGTGCCTTTTCAGTAAGAAGCCCTGGTGATGCAATGGTGAAGCCCTAATGGCCATGGGCTTGAGGTTTTGTTCTAGTGAGTTGTCCCAGACATCCCGTGGAGCCCTGCCTGATAGATAATACATGGTAGCTGCCACTTCCAGCTGATGTCTGAGTCTCTGTTGAATCGATTCTTTTCTAATTCAGAAATGGTTATGGTCTAATAAATATAACAAGGAAAACCCTATTTCTGAATAGGATCAAATCCACAGGCATAAGGGTTGGGATTCCAATAATTATTTGGGGCAGGGGATGCGATTCAAATACCATGGCAGACTTCCCCAGGAATCGTCAACGTATGCGTGTTCAGACTGGGGGTGAGATGCTTTCAATGCATGCCTCGCCTCCAGAGTCACAGCAGTGGATGCTAACCACACAGATCGTTGCGGGCACAACTCCAGTTCTGACCAGTGGTCTTGCCCGACCATGCCACCCTTTTGGTCGCTTTTCTCAAAGCCAGTGGCACATTTGGCCTAAATTGTTTAGCTTAAAATGTGTTCTACATTGTCTTATCACCTCTGATTTTCTACTTGGGTATCTACTTGTCCTTTCCAGCTAGACTGTAAGTTTCAGGAGGACAGAAAATTCCATCTTGCCTAATGCATTAAAAGGAGCCCTGGTGGTGAACTGTGTTATGATGCGGGTTACTAACAGCAAGATCAGTGGTTCAAACTCACCCTCTGCTTAGGAGAAAGCTGACGTTGCCTGCTTCTGTGAAGATTTACAGTATCAGAACCCCAAAGAGAAGTTCTGGTCTTTCCTGCAGGGTACCCATGAATGGGAATCAACTTGCTAATAGTGGATAACACATTACAGGGCACATGGATCCTTCATAAATGTCACTCACCTGCCTAAAAAAAAGACATTAAATTACTGGATGTTGAAGGCTGACCTCAGTTTTCCATTCACTAGCTGTGCAACTTAGTGAAAATGAGATAAAATGCAAGAAGTGCACTTCCTTCAAACTTAAAACAAGGATGAGAACACCTTATGAGGTCATTGAGGATACTGAGAGGGAAGTATATAAGCAGGTTGGCATCCTGCCTGGCACCTAATAAGCACTCAATAAATAGTAATTATTAATGCTACTATTATACAATAGCTGGGCTTATGGGGTGTTTGCTGTGTGTTGCATGCTGTGCCGAGTGCTTTATATGCAATTATCTCATTGAATTTTTGCAAAATAAAAAGAATTTGTCAACTTCAAAAGGGAAGAAAAAGTGGTTTTTACCCAAAAAGTTTATTTAAAAGCACTGGCTTGCTTTCCCTGTCTGTAGAGTCATGTTCTAGACCAGCCAGGCACAGATAAAGTATTGTAACGTGCTTGTGGTATATCTCAGGAAAGAGTAATGGTGGCTCAAATGGTTAAGCACTCCATTTCTCACCAAAAGGTTGGTAGTTCAAGTCCATCCAGTGCCTCTGCAGGAGGTTCCATGAAGATTACTGCTAAAAAAAAAACCTTTACTAATCAAACCCTGCTGGGAGAGTTCTACTCGGTCCCGTGGGGTCACTATGAATCAACATTGGTTTAATGGCATCAAATAACAACAATAGTTAAAGTGTGGAGCTGATGTTTTGCTGTATGTATAAAACACGGTGAGTTTAAGATAACCATGATGTTAGCACTCGTGCTCCATTCTGTCTGATGCCCTGCGCGCTCTCTCTGCGAAAGGGGAAGAAGCCGGCATCCCCGGAGCATCGGACCATCCCATGTGGCAACTAACTGCAGTCACGGGGATTGTTGTACAAAGGAGGTGAGGGCCGCTGGAGCAGGCTGCATGTGTAGCACTGAATCTTTTAGGATCCAGAAGCACGTGCAAGGCAAGCCCAGGAGAAGCAGTCGTGCCCTGTGTTAACCGGTATGAACCATGAGCTCTGTGGTGTGCCAGATTATAGGCTCGACCAAAAAAGGAAAGAAAGAAAGGAGCGCAGGCTGAGTTTAGAAAGGTTTTCCAAAAGAATATGGCCCTGCCCTAGGCAAAGCGCTTTCAGGACTGCGAAAAAGAGACCTGCCCAATTAAGTAAATGTGGATTGAACAGCTTGCTCCCTGCAAGGGTCGGGGTGAGATTTAAGTCCCCGACATGTCCTCGGGGAGATAAAATCTAAGAGATGAAGTAACTAAGGCTAAAAACAGTATCAAACTGTACTGGCGGGTGATGTGAAGACACCCATCCATCTGTCATTTTGCACGGTGGTCGCTGCTGTGGAAGCTCTGCTGCTGCTGTTTCAAACCGTGGACAGGTTCCCCCGAGCCTTCCAACGACAGCAGATGGCCTGGTGCTCGCCCTCAGAAAATTAGCCAGTGACAGTGGTACGGCTCACAACAGAACACGGTCAGACCCATTTACTTTGGATGTGTCATCAGGGAAGATCAGTCCCTGGGAAAGGATGTCATGCTTCCTGGAGTGGGGGCCCTGGGAGGATGAGGAAGAGTCTTGGGAAGATGGATTAGCATAATCCTGCAGCAGTGGACTGGAACATGCTGGAAAAGATAACACAGGACACAGGATGATTCATCGTGTTGTCCATAAGGTCTCCAGGAGCAGGCATCCTTGAGATGAAGGTATATGAAGGTACATCTATATGAAGAAGGAACATCAGGTATGTGAAGGTACATCTATGTGAAGGTATATCAGCAGAGCAGGTGGGGGGGGTGGAAAGGAAGGAGATGCACCTATTCGACCTCAAAAGCAAAGGTGAGGAGGCTTCCAAGAGGAAGTGGGCCCTGAGTGGATCATTCATACCTCCAAGGGGGCGCTTCTGTGACAACAGTCTTCTCGCCACAGGTGACTAGTGCAAGCATGCCACTCACGTGCCTTTAAACTCCCTTTGGTTTCCTGTGGCAGATCCCTCCTTTTTCCTGAAGTGTTCAGTGGTTGGCTTAATTAATATTTATGAAATTCTCCAAAATATTTGGAGGAAAGATGAGGTAGAAGGGAAAGATCATTCCTTATTATAGCTTTCCCGGCCTCTGAGCACATGAGGAAAATTCCCTGAAAGGTCATTTCTTAGAAGCAATATTAGTCTGGCAGCTCTTAAGCCTCATGCAACTTCCTGGAACAAAGCAATTGCAAGGGAAAAGAAAATGACATCAACAAAGAGAATATAATGGGCTTCAATCACAAGCCTTGCCTTATCACAGCTGCGGCGTATCAGACAAGCTTGATGCTTCTACACTTAACTCAGCCACTGCCTGGAAGATTCTAATTAAAAGTTTTCAAATAAAATCAATACATTTTGCCATATAAAGAAGCAGATGGCTTCAGGAAGGGAATGAGAGGCTGCATTAAGGGAAACACAGGCTTTAATTCCATTTGAAAAAGCCGAAGGGGACAAACGGGAAGCTGAGAGTCAGCAGGATTAGGTCTTTTTCTATCAAGAATTCAGATGGAAAATTTCAGTTTGCAGCACAACTAAACCATTCTTGCCACTCAGAATCTAAACTTGTAAAATGGAAGGAATATTCTCTATCTTCAAAGAAGATTATTAATCTTTTAACATTGAAAAAACAAATAGAGAGTTTAGTAGGATATTGTCATTGATTTCATTTCTTGGGCTGTGTGATACATGAGGAGTACCACCCCCCCAAATTGAATCCCCCCCAAAAAAGCTGTGTATTTAAATGTTTTAAAAAACACACCTTATCACCTTCAGAGTACTTTCCATTACACTTAATACATTTGTCCAATCTGTTCTTGGAAACATTTTTCAAACTCATCCACTTGGATGGCTAACAGCACCTCCCTTAGATGTTTCTTCACCTCTTCTACGTCATCAAATACAGTCCTTTCGCGTCCCTCTTCATTCACAGAAACAAACAGAAGTCCCACAGAGTGAGGTCAGGTGAGTCAGGTGCATGGGGCAAGAGAGACATGCTGATTTTTTGCCAAAAACTGGCACACTGACAAAGCTGCTGAGCTGGTTATTTGTCGTGGTAGCAACACCAGTCCCCCGTCTGCCCCCAGTCAGACCTTTTTATTCACACACTATTATGCAATCTTTTCAGAACCTTTAAGTAGAAAGCTTGATTAACAGTCTGGCCTGGTGGAATGCATGCTAAATGTACTCTCCCCTTCACATCAAAAAAACAAATGAGTATCAGGTTTTTTGAGGTAACCTCTCATATATATAATATACTTATTTAAAAAACAAACCCCCAAAATCCCTTTAGATTCTTTATTCTGAAAAGTGGTTTGAGTGACTTTTTCAAAAAAGAGGAGGAAAAGTAAAATTGAAATGGACTTGGAATCTTTAGCGAAAAGTTCATCTTAAAAAACCCAAAACCAACCAGGAAGAAAGAGAGTGGTGGCTGGTTCATTGGAGATGTTTGGGGTTCATTCCCCCTCCTCGTGGTCATTCGACTTGTACAGGTTGAGAACTGGCTATTTTCCAGCCCTTTGCCATGTGGTAGGGTTTTGCAGTGGGAAAAAGCTAACTAAGGCAATTTACACTCATGGACTCTACAATTTAGTGATAGCTCGTTAATTAGTGAATTACCGAATTAAACATCTACCAACAGTGTCTGCCATCCAGTCCATCCCAACTCCTATCAACCCTGTAGAACATTTCCAGGACCATAAACCGTTCTGGAAGCAGACAGCCTCGTCTGTATCTTTCCATGAAACACAGCAAATGAAAATCTTTCAGATGCTATGTAATCCCTAAGGGGTCCCTCAGTTTGCACTGGCCTACCAGGTGACAGGTTGGAAGTTTGGACCCACCTGGCGGCATCACAAGGGAAAGCCTTGGCTCTCTGGCTCTCTGCTCCATGGAGGACATAGCTGAGTACAACTCCCAGGAGCTTAGTTCTACCTTGGAATACATGGTTCCCCATGAGTCCACAGCACCTCCATGTCAATGGGTCACTTTGTTGTTGTTTGGCGTCGTGTGGGTTTTTTGTGTTTTAATTGGGAAACTATCCACACCGAAGCTTTTGCCAACACAACTTCCACAGTTTCAATTCGGTAACGTTAATGACATTCTTCACCATGTCACTAATATCACTATCCTTTTCCAAAATAGCCCCCCTCGTTCATATAAGCTCAATTCTCCCAAGCAAAAAAACTCTCCCTTTCCCCTCTCCCATAACCACGGGGCACCTTTCTCTTTGCATATTTCCCGTAAGTGAGATCTTACAGCATTTGTTCTTTTGTGACCGATTTCAGGCAGCTGAATGTGTTCAGGGTTCATGGATGATGCGACCTGCATCTGAACCCCCTTTCTTTCTCTGCTTGCACAATGTCCATTTTATGTTTATACCTCATTTTATTTCTCTATCCACCTGTGGATGGATCTTCAGTTGTTTGTGGTTTGGGTATTTGGTTTTCATGTAAGCATTTGGTATTTTTTTATGATGGTGATAATGCTATATTTGGATTACTCTAATTTGATAAAACATTTTGACGTACCTCATAATCAAGTGTTTGAGGCATACGGTGATCATTTTTAACCAAGAGGAAACTGAAATGAAGAGGATCAAAAATTCGTGCTGAAAGTCACACAGTTGAATGCAGAACCTAGACTTGACCCCACCCCCACCCCGGCCTCTCTATGCCAATTCTCATGTTTCGTTTGAACCCTTTGGGCAGTCCTTCTGAATTACAGTTGTCTGGCAATTGTCAAGTTCATTCCAAAGAGAATGCATATATAAGCAAATTCCTGTGCTGACATCATTGAGGTTAAGATCAAGAAAAGCAGGGCCCCTAACAGGCAGAAATAGTGCCGAAACTGAACTACCACGTGGGCCCAATGAACTGAGGAATGGGGGGACAAGGCCAAGCTCTGCTGGAGACAGACTAGTTCTGCTCTCATTGGGGTTTGTGTCCCCTGCTGGGCTATATTTGTCTGAACATTATTAGTCTGCCTGTGTCTACTCAGCTCCAATTCAGTGGCCTGTCTTTGGGCTGCAGAGCCTTGATGCTTTGTGGGGGGAAATGGACGTTGGTCCCTGTAGATTTCTTTAGCCTTCAAAAGTCACGGTGAGGTCAGGGTGAAGGGTTCGAGTTCAGGGCTGCAGATCAAGTCATGGTTATTTCTGGAACCTTGTTGAGGTTTGGTTCCAGGCAGTGGTTCTAGGTCCCAGGATCATTTGAGGTGCAGGGGTAACTCTAGCCCCTCTGCCCCCATAGCCCACATAACGTGGGTTTCAGTGATCCCTGCACTAAGGTCAGAAAGCTACAGGGATGAGTTAGATGCTAATTTGTGACTCCATCTGTTCTTTTTCATCCATGAGAGTTGAAAGTCCTGTCTTTCTCCCTTTGAGCACCCGGTGCTTTCGATCTGCTGTCCTTGAAGTTGGCAGCCTGGACAGAACCACTGTGCAGCCAGATCTCTTTGGATGTCATTTACCAAAAGTAGTCACTATAGGGTCACTGAGAGTCGAATCGAGTAGTTGGCAGTGAGTGTGGCGTTTGAGCTAATCATTAGCAAGCGTAGACAGGGTACCAGGCACTCTTTACAGCTCTCTGCATGCATTCATGGACTTCCTTCTCATAGACGCCGTGGGATGGCTGTGGTGTTTTATTAGCCCCTCTTCGAGATGGGAAAACAGATGAATCATTTTAAAGGTTTTACAGATAAATTAGACAGCTTGTTGGTCAAGGCCACGCAGCTAGAAGGTGAAACCCCGGTGTTTGCACTCTGAAGCCCCAGACAGATCAGAACTTGTCCCAGCACCCAGGCTTTCCCTGAGTTCCGGGCACATCGGAACGAGTGCAGAGAGGCAGGGAGCATGCTGGCGTGTACGTACCGAAATGATCCGGGTCATGCCGGCTGCCGTTGACTCGCCTGGACAACGCGCGCGCATGCGGCATCATCATTGCTTAGTGTGTCCGCGTGAAGGGAAACCAGGGCAGTCTCGGCAGATGCCGCCATTGTGCTCTCCGTCTGCCTGTGAAATGAGGCAATGGATGCTAAGGCCCTCCGCTGGGGGGGGGGGGGGAACGCTCTGTACATGTTAGCTATTCTTACTCCTGAGCTCCGTGGGGCAGTGGCTTGTTGTCAGAGCTGCTGGTTCAGATCTCTCAGCAGGACTTACTCTACCCAAGAAAAGGAAATGCCCCCCTCCCTCCATTATTTCCCTCCCATTACCCTGTGAACAAAACAGAACCCCATTCTTCTGTAGTTCCAAACCCCGGCTCAGAGAAATGCACATGTAAACACGTAGGCTGTTTAGAAATGTTACATGAAAGGGATTTTTTGAAATGAATGTGCAGTGATTGAATTTCTGGTCAGTCACAAGTCAAGTTGCAGCTAAGCTCCAGCTGCCAATGCCACCGAAAGGCAAGAAGCTTTGGTGTCTGCAGCCAGTCTGGCCAAGACGGAGGTCCTATCCACAGAACTGGCCCCACGTTGTGCAGAACCCTAGGCCCAAAGTTGACAAACAAATTTGCCAAAACCTAAAAAATCCTATACTAAGTTACTTTTAAAAATGCTTTTTCCATGACTTTTGCCTGACAACAAAACTTTGATTCTGAAATACTTGATTAGACTACTTACACATTCATAGATAGCATAACTCCTTCCAAAGCAGTACCTGAGTTATTTGAAAAGAATTCAGCTAATCTTTGGTAGTAAGAATATTGCCAGGAAATGTCACCCAAATTAAGGGCACTTTGACCTGCTTTAACAATTGATAAGAACATAGATTTCACAAACATGACAATCTATATAACTGATGAAAAGGTGCTTTTTAAGGGTAACTATCGGGTTGGTTTTCTTAAGTAGGTAGGGGAAGTCCACTGATAACTTTGTTTATTATTAATTTTCTGAGCAACTAGTTTTCAGGAGTAAATCTCAAAAGCACCAAATTCCAAAGCAGTAGAATTTTAAACTGCATTTCTACCTTCTCTGATATTTAGGTTTTTTAAATTACTCCAGTAATGCATTTAATAGGAGAAAGATGATGCTTTCTATTTGTGTACAGAGTTCTAGTCTGTGGTGCCCCCATCCCCGAAAAGAGTTACAATCTAGGAAACCCACAGGGGCAGCTCTACCCTGTCCCATAGAGCCTCTCGCTATGAGTCAGAATCCACTTGATGGCAGTGAGTGAGTGAGTGGGTGAGTGAATATGCGTTTATACACTCTTGTGCAATCAAAGTAGTCAGTGCCCCCTTCCCAAACCACAACCAAATCAGTTCCTGTCGAGGCAATTCCAACCCATAGTGCTCCGTGGGTCAGAGTCAAGCCTGGCTCCAGGAGCTTTCAGAAGTGGATGTTCTGAAGTGCCTGTGGGTGAACTTTTAAACACCCACTGTTTCCATTAAAAGCTGAATATTTAACTGTTAGCCCCACCCAGGAACTCACTTCCATCATCCCGATCGCACTTCTTCCCACTCCTCATAGGTGGATGTCATGGATGGGGCGCTTTGAAACTGGTACTAACGCACAGAGACCTCTCACACCCACTGAGACAGAACACTGCCTCATCCTGACAATCCTCCCAAATAAGTCCTGTGTTTGCCCCATGACTGCAGCCACTGTCGTTTGCTGCGCCTGTACTTTACCAAGCCTCGTGTCCTTCCCCGGGGACTAGTTCTTCCTGATAACACATAGAAAGTCCATGAGACACACTTGTCCTTGCTTCCAGGGAGGATTCTGGCTAGATTTTTCTAAGACGAATGTGTGTGTTGTTCTGCCAGCGCGTGGCCTCGTCCATATCCTTTACTCAGATCATAATTCAGATGCATCACATTTTCCTCAACTTTCTTATTCTTGCCCAGCTTTCGCGTGACATCAACCCTGCCTTCGCCGAGGCGCACTTTGACCCTGGGGCACCTTTGCTTTGTAGCACTGTACAAAGCGGTCTTTTGCAGCAGAATTTCCCAATGCAATGTCATTCTTTGATATTTTTTTACTGCTACTGCCATGAACTTTATGATCCAAGTAAAAGGAAATCCTGCCCACTTACATTTCCTCCATTTATCATGATGTTGTTTATTGGCCCAGTTGTGAGGGTTTTTGTTTTCTTTATGTTGAAGCATAATCCATCTCGAAAGCTGTAGTGTTTGCTACTTATCATTAAGTGCTTCAAATCCTCTTCACATTGAGCAGGCCAGGTTCTGTAACCTGGATAACACAGGTGGTTAAGGAATGTGTCTCTAATCCCGGTGCCACATTGTTCCGCGTATGACCCAGTTTCTTGAATTACTTGCTCAGCAGAGATTGCATTAAGTTGATGAAAGTATGCAAACCTGACACACACCTTTCCTGATTTTAAACCAGGCACTCTCCCCTTGTTCTCTTTGAAAGGCCGTGACTTGGTCTGTGTGTTCATTTCGCATGAGCATAATTAAGTGTCCTGGAATTTTTATTCTTTGCGATGTCATCCATAGTTATGTTCCACACAGTTGAGTGTTTTTGCATTCCAGTGAAATACAGGTAAGCGTCTTTGTGGCGTTGTCTGCTCTCAGCCCATGTCCCTCTGCCACCGGCAATGATCGTCCTCATTCCACATTGTCTTCTGAGTCCGCTTTGAATTTCTGGCTGCTGCAACCTTTTCAAAATTCTCCTCAGCAAAAGCTTATTTCTGTATGATGTTAATGATATGGTTTGATCATTTCCACCTTCTGCGGCCTCATCTTTCTTTGGAATTGGCACTTCAGTGGACCGTGTAAGCAGCCGTCCACGTTTCTTGGCATAGAGGTGAGACTGCGTCCAGCATTGCCTCTATGTGCTGAAACATCGCGTAACGGGAGTCCTTCAACTCCTGGAGCCTAGTTTTCCACCCATGTTTTCAGTACTGCTTGGACTTTTTTCCTGATTACTATAAATCGTGATCACATATTGCTTCCTAAAGTGGTTGAGCATCAACCTGTGTGTGTGTGTGTGTGTGTGTGTGTGTGTGTGTGTGTGTGCAGTGCGCCGTTGTGTTCCTTCCATGCTCTTGTGATGCTTCCGTTGCTTAATATTTTGCCAATAGACTCCTTCAATATTGCCCCTCGGGCTGAGTGTGCTCTTGATTCCCTAACTCCAGGTCTTTGCACATTTCATTATGCTTTATACTTTCATTGTGTTTTACTTTAACTTCTTGAGCTGCCCTTTGGAATCTGTTCAACTCATTACTTTAGCATTTCTGCAATATTTTTTTCTTTCAAGGACATTTTCCACAGTCTCTTCTGACTGTCCTTTAGGATTTTGGGTTGTTTCTTTGCCCTTTGCTGTCTTTTTCATCACACTTTGCTGTCTTCATGTGTGGCGTCCCTGTTGAACCTGCAGACACCGGGTTTGTAGTCACCAGTGTTCTGTATGCCAGTTCTTGAAATGGTCTCTGAATTCAGGTGGGATGTACTCAGGGTGGTATTTTGACTGTGGTGGATTGGTTTTAGCTGTTCTCAGCATCAACTTACCTTGCGCATGAGTCACGGATGGTCTGCCCTGCAGATGGCCCCTGGCCTTACTCTGACTGCTGACTTTGAGCTTCTCCATCAGCTCTTTCTCAGATGTGTGTAATCAATTTGATCCCTGTGTGTCCAATAAAGTCCACATGGATGGCCAGCATTTGTGTTATTTTTAAAAAAAATAATTGTGGAGAACAAGTTGTTGGTCGGTTGCAAATTTTTATCATGCAATCTTTGGTGTCATTTCTATCACCAAAGCCATATTTCAAAAGAAGGCTCCTTCTTTGTTTCCTTTTTTCCACACTGAAATTTCACAGTAATTACCAACATGTCTTTATTGCATCTACTCTAGTTAGCCTTGTCCATCCCCTGCCAGGCCTTTCTCTACATATTTGTATGTGCGGATACATTACATTTTCAAAATCTATAATGTTGAGATAAAATATTAGTTACCTATTAATGCCACAATGCTTGGTGTTTACAATAAGGAACGTATGCTACGTCACACATTTTTCCGAGAGGTGGGAGTCCAAAAGTTGCAAAAGTGGGTGGTTCTGACTTCTGGAGTTCTGGTCCGAATGTGGTCCAGCATTGCAGTCAGCTGAAAGTTTGCCAGGGGCTGCCGGGCCTTCTGCCACCATGCTCACTGACCAGCTGTCCAGTGGTTGGAGACCCCAGACCCTCCCTGGTAGTTGGTGAGAGACTTCCATTTCCTTTTGGGGGGCGGGCTCTCCAGAGGGTGCCCTGGGTGTTCTTCCAACACAGCAGCTGTCCTTCCCCGGAGAGAATGGTGACGCAGAGATCAAAGCGGAAACAAATGAATGACTTGATGACCAAGTCTTGCAAGTGACACCTGGTCATCTCGGCCATATTTCTGCTCATTCGAAGTCAACCATAGAGACTGGCCCACTTCCAAGGGAAGACTGGTTGACTTCCACCTCCCACGGAAGACATATCAAAAAATGTCTAGTCTTGTTATAAAATTACCATGTATGGCATGCTCCACATACGATTCTGAAACTTTCTTTTCTCCCTCAATAAATCTTTCTCAAAATGCTTCCTTGGCCAGTCCATCCAGCTCAGCCTCATTCTTTTTATCTGCTTCCTAGTATCCACTCCCTATGTGGTTGTTTCCATCTTGATCAATTTACCTGAAGATTGAGTCAAGATATTGTTTGCCATTGCAGATAATACCACAGTGGGAGTGCTTGCTGATAGCTTTTAGGGTGAACACTAGGATTTCTGTAGGAAAATTGCCTCAAAATAGAATTGCTGAGTTGAAGGATCTGCTTACCATAACAGTTACTGCCAACCTGTCCTTCCAACACTGTTGCTTTAATTTCTAATAGTTTTCTCATCCCTGACAAGACACTCGATGGCCATGTGAAAGAACTTTTTTTGGTGAAATATATTAAGGAACTTGCAGATAATTCTATGTTTCTCCATTGTGGATTTGTGAGAAGCCTGGAATTACTGCAGCCTCTCCCCTTCAACTCTGCTTGATTTCAGCGAAAATCCAGGAGCTCAACCCTGAGGAAGCAGAAGAGCTTAACTGATGTTTGCAAAGGACTTGGGGTGTTGTCGGGTACAAGGTGCCTCTGGAGAGCCAGGTTGATTACTGTAATTCACAGCCACCTCCTTTACAAGAGTAGCAGCTGAGAAATTGCACAGAGGATTCAATGCAAAGAAAATGCCATCTTAGAAGCAAATATTCCTGGACATTGGCTATGCTTGCTTATTACAACTAATATTACATCAAATCCCTGTATCGGCTGGGAATTTCTAACATAGTAACATTCTTTGTTAAAACCAAGGATCAAGCTAACTTCCTTCCATTCAAGCTGTCAGTTGTCCTTGGCTGGCCAAAAAGCTCCTCCCTTTTGCATCAGTAATTAACAGGAGCTACTGACTCTGGATGGGGTGGGGGTATGTTGTTAGGTGCTGACGAGTCAGCTCCCACCCACAGTGACCCTGAGTGTAACAGAACTAAACACGCCTGGTCCTGCGCCAAACCCATAATGGTAATGCTTTGAGCCCATTGTTGCAGCCACTGTGTCAATCCATCATCCATTCCAGTAAGGGTCTTCCTCTTGTTCACCGATCTTACCTAGAATGATGTCCTTCTCCAAGGACTGGTCTCTCCTGATAACACGTCCAAAGGACGCGAGAGGAAGTCTCTTCATTCCCACTTCTAAGGAGTATTTTGGCTGCGTTTCTTCCAAGACATGATTTTTCTCTCAAGAAACTTCACAAAACTTGGGACCTATCACCACAGAATATATCTTTCTTGGAGATGCCTAAGGCCCACCATTACTCCTCCTTTGGATCTTGGCTCAGAGAAGCTTTCTCTGTGCTCGCCCACAAAATTGGCTCTCTATACTGCATGCTCTACTATCTCTGTGTTTCTCTTCTTCAAAATTAAAAAAAATGTTAATTAGGTGGGGGTTTACATCGCAGATCACCAATTTTGCGTTCAATATCTTATACTACGTAACACATCGCCCTATAGTTTGCCTTGCTCCCCTTTTTTTCTCTCTTCCCTCTTGTCGAACGCTATCCTGCCGTCAGTCAAATGAACGCTGATCTACTTGACTGATGCGCCTTCCTTCCTTCTTTGCCCTTCCACCCAAAGTGGTTACTTTGGTAACAACTAAAGTCTGTTTATTTGGGTATGAAATCCTTTGTCTTGATTTTTCCTTGGTAACAGGAGCCCTGCTGGCATAGGACTTATAAGTTGAGCTGCTAATCACAGATCAGTTCAAAGCCTCCAGCTGCTCCTTGGGAATAAGATGGGCCTTTCTACTTCAAGAATCATCGCCTCAGGAACTCACAGAGGCAGTTCTGTCCTGTACTACAGAGTCACAATGAGTTGGAATCAACTCGATAGCTGTGAGATTTTGATAACAGTGGTCTCAATCAGTATTTCTTCCTCTTGTGATTGACTGACTTCACTCAGCATAATGTTCTCCAAGTCCATTCATGCCATGACGTGTTCCGCAGTTTCATCATTCTTCTTTAGCTATATGTAGTATTCTGTTGTGTGTATATACCAATGCTTATTTATTCATTCCATTCATGGGCATTTATGTTTTTTTTCCATTTTCTTGCTACTGTGAATAGTACTATGGTGAAGCTGGATCAGCATATATCTGTTCATCCTATGGCTCTTAGAGTTTATGGTATAAACAAGTAATATAGGGTCCCCCCTCCTCCCTTGCATGAGGAGGCGCCATACTATGCTCCAGAGTGGTTACTTAGCTTCACACTTACATCAGCAGTGTGTGTGGGTTCCAATCTCTCTGCATCCTCTCCAGCACTTCCTGAGATTTGATGTCAATGCTTGTATGAGGTGGTATCGCATTGTCATTTTGATTTACATCTCTTAGATGGCTAGTGATCTTGAGCATGTCTTCATGTGTTTGTTGACCACCTGGGTGTCTTCTTTGATGAACTGTCTGTTCAGGTCCTCTGTGTATTTTTAATTGAATTCTTCATCTTTTCCCTCCTTCATAATTCTTGTTGTGAGAGGGTCCCAGGTCAGTTTTGACTCACGAGGACCCTATGTGCTACAGAACCAAACCCTGCCTGCTCCTGTAGCACTCTCTCTACCATTCTCATGTTTGAGCCCATTGTTGTATGCACTTTGTCACTTATTAACACCCTGGCAATTCCGTGTTTGTGAGATTGTTTCCCGTGCTTACACCAAGTGCTATAATCTCCCTGTGGGTCTGGATTGTGTTTTCTGCTTACTCTTGTTTCCCTAGAGCCTGGCAAAGTGCTTGCCACAGTGCAGAGAATCAATATTATTTAGTTCATTAATGAGTTGCTTTATTAAAGGATCTAAAAAAAGCACACACTAAAGAAACACAGAGACTTGTTTAACTTGTCAAACACACTCCAAATCTTGCTCAGCAAATATTTATTGACCATAGCCTATGATCCAGACTGTAACTTGGGTACTGGAGTTACGGCAATAATGTAATAAAAATAATATACAAAATTATTTTGGGTCTAGTATTACAGGAGAGGAGCCATATGATCGATGAGTTAAATAAGATAAATAACATAATTTCAGACTCCTAAGCCCTGAAAAATGAAATGAAACCATGATTGACTGGCCAAGGGGTAGTCCAAGAAGATCTCTCCAGAGAGAGGACATTGGTGTGAATCCTGAATCATAAAAATCAGTCAGCCTTAGGGAGTTGTTAAGGAGTCCTGGTGGCATACTGGTTACACATTGGGCTGCTAACTGTAAGGTCAGCAGTTTGAAACCACTAGCTGCTCCTTGGGAAAAAGGGATTTCTGTTCTCCTAAAGATTTACCGTCTTGGAAACTCACTGAGGCAGTTCTACTCTGTCATTTAGGGTTGCTATGAGTTCTCTTCAAATCAGTGGCAGCAAGGTGGTGGAGGGTGGGGGGAGTAGTAAGCAGATCATTTTCTCAACCTCAATAAAATGGCCATTTGCTATGGTCAAAAACCTTGGAGACACCTTGACTTCTGGCTCTCGTGACTCAGATCCAATCAGCAGGCAAGCGCCGTCAGTGTATCATCAGCGTACCTCGGAGCAGACAGATTCTCCTTGCCCCCAAGGCTGCTGCACCAGTCCAAGCCATCCCCATCTGCCATTCACACTGTGGTTGCATCCTTTCCACAGAGTTTTCCTGTTTTCCCTGTCTCCACCCACTGTAAGCCAGATGATGACACTCTCCGACTCATAATCTCTGTCCACCGAGGAAAAGATCCACAATATTCACCAAGGCCTAAAAAAGTCTGATCTTGACTAGCCTTCACTCCAACCTAGGTTCCCCCAGTCTTCCTACTCTACCCACACACTCTGTCTCTCCTCCCTTCGGCTTCTTTGCATTTCAGAACTCTCTCTCTCTCTCTCTCTCTCTGTCTGAATAGCTTGTTCCCCTGTTTTTGTGTTTTGCCCCCATTACTTCATTCAGGTTCTGCTCAAGTGTTCACCAGACGCTTTCCCCAGTTCCCATCCAAGCCCGCAGTTGCCATCATCCATGCCTTAGCTCTGCCTAGTACTTCTCCAGAGACTTTACCAGACTCGAATTACTTTATGCATCGCTCCTGGTGGAATGGAAGCTCCGTGGTAGTAGGACTGGGCTGGCTATGGTCACTGCTGTCATCTCACTTCCTGGAAGAGTGGTCTGCCCTCAATGCTTCTTGAATGAATGAACGAATGAATGAATGACAAAATGCAAAAACCTTGAGACTTACTGTGTGGAAAGAGCAGACAGGAGGCAAGAGAAGGTAGAAAGAAGAGGAAGCTGAATAGTCAGGCCAGGGTCAGACCACACATGGCCTCATGCACAAAGGCAAGGGGCTCCGATTTTATGGTGTGGAATAGAAAGAAACCTCCGGAAACGTTTCTTGTTTTGTTTTTTCTTTGTGATTACTACTAGCAAGTAACACAGCATTTGGAGAAACATTGCCCTGTATGGTCTCTTCCTCACTCTACAGCCTGTACTGCCCAAGCGTAGAATTCGGCATTATGCGTTCATCCTACCAGTGTGTGCTTGACCTGCGCAGATTAAACACCACATGCTGAATCAGCCCCTGGACTAAGCTCCCCATGTGTCCCTCCGGCCACCATTTGGATTTCCTGGGAAGTATTTCTTGCTCTTTGCTAGCATGCGCACAGTGTCTCTGCTTTGAATTGTTGTATAAATACCCCTCCCCCTGGAGTCAAGACTGAACTCCCGAGCCCATGGGCTCACTTAGCTCCCACTGCTAGCAGAGCACATGACGCCCTGCTTTGTGACATTTGTATGTCTGTTATTTCAGCTAGAGGTTTTTTTCCTTGCGGCTGGGCACCTCTCTTCTTCAGTCCTCATTCTAAGATCATCTGGATTCAACCTACTGTGGTGTAAATGAGACTCGTTTTGTTTTATGTTCATGCAAAGTAGCTGCCAACACTGTCGCAAAAACAAACCATTTTGTTTAATGGTTTTCTGGCTTCTGTTAAGAATGTTCTTACAGACAATGGCAATAGTGTGCCTGTGTTCGCAAGTGGCCACAACCAGGGGACTAGAGTAGCCACTGCCCAGTCATCAGGGACATGCTTCAGCTTGCAGCCAGTCTCCACCCCGCCTTGTTTGTGTCGACTGCTGAGCGCTAACGTTCTCTGACTTTTAACTTCTTCTTGAGCTCTTGTTTTCGGATGGTAAAAACCAATGTTAAAAATATATATGTATGACGGCTATCTTCCATTCAATTTACAGAGAACCTTTAGGACAGACTAAAGTGGCTCTGTTGTCCTTGGGGGGCTTTGAATATGAAAGCAGACAGCCTCATCTTTCTCCACATTTTGAATGGCTGGCAGCACAGTTGACTCAGTAGTAGTGGGTTAGGGTTTGGTCTAAAAATAAAAGGAGTGCTGGTGGAATTGTGGGTGAGGTTGGGCCACTAAACATCAGGTCAGTATTTCAAACCCACCAGTTGCTCATAGGAGAAAAAAAATGAGGCTGTTTGTGCCCATAAAACGTATCATCTCAGAACCCCTATCAAGGGTTGCTATGAATTGGAATCAACTCGATGGCAGTGGGTTCAGTTGGGGGTTTGGGTCCTAAAATAGACAAATGCTTACAATTGCTAATTAAAACCATAGGCCTTGATGACTCAGCATAGTAAAGATGTCAATGCTTCCTGAAGGATATGCAAATTAAATGCATGTCCAATCAAAATTCCAGCGAGCTTTTGTTGTTGTAATTACAGACAAGTTTACTCTATAAAGCATATGGAAAATCAAAAGGACTAAGATTCTAGATGTTTTTATAAAGTGGGAGGAGTTTAGCCTACCAGATTTCAAGATTTACTTTATAATTATTGTGTTAAAGACTGTGTTGTACTAATGGAAGGATGGACATCTGGATCTATGAAACAAAATAAAAAGCCCAGGAGTATCCCCACACACTTCCACACACACACATGCTCAACTAAGTTTTGACAAAGGGACAAAAGCAATTGAAAGAAAGATCATGGCCTTTTTTATAATGTTAATAAATCATTTTATTGGGGTTCTTACAGTTCTTTTAACAATCCATACATCAAGCACATTTGTACATATGTTGAAATCATGGCCTTTTTAACACATAGTCCTGGGGCAACTGGATCTCTGTATGCCATAAATAAATATTTTGCTTCAGTTGTCTCATACAGTATACACAATGTGTAACTCAAAGTGGATTACAGACGTAAATGTAAAACACGAAGCTGAAAAGTTTTTCAGAGTCTGTTGATTTGGCACCAAAAGCACAATTCATAAAGGGGCAGATTGGTTACTAGGAGTTCAACACGACTAGAGCCATTTGATGGCAAAAGCTGCAGTGGCATGCTGTTGCCTGGGAGGAAATATTTGCAAACCACATATGTGACAATAGGTAAATCTAGAGTATGTAAAGAATTCTCAGAACTCAACAGTAAAAAAAAACCAACTAAAACCTGGGCAAAAGATACAAATAGACATTTCACCAAAGAGTGTATACAGATGGCAGATCAGCTCATGAAAAGATGTTCGACATCATTAGCCATTAGGAAACTGCAAATTAAAACCCCAATAAGATATCACTACACACCTGTCACAATGAGTAAAATGGGGGGGGGGGGGGAATAGTGACAATAGCAAAAACCGATAGGGAGGCAGATAAACTGCATCCCTCATATATTGTTGGTGGAAATCCAGAGCTGTGCAGCCTCGCTGGAAAACAGTGTGGCAGTTTCTTAAATATTAAAACATCCAAACGCTATAACCTCCATAGATCCAGCAACGGAACTTCTAGACCATTGGTTCCTAAATTTGCTTGGCCTGCCATCTTTCCACCCAGCACTGCCTGGCAATTACAGACTTTTGCACTGTAGTCCGTAAGGCAGGGTGAAATGTAGGTCTCTGCTTTTACAGTCCCCCCCCCCTGTATTGCAGCAACCTCCAGGGACAATCACACCCACTTGGCTAATCACTGTTCTAAGCATTTCACTGAGGAAAAGGACACTCTTTTTCCTAATGAAATGCAATGCCTGCATAGAAACTTATCCGCTAGCCTCTATGCAAATATTTATAACTTCATTATTCAAAGTTTCCCCAAACTGGAAACAACCCAGGTGTCCGCCAACAGGTTAAACTCTGGGGCATCCATGCAACGGAATACAACTTAGCAATTTTTAAAAATCTATTGATACAACCACCTGAATGATTCTCCAGAGAATAGTGCTAATTTTTTAAAAATCCAGGCCCCTAAGGGTTATATATGATATGATTCCATTTTATAACACCCCTGAAATGACAAGGTCATGGAAGTGGTGAACAGTGAATGGTTGCTGGGAGTGAAAGTGGGAACAACGAACGTGAGGGTCAGGTAAGTTGATATGTGAGGATCCTTGGGGGATGGAAAGGAAATTTTAAAAGCATCAAAGTTCATATCCTAGCTGATGCTGTATTATACTTCTGTAAGGGGTTACCACTGGGGACAGGCAATTGGTTGAAGGATGAATGGGAACTCTATCAGTCTGCACAACTGTGCATGAAACTACCTACTGTCATTGGTAGGCTTCCAACGTAGATGGTGGCTGCACATGACAGAGTAGAGCTGCTCCATTGGGTTCCCAAGACTCACTTTCACAGAAACGGGCTACCTCGTCTTTCTTCTGAGGGTTCCAACCAGGAGACCTGGCAGAGCAGCTGAGTGAGTGAGTGTGAGCCACTGTGCCACCAGGGCTCCTTCTGTGAAATCACACAATCCCAATGTGGTAGAAAGTCTAATTTTGTATATTAAAAAAAATAGCCAAATGCAGGCCTTGGGACTTTAACAGCTTGGGGCTTGTGGAAACCCCTGCCCTGCCCTTACTAACTCAGTGACTCTGAGAAGTTTATTAGCCTCTCTGAGGTTCAGTTTCTTTGTGGGGATCACGATGCACCCCATGCTCTTAATTATTTTGAGCAGGAAGTGGGCGTTTGCAGTTACAGTATTTAGCCCGGTGTCCCGACTGCGGGTCGACAGCTCAGGACATGGGAGCTGGTTTTGTTGCTGCCTTTTGTGGAAACCAGAAGCCCGGGAGTTGTGTGGTTCAGAGGTCCCCAAACAGTTCGTGGCAGTCTTTTTTTTTCTT
The DNA here is from genome assembly GCF_050624435.1 of Tenrec ecaudatus. Taxonomy (NCBI): domain Eukaryota; kingdom Metazoa; phylum Chordata; class Mammalia; order Afrosoricida; family Tenrecidae; genus Tenrec; species Tenrec ecaudatus. The sequence goes on along the minus strand of NC_134531.1, from coordinate 154,705,045 downwards.
CAATAATTTTATCAAAATCTATACATACATCAATTGTGTCAAGCACATTTGACATTCGTTGAGTTCATGGCACTCTTAGCCCAAAATCCATTGTCACCATGTTGATTCTAATATATAGCAGCCGTGTGTGTGTGTGTGTGTGTGTGTGTGTGTGTGTGTGTGTTCATTCTGTGACTGTTCTTTCTATGGAAACAGCCTCATCTTTCTGTCAGTGCAGCTGGTGGGTTTGAACCACTGACCTCCAGGTTAGCAGTCCAATATCCCCACGAGGGTCCCCTTTTGTTCTAATATTTTTTCCCTCTGTTCTCCTAGACCAAAATAAATAATGGTTCTTCTTAAGAAGTAATTAGGACCAAACTACTTAATAAGTGTTTGCATCCTCACCATTTAGCAGCTGTTTAAAAAAAGTGAGATAATGTTTTTTTAATTTCATTCTTAACCACAATTACTTACAATGAGGTGTGTGTATCTGCCACACACTTCAGAGCTTCTTGGAGACCAAATGGATGCCAGGCACCTCACTTGATTTTGAGGTACGATGTGTTTGAATCACATTAAATGCCAAGAAAACAACTTTGCAGCAATCAGTTATTGAAGAGAATACAAGGAAAGCTGACTTGGAATGTATTCCCATTTAGACACAGTGTGTGCCTGCTTTGTGTGTGTATGTGTGTGTACACTGTATACCTCCTACCCTCAATCATATATGCTGCATACCATGTTTCAGCAGGTAATCTGCTGATGTGATCGTCCTCAGATGCTCGCTTCCCTCCCTCCCTCCCTCCCTCCCTCCCTCCCTCCCTCCCTCCCTCCCGCCTGCTGTCCAATGAGTCCGTTCTGACTCAGAGCAACCCTTTAGGACAGGGTGGAACAGCATTCCCGAGACTAACTCTACAGCACGAGAGACCCTCCTCTTTCTCCCCAAATATCCATGTACACGTGCTCAAAATTGGATTGTGAAGATGCTCATAATCAAGGCAATAATAATGAAACTGCAAACAATACCTGAAATGGTTGTGTTATGTCAGAACTGACTTCAGCCAGAGATGTCAGCCTGGAACCCCTTTGTACATCAAGGATTACCTGCTTGCCACACTCTAATGGCTAAGTCTCTAACGACAAGCCGAAAGGCTGGTGGTTCAAATCCACCCACCCAGCTTCTCCATGGGAGAAAGACCTGGCGACCATTTCCTATAAAAAGAAAACCTTGAACGTGCAGTAGGGCAGCTCTACTCCCTCGTAGGTCTCTCTGCGTCAAAAACCGACTTGGCAGCAAGGAATGTGTAAGCTGAAGCATCTGACCGATGTTGACAGTCATCATGTTCCCCTTGAACTTGAAATACGCTCCAGTGCCTTGTGAGTGGGCTGAAAAACCATGGGGGTGCGTTGCTGCTTTCAAAGGCCAGGGGATCTACTTAAGAACAGGCAGCCACTGAAAACCGATGGGGCCCAGGCCTGCTCTGTCGGCACACCGGGGCTGCCAGGGGTCAGAATCGATTCAGAGGGCAGCTATTTATTTTTAAATCAATATCGGTTCCCTCCATTATAACAAATGCACCACGCCAGTGCAAATTGTCGACAATAGGGGAAACGCGAGTGGGTAGGGGAGGGATCTATAGTCCAAACTCTCTGCTTGCTTTCTGCTCAATTTTCCTGTACACCTAAAACCATTCCCAAACCAAAATTCTATTGTTTAAGAGTAAGAAAAGAAAACATCCCCACAGCACCTCTTTCTTGCAAGATTTGACGGCATCAGTGAGTGTAGGCGCAGTTTCAGGTCACCACCTAACAGGCGTTGGTATTTGCCCCCCTCTTTAATCACTAAGGCTGCATCCAAGCTGCTTCGCCCAAGGGTCCAAAGGAATCCAAACAAAATGTGTTCTCGGGCTTTCTAGAAAAGATGGGCCTGGGCAGTGGGCCGAGGAAAGAAGGCAATCCTAGCAGATTCTGTGATGTTCCGGAGAAGCTGAGGGGGGGAAGGTTACACTGGCCGAAGCCCTCCCCTGCTGCTCTCAGGGAGAGGGAATACCTTTCCAGCTAACGGCCTCTGTTGTCACAATGTTCCCCCCACGCCACTCCGAGAACACATCCCGTAAAGGACAGCAAGGTCCTCATTGCCAGTTCAGGTTGTCACCTGGAGATTGGGGGATGGGGCAGGGCTGTTTTATGCATTGAGGGCCACATGGGACCTTTTTTTTTAAAACTCCCAGCACCAAAACTGTTTCAAAGTCAAAGTGAATATTTCTCCCCAGATGTGGTGTCGTTCCAGGCCCGGGTGATAAATGCAGCTTAGTCAAGGTGGATCTGATTAGGATCCCTCTCCAAGAAAGTGAGATCAGCTGAGTGACCTTAAAGCAGCTGGTGATTTCCCCCTCCGAGTGAGGAGGTCTCTGCACAGTGGAGGAAAGCCGCTCGCTGGGTCCCCAGCCTCATTGGCTTGATTAACACGCTGCACGGCCAGCACAGGTGTGGTGGTAATGGCTCTGTGCAGTTTTCAGAGGCGGGCCAATTAAAAGCTGTCATGGAGCCAAGAGCTGGCAGCATGTGCATCCTAACGCCGAACATCAGAACACGCTCCCGCAATAATAATTGCTTGCATTTCTAGGATAATTTGTGGCTTGTAGCAAAGTACCTTTCACCTACTTTATGCCATTTTCGCCTCACTTGGACGGCAAACCGTTTAGGTGGACACGTAACTTCAGAGGGATTCAGTGACTTACTAAAAGAGTCTTCATAATTATCCCTCGAGGTGAGGGGTGGGGATGCAATGGTTAATGTGCTCAGCTGCAACCGGAAAGGTTGAAGGTTTGCAATCTACCCAGAGGTGGCTTGGAAGAAAGGTCTGGTGGTCTCCTTGTGAAAAATCAGCCTTTGAAAACCCCATGGGGGGTAGTTGTACTTCATCACACGATTAAAAAAAAATGTTTAAATCATCATTTTAGAGCTGCTTGTGGTAAAGATATGATAGGCATTTAAAGAACACTCTTCTGCCCATATGGAAATAACTAACATTCATCTAGCACGTGACAGCGTACAAAATGTTATTGTATTTATTTTCCTATGCCATTTCCATAACAGCCCCGTAAGTCAGGTTTTTATTGTTCCATTTATTTTTAATGGACTAAAAAGCTCAACCCCTTAGTTGAAATTCTTCCTTTCATTTTTTTGGTGGAGGAGACTCAAATCTCGCTAAGGTTAATCCCTTTGTTCGAGGGCATACGATTCCCAAATGGTAAAACCAAGAGAAGACTCCGAGGTCTTTACCCATCATCCCAAGCTTGGCGTACATGGAAGGCACATTTCCAACTGGGGCTTTTGGGCTAATGAAACAGGGCAATTGACCGACCACTGCAAAGGTGGCCACCGTGCCAGCTTTGAACAGCCAAGAGTTTGGGTCTGTTATTTATTTCTCACCCAGTTGGGAAGGGGAGGTTTATATTCTAAACTCGAATCTAAATTTGGCTCTTGCCCTCTTCGCGGCCCGATCTCTGGGAATGCTGACCATGTGTGTTTGGTAAAAGTACTTTTGTTGGGTTTCCTGGCCATCCACCAAAGGACAAGCTCAGCTCCCCTGGAGCTGGCAGCTCCTTTCAAAGGCCCAGCAGGTTGAATAGGCCTGAAGGAGGAGGATAGCTAGGCAGGCCCAGCCTGCTCAGAAGTGGACAGCTTGCTCAAGGAAAAACAGGCCCTAAGCGATTCTCCAGCAGAGCCGCAGCCTCGTGCAGGAGAAGAGAACGTGTGCTGCTTTGTTTCTTGGTGAGGAGGAATGAGAAGGAGCCCCTCTTTGGCTCTCCTGGTGGTGTTTAGGCGATGGCTGAGCACCTAATACAACAACGAGGGCCTGGCTCATGCCCCAGCCCCGGGGAGCATCAGGATGGTTCCCGGGTGCCCCATGCGGGGGTGGGAGTGGAATGTCACATTCCGCTCGGCTGGAAGGGCTGTGTTTTCGGCCCACTGAAGATTCTGAACGCTCTCTTCTTCGGGACCAGGCTGCTTGCTGTGCGGGAGGAGGGGAGAGAATGGCTTCTGCATTCCCTTTAGTGCTAAGCCTGAGGGCCACGCTCCTGGACTCTAAAACCCAAGATGATGCGCCCTTCCGGAGCCAACGGCTGCCAGTGCCTCTCTCCCGACAGTGTCTGGGTCTGCTCCACCATCCTCTCCTGGAATCTGCAGTGGAACTAACATAGCCAAGTTGGTGACCGCTTGGTACAAGCAACCTCTTTTATTTGAAAGAAGGGGGGGGGGGAAGAAACCAGATCTGGGGGTGAAAGGACACGTAGGGTAGGGAAGGCTTTACGGTCTATTGCCTATTTTAAATATTATTAAAAGGTGAAAGAACAACCTATGCATAGAATTCCATCTGTATTCATTTATAAACAAGTATATATACCTGTATGTAGACAGATATTTTCCCACCATTGTACAAAGCTGTTTCCAGGCCTAGTATAAATAAACCTACCCGTGACTTAGCTTAATGCAGTCGAATTGATTTCCGTCTGCTAACCTGTGATTCTCTCTCAGAGGGGAGGAATCAATAAGGTCAGCCGGGCCCACTTTCGCACGTCATCCAGTCCTGGTTTAATCTTGGTAATCCTGGCTGCACACCACTCGATGTGGAGGCAGATTGATTGGCAGTGATATTTGCTCCATGCTCTGAGAGCATGTGTGGGGCACGTTTTAGCGTGTGACGCTGCGCCGGGCCTTCTCCTGTCGGCTTACTAGTTGGGTGCCTGTTTGCTTTCTTATACTACAAAGAGCGTATAGGCCGGAAGCTTGGGAAGAATCGATTTGACAAGAAGGAGACTTGAAATAAATTTTCCAGAGAGTCAGGAAGGGGTTTTGTTTCTTTGTTTTGCTTTTAAACTCGAGCTTTGTTGTTAGGGGTCCTCATGTTGATTCCAACACAGAGTGAACCCCAAGGATGTAATAAAATGAGCTGCATTTCTACCAAAACAGATCGCCAGATCTTTTTCCCCAGAAGCTACTGGGTGCGTTAGAACTCCCGATGTGTTGGTTCATAATTTATAACATAATTTATAACATCACGGTTCCATCGTATACCACCTTTCCACAAACACCCACTGACTACCGTCGAGCCAATTCTGGTTCATAGGGACCTTGCAGTCAGCAGCCCAGTGCTTAACACTATGCCACCAGGACTCCTGGTGAACCTAGGCCTTGAGAAACTTGCAGTGGAATGGATGTAGGCTGAGGCGGGTGGGAGGCCCACATTTGAGGTGTGTACATGGGGGTTGCGGATAGCAGCTAATCCAAGAAGTGCAGCAAGCCATTACGGAGCCTCCACCCTAGCATTAACGCCAGGGCCCTCTTCCTAGGCCACCCCATATTTCCTAGGCCACTTCTATTGAAAAAGGAATCTCACGTGCCTCACAACTGAGCAGTCCTCAGCAAAATGCCTCGTGGTCATTTGTAGATTTTTAGCAAAGTTGCATGTTTTGAGACTGTACAAATCTGACATACACACTGAAGTCGTCCTCGGTAGAGAAAAGGGGAGAAGAGAAATCCATTCCCCATCCACACAGCCAGTCAGTGATCTGTCATTGCGTGCCTTCAAGCCACGGGGTGCTTGTTCGAGGGAATTCAATGAGATCTAGAATAAAGAGAATGGTGCAGAACTTGGTTCATGCATTCCTATAATTTATTATATTTTATTCACAGTCACTAGTTTTTTCATGATTGCCTATTCTCATTGGTTCCCTCTCTTTCTACCCTACACATTAAAAAACTGCACCCACAAAAAATAGATGAGGAAACAGGAAGAGCACTGTATAGTCAGAATATCTGCACAGAACTCTAACTGAACACTTGTGAAATATGTTCTGAGCATCAAGGTATCGATATAGAAGTAGGAAGAACTGGGAGAGGGGTCAACCCAATCCAGCATGGCAGCAGAGCTGGACACTCGTTATGCCATCGAGAGCTTTGGCAGTCTCCCCAACCTTAAGATTTGGATATGCTCGTGCAGAATGAGCAGGCAGGCAGCAGCTTGCCCAACCTCACCATATGGTATGGCGTCCCTGTGCCACTAGCGTCGTCACGTTTAAAACTTATTAAAGAGCCTTTGAATAAAAAAAAAGAAAGAAGAAATACCCATTGGAGCAATAAAACCTCAAATCGAACAATTTCATGGTTAGCCAGTAATTCTTCAAAGCAGTTTTCTTCTGACACGTACACAACATTTCCCTCTGTAAGAACGCGGAGATCTGATTCCTCCAGAGCCCATTACATAGACAGATTGGCCCCCGAGATAATTACAAGAAGATAGTCTAATGGGTGCGATTAGGGAAATCCCATTACCTCCATGAAGAATCGTCAGTGATGTGTGTGAGCCCGGGCAAGTCTCCCTCCTCAAAGACACAATTTCTTACCTAGAAATACAGATAGTAGGGTATACCTGTTTATATTTGGAAACTAGGTTAATATCGATCTGTCAAAAAATTGTTGAACTGGAATATGTTTACTTTGTTTCAAAAAGAATTTTTTTTACTTCAAAGGTATGTCTGATATGATAGGCTAAAATAAATTAAAATTTAGCTGACCTAAAATGGTGGGCCCTGGGTATTAGAAGCCAACTTCTCATGCAACCAGGAAGGAGCAGTGCTAGCAAACCTGATGGGTGGTGACCCCGCCGCTCCTGAGGTGCCCTGAGCCTCAGAGCTCTGCGTGTTCTACCAGTCACATCATGGGCTATGCTCACCGACCCCCATGGGAGACAGGCCCTTAAGAAAACAAAAGCTCGCTGCCATCAGGTAGATTTTGATTCAAAGGGACCCTCTAGGACAGAGTAGAACTGCCTGTGTGGGTTTCTAAGACTAAAAGTTTGCAGGAGCAGAAAGCCCCATCTTTCTCCCTCAGAGCGGCTGAGGGTTCAAACGGGCCTATGTCACCAAAGTTGCTCATGATGCTCTTATTTCTCTTAATCCCTGGTGACACAGTGGCTGGTTATGCATTGGGCTGCTAAATGCCAAGTCCACCCATTAGAAACCATCCGCCACTGCAGGAGAGAAAGACAGGGTTTTCCACTCCCTTAAAGAGTTACAGTCTTAGACGCTCACAAGGGCAGTTCTATCTACCCTCTTATATAGGGTCACTGTGAGTCCATGTGGACTTCATGGCGCTGAGCTTGGTTTGGTTTGAGTACCTCGAAGAGGGAAGTGGCGGCTCCATGGTAGAATCCACACAGATTTGAATCCCAGGCATCGCCTTTTGGAAGTCTGTGGAGATGCGCATGTTACTGTAATGCTAAAGTGATTTCAATATAGCTTCTAGATGAACACAGACTAACAAGAAAGACCTGGAGAGTTATCTCAGAGAGTCACCTAGTGCGACCCTGATGGATCACAGTGGTTCTTTGGAGATACAAAGTAAAGCTGCCAGCTAGGCCTGAACTTTCCCTCCTTATTGCATGTTTCACCCTTTCCATCCATGTGTTCCCGAAAGTCCCTGCGGGAAGCATAGGCTCTACCTGGAGAGCTTTGAAAATGGTAGATTCCCAGGGCCCATTCCTAAAGACTTTTATCTAGTGGAACAGCAATGGGGCCTAGAGATCAGCCATTTTAAAATGAGTTCCTTTGCTGTTTGTAAGCTTTGAGGCCTGAAAACAACTTCAGCACTCCAGTGCCCTCTTGTGATCTTTCTTTAAGAGTACTAGGGGCTTAGGGGTGGGTGTTTTTGTTTGTTTACTTGCTTTTTCTTTTTATCTTACCTTTATTTCTCAGAAGGAATGTAGGCTTTCTCCCTGGATGTCTCTTTGCAGAAAACCATTCTTGTTTGTTTTTTTTTAATCAGAGATGACAAAGTATAAGGCATCCATTTTCGACCATTGAGACGGAATTACCATAAGTATTGTAGTAGCTATCCGTCAAGAAACAGGACCGCCACCAAGGATGTTTTTCTGTGTCTGTGGATCATCTCTGTATTTAAAAGCAGCATTTTCGGCTCAGCAGCCCGAATTCAGGAAGGAGAAAGACTTTTTGCATGCAGACGTCCCTTCTTTCTCCTCCTAGGATTCTGCCAAGCCGGGCTCTTCACTTACAAGGGCCTCCTTTGAGGCAGTTTCAAAGCTCCCTATTTATAGCTGTATGTAGAGCATCCTCCTTTGAGGACTACAAGCGGGGTAATTACGGTATCATCACCAAGGTTTTTCCCCTTTCCCTGAAGGTGTCATCTTGTCCCCATCTCTTAACACCTGGAGCAGGTCGTCTCCCCCCTGCCAGCCTGATGGAGTCTACCTTTCTTGTGAACTGCTCTTTAGCCTTCCACCTTTGAGAGGTCTTCTGTAGCATGAGTCCACATTTTCTAAGTACCCCCATTTATACATCGATTCTTAATCACTGGGTGGGCTGAGACCCCTTTGAAAACCTGGTAAAAATTAAGATCTCTCCAGGGGGGAGCAATTGCACATATTACACACAAATTTTTGCATACAATTCCAGAAGGTCTGTGGGATCACAGATTGAGTCCCCTCAAATCTACCAAGGAGTCCCACACAAACCATTGATCAAAATAAAGACTGGTCATCAGTTACGCAGCAGACACGCATGGAAGCACCGGGGACACTAACCAAGACGGGGATCTTTGTCCTAAGTATTTCAAACTAGCGTTGAAGGCAGGTAAGAAAAACCATGATCACAAAGTGTGATAAGCACCATGATGAAGTGTGGCAAGAGCAACAATAAAATGTTCCTAAAACCCAAGTCTGGCTTCCTCCTGAAAGTCCTTGATGCCTCCTCTCCGCTGCCTCCTGATCTTCGGCGGAGCTTCTCAGTGTCATCCGGAAAGCTGTCTTCCATGGGCCACTTACATTGTTGGGCTCCGGATATGCCGTGCTTCTTCCTTCCCCAGTCCTTTATCCTTTGACCAAGCTAACGCTCGTCTGTCTTTTAAGACGCTTCTCCCAGGAAACTGTCCCTGCCTTCTGCAAGTTACAGCGAGCTTGGCATTCTGTGCTTATCTTAGTTCTCACAGTATATTACAGCTACCTCTTCCTGTCACTGTGTCTTCATCGGTGATGTTCTCAAGAGCATAGACTATCATGGTCAGAGTTCTAGCCACACTAATGGATGCAGAGTAGTGGGTACCTATTTTGATTTACTAGTATGTTCAATTTCATAAAAACTCCTCAAAGAAATGTGTTTAAGGCATTTTATTGTAGAAAGAGTGAAGAATCTTCCTGCTTCTCTGTGTTCTATAATTAGCACTTCAACAATATCTGATCAAACTACGCTTAGGCCATGAGGAATCTAACTCTTGGTTACACACAGAAACAGAGACAGCCAAGGCCGGTTAATTAAGAGAAGCTCACCTGTCATTTGCTTGGCCTCTGCAAGATGAATTGTGGGGTAAATATATGGGTTTTTCTTAAAAGACCTATTGTTGGCTAAATAACATGTCACGGGGAACAAAAGAGTTCCTCCATATGACACTCAATGTCGCTCTGAATAAGGAAGCACAAATTTTGAGACATCATGGAAAGTCACTTTCCACTGAGTACTTAGGTGAATCTAAGTTTTCTTTATAGCATTTAACTGTAGGAAACATTTCCATAGCACATCTGTCTTCCCTACCAGTCTGAGCTACATGAAGGTGGAGATCATGAGTTGATCGTCTTCACACCTCCACGATCTTGCCTAGTGCCTCGATCTGAGACATTTCTGCTAGTCGTCCTTCTGCAATTCTGGTTCATGGTGACCCCCTGTGTGTAGAACTGCCCCATAGGCTTTTCAAGGTGATAGTCTTCACTAAGCAGAGATCACCAGATCTGTCTCCCAAGGTCCCCCTGGGTGGGTTCACATGACCAATGTTTAGGTTAGTAGTCAAGCATGTATGTAACCTGGGTATCACCCAGGGGATCCAAATTCCAAACCAGACCTCATCACTGCCATCAAGTTGAGTAGCCCTTTATTCCACCTCCATACCCAGATCCCAACCATCCAGTGCCATGAAGTTGATTCCCACTCAGAGAGACCCTGTTTAAAAAACAAACTCATTGCGATTGAGTTGATGCTAGCTCCTACTGAGACTGTAACTCTTTATGGGAGTAGAAAACCCCATCTTTCTCCCCCAGAGTGGCTGGTAGTTTCAAATTGCTGACTTTGTTGTCAGTAGCCCAACACATAACGACTATACCACCTGGGCTCCATAGAGACCCTATAGAATGGGATGGGGGATGGGAAAGAGACTACTCCATAAGGTTCCTGAAGCTGTACTTCCTAAAGGGAGAAGACAACCTGATCTTTTTCCCACAGTGCAAGGTTAGCAGCCCAGTGCTTAAGGCACTGCACCATCCCCGGACTTTGTAGTTGCCTATTGATTATTTGTTATACCAAATACAAAGTGAAGGGAAAGACTACTAGACGTACTATCTGGATCAAACGCTTTGCAACTATAAGTTCTTTCTCTGGGGTATAAGGCTCAGGGGTTTTATAAGCTTTGGGGAAACCCTTCCCATAGTACCAGAGCTGTAGCAGACCCACAGGAATTGGGGTGGCAGAACTGAAAGAGTGCAAGCTTTACAACCAGACAGACATGAGTCGGTTTTCAAGACCAGACATATGTGATTCCATTTTTGAAATCAGACATATGTGATTCAATTTACAACATTGTTCTAGCTTGCCAAGTAACCTTCCATTCACTCCTAGATATTTGTTGAATCCTGCTCTGTGGAATCCACCATGTAAGGCCACATGGTGTTACAGAGGCAACCTTAGATTTTCACTGCAATCTTGGCATCTCTGATCACGTTCCTACAGTATATTCATCTGTAATGTGGGGCCCCAATAATGTGCTCCGGAAGAGTTGCTGAGACGGTTAGGTATAATGTGAATACAAATGTCCAGTACAAGCCTTCACATGCACTAGACAAATAAAGTGGTTTCACTCCTGTGACTAAATCCAGTCAAGACAAATCACCAAAAACTCACCATTCATTAGAGCCCAGGACGGTGGCTAGCTATTGAGCGCTTGAAATGTGGCTAGTTCCAACTGAGATACACCATACATCTAAAAGACATGCTAGAGTTTGAAGACTAAGTATGAAAAAGAAGTCTATAATGCAGCTCATTAATACTTTTTATGTGTTCCAAATTGAAATGATAACATTTTAGGGGAATGGGGTGAAATCAAATACATCATTAAATATTATATCTCTTTCTTTGAATGTTACTATTAGTACAGTTGTAATGACATGTGGTTCGCATTGTGCATCCGTTGGACGGTGTTGTGCTGGAAAATAAAAGGACGCCTTGGGTTCTCAATAGAACCAAGCAAAGAGGTCTCAGAAGAGACCTAGAGACTGCATCACAAGGTGCTGCCTGAGGAGAGATGGCACATCAAACGGTGGCTGCCATCCTCATTTGGAAGCAATGTAAACCAAATGGGTTTGCACAGAGGCAGTTTGGATGTCGGCACCATCGCTTCCCACGTGACCTTGGGCCAGTGACTGAACCTCTCTGGTTTAGCTTACTCACTGATAAAAGGGTGGAGCTACGAGTCCCTACCTCCTTTGACTGTTGTGAGGATTGAAAGAGCTAATGTGACTGTGCGGGAGCACCCTTGCTGGGAACACAAACCATCAGAGTCTGTTCTGTGCACCGATGTGCTTTCAGGTCTAAAATAATACCTGGCACAGAGGTGGTGTTCAGTAAGTATTCGTTGCTGAAATAATGTATCATCGTCATCAAAGCCAGGGATCACACAAATTCTAGTGTTCGCACAGCCTCGAGGCCATGCGGATGGCTGTTTGTGTGAGTCCTGCAGACGCAGCCACAGCCGCAGAGTGGACCATTCTCATGACTCGGCTGTCTCTCCTTTTGACAAGTCTCCTCAGAGTTGACTCTGCCCTGAAGTCAGGCCACAGCTCACTTAGCCCATGCCCATGATTTCCTGTTTGCCTCACCCTTTCTGGTGTTTGTTGGTTTTGTCATTATTACCCAACTGTGAGAATCTAGGATTTTCTTTTGTCCATCCCATTTAATAGTATAAAATCTCTCTCGATTTCAGAATCTCCTTTGCAGCTAATCGAAGCCTGCAGCATTCTATTAGCTCTCAGTATTTGCTCTAAGCCCAAGCTGAGGCATCTGGGATTATTATGTAATAACTCGGGCTCCTTTCTGGTCAGTCTGTACCATCCCTTTTTCATTCTGCAAATCCCCTCAGGCTTCTCTTTCTGTTTGCAAGGGGCAGGAGAAGGGGTTGGAAGGGCTGTGCCGGGGACTGGGAGGGGTGGGTGTTTGCTATGAGTTATTATCCCACACTTATCAGTATTAAACTGGATTTGACAACTCATAGCCTAGGATTTAAATGATCTAAATCCTTCTTCATTTGGCAGCCTGGTTTCCCCATTATTTATTATGCTGCCCAATTTATTATCATGGCCATACTCGGAGGCTTGGCCTGTGGTGCCTTCACAGCCAAGTGATTTATACAAATAATAAAAAAGGGGTTCTCGGCAGTGGGATCCGAAGCAGTCCCCCTTCTCCTTCTCCTCTCATCTGGCTCAGCTCATCTCCTCCACATTAACCCTCGCCTCCCTTCCAGTTCCTCTTTGGGAAATTCATCGCCGGCTCGTGGCTGAGCCCTCGGAGTAAAGAGCTCGCATGGAGAGGAGCAGGCAGTCGGGGTTGCAGCGGGATTCTAATAATGGTTGGCGGGTGTCTTCATAGGGGAAACATCATGCACACTTCCCTTACGTCGTAAGATTTTGAACACCGTACCAGCCCTTTGAGGTAGACATTGATTTGATCCCATTTGACAAATGAGGAAACTAAAATTCTACCTCCGCCACTCGCTAGGACAAGCAGAGCAGGAGAAAGGAGGTTTCGAGAAGGTGGTCTCGGCCAGGGGGACGGAGAATACCGGTTCCAAATGAAAAATAGCAAGCAGTTACACACATGGGTTTTGGAATCAAACAAACCTGGAGGTTGAGTGTAGCGCGTTTCTCTCTTAGCTGTGGAGCCACGAGCACTCACTGCCTCAGTTCCCTCATCTGTAAAATAGGAATAACAATAGGTCCCTATAGGTAAGTCTGAGGACTGAATGTACCTCAAAGGGCTGGTGTGATGCTACATATGGGGGCACTTCCATGTACAGAACTTGTGGTACTTCTCCTAACTCAATCCCTGCTCCTAGTGTCCCTTTAGAATAAACAGAATTGCCTCGCAGGGTGTCCAAGGCTGTACACTTTCAGGAAACCGATGGCCATATTTTCTCTTCCAGAGTGGCTCGTGGGTTCGAACCACCAACTTTTCAGTTAGCAGCGTACTACTCAACCATGTGCTACTAGAGTTCCTTCTCATTTATAGAAAGGGGACAAGTTCATAACTAACTCATTTTATCTTCACAGCCACCTGAAAGGTAATATATTCCAGTGCCTGGAAATGCTTACAATTGTTAGCAAAAGTTATTGCTGCTGCGACCACTATTCACACCACACCGGTCATGATGCAAATTACAACTCAGTTCTAGCCCATCAATACATTCCAAAGACCTTGAAGTGAGCTGTAGAAGCAGAGTTAGCCCCTGATTGTAACTACGAACTTATACATGAATGAGTACTTGAGGGAGCATGGACAAGGAAGGCATTCTCTGTCCTCGATCGCTCTCTACTCCTCTCAACCACACACCAGCTCTGGTCTTGCTTGAGGGACGTTGGTCTAAAGCTCTAGCCTAAGAAAAAGCAGGCTTCATTTAGGAGCTCAGTATCCTGTCTTTGATATCTGTCCCTTTCTCTCTCTCTCTCTCTCTCTCTCTCTCTCTCTCTCTCTCTCTCTCTCTCTCTCTCTCTCTCTCTCTCTCTCTCTCGTCACGCCTCAAACTTCAGTAAGTATGCTCTCAGTGGGTCACTTTCTTCCTTCTAAAAGCCACATGTGTCTATGAGTAAGCTCTACAAATCTTATTTATTTACTCAAAATGCAGAATAAGGGGAGCAAGGTTGGAGGAATCTGTGTATTGTAGCTACACAGACATTTTACCTCCAACTGATGTCATATCTTGCAAAAAACATCCCTGCTGACATTGAACTCAATAATTCTGGGCATTGACAAAAATTAAATGTCATTATTTTTCCACCACCTATCCGTGAACTTTGGAGACATTATCAATGTTATCCCACATCCCCACAAAATTTGAAATGATGATGCTTCAGGAGGGTTGACGGTGAGAGTCTCAGAGTCTCCAGAATGTGGTAGCAGCAATTCCACTGGCAGTGCCACCTTGCCCAAAGTCAAAATTGGCCCCAAATGTTCTTTCAAATCTTGTACTTTGAACCAAGTAGTACTTGGTACTTAAAATTCATTTCTGCAATGAATTTATATCAATTTATGGGGAACAGAGAGCTTGTAGTCTGCTTAACTAAGTAATTGAAAATCTCTAAGCCTCCAGACCCTGGCTGTAAAATGAGTGTAGAAGAGAATCAATTTCACAATCCGCACCGGGGACTCCATGGGGAGCTGCTTTTAGGGTCTGTTAGCATGGAAACCGAGGAAACGCTTAGGAAGTACTCACTGTGATATATTTCTTTAATTGGTTTGTAAAATTCTAATTGAGTCCATTTTATTAATGTTATGTTTGCTGGTGGTTGTACTGTGATGTGATTGTTACATGACTTCAAGCCCACCCTCCCTCATGTCCTCCTCAGCCTGATGATTGCTTACATGTCTGAGTGCCTCAGGGTGGCATTTGTGCCAGTCCATGTCACCAGAGGCCTCTCTCTCACTCTCTGCTTCATCAAACGTGATGCTGCTCTCCTCCAGATATCGGTCCTGCCTGATGCTGTGTCCAAAGGAAGCCAACCGAGTCTGACCACGTGATAGTGATAGTGACGGTCCCACTCTTACCTTTATGTTTGTGGAAATAACATTAATTACTACCTTTATCGTTGTATGAGACCTTTTACATTTCCTCCTATAATTCTGCAGGGCTGCCGCTTATGCCTCATTTCAAGGCTGGAATCATTAGGGAAATGCGAAGTCTTGCCTCCTTACTATTTCTCTTCACACCTCCCTCCAATCAATTATCACTTGGCTTCCCCTTGCTCCACTGCAGAATGCTCCTGTCTGGTTTGGAACCCAGAGTCTGAGCCCTCAGTAGAATATCCTTTTAGCAGTGAGTGCAGTCCCGCTGGTCTGAAGGAGGACTTTGCTAATATTCTTAAGAGTGTGTGTTTGTAAGAAAGCCTGTGTTCCCTGGTGGTGAACGGGGAGTTCCTGAACTGCTGGACCTCATTCACGGCCTTCTGTTGGGCAGCTTGCCATTGGCCTTGCATCAGAACCAGGAAAGATGATCTCGCTGCCTCTGTCCCTCTCTGGGCAACAAATGAGCCAACAGCAGGGACTTTGCTGGGAGGCCTGAGTCATAAATACCTCTGTAACCCATCAACCATCTCTGCAAAAGGTGGTTTTGAAATCACAAAGGAGGGAAGAGTTCTTGGACCTATTGCCATCATCGAGTGAGTGAGACGTGTGTCTGGTTTTAACTTTGGGGTCTGAAAGAAAGGCTGTAACCAGTATAGTGTATAAACTAGAACCCATGGTAAGATGAGAACCTTTGTATAGGGAAAAGTCAAGACATTCAATGGACACACCCCAAGTTCTGGTCCGTCACATCAGGTCACTTTGTTTTGGTTTGCATATGCCAGATGCTGTAGCTCTCTTGCTTGCATGGTCTCATTTCCTCCTCACTACTTTCCTATGAAAAGAATCCCCCACAACAAAGTGGAATAAACATTGGGCTGTTAACTATAAGATCAGTAATTCAACCCCCCAGCCTGCGGTGAGGGAGAAAAATGAGGCTATTGGATCCCATAAAGATGTGCAATCTCAGGATCCCTATATGGAGCCCTGGGGGCATAAATGGGTTCACCAAGGAACTGCTAACCACAAAGGCAGCAGCATAAAACTACCGGCCACTTCTTGGGAGGAAGGTGGGGCTTTCTGACCCTGTAAGCAGTCACAGGCCCCGAAACCCACACTGGCAGGTCTCCTCTGCCCTGTGGGGTCTCCATGAGTCAAAATGACCTCTATGGCCACCAGTTTGGTTAGGATAGAGTCTGAATCAGAATAGATGGGGGAGGACATTGGAACGTCCCTTGGGAAAGAATTTCTTTACTGTTGTGTTGTTTTGTGGCTCTGTCAAGTCAATCCCAGCTCTTGGTGACCCCATGTGATGAGGTAAACTTGCCCCCGTATTATGTTCTACGCTGTGACCATTATGGGAGCAATTGGCCATCTTTGTCCAGTGGAGTCGCTAGGTAGATTCAAGGTACTGACCAGCCTCCTTGCAATTGCACAGACGTGGAAAGTGGGGGTAACAGATGCGCCCCAAACCATATAGCTAAGGTTGGCAGCACTGAGCTTTATGCCAGAGCCATCCACCCTGAAAGCCTGAGCTCTCAAACCCTCCGTTAAACTCTAGTTAGACCAGGAAAACTAAAGCCGGGGAGGGGAACAATACACAGAAATGCAAGTTGTCTTCTGTCTGGCACGTTTGGTACTAATTATGTAACAAACAATGTTTTACGGTAGAGTTACTGTCTCTGGCAAACTATTTATTTATTACCCAGTACTATGATCCCAAACCACACCCCCTGCCAGCACCACCGTGCGGGCACTTAAAGGACTCTTACCCAGGTACCATAAGGCCCTTTAAAAAGTCCCAGCAGCAGAGCTATGTTCCTGGGGATGTCCCCCCAAAATATCACATGTCCAGCAGTACTGCAGCTTTGCAAAAACTTTAAAATCTGGCAGCCGGCAGTGATTGTACATGCCTGAGAGTGCCCTGTTTTCATCGCCGCCTCGCTCTCTGACTTGTGGTGCGGGCTGCCACCAGGTGAGCGGAGTCATAGTTTATGTAATGAGAAGATGGGGGAGATGGGAAAGGGAGCCAGCTGGTGTGCCACATGTACCCCCTGGCAGGAAGACACATCTCATCTGTGTTTTTCTCTCCATGCTCACACTGTGGAGCTGCCTGGGACGAGCCCTCCCCCTCTCCAATGAGTACCTTGAAGACCTTATCTGTCTGTCCTGAAAATGCAGTCTCTCGGCTTGAGTTACCTAGTCAAACCACCACCACCTCCTCCTCCACCACCACCACCACCTCCACCACCAAAACCACCACCTCTACCACCTCCACCACCTCCACCACCACCACCACCACCACCTCTACCACCTCCACAACCACCACCTCCACCACCACCACCTCCACCACCACTACCTCCACCACCTCCACCACCACCACCTCCACCACCACCACCACCACCACCACCTCCACCACCTCCACCACCACCTCCACCACCACCACCTCCAAAACCACCACCACCACCTCCACCACCACCACCTCTACCACCTCCAAAACCACCACCTCCACCACCACCACCACCACCACCACCACCACCACCACCTCCACCACCACCTCTACCACCTCCAAAACCACCACCTCCACCACCACCACCACCACCACCACCACCACCACCACCTCCACCACCTCCACCACCTCCACCACCACCTCCACCACCACCACCTCCACCACCACCACCTCCACCACCACCACCACCTCCACCACCACCACCACCACCACCACCTCCACCACCACCTCCACCACCACCACCACCACCACCTCCACCACCACCACCTCCACCACCTCCACCACCACCACCACCACCACCACCTCCACCACCACCACCACCTCCACCACCACCACCACCTCCACCACCACCACCACCACCACCACCACCACCACCACCACCACCTCTACCACCACCTACAAAACCACCACCTCCACCACCACCACCACCACCACCACCACCACCACCTCCACCACCACCACCACCTCCACCTCCACCACCACCACCACCTCCACCACCACCACCACCTCCACCACCACCACCACCACCACCACCACCACCTCCACCACCACCTCCACCACCACCACCTCCACCACCACCACCTCCACCACCTCCACCACCCCCACCATCACCCCCCCCCCAGGTTGCCCCGGCTGCCCCTCTTCCTAAGGAGGAAAGCATAATCTCAGCCGGTATTTGGAGCATGACTTGGTTCAGATTTCAGATGAGAAGGCCTTGAGAGCACAGCGTGAATAAGACAGACTCTGGGTTCCCACAGACCCCCAGAGATCAGTGAACTCTGTGACATGGGGAGGTCATGAATGCAAACTCTGAGGCCCTTCTCTCCTCCAGGAGTAACACACACACACTCACATTCACCCACCCACCCTGACACACTTCAGGTTGGTACTGCTTACTAAGTGGCATGTTTCCACACTACATTGGGGTGCAGGGTGCCATTGTGAACTAGTCTATTTATAGGAGTCACACACAAGATGCGTAACGTCAGAGAGGAGCCCTTTTCCTGGTCTTCCCATTCTGAACGCTCATTGACAAGATAAGTTCAGTGTCACTCTGTACCCTGTCTTTGCTCTCTTTTGCTGAGGCATCAATACGTTAAAAGTAATTAAAATAAAGGGATTTATTTAGTGATGCTTAAGATGCTACTGAAATTTGGGAATGAGAATGATTTCAAAGAAGCAGTAGCAAAATTAGAAACCGTTCATTAAAGATTCTTTAAAATCTTCCCCTTTGAGGTAAAAGGAAATGGAGGAAAAGGTCTAGGAAGAAAAAGTATGGATAGAGGTATAAACACAGGTGTGTACATATGTAAATATATTCATAAAAATTAAAGATACTGGCCTCTGTGTGTGTGTGTTGCAATACATTGAGGAAGTGCTCAGACTTTGGGCCTCTGCTCAAGCCCTTTCGCAGTATAAGAACTCGGTTCTAACAGCCTGGCATGTTGTGATGTTCACCCTCCGACAAGATCACTGAAGACAAAATGGCTACATAAGCAACTGTGGTGAAGAAAGAAGATGGTGCCTGGCTTTCAAAAGATATAGCATCTGGAGTCTTAACGACTTTAGTGTAAAACTATGTAGCAGAGAAGCAACAAGACCCCATGGAAGAAACACACCAGCCTGTGTGATCATGAGGTGTCGATGGGATAGGGTAGCAGGCATCAAAAGATGCAAAACAAACAAAAAAAAAAACCTATCCTTAAGAATGATGGGGGTTGGAGCAGTGACCTAAAACTCATCTTTAGACAATGGCGCATCCCCTCACAGAAGGGTCCCAAGGAAGAGATGAGTCAACCAAGGTGCAGTATAGCACCGATGAAACACAATGTTCCTCTGATTCCTTGAGTCTTCCTCACCCCCCACTATCATGACCCCAGCCCTGCCTTTCACTGCGGGCCAGACGAGCATGTACACTGGTACAGATACGAGCGCATAACACACGGAATACAGGTCAGATAAACCTCTCAGGCACAGAAACAGGAGTAGCGATGCCAAGAAGGTAGGGCGAAGAGGGGAGGAAGGGGGAACCAATCACAATGATCAGCACATAACTATCCCCCTCCCCCAGAGAAAGGAACAACAAACCATGGGGGGAGACAGCAGTCGGTGTAAAATATGAAAATAATAATTTCTAATTTATCAAGTGGTCACAAGGGTGGAAGGGGAGGAGGGAAAGAAAAAAGATCTGATACCAAGGGTCCACATAGAAAGTAAATGTTTAGAATAAAATGTTGGCAACATATGTACAAATATGCTTGATACAATTGATGTACAGGTTGTTATAAGAGTTGTAAGAGCCCCCAATAAAATTATCTTTAAAAAGTAAAATATTCCCCTTTAAGCTTTGATCCATGCCCTTTCTGTCTACTTTGTAATACATTTGTTTAACCTAGTTGAAGACAACTGCACTGTTGGAAATAAAGGGAGGTGTTTAAGAGCCAGTCCATTAGCTTCCACAGATAGCTCACTGTTTCTATGGAATGAAAATCAATATTTAGATGATAAATATTGAATTTCCTACAAGGTGATTTATAAAATTAAGTCCCCCATAAAACTCTTTTAGGTCCAGAGGGACATGGACAGAGATGAATATGTTGAACACAGAGCATTTTAAAAATATCATTTTATTTGAGTCTCGTACAACTCTTATTACAATACATACATACATTGTGTCAAGCACATTTGTTGCCATCATCATTCTCAAAACATTTTCTTTCTATTTGAGCCCTAGGTATCAGCTCCTCATTTTTCCCCTCCCTCCCCCACCCTCACTCCCTCATGAACCCTTGATAATATATATATACATATATATATATATATATATATATATATATATATATAAAATATCTTACTCTGACCAATGTCTCCCTTCACCCATTTTTCTGTTGTCCGTCCCCCATGGAGGGGGTTATATGTTGATCACAATGATCTACATATCTAATGTATAGCTGATCCTTGTGATCAGTCCTCACTTTCTCCCCTGCCTTCCCCTTCCCCTCCTAGTATCACTACTCTCATTATTGGTGCTGAGGGGTTTATATGTCCTGGACTCCCTGTGTTTCCAGCTCTTTTTTTTTTTTACCAGTGTACCTCCTCTGGTCTAGCCGAATTTTTAAGGTAGAATTGGGATCGTGGTATTGGGGTGGGTGGGGAGGGGGGAGAGGAAACATTAAAGAACTAGAGGACAGTTATATGTTTCATCAGTGCCACATGCACCCTGACTGGCTCGTCTCCTCCCCAAGACTGTAAGGGGATGTCCAGTTGCCCACAGATAGGCTTTGGGTCCCCACTTTGCACTCCCCCTCATTCACAGTGATAGGATTTTCTGCTCTTTGATGCCTGATATCTGGTCCTATCGACATCTCATGGTCACACAGGCTGGTGTGCTTCTTCCGTGTGGGCTTTTTTGCCTCTCAGCTAGATGGCCGTTTGTTTATCTTAAAGTCTTTAAGACCCCAGATACTGTATTTTTTTTATAGCTGAGCACCATCCGCATTTTTCACCACATTTGCTTATGCACTGCATTGTCTTCTTCGATCATGTCAGGAAAGTGAGGATCATGGAATGTCAGTTTAATAGAAAAAAGTGTTCTTGCAATGAGGGAGACTTGAGTAGAGGTCCAATATCCATCTGCTGCCTTAATACTAAACTTATAAATATATGCACATATATCTATTTCTCCATCCTCATATATAAATATATTTATGGTAGACACGCCTGTATTTAGAACTCTAAATGCCTTTGCCTCCTAGTTCTTTCCTCTGTATCCTTTTACTTTCCTCTTGTCCCATTATCATGTTCAGACTTCATTTTGGTTTCAGTAATTGCTCTGGGTTACGTTGCCCTTGATCAAGCCCTAGCAGGCCTCCTACACTCTCCTAGCCATTGATTTTTGATCACTTGTTGTTCCCTTGTCCCTGGGTTTGTTAACACCCACTTCCTTTCCCCTGCCTCCCCCTCTCCCATGTCCCCTTCAGAGTGCTCGGTCCTGTTGTTTTCTCTTCCAGCTTGTTTATCCCACCTATCTTATCTAGATAGACCTGCAGAGATAATAATATGCACAAAAAACAAGACAAAGCAAAACAAAGTAGCAAAAGGAAACAAAACAACAACAACAAACGATAACAAAAAAGAAAAGCCTGTAAATAGTTCAAGGTCTGTTTGTTGACCTTTAGGAGTACTTTCTGGTTGAGTCTGATGGGGTGTCATGCCCTGCCCCTAAAGCCTATTTCTGGTATTCTCTGGGGACTTTGTTGCTCTGCTCCCCTTGCTGTTTTGTTGCACGCCCTTAGTGTTTAGCCTCAGTGTGGTGGGGTCAAAACAGGTGCAATTCCCACCCTGTGTCTCCAGTGTTGTCCCCCGTAGTAATATGGGTCGGTGAGGGACGTCGTGTCTCAGTGTGGGGCAGTACATAGCATTTTAAGGGTAGCTTATTAGACCAATTCTGTATAATACCATAATAGTGGAAACAAGATATTACACTTTTGTCAATACCTGCAAGCCTACACAACACACAAGAATGAACCTTCATATTGAGGAGGGCTTGGAGCACTTGCTGATGAAGATCAAGGATTGCAGCTATCAGTATGGACCAATGTGAAGGCAACCAAAATAAATCCTCATAACTGGACCGATTGGAAACATTGTAATGGAGATGGAGAAAAGAATGAAGTTGGCAAGGATTTTATCTTGCTTGGATCCACAACCAATGTTCATGGAAGCTGTAATCGATTCAAATTACTCTCATTGCACTAGGTAAATCTGATACATGAGAACTCTTTAGAGTATTATTGAAAAGCAAGAAAATTTGAGGAATAAAATGCCCTCAACTGAGCCGTGGTATTTTCAGTTGCTTCATATGCATGTGAAAGTTAGGCATTGACTAAGGAAAGGCAAAGAAGACGTGATGCATTTGAATTGAGGTGCTGGGGCAGCGTATTGAAAGTACCATGGACTGCTAAAAGGACAAACTGATCTGTCTTGGAAGAAATATGGCCAGAGTGCTCCTTAGAGGCAAGGATGATGAGATTTCATCTTACACACTTTGTTCATCTTGTCAGGAAAGACCAGTCCCTGGAGAGGGACACCATGCTTGGTAAAGTAGAGGGGCCGCAAAAGACAGGGAGGTCCTCAAGGAGACAGATGGACCCTGTGGCCGCACCGATGGGCTCAAGCATAGGAACGATTGTGAGAATGGTGCAGGGAAGGGTTTCGTTTTGTTGTACACAGGGATGCTATGGTTGGAAACAATCCCATGGCACCTAACAACAACTCTGTGGTGAGCGGTGTGACTCACAAGGGTTGCTGTGAGTCAGAATTAGCTCACTGGAAACTTTTACATATGTATTTATGTATATGTAAACTTTACAGCTACCTGTAAATATATATAGTGGAATCGAAGGAAGTTTCACTGGACGATACTTGCCCTTTGCCTCTGCCTTTCATGCTGACTCCTCATTGTGTTCAAGGAAGAGAAAGGAATAGGGCTTAGGACCAGAGACACAGTGAAAGCCAGTAGTTGTTGCTGAGATTTAAGTTTTTATTTAAGCAAGATTGTATCTCCACCCAACATTGCTACTTTATAATGGAGACTTCATTGATTCCACCAAAGCAAAAGCAGTCCCACTGACATCAAGAATCTTACTCTTAGCAACCTGATGAGTAAATCTCTACAGGAAGAGGCAGCCTCATCTTTCTCTCTGGAAGCAGACAGTAGGTTTGAACTACTGACCTCATAGTTAGCAGTCCAGTGCTTAACCTTACAGTCCTACCAGGGCTCCCTGAGTGACTCAAAGTTGCCCTTTTACATTTCTTTAGTAATAATTCCCATTTTCCCAATGTACTAGGTATATGGTTACAACAATAAACTCAAAACCAACCCCACTGACAGTGAGTCGATTCCAACTCATAAAAACCATCTATAGAGTTTCTGAGGTTGTAAATCTTGACAAGAGAAGAAAGAGAAGACGGCCTCCTCTGTCTCCCACAGAGTTCCCAGTGGGTTCGAACCACCAACCGTGTGGTTAGCCCCATAAATAAAAAAGATTAAGTCCTTGCCCTTATAAAGTCTCTCACTGCCATTGAGTTGATCCTATAGGACAGGATAGAACTGCCCCGGTGAGTTCCCAAGACCAAATCTCTACAGGTGTAGAAAGCCTCATCTTTCTCCCTCTGACCTGGGGCTAGCAGCCCAACTCCTACCCACTAAGCCACCAGGGCTCCTCCTATAAAGTACAGTGAGGGAACAAATGAATGTGTGGCTCCGTGGGAGCCACAGGGAGACACTGTGGCCTACTAGGTAACCTCGTGACTCCTGACTTTCAGGCCAACAGTTGGACCCCCAAACCTCCCAGAGGAGTCGCAGGAGAAAAGACCTGGCGATATGGTCTGAAAAGATTTCCGCTTAGAAACCTTATGAGGTAGTTCCGCTCTGACCTATTGCATCACCTTGTATCAGATTTGACTCACACACAGCAGCATGAGTCTGAAGAGGGTGGCCCAAGTCTCTTGTCCAGTAAGGGAAAGCAGCGAGGTAGCTGTCGTTGAAAGCAAAGCTTAATAATCTATGAAGTAGGGACGAGTTTGTGGGTCTGATGGCTTGATTATTCCACACGAGCTTATATTTTCTGTTCCTAGAAGAGGTCAGTACCCTAAAAACCAAGGTGGTTCCAGTCACAGGCATTTTACGGTCAGCTTGGGGCTTTAGCACCCCAGCCCGTGGGAGAACGAAGAGCAGTGCCTCTGAAAGCAGGCTTGCTACCATTCAGACGCATGCGTGCATAGCCAAGCTTCCAGACACCTGCATACACCTCCCGTCCCCGGCTGCTTATTTTTCCTCTGAAATGTTCTCCGTCCCCACCCCACCCCACTCCCACACCCTTCTGAGAGCAAGGTGGCAGGAAGATAGAGTTCCTTCCTGCTGTGTTTTTGCTTTCCATTTTCTCGATAAAACTGAATCACTGCAGAGGAAATCAAATCTAATCTTCAATATATTTAGCATGAAAGCAATAAAAAGCATTAATTCACTCCAGAAAGAGCAAAATGCAGGCAGGGTACTCAAAGGAAGAATCACCATGGAAACTGTTTTCTTGAAATTCTGAACTCTCCAGGCTCCGGGCAGATGAGGGAGGGAGGGAGGCAAAGGCAGGAGATGGAATGGCTTGCCCTTTCTGTTGTCACAAAAATGCTGCAGAGGAATTGCAATGAATTATTGATTGTGTGAATAGAAGTATATCTGAATTAGAATGATTACATTGTTGTCTTTTAAACGAGTGTGTCAGAACACAGTGAGACCGTGTTTCTCACTGCTCCCCTTCGCTTCCTGTCAAAACCCTATTGAGCAATCAAAAGAGCTCTCCTAGGGTCAAAAGTTTGCAAGGAGACACCGGGAATTAGGATGATTAAAGATTTGCCCAAAGCAGAGCGAAAGGAGGATACTTTTGCATGTGACTCGCCAGCACACGTGTCTTTGTGTGCCATTCCAAGATGACGGTTATTTCATAGGGTTCGTTTTGGTTGGGGTTTTTTTTTCTTCAGCGATATTAAATATGTAAAGATCAGAGGCCAGCTCTTGCCTTTGGGACAATGTTAATGCGATGTGATGGAATTTCCCTAAGGAATTTCATGGGAGTTAAATTTTCGTTGTGTGTATGTACGCACGTTTGCATCTCACTCCATGCCCCCCACTTCTTGCAGTCTGTGTTTTTGCCTTCTCAGAGTTTTCTCCCTGAAACCCCATTGTTGTTTTGAGCAATTGTGGTGATATCTGAGCCAGTGAATAGATACATAGAACTATGCATGTAATGTGTGGACTATTGAGTGTTTCCCATGGGCTAGGCGCTATGCTAAATCCTTTGCATGATATCATTAAAGGTCTGGGTCTGATGGCTATGTTTAGGGAAAACGACTAGCTTCCTATTTGTTTTGAAACCCTTCCTACAGCCCTCTGTGGACGCTCCCTGTTTCACAGTTGAGGAAACTGAGTTTTGACAATGGCCTGTGGTTGCACTGGGCCACAGAGTCAGTAAGCTATGAAATAACGAGATGGAAATCAAGTATGAATCCTACATCCATGATGTAACAGCAGCACTAAGTTTTCATCTTAGAGGAGATATGCAGCTTCTCTTATTCTTCCCAATATAATCCTGTAGCTGCCAAAGGTCTGGGCACAGAGCTATAGGCCCTTAGTATATTCAATAGCATATATATTGAGATCCTACCATTGCCCCAGCCATTGCACTAAATATACAACATTGAAAACAAGATCAAATCGCTGCCCTCGGCGAGCTTACAGTCTTCATGAAATAGTGGCATGAGTGACTAAGCCAGACACACATCAAGGATTCACAGGACTTGACCTGGTCTCCTTCAAGGATGGGAGGATCTTGTAAACAGTGAAAGGAATCGACTCCAACCTTTTGAGTCTTAATCTATTTTAAGCACAAATGTGGGAGTGAACATGAAGTTTGAGGACCTGGGATAAAATGTAGTCATGTGTTTTTTAGAAAAGTATTTCAACTTTTCAGCCACCAACTGGGTCAGTTACCAAGGAACTTTGTACATGGGGGGTGAAGAGGTCCAGATTTTATTCTATTAACAGAGGCAATCTTTGAATGGGTGCATCTTTATATACCGAGGCCTTAATTACATACAGCAAAGTACATTAATCTTTTGTGCTCAGCTCAGTGACTTATATATGTATTTACTTATATAATCATCATTCAGATCAAGATATAGGACAATTCCAGGATCCCATAAGATTAACTCATGTCCCTTCCCTGTTGACCCCTCTCTCCCGTGTCTATCACTATACTCACTTAGGTGAGAATTTGGAAATTAGTGATAAACTAGGAAAATGCCATGATGAAGGTTTATAGAAAAGTATAATGCCTCCTAGAATATAGCATGAAATGCCAAGGAGAACAATTTCAAATAAAGAGGCTATAAGGCTCACAATCCTTCACCCATTCAGTTAAATAGATATGGAATACCTAATATGCGCCAGACACAGTCACTGGAAAGAAAATGGAAACTAGCAAAAGCATCTCTCAAAGAGGAGACCAACAGATCAAGAAACAGTTGCTTTGAAGTGTGAGAAGCATTGTAGAAGTTTAAAATGCAGGCTGCCCTTAAAAAGGGTGACCTAGGTTCAGTGATAGAGTTCTCACCTTCCACGTGGGAGACCGGGGTTCTGTTCCAGCAGGTGCGTCTCAACTACTGCTATGACCAGCCTGTCAGTGAAGGCTTGTGATGCTGTGTATGCTTTAGGAGAGCTTCCAGACTCAGGCAGACCAGGAAGAAAGGCCTGGTGGTCGGATTCTGAAAACCATATCCATTGAAAAACTCCGTGGATCACAACAGTCCAATCCATCTTGCATAGGGTTGCCCAAAGGTAGGGCCTGACTCAACCGCAGCTAACAACCCAAGCCAACAAACTAAACTGACTGTCATCAAGGTGATTCTGACTCACTGCGACCCCACCTAGGAATTCTGAGGCTATCCATCTTCACAGGTGGAACCTACAGCCTCGTTTTCCTCCCATGGAGTGGCGAGTGGATTTGAATAACTGACCGTGAAGCTAGCAGTCCAATACTTGCCTGACAGCACCTCCAGGGACTCCTTAAGAACTCAGACTAGGAAAATCAAGGAAGGGTTTTGAATAAGACTAGAGAGATAAACAGAGG
This sequence comes from Tenrec ecaudatus, assembly GCF_050624435.1. Classification (NCBI taxonomy): domain Eukaryota; kingdom Metazoa; phylum Chordata; class Mammalia; order Afrosoricida; family Tenrecidae; genus Tenrec; species Tenrec ecaudatus. Next base: position 154,677,980 of record NC_134531.1, on the reverse strand, counting down.
GCAGCCAGACCAATGAGCGTGGGGTGGGTGGTTCCAGGCCAAGAGAAAGCATGTGTAGGTCCCAGAGATGACAAGGGCATGGTCTTATTGAGGTCGTGGTCATGGGTAAGAAATAATGGAAAGAACTCATTTTTCAAATGCAGGAAATGGCCAGACCTGATCAATATTATATTATAGAAACTGTGAATTTTCAAAATGCTAATCACTCAATTGCTTAAATCAGTTTTGTTCAATAGCGGTAAATGTAGCAGCTTAATTGAACCACAATCTGCATCCCTTGTTGAGATAAACGCAGATGGTCAGTGTTTTAGGCTTTATCACTTATTTTTATGGGAGGCAGCCCACTCGGCTGTGAGTCATGTCTTTTTAAAACTGTACCAGAAAAACCAGTCAGACAATGAGATTTCCAACAGTTTGTGCCTATTTCTTTACCCTTTAAGATGAAGCTCTTCCATTATTCCTTGTGCTTTCTTCAGCTTCTCTTTCCCTGGAGGGGGCTGGGTGGCGCAGAGTCACCAGTCACTCTGATTTGCTGACACGTCCAATCAGTGGTTATCAGCACGCTCGTTTTTCTCCTCTGTAAGTAGGTATACCAGCAGGCAAACAGTAGTGTTTGAGTCAAATGCTAGACTGCCCTGTCCTGTGACCTCAACACATTGCTTCATGGCTCTGGGCTTCAGCCTCCTTGCCTTGACAAAGGGGTAGCGATACCCACGTTACAAGGTGGATGAGTCCCTGCATGCTGCAGATGGTCCGTGTGTCTGCCTCCTAACCAAGAGACTGGGCGGTTAAGGCTACCCAGTGGGCTTCAGAAGAGCTGACATTCTATGTCTGAAAAACAACCACTGAAAACTCTGTGGGGAAGAACAATATTTAAACAAAGCAGTTCTACTCTGATGGGCATGGGGCCACCCTGAGTCAGAGACAACTCAATGGTAACTGCGTGTGTATGATTGTTTCTTTTTATAAGGTGTAACTGTAGATGAAAAGCCACAGGGGCTTCAAAAACCTCATGGGAAAAATTCCATGATCTTTTCATGAATCTTTTGAAGCCCCCTCATCTAATGCCATTGTGTCCTCAGGATGGAACGTAACACAGAGTAGGCCTTTACCAATGGGGAAGCAAGAGGGGTTATCAACAAGGGCTCAGAAAGACTTGCTGTTGTCTCTGTGTCCTCCTCTGAACCATGGAGGTGACAGTGACATCTACCGCATCATTGTCTTATGAAGTTGAATGAGTTACTGTGTGTGAATTGCTTCATTTAGAACCTGTGTGTATCTCCACATCCAAGAATAGTCCTTTGAAATACCAATGTTAATGGTTATTATAGTTTGTACTGTTTTCGGTCGCATCTGTGAGAATGGGCTGTTGCCAAGAGCGGCTAATGAAGAGGTGCCCATGGCGCAGGGCCAGGCACACCATGGGCCCCCAATAAATGTTTGCTCAATGAATGGGAGCACAGCGCTTCTCTCTCAATGTGTTCTATAAATGTTTCATCCTAATGATCGGCGGGAGCTTCCTCACAGAAGTCAGTGCCAAAGAAGTGCACAGGGTGGCAGCCTGGGCTCCGGCCTGGTGGATTCGGAGGGTATTGAACAAAATAGATTCAGATCAGTCTATTTGGTGCCTTTGAAATTGTGCCAATGAATAGCAAAATGCACTTTCATGTTGGTGGAGAGCCAGAATCCACACTTGCGAATCACAGCACGTCTTACCTATTTCTAGCCCTCTCTGTCTGTGTACTCAATGGGTGTTCAAGATGTTTGGTGTGGGCTTTCTTACCTCCGAAAGAGCTTCTGAAACCAACGTTTCACAAAATCGGGTCCCAGATGTTTGAAATAGTTTTGCAGGCAAGGTAATCAATCCATTCGGTGGCCAGATGCTGTCGGAAAATGTGCCTGCTACAGCGTTGCGAGGTTCTAAATTCATTAGAAACATAAATTAATTAAATCTAATCAACAATGGGTGATGCAGAAGAGTAAACAGTGAAAAACAAATACATTTCCAACTGGGTCACGTTGCAGGCAGAGAAAAGCGGCTCCCCTCTGGAGGTGAGAGCCGGGTTAACCCTTCATGTAATTCAGGGAAAGAATCCAGTTGCCATCCAATCACCTAAACTCAGGGGCAAGCCTATGCGTGCCGGCCTACAACTGTGCTCCCCAAAGTTCTCAATGGCTGATATTTTAGAAGGAGATCACCAGGCCTTTCTGCCCAGGCCCCTCTGGGTGGAACACCAGTGTTCACCCTTGAGATTAGCCCCGGAGCTGTTCACCACCCGCATCTCGGAGGGACAATACCCTTGCCAAATCTGAGGTCCTAAGTGAGGCTATGGTTCTTCCCAAACGAAGGCACCTTGCACGCTCATTCAGTCTTCCCAAAAGGAACTGAGCTTCTCTAAGAAGGGGTTAGGAGCAGCTTTGTTTTCTTATGTGCCAATGAGGGGTGGGGGTGGGGAGGACTCTGTTCATCTCTTATCCTAAAGGACTTCTGCGATGGAATCTTCCAGCAGCTTCGCATCCTGCCTATATCAGCGTTTCCCTGGGGTGCAGGCCAGGAAACCAAACAAAGTATCCTCCTTTAGCCCACACTAGATTCAGTCACTGAGTCCTGGAATTGTGCCTAGCAATGCTGAATCTCCAAGGTCTCGAACAGAGTCCAGCACATAGTAGGTACTTGATCATGAATTACAGATAGACTTTTTCCTCAAAGCACTGAGTCTTTTATTTTCCCAAAGGCCTCTCCAACATATTTCACTTTTGTCCTCTGAGGAGCAGCATCTCACAGAACAATAATCCATGTGGTAGTTTTTAGGGAGCTCAGCTCTAGCACATTGTTTTCCTGTCCACGGATCTCCTGCCTGCGTCAGAATTCACATAGAGACAGATGAGGTAAACTATGAATTTAATGGATCGTCTTGTGAATGAGAGGCTATTCTCCAAGGATGTGCTCAGTTCTGGGGAAAGGCCAGCCTTCAGCCACAGAATTTTTTTTAAGACTCTCTCTTTTTAATTCCACCTAAAAATTTTTAAATTCTCTAATCTCAAAGGATCACACATTGATTTTTTTTTCCTTACATAAGAGCCAAATAATTCATACAATGATCCTGTGAATTTGAAAGTCAAGATAGCCGCCTTCTACAGTCTGTCTGTGTGGTGTAATATGGTTTTAATTAAATCATTTTATTGGGGGTTCATACAACTTTTATCACAATCCACACATACATCCATGTGTCAAGCACTCCTGTGCATTTGTTACCCTCATTCTCAAAACATTTAAGTGAAGGAAAGGAAGATCTATATATCTTGTTAAAATTCTTCTTGAGGTTTTTTTCCTGGACTCTGAAATCCTTCTAGTTCTGCACACGAACACGCCATTGTTGCTGAGGCCCGTTCCCTCCCGAGAAGGCTAAGTTCCACCTACACACAGTTATTTGAGGCCCAGCCTACCATCGCCTAGAAAAAAATAAACCGAACACCCAAGAACTCATCTTGATTGGAAGGAAAAAATGTTACTTGTAATTTTATAAAAGAACTAAAAAATGTAAAACATCATAGAATCAGAGCTGTACACGGCATCTTTGCTGCTCAGGAGGCAGGAGTTATGTGAAGCTTTCCCCATCACACCATCCTCCTTTATGTGCCAACCATAACCTGGGGTCCATCAACATCTTCTGAACTGCAAAACCACTCTGCCTATTTTCTTGCCATGGCAGAATAAAAACCAAGTCTCAAATGGAAACCCCACAAAGAACAATAAAGTCATTTCCAGCCCAGCTGCCTGCTTCCTAGAAAGGTAAAAAGGGTTCCCCACCAGTAGGTGAATGACGGTTTTGTTTTCCTTTACCGCTCTTTCACTAAACACACGTATATTCATGAGTTTAGGTTCCAAACAATACTGTCCATTGGTCATGAATGGAAAAACATTTATAATTATCGATGTCCAAAGATTTCCGAGAAAAAGTGAACATAATTTCCTTCTCTAGGAGGAAAAAAATCCCCTTCTCTCACCTAAAATTGTGGTTTACATATGCAAAAATTCATCACAGTACAGAGTTTGTGATGGTTTATTCACATATGATTAACCCCGAGATACCTTGCTTTATGCTTCTTCATCACATCAAAGGTTTAATTGCAAAATTGGACCTTGATTTAATCTGGCAATATGTCATGAGATGAGATTTGGATATATGTCATGTTTTACCATCTCTTTTTTATACTTCAAATTCAACTGTATAACCGCATGTTAGAACTCACTGCTGAGGAAGAGCTGCGCTTTTCCTGATCAAGGCTGAGACTGGGGGACATGAAAACAGAAACAATAAGACCCTGAAGCCATCCCTGTTTGCTGTTCCGTTGGTCTTCTATGGAACAAGAAGTAAAGAGTTCACAATCCACCAGCAGAGCATGTGTTTCAAAGCTATGTTGGACTTCGGCTTTCAAAGTAATTTCTTTACAATTAAGCCAGCAGCAGCAGAAGATGCAGGTCAGTGGATTCTTTCTGGGGAGAAAGAAAAAAGGGCTGCTCTGGGTTGACTTTCAGAGGGGGAACCAAATAAAGGAAAGCAGCCTTTTCCATTTCAAATCCTCGAAGTCAGCTGTCGCCAAGAGATCCCATGCCTGATGAAGAGGTCATGTGACTGGATAAAAGAGGCAGGACTACCTGCTCCCGGACATAACATCTAAATGCTTGCCAAGTCTTGGGTTCCGAAATTTTATTTTCTTTCTGAGATGAAGAAAATCTAAAAGCACCTAAAGGTCAAGGAAAGTCTTCCTCTGATGAGGAAGGCCCATGCTCCGTCAGACGCAGAGTTTGACAGGCCCTGAGGTTGGGTCACCACGGCCACTGCCCTCCGCCATCTTCACTCCTTCTCAAGTCTCAGCCATGGGCTTCGACAATTCTTCCCCGCTACACCTGGTTGGCTAGGACAGACCAATAGCCTTAGACACTAGGGATGAGAAGGCTACTGCTTCTGTTTATATTGTTTCCTTTCATGTAGCCCTAGAATGGGTACCAGTTTCCAGAGCATACCAGCCAATAGTCAAGGCTAATAGCTGCTAACGGCAATGCCTGTAGGAACCAGAAAAGTCCAATAAGAGATAGTTAGAGAGGGGTAGAGGAAACTTAAGGGAAAAACAACGGGGGAAGTGGTAGGCCAAAACCAGTTGTCCTTGAACTGATTCTACGTCATGGCAACTCCTGTGTGTCAAGAGTACTCCTGTGCTCCACAGGGTTCTCAGTGGCTGCTTTTTCTTTTTTTATGTATTTGTTGCCATCTTCTTTTTTTTTCAATAAATCATTTTATTGGGGCTCATACAACTCTTATCATAATCCATACATACATCAATTGAGTAAAGCATTATACATTCATTACCCTCATCATTCTCAAAATTTGCCTTCCACTTGGGTTCCTGGAATCAGCTCATTTTCCTTTTTTTCCCTTCCCCTCCCTCCCCGCTTCCCCTCCCTCATGAACCCTTAATAACTTAAAAGTATTATTTTATCTCATCTTTCACTCTTCTGAGGTGCCACCTGTAGGCCACTAGGTGCTGAAGTGTTCTTACGCTGTAGAACAGGTTTTAGCAAAGCTAGGATAGACTGGAAAGAAGGCCCAGGGCTCTGCTTCGAGAAATCCGTCATTGAAATCCCCATGAATCACAGTAATCTGGCATGCAGTGACCGCAGGAATGGTTCAGGACCAGGAAACAGGTTCATTATACTTGAGATCGCCACGAGTCAGGGTCAAAGGGTACTAACAAAGTAGAACAAATTTCAGAGTTCAAGAAGAACTCGCTGGCATGAGTGCCAGGTATGCTGAGAGGTAAACAAATCACAGGAAGCCAAAGGGAAAGGAGAAGAAAGTAACTTAGGTAAAGGGAAGGCGGCATGTTTAAAGACCACAGAGTAAGATCCCACGTGCCATTTGTGAGGTCCTGACAAATGAGCTGGTGGGAGTAGCATGGAGTGAGCCAATGGTACAGGGAGATGGTTTGGGGTGAGATTTGAGAGACATTGTTGAAAGATGCCAGGAGTCAGTTCCAACCCACCGTGTCCCTGTGCCCAGTCCTGCGCCCAGTCCTGCGCCCAGTCCTGCGCCCAGTCCTGCGCCCAGCCCTGCGCCATGCGCGTGTTGTCCTAAGCTGTGAGAGACAAGAAAGCGTGATTTCACAGTAGTATTTTCCTTACCAATAAATTACGCGAAAGTGGCCGCATGCTAGTTTCCCCCAAACGGCTTCTGCAACATCATAGTGTTAAGGTTCGCTGAGGAAGCAGGAGGCATAGCTCAGATCGTAGCAAGAGTTGACTTAAAAACCATTGGTATTTAATAGTTTGATTCCCTGATAAAACGTTGGCTTTGGGTTTCTACCTGTGAACATTGGCACTAACAATAATCAGCGGGTCACAATCAGGGCAAAGAATTGTGGCTGCTATAACATATCGCAGGGACAAAAACTTTGCTAGTGCATTTTCTACCTACTGTTCTTTCCAAGTTCCAAGATTTTCCATATTCTCTAGGAGCAATCACTTCCACTGTCAAAATCAGCATGTGAGATGTGTCCCCTAGAACTGTCCTTGTAGACATGTTTGCGGGAAGCACTTCTGAAAATGACCTAGTTCCCTAATTTCCCAAATCCTGGTTTTAATTTCTGAAATGTCCCAGACCACTGAAAACAGAAGAAAGCAATAAGCTGCAGGCAAAAATGGATTGCATGTGTGACTTTAAATGTAGGGGAGAGTTGTCCTATGCATTACCTGAGCCAACAATCAGTTGTCTCCCTGAGAATCCTTCATCTCCAACTCCGAACGATTTATGTCATGTTTGTTGTGCACAGAAGGAGATGCTAACTAATGACAGAGATGCTGTCTACTAAATAAATAAATACAATTATGTCTTCAGGGAATTTATAATCTAGTTGGGGAGACAGCAGACACACACATACAATATAGTCATGCAGTCTATCAACATCTTTACAATAATCCAATATAAATGAAGTGTGTGTGATAAGAGACCAGCTAGGTTAGGGAAGCTTTCATGGGGTGTGTGGGGGGGGACTACTTTTCAATTGGGTTTTTGAAGGAAGAGAAAAGATGATAAATTCTAAGAAAATAAATTCTGGATTGAAACGTTGGATTAGCAAAGGCCTGGGACCAGGGTGGTTTGGAATAATGGTACAAGATCTCCCAAAGATGCTTAAGTTTAAGAAATCCACTTAGTAAAAATAGGAAGAAAGAAAGAAATCCAGAAGTCCCTTGTCAGTGGGGTGCAGGATTTCATAGTGAAAGGTGTATGTATATCTTTGCAAGAAAATGATTTATACATTTATTAAAGCCTGAAAGAGCTTGAAGACCTCTAAAGAAAATGTCAGGAGCTAGTGGCCTTAAGAAGGGTCCCTTTCTCCATTTCTTTATTCATGAAGCAATAGAGGAGGAGTAAAATATGGTCTCTGCTGTTAGGGACATATTTCAGTAAGGAACGCAGAGCAAGTGCACAGAGAAGCAAGAGTGTCCGTGGCAGCTGCGGTGAGAAAGCAGAAGCTTCTTCCAGTCGGGAGAGCTCATGGAAAGCTCCACGGGTGGGTGGCTTTGATCTGACCTTGAAGGACTTGTGTATTAAAGTTTTCGTTTTTGTTTTTTTCCATTCAGCTGTCAAAAGGTATATTTTGCAAACCTACTAGGTGTCAAAGGGGTCGCGGTGGAGTAGCGGGTTATGAGTTTGGCTGTCTACCTGTCCTCTGGACACAGATGGCTTTCTGCTCCCATAAACATGTCTAGATAGCCTTAGTTCTGCTCTACCCTACAGGGTGGCTATGAGTTGGAATTTATTCTACGGCAGTGAATTTGGTTTCAGGGTGTTTTGTTTGTTTGGGGTTGGGGTTGAAGGGACTCGGCGGCAGTTCACACATTAGATCCATAGACTAAACTAGGGAATAAATGTCTACCCACAAAGGCACCCTCTGTGCCTTAGTCCTAGATTGAAGTGTCAGCAGACACAAATAGGAGAAATGCCCCCAGACACAGGAAAACCATGCAATTTACTCAACAAAAACAATATTTGCTTAGGGAATCCAAAAAGTTAAACTTTGCTATTGTGGCAGGTGTGCGACAGGGGTACAGAAGATGTGGCTGCTGTTTGGTGACGTCAAATCATTTCCAACGTGTAGTAACCGTCGTACGTCAGGACGCAACACTGCCCAGGCCTGCGCCATCTTCACAATTGTTGTTATGAGTATACGGTTGCAGCCAGTGTGTCGCCCCATCTTTCTGAGGCGCTTCCTTTTCTCGCGGCCCTTCCCCTTTGTCTAATGTGAGGGTCTCTTTCCATAGACTGGACGCTCCTGACAATAGAAAGCATTAAGGTGGAGCCCAGAAAGATACAGTCTGCCAAGCTAGGAAATAAGTCCTGTAACTACATGTGAGAGGTTAATAAAGGATTGGAAATAAAATAGGAATTATAGACCAAAAAAAGGAGTAAGGATCAGATAACACAGTAGTTCTCAAGCTTCCTAATGCCACGGCTCTTTAATACAGTTCTTCGTGTTGTGGTGACCCTCTACCCCAACCATAAAATTATTTTCTTTGCTACTTCCTCACTGTCATTTTGCTACTGTTATGAATCGGGAAATCCTGTGAAAGGGTCAGCTGAGATAATGGAAGGTGGAGGGAAAAGAAGAAATGGAAAGAGGCAGACGAAGAACATAGGCTTTAGAACACCCATTGGGGTCAAAGCCCAGCTCTCCTAACCATTTGTCTTTTATCTTAGGCTGGGTTATTGAGAGAAGCAAAAAAAAAAAAATGAAGCTTACATATATATATATAAATAGAGAGAGAGAGAGAGAGAGAGAGAAATGTATATGAAGAAACTGTCTCACCCTGTTGTAGAAGCAAGCAAGTGCTGCCAAGTTGGTGGGTCAGCTATTAGACTGGGGCCTTCTCTGAACTCATAACTTCAGGGCTGATGAGCCCAAGATCAGCAGGATGATGGCAGGCTTTCATCTGTAGAGATGAATAAATCCACAGCTGGCAAGTCAGAGGAGAGCCACTGATAACTCCCAGGATGGTCAGATAGTATGGCAGGCCATTGGCTGAAGTCTAAAGAAACAGAGGTTGATGAACCAGATGCAAGGTCTAGACTCAGCAAAAGCAAGCTTTTTCCGCAGTGCCCGTGTATAGTGGGGAAAGGCTATACCATTGAGGAGACTTCCTTCCAATTCATTGCCAGCTCATAGCAGATCTCATTGTGGAGGCGCTGACCTTGTGTGAGATTTCGTCGTGGGGGGGTTGTTGCTGGGTGCAGTCATGCCAGATGTGACCTATAGTGGCCCTCTGCCAATACAATAAAGCCCTGCCAGGTCCTAGCCGTTCTCACCACTGTTGCTGTGTTGGAGCCCGGGGTGGGGCACTGCATCAGTCATCTCATGGAGGCTCTTCCTGTCTGTCGCTGCCCCTCTACTTCACCAAGCATAAAGTCTTTTTCCAGGGACTGGTCTCTCCTGATAACATCCAAAGGACATGAGACAAACTTTTGTCATCCTCGCTTCTAAGGATCATTCTCACTTTACTTCCTCCAAGACAGATTTGTTGGTCCTTTTGGGAGACCATGGTGGCTTCAAAAGGTTTCAATATTCATGGGGATTTCTAGGTCTTAACTGCAAACCCACTCAGAATTCTGGCCCAGCTACATAAACATAAAACCTTATCTATCACACCTTGTAAACTTAGACAAAATGTTTGGCCTCTCTGAGTTGCCCTTTTTTCATATCATAAGTAGGGGGAGATACTAAAATCAGAAGTTAAGTGGCAACTGAATGACATAGTAATTAGCAGTAAAGATCCTGATTGGAGCAGACCTTCCATAAATGAAGGTGGTTTTTAGTGGGGAGGACTGTGTCTGCCGTGCACTCAGTCCCTCCAATAAGTGGTCGAGATTGTTGGTGGGTACTGTCCAGTGGTTCCAACTCTGGCAACACAGAATGAAACACTGCCTGGTCCCATGCCACCTGCACAATCATTTCCTATGTTTGACTCCATGGTCGCCACCCCGTCAACCCTGAGGATCATTCTCTCTCTTGCTGGCCCTCTCTCTGCCAGGCATGTTATCCTTCTCCTGGGACATCTCCAAGGTATGGAAGAGAAAGTCTCATCATCCTTGCTTATAAAGAAACCTTGTGCTGTACTTCTGTCAACACGGAGTGGTTCCCTTTCTGAAAGTCTGTAGTGTGTACACTATTCTTTGCCAACACCAATTCAAAGGCACCGATTCTTCTTCGGTCTTTCTTATCCATTGTCGAACTTTCCTATTCATGTGAGGTGATTGAACATTCTCAATCACGGTGTGGGCACACCTTAGTTACCAAAGTGACTTCTTTACCTTTGAACACCTTAAAGCAGTGGTTCTCAACCTTCCTAGTGCCGTGACCCCTTAATACAGTTCCTCATAGTGTAGTGACCCCCCCAACCATAAAGTTATTTTCATGGCTACATCATAACTGTCATTTTGCTACTGTTATGAATCGGGCGACCCCTGTGAAAGGGTCCTTCGACCCCCAAAGGGGTTGCGACCCACAAGTTGAGAACCGCTGCCTTGAAGAGCTTGTTTGTAGCATCGTCAATGAGGTACAAGTGAACATGTCTCTGGTCTTTTTTACTCCCTTCCCACAGCAGCAATGATATCCCTTGTTCCATGTCCCCTTCTGAATGTGCCTTGAAGGTTTGGCAGCTCCCGGAGACGTACATGTGTATAGTAATGAGAATGCAGTAAATGGTGGGGCACCAAAAGCCCATAGGCATTCTCTCAACTGAAATACTCTGTGTTCCTCTTAGGCTGACGTTCCTCGAGGCCCCGTCAACAATGAGTTAATTTCAGTGAGTCTCCCGTGTGTGTTCTGCATGACAGTTTGAATCCTCTCCCTGTAGTCACTGGGTGCCCAAGGAATGTGCCGTGACCAGGAGAGCTTTCCATTGAAGACTGACTTCCTGGAAGGAAGCTCTACAAATCACTTGGAAAGGTCTTGGCAGCATCACCTGGGCCTGGTCATTTGCAAAGTGTCTACAAATCTTCCGCGGGCCAAGATATGTCTGTGTGGTTTTTCTCCCCCTCTGACAGACTCGGCTCCCCTCCCTGCTATCAGTAAGCAGGCATCGAGGTAAAAGCCACTCGGGAAAGGCCTCAAGGAGGTCAGGCTACCCATGTGGAAGTGATCTTGTGCAGAGTTCTCACCCTTTAAAGTGCTATGCCCTTGAGCAGCTTTCCTCCTGGAAGGCAGATGGGGTAATAGACCTTGAACGTGGTAGCAGAAGGAATGGTCTTTTCTACTCGAAGCTTCCTGGGAACACATAGGGGAGGAAAAGATGAGACTGCAAACAGGGGAGAAAACTGAGAGAAAGGGATAAGAGACAAAAAGAAAACACGAGGCTCTTTTTGATTCAGAGCATTCGCATGAACCTGCAATACTAAAGTATGCAAGAAACAATCCTAAAGCTTTTGATAATTGTTAAAACTTGCACGGAGGTAGGATTTTCCATCTTTGAGCTCTGCGTGAGAACTGAACAGGAGAACCGTGGACCGTGAAAGGTTCAGCATTCAACTGCAGGCCAAAAGGTGGGCAGCTGAACTCACCTGGAAACCCGTCTAAAGACAGGCTTGCTGATCTGCTTCTGAGGGGGCTCCACCCTGAAAGCTCTGGGCTTTCTATAAATAGTTCCAGGTCTGTTTTTTGACCTTTAGAAGTATTTTCCCAATTGAGTCTGATGGGACGCCACGCCCTGGCCCCAAAGTCTATTTTTGCTTCAAAGACGTCATTGCTTTGTTTCCCTTGCTGCTCTGTTGCACACACTTAGTGTTTCACTTTGGTGTGGTGTCAGATTGGGCTCAGTTCCTGCACTGTGCCTCCAGTGTTGTCCCTCAAAGCACTATGGGTCAGTGAGGGGCGTCGTGGCTGTAGTGGCATTGGCCCTATGGTCGTCTCTGTGTATTGGCTTCCCTAAGCAGGAATATCGTCCTGGGGGCTTAGTGGGCCAGAATGGGTTCCACTCTCTCTCCTTCCTTCTTCCTCTGTTCCTGGGTACTCTGATCAGACACATACGCTCTGTATTTTGATAGCTGGGCACTATCTGCTTTCTTCACCACATTTGCTTATGTACCCGTTTCGCCTTCAATGATTGTGCCAACGTGAGCGTCACAGAATGCCAGTTTGTTAGAACAAACTTTTTGCATTGAGGGAGGATATAAGCAGAGGCCCGAAATCCATCCACTACCTCAGTGTTTTGCCTTATAAATATATGTATATATGCCAATAGCTCTCATTTTAGGAATTAATGTATTTACATATGCACACACCTAATCTTTTACTTTTATCCATAGCTTTGCTTCCTAGATCTTTCCTGTTTCCTGCCCCACCATCACACTTGCCTTACTTCTGCCTCTTAGTAATGCCTCTCAGGTACATAGATTTCTGTTGCTCCAACACCCCTAGGATCTCATTGCTGTTGATTTTAGTTCCCTAGTTGTTCCCTGTCTATGGCATTGTTTGCTCACCATTCCCTTCCCCCACCTCCTACTCCCCCAAGTCCCTCTAGGACCATTGATCCCGTTGCTTTCTCCTCAAGCTTGTTTCCCATGCCTCTCTTATATAAGTAGGCAACCCAACAATAACAGACCAAACAACAGAATGGAAAAAAGCACATCATTCCAGGTCTGTCCACCGACCTTTATGACTGTCTCCCTGCTAGTCCTGGGGGAATTCCAGGTGCTGCCTCTCCTAGTCTGAAGTCTATTTTGGGGACTTCTCAGGGGCTTTGTGTGTTTGCTTTACCCCCATTGCTCTTCTATTATGTTCCCTTGTTGGTTCACCCTGCTGCAGTGGGGTTTCAGATTGGACTGACTCCCTACCATGTGTCCCAGTATTGCCCTCTGTCGCAGTGTGCTCCAGTGAGAGGATGACACGCCTTGAGCTGTTGCCAGCCCTACCGTCTTCTCTGTGCCTCAGCAGCTCCATGCAGGCATGTTGTCCTCCAGGATTGGTCTGCTTAGACCATATTTTACTCCTCCTTGATGAGGTCTTTACAGCATCAAATTTAGATTTCACTCCAGTGTTTCACCATCTTCATAGCAGTGCTGACAAGAATGATCACATTACTTTTTTTTTCACTTGGCTTCCAGGATGCTAAGCTTTCTTGATGATCCTCCCCCGGTCTTGCAGGCTGTTCCCTCTCTGCTGTTTCTGATTCTTCTTCTCCTCCCTTTTTCACTGTTGGAGTGCCCCTAGGTAATCCCTCTTCTCTTTTATTTCTTTTAAACATTCACTTCCTAAGCTCTCACCCAAGTCTCATACCTGTAAAGTACCATCTCACTGTGAATCAGCCCCAAATTTATATTACTGGACTGTATCCCTCTCTTGAGCACCACATCTTGATTTCCAATCATTTACTCAACATCTGATTTAACATATTTATTCAACATATAAACCTTTCACACTTGACATTGCTAAAACGTTCTGAACTTCTAGTTCACTCCTAAAACCTCGACTGGATCTGCTCAAAAACTCCCCGAGTTCAGTGATGTCAACTTCATTGTGCCAGTTGCTGAGACCAAGATCTCTGGACTCAACCTAGCTTCATCTCATTCTCTTATATTCCATGTCCAGTCCATCAGAAAACCCTGATCGGTCTAACCTTAATATGTATCCAGAATCTGATGACTTCTCTCCACTTCCACTGCCCTCGCCTTAGACAGAACCACCACCATCTCTCACCTGGATTATTTCAGTAGATTCCCTGACTCCACCTCAGCGCCCTGCAGTCTGTCCTCAACACCATCACTGAATTGATGATTCCCGCCACTCTTCCGTTCAACATTCTCAACAGCCCTCCGTTTCGCTCATAGTAAAAGCCAAGTTAGCTATGTGGTCTATAGGACCACACAATCCCACTCTTTCTCCTCTCCAGCACATTGTTAATACTGTCCAAGCCACACCGATCCCTTGACACATTCATGGTTCCCTCTTCAGGCCTTTGTGCTGGCTCTCCTCCTCGCCTGCACACTGTTCTTACAAATGTATACATAAGTAACTCCTGTCCCATCTTCAGGTCTTCTCTCAACTGTCACTTGCTCAGCGTAGTCTATCACAACCACACACTTAAAATTCCAGTCCTACCCCACCCACCTCAAGTACGGAAGCCCTTTTACCTATTATTTTTAGTAGTTCATTGTTTACTCTATAATTGATTATTGGCTTTTCCCCATAACCAGTCCTACAAGGGGAGAGATTTTATCTCTTTTATGTACCTCCCCAGTTGCCCTAGTGGTACAGTCAAGTAGGCCCTGGAATGCTAACCATGTGGTATAGGCGGTTCAAACCCCACTGCATGCTCTGCAGGAGAAAGACGAGGCTATCTGCTCCCACGAGCATTTACAACCCAGGGAGGCCAGTGTTGCCTATCACTACGAGTTGGACTGTATTTGACGGCAGTGGGCTTGGTAACATCCGGAATGGTGTTTGACACTTAGTAGGCAATCAGTGAATAGCTGTACAAAGAATGAATGAATATATCATTTTTAGTCTTTCTTGGTTTTTCTACATGTTGTATTGTTCATAATATCTAAACCAATACCTGAACATGAAATCAAATATAATAGATTTTCTAAATATCCAGTTTCCAGTTGAGAGAAGAAGGAAAGCGGAATGGTGTGCTATCGGCTCCATCTTTTAATAGGTATGTGCGGTGGTGCGTCAGGCATTGCATCCAGAGTCTTAACATGTACATATGATTCCAAAGAGCATTACGTTTCATAATATTCAACACTACAACTCTTAGAAGGACAGGCAAACAGATAAAGAGAAATACAAAGTGATCCACAGAATTGTACTTGGCACATTTGGCTCTAATACTTCCCTTTTTTCTTAAAACTATTGAAAAATCCATCCTAGCATAGGTCCTGGTGAACTGTTGGCATTTTTATTGTTTCACACAGACATCTAGTGTTTTAGGAGGAAATAATCCAAATCCTCTCCTGCCATCATCTTTATTCTTTACTTTAATCCCTTCTGACTTTGGACAGAAGAAGGACCCGCTGCATTTAATGTTCAGCCTGTCCTCTAGAGAAATGCAAGAGGTTGTCTGAATAAAGAGATCCGGGGGCATGCGCACATTCCTGCAGCACCTTCCTTGTTGCCTCTCAGTCAGAACTATGACCATTACTGGAAGAGGCTGACAGTCTCTCTGGCAATGTTTTGCCCCTCTCCCATTCTACTACTGCTTTGTGATCTTCCAGGTTGAATGCTCCCTGAGGGCAGAGGCCAGGTCTGGTTTGCTTAGTAATATATCCCTGCTCCCTGGTTGACAACATGCACAGAGCAGATGCCCAGTAAGCAGGGGTTGTCCATTCCGGTCCTAGTGCTCGAAGTCTCTTTCTATTCTTTTACTTAATCTCCAAGCCCTCTAGGTGTCCTCTATGAAAAACAGAACTGGGTGTTTCGCTCAGCCTCTGTTTCATAGCATCCCTAACTCCCAGTCAACACCGCAAGGGTTTTTTCAGGTAAAACTTGGTCTTTACTGATTAGTCTGTCTTGTTCTAAAATCATGTAATACTCACTCTTCCAATAAGAATTTCCTCTCCCTTTAGACCCTCCAATTTCCCTTTCCTTTTTCTTTTTGTAACATCAAGCACAAATATTTTATTCTTTGATAATTGCTGAGGGGATGTCGTTGTCCTGCAAATGCCCACTCCTTATATAAGGTGTCCACTTTCATTTTGGCTCCCAGTCAATGTTCCATTAAAGAAAAAATATTAAGAACCATCTGTTATTTGCTAACACACTCAGCTAAGCACGGAGGTTCAATGAGAAACCCTTTCTAGAGTTTATGGTGTAGAGATGGACACAAGCTTTTAAAAGGATTTGATTACATTGTGATAAATGGCGATGATAAGGCCTGATAGCTGGGATGAAGGAGAAGCATGAGAAACAAGACCAGTTGCCATGAAACCAGTTCTGACTCATGGCTACCCCATATGGATTAGAATAGAATTGTGTTCCGTAGAGCTTCCAAAGGCCATGGTCTTTCCAAAGTGGACCGTCCGCCTTTTCCAAATGCTTGTTTGACACCGCCCCCCCCCCCCCCAGGGATGCCTTTGGGAAGCACTGAGGCTTCACGATAAGGGCCCTGTTCTAGTTTTGAGAGCAGTCTAGTGATATGTAAGCCAACCGACAAGCACGGAGAAGTTGAACCTCCCACAAGGCTGGTGTCTGTCTTCCACACACACTGGCATTGTGGCTCAACGAAATGACAGACCAAAGGAGTACTTAAGAGGTGCCGTGTTACGGGTGTGTGGGTGGTGCCATGCTGCCAAAGCACTTCTCTTCCCGACAGAGGCCATGAGCTCCTCACTGGGGACCTGCTGCCCCACGGACTTTGGAGTCGGATGTAGATGCTGCACAGTGTGCAGATAATAGATCTCCGTGTTCGGTGGGAATTTGACAGCGTTTGCATCATCGGAGCAGCTAATTGCCCCTCCGCTTTTTGAAAGAATGGGTAACAGATGGTAGACACCTTGGCAGCAGATTCCACTAGGAGCCGCACAGGCGTGTAGGCAAGTCTGGGCTGCTCCAAGTTTCCTACTGGATTTTTCTGTACTTAGAGGACTTCTAACATTTAGACTCTTGCCCCCAGGACAAGTTTTGTTCCAGCTACAGGCAAATTCTCTCTCTTTTTGCTTTCTGCTAGAAATTATTGTGAATTTAAAGCAACCTCCAACAACTCACATGTGCCTGGACCGTGCTGGGGATTTGGTCAGTGTGCAGAAGTTGTGTGCATTTAATGGAAACAGCATGGCATTCATTGCTCACCTGCTTCCCACCATCTGGATGTTCACAGCTCAGCGAGCATGGTGGGCTTCCTGCCTATTATCAGGAAGAGCTTGGCTCCTAAAGAGGGCGTGGCTAGGTCCCTTTGAAGTCATAATTTTATGATGGACACCATGAATAAATTGGAGTTGGCATTCTTACCCAGTAAGCTGCTTTCACATTTGAATGGTTGAAAGATAATGTTTCATTTCCACAGCAGGAGAAAGAGGGGCAACCAATATCCCAATACTGGGAACCAGGCAAGTGGGAAGGAAAATGGATTTTACGATAGAATGAAACCACGATAGGACAGTTTGTACAGGGAGGGTGGAGGACCAGAGTCCATGTCTCCCATTTTGCATATATGTTAAAAATGTGGCCCTGTGAAAAGTGCTAAGAAGACAGCAAAGATCGATCTATTAGCATGCATCTGGCTGCAAGTAGCAAACCCTGTGATTTAACCAGAGGTCAACTCTTGGACAAATCCAGACCTCATCTTTCCTAAGGTAGGTTTTTACAGCTCATTGCTGGTATCGAGGGAATTATTCCCATCTTCCATCTGTCATCCTCAGCCTCTTGGCTTTCTGTCCTCAGGCGTGTCACCTCATGATCATATTATGACCACCTCAGCTTCAGAAATCCTACCCACATATGACCACATACGGAGGCAGGAAGCAAAGCGTAATCAATGCAGCCAGAAGGCCTCTCCTCAGTTACTTCTGTCCTTTTATTCAAGAGGAAAATTATATCATAGAATCTGTCCAACATTCTCCCCCTCCCCCCTACATACACACCCCCTTTTCCTGGGTCTCACTGAGCAAATCAGGCCTACATGGCTGTCACTCGTCAAAGGGAGTCTGGGAAGTAAACACTTGGCTTTTGCATCCTCTGCTTTGCAGCCTCTCCTTACGCTTCATGAACATGACCTAGAGAGGCAGGCTGACATTTAAATAGTGCCACCTTCTAGAATTGCTTGTCAATAAACAGGAAATGACCGTTGGTGAGGTATGGAGAATGTGACTATTGGAAACTTGTACCTGCCTTTTATCCGTGTGTGAAGAAGACCAGCACCGTTTAGAGTCAAAACCAGGATGCACAGTGATTCCTGCTCACAGGAAAGAAAGAGAATCCCTAACCAGATAGTAGACACAGGCGTCTGGCAGCACATGCATTGAGCGGGGCTCAGACAGAACGTGTATCTCATGCACAGAATGACAAGGGATAGCAGGGACGTAGCGCGTGTTCTCATTCTTCCTACACCCTGGCAGCCCGTAACTGATGTCAGAACTTCCCTCACCAAACCCAGTTAGGACCTCAGAAGTCTTCTCAAAAGGCACCTCTGCCAGCTGATTGGAGTTCGTAATCAAAATCTAGTCCATTTATTTGCTGGCACGCCTCAATATGTTACTTTTCTGTCACCTTGAAATGCCAAGCTGAATGACTGAGGGGCAGAAATGAAAGGTGGAAGTTATCTGGCGGAAGACCTCTTGCCGAAACCTTGTTTGCAGAAACCTAATTTGCAGAAATCTCTTGCTTAAACCTAGTTTGTGACACCGGTACCCATCAATATCAGTCTTTTATCGATATAAATCTTCAATTAATAGCATGATTCTATAGAGTAACTAGTTAAGCAATCAGATTTTTAAAAAATCTTTGACTCTGCATGCAGTGAAAAATGATTAATGATCTCAAATTGAGTTATGTCATAACTACAGACACTAGTAGTACTAACTTCTTTATTTCTACAACATTTTAGACTTTAAAAGCGTAATAGCTGCACACCCATTTTATTTCCTTAATTTACTCTTTTATTAAAAAAATGACTTACTACAATGAGGCAGCATGAAGGAACTCTTTAGGAGTACTGGACTACTCCCGTCAAATGATTTGGGTGGTAGATATACACCGATAATCCATAGACCTGTACACTACAAAATCTTAATTTTCCTATGTGTTATTAAATTAATTTCTAAAGTTTTCAACATCCCTGAGACAAATTCTAAAACCTCTTATTCTGCTTGAAACAGCTAAAATAATTTACAAGTTAAAAAATTGTTCACATATTTGTGGTTCCAGTTTAAAACATAGAAAATAGAGGAAAATTTGAGAAATACTGTAAGAAAACTAACGACATTATCCTCAATTCTACACCCCATTTTTAATAAGTGTGTGCTGCTTTACCAGTTAGATAAGATGCATTTTTAAAATAAAAATACCCTAACAAAATGTGATCATAAGACACATATTGTCTTACTGATTGCTTTTTAAAAAAAATTTACACCTATTTTAACATCTTTCAGCAAGAGGACCATTTGGTAGAGTCTCATAGCAGCAATGAGTTTATCTTGTTGTGGTTGGCTCATAACCGGACTCTCTTCTTCCCGCTACTTTGGTGGAGAATATGCTCCAATGCATGATTTCAGCTATTAAAACTTACCAAAAAAAATCATCCCAGAGAAAATGAATGCTGGGTTTGGACTGTGAACCAGGGCCCCCAAAAGAGTCCACCGCTTAAGGTGGATTCTTTAAACCCAAACCCCAAAAGACTCGCCGCCCTTGAGTCCAGTCTAGCTCACAGAGACCACAGAGGAAAGTGCATCAGGGTCCCTGCACTGTCAAGGCTGTGAGCATTGATGGGGACAGAAAGTGTCAGCTTCCCTCGCAGCAGCTCGTGGTTTCTGCTAACCCTGCAGTCAGCCGCCGAATGGAGAGCCACACGGCTGCTGCTTAATGAGGACCACACACCCAAATCCACTGCTCTGGGTGATGCTGACTCCGTGACCCTCTCGAGCAGAGGTTCTCAACCTTCCTCATGCCGCGACCCTTTCATACAGTTTCATCTTGTGGTGACACCCCCCACCACCACAAAATTATTTTCATTGCTGCTTCATAAATGTCATTTTGCTACTGTTAGGAATCTGGCGACCCCTGTGAAAGGGTCATTCCACCCCCAATTTGGTCTCGACACACAGGTTGAGAACCACTGCTCTGTAGGGTTTATGAGGCTTTAAATCATTACAGACCCTGGTGGTGGCATGGTCAGCAGTTTGAAACCACCAGCAGCACCTTGCAGAAAGACTGGGCTTCCTAACCACATAAACAGGTCCAGACCTGGAAACCCATAGCAGGTGGCTGAGTCAGCATTGAGAAATCATTTCAGGAGTAGATAGCCTTGCCTTTCTTCCACCAAATAGCTGGTGGGTTTGAACTTCCAACCTTGGGCTCAGTAAGCCAGTGCTTACCCAACAGTGACCCTTAATGTAGATGGAAGGAGTAATTAATAACTCCCACTGAGAAACCTGTGAGTCCTCTTGTTTGTTTAATGATCTACAAATTCATTGCCACTTGCTAATCTATCTAGCAGCCCCTAGGCAGGGATGACAAGAAGAGAATGCACCTGCCATCTTTCCCTGCTGCAGGGCCCAGTGCCAATTAGTCAGAGCATCTCAGCCTACAAGTGACCCCCACCCCCAACAAAAACCTTCTGGCAACTACTACCATTTCATCATTGTCATCTGCTCTGAAATCTACTTCTCATCCTTGCTGATGTCCTCGTCCTAGCTAAAGAAACAGAAAACGGAGCCTAGAACTGACTTAATGCCCATGAATAAAGCCAAGTATAGGCTATGGAGAGAGAACGGGTCAGCTGACACAAGTAGGATAAACGGCTTTATATTATTATTTGCCGAATGTTTCTTGGATGAGAGATAAAGCATTGAATGGATTTTGAAGGCTAAATTGCATTACTCGCTCATTTCAGTCCTCATGACTGATGTTACGAGGCCGATGTGATTGGCCTGGTCAGTAAGATCTTGCTCCATCAGGAGGATTTGGTTTTAAATCCTCTCAAGTCTCAGCAGTCATGCTTTTACCAACAAAGTCAGCCTGCCACTTGACGGTCTGTTTCCTCCCCTGGTCTGGTCCTCGAGCCTCGTTGTTTCAAGTTGCCATGAAGTCAATTGGTGCCGGGTCTCTGTGGCCCGGCATCACCCCATATCGTACTCCAGAGTCCACCTCCACACCCAGCGCTGCCTGTGCCCAGAGTAAGAATTGTTTGATGGGTTTCAAGGCTGTGACCTTTCCGGAGGAGCCTGGTGCTGCGGTGTTAAGGACTCAGCTGCTAACCTATAGGTCAGCGGTGTGAACGCACCAGCGGCACGTGGCGGAAGATGTGGCAGTCTGCTTCCCTAAAGATTTATGGCCTTGGAAATCAATAGGGCAATCCTGTTCTGCCCACGAGGGTCATTATGAGTTGTAATCGATTTAGCCGGTGTTTGGGATTTCATTGATCTATTTATTTTTGGTTTAGACCTTTCAGGAGCAGAAAACCAGGCTTGTCTTCAAAAAAAAGACAAAGTTCTCTGGGTGGGTTCCACCTGCCAGTCTGCCAGTCTTCCAGTCAGTGGACAGTCACTCAACCATTTACACTACCCAGGGACACCAAGCTAGGTTCTAGAGAGGTGCAATGCAGAAGCCATGGCATAAACTGGGAGATGCCCCACTGCCCACCCCAGTTCTCTTCAACCTTACACGAATCATAATTGCCAAGTTAGTTTTTATGGTTCAGGTAAATGGAGACATTGTGTATGAAGTTGCTGTGTGGAACCTTTGGAGTATGCCAAGATTGATGTAAAGAAGGAGGGGTTCTCTTCCGAGGGCCCAGTGAAGTGGAAAAGAGGTTACCAGGCCACCAGTGGAATTAAGTCAGCACAAATACATGTGGAATAGGGCGAGTGTCACAGCTCCCAGGTTTTCTTAAAAAATATTTTAACTACATTTGACCTCCATAACTATTTCTGGGTTTGAGGGCTTTAAAAACACGTTTGATATTTTATTTTTAGTCGGTGTGCATTTTAATCTATGAATATGTAAAAGAGAAAAAGTGTTCAAGTTCACATCGTTTCCTGTTCAACGGTGTGATTCACGAAATCTCATGTAGACCCCAAAGTAGACCCCAAAGGCCAAACTTACATTGAACTGGATGAGTTGATTGCTCCTAACTTTGATTTCCAGTGAAGTTGCCATCTCTAGATTTGTTAGTTTATTATTATTGTTACTGCATCTTTCTATATTCACACAATTATTTTGTCTTGAGTAGTGTATATTTTCTACCAAAGGGCATATTGCAGACACAGAGTGTTTATGTCAGAAGTTCCAGTGTCTTGAAATTGGAATGCGAGGTGATTCATGAGTTTTGCATCAATTATTAAGCAGTCATAGATAAAAATATGCGGAGATGGATGGGGCAGTAAGGTAGTCTAGTTGCACCTACTGGCTTAGGAATGATAAATGACTCAGGCAAGAAAGTTCCAAATAGATATTAACTTGAGCTGCAGAGGCATACGCTCTCAGGGGAGGTAGACAATAGCTAAATGTACACAATCTAATAGAAAGCTGTAAAAACAGTGCGGGGGCCATAGCTGAACCACACGGCTGCTGCTTAATGACGATACCACCCCCAAATCCACTGCTCGGGGTGATGCTGACTCATCGTGACCCTCTCGAGCAGTGGTTCTCAACCTTCCTAATGCCGCGACCCTTTCATACAGTTTCATCTTGTGATGACACACACACACCCCAACCATAAGATTATTCTCGTTGCTACACAAGGGAGAAGGAAAATCCATCGCCTCGTCTGCTTGAGGACTGTGGCCACAAGGCAGAAATCAGACATTCTGACACCGACCACTCCTTCCTAACACTCTGCTTTTCTATTGGGCGCTGTAGTTGTTGCAGCGCCTGCGGAGCTCACAGACAAAATGCACAATCATGGGGGCTTATTAGGAAAATTAACAGGTTACCACCAGTCGGGATCAGTAAACTGTAAGGGTACAGCCACTGGTTCACAGCAGGGCCTCTCCTCAGCCAGCAGCCAAGTCTACCTCTCTGGTTCTCAGCCTCTCACCCACATGGGTTCTTAGCTTCTGCCTCCGTAGACCAGGAAGGGAGCCTGCTGCTCTGCCTCACGGCCTCAATGCTGGTCCTACGTCTGTCTCCCGGCCTCCTTGCCACAGCATCTAGTCTTGGCCTGGCTGCCTTGCTCTGTGCCACAGCCTCTGGTGGCTCTTCCTTCACAAGGGTTCTGGGATTTCCCTTTTGGTTTCTGAGATGACTCTGACAAGCAGAGGCGTAGCTCTAATGGAGGTGTGATTTTTTTTGTCTTCCATCAGACCACATCCTCAAGGAAACCGAGTGGTCACTTGGTTCACATTTTCTAGTACAGTAGAGACTCAGAATACATGCCACCTTGATCTCGATCCTGCCCATTAGCATAGCTGAGAACGCCCTCCAAAACTGGATTCTAACCACAGGCATAGCAGTGAGCAATTATAATACATCACATGGAAAGTATTAGAGGTAGAAGGGCCTTGTTAATTGACTTTATCTCAGTAGCCCAACAGACTTCAAACCAAAATCAAACTCATTGCCATCAAGTCAATGCGAACTCTTAGCAACCCCTGTGTATTTTTGAGACTGTAACTGTTTACAGGAGTAGAAATCCCAGTCTTTCTCCCGAGGGAGCTGCTGGTGGTTTTGAACTACCGACCCTGTGGATCTCAGGCCAATGTGTAAACCACTGCACAGCCCAAATGACTAACTGGACTAAAATAAATGTAAAGACTTGACAAGAAGACGAAGAGATTTTAGAATCCTGCCGTGCTCCTCCCCTTTCTCTTACAAGCTTCTTGAGAGAGAGAAAACATAAAGAATGATAGGACTTGAGAAACAAAGGGAAGTAGAGAACTCGGATGACTAATATATACAGTTTTGCAGCAACAGTAATAACAAAAAATGTATGCGTGGTTACATGGGTAGATGTGTACGCTATGAAAAGGTGGGGAGACGTACGGGAGCACATACATATGAATATTAAGGTATTTCTGGGGACATTCGTATGTGCTACATATAAAGATCTGTATCTATAATAGAGAGCATAGCACAGTTGTAGAAGCTTCTTAGACGTATCCAGACACCTCATGGGACTGAATGAGTCGGGCTTGCAGGCCAAGGCCCGTAATCTTCATGGACTCCTAGGTTAATTGCCATGGTTCCTGAAGATCCTGTTCCATATCATAATTTTGTGCTGGTGTCTGAGTTCTTAGAAGCTCAGGAGCAAGCACGTACCATACAGTTATTGATCTCTTCCGATCTGGAGCAAAGGAGAGGGGAGGGAAATAAAGACTCGAGGAAGGAGTTAGTCCTTAGGACTAATGGTCCGCGGGAGACAAGAAGAACTCGATAGTGCCCTGCTACCACTACTGGCCGCTCTGAGCAGAGACACAAAAGAAGGACCCAGTTGGAGTGGTAGAAAACTATCTCACCAAACTCAAATTCACATAAAAGACTACACTGGTAAATCCTGGAGAAATTCCTGAGACTATTGTTGGTGACCCTCAAACTATGTGAATTTCTTAATGGTATGGCACTTAAAAATAATAAGTAATTCTCGATGTTTAAAATGTAATAAATATCTGTATAAAAATCCAGATTTCTAGCTTCTTGCAGAAAAAAAATCAGGATATCTGGCAACACATGAAACTCCACAGCCATTTGTCCCTTGAAGGGAAGCACTAGCTTTTTGGCTCACCTGGTCTGCTTTGCTTCTTGATGCTACAGATGTAGTTCCTGTGGGATGTAACTTTGCCCTCCCCTCCGCCCACCCGGCGGGGCTAATCATCTCAGAGTCCAAAGCAAGACAGGTGGAACACTGTCTTCAGTGTGCTTGGCCTGCGAGGGCCTCTGACACACCCTTGGCTCTTTTTACTCCTGCAAAACGTACGGCCACAGGTAACACGTTCCTATATGGAAAAGAATACTTTACACATGAAGTGGACAATTATGCACTACTTACCTGAATAAATCGCATTCAGAGAAAATCCTGGAATGATGATATTGAAGTAAGGTTAGAGGGTTGAATTTTGCAGGGGCCACTGCCTTTGTTTCTCACCTCACTGTTTCCCCTTTGCTTTCCTCCCTGAGACAAACTCTTCAGAATGCCCCTCTGTCTAAAACCATCCTCATCGTTTCTCTCTCTCTCTCTCTCTCTCTCTCTCTCTCTCTCTCTCTCTCTCTCATTCTCTCTCTCTTAACTCATTTGCACTCTCAGTAGCAATTGTTGGAGTCATGCAGAGGAATAATTGCAGGGGAATTAACCTCTGACATTTTTCTAAAAATAGCCCTAATAAATTCAATCACAGGTAATTTACCTGTCCATGCTTCTCTGGGGGTAACTAGTGTTGAAGAAAGACTTGGCAGGCTGGCATTCCTTCAGCAATTATCTGTGATCTCAGTTCCTGGCGCCTGTGCGTTTGCTCCAAGTAGACATTCAGAGTACAAATTGCCCTCTCCCCAGTGACCCCCAACCCTGTTTTCCCGGCACCCGGCTACAATTCAACAGAGGGGTGTGCTGGGCTCACAGAGGGGTGTGCTGGCCTCACACGACAAGGGTGGGTGCCTGAGTCAGGCTGGAGCATCATGGGGCCTCCCCTTGAATTTCTGACCCAGAAACCTGTCCTGTGATTTCTTTGTGTTTCGTTCCTTGAACTTGAGTGTCTGAGCTCCAGGTATGCCCAACTTGTGTCAGCACAACCCTCGGCTCTCCTTTGAATAGCCCTGAGACCGCGGTGGAGGCATTTCTTGGTGCAGAAGAAAAGGGGATGCAGAAATGGCCAAGAATGGGTGAAGGGCAAGCTGTTGGTAGAAATTTGCAAAGAATTTTTTGCAAAGAGAATAAGTTGCCATCTTTATCTTTATTCGAGCCAGCAAGAAATGCAGTAGTTTTTGCCCAGAACAAAGGGGTCTGAAGGTGCTTTTACCGTTTTGTTCTCTCCAGAAGCTCCAGCAGATCACAATAAGATGTGGCCATCTGAGAAACGCAGGCTTCCAAGTGCCACTTGGAGTACAGAACATAAAATCTTTGCAAATTCCTCTGCAGAGACAAAGCCCTAAGCCTTTAAATGCACAGAAAAGTATGACTATTATCTATCCTTCCCAAGTAAGTGTGCAGCGACTTAAATGCCTTTGTCTTCTTCTCTGCAGCCGACATTATCTCCACGGTAGAATTCAACCACACGGGAGAATTGCTCGCGACAGGGGACAAGGGGGGTCGGGTTGTAATATTTCAACGAGAGCAGGAGGTAAGTGGTGGTGAATGCAAAATGCCTATTTTCTTCTCTTTTTAAAGGAGGCCTCCTACTGTTCCTTAATCCTCCTGTGTTGCCCTTAACCTTGCTGCTCTGCCAGCAAACTAAGGGGAGGGGGGAGCCTGCAAAAAAAAAAGTCATTAACATCAACAGTTCCACATTGTGGCTCATAAAAGTACCTGAAAATAGAGCCTTTTCTGGCCTGGCCTTATCTCTTCCAGTCTGGGTGTTGCACATTCAAAACGACTTCACTTCTCATGGGACCTGCCAATGCAGAGGTGCTTGTTGAGTCTGACCTCTCCCTTTAGAGTGGGATTTGTCCTCCTGCTGCTGAAATGCAGTCAGTTGCCTTTTGTTTCAGGGACTGCCGGAATGTAGGGGGCGAAATATGCATGTATTCTCTTTATTTGCCAACACATGTGGAAAGGACAGCGTGGGTTCAGTAGAGAAGAAAATGATAGGTCAGCCTACTAAAGGGAGTGAGATAGATCTTACCAAACAAGACTGGAGTCACACACACACACACACACACACACACACACACACACACACATACACACACACCACCCTCCCCTTGTAAGTGACTGGAGCTTCCCACCCAGGAGCTCAGCAAGAAAGAGTGTTGAGCACTCGTTAAGAACTTTCCGGGGCTCTCAAAAAGCCATTTTTCTCATTAGGCTAGCGGTTGCTTCACTTTTTCAGAGAAGTGACATTGGTTGCTCTCTGCTACCGTTATATCTGCATGGAATTCTGACCCAACCCGGTTTCCTTGGCCTCCATGGAATGGCCCGGGAGTTTCCCACAGGCTGGTCTCTGTCCTGGTGACCCTCTCATCTGCCACTGCCCACCTCTGAGATCCACATTGCATAAGGGAAGCTCAAGGTGCAAGGTGCGTGGGTGGGGGGAGGGGGAGACCCAGAGGACAACTTCACAAGAGGCTTCCTTAGCAATTTAAAGCTTGCTTTGTGCCTCAAAGCCATTTGTGTGGCACCTCCCCTAGAAAAAGGAAAGCCTCATTTAGAGGTGATAGATTTGGTAATTGCACATTATTTGCAATTAATTTCTATAAGGGCATCCTAATCCCTTGGGGTTCCATTCAAATGCAAGTGTTCAGCACTAAATCAGGCACCCAGCCTGTTCCCTTGGCCCTGGAAACATGAAAATATGGTTGGCAAGTAGGAACGAAGAGCGCTTCGTGACCTGGAGTTTTTCCTGCTTTTCCGGAGCTGCCTGGTGCTAATTGGTCTGGCACATGCTGCACACACTTGACAGTCTGATCCGGGTGGTGGCAAATCAACACTCATACATTTATTGTTCAGGTGGCCTGACTCTCCCTGCAAAGAAGTAGGGTAGCACCAAATATGTCAGTAGTAAAAGTCCTCTTTACACTGGTTTTCAAATCTTCTCTGATTTTTTCAATCCAATTAAGTTCACAGTGATGATAAAGAGGAACTGGAGGAGCTATTTAGCATAAATTACCTAAAGGCAGCATGTTGCCAGTATTATCCCTGCTCCACTTTTTTTTCCCGTTAGCTATTTATAGATTTCACCTATTTTAATTTATTGAAATGTTTGGGAAGCCTAATTCATTAGTGGAATGTTGAGGGATATGCTTTCAAAAGCTGCCTGCTTTTGTTCCATAAAAATAAATAAGTGTCCGTTTGGATGGATAGCGTGCTGGTAAGTCCTTTAGCTTTTATGAAGAGTCCTGAAGTGAGACATGAAGGCTGAGAGAGAAAGCCCTGTGAGAACCCCTGGCCCCCAGCCTTTTGGTGGTGAATCCTCAAGAGACACCCCCAGAGTGTTTGCCCACAGGGCCACGGTGCCCACAGATGCATTAACACCACGGCTCAGCACCACAGCCCATTGGTGAATTGGAGATTTTAGTTGAATGTTCTACACCCTCTCAGAAAGAGGACTTAAAAAAAATGGAGTCTTTTGTTAAAACTGAAGCATTTGAAACAAATGGTTACTAAGCCTGTATTTGAATTTGTGAAGCTCTCTGTAATCAGCTCCTAAGCTACCTAAAAGGAATCCCCCTCCCCTTTCTCTCCTTTTCCACTTTCTCCTCTCTTTTGACTGGGGTCTCCACCAGCAATAACCCAATTGCTTATTTAGTGTGTGCTACTTGCATTTGGGTGGTGCATTGAGTTAAGCATCGCACTCCTAACCAAAAGATCAAGGGTTCAAACCCACCACCTGCTCAATGGGAGAAAGATGTGGCAATCTGCTTCTGTAAAGATTGACGGTCTTGGGCCCTAAGAAGCAGTTCTCCTCTGCCCTATAGGGTCACTGTGATCCAACTTTGTCATCTTTGTCCTGAATTGATGCATGGATACGTGAACTCCAGCAAAGAAAGTCCCCAAATTATCAGAGCACAAAAAGAAAATGTTAGAACTCCTGTGAATATTGATTTTTGAAACTTTGTCCTACGTAAATTATACTTAGGTATTCCATGCATGAATACAGAAGTCCCTGTATATATTGGAGCTCGCATGCATTATAGCATCTATTGTATGATGTGTCTGCTCAGCGTGTTCCGAGGGGAACAGCTCTGGAGGACCGTGAACTAGGATGCCATGGCCCTGCCCTATTGCCCCAGACACAGGCTGCCCACCTGGCCCCTACTCACTCTGTCAAAAGGACAGGGTTGGAGAAATGGCGGTTGGTTTCCATGGTTTAACCTTGTGTGCTTGTTTGTTTCCCTCCTTTCCTACAGAGTAAAAGCCAGGTTCATCGTAGGGGTGAATACAATGTTTACAGCACATTCCAGAGCCATGAACCCGAGTTCGATTACCTGAAGAGCTTAGAAATAGAAGAAAAAATCAATAAAATAAGATGGCTCCCACAACAGAATGCAGCCTACTTTCTTCTGTCTACTAATGGTATGTGCGGGGGACTGTCCCCATTCGATAGTGTCAGAGATGCAGCCTGATACACTCCATCCTCTCTGCCGGCAGTTTCTTCTGACCGCACAGGTTGTGAAAGATCAGCAAGAATCTTCACAAATGCCAAGCATGTTGCCATCCCAAAAATTAGGCTCTCGGTAAATAGTCACTGTTGTTTTTAGAAACAACCAATGTATGACTCTCTAGTCACTTCTGGGTGTTTCTGGAATGTGACTTCCTGTCTTCAGATCCAATGAATGTGATTCTGGGAATAGGTTTCAGGAAATTCTGTAGGTTGCCCCTGTGAGTTTGGCAAACTGAATAGATAGCTTTAGGCCCTGAATCTCCTTTGTGTTCTAAGGTAGAGGCCACATCTCTCAGACACAATCAAGTTCCAAGCTAGGAGTACTCATTGAGAAGAGAGAGGAGTGCCAACCAGAGAGTTGAGCAAAGAATGGTTTATTTACTATCTTCTGCTATAGCTTTCCTATTTCTTTGTTGGTTTTTATCACTGCCCTTAAGTCGGTTCTGACTCATAGCAACCTTACAGGACAGAACAGAACTGCCCCTGTGGGTTTCTGTAACTAAGTAGGAAACCTTGTCTTTTTCCAGCGGGTGGCTGGTGGTTTTGAACTGCTGACCTTGCAGTTAGCAGCCCAACATGTAACCAGTACACCACCAGGGCTTGTCTGGATTCTAGGAAGTTAATGTAAATAGGTAAGAGAGGATATGTTAGAGGTTGACTAGAGAGCTGGATTACACATTATCTCAGTAAGTTTTTATACAGTGGAGCTCCCCTCTGCTTCTTATAGCCCGATAGCAGAAGGCCCGATAGCAGAATGCGATCATATATGTATGGCTCATGACCAGTGAGTAACTTGGTGCACCTTCTCCCAAGCAAATAGGAGGAGACTTCAAAAGCATGTGGAATTTTATAGAATTAAAAGGCAATGGAATTTTTCCACAGCTTTTTGAAGCCCCTCATAAAATGAGTCTATGCCTGTGAGCCTGCGAGGAAGACTGTCCATATTGATTATGAAATGATGGGTGTGTTTTCCATCAAGCCTCAATACTGAGAGGGGAAAAAGGAAAATAAAAATGTTCATATGTCAAGTGAACAAATATATAGACTATGTATATAATAACAGAGCTCCTTAGAGGCAAGGATCGCAAGACTTCACGTTACTTACTTCATGTTACATGTAGTCAGGAGAGACCAGTCCCTGGGGAAGGCTATCTTGTTTGGTAAAGTGGAGGGGCCGTGAGACAGAGGAAGGCCCCCGACAAGATGGATTGACACAGTGGCTGCATCAATGGGCTCAGGCACAGGAACAACGGTGAGGCCGGCACAGGATCGTGCAGTGTCTCCTTCTGTTGTGCAGAGGTTTGCTATGGGGCAGAGCCAAGTCAATGGCACTTAACAACATATAATGTGATTAGTTTAAAGACTGGAAGGAAACAGAATTAATAAAAATGATTCATTTATTTTAAAGACTTGAAAAAAAATAATTATAATGAACCTTACAAAAAGATTCGTTATACCGTATATACTCATGTATAAGCCATTTTGGTTTGGGTTTTTAATCATTTTATTGGGGGCTCATACAACTCCTATCACAATCCATACATCCATCCATTGTGTCAAGCACATTTGTACATTTGTTGCCATCATCATTCTCAAAACATTTTCTTTCTACCTGAGCCCTTGGTATCAGCGCCTCGTTTTTTCCCCTCCCTCGCAAACCCTTGATAATTTATAAAAAAATTTTATGCCTTACACTTTCCGATGTCTCCCTTCACCCACCTTTCTGTTGTCCGTCCCCCAGGGAGGGGGTTATATGTAGATCATTGTGATTGGTTCCCCTTTTCTCCCTCACCTTCTCCTTACCCTCCTAGTATTGCTACTCTCCTTATTGGTCCTCAGAGCTTTAGCTGTCCTGGATTCCCTGTGTTTCCAGTTCCTTTGTTCCAGTGTACATTCTCTGGTCTAGCCAGATTTTTAAGGTAGAACTGGAATCATGATAGTGGGGGAAAAGGGGACGCAGTACATTTTTATGAGCTTTTGTGGTAAAATTAGGTGCTTCAGCTGATATTCATATTGACTTATACCCCAGTATATATATGGTAGTTAATTTGAGAATGTGTTTTATCATGATTTATAAATTTTAAAAATTCTTAATTTTCTATGTCTTTACAATAAGTTTTATGTTAATCATAAAGAATGGGCAAAATGTTTTGCTCCATGTGAACCAAAAATCCATCCAAAAAAGCCAGATACAAATCTAAAATATGATAATCCTGACTCAGTCACCTTAGGGTTTTTCTAGCACCTCTCGTCTTTGAATGGGAAGATCTCAAGCATCTCTTATCTTTGAATGACCAGATCTCAATTAATCTGTTCCCCCGCCCAAATTCCAAGCATTTTCCTCCTTCTTCATATCTCTACTTATACACCCATTGGGTTTGATTTCTTAGAAGCCACACTACAATGGATTCAGTTTCTTTATTTTCAGTTTAAGGATTATGTTTCACTCAAGTACTCTTCCATTTCAATGCTTCTTAGAATAAAAGAGAGGTCTGATGATTTTTTACTTAATTATTTCAGGCAGGGAAAAAGTATCCGATTATCCTCTATTGCTAGCTTGCTTTATATTATGAAATTTATCCTATTGATTATTGCAATAAAATGCAAAGGCTTATTAACTACTTTGTGGGTGTGATGGAAAGGAAATCGGTGAAATGCAATGAAGATTAATTATGTAGCATAATGTTCTGTTAATTGAGTTTTTAAATAGTTTTTTGATTAACAAGGATATTATCTTCCCATTTGGGATGCTATTTCATTTGCCAACAACATCTCCAAATGATTGTTATAAAAAAAATTCCCATGTTCTTATGTGATTTTCTTTTTTATACTAATATTGAGGTTGAGAATCCCCCTTAAGCCAAATAGGTTAACATTCAAAAATTAGTGGCAGACAATGGGAATTACAGTAGGAAAGGGAAAATGAAGATAGATGATAAGATTGTGTTTAAAGGCTGCTACAAGTGATGATAAACTACTCAGAGAAGCAGCCAGAAGAAAGGGAAAGCCATTACTCATGGTAGCAGCCATGTGCTCCATAGACATTTTTAACCATAAAGCTTCCAGATACTGAGTCAAGAGAAAGCACGTGATAATAAAGTCAAGAATGTCTCCAGGCAACCCAGCCATGGGGATTGGATTGAATTTGCCATCAATTATCTTTCTAAGGGAAAAAATATGTGCTCCTTATCTCATGACAGCTGGGTACAATTTTTACTTTCTGTATCTTTTTTGGTAATTAAAAAATGAAAACCACATTCCCTTGAGAATATAGGCTTTGAGTTTATTTGCAACGTGCTTTTCACGTGTCAAATGTGTTCAAGACCTAGATTCCAAAGTGAATGCTGGTTTGATGGTTCCTTAAGAATTGTAGAGTTGGAAATGTCTTCTAGCAGAATACATAGAGGGAGTGTAACTGACAATCAAACGGGACTCACTGTTGTCCCGTTGACTAGGACTTACAAGGACTCAGGAGAACTGCACCCTGGGGTTTCTCAAGCTGTAAATCTTGACAGGATCAAACAGCGCCATCTTCCTCCCGTGGAGCAGCTAGTGGGTTTCAACCACAGACTTTGTGGTCAGCTGCCCAGTGCTTAACCCATCGAGCAACTAGGAGTCCTTCTTAAAATGGAAGGTGTACAGAATTCTTGTTAATGGGAGTAGAGCAAGTTCGTTGTACATGTCTAGAACATGCATGGACACAATGAAGATGATTAAAATGTCCCCATCCCAAGACAACCACTGGCAATGTCTTAGGTAGACAAAGAGCAAAGTGAGGCGTCTAATACCAAGGGCTCAAGCAGAAAGCAAATGTTTAGAGAATGATGGTGGCAACAAATACACAAATGTGCTTGACACAATGGGTGTGTGTGTGCATTGTGATAAGAGTTATATGAACCCCAATAAAATGATTATTTTAAGAAAAGGAGCAAAGAGGCACTAAACCCAGTATTTACTAACAATATGTTATTTCCACAAACTTTGTTAACTGGGTTTTTTATTTAATAACGTCCTCCTAATTATGAAGTAGTTTTTTTTCTAAAATAACATTTACAATAAAAGCCTAATATTTTCTTATATGATTTATCTATCATTGATTAATAAGTATCCCCTATCAAATCTTTATGAACAAATCCTACTCTTATGTATAAGGATGGATGTTGTGACAGATGTGTATAAATAAAATTAGAGAAAAAACATAGTATGCACTATGTTATATTTACTTAAAAGGGATATGCAATTGCAAATACAAATATAATAAAAGTTATGTGAGTATAGTTTGCATAATCTCTGTATAGTGGAATTGAAGGAGATTTTAACTTTCATAATCTTTTACTTTCTTGAAACAATTCTGATTTGGGTGAAAGTTTGCAGAGTAAATGCATTTCCCATTCAACAGTCTGTACACGTTTTGATTCATGCTCTTGACCGCTGTCCTCATAATGCAGCAGGGCTCACCTCACTTCCTCCTTCCCCCCATCCCCCCCACTCCCACCCCCATCCCTTTGTCCTTTCTTGTCTGCTGAACCGAGTTTCTCAGCAAAGACTGTCCTTTGGATCCCATTGATTGATTGTTCTCAGGAGTGCCTATCTCTCTGGTGTTATTGTTTACCTTATAGACCTGCCTATTGTTTGGCTGAAAGTTGAGCCATAGGCATGTGTTCACTGCCAGGCTTGCCAGGTGATTAAGGGCCATAATCTGAGCAGTTCCATCAGTTTCTACCTGACCCGTGAGCCTTGTCTTTTTTATCATTTTGATTTGGTTTTATGCTTTCGCTCACTCTGTCCAAGACCTTCTAATGAGGTTCCTTTCCTGACAGTCAACAGTGGCAGCTGGCTTCCATCAAGCTACTCTCCTTTCAGTGCCATGGAGGCTCAAGGGGTCCATTAGTCCTGTAGACTAATTGTTTCCCTATGTTTCATAGGTTTGTGTTTGTTTTGTTTTTTCTGTCTTCCTCTAGGTGGGGAGAGACCAGTAAATGCACTTTAGACTGTCATTATATGTATGACTGACTCCCACTATTGTCTACTTGAAAGGACTCACATTAGAAGGCCTGGAAATAGATGTAGACAGAGATATAAAATAAGGATCTCACACAATATGTACCTTTTGTGATGGACTAATGTCACTAAATGTAATCTCCATCAGGATCATATATGTTATGAGATGTCTTGCAGATTCATCCTTTTTCTTTCACATTGTTTCTATGTATTATAGATTGGTTATCCAATTTTCTATGGATGAGCCTTTAAATTGTTTCTATTTGGGGGCTATTGTGAACAGTACTGCAGTAAACATGAGTGCACATATATCTATTTATAGATAAAATCCACACACATGATCAAACTTTTACAGAAATGAAAAGAAAAAGAGATGAGCCCATAATAGTAGGAGAGAGAGTGAGAAAGCAAATAACTAGAAAGAGACCCACAAGGATACCAAAGAGCTCAGGAATGCAATCAGCCAATTTGACCTCATGGACATACACAGAGCACGCCACTCAATGAGAACACAGTATACATTCCTTCTTAGCGCACATGGAAGTTCTCCAGAATATTCCACAGAATGTTGGGCCCCAAAGCAAGCCTCAATACTTTTTTTTAAAGAACTATATTAGAAAGAATGTTCTCAGATCACTGTGCTACAAAATTAGAAAGTCAAGGATTTAGGGGGAGCAAGGAATCAAATATATGGAAACTGAGTCTCAACCTGTTTAAAGATTATCAGATAATTAATTTTTTAAACTCCTTGAATCAAATGAGAATGAAACACAACATACCAAAACCATTAGGAAATAATAAAATTAGTTCTCAAAGGGCAATTTATGGCAATAACTGTGCATATCAAAAAAGAAAATTAACAAAATCAACACGTTATCCCAACATCTTCAACAATTAGAGAAAGGAAATAATAAAGATTAGAGCAAAAATAAATGAAAGAGAAAAACAATAGAAACAACAAGGTTAGAAAGTTGAGCCTTTGACAGAATTAGCAAAATCAATAAACCACTGTGACACTTAACAAAAGAAGAGAGAAAATACTAAGAGCTCATATTAGAAAGGAGATGGGCATGGGCACCATTAAGGCAGCACAAACCTAAAAGGGAAGGATAATAACAGAGTACTCTAGAGAACTGTACTCCAAAAAATTTGAAGGCCTGGAGGAATAGTCCAGTTCCTAGACACACATTACCTACCTCAACTGAGGGAGGGACACACACATGTGCTGAGGCCGAAGCTTAAATAAATTCATACCAAAGAAAGCAATGAACAGTTTGTTAAAATAAATAAATAAAACTTCTCAAGGACAGGAATAAAAATTCAACCCTGTCCCAGTCAGGTTCATGGTGAATTCTTCCAACCATTCAGAACAGAGCTGATAAAAACTACTCCAGAAGATGGAAAAAAGAGAGACCACGTCAGAATTCCTTCTATAAAGCAAGCATAACTCAGATCCCAAAGCCAGGCAGGGAAGTTTATAGAAACAAATACCTATAGACTAATATCCCTCATGATTGTCTTCCTTTTCTAAATACCTTTGCATGTATTACTTGAACACAACTAAATAACTGAAATGAGAAAATGCAAATTCCATTTATGTAAACATACCACAGAGAAGGTACTAGAAAGATCGATGCAAAATATTAATGACGATAAGAGGATCATAGGTCCCTTGGTGGCCCAGTGATTAAGCGTTTGGCTGTGAACCAAAACATAACTGGTTCAAACCCATCAGCCACACTCCATGGCAGATGATGTGGCTGTCACCTTCCTGGGGATTTACAAAAGCAGCAAACCTCGATACAGTTCCACTCTGTCACATGGGGCCACTATGATTGGAAAACCACTTGACCAGTACCTGTCACCACTACCACCACCGCCAAGAACGGGATTATAGATTATTTTTATCCATTGATTTATCCATCCTTTCACTTCACTGCACAGCAATTTATTGCCCACAAGGGACCATATATAAAATACGATGTTCCTAGAGAATGTGATAGAGTACATCCCCAAGACAGAAACTGTTTAATGTGACAGTTCACTGATGTGGGTGGTTCTGCGGCAGGACTGACCAGCGGCTAATCAAGTAGAACTATAAGCTTGTGCCCCATCTTTCATTTTCCCTCAGCAAAAGCAGTTTTACAGAACGCAGGCTATTCAGAGGGTGGGACCAAGACTGTGGAAGTGGCCTATAGATAGAAAGTTCCAGATTCAACATCCAGCTGGGAAAGGTGGCCTCGGCTCTCTGCTGCAGGGCACACCGGGGTGAATGCATGTGGTGGGCGACATGCACAGAGCTCATGCTTAGCAGTCCCAAGTATTAGGAATGGAGACACTCCATCCGCCCAAGTGGCCCAGTTGCTGCTGGAGCACACTTCACAATGTGGTACATCATGGCCTCTGAAGATGAAGTACAATGTCTGAGTTTTGCTCTGGCTCTGCTTACATGGCCTATCTTCCCAGGGATAAGGGAATCAGGTGATAGAAGAGCCAGGTGAAAGGAAATAGGCATGATACGAGGGAGCAGCAGAAAAAGAGAACTCCATTAACGAGCAGGGGAGGGGCGGCTTTTCTCCCCTGGTCGTGTAATAGGAAAGAGGATGTGCTACACACAGGGGATGAAGGGCGTGCTTTCTGACGGGCTGTCCACATTTCCCTTCTTAATAGCAGCTGCCACTCATGGACCGTTACGAACAGCCCAGCACAATGTTGAGCGCTCTCCATACATGGTTCCATTTAATCCTTGTGAGACCCCATGTCCTCCTTGTCCCCGAGTTACAAGTGAAAAACAAACAAACAAAAGCAGGCACAGAAACATTAGGTATCTTGCGCATCAGGTTGCACTATATGGAGCCGCCCTTTGCCATCACATCAGCGCTGACTGAGAGACCCAGTAAGACAAGGAGGAATTGCCCCACGGGGTGCTCAGGCTGGGATCTTCCAGGAGCAAAGTGGCCCACCTCGCTCTTGTGGGGCAGCCGCGCCTTCCAAGCCGCCGGCCTTTTAGCTAGTAGCCGAGCGCTTAACCAGTGGGCCCCCAGGACGCCTTATCTGGGACATGTCAGTTAAAAAGTATTTGTTATCTAAGATTCAAATTTCTGTACTTCTTAGTTGTCTTAGTCGATGCTATTTGCTTCCGACTCAACAATATGCCTCCCATATGGGGGTCTCCGTAGTAGGGACTCCCTACTTGGTCACAGGGCAGGTTGGAGTTGGAATGAGAATCGATTCCAGCCCCGTCTGATTCCAAAGCCTACCTTGGGCATGCTTAGAGAAGGGTACAAAGAAGGCCATCGAGTCCCTGCCTTTTAGAAGAGAAAATCAGACCAGTATAATTAATGAAGACAGGGGTCCACTAATAAGGACCAACAAAGGCCTGTGACCCACTGACATGGCGGGTTTGGCCAGAGCATGTTCCTTGGAAAAATGGAAGTAAAAGTCTGTGGATGGAATATGTCATATCCGGCTCCTAAGAGCCCCACCCCTTTTTGCTCATTCCCCTCGCCTGCCCGGCACTCTTCCGCCTTTTTCAGTGCCGTTAGAGAATTACGAGTGGCCAGGGGATAAAGTGCTGGGACTGCACTGGGGAAAACAATGGTGGCCAGCCGAGGCTCAGAAAAGAATGAAGAAGCACTTTGGACTGGCCTCCTTATCATTCTGTTTGCCTGAATTTTGTTAGCACTCTGCACTCAGTCGGCTATCCTCTTCCTTCATCAAGCGATCTCTTTTAAACAGCTGCAGCGCTCTGGCCACTTTTCCAGCTGCTGATAGTATACGATACACAAGACAGAACCCCCGCCCGCTACTGGTGATTTTCCATTCTAGTGAGAGATGGGTCATAAATAAGTACGTAATGGAACAACGGGTGTCAGAGCAGAGACCCAAAACCCATCTATTGACAATGGGGCTTCCCCTCACAGAGGGTCACGAGGAAGGGATGAGTTACCAGGGTGCAGTCTAGCACCGATGAAACACACAATATCCCTCTGGTTCTTTGAGGCTTCCTCACCCCCCACTATCATGACCCCAGTCCTGCCTTTCTGTTCTGGCTAGACCAGACCATGTACACAGGTACAGAGGAGAGCTCACAACACACGGAATCTAGGTCAGATAAGCCCCGCAAGAGGAGAAATGGATGGGCACAGTGATACCAGGAGGGCAGCAGGAAGGAAGGGGAGGAAGGGGGAACTGATCACACATAACCCCGCACCCACCCCTGAGGGGAGACAAATAGCAGAAACATGGGTGAAGGGAGACAGTGGTTGCTATAAGATAAGAAAATAATTATAATTTATCAAGCATTCATGGTGGCGGGAGTGGGGAAGAGAGGAGCTGATATCAAGGGTTCAAATAGAAAGTACTGTATATACTTGAGTATAAACTAAGTTTTCAGCACATTTTTATGCATTTTTTGATAAAATTAGATGCCTCAGCAGATATTTGGGGCAGCTTATACTCGAGTATATACGGTACATATTTAGAAAATGGTGGCAACATATGTACAATATGGTTAATACAATTGATATATAGATTGGTATAAGAGTTTTAAGAGCCCCCAATAAAATGATCCTTAAAAGATAAACTATATAATGAATTCTCAGTATATAAGGGGGCTTAAAAAAGATTGTGCAAAAATTGATTTGTTTGCAGCCCTGTCATATAATGAATCCTAACCAAAAGTACTGTAAAGAAAATCCAAGCAGGAAGCTGGGACTGAGAGAACAGGTTGCTTGGGAAAGGCCTCTCTGAGGTTGGCTTTGAGCAGCGAGAGCAACGTGAAAGGGGAGTCGTGGGATAAAGGGGAGCCATGGAGTAAAGGGGGGTCATGGGATAAAGGGGAGTCATCATGGGATAAAGGGGAGTCATGGGATAAAGGGGAGTCATGGGATAAAGGGGAGTCAGCATGGGATAAAGGGGAGTCATCATGGGATAAAGGGGAGTCATCATGGGATAAAGGGGAGTCATGGGATAAAGGAGAGCCATGGGATAGGGGTAGTGAGCTTTCCTGGCAGGAGGAATAGCAAATGCAAGGCCCCCTGAGGCAGATTGGGCTTTAGGTGTCCAAGGAGCTGTAAAGATGTGAGACTGGAGCAGAGGGGATGACAAGACAGGTAAAAAATGGGATTGGAATGGTAAAAGAGAGACTTCTTGATATGATTGAACTATTGAGCTGTATAATGTGTGGATGAAGTGCCAGTGAAACTTAACCAAAAAGAGGAAAGAAAGGTAGGAAGGAGAGAGAGTGGCCCAGATCGGTGTGGAAGTAAGGCGGGATGGTAAATTGGGGACACTAATAATACCTAGTTCTTGGGATGATGGTGAATATTAAATTCCCCATATAAAGTGCATCCATAGTTACACCATAAATTCTATAACACCTGACTACTCCTCTCCAGTGTCTAATCAATGTGTGTATTGAAAGAAGCAAACTAATGTGAAAGCTATAGAATGAAGTATGTGTTGTCATGGAGAACCATTTGCTTCAATGTATGTGATTCTGTTATCCTCTTCTCCTGTCACAGATAAAACTGTGAAGCTGTGGAAAGTGAGCGAGCGTGATAAGAGACCAGAAGGCTACAACCTGAAAGATGAGGAGGGCCGGCTCCGGGATCCGTCCACCATCACAACCCTACGGGTGAGCAAGGCCTTCTTGAGATTCCTGTGGCCACTAGCGTTGGGGGAAGGAAGATCTCCCGCTGCCGCCGGGGGGCTGCTGCAACTACAGTAGAGGGACCCTAGGCCGAGGCATCCGTGCCATAGCCTCGGGTGGCAGATGGAAGGAGTAGGAAAGGTGCCAACCCAGGCTTTTCCTTGTATCCTGGAGGACCTGCCCATGTGCCCACTGCCATATGCTACTGTATTCTTAGGCTCTGTCTGGTCCGATTATCTCAGAGATCTTGAGAACCTTCTGTGCTTGGCAGGGTGCGGGGCGACCCTCGATGGAAGGGCAGGGTCTCATGATCCTGAACATAAACTTCAGAATCTACCAGGCCTGGGTTTGAATTCTGCCATGTCCCAGAATCTCACATCGTCTCTTTGCCTTCCTTGAACTTTAGTCCTGCAGGTTTCTTCCATTTCTCTACACGTAAAACAGTGAAGATAAAAATCTAAGTCCCATGGACTTAGGAGAACAGAATGGAATGGAGCTAGAAAGTGCTAGCTCGGGTCTTACATAAATGATCGCCTCTACGAGTAGCTATCCGAGTAGGGGTTGCTTCCTTCCTGCCCTCTAGACACGCACAGTCTGCTGAGGGAAGAAGACTTGTAAGACCGATAGACAAGCGGTTACGACACTAACCAGAGTAAGATAGATACAACAAGAGTGGAAAGTGAACACTTGCCATTGGATCAAAGGAAGGAGAAATGGCATTTGTTTCTGAGAAAGCAGAAAAGGTCTCAGAGGGAGATGGGGCTGCAAATAGATCTGTAAACATGGCCCTGGGAGGGAAGGCTCTCTAGATGCAGGGAAGTAGTGCAGGACTGGATGATGAGTTTGGACATGTTCAGTGTGAGCAGAAAAGCAGGCATGTGTTGAGACCAGCCCCAAGGGCCTTCCACATGGTGTAAAAACTGTGTTTGCAGGCACCAGCTGCTCAAAAATTGAAAAGGGAGACAATGAGTATATGTCAGGGAACAACATTGAAGAAGACCCCAAATTCAAATTATTTATATATATAAAATCGTTTTATTGGGGGCTCGTACAACTCTTATCACAATCCTTACATGTATCCATTCTGTCAAGCATATTTGTACATTTGTTGCCATCATCATTTTCAAAATATTTTCTTTCTACTTGAGCCCTTGGTTTCAGCTCTCACTTTTTTTTAGATTTTATTATATAGAGCCTTCCTTATTAAGTCAT
Source organism: Tenrec ecaudatus (assembly GCF_050624435.1). Lineage (NCBI taxonomy): Eukaryota > Metazoa > Chordata > Mammalia > Afrosoricida > Tenrecidae > Tenrec > Tenrec ecaudatus. Next base: position 154,637,159 of record NC_134531.1, on the reverse strand, counting down.
AAACAGGATAAAGACAGAGACAAAAATGAATCAATGAGGGAGATCACCAACGCAAGGTCATCCTGGTGTCCCAGGGATTCAGAGCCACGTGGCTACTGGCACAGAACCCGGAAAACAAAGGGAACTGTCACAAACCAAGGGTAGTGGCAGATGAATTATCACTGCAATAGGCGAGACTTCAGCAGCAGGAACAGGACCGAGATTAGGATACAAACACTATTCTGGTTTAGAAAGGCTTCTAGAATTGGCTTTGATACCTTCTATCTGCCTTGTTGGGTATGACTCATGACATATGGCCCTAATACCCTAATTCCCATCATGGCAGTTCCATAAGGGTGAGACTGCCCTCCTTGCGGTGGCCGGGGGGCCATCGCAATCTCCTTTCAAGCACTCTGTCATGAAGGCAAAGCTTTTTACCTTGCTGACCAGTGGGCAGAAAGAACTTAGCAGAGGCTGAATCTACGTGAGAACTCACCATGGATTTGAGCTGCCATGGTTAACCACAGCCTTTCACTAGCCTAGTGTTAAGAAATTAAGTTCTGATACAACCTAGGTATAAAGCAGATAAGGAAATAAATAGTGACTGTGTGCCTGGTGAGCTCGCTTGTTTATGGGTACATTCATCCATTTGCCCATTGATTTGCTCGTTCGGCAGTACTTTTGCTGACTCCAGTGCTAAGCTGTGGATGTTTCTCGGGTCTAACAGGCACAAGGAGTTCTGTGTAGTACAGTTAATGGACTTGGCTGCTAACAAATGTACAGGTTGAAGTCCACCCAGGGGTGTTTTGGAAGAAAGGCCTGGTGATCTGCTGTTGAAAACCGGACTATTGGAAATCCTGTTGAACAGTCTAAAAACTGACACACATGCGGTCATCGGGAATCACCACTAACTTGACAGCAGCTGGCTCTCTTTGATGACTGCATGATCTTCCATGGATCCTCTTCTGGACGAGCCAACCTCTGCCCTCTTCTCTCTCCTCAGCCCTAAAGCATTTGCCTTTAACCCTGCATCATTTTCCTACAAATTTGCCTCCTCGGATGACATGGGTGAGGCCCCACCAATCCCTGCAGCTCGAAATGCCCCGGAAGGTTGAGGGAAGAGCAGCTGGGACGGTCGCTGGCGGGGTGACCTTGGGCAACTAGCTTACCCTCCTTGAGCCCCTCATGTCTCGCTGCTCCTGAGATGGTTGAGTGTCGCAAAGAGCTCAGCCTTTACATGGCGAGTCTCTCTGAAAGCAAGCGCTCCATCATGGTAGTTCCCTACTGAGGTTTCAGGATTGCTAGCAGCCTCCTTGTTATCGCCCTCTACTGGCCGTGGGTCAGTGCGTAGAAGGAATTTAACATGATGTTGCTTGCACACTTTTGGCTGCTGAATGCACCCTCAGACCATTCACTCATACCAAATGGCAAGCGCTGCGCTGGTGGTACAATAGGAAGAAATCATCCATCCACCCCTCCAGAGATTGGGAGGAAACAGATGGATTGGGTGCCAGTGAGGGTGTCATAAGTTGAACGTCTCAATGTGGATGGAGTTTATCGGATGGCAGCTGTAGGCCCCCTTGTGTATTGCTGTTGTCCATGGGTAGACGGCATTTCCTAATTCGGTGTTAGACACTGTGGGCAATTCCATCCCCGAGATGAAGAGCTACAGATGGGAAACTAGTTTCCCCTAGAAGAAGAGGCTCCCCGTGGCAAGACCATGCTGCAGATGATGTGGACTGACCGTATCAGACGTGGAAGGGAAACCCTGGTGTGTGGCTGGAATTTGGTGAGTCTCGAGTCTGGTTCTTGCTTTTTTTTTTTAATTAACAGGCGATGTGATCCAGAACCAGTGAAATGGGTTTCTTCTCGCTTTCGTTCTTAAGCTGCCAAGTAGAGGGCTGGGCAACCTCAGTGGTCCTCCACCAGGACTGCTGGTTACGGGCACCAATTCCGGTGACCCATCCCCAGGAGATTTGTGGCGAACTAAAGGGCGTGGGCCCTTCTACTTAGCAAGTCAGGTGGTTCAGATAAATCTGGACTTCTAATGTATGCACCGCCACCTCTGGGTGGTTGAGACAAGGGGGACTGTGGTCTCCCTGTCCTCTCTAAGGTTCCTGTTAGGTGTCAACCACCTCAGAATGAACTGTACCAACTTGGGAGACAGATCTGTTATAAAATTAGAGCTACTCGTGTCTGACATTCCCTCCTCTCCCTTCTTAGACTTCCAAATGCCCTACATTTCCACGTCAACACCCCACACGCCGACGTTCTTTTTATACCTCTACGGTCCCTTTGTAGAAAAAGAAAGAACCAGGCAACCCTGAAGACCACACATTCAGAACATGGCTCCAGAGAGCAAGCCGACGTGATATTAATCAGACTATCATTTACTAACAAGCTCAGCTCTTGAAATTTGCATTGCCAGCAATTGTGGCCTCTCCCCCACCCCCTTACTCTGATTACCTCTTGCTCACTTTCATAGTTTTCAGCCCTACGTGCATCTTGAGAGTGCGTTTAATAATACCAGACAGCTAATTAATCCTCACTGAGTCGTGGACCTATTCTGTTTCAAGGCTGGAAAGCGTCGCTTTTCAATGGAAGAATGTGGCGATTTTTTCCCCGTTTGCATGAAAGCAAGCCATTGAGAAGCATTTTTATGGGAAGCATAGCCCGGCTCAAAGGCATAACTTTCAAAGCAATAATCATGATGATAATTTAATAATAACCCCTTATCGTTATACTCCTCAGTGGGATGGATTAACACAGTGGCTGCAACAATGGGTGGAAACATGGCAGCGAGGGGCTCAAGCATAGTAATGATTGGGAAGATGGCACGGGGGGGGTGACATCACTTCATGCACATACATGCACATACATGCACATATGGCCACTGTGACTCTGAACCGACTTGCTAGTTCCTAACAACGTGCAATTTCTAAGTACCATGTATGTCGCACAGTGTTTTCCTACCTAATCCTTTATTATGCTTCGCAATACCTAGTGAGGAAAGGCAAAATAGGTACTGGTGTTTACCCAGTGAAAATGCTGGTATTTACTTATTGAGCGCTTACTGTATCTCGTGCACCGGACTTCACATGCTACCTGTATTAGCTGTCCCATGAGATGTAGTGCACTGCTACTATGCCCATTTGGATTCAAAGAGCTTAAGTAATATGCCCCAGATAATACAGGTAAAGAATCAAAACTGGATCTACTTTGCTGTGGAAGCTGTTACCCTAACTTCAGAGGAGGAAAATGACTTCTACCCAAGCCCCAAGCCCCAAGCCATGCAACTGGGTATCTGAAAGTTAGGACTCAAAGTCAAGAGGTAAATACATTTAGTATTTGAAACTTAGTGTTTCAGTTGAGCTCATTGTTCACTGACTTCATCAGCTTGGGATGGGAGCTGGGTGGCAAGAGATCACCTGAGCTTACTTCTCGCTGCAGGAGGAGTGTGGAGTTGTTAAGTCTCCTGATACTTGGCTGCCAGGGCTCTTGCCTAGGCCAAGTGGAAGTGTGTTTTTGAACCAGTTAGGAAAACGGTTCGAAGGACGTGGTGTGCTCCTGAGTTGTAGCTTGTCAGATCCGACCCCCTACAGAAAAGGAAGATGGTGCCAGGAGCTGGAGCTTCCTCGTGGGTTTTATCTCGTCTCTTTTCACCTGAATAGAAAGAATAAGTACTGTTCATTATGGAGCCCTGGCCACACAGGGCTGCTAGAGAAAGAGCGGTTCAACTCTACCATCTGCTCGGTGGGAGGAAGGTGTGGAATCTGCTCTGTTAAATGTAGCCCCTTGGGGACTCCACGGCCCAGCTTTGTTCTCCCCTGGGGGGTCACTGTGAGTCGGGACCTGTGGCAGTGGAACTTCCAAGTGTGTGTGATTTTGTGTGGTTGTCTGTTGGATTATGGTGTTTCTTCCCAGTAGTGGTAATCGGTAGTAGGAGCACAGAACCACTATTAACTGCATGTGCACCACGTGCCAGGAGCTGCGTTTTACATCATTTAATTCCCACAATCACCCTGCGAGTAGCTTTCCAGAAATCTTGTTGGAAGCTGTCATGGAGTCAGCTAGGACCCTGGTCCATCCCTATTGAGATCCACAGGGTTTCACTGTCTGATTTTCAGGGGTAGAGTGCCAGGCCTTTCTTGCCAGTCTCTTTGTCTGGAAGCTCCGCACAAACTTGTTCAATAGCGTGTTGCTGTTAGGTGCCATCACGTTGTGTCACCTCCTGGCAACACTTGGTACAGCGAAGCAGATCGCTGTCAGCACCTGATCCGTCCTCACCTTCTCTCCGGTGCTTGCGCCCATTATTGCAGCCACTGTGCTAATCCGTCCCATCGAGGGTCTTTGTCTTTTTCAATGTCCAAAGTATGTGGGATGAAGTCTCATCACTTGGAAGGAGCATTCAGAGTCAACTTCCAGAAAGTTCAGTGTCATAGGTACACACACCTCCACTGACAATCACATGGGCACTGTGAATGAGGTGCATGCCCCCGCGATTAAATCTGGGTCCCTTCATGGAAGGAGGGAATTTGACCACCGAAACTCACCCTGCCTTGTTTTCTTAGCTCTTATAGTTGCTTAATATGGTAACTGTTCACTGTTTACCTCCCTTCTGAGGAGTCATGGTGGTGTCGTGGTTACACCAACTTGGGCTGCTGACCAAAAGGTCAGCAGTTCAAAATCAGCAGCAGCGCCAAGGGAGGAAGACAGGGCTTTCTACTCTCATAAAGAGTTAGAGTCTCGGAAACTCACAGGGGCAATTCCAGGGTCACTATGAGTCACAATTGACTCGATGACAGTGCGTTTGGTTTGGTGCCTCCCCTCTGTCACCCCAACATTTCAGATTCATTAAAGCAGGAAGTGGCTCTCCAGCACCTAGAATAATGCACAGCCCACCTGTCCGTAGGCACTCAGTAATTATTTGTCAACTGAATAAATAACCCAAAATGTCAGAGGAGGCATGAGATTTGCCCCAGGTCTAATGGCTAGAGATTGACACAAACCTGGATTCAAATGTAGCTTGTTTGATTGCAAATCTCATTATCTTAATGATTCTTCTCTTCAGCTTCTGCTTTCTAAGAAAAATGTGAGACCATGGAAGGAAGAATTTTATTATTACTCTTTTTTCTTATATTAATCAAAATTTTCTTAGCATGTGGGCTTGATTTGGGAGGAGGGGTGGAAGGTCAGGAGTGCTTCTCTAGCACAGGATGGCCCTTAGAGGTGGGATGATGTGTGGGTGTTGGGTAGTGGATACCATGGGCTGACACATGTGTCTCTTGCTGGTGACTGCCCCTGCCCTCCTCTCTACGCAGGGCACACACATGTTTTGTGACACTCCAGGACTAATATTTTTCACATGGAATAACCCTGTGAGTTACAAAGCCTCTTAGCCACAGCCTGAGACACGATGACAAACTGACATGAGCAGTAAACACCTCGGACTCCTGAAAGGGAATTATTAAGAATTACTGCTCATAGGCCATGAGATTAGTTGGGTTGACTAAATAGACTAGCTAGTTTTCCCAGAAGGAATCCTTTTAGTGAAACAATGAGCTTACTGTAATTGTGTACTGTTTTCCATATGATTAAACAGACTGTCAGTTCCACTCATTACTAATAGCAACTACACCTAGACAGCCAGTCCGAAAGACAGCCTCTGCCTGGGAAGCTTTTTTTTTTTTAAACATTTTATTAGGGGCTCATACAACTCTTATCACAATCCATACATATACATACATCAATTGTATAAAGCACATCTGCACATTCCCTGCCCCAATCATTCTCAAAGCATTTGAGCTCCACTTAAGCCCTTGCTGCCTGGGAAGTTTTATGTATCTTTTACAAGTCTTTCCTGACTACAACCTGGTGATTTAGTAATCACACCCATTTTACAGATGTGAAAATAGAGGTGCAGAGAGGAAAAGACAGGTATAAGGGTACAGAGTTAATAAGGGACAACATTAAAAATGGAATTGTTCGATTCTTGGCACCGAAACCTGGTTTGTGATCCAAGTGGGTTTTTATAAAGGGTCGAAGAAGTTTCGGGTTTTGCGGTCACTGAACACGGGACTGCGCCCCCACACGTGGCCACCTGAGTCTGAGGGAGAGACCGCAGCGCGGCTGAGTGAAAGGCTGAGGAGCAGCTGGAAAAGGAGAGCAGGGGTCTCCAGGGTCCAGCTTTGTAGGGCCTTCCTCTGGAAAACATTGCCGATGGTACTGGTTGACCCTATTGGCTGAACTATGCCCACCTGGCTTAGATTGGGCCAATCCGGGTGTACCACCCACTAGGTGTACGACCCAGGGCCTGAATTGGTGCATGCCCAGTAGACACCTCTGACCCCTGTTCTGCTACCTAACAGAATCTAGGTGTGTCTAATCCCAAATCTCCTGGGCTTGGGTTTTCTGTTGTTTTTCATATTTATAATTGACTGGCTCCAAATTTACACAATTAGGATACCAAACTCAAAAATCAAACTCCCTCCCGTCGAGTCAGTTCTGGCTTATAGCAACTCTATAGGACAAGGTACAGCTGCCCTGTGAGTTTCCAAGACTCTAACTCTGTGTGTCTGTGTGTCTCTGTGTGTCTGTGTATCTATGTGTGTATAAGAAAGAGCTTTATATAGAAGAGCACTTGAATATTGAGAAAACATCCCAGCCCAGTCCAGATTAAGTCCATAAGTATGATATTAGCCCATATGTCCAATACCAATCTATAAATTCCCCTTCAGACTCACGAAACACATGCAATAACACCAAATGCAGGAAGATCACAGGCCAGTGGGTGGAAAATCTTGTGGCTCCAGTGATGGTGGAAGCATCTCATCTCAATACTGACATGGGTCTTCATGTGGCTCCTCCAGCTCAGCATAGCTCCATGTGTCTTGTCAGCAGGGATGTCTCCCAGGGAGTCCCTGTAACTCTTTACAAGAGTAGAAAGCTTGATCTTTCTCCCTCACAGCAGCTGTTGGTATCAAACTGTCGACCTTTTGGTTAACAGCCCAACTTGGGGCAACCAGTACACCATCAGAACCCCTTTTAAGAAAATAGCATCTAATATGTAGGAATTTGATTCCATGCATTGAAGGTGCACTGTGTACCAACCCTGCTCAGTGCATCCCAAAAAATGGACCTGCAAATATGTGTGAAATACACTCCCTGTTCATGGGGAGAATACAAATGATGAATAAGTGTAACATGAAATTAATTCTAACCACAGTTCACAATCTATAGTGTGCCTCACCATCACCCAGGGTGCTTTTTAGGATCCACTCACTCACTTCATCATGGCTGTTGTTGGGTGGCATTGAGTTGGTTGTGACTCCTAGTGAATGAAGCACACTGCCTGGTCTGATGCCACCCTTACCATGGTGCTTATGTTGCAGTCCGTGGTTGCAGCCACTGTATCAGTTCATCTCACTGAGGGCCAGCTTCTTTCTTTGCCAAGCACAACCTCCTTCTTAAAGGTCGGGCCTCTCCAGATCCTCTGGGAGATGAGGTCTCACCACCCTCACCTTCTGGCTGTACTTCTCCCAAGACAGATTTGTTGGTTCCTCAGGCAGGTTCAAAGTACTTTCCATATTCTTTGCCATTACCATAATTCAAATGCATCATTTCTTCCTTGGTTTTCTTTACTGTCCCACTCTGACTTGAATATAAGATGAAGAAAAAACCCTGTGCTTGACAGGCGCACCTTGGTCTTCACAGCGACACCGTTGTTCTCTATGAACACTTCAAAGAGTTACGGGGCGGCAGATTTGCCCAGTGTAGTCCATTGTCTGATGTCTTACCCGATGCTTCCGTTAACGTTGATTGTGGGTCCTAGTCGAATCAGTATGGTGTTTGTTGGTCCAGCTGTGAGGGTTTCCTTTCTTTGTGTTGAGTTGTAATCCATACTGCAGGCCTTACCACTGGGGGCTCCTTATTTTAAAGTCCTGACTTGGACCCAACAGCCACGAACTCCAAAACCGCCTGTATCCTGATGCAGATGGCCCTGGGCCACCCTTTGAGAAACACTGGATGACAGTGAGTGTCCTGACATAACAACTCAGGGAGCTAAGAAGGAATGAGATTCAGGAACAGGAGGCAGTTTTCAGGATGCATCTTGCAGGATAGGTGGGCTTTCACATTGGCGTCTCATGATGCTCCCAAGGGTTGGAGGAGGCAAGCAGGATATGTACTGCCACGTCCCCCTTCCTATTCGTGTAGAAAGAGCCCAAGTGACATAGTGGCTCGTACAGTGAGGTGGTTACTGCAAGTTCAGCAGTTTGAAGCCACTAGCTGATGAGGCTTTCTACTGCAGCAAAGATTTACAGTCTCAGAAATCCACAGAAGCAGCTCTATACTGCCAATGGGGTCTCTGTGGGTTAGAATTGACTTGATGGCCATGAGTTTTTTGAGTGGTGAGGGTGTGATTGATCCCCATTTTAAAGGGGGAAACTGAGGCTCTGTGAGGGCAGGTTTCTCACCCTGTGCCCCACACCTAGGAAGAAATGGAACTGGTATGCAAACCCATTTCTGTGTGCCTTGACACGCTGGCACGTCCTCAGTGTGACCACGTACTGATACTCACTCTGGGAGGATGGGTAACCCCGGGCCAGTTTCAGGGCAAATTATTGGTTGAGGCCGGATCGCCCTGCACTGCCCCAGGTTTTAATTTTGAGTTTATGCTTTGATAACCAAGCCTCTTAGGACATAGATATAGCCTTTCTCTAGCCATTTTTAATTTTTTAGACTTCACTGTGTGATTTATGGCAGCTCTGGGGGCTTAATATCCAATCCTTTTACAGTTTCATATTTCCTTTCCTTATGTTTGTTGCAAATAACAACGAAGTGTTTAGCGAGTGCGGTGAAAAATCAATCAAGCCTGTTCCATATTCACAGGCTTGCAGTGGCACCCGGATGCCCCCCCTGGATTAGATTAACTCTGTGGATGTGTCACTCTGGTGTGGGGGATTTCTCAACCTCGCTCCATCCCTCCCCCTCCTGCCTCGGCGGGAGGATATTGAGATCTCCCATTGATTGACTACCCCGCCAGCGAAGGTTGGCATGTGATGTGTGTAACTCAGCAGGACGCACATAGTCTGTGTTTATGAAAATAAATAATAATTTCTGTTAGCGTTATTGATTGCCATCATTATCTGATTGTATCCGTCTGTGTCGTGGAGTTTCGGCTGTGGGATCAGAAGACATTCGCCAGGAACTGCGGGCTCTTCCTCCACAGCCAGCCTCTCTGTGTCTTGACATGCTTCACCTTCTGGCTGAGATGTGGTGTCAACGTGAGGCACAGGAGCTATTTCCATTGGCATCGTAATAAGGGCAGCAGACACGCACAGAACAGTCACTGTTCAAGAAATGCGTGCTATCCATTTGACTAATTTTTCTTTTAGACAAACCCCTTCGGGAAGTGCTGACATTGTCCTCATCGTAGGGATTTAAGATCTGATGTCCGAGGAGTACAGTTAGTCACTTGAGGTCAGATGGGTAGTAAGTGGCAGTTCCTGGACCTGAATTCATGACTGAGAGACTCTAAAATCAGTGCTGCTGTCCTGCCTCTTGGTTTTGTTGGTTGGCTTTTGTGTTTAACTCTTTGTTGTGAATTGGATGAAGGTTTACAGAGCAAATCAGTTTTCCATTCAACAATTCATCCATGAGTTGCTATGGTGAGAACAGCTTTGGGCGGGGGGGTGGGGGGGTGGGGGGGGCTTCCTAATAAGAAGAACTAGGATGACAGGCCTGGCGATCTACTTCTGAAAATCAGCCAATGAAAATCTGATGGATCGCAATAGCCCTGTCTGCATCCTCAACTGGCCCTGAAGCCGATACAGACCAGGCAGCATTTTGGTCCATTGACTAGGAGGTTGGTTGCTATGAGTCAAGAGTTGCTTCTCATGAACCAATATCAGTAAGCAGGGACTAGAGACTAGCATGTCAGGACGACGACAAGGGAATCCCATGCCTTGGGCACAGATGGCTTTCCCTATTTGCTTGGAGGAAAATGGGGCAGAAAGGGTGTGTGGAACAAGGTTGTGGAACACCACACGTGAGTGATCCATCAGACTCTGGAGATATTTAAAAGTATCCCCCACTTGATGGTCTCAGACTCTCCAGGAGCGGGATAAGAATTCACTCCTATTTCTCAACTATTTCCCTGATGAGTCTGAAGAGTAGCTGGATTCAAGATCCATTAGCATAAGGACCCCAACGTATGGATTATCTGACTGGATTTTTAAGGCCTTCTTTTTCTTCTCTCCTCTCCCTACCCCAGGCCTCTCTGTCAGTCACGTTAGAAGCAATGTTATTATCAAACTGTGGTCTCCTTTACACTACGTAACGTGAGTTGGAGTGAGCCTTCGAAAACCAGGCTGGCTGCGATTGACTCATCTGAGCTGACCAGCCCTTTCTAGCTTAAGTTCTCTGACCACTGTACACCTTATTTAGCCTTGGGACAGCCCACCTGGTGGCTGGTGTGTTCTGTTGTTGTTGTTCGGAGTCATCGGTTCTGATTGATGGCAACCCTGTGTACAACAGAATAAAACACAAGCCCTGCACCACCCTCGCATTTACTCTCATGACTGAGCCCATTGCTGCAGCCCCTGTGTCAGGCCGTTGCATCAAGAGCCCATTGCTGCAGCCCCTGTGTCAGGCCGTTGCTGACCTTCTGCTTTAACAAGCGTGATGTCCTTTGCCAGGGACCGATCTCTCCTGATAATGTGTCCAAAGTACATAAAATGGAGTCTCTCCATCCAGGGTTCTAAGAAGCATTTTGACTGTACTTTTTGCAAGATAGAATTGTTTCTTCTCTTGGCAGTCCATGACACTGTCGATACTTTTAGAATTCTTTGCCAACACCATAATGCAAATGCATCGATTATCCTTCTATCTTCCTTGTTTCAATGTCCAACTTTCACATGTGTATTAAGTAGTTGAAAATACATGGCTTGGGTCAGGCGTACCTTAGTCTTCAAAGTGTGATAGCTCCTATCAGGACACTTTTTAAAATTTAAAATCATTGTATTGGGGGCTCGTACAATTCTTAGCACCATACAAACATCCATTGTGTCAAGCACATTCGTTGCCATCGTCATTCTTAAAACATTTGCCTTCTCTTTGAGCCCTTAATATCAGCTTCTCATTTTCCCCTCCCTTCCCACTATCCCCTCCCTCATGAACCCTTGATAATTTATAAATTATTTTGTCATGTCTTACACTGTCCGACGTCTCCCTTCATCCACTTTTCTGTTGTCCATCCCCCAGGGAGGAGGTTATATGTAGATCCTTGTAATCACTCCCCCCTTTCTACCCCACCTTTCCTCTCACCAGTGGTCCTGAAGGGGTCATCTGTCCTGGATTCCCTGTATTTCCAGTTCCTATCTGTACCAATGTACTTCCTCTGGTCTAGTCAGACTTGTAAGGTAGAATTGGGATCATGATAGTGGGGGGTTGGGGATGGAGGAAGCATTTAAAAACTAGATTTTTTTGTTCTTTGATGTCTGATAACTGGTCCCTTCTACACCTGGTGTGTAGAAGCTGGTATGCTTCTTCCATGTGGGCTTTGATGCTTCTGAGCTAGATGGCTGCTTATTTACCTGCAAGAAGGGCACTTCTTTTAATGTGATTTTTTTTTAATCGCTGCCATCAATTTGATACTGGCTCATAGCAACCCTTTAGGACAGGGCAAAACTGCCCTCTGTGGGTTTCTGAGACTAACTCTTCATGGGAGTAGAAAGGCCCAGCTTTCTCTTGAAGAGTACTGGTGGTTTCAAAGTGGCGACCTTCGGTTAACACGCCAGCCCATAACCTGTGTGGCTCCAGGACTCCCACGGAACTAGCTAAGGGCCTGCCTTGTGTGTGGATTCACTAACAATAGGAAGCTGAGAAGCAAGCCCACTAGTGCCAGAAAAACAAAAGAATCATATTAGAGGAAATTCAAAACCTGCCTCTAGTTCTTGAATGCTTCCTCCCCTCCCAATTATCATGACCCCAATTCTAACTTGCGGACCTGGTTAGACCAGAGGATATACAGCAGTGCAGTAGGGATCTGGAAACACAGGGAATCTTGGACGGATGAACCCTTCAGGACCAGTGGTGAGAGTGGTGACACCGGGAGGGAAGGGGGTATATAAAGGGAGAACCGATCTTGGAGACTTATGTGTAACCTCCTCTCTGGGAGATGGGCGATGGGAAAGTGGGTGAGGGGAGACGCCAGGCAGTGTAAGATAAGATAAAATAATTATTTATAAACTATTAAGGGGGAAGGGGGGAGAGGAGAGGGAGGGGAGGGGAAAAAGGAAACCAAGCTGATTCCAGGAACCCAAGTGGAAGGTGAATTTTGAGAATGACGAGTGCAACAAATGTATAAGGGTGCTTTGCTCAATTGATGTATGTATGGATGGTGATAAGAGTTGTATGAGCCCCAATAAAAAGATTTATTAACAAAAAAGAATCATATTAGAGAGGAAACTGTAGATGCTTCTGTGGCCTCTAGTCCAATCTATCAGGAGGCTGGCCAGCATTCCAGCTTGGTTTTTTTTGTTTGTTTGTTTGTTTGTTTTTAACCCTAGTCATTAGATCAGTATTTCAGAGACCTGGGAGATTAGCCAGGCCAAGGCTGACTTCTGGCATATTTTCAGGCATTACCAGATCAAATCTTGTCATTGTCTGGAACCTAATTCATACCGACCCAGATGGATTTTTCAGAAACGAGACAAGATATGTCCATTTAAAGAGTCCCCTGTGCACCCTTAGAAGGATGTCAAAGGTGGAGGCATGGCGGATTATGTAAGGGGGAGGAATGTCTCCATTTTTTGGATCTTTGGGAAGAAATTATTGGGATCATGAATGCAACGAAGTCACAGGTGGTCCCCAGACCAGGTCCTGGCTCTGAGGGGTGAGCCTGCGGTTGCTGGCATGAGGGGGTGAGTCTCTAGTCTGGGACACTCCCTGTGCATCTGTGTGCATGTCTACGTCTCGCGGAATGGCCAGGTCACACATTATTGACGAAGCCTGGGGATGGTAATAAAGCCCAGAACTAACTTCCGTTTGTTTTTCAATTGGACTTACTTAACAAGAGATCAAAAATAAGTGCCTAGATTCCTTTTGCTATCAGGTTCTATAAAGAACTAATTTGAAAACCCAAGAGGGCTCTAAGGGCCTTTGTTCCATATTCATAAGGTATCTGTAGAAAATAATTAACACAAAGAGATTTGGAATCAAGTTCAGGAGAAGGAGAGGACATGCTCACTTTGATCCTAGTATGTACCCACCAGGCTCAAACCTATACATTGATTTAAAAAACACCTTAAATTCCCATCCTTACCAGAGAATGAGATTTTGAATATTTCCCTAAGGTTAGTACAAAGCAAATTACATCCTTTTCTTGGATACCTATAATTTTTTAAATGGTTGAAACAATGCATTTTGAATGGATACCTTTACATTAAAGGAAGATGGTTATCGACAGGAAAGAATTTTATTTCTCTAGTTTCCTTAAAAAGGTATGGGCCAGAGTGAAAGGAATTTTCTATCTGAAAGGTGTTTGATTTGTGTTTCTTTGGGTGAGGAAAAGTTGGCTCTACCCTCTGGTGGTTTATTACTGTTAACACGTGATCTCTTGGGCTCATGTTCTTTAGCACACCCTCCCATACCCCCTACACATGCCTGCACACACACACCACGCATAAATGGCTCCTTCTCCAGCAAATATGGGAAACTCTCAGTTAAACAAACTTATTTATTTGCTTCAGGGTTTCTCAGAAGCAGTAGTCCAATAAGCAGTCTCAAACTCAAAAAAAGACATAGAGTCCACCAAAACTGTTTGACTGAAGAACCCTATTCTCAATTCACAGGATTTCTGTTCTTTAGAACATTCTACTCCAAATGTTGTACCTGGCCCAGTGCCTGTAGACAACAACCAGATAAGGATTCTGTACTATCATGTGAATTGTCTATTGTACTATAGAGCTCAGCTAATGCTCCATCCCTCCTCTTTCTTTGTCAATGAAAGACGTAATGCGCCGATTCTGACTTGACTTCTGCAACCTTTCATGGGCTGGTAACAATCGTTCTGGATCTGTTCCTTTGAGTGGTTCAGCTAGAGATTCCACTTTGGGAAAATGCTGGCTGAAAGGATCGGGTCCCCATCAGGAGTCACTTGGCTGTGTCTTCATCCTGTCCATACAGCCTTCCCCTGGACACCGGAGTTCATTTAATGTTCACTGAGAACTTAGTCCCGGCCACAGAGCCAAGAGGTCTCATCACTGTTTCATAGATAAGGAAGCTGTGCTCGACATCAAGGAACCCATTTGTGCAAGGTTGCTCTGCTAACAAGAGGCAGAACCAGGCAGGATTCACTCCTGGCGATTTGGCTGCAGAATTCTCACTCTTAAGCTCCATGTTCTCCAGCCTTACAACAGGAATCATGGTCATCTCTCTGAGCCAACAGAGACTTTGCCTAATTTCTAGAGACTTGTTGAGGCAGAAATTCTCCTTTCACCAATCCAGAAACCACCACTTCTCACCAGTGTTGCTTCTAGCTTGCGTAAAGTCTATCAATCTGCCATTTATAAGAGAAGATTCCATCCATGATTAGAGTCATGGGCAGATGTGATGATTTTGCCCTCCTGGAGCTGACACTCCAGTCAGGAAATAGTTGGCTTTGAGCTTGTAGTTGAAAATCATTCCAGGTGACGGCACCAATGTGGCAGGAGCCTGTCTGACATCGCCATCCTACCATTTTGTATGTCATCACAGCCTGAGTTCTCCGCAGTGTCTGCTGCTCTGGAGTCCACTCCCTCTTGTTATTTTAAGAGAGAGACTTCTGCAATGTTCAATTAAATGAAGACTTTGTATGTTTAATGCCAAAACATCCAGACACTGGGTGAAAATGTCATCCAATTATTCTGGTAAGTGTGCAGATGTTTAGAAGCTCCTGAAGGCATGATATTTTTTAAAATCCTTTTCTCTCTCAATTTAAATAGCATCTGAGAAAGGGATCCTGCTATTATCACTGCAGACAGTACAGGAGGACTTGAGGTGTCAGTATGTTTGATACTGAGATAGAAGGGACGAAAAAACCACCCTTGGTGTTAGCCTTAGTCCTTCGCACAAGTAATGCCATTGCGTATACGTGGATGCACCCAGCCATAATTATGACCAAATGAATGGGCTCTAGCCGGACAGTATCACCAAACCAACTAATTATAGGTTTATACTTTCCCTTTTCACAGTTTATACTTTTCCCAGTCTGCTGTGTGTTTGAGTTTTCGCTCAGCACCAGGCACTGAGATATGAACCTGAAAGACCAAGGCTGTGCTCTGAGAGTTTATGGTCTCTCTTAGTCAGATGGAGCAAGACTGATAATGTTGATATGTGAAAGTGGCTTGTGATGAGGGCCGCGGAGAAATACATGGTGCTTAGGACAGCAGACGATGAAAGGAATTTGGTTCATCAGTGAGGATAGTGAACGCTTTCCTGAGCAATTCATATTTTAGTTTAAATCGGAGGTAGGTGACTGCATGGAATAAATAGTTAATGTGCTCAGCTGCTGGCTGAATCATGACAGGTCCATGTTCACCTAGAAGCATCCTGGAAGAATCGGCCATTGACAAGTCCTATGGAGCACATTTCTACTCTGGCACATGAAATTGCCCTGTGTTAGTCCAGGTAGACTAGAGAAACAAATTCATAGACAAGAGCAATTGAATATTGAGAAAACATCCCAGCCCGGTCCAGATGAAGTCCATATATTAGCCCATATATCCAATATCAATCTATAAAGTCCTCTTCAGACTCATGAAATACATCCAATGATGCTGAATGCAGGAGGATCACAGGCCAGTAGGTTGGAAGTCCTGTGGATCCAGTGGCATTGTAAGGATCTCAGCGCTGGCAGGGGTCTCTACATGGCTTCTCTGGCTCCAGAGGTCTGGTTGCATCAGAGTAGGTCCATGTGGCTTCTCCAGCTCCCAGGGCACAGGGCCATGTGTCTTATGTGTCTTATCAGTGAGCATCTCCAAGGGAGTGAGATGAGAGAGTGGGTCTGAGAGGCAAGGAGGGAGATATGTGGTACCAGCAAGATGCAGGCAATGAAGAAATTTAAGGACAGACTATATTGGACATTGGAGGCCCTGCTGTGAGACTTGCTTTTTTTTTTTTTAAACCAACAACAATATAAGCCTTCTCTGCCCAGTTCACTTTTGGAATCCACCCAGATTTACTCTGCACCCAAGACAGGATTTACTAGGTAGCAGCAGCTCAACAGGAGAAGGGCCTCTCCGTTCCCATCTCCCGGCCTGGGAAACCCTGTGGGTGCCCCTGCTCTGTCGGACGGGCTTGCTGTGCGTTGCGGTCCACTCCATAGCACGCCGCAGCAGCACAGCCCCGGTAGTTCCTGATGGGTGATGCACTTGGTGTGTTGACAGTGTGGCCATGTCACCCTCCGGCCCCCTAACGACCATTGTTTTGATACATGTCAGGGAACGGCCTCCAAAGCTTCTCCAGTATCAAGGCGTCCTCCCTCCAAGGTGAGTCCTCCCTGGGTGATTGAATTGTGTGCAGGGTCACAGGACCTGACAGCTCCCTCTTATACAAAGGAAAAGATAAGCCTCCGATTAGGCCTGGGGCTGGAGGGAGCCGAGATAGAGTGCTTCTGTCAGAGCTGCTTACCCGGGGTAAATCATTACCTGGATCCTCCATGCGAGAATTGGGCCAGGGAAAGAGAAAAGAAGTGACTGTGCTTGGTTAGCCGTGCAGAACCATATGAAAAGGTCCCTGCCTGCCTCCCAAGCACGATTTGCCCCGGCCCAGAGGAACGACAGAGACAGATGCCCACTGGCTCCAGGAAGGGACAGTTTGTTTCTCTGGAACTGACGAAAGGGTTTGACGGCTAACCTGCCAATAGCATCCAACAAAGATTTCCTGGAAGCCAAGGAGGGCTGAGAGTGAGGGCATGCTTGTGTTGCGCTTGCTGAATGCTTGATCCCAGATCTCC
Organism: Tenrec ecaudatus; assembly: GCF_050624435.1. NCBI lineage: Eukaryota > Metazoa > Chordata > Mammalia > Afrosoricida > Tenrecidae > Tenrec > Tenrec ecaudatus. The sequence continues at coordinate 154,620,184 of NC_134531.1, read as the reverse complement.
CTACTGTGTAATCACCGTAGTGACCACTGTTATTGCTCATTTCCCTTTCTTGCCTTCACGCTGGATATCTCAGGGCCAGCTGTGGTGAACCCTTTATCCCGTTATCCCGCTGACTCAGGTGTTGCAGGAGTCGCCCCTGAGCCTAGATATCAGGGTGTCTCTCGGGACAAAGAACAAAGTCCATGTGTGGCCACCAACTGAAAAAAAAAGGAAAGCAATGGAAGGCCAGCAAGTCGGAAAATGTTGCATGAAGATTTAAGAGCTTATAACTAGATTGCACAGTGCCCAAGTTTGCATAAAATACCCAGGAGCTACCAGACTGTGACGGCCTAGAAGATTCCAATTGGAGAAGCACCAGCACTGAGTAATCCCAAACTCTGCTAAATTATGCAGGAAACTTCAGAAACACTGAAGTCTCTTGCTCGTGGGGGCCAAGACAAGGGATGGGACCAGCTTATTCTCCAGGAGAGACAGATGAAGCCTCATTCTGGAGCCTTGGAGAGGGGGCGGTCAGGGCCACCCGCACAGAGAGGGAACCGCGCGTGTCCAGTGCAGAGAGACATTGCCACGGCCAGCGGTGGCACAGCCTGCTTCCTTTCCACCGTGGCGTGTTGGAACGGGAAGCAAGTCCTCAAAATGACAGCATGTGTTGCCTGCCAGTTAAAATGCCTTGGGACCCAGAAGAGAATTGCAATATATTTTATGTGAATAAGCCCCAAAAAATGTGTCAAGAGAGTACACAGAGAGATGAGGGAGCTGAAGGAACAAGGGCGCCTACATCCTTTAGGATAAAATAAAGTAATTTCCTGTTTGTTCAGGGTGTGTGAGCACAATGTTCTTCTTGCCAAGAGAAATGTGAGCTGGCTTACCGTATTTGTCGTATAACATGCCCACATCAATAATGCACACACTCACATGGCGTGCATAGAAAACTCTCACTAAACTCACCGCCATTGAGTCCATTACGACTCCTAGCACCCCTATAGGACACAGTAGAGCTGCCCCTGTGGGTTTCCAAGACTGTAACACTTTATGGGAGTAGAAAGCCGCCTCTTTCTCCCAGGGAGCTGCTGGTGGTTTCAAACTGCTGACCTTGGGGTTATCAGCCCAACACATAACCCACTATGACACGAGTTTTTCAAACAGCAGAGATCTTCATATTTTCGCTGTGCCATCAAGAAAGGTCATGTGCTCAGTAGAAAAATCCCTTGTGGGGAAGAAGCCACAGCCAAGTCTCCTGGGAATGATGACTTAGAAATCTATTGAGAGTTGTTTCAGGACTCTGGATTGTGACTCCATCTTCAGATTCTCTGCCTCGGCCTTCAGGTGCCCTCGTGGTTTAGTAGCTATGCATTGGGCTGCTAACCTCGAGGTCAGCAGGTCAAAACTACCAGCTGCTCCATGGGAGAAAGCTGAGTCTTTCTGCTCTTGTAAACAGTGACAGTCTTAAAAAAAAAAAAAGTTTCAGTCTTGGGAACCCACAGGGGACATTCTACCCACTGCTTCAGAATCACTATGAATCAGAAAAACTCATTGGCAGTGAGTTTGGTTGGGGTTTACCTTAGCCTCCAACAACCTGTCAGTAAAAATGTGGATTCTCTGCCTGGCCTAGAGATTTCACCTTACATTAAAGTGTCCGCTGGAAGATACCCATCCTTATGCCTTTATTTTCTAATAACAATGAAGTCTCATTTGTCTCAATCGTGAAGAAAAAATGTCTGTTTTTCTTCCAGCACAAGCTCATGATTAACTCACTTAACATTTGCATACGCAGATGTCATGCTGGACATCTGAATTGACTTTCTAAAACTTTTCCTCTTAATTGATTCCACCCCCACCCCCAACCCCCTATGGAAATCATCCTGCCAGCATCTGTCATGAGGTGGAGTCTGGAAAAACAGTCAGCCACACCACACTATCAGGTAGACTTAAATGGCTCTCTCCCTGTGTGGTGATAACATTGTGCCTTGGCATCATTTCTGCTGATTATCAGGAGGGAAAAAGCTATTGCTCAGAGAGATGAGCTTTACTGGCACTAGACCTTTCTGGGATGAAGAAAACAAGCAAACAAGAAGACATCTATGAGCAGATGTATTTGCAAGTATCATACCAAATCCCAGCCAGTCTGTAAATGTAGCCCCTAAACGAGCCCAGTGCTATCAAGTCTAGTTTGATTCAAAACAACTTTATACGACATCATCAGACTGTGCCGTCGGGTTTCCAAGGATGCCATCTTGACGGGAGCCAGCCACCACAATGTTCTCCCAAGGACTAACTTGTGGGTTCAAACTGGTGCCAGCCTTTAGGTGTGTAATGAAGTGTTTTAATGGCTATGTCCCCAGGGGCCCCTCTTTGAAAACCCCTCTCTTACCTAAACCTTCCCCTCTACAAAATCAGAATACTTTCCTACATTTGGTATCACACCCCAAGAACTGGATTTATTTCATTTCCTGTCATTCAAGGGGAAAAAATTAATACATATAATATATATGAGTCTAGAGTTCAATGCCAGCTCATTTCAAGATGATTGCTAAAGTAAAAAGAAATCTTTAGGGAAGAGCCAAGAGACCAAGAGTCGAGTTCCTCTTGAGAGGAACTGAGAGCTAACATGAAAAACGTTAAATGAACATCAAAGCTGAACAGCAGTGTATAGCCCACAGATGGTGAGGGAGGGGTATCAGCCACCTTTGCCCGGCACCACAGCATGAATTCCTTTACCTTCTCCGTTCTTGGGGATCACTCCATTCAGATAGAGAATGTAATGCTCGGCTGGAAAGAGGCTCACTGTTTCAGGGTACCCCTCTGCTCCAGCAGTCTCCTTCCTCTAGCTCCAGTTCCAGCCTTTCTTCCAGGAGCACCCACTGAAGCACACTGACCCTCTACCCCCTCCCTCCGTGTCTGCTCTGACCTTAGCTTTAGAAGATTTTGTTAGTCCCATCTCCCCACTGCCTTCTCTGCAGCTTCCTTCACTGGTGCCCCTGCTGGTGCAGTTAAGGACTGTCTCATACCCGAAAGGTTAGCAGCTTGGACCCACTCAGAGGTGCCTCGGAAAAACAGTCTCGCGATATGGTGCCCAAAGATCATAGCCGTGAAAGCCGTGGGAGCACAGTTTACTGGTACGAGGGTCCCCATCAGTCAGCATCCACTCGGGAGCAATTGGTTAGAGTTTTTTGGATTTTTTTTCCTCCTGGACTCTACACAGCTTTAGCTGTCTGTCAGTATTGAGGAACAATTGTTTGTTCTGATCTGTGTTTGACATCAAAGTCAATGCCTTTCCTTTTGAGGACTTGAAATGGAGATTTTGACTTCATAATCTCCTTCCCCTGGGAAACTGACATCTTTTGCCTACTTGGATGTCTGCAGCAGAGAATTCCCTTCCCAGTGCCTTGCTTTTTGGCCCATTCTTACTTGTCGATCAATAAATTACCCCCTGCCAAGATCCAGCAGCCTGCCTGCCTCATGCACCCCTTATCTTCGCCTTTGGTGTTTACAACGGAGCTCATTATTTCACTGACGACCCCCCAGCGAAGTCATCGCCTTATTCTCTCCCTTTGTTTGGCTTATCATCCAACTTCTTGCTCAGTCCGGCAGTTCCCATCTGTACCTGCCTCCAGATTTTCTGCATTCTCCTCTGTAATAAGCAGAAGCTAATGAGACCACCCCTGGAGTCACATGTTCCCTTGATGATCGCACCAGGATAAGGAAAGGGATGTAACTAGAGGAAGCAGGCTATACAATGGAAGAAAAGCCCGTATCAGAGAGCTCAGCCAATCGGGTAAGCAGAGGATGTCGTTTTGTCTTAGTAAGGACAAGGCCTCTGTCAGAACTGTGTCTAAGTTTTCCATCTGAGACGTGAGGCTAGCCACTATCTTATATGATGGTTATGAGGATTAAATGAGATAATGCCCCCCCACCGCACTGCACCCAAACCCCCTCAAAAAGTGTTACCTTAGTCAATGATGTGTCCTAGCATCCTTATGGGACAGAGTCAAACTATTCCATAGGGTTTTTAAGGTTGTAAACTTTACAGAAGAATTCTGCTGCATCTTTCTTTGGAGCAGCTGGTGGCTTCAAACCTCCAACCTTGAAGTTAGCAACTGAAGTAGCAGCCCTCAATCTATGGTGGTTTTAGGAAGGACGCCTAAAGTGCATAGTAAACCCATACAGAGGTTTGAAAGCTGCAGGTCATTGTGCATGAGCAGGAGCTAGCTGCTGTTGGCGTGCAGCTGGGAAGCCTGGCGCGCCTCCTGTCTGCCTGTGCAACAGCTCATCCAGCTGACCGTGAAGCCATTGCCAGCTCTGAAAAGGTGCATGGAAAATACAATGGGCAGCTTAGGGACAGAAATTGTCTTTCTATTTCTTTTTTAAACATTTTCTTAGGGGCTCATACAACTCTTATCACAATCCATTCATATACATACATCAATTGTATAAAGCACATCTGTACATTCTTTGCCCTAATCATTTTGTCTATCTATTTCTAACACAATATTTTGCCTAGCAATCATAGATTTTCTATAAATATTTGAAATCGGTATATGTTAATCACCTCTGATAGCCCAAATGCTGTGCTGGTCACCGTCAAAAATCACTGTTTCCCAGTGTCTGAGATACATGTTTCTGTTGGTACAAGACTGAAATGTATATCAATTCACATCATTGAGAAAAGCGTTTCCTTTTCACTTCCTTTTCAAATCCTTCTAATTGCATTATCTGTAATTACAGAAATTGAGTTTCCATGTATTGAAAAGATGTTCAATTTCCTTTCCAACTAAATGTTATCAGCTAAAAAGTAGGTCCATGTAAAGAAAACAGTTGTACAGATAGAACCCACAAGGCAAAAGTTTTAAAGTGCCGAAAGGACTGAAATTTGACGAGCCGTTTTCTGTCTTCAAGGGATTCCCTGGAGGTGGAGTGGGGGAGCATTGGACTGCTAGCCACAAGGTCCATGTTTTCAACCCACCAGCCACTCCGTGGGAGAAAGATGTTCGCGTAAGGACTTACCACCTTGGGAACCCTGTGGAGCCCGTCTGCTCTCCCCCTCTAGGGCTGCTAGGAGTTTGAATTGAGTCAGCGATAGAGTTTGGCTGGGGTTCTGACATCAGAGGCACCCTGGTTGCTCGGTGGGTAAAGCACTGGCCCACAGGAAAGGCAGTGGTTTGAACCTTTGAGCTGCTCCACGGGAGAGAGACGTGACAGTCTGCTTCTGTGCAGATCGACGGTGGCTGAAACCCTGTAGAGTAGGTGCACTCTGCCCATAGGGTAACGGTGAGTCTGAACTGGTGTGACGGCAATGGCTTGGTTCGGATTTTACTCTTTTATTATTATCCTGTATACTCATTTATTGGGGAGCGTTTTTTATGATGTTATTAGAGTTTTTTAATCTTTATTTTATTGGGGGCTCTTACAATTCATCACAATCCATTCATTATCCATTATGTCAAACACATCTGTACATATATTGTCATCATCTTTTTTGAAACCTTTTCTTTCTACTTGAACCCTTAGTATCAGCTCCTTATTTCCCCCCCTTCCTTCCCTATGTCTCCTTGATAATTTATAAATTACCATATATACTCATGTATAAGCCTAGTTTTTCCAGCGCATTTTAAAATGCACTTTTTGTGGTACAATTAGGTGTCTTGGCTGATATTCGGACCAGCTTATACTTGAGTATGTACGGTAATCTTTTTCTTTTTTATGTCGTCACCAACCACTCTCTTTTCACCCACTTTTCTGCCGTCAGTCCCCCTGGGAGAGGAGCCATACATTGATTATTGTGATTGGTTCCCCCTTACTCCCCGCCCCCCTGATTTCCTTTACCTTCCTAGTGTCACTGCTCCCCTTATTGGTCCTGAGGGTTTTATATGTTCTGGATTCCCTGTATTGCGAGTTCTTATCTGTGCCAGTGTACATGTTCTGGTCTAGCCAGATTTGTGAGATAGAATTGGGGTCATGATAGTGAAGCAGGGGGTGGGGGTGACATTAAAGAGGAAGGGTTTTTGTTGGTGCTATACTGCACCCTGACTGGCTTGTCTCTTCTTTGTGGCCAATCAAAATGCAGACACCTAACCCAGACAACTGAGAATCTTGAAGTATTACTCTGGAGATGCTTTTGGGGGTTTGGCTTTTGTGTTAGGGTTCTCTAGAGAAATAAGCACAGGACACTTATAATTTTATATAGATTGACATATACCGTATATACTCGAGTATAAGCCAACCCAAGTATCAGCCAAGTCACCTAATTTTACCACAAAAACTGCATTAAAAATGTGCTGAAACAGATAGGAGCTGAAAATACAGGGAATCCGGGACAGATGAGCCCCTCGGGAACAGTGGTGAGAGTGGCCATAGCGGGAAGATGAGGGAGAAAGCGGGAACAGATGACAACGTCTACATGACATGTAACCTCCTCCCTGGATGATGGATAGCAGAGAACCGGGTGAGGGAGATGTCAGATGGTGTAAGATATGATAAAATAATAATTATTTATAAATTATCAAGGGTTTGGGGGAGTGGGGATTGAGGGGGAAAATGAGGAGTTGATACCAAGAGCTCAAGTAGAAAGCAGGTGTTTTGAGAATGATGATGGCATCATATGTACAAATGTGCTGGACACAAATGATGTATGTACACATTGTGAAAACAGTTGTATAAGCCCCTAATAAAATTTTAAATTAAAAAATATGCTGAAAAACTCAGCTTATACATGAGTATATACAGTATACAACATAAGAAATAAACAGCTAATTAGTCTATAGAGCAGTACAAATGGTTGAGTGCAACTCATATCCGTGAGACAGCTAATACACTGGCAGTCCTTCAAGTCACGAGGGCCACCTGGGGCAAGTCAAGGAAGCAGACAACTGAGTCCTCTGTAGAGAAAATCAGGCAATTCGGCCACAGGCAACAAACAGCAAGGCAGGTTACCAACAGTCAGCCAGATGACAGTCCTCGGCTCAAGAATGTATATTCCAGTTGTATGGAAATGCAGGTCTGAAGGAACCTCAAACTACAGCCACATAGTCCACTGGTTGGGTGTTCCACAGGTAGTGTAGCTTGCAAGTTGAGGCAGAGAACCAGCTAAAACAGCCATCACTTGTCTGATGAACAAAGAGCAAGAGACAAGAAAGGCAAAGCTTGCCAAGCGATTTATCTCTCCACCCTTCAATTAATCCCACATGTGTTCATTGGCCAGGCTGGCACAATTAGCCTATGACAGCTTTTAAAAATTATTGTTAAAGATATCTCTAAGTCAGTGGTTCTCAATCTTTCTAATGCCACAACTGTTTAATACAGTTCATCGTGTTGTGGTGACCCCCCAACCATAAAATTATTTTCATTGCTGCTTCGTAACTGTCATTTTGCTACTGTTATGAATCAGGTGATCCCTGTGAAAGTGTCATTCAACCCCAAAGGGTTACCAACCCACAGGTTGAGAACCACTGCTCTAAGTAATATATATATATATATATATATATTAGAAATCTTTGAAAGAGAAAAGTGTCTAATTTATTTTATTCTTTTTATTCATATAGAATATAACAAATATTCTTCTGTTAGATGGAATTTTTTTTCCTCCTAAAGAATGCTGTTGTTATTTTAACAGCCTAAAGAATAAAACACAGTCTTGGAGGACTTTTCTTGCTTATGTTCCTGACATGTGTTGTCTAAGGGCAACTTTATTTTTCCTTCTTATAGTTATTTTCAAAAAGCTAGATATTGCTAAAAAAATAACTTCTCTCTATGCTTAAAAATAACTTCACTAGGCTTTGTGTTGGTATAAATTTATAAGAATTTCTCTTTGAATACTGTGTCTTTTCAATCTTTTTAATCTTTGAATTGAAGTCTTTGTCTCGGTAAATTTTTAAATATATATGTGTCTGTGTATATGTCTTTCCTTTTGCTTATTTGCGGCTCTTCATGAATACCAATTGTGCATATACATTGACTCCCTCCTGTGTTTTCCACATAAGTAGGGATGCTTCAAAATGTTCATTAAAAAATGTAATTAAAAGAGTATGATATTTTTTCTACAAGCTTTAAAAAATCCACCCTTATAATCTTTTTTATGGTGATATTTATGTTTTTGTATTTTTTTCATGTTTTTCGCAAGCTATGTTGATAAATGAGTTTATCAGATTCTGTCTTTCTATTGTTGTAGTAAAGTGGTTTATGTCTCTGTGTTTCTCTTTTTCATTCCCTTCTTGAACACTCAGCTTCTATTTGTTTCACCTAGATCTACCTCTCCCAGATAATTAAGGCTGCTAATTGTTCTCCCTACATTTTTCCCCTCCCAGCTACAATCTGATCTCCACAAAGCACTTAAGCATGCTCTTTTAAATATGTAAATCGGGTTACTTGCTCCCCTATGTAAGAGCCTCAGATGGTTTCTCATCCATCCATTAAAATAAAATCCAAAGTTCTCACCTTGGTTTACAAGGCCGTGCATCAACTCCTAACTACATAGTACTTGATAAGTTTCTTGTATCCTTTGATTGTTGTTTTGTTTTCTCCATTTGTGAGCTGAGCTGAGCTAACTGACATGTTATCAGTTTGGACCCACCAGCCATTTACAGGAGAAAGATGATAATTCTCTGCTCTCTTAGGATTTTCTGTCTCGAAAACCCTAACAATTAGTTCTGTTCTGGCCCATAGGGTTGCTGTGTGTTGTAACTGGCTCAGTGACTTTAGGTTGTTTTTAGTTATTTTTAGAAAAAGTGACTTATAGCTATCCTATACAGTAGTACCTTGCATCTGATAAATCTCGATTACTGTTGCTTGGTTAACTTTGAAGACATTTAAATGTTAGGATGTTATATTACTAAGTAGACTTTGAGTGGGGGGGAATATAAGGCCCTCTGTGTATGCTGCTGTAGAGCTTAAAAATGATAGAGATTTTAGATTTCTCAATAAAGACCTGCAATCCATTAAGTCAGATTGTGTTTGAATCCTCTGCCTACTAATCCTAACAGAATGACTTCATGGTCTTTAAGCATCACAAAATATTGATAAAATAAAATTTTTTAAAAAAAGATTAAAAAAAAAGAAAATGATTAGGGCAAAGAATGTACAGATGTGTTTTATACAATTGATGTATGTATATGTATGGATTGTGATAAGAGTTGTATGAGCCCCTAATAAAATATTTTTAATTAAAAAAAGCTCTCTTAAAAAATATTGATAAAATAATATCAATCTTGCAAGATTTTTCTCTAAAGAAGGTAATACCCACCAAGCATGTGGGAAATCCTCAGTTTTTGATAAAAGGTCAGTGTAGTAGCAGTCTTATAGAGGCTTAGTTCCAAAGTCTTCCCCAAAATCAGAAGTCACATTTGGTTAAAGAAATTACCTTTGAAATTTTACCCATCGATATATTATACTTAGTTTTTATAAATTCAGAATGACATATATGTCATATAAAGCATAATATATACTATAAAGCTGTACAAAAAAAATATTACGACCCACTTATCAAAGCTATTCTTTAAACCTTAGTACAGTGGTTCTCAACCTTCCTAATGCCACGACCCTTTAATATAGCTCCTTGTGTTGTGATGACTCCCAACCATAAAATTATTTTCGTTGCTACTTCATCACTGTCATTTTGATACTGTTATGAATCGGGCAACCCCTGTGAAAGGGTCATTCAACCCCCAGGTTGAGAACCGCTATCTTAGTACTTGATTCACCATATCGAGGGTCTCAGATGAGGTCCATATAGACTTCACCTAGACTGAGGAAAGAACAGACTCACAGCCTCCATCTTGTCTTCTTGTTAAGCCTTCTCTCTGTTGGGTGGGATATAGTTGCAATAGTCAACTTGATTTAAACTTTTTCCCTCTTTTGCTGCTTTATGTGAACTCTATAGTTGAATTCCCACATTCTGTGCATATGTGATGCAATTCCGTATATGCTTATTACTCCTGGATTGGATGCAAAAGAAGGTCGTCATCACATTGAATGGGTGGAGGTCAGGTGTGGTAATTTGACGTTCAACTACAGTGATTTTAAATGAACTGCGGATTTGTCCTTTCCCCTTGTAGGATTAGAGTCTCCCCTTTTTAACTAGGAGCTTCATGAATGTGTGGTTTTTAAGGCTATCATCTGTTTTGGCTGTTACAGAGAATAATTTATATTCCTCTCTTTAGGAGAAAAAATATATTTTAATGGAATTTACTGTCCTGAGTCAGCCTCAAAGGCTCTCACCTTTATCTGTATACCTAACCATAGATTTGCATTTCACAAAACAAAGGGGAAATGATTTTTTAAAATGAGTAAGGAAATGGAGGGCTACGATGAACACTTGAGGGTGGTAGACAAGATGTGGAGCTCCACAAGGACAAAGCAGAGTGCTGATGCATGTGGAAAGAAAGCCAGCCGCCCATGTAGAATGTCAAAGACCCACAGGTTGATCTGCAGGAAAATAGTGCAGGGTCTTAGTAAAGAACAACACAAAGGTGTCAGCTGAAGCTATTTCAGGCGTATGTCAGCCAACGTAGTATGTTGTTCTAGATAAGATAATTATCCAGCTTTATTCAGTTCTGATTCAAATGTGGTTTGAGTGTCTAGTCTCAAAAGAAGCATGGCTGCCATGAACAGCGGTAGGGGAGTGGAAAAAGGAATTATAAGGGAGAGTTCAAGAAACGGGGTTCATTTTGTGAAGACTGAAAGGCAATAACACCAAACAAAGGACAATGTTTACCAAGGGAATCGTGGCCAGTGGCACTCCACTCTTCTTGAACAAGAGACTGTGTTAATGAAATTGAAACATGGAGAACTCGGGAGAGAAAATGATTTAAGTTGAGCTGTCAAAAGCTGACTCAGGCTTCAGAAGGAAGAAAAAGGGGGTAGGGGCGGGAAACAGACTTTTTCTTTGGACTTTTAAAAATAGTAGATTATGTTCTGCACTAGATTGGGCACACGTGGTGTGAGACATGAGGAGTTCTATGAGCTGGAGCAAACAGAATCAGGCTCAAGGGAGACTTGGATGCGCATGGACAGAAGTGAAGTGAATGAGTGGAGCATCGTCCGTAGGAGGGACTAGTATCAGGCCTTCCATCGGGAGACTCTGGATGACAGGGGAAGCTCAAGATGCATTTGCAGGATTTCCGCATGGACTAAGTCTCTGGTGATTGCCCTCTGACCATAACTGAGGGTTGGGAATAGACTGGTTCCCTGACAGAGTATTGGACAGACAACTAGAACAGATTAAAATGACAAAAACGACTTGAACAGTTAAAGCCACGTCCCTCGATCCCCCCTCCAATACACTTCAGGTTTGATCTAGTTTTCTGATATTTTCTGTGTTTGTTCCTTATATTGGGGTTGATCTCTGTTGTGTTTTGTCATTGTGGATAGCCTTCTTGAATCTTTGCTTTGGGATTTTCCATATACGAAGCCCAGGATTAATGAACCTACAACCCCTAGAGTAAGAGTTTCCTGGGAGTCCAGTGGGGGAGGTGGCGGGCGGGGGAGCTGATATCAAGGAGTTCAAGAAGGAAGAAGATTTGTTTGTAACTGATGGTGGTAGCGATTGTACACACTGCTTGATGTGAGGGAACTGTGGCGTGATAGGTAGGTATGAGCTGCGAGAAAAATGGTTTGGCAAAAAATAAGTTGAGCAACGAAGGAAAAGATGTCGAGGGGATTGAGTCTTCTTGAAAGGCATGAATTTAAGAGATGCTGCCATTTTTCCGTGCTAGTTTCTTCCTCCCCTTTCCAGTCGGGGTCTTGGACTGAGCAGTGTGAAGAAGCAGGGCTAGAGGGAGCCATGGGAGGTCTTGTGCATCCTGGTAAGCACATCAAGAGATAGAGGAGGCGAAGTGGCAAGCATGCTGCGACAATCACTTCGGGAAATGAGGTGGCCCCTGAGAGGGACAGAGAAACAATGGAAACGTATGGTTTCCCAGCTCCCTTAGTGCATTTCCAAGCCACCATTCCATTCCCCGTGCTCTGCTGCCAGTGTTATAAAGTGATTGGCACACCCTCTGTACCCTACAATCCTCCTCTTTCCCCTTTAGGTCTGTTTCTGACTCTGATCATCTAAAGAATCTAGATTTTCTTTCTTCTCCCCTCCCAGTCATATTTCTTGAGACTTGTCTGTCATTTTTCTTGTGGGAGTTCTTGTAGTGTCTGTCTCTCCTAAATGCCCTCTTCTCCTTCTCATCCCAAGCCTGCACTTCAGTTGTTTTCCTGTCCTGCTCTCCTTGGAGCAAGCCAACCTTGCCCTTTAGAGTTCTCGCTCCCCACCCACTTCATGTAACATTTCTATTTTCCAGGACCATCACATTCAGAGTCAGCCCTGCCTCTGAGGTATGGGAGGTGTAAAATAGCTCACACTCTGAAACCAGACCTCAGATCACTGCCATGCCTTCTCCATCCCCCTGACCAGGTCTTTAATCGTCTGCCCAAGCACCTTCATGATGCAGAAAAATCCAATCATATAGAATCCATAGTTCATTTGATTCCCATCACCATCTCCCACATGCAGTAAGTTCCAGCTCCCACCCTTATCCTTCCCTTTTCAGAGAAAGGGATTCCAGGAGAAGAGGTTAGGAAATTACATTCAAAGTAGCCATCAGTATAGAGAGATTTGATTTGAAATAACTTATTTGAAAAAGTATTTTCATTACGTCCAGGCAATGAAAAGGGGATGGGGGGCATAGGAATTTTAGTTGACTATGTGATGTGTGGGCAAATGTTTAACACACTTGGGTGGGAACAGACAAGCTAACAGTTGGAGTTCTCTTTCGGTGCCTCAAAGAAAGGGCTGGAGATGTGCTTCTGGAAAGCCCTTTGACACGGTGCTACTCTGACACCCTCAGGGTCCCCACGAGTCAGCCTTGATGGCAATTAGCAGTGGCGATGTGATTAAGTACCGTTACAGGGAAATCATTCTTAATACCTGTAAGCAGAATACATCGTTCTTGTTCAGAAGACTAAGGAAGGCCTTCCGGGTTCTGAATTCATGTATCTGCAGCGCATCCAATGTGCTCAGTAGAGCAAAGCCCTGGCAGAGATCAAGCAGCCCTCGGCATTGGTGAGTTGGAAAATTGGAAGCTGAGCCTTAAGATAATTTGTGGAATGGGGAATGGATTGGGTTGAGAGCTGTCTTCAAATATCTGAAAGGCTATTGTATCAGAATCGGGAAATGATTAAGGAAAGTAGGTCTACGGTCGGAGAAAAGAAGACAGTGTGCTTGTGAGAGTTACTCCAGCTTCCCCGGGAGATTACCAGGCAGTCGGGACAAACCTGAGAACTTGCCCTGGTGGGACATTAAAGCGATGGCTCCTCTTGTACTGTTTCCTTTTCTTTTACATTACAAAAGTCGTGGCTGCTTGTAGTCACAAATCAAATACTACTAGATTATGGACCCCCTTCTCAAGATAGTCTGTTACTAGTTTGGTGTCTGTCCACACTCACTAACATGAGTAGATGAATGTGATTTCATTTTGCTTTTACAAGATTGGGATTATGTTGTACGCATTATTCTGCTTGTAATATCCATATCCCTCCCAGTCGATTCCTTATATTCATTGAGATCATTGTGGATACTATACTAACCCACTGCCATCAAGTCAGTTCTGACGTCAGTGTTCCCTGCCGAGGGTTTCCAAGGCCACAAGTCATTAAGGAAAGCATAAAGCCTCATTTTCTACCCACTCCCCGTGCCCCTTACCCGAGCAGCTGGCAGGTTTGAACCAAGCACCTTATAGTTCACAGTCCAAACCCCAACACCACCATTAAATCATTCCTCAATTGATGTTTATTCAGGCGATTTTCATATATTTCTTCAATGCCATTGTAATTATCAATGCTTCAGTAAATGTTCTCCAGCATACATTGTTAGATACTAATGTTTTCTATTTCTTTTTTTTTCCAACGTTTTATTAGGGGCGCATACAACTCTTATCACAGTCCATACATATACATACATCAATTGTATAAAGCACATTCATACATTCCCTGCCCCAATCATTCTCAAAGCATTTGCTTTCCACTTAAGCCCTTTGCATCAGGTCCTCTTTTTTTTTCCCCCTCCCTCCCCTTTCCCCCCTCCCTCATGTGCCCTTGGTAATTTATACATCGTTATTTTGTCATATCTTGCCCTATCCGGAGTCTCCCTTCCCCCCCTTCTCTGCTGTCCCTCTCCCAGGGAAGAGGTCACATGTGGATCCTTGTAATCAGTTCCCCCTTTCCAACCCATTCACCCTCCACTCTCCCAGCATCATCCCTCACACCCTTGGTCCTGAAGGTATCATCCACCCTGGATTCCCTGTGTCTCCAGCCCTCATATGTACCAGTGTACAGCCTCTGCCCTATCCAACCCTGCAAGGTAGACTTCGGATCATGGTAGTTGCGGGGAGGAAGCATCCAGGATCTGGGGGAAAGCTGTGTTCTTCATCGGTACTACCTCGCACCCTAATTAACCCATCTCCTCTCCTAACCCCTCTATGAGAGGATCTCCATTGGCCGACACTTGGGCCTTGGGTCTCTACTCTGCACTTCCCCCTTCACTTAATATGGTATATATATATACATATACACACATGTACACATACATACACACACACATATATATACATACACACACATATCTCTTTTTTTTTTGCATGATGCCTTATACCTGGTCCCTTGGGCACCTCATGATCGCACTGGCCGGTGTGCTTCTTCCATGTGGGCTTTTTTGCTTCTGAGCTAGATGGCCGCTTGTTCACCTTCAAGCCTTTAAGACCCCAGACACTATCTCTTTTGATAGCCAGGCACCATCAGCTTTCTTCGCCACATTTGCTTATGCACCCATTTGTCTTCAGCGATCCTATCATGGAGGTGTGCAGTCAATGATATGATTTTCTGTTCTTTGATGCCTGGTAACTGATCCCTTTGGGACCACTCGATCACACAGGCTGGTGTGTTCTTCCATGTGGACTTTGTTGCTTCTGAGCTAGATGGCCGCTTGTTTATCTTCAAGCCTTTAAGACCCCAGTCACTATCTCTTTTGATAGCCGGGCACCATCAGCTTTCTTCACCACATTTACTTGTTCACCCACTTTGGCTCCAGCAGTTGTGTCGGGAGAGTGAGCATCTTAGAGTTCCAATTTAATAAAAGAAAGTATTCATGCATTGAGGGAGTGTTTTAGTAGAGGCCCAAGGTCCTTCCAACACCTTAATACTTAACCTATAAATATAGACACATAGGTCTATTTCCCCATCCTCATATATATATTTGCATGTACATGTCTTTGTCTAGACCTCCATAAATGCCCTTTGACTCCTAGCTCTTTCCTCCATCTCCCTTGACTTTCCTCCTGCCCTACTACCATGCTTCGTCGCCACCTGGGCTAGAGTATACCTCTTCTCTAAGCAACCTTACCCTTGATCATTTCCCACCAGGCCTGCCACTCCCCCCTCTCTACCATTTGGGGTCCCATGTTCTTCCCTTGTCCCTGTGTTTGTTAACACCATTTCTATGAGATAAACTCAAACCTATTGCTGGTGAGGCAATTCCAACTCAATGCAAGCCCTGTTGTCACAGGCTAGAACTGCTCCATATGGAAACAGAATGCCAGGCCTTTCTTATGCAGAACCTCTGCGGGGAGTGGCACTTCCCAACTTTTGTCAACTATGCCTACACAAAGCACTTGCAGGTGCATGCACTTGGGCATGCACACACACATACATGCACACAAATATTTTCAAAGACTTCTTAAGTTAATTTTACTTTATACAAACATGTTTGTTTCTTTTTTAAAAGGAAGAAACCTGTTTTGGTGGTATTGTCTTTGAACTGACACAGCAGCTCTTATATACATTTCCCCAGTGGGAGGGGTGCAGTGGGCAAACAAACATACATGTATTTGGGGGGAAATATGGCGCCTCTTTAAAAATCTGTGCAGGAAGAAATAAAACTGCCCTTTGGTTTCCCAAGACTGTAATTCTTCATGGGAACAGAAAGCCTCATCTTCCTTCCTTGCAGCAGTTCCATGCATAGCCCACAAGGGCTTCTTGTAATTCATATTCCCATCAGCAAATATTTATTTCGTCTTACATGTTATCAGTCTTTGTAATGGTTGCCCAGCTGAGGAACTCTGTTATGAGAGACAGCAAAGGACAGTGGTTCAGGGTAGATTTTCTTGGCCAGAATCCCCCAGTTCCAACAAGAACTTAAAGACTGTCTGACTTTATGTGAAGACTTTCCACTTGCTTTGCATCTCGGTTATTCTTCTCGGTGAAAAGGGAATGATATAAACTGCCTGCCTCCTGTAGTTCTGAGCATTACATAAATCGATAGTTAGAAAAGGCTAAGAATAGTCATTGGGATGTGGTACATTTCTTATTTTTTGTGAAATTGAAGAAAATCTTAATTTTCATCTGCCTGACTACTGAAGCTGTGCATATGTCTATGTATTTCTTGGCCCTTTGCTTTTTCTTTAAATGTTCTGCTGATACCTTTTACTCATGTTGAGTTGTTTGTTTTCTTGTCAAACAAGGAACATTTTGTGTCTTCTAGATAGTAACCTTTTTTTCCTCTCATTTTAATCTTTCACAAATCATTGTATTTTCTATACTTACACAAATAAGCAGTATGCTTAATAAAACTAACACCAACACCTTCAAATCCATAAAGAACTGTAAATGGAATTTTTAAACCATGTAAGCTCATACTCCACAATGTGTTTTTCCAAACAAAGCCTACTGTCATCAAATCAGTTCTGACTCACACTGGCTGCCTCTGTGGGTCTCTGAGACTGTAGTTCTTTATAGAACAAGGAATCCTCATCTTTCTCCCACCGAGTGGCTGCTGGTTTCGAACTACTGTCCTTGTGGTTCTCAGCCCAAGGCAAAACCCACGCCACACAGCCAGTGACAGAACTTCCCCAAAGAGCTATCTAGGTTATAATCTTTATTAGAGCAGATCGCAGAGTTTTTTGTATGAAAAGACTTCAGTTTACTTTCAGGTTCATTGATTTTTTTGTCTTGGCTGTATATGTCATCTGGGGACTTTTTCAAAATCCCGGTACTTGGATTCTGCCTCACAGGTAGATTGATCACGTTAAATGTAAGGTAACTGACCAGTAGTGCCGCCTAGCGTCGTTTTTAGTAAGACTCCCTCTGGGTTCTCAAGTGCAGCCAAGGTTGAAAATCAGAGGACATCATTCTGAACGTTCCTTCAGAAATGGCTTTGTTCTGAATGCAAGTGTGACCAGTGACCAATCACTACCACCATCTGTGGGTGGGAGGCAGAACTGACTGAACTCCGGAATGCATAGAGCTTGTCATTAACTTGGGAAATGACGTTTTGAAAGTTCTCAGAGATGGCAAATTTATATTTATCCAAATGGTTTTCCTTAGAAATGGCTTCTCTGCTTCCTTGCAGCTGTGAGATTCTTGAGGCTACCAGCAAATGTAGGTTTCTCATCTGAAGTCTATTCTCTATATATCCCAGTCCCACTGACAGCCTGTAGGGTGACACTTCCAGGGGGCTGGGTGCTTTGGTGTCAGAGACTTGGTATTTATCCTAATCACCAATCAGAGAAAGTGCATTATTAACAAGTTTTGAGATAATTTTCATCAAGAGCTGTTGAAAAACAAAAGCAAGATTTGTGACTGATCCTAAGCAAACTACCCCAAAAGCAAAGCACTGCTTCCTTCCACTGCCATCTTTCCCCAGCTGTAAGTGTTAATTGAAATTTTTCTCTACTAGGATATTTTAAGATGTCTCCTTTCTGCTGTGGAATTAAAATGTGAAGCATCAAGGGAAATAACAGGAAGGGCAGTGAACGGGGAAGCACGCTTTGAGAAATAGCGATGTTGGCAGAAAATGGAAGTGTCTGGGAGAAAAAAAATAAGAAAAAACTGGCAGAATTATAGGCTGCTGCATGGGCTAGTAATTAGATAGTGAGTTTATCTTCTGAGGGAAAGGTATTTTTCCTCTCTTCCACAGAGCGGCCAAAAGGGCTTAAATAGATATATAAAATAATTCCCCAGACATTTTTTGTGGGTTGTGTATTATTTTTATAGTTGGAAATGTGAGATGAGTTCTTACGCCTTCCAAATGATTATTATGAAATTACCACTTCATCCAGAATATCTTTATAAACGGGACCTTTGTGCTACTTATCGTAGAGGTTGAAGCTGTTTGTTTGTTTGTTTTCCCCACAATAGAAATTACATGTTATTCTGAAAGGGTCTTCTTTAAATGTGGATTCTCAACCTCAGAACTATTGGCATTTGGGGACCAAAAATGTCTGGTTTCAGCTGGGGGGGGGGTGCCGCGCTGCCCAAGGTAAAATGATGAAGAGCATATCCATCCTCTGTGTCGTCCAGGCCCATTAATTCATAGGATACTGATGGTCCTCCTTTTTTTCAGGTAAGAAGGGGTGTTGTCCCTTCTTCGCTAATGATGTCTCTCAGTAATCTAAGTCGGGGCTCCTTCATAGCATCCGTCACCATTTATAACAACACAGGCCATCCCTGGGTTATAAAGGAGAGAAACTGAGTCTAATTCCATCTTGAAGAATAGAATTTATAGGTGACGTGGAACAGGTCATGATAGTTGTTTTTGTAATATAACTTTTGTTATGGGTTATGTGAGGGGTTATGCTGCAGATCATCAATTTTGTATTCAACAACTCAAACTACTTGTCCTTGTTTAACCTGATTCTGGTGCAAGAGAAGGCCCAAAGGCTTGCATGCGCAGCACATGAAGGGGACTTGATATAGGATTTGTCCTGAGTCGGGGCTGGTACAGTCATTTCAAAGTGAGGGCAAGTTTATATAAAATCTTAAGGGCAAGTATAAGTTGTTCCTAAGCCAGACATTTGGGGTTTTTTTTCTTTTTTTAATTTAATTTTTAATCATTTTATTAGGGGCTCATACAACTCTTACCACAATCTATACCTATATCAATTGTGTACAGCACATTTGTACATTCATTGCCCTCATCATTCTCAAAACATTTGCTCTCCACTTAAGCCCCTGACATCAACTCCTCATTTTTCCCTCTCTCTGCACTCCCCCCTCCCTCATGAACCCTTGATAAGTTATAAATTATTATTTTGTCATATCTTGCCCTGCCTGACATCTCCCTTCACCAACTTTTCTGTTGTCCGTCCCACAGGGAAGAAGTCACATGTAGATCCTTGTAATCGGTTCCCCCTTTCCAACCCACCCTCTCTCTACCCTCCCAGTATTGTCACTCATACCATTGGTCCTGAAGGGATCATCTTCCCTGGATTCCCCATGTTTCCAGTTCCTATCTGTACCAGTGTACATCCTGTGGTCTAGCCAGACTTGCAAGGTAGAATTGGGACTATAATAGTGGGGGTGGGGAGGAAGCATTTAGGAACTAGAGGAAAGTTGTATTTTTCATCGTTGCTACATCGTACCCTGACTGGCTCATCTCCTGCCCAAGACCCTTCTGTAAGGCAGTTTCCAGTGGCCTACAAATGGACTTTGGGTCTCCACTCTGCACTCCCCCCCTCATTCACTATGGTAATATTTTTTGTTCTGATGATGCCTGATTCCTGATCCCTTCAGCACCTCTTGATCACGGAGGCTGGTATGCTTCTTCCATGGGGGCTGTGTTGCTTCTGAGCTAGACGGCCACTTGTTTGCCTTCAAGCCTTTAAGACCCCAGACGCTATCTCTTTTAATAGCTGGACACCATCAGCTTTCTTCACCACATTTGCTTATTCACCCGCTTTGTCTTCAGTGGTTGTGTTGGGAAGGTGAGCATCATAGAATGCCAATTTAATAGGAGAAAGTATTCTTGCATTGAGGGAATACTTGAGTGGAGGCCCAATGTCCTTCTGCTACTATAATACTAAACCTGTAAATATATGCACATAGATCTATTTCTCCATCCATATATATATATATATATATATATATATATATATACATATTTACATGTCTTTATCTAGACCTCTATAAATGCCCTTTGCCTCCTAGCTCTTTCCACTATTTCCTTTGATTGTCTTCCTGTCCCACTATCATGCTCAGTTCCCACCAGGGTTTCAGCAATTCCTCTTGGGTACATTACCCTTGATCATGCCTTACCAGGTCTCCCACACCCTCCTCACCACCGACTTGGGTCACTTGTTGTTCCCTTGTCCCTGGGTTTGTTAACACCACTACCTTTCCTCCTACCTCCCCCTCTCCCATGTCCCCCCAGAACTGTCGGTCCTGTTGTTTTCTGCTCCAGATTGTTCATCCAGCCTATTTTATTTAGACAGACCTGTGGAGATAATAACATGCACAAAAACAAGACAGAGCAAAACAAAGCAACATTTGTAACCAGGGCTTCCTCCCTGCGGTTGAGTAGATTCCCACTCATAGTGACTCTATAGAACAGGGCAGCTCTACCCTTATGGATTTCTGAGACTGTAAATCTGTACAGGAGTAGAGAGCCTCATCTTTCTCCCGTGGAACGGCTGGGGGACTTTAAGTTCCACAGCTTATCTATTTGGGCCCCTTTTATACATTCACCTTCCAGTCCTGAAATATGCACATAGATGTTACTTAATATCTACTGTGAATTGATAGAATATTGTTCTAAGCTATCTAAAAACAGGAGCCTTAAAGCCTGAATTGTACTATAGAGGTTCTTCCTCCCAAGCTAGTGCAGTCTATGTGGCAAAGCCAGTACAGGAAGCAATTGGCAACATATTGAGGCTATTGAAGGGTGTGAGTCTGGAAATCTTAAAATTACAGTATTTGGGCAGAATTCCCAGGGGCGGGGACGTGTTGGCAGGGTGCTGTTGAGTGACAGATTCGTTCTGGAAACAACCGCTCTGATCTGTCACTGTAAGCTTGAGCCAACCTATTGCTCCTGCTTTTCAAACTCCATCCACCACTGATCTATGGAGAAAACAAGTTTTCTGACGGGAGTTAGGTTTGATGCTTTGTTCATTCTCTCCGGGAAAATACCTGAGCACCACGAGAGAGGCTCCAGTAGACATTAAGCCTCAGTGTGGACATCCGTGAGTCCAGTTGAGGCTACTTTTCTTCTCTTTTCTTTTTTTTGTAATGGAATTAAGAAGCATATTTTTTTAAATGAAAGATGACTGGCATTTTTCCCACTGAAAATAGAAAGTAATTTAATTTGTTCGTGGTTTATTTTATTTGACAGTCTTTGTGCATACTCGATTTGGTTTGTTACACTGAATTACCCTTTAATAATGGGTATGCACGATGCCATACTCGGCTACCCAGATTGGGCCAGTAATTAAATGAGCATCCATATTTTTCAAGGTTTTCAGAACACTGTGGACCAAAGCAATTTGGAAGACTCTGGACCAGGAGAGTTTGGGGCTTTTTCTTTTTTCAACCCCTCTTCCCCACCCCACCCCCCACCGACTTTTGCAGTGAAATTAATTGCTACCCAATGACCAATCATTTCTTTATCCACTTCTCTGGAGTGGTGCTAAGTTCTATAATCATGACTGAGTTCCCTAGAGAGAGATGGAAAGGGTATGGAAACCCTGTGCCAGTAGAAGACCTTTCTACTCCGGTAACAAGTCATAGTCCTGGAAACCCATAGGGGCAGTTCCACCCTGTTCTATAGGGGCACTGTGTGCCGGAATGCAGTTGATGGCAATGAGGGAGAATGTCTCTTTCCTCAGATATTCAATGCTGGTGTTTACGCGTTGGGCCACTAACCACACAGTCAGCAGTTCAAAACGACCATCTCCTCTGCTAGAGAAATATGAGGCTTCCTATTCCCATAAAGAATTAGTCTCAGAGCCCCACAGGGGCAGTTCTACCCTGTCCTATTGGGTTGCTAGGAGTTGATGTCAATTGGATGGCAATGGGAGTGTGAGGGGTGAGCGCCCAGTGCCAGAGTTCAAAGCCAGCTTCATCAAGTACTATGACCTGTGGTAAGCTGCATCAGCTTGCTCTGGGTCAGGATCCACATCTGTAAAAGGGACCAATACCTTCCTCAGAGGGCTGTTGTTAGGATTCAGTCACCGAGTATGTGAAAGTATTTCACACAAAGCATGTTCTTCACATGTCTGTATTAAATTATTACATGCCAGGTGCTGTGCTCAGTTTTCACCACAATGCCAATAGGAGGGTTTCTCTCTCTCATGTTCCAAAGGCAAGCACTGATGGTGAGAAAGACTCGGGGGCTAGGAAATGGCAGGAAAATGCACTGTCTCACATGCTTTGGACATGATGTCAGGAGAGACCAGTCCCTGGGGAAGGACATTGTGCTTGGTAAAGTGGAGGGACAGTGAAAAAGAGGAAGGTCCTCAGGAAATGGATTCACACGTGGCTGCAACAATGGGGACTCGGGCACAGGAACCATCGTGAAGATGTCGAAGGACTGGGCAGTGTATGTCTCTTGGGGATAAGGTCGCCATGGGTCAGAACTAGCTCAATGGTACCTAACAACATGTGGCAGGGCCAGGGTGCAAGCCCAGGTCTGCAGGAGTGCAGAAAGCCTCCCAGGCCACCCGTCTGCACATTTGACCTTGGACTCCCTAGAACTTTCAAAAGCCTTATCTGCCTTCCTGAACATAAGTGGACAGCTGACACCTTCCCATTGTGATGTTAAGTAACTGCAGAGAATGTGGTTCCAGGGGTATTTCTGACATTAACACTTCAAAGCAAAACTGTACTTCGTATAGTTTTCTTATATATCCAGTGGAACTTAAGTAGCATGGTGATTTCAACTACATTTTAACCTCTTAACCACCATATGTTATAGGGGGGAAAAACCACCTCTGTCTCCTCACCCCTTTTTGTCTATATTAGATTATTAAATTACCTACCAAGATCTGTGAAAAGAGTATGTGGGAAAGTTCTTCTATAAAAGTCTGGATCTTGACATTGTTCCTTCCTTCTTAAAAGGTGAGTTTTAGGAAAAGCACCTCCCTTCCCCGCAAAGTCATTGCCTTCAAATCAATGCCAGCTCTTCACAACCCTATAGAACAGGTAGACCTGCCCCGGTGTCTCTGAGACTGTAGGAAGCCCCTTCATTGGCCTGCAGAGTGACTGGTGCTTTCGAACTGCTGACCTGGCAGTTAGCAGCCCAATGTATAATCACTACACCACCAGGGCCCCTATTGCATCCACTACCAGAGCTAAAACCTTTGAACCGATCATCGCTATAAAAAAATAGCAGGGAGTGGGGGAGAAAAGGGAGTGTACTTTTTTCCTATAACGTGACTGTGAAGAATTTAAAATTCTCTATGAATTTGAAGCATCCTGATAACTATTAATAAAACACAATTGCTCAAGGTGGCAATACTGATGGAACAAAAAGGAAATTTTATTAGAAATGCAGTTAGCTGGGATGAGGATATTTATGAGAACTTGATTAAAGGTGTTGTCCAACACTCCTTTCCAGAAGTGTGTACACCTTGGGAGAGTGGCCTGTGGCAAGATTCAGGATGGGTGACTCTGTGTTGCAAAATGAGAGAACAATGGTGTAAGTAGAGAGAAGACACCTCGGCTGTGGCCATCTTCTGAGAGCTGCAAAGTTCTTTGGACATCATTGCACATTCCCAGGGGAACGTGCTGAAGAGTCCAGCTCTGCCCTTCGACATGACAGGACCCTGAAAGATGGGTCAGAATACAGACAGATCGAATGACCCTGCAATTTCCAAATGGACACGCAGCCTCGCCCCTGAAAACGAAGCTTTGGCTGCTCTGTAGTTACCCCAAACCCACAGCAAAGATCTCTGGAAGGTCACGAGGATGTTTTCTTGAAGTAGCCCAGCGGGAAGATCGAGCGTAAATTGAAGTGAGGCTGAAGCTGGAATTTCTGAGCCTACTTGGCATTTGTGTCATCCGGGGCCTCTAGATGGGGTACATTGTTCACCTCAGGTTCTTCACAGCCCTCAGACATGTGCTTGCACAGCCCCAGGGCCAGGCTTCCAGCATGGGCCACCCAGTATGGGGGAGTCCCAGGACTACATCCATCATCACTTTCTCCCCGAGATCAAGCAGCCTCAGTTTTAATTGCACCCCAAATGGCTGGCTGTGAAATATGGAGAGGGCTAAGACTTGTGTGGTCACTGCCTAGCACAGAATAAATGCAAATAGTTGATTACATGGTTTATCTGGAGCGTATGTGGTCAGAACGTTCCTATATGCACTTGCAAATTGTGAAAATAGAACCAGCCTAAACCCATGATCTTAACATGTCCTGGTAGGTCTAATGTAAAGTGATACCAATGACTTGGGGAAGGGGCTGATGAGCATCTGTTGAACATTAACAAGGAGATGGGAAGCAAGCGTAGATTTCGTTTTCATTTGGTAGAATTTTATGAAAGGCCCTCTAACTTGGATTATGTAGATTACATGTAAGGAGGCGTGTGAAAGTGTTTTGTGCTCGACTCAGTCAAATTTGACCCAAGACCAGTGAGCAACTAAAGGCCTTTAACTGCCTCTACAAATGGGCTTCTTACTATCTTCATGACCCTGTCGATTTCCTGGTGTGTTTTTGTTTTTCCCATATCTGGCCACCCCTTCTCTCTGGGAGTCTTGCCTTGAATCTGTGGGTTTACTGGGGTGCGGAGTTGCCATTGTAAACACAACTGTGATTTTTTTTCAGTCGGTGAAAAGTGTAAGCACGAAGGTGCATTGAGATCTCACCTATACCTCATTGTCATTTCCCCACCCTGCACCTCCCCCCAGATGTGCCTGTTAAGGTGGGTGGGGGGAGTGGTGTCTTAATATAGGGCCTCCAGGGTTTCCCATGTCCCAGGCTTCCACTCAGCTTTCACTGTGTGTCTCTGAAGTGGGCTATTGTGGTCCATTGCCCCCACCCCCGCAAGTTGGATGCTGTAGAAAATTGTGAAGAATCGCCAGCATGGTCGCCAAATAAACCAAGTGACAGCAACGTTCATTTTGCTAGCAAATGCGTTCTGAGAAGTGAAGGATGATACGGTTTTCCCAGAGGGAGAGGCAGGAAAGATAATGAGAAAGAAGGCGGGAAGAAGGTTGGGAAGAGACAGTACTGGGCAGCTCTCTGTGCCTCCTGCATTTTCCTCCCCTTCACAATAAACCCACCGTCAGGCCTGCCTCGCTCTCCATCCAGCATCTTTCCTTCACCACTCCGTCCTCCAACAACCTGGTCCCACTCCCACCACAGGGCCTTGGCATGTACTGTTTCCTCTGCTTCTACCCCCTCCCTCACTTCATTGAAGACTCTAATCAGATGTCACCACTTTATAGAGATCTTCAGTGATCCACGCCACCCCAACTAGAAGACAAGACCAGAAAAATACCAAAACTAAAACTCATTGCTACTAGTTGATTCTGACTCATATTGACCTAATAGGGCATATAATAATGTGCCATAGGGGTTCCAAAGTTATGAATACTTATAGAAGCAGACTGCCAATGGTTAATAGGGAAGTGCTTCTAACCACTGTGCTAGGCTGGATTCTTTTTGTTCTGGTGACTCCTGCATCAGAGTGGTCCTGTGCTCAATAGGGTTGTTGTTTTTGTTTTGTTTTGTTTTGGTGGCTGATACTTTTTGAAAGAACAACCAACCCTATGCCTTTCATTCAAGGCACCTTTAGATAGATTCAAACCTCCAACTTTTGGATTAGCATCTGAGTGTGTTATCCGCTTGCATCTGCCAAGGACACAGGCAGTGCCTACTGGCCTCTAGGACAGCAGTGAAAGCTGCATTTGAAAGTCTGCTTGGCTGGCTGCCAGGCCTCTGAGTGTGCTTTTCCCCGGCCTCTGACTGAGCATGTGGACGCCAGAAGCAAGGCTGCTGGCGTGAGTGCTGTGGGTGACTTTAAACAAATTGCTTAGCCTCTCCGTGCCTCAGTTTCCCCAACTGTGCATTAGGGATCGTAAGATATACTAAGCTGCCTTATAAGATTTCTACTTCTGATGAATTCCCTAAGTGTTTAAATCATCCAGTGGATCTCAACCTTTCTAAGGCCGCGACCCTTTCATACAGGGCCTCATGTTGTGGTGACCCCCCCCAACCATAAAATTATTTTAGTTGCTACTTCATAACTGTAGTAACTGTAATTTTGCTACTGTTGTGGATTGGACGATCCCAAAGGGGTCGTGACCCACAGGTTGAGAACTGCTGTCTTAAGCAGTCAGGATATACCAACTGAATCTCTCCATAGACTTTAGCTTAACTTCAGGTCATGCCCTTGGGTTGTTCTCCTGGGCCATAGAACATGATACCTAGTCCTCACTCTTAGCTGTTTGTCTCATTATCCAATGTTTCATATTATTACAATAGTAAAAAAAATCTGACTATTTTGGCCCTCAAAATTGTATACCTGGCAGTAATGAATGCTGAGGTCTGATGCAAGAGTAATGATGTGATGGTCAAGGTTGTAATAGGCCGTTGGTCTCCATCATTTGGCAGCTATGCCACAATATATTTGGGCAGTTAGATGATATTATAACTTGGTGGTTATGTAATGATGTAGTGATCTTCCATGTGATCTCCAATGTGCTCCATTCTCTCATAATGATGATTTTTACAAAACCACTTAGTCTTGGGACCTAACTCCATCAAAATGTGAGGAGTGGGTACATTGAATTGCTAGTCTAACATGAGGTACTAGGAGCAGGGAAGGCCATCAGGTGGAGTGCTTGTCCTTTGGAATCAAGAATTAGCCTATCAGAAGTAACCTGATAGGTGGAAACTGCATCCAGCTCAAGGTGGAATATAAGCTTCCCATAGACAGCCTGAGGAAGAATTATCATTGAATTCAGCAGCTCAGGCAAGAACCACCTACTCCTTCTCGGGGTCAAGCTCTGGCCCCTGTTCTCCTGACACAGTACTGCCCTTGTCTCCAAGATGCTTTCAGCTTCACCAATGGCTGCCGTGGTGGTGGCTCAGAAGGAGTGTTTGAACCAAGAGTGAAAAATCATAGCCTGATGCTCAATTTTGTCAGGTCCTGACCCTGTACTTGGCAAGAAGAAAACTCTGTACTGCATGAAAATGGCTCAGGCAGATGGTATGTGCAGCACCAGACGCCAGGGTGGGAGCCCGCAGCCCAAGAGGGGCTGTCAGTCCCTAGCAGGGTGAGGAGGTGCTTCACTTCTTGTCTGTCAGTTCTTTTGTCTATAGGTTTCAATGAACCACAATGGATTGCTTGTTTCTGAAGTGATTGTCTTAGCCACAGAAATCATTCCTTGAATAAAACATGATTAAAACGCCAAATAGACTCAAGTATAACAGAATAATGCAGGTGGTGAGCCCCAAATGCAGGGCCTGCTAGCTGGAGAAAGTTTGAAACACCTTCAAAGCCCAGTACATGATTCAGTGTCACGCATCAGAGTTTCCAAAGCTTGTGTGTTTAACCACATAAAATTAATTGATATATGGCTTTTTTGTTTTACTTATAAAAAGGGCCCTTTTATTGGTAGTTGCTAGCACCCAGGGCGAGAAGAGATAATGAATAGTGCCTCCTAGCAGGCAGCTATCTTCCACATTTCCTGACATGGACTCATGAGTGCTTCCAGTGCTTCGTGAGCTTGCTGAAGCATTTCAGCTGGTGTTTCATGGATGCCTGGAGTCCTGGTCTGCGCTCATGTTTTCAGAGCAGCTTGACCTTCCTCCTTCAGCACCATTGGTGTTTGCTCAGGTGCTCTCTCCTGAAATGGTGGACTGTCCACGACTTCTTTTTCGTACAGTGACTCTACGTATTCTTTCCATCACTTTTTAATCCCTAAAACCGTTTTATTGGGAGCTAGTACAGATTTCATATCATCGCTTAGTTAATCACATCAGGCAGTATTGTGCACTGTCTACCACAATCAGCTTCATGACGTTACTTCTTTCCTTCTTGGACTCCTTGACACCAGCTCCCTTACAGCCTCACCCCCTCTACCGCGGTATTCCCAACCCTCATTCTACCTGCTGTCCCTATGCGTTCATCAGTCCTGGGTTTCTTATACCGAAGTACAGAAAAGACATACCACACAAATTCAAGAGGGTGACCCCCCATGACATAGCACTTCTGAGATAAACCCTGACATGAACAAACAAACAACAAATACAGAAAATGTTGAAAAGCAGATCAGGCCTAACGTACATCAGGGAGGAAATCAACTGACAAGGTTTTAATTGTTCAAGTCAGGTTCACCACATTGAAGTCCTATAGGCATCTCCCCAATGCACTCTGTTCCGTAACCACTTTCCTCCCTTCCCTTTGTATGGATAGAGAGAAATAACCAGAGGCTTGTTTCCTATGTAGATCCCACAAATGTATCTTGGGCTTCCACGGTCATTCATAGTCTTCTGTAAACCAGTTTCTCACAGTTTTAGCTCTGATACTATTCCCTCATTCAGCTTTGAATTATATGATTTGCAATCATCGGTGTGCTTCTTCCACGTGAACTTATTTGATGCCTCACTTAGATGCCTGCTTGTTTGGAAGCAAATCCTTAAGACCCCAGATGCTTCTTCACCGCACTTTGCTCTAGCATCCATATCTTCTGGGTTCCCTTCCTGAGGGCAAATATTGAGCAGGGACATGATGTAAGAACTAATTGCTCTTAAATTAGAGCTAGGATTAGTGCATTCCCCAAATCCATTCCTGGATCTATGTTGGGTTTTTTGTTTGTTTATCTGCCTTTGATTCCCTTTCCAAACCTCCCTTTTATGGATCCACCCCTTGGGACATAATTTCATTAATATTCTCTTTGATTATGCTTCTGGCATTATTCAGTCTTTAGCCCATAGAATCTTTCAGTATTGCATCTTGAGGCTTGAATGTCTTCTTAAGTTCTTTCATTTGAAGATAGGCTGAACAGGTTCTTTTTGTTTTTCTAATTCTGGTCTTTATACATTTCATTGTAATATTTTACTTTGTCTTCTAAAGCTGCCCTTTGAAAGTTTCTGTTCATTTATTTTATTTACTCTACGATTAAATATAATTTCAGACTCTCCTCTGATATCCACTTTGATCTGGCCTTTCTTTCCTGTATTTTTAGCGACTTTTTGCTTTCTTCATGAATGACCTAGATATCTGCCCACAGCTCATCAGGTCTTCTGTCATTAGTGTTCAATGTGTCAAATCTATTCGTACGATGTTCTTGAGATTCAGGTGGGTTAGACTCAGGTTGCATGTTGGCTTTCATGGACTTGTTTTCATTTTGAACCTGAATTTACATATGAGCTATCGGTGGTCTGTATCACAGTCTGCCCCTGGTCTGGTGTTAGCTGCTTATGTTGAGCTTCTTCATCTTCATCTTCTCTTCCCAGAGAGGTAGTCAGTTTGACTTCTGTGTATTCAACACTGTGTGTTTTTGGAGAAAGGTATTTTCTGGGAACAAGTCATTGGTCTCAAAAAATTCTGTCTATCCAACCTTGTTTCTATCATCAAGACCATATTTCCCAACTACTGTTCCTTCCTTTGTTTCCAGATTTTAAATTCCAATCATCAATGCATCCTCATTGCATGGTTGATCGGCTTCACACTTAAGATGTTGGTAAAATTCTTCAATTTCTTCATTACTACCTTTAATGGTTGGTGCCTAAATTTGAATTGTACTTGTATTGATTGGATTTCCTTGAAAGCAGATAAAGTCCTATCACTGACAGCATTGTACCTCAAGATAGATATTGAAATGTCTTTCTTGACAATGAATGAAGGCCATTCCCTTTGACTGTATCATTCTCAACATAGTAAACCATATAACCTTCTGTTTCAAACTGGCAATACCTGTCCATTTCAGCTCACTAGTGCCTAAGATATCAAAGTCTATAAGTTTCATTTTATTTTTGATGGCTTCCGGTGTTCCTAGATTCGTACTTCATACATTCCAAATTCTAATTAGTCGTTGATGTTTGCAGCTCTTTCTCCTCCTTCTGCGGCTTGCAACAGCAGTAAATGGATTCCTGAAGGCTTCATTCCACTCATATCACTGTGGTTTCCATTGCTGTGCAAGGCAGCTCTTCCTCCGTCACATTGGAGTGTACCTGGATCTGAGGGGCCTACCTTCTGGCACTCTCTCTGACAGTTCTGCTTCCAATCATTAGGCCTTCCAAATCTGACAGTGACTCCGTACTACACATAAGATTTTCAGCACCTCCTTCCTCCACATTGAACCATCTATTCCTTCTCCATAATCTAGTCCTCGTCTTCAAGTTCTGCTGAAACCTGCTCACTTTGGGGGACCCTACTGGCATTTGAAATGTCAGTGATACAGCTTCCAGCACCACAGTAACACAGAAGCTGCCACATTATGGCAAACTGACAGACAAGTAGCCAAGTGACTGCAAGAGATCCATATTTGTACCCTTTCCATAGAAAGGTGATCCAGAATGTGCAAACTGTAGAACAATATCATTAATGTCACATACAAGTAAAATGTTGAAGATCATCCAAGCATGATTGTTGCAACTATCAGTTGTCATTGAGCTGTCTGCTTCTTAACTCACTCACCCAAGAGCATTAAAGAAGATGGTTCACTTCCCTGTAAAGTGGGGCAAACAGAAGAATCCTCCTCTCGGTTGACTCCTGAGAAAGCTAACTGGGTGGTGGGATAAGATGACGGGCACACAGCTCAGGAGGTCCTCTGTGAAGGCAGCCAATGTGTATAAAATCTTATGGAGAATGCCTTAATGATTGCCTGTGGGTAAAACGAGAGGTAGGACCTGATTCCTCTCTGCCTGGCTCAAGGAGAAATATTTGGCCAGAGAAGGTGGGAAACGTGATCCTACCATGGCTACATAATTGATGCATCCTTTCTTGTTGATCTGCCAAGCCTCGCTCTTTCTTTTATGAAAGGAGTCACCAGGCTGTGGACAAACCTTCCCCAATATTGGACATAGGCACAGTATTGGAATAACGGAGAGCAGTCCTCAGCCCCCTGCCTTCCCTGGGCAAAGCATTCGAGACTCCATCCCCAGACGCCTCTGCACAGCCCTTCCCCATTAAGTGGTACATCATGGAATATGTCAGCCTGAATCAGCAGGCAGGTCTTTCACATAAAACGGAAGCTCTGGGCTGGCAGTTCCTACTTTGTAATGCCACTTGATGCTGGCTGTCGTGTTCCCTTCCCTGTCACCACAGCCACAGGGAACCGCTACAGACAATGTGCAGTAATGAAGAGGCCCAGGGCAGGGTTTAGAAGGCGCCACAGGAGGCCCTCATAGATTTGATTTCTTCTGTGGGCCAGGGTGGAGGGGCTGGGGCGCCCACCTCGAGCTCTGGTATCTCTGTGGGTAAAGGAAACAGCATTCAGAAGCCCCAGTGTGGGTTTCTTTTGTAATAAATGATAAAAGGATGACAAATGTCTTTGAAAGCACCGAGTAGAGATGTGGTGGGGCTTCATTCAAATACCTACAAGGCCCAATTTAGGTCGCTAGAGGCACCTTAAACTATCGCACTGCTGATTACCAATGCCGTTGTTCCTATCAGTAATTCGGTATGTGTCACAGATTCGCCTGGAAATTTACTCCTGTCCGTTTCAGAATACCTTTCACTCTCCACTCTGTGTGCTTGAGTTCTACATGGTACGTTGGAAAGAACACTAATGTCCGTTCAGGCAGATCCTAGAAGCACATCCTGGCTGTGCCGCCTAGAGTTGGGGCAATGACACGGGTTCCCTGAGCAGGAGTTTCCTCTGTGAAGTAGTACTTTGTCCTAGGACCGATATCACAGAGTTGTTGGAAGAATTGCCTTACCTGGGGTAATGGATGAAGAAGAATGTGACACAGAGTAAATATCCCCTAGATATTTACAGATAAAATT
This sequence comes from Tenrec ecaudatus, assembly GCF_050624435.1. Taxonomy (NCBI): domain Eukaryota; kingdom Metazoa; phylum Chordata; class Mammalia; order Afrosoricida; family Tenrecidae; genus Tenrec; species Tenrec ecaudatus. Next base: position 154,588,481 of record NC_134531.1, on the reverse strand, counting down.
CCTGAAGGATAGATCACCTTATTACCCATTAGAAAGCCTTCACTGGTGCTCAGTCGTGAATCATCTGCCTTTTCAAAGTTCTGTTTCATCAGCCCTCTGATTTGTCCTACACTCTGAGTCTAGAATGACCTTATCAAAGTTGATAATATGAACCCGATCATACCACAATCATTTCCAATCCTTTGCTTTCCCTGCCTCTTTGAGTATTGGAAAAATCTTTCTGGGGCTCGCCTCCTATCAGCCTCATCTCACCCAATGGTTTTCATCTTCTCTATCACAACTACACTTCTCTCTCAGCCCCTCCGTCTTCCTTGCTCACCCAACCACACGCACACGCAAACACACACACATGCACACACGCACACACGCACGACATTCGTGCATGCTGACTTCTCTTCCTGGAACAATCTCCCTGCCCCTTCTGCCTGCTTAAGCTCTAGTATCTGCACCCACTTTCTCAAGAGCCAGCTCACACAGGTATAGTTAGAAGTATGCTTTAGTTCAGAAAGAGAGTTGAGAGTGGTGGGTCTTTGTTCACAGTTGCCAGGCAGGGCTTCTTGTGTGGGAAACCATTTAATGTGCTTAGTTCTCTGACCTGAAGAGAAGAAAACATTTACTTGTATCATTATACTTCATGTGCCTGATAACATTCCACCTCAGACTCATCCACACTTAAGAATGTCTTTACAGACCTTGTCAGCACTCTGTCTGCTCGCCCTCTGTCCTCCTCCTTTCTCTCTCTGCCTCTCTGTCACACTCGCTCTTTAACTCAAAGCTCACTGTCCCCACGTGAATTCTGACTCATCGTGATCCTCTTTGGCTTATTTAAGATATGAATCTTTACAGGAGCACAAAGCCTCATATTTCTCCCAGGGAGCGGCAGCTAATGGATTTGAACTGCTAACCACAAAGTTACATATTCAATTCCTGTATCTCTTCAACATCTTAACCAGTTAACTGTAGGAGAGCAGGAATCATCTGACTTTGCTCACCCTTGAACCTCCAAGATCTTGCTCAGTAAGTGTTTACTGGAAAGGCAGGTGGGAAGGGGAGCCACAGTGTAAATCACTTTAACCAGTCCCTCGAACACCCTGCAGACGATTAGGGCACAACTGCTATTGCTGCTGCTCTTGAGGTGACAGAGCTAGAGCCCAAGGGAACATGCGATTTAGCCATGACCACCCCGCTGTTCCTTAGTGGTCAGTGTAAGGCCAGAACCCAGGTTCCTGCTCTTCCGCAGCTTGTGCTAAAGAACCATTCTCCATGATGGGAAGTGGGGGAGAGGGAGGGGCTCTTGGCTAGTATTCACAGAAACTCTGACTTGTTCTATGTGGTCATCGCAAGCAAGACTTCAAACTAGTTTGTTCCAGGTCAAGGTCCACAGTTCAAAAACACCAGCCGTCTGAAAGAGAAAGATGGGGCTTCTAATCTCACACACAGTTATCCTCTCAGAAGCTCCCAGGGGCAGTTCTATCCCGGCCCAGAGGGTCTCTGTGAATTGGCAGTGACTCGATTTTTGGACCCAGGCTATACTCAACAGAGGCTTGAACCACAATAAAGTAGTTCAGAAAGCCCTGATCTGAAGGCCACTTTGGTGGTCAGAATATCCAGCACCAAATCAATAGAGAGCTCTAGGATTCCTCTGAATCATTTACTTAATTTTATTTTTTAAAATCATTTTATTGGAGGCTATCACAATCCATGCATCCATCCATTGTGTCAAGCACATTTGTACATTCGTTGCCCTCATCATTCTCAAAATATTTGCTCTCCACTTAAGCCCCTGGCATCAGGTCTTCATTTTTTCCCCCTTCCTCCCTGTTTCCCCCTCCCTCATGAACCCTTGATAACTTATAAATTATTATTTTGTCATGCCTTACACTGTCCGATGTCTCCCTCTCTTCACCCACTTTTCTGTTGTCTTTTCCCCAGGGAGGAGATTATATGTAGATCCTTGTAATTGGTTCCTCCTTTCTACCCCATCTTCCCTCCACCCTCCGGTATTGCCACTCTCACCACTAGTCCTGAAGGGACCATCTGTCCTGGATTTCCTGTGTTTTCCGGTTCCTATCTTTACCAGTGTACATCCTCTGGTCTAGCCAGATTTGTAAGGTAGAATTGGGATCATGATAGTGGGGAGGAAGAAGCATTAAAGAACTAGAGGAAAGTTGTATGCCTCATTGTTACTACACTTCACCCTGACTGGCTCGTCTCCTCCCTGTGATCCTTCTGTAAAGGGTTGTCCCGTTACCTACAGATGGACTTTGGGTCCCCAATCTGCACTCCCCCTCATTTACACTGATATTATTCTTTGTTCTTTGATACCTGATACCTGGTCCCTTTGGCACCTCATGATCTTACAGGCTGGTGTGCTTCGTCCATGTGGGCTTTGTTGCTTCTGAGCTAGTTGGCTCATCGGACTCGACTAGAGGACACTCCTAGAGGTTAACAAACAGACCTTCAATTATTTTCAGGTTTTTCCTATATTTTTTGTTTTTGTCCCCCACCCCCTCTGCTTTCGATCATTGGGGTTTTTTTGTTGTCATTGTCATTGTTGTGTTTTCTTTTGTCACTTTGTCTTGCTATGCCTTGTTTTTCTGTATATATTATTATCTCTGTAGGTCTGGCTAGATAAGATAGACTGAATGAACAGTCTGGAGGAGAAAACAACGGGACTTATGGTTCCTGGGGGACATGGGAGAAGGGGTGGTGGGGGAAAGGACAGGGGACCAACAAGTGATCCAAAATTAATGGCAAGGATGGTGTGATAGGTCTGGTAGGAACTGATCAAGGGCAATGTAACCAAGAGAAATTACTGCAACCCAAATGAAGGCTGAGCATGATACTGGGAAAAGAGGAAAGTCAAAGGAAATAGAGGAAAGAACTCGGAGGCAAGGGGCACTTATAGAAGTCTAAATACAGGCATGCACATATGTAAATAGATTTATATATGAGGATGGGGAAATAGATCTATGTGCATATATTTATAGGTTTAGTATTAAGGCAGCAGATGGACATTGAGCCTCCACTCAAGTACTTCCTCAATGTAAGAACACTTTGTTCTATTAAATTGGCATTCCATGATACACACCTTCCCAACACGATCACTGAAGACAAATGTGTTCATATAAGCAATTGTGAAGAAAGCTGGTGGTGCCCGGCTATCAAAAGATATAGCATCTGGGGTCTTAAAGGCTTGAATATTCATTTAATTTTAAATCCTCTTTAAGGAGCCCTGGTTTCATTGTGGTTAAGAGTGAGGATGCCAAATTCAAGGTCAGTGTGAAACCATCAACTAATCCTTGGAAGAAAGATAAGACTTTTTAGTCCTGTAAAGAGTTACAGTCTCAGAAACCCAGGTGCTGTTCTACCCTGCCCTATAGGGTCAGCATGCGTCCATTTTCTTGATAGTGGTGAGTTTGGGATATTTTTGTTTGGTTGGTTTAGTGGTATGTGGTATAGAAGTGTATATGCACTGTGCTGCTTAACCACAAGGTCAGCAGTTCAAAACCACCAGCCTCTCTGAGAGAGGAAGATGAAACTTTCTGCTCCCATAATGATTTGCAGCCTTGGAGACCCAGAGAACTCGATTCTACAGCATAGCTATGAGTCAGAATTGACTTAATGGCAGTGGTTTTGGTTGGGGAGGTAAGCTCCCTGAAGACTGAGGGGAGAAATCGGTCTTGTGAAAGGTTTACAGTGCTCAGGTGGTTCCACTTCACAAAAATGAACCTTTGTGTTCACTTTCTCTTCTTCACCCCCAGGTACCAAATCAGTCAAGGCTCAGTTGCAAGTGGTGATTGCCTTGCAAAGGACATAGTTTTAGATTTCTTTGCCTGTTTCTATTAAATGACCACACCTGTCATTCTTTTTTTTTTGTAAGTCTGGCCCCTCTCAGGCTTTTGTGATCTCACCCACTTTCTCAAGAGTCATTCACACAGGTGTACTAAGAAATAAGCTTGAGTTCAAAAAGAGTCAGGACACTCTCCTAGTTCGGGGTTGCCAGGCAGGGCTTCTTGTGTAAGAAACTATTTAATGTGCCTAGTTCTCTGGCCTGCAGGGAAGAAAACATTTACTCCTATCATATAAATCACATGCCTTGTAACAAGTCCTTATGCTTGTTTTTAGGCATTCCTCATTTTAAAGCATGTGAAACATAACCCTTAGAATTTCCAAAAATACTTTAAAGCCTGGCCCTGGTATTTGAAATGGCCTCTACTAGAGATCTTTACAGGTCCAGGAAGAGCCGAGTGTCCTGCCCGCACACACTGAAGGATTCCCTGTAGCATTACTTATAGGGCCATTCTGGTCATAACAAGTTCACGCAGCTTTTGTTTACTTTGGAATGTCTTAATTTTCCCTTGAGGAGCCCTGGTGACATAGTGAGTTGCAAGTTGAGCTGCTAACTTCAAGGTCAGCAGTTCGAAGCCATCAGCTGCTCCTTGGGAGAAAAACAGGCCTTCTACTCCCAGAAAGATTTACAGTCTAAGAAACCCACAAGAGTAGTTCTACCTTGTCCTATAAAGTCACCATGAATCAGAATTGATTTGGTGGCAGTGAGTTTGGGTGGTTTTACTAGATTTAGAATTTTTAGTTTACTAGATTTAGAATTTTCTTTCAGCATGGTAGATACGTCATTCCACTGCTTTCTGGCTTCCTGAATTTCTCAGGAGAAATCAATTCTTAATCTTACTGAGAATCTTTATATGTGACATTTTTCATCTCTTTCGTTGTTTTCAAGATTCTCTATCTTTGGTTTTACAGAGATTGTTGATGCTGTGTCCTGGTGTAGACCTCTTTGTGTTTATCCTACTTAGAGGTTGTTGGACGTGTCATATTTGTTGATGCAAGTCCTCCAGCTAAAGAGTCCTCGTGATGCTCTGACTTAGGCACGAGATAGCTAACAGCAAAGTCAGTGGTTCAAACCTACCACCAACCACTCCACAGGAGAAAAATGACACTGACCACTCCTGTAGAGATATATAGTCTGGGGAACCCTATGTGAGGCTTATAAGAGTTGGAATTGATTCTATAATTGATTTATAATTTTTACTTTTTTCCTTCATCGAGTCTGAACATTTTTTCTGTTATTTTTCAAACCCTCTCTCTCGCCTCGTGGTATTTTCTTGTAGCGCCCCTCAGTTCCATTAGCTATAACCAGCTTGCCTTCTTAAACAAGATCCTTTGTGAAGTACATGTAATTAAAAAAAAAACTAGACCAGTGGCCCTATCAACGAATGGCCCCCAAGTGCACTCCAATGTTCTCTTGAGATGCAGCCAGTTGGAGATATCCAGGGGTGGGTGACTCATAATTAATAAAGAATGAAGTTTTAAAAACAACAATAAGGAGGTCATAGACACCTGGGAGTGTTGGAGCAACAGCAATCTAGCTGAGAGGAATTACTGAGAGGCAGAAGAACAGCGAGCATGATGATGGGGCAGGAGGAAGATAAAAGGAAGCAGGAAAGAGCTAGGAAGCAAAGCTATGGATAGAGGTAAGAGCATAGGAGTGTACATATGTAAATATATTAATTCATAAAATGGAGGTATTGGCCTGTGTGCATATATTTATATGGCAATACACTGAGGTGGTGGATGAACTTCAGGCCTCTGTTCATGCCCTTCCTCAATGCAAGAACACTTTGTTCTAACACCTGGAATTCTGTGATGCTCACCCTCCTGGCACAATCACTTGAAGACAAAATGGGTGAATAAGCAAATGTGGTGAAGAAAGCAGATTGTGCCCAGTTATCAAAAAATATAGAGTGTGGAGTCTTAAAGGCTTGAAGATAAACAAAAGGCAATCTAGCAGAGAAGCAACACATCCATAGGAAGAAGTACACCAGCTTGTGTGATCATGAGCTGTCTGTGGGATCAGGTAACAGGCATCAGAAGACTCAAAACAAACAAACAAAAACCCATATTGTTGTGAACAAGGGGAGTCGGAACACAGACCCCAAACCTATCTGTAGACAATGGGACATGCCCTCACAGGAGGGTCACAAGGAAGGGATGAGTCAACCCGGGCATAGTAAAGCACTGAGAAAATGCACAATTTTCCTCGGGCTCCTCGAGGCTTCCTCACCCCCCACTATCATGACCCCGGTCCTGCATTTCACTGCAGGCTAAACTGGAGCATGTGCACAGGTACAGATAAGTGAGAAAGCTCACAACACACAGAATCCAGGAACAGGAATGGGAGTAGCAATACCAGGAGGGTAGGGCGAAGGGGGTCGAGGGGAGAAAGGGGAAACAGATTGCAATGATTGACACATAACCACTCACACACCACCAGGGGGATGAACAACAGAAACGAGAGGAGGGGGGAAGAGGTGGGGAAGGTAAACAGGTCAGTGCAAGATATGAAAATAATATCATTTCTAATATATCAAGGGGTCACAAGGGTGGAAGTGTGGGGAGGGAGGGGAAAAAAGAGCTGATATCAAAGGTTCAATAGAAAGGTTCAATATATGTTTAGAAAATGATGATGGCAACATATGTACAAATATGCTTGATACAATTGATGTATGGATTGTTATAAGAGCTGTAAGAGCCCTGATAAAATCTTTTAATAAAAAAATAATTAAAAACTGGACCAGTGACCCTATCAACAAATGACCCCCAAGTGGACTCCAAGTTCCCCTGGGATGCAGTCAGTTGGAGATGTCCAGGGGAAGGAGGACTTAATAAAGAATGAAGTTTCAAAAAATCCTTTTAAACAAGGGTAAAATTGAAAGGAATAGAGTCAACAAGAACAGCATGAGCTTTGTTGTTAATCTCCTAAAGAATTTAAACGTTTCTTTCATGTGGCTAGAATTCTGTGCGATTCAAGAGAATATAAACATGTACACTCAGTGGGGCTGCTTTTCCAGAGCTTTGCTTCTGAAGTAATTTCTTTCTTTTCTTTCCCAGGTGCCTGTTCTGAGACCCATGGACCTGATGGTGGAGGCCACCCCACGAAGAGTGTTTGCCAACGCGCACACATATCACATCAACTCCATATCTGTCAACAGCGACTATGAAACCTACATGTCAGCTGATGACCTGAGGATCAACCTGTGGAACTTTGAGATAACCAATCAAAGTTTTAGTATCCTTTACTTGGGGTCAATTAGCCAACAAGATAGTCAATCCTGAGAATATTGAGATAGGAGCTGGCTTGGGAAAATGGGATAGAAAGATTACACTAACACTAGCAATTATGGGAAACATTTCTCTCTTAGATTACATGGATACTCATTCCTCCTAACTATAAAACAAGAAAAATATAGAGGTGCTCACCAGTCTCCATGATGAGCAGTGTTTGCAGCTCTGAATGAACTCCTTTGGGGGGATGCAGCTATGTGTCCTTAGTTAAAATTAGATGTGATTTTATCAATTATAAGAAACTCGAGTTCACTTAGTGTGTTTTATCCTTGTGAAAGGGTTCCTGAATGCCTGTGTGGACAGCAGGGACTACAGGTATATGTGAGACTGTTTCCATTGTGTTACAATAGTTTAAACAATAATGTATGCCTTTTGTTGAGTTCCAATGACTGTGCTAGGAATTTTATATAGACTATCTCATTTTTACCTTTTATTTAAGTATAACAGAGACATAAAAACACACATCATTATTTTACAGCTTGATGGATTTCACAAACGCACCTGTGTAACCAACATCCAGATCAAGAACCAAAATCATATGCTAGCAAACCTCAAATGCCCCATCACACTTCCTCTTAGTTTCTGCCCATCCACTGTATACTTGATATAATACTCTCATAACATGTGCAGATTATCTCCATACACGTAGAACTTAAATAAGTCAAGAAAATTGCTGAATATCTAAACCAATGTTATTGTTGAGCCTCAATTTCAGAATAAAAATCCACTCTTTGTTGGGAATCTGTCATAGCCTCGATCCCACAGCAAACCTTATTCCTTACTAGTTTCCTAGTTCGGTGCCGGTTCTCCATTCAGCCCTTTGACCTGGGGGTCAATCTTGACACTTCTCTGACTCACCAACTTCCCCTAACACCAAACCAATCTACCCCTGAACCCTTCCAAAGCTTCCTCCAAAATACAATTCAAATTAACTAATTTCTCTTCACTCTTACCAACACAGGCTAGTAGAAAAGAGTTCTCTTTCACATGGATGACCAAAAAATCTGCCGGTTTCCATGTCTCCTAGCTCTTCTACACAATGCATTTCCTATGTAACAGAGTAGACATTCCAACATGTCATTATTCTTTCTGTGTTTTAAAACTCCTAGCTTCTCATTGAACTTAGCGTAAAATCCAAGTTCCTTACTCTGGACTACAAAATCCCACACAGTCTTGGCTCTCTATTCCTCTTTAATATCCCCTCATACCACTCTCTCCTAGTTCAATCTGCTTCAGCCACCTGGCCACCTTGCTCTGGGATAAACCTATTCTCAGTTCCATTGTTTGCATTTGCTATTCTCTCTCTGGAAGACTCTGCCCCCAGGATTTATGTGGATAAATACATGTCACTCGGGACTCCATTTGCTGTCACCTCCTCAGAGGCATTTTCTCTGATTAATTACTAAGTAGCCTCAAATAACCACCTATCCTGATATCTTCCTAGAACTTGTCATTGGTTTTTTAATTTATTTTTTATTTATTCATATTAGAATGCAAATTCCATCAGAGCGATTGTATGATCCATTGTGGTATTTAAGCGCTTTCTGATATAGAGTAACAAAACATTCTGACACACAGTATTATTTTGATTGGGCATGACAAATTTGAAGGACCAATAATCCAGCTAAGTGGAGATATACAGGAGACTGTTGAGCAAAAATACATAATATTCACTATGACAAAGTGCTGAATGATTAGATATAAAATTGACCCTGCAATGGCTCAAAACACAGAAAAGACTATTGTCAAGTCCACTATTGATGGTCATCGCATCAACTCCTGGCCTCCTCCAATCAGTAATTCAAAGACTTGACTTAGTTGGGGTTTTGTTGCCCCCTCACCTGCGCCCACAGTCTTCTGGCTCTCCAATGCCACCATGATTGTGTTCAGAAGGGAGATCCTCCCAGAATCGTGCCTTGGAGATGCCAATGAGTCAGGCCCTAGTGCCCCATGCACGAGGCTTTTGCTAGAATCCTGTCATGTGGCCACCTCTAGCTGCAAAGCACACTGGTAAATGTAGTTTAGCTATGTGCCCAAGAAAATAAAGACCTGATATCAGTGCACATCTAGGTAGTTCCCCGCCACAGAGAATGCTCTGTAGTGCCCAAGACTTTTCAAGGAAGGCAGCTTTCAGCAGGTGGTGGTGGTTGTGAGGTATGTATATGTAGAAACACTGAAGCTTGACCATCAGCACCATGACTGGCATCTGTGTTTTGCACAGAACAGACGCAACATATTTCTGGGCCTGGAGGAACCTGCCTACAGATTTTGCCAGTCAGTGCAGCTGCTAGTGGAATGCGTGTGGGCGGTGGTTCCCCGTGCAACTGTTCCAACAGCCAGAAGTCTGCTTGCGCTCAGCTGCTGTCACTCTGAGCCTCTGCTTTCCCCAGTCTAGCAGACATGTTTTCTGCATTTTGCCTCTAGGCCTTTGAGGGGGTGGACGTTTCTTGAGGCATTTGGGGAGACAGATGCCTTGGGGAGAATGCAAAGGGGAAAATATTAATAGTGCAATTGAGGTTATATTCTGCAGATGCCTGCCAGCCTGCCAGATGCTGGCATATAAATGAGACCGTGCCACTCACCCTTAAAACATCCATATGTAAAATAATCGTTGTCATCATGAATATGATGATAACTGATATCTATATAGCCCTTTTCATCCAGCCTGCCCTAAGCACTGAGCTGAGTTTACAAATGGAGACCCTTTTGCCTATCGTGACTGAAGTACAGCCACGCCTGGGGTAGGAAGCGACCACCTTTCAAAACAGTCTCAGAAAAACACCAACCATGAGGTAGATCCTAAATCATATGTTATTTAGTAACTGTATTGTCTCTTTTATGCTAAAGAGTCAGATGAAACATGGTTCATGACAGAATCATGGAGGGTTTCCCAATGCATGGTGTAAGTACCACCAATGGGAAGCCATGGAGTCATTTCTGATTCATAGAAACCACGTAGGGTTTCTAAGACTGTCAATAGTTATGGGAGCAGACCACCTCATCTTTCCCCTGTGGAACAACTGTTGAGTTTGAACTGCCAACCTTGGGCTGAGGGGCCCAATGCCTAATGCTCAGTAGCAGCAGGATTTGGTAAGATAATTGCAAACACATCTTTGTTTTTTTAATTAGGTATTTGTAATGTATATTAGAAATTACAACTGCCAGATTGGTCCCAGGAGTTCACAAACATTGAATAATGCAATTAAAGTATAAAACACAGACATGTATAGAAAAGTACGAAGTGAATAATAAGACGTGGTATTGAGATAGAGTTTTGTTGATTTTTAAACCGTGATTTCTTGCAACTGGCATTTGGTGTGCCACTTACATTTTTGTTGAGAACTTTGGAGTCAGACAAGCCAAGAATTGGTGCTCAGCTCGATCACTTTCTGTTTGTGTACCTTTGAACATGCTGTTTAGCTTCCTCAAACCTCCATTCATCATCTGTGTAGAACAATTCTATCAAAGAGGAGCATAAGAATTTTTCTATTTATATATGTACATATACACACCTGTGTATGTGTGTATACACACACATGCAAGCCCATGTGCGTGCTCAGTACATTACTAACTAAACGAACTAGTACCATCACCATCACCATCACCATTCAAAGGACAAGGAAACAATTGGTTTTGAATGTCAGAACGGTGGCTTCTATCCTGACGAGTCTATTAGTGGAGCTGTCTTCTCTATTCTGGATTCTTTCCTCGGCTCTGCAGTAGAGTGATCTTTGTGAGATGTTGCTCATTATACCCTTTACCAGATAGCCCGGGGCTTCAAAAAGTTTTTGGAAATTTTCTATTATTTTAAAATTCCATTTGTCTGAAAACCTTTTGAAGTTCCCTTGTTAAGTATGCAGGATCTTCAAGGTCCCATGCCCCCCACCCAAGGTAATGCTATGTCCCTCAACTATTTATTGCACACCTAGAGTGTGCCAGACACTGTTAATCTCTACAATGCAAACGTGGAAAGAAAGAATGAAAGGTAGACTTAGTGGTATGGAGATAAAGGAAAGATGGAAAGCAAAAGGCATACCTTGAAGAAGTCCAAGTTCAAGGCATCGAACAGAATTTTCCCCTGCTTAACCAAGGGGAACTGGATGCCAAATGTACACTGACATTGGTCTTAGCAACCCTGAGCATTAGTTTTATTTGGCAAATGAGCTGATGCTCTTTGGGAGTTGATTCTCTCCTCAAGGGACCATTAAATCACTTGGCTCAAAAGGTCAGCAGTTCAAACCCACCAGTGGCTCCATGAGAGAAAAATAGGCAGTAGGCGTTGGTAAAGATTTTATAGTCCTGGAAAACCTATGGGGCAGTTCTACTCTGTCTTACAATGTTGCTATGAATCAGAATTGACTTGATGGCAGTGAGCTTGATTTTTGTATTAGCTTCCAGCTTCGCCTCTCTTCAGAACCATGGACAGCAGCTTTTCCTTGCCTTGAATGATGAGATTCGCCCGGACAAATTTGGGGGGGGGGGGGCACTCTGGGCCATACTACAAGTATCTCTTGTTGGTGTGGGTTCTTTCACTCTTCCAGGGACTCAGTGTCACATACAACCCTCACCTTGACATCTGTATGAAAGAGAGCATCTCTTCTCATGACACTTAGAGAGCGCTGACCTGAGGGGTCAGGGCAGAGAGAGCAGCCTTGGTGGGTTTCCTCAAACTGGGGAGTCAGCTAGTGTGGATACTGACCCTCTGTGCCTGAGGCTAGTCCTACAGCTTTCTGACTAGGTATCGAGAGCCTGGGCTTCTTTTCCCACAGGGCAAGTCCTTTGGGCCTCATATAGCCAAGGGAGAGAGCAAGAATTAGACCGTGCAGATTCATCCTGGGCTCCTTCAGCCTCCTCCTAGTATGGCAGTTTAGTAATTGGTCATATAGACTCTGGAGTCAGGTTCAGGAGTTTGAACTGAACTTCATCTCTTAAAAATCTGTGACCTTGGTCGGGTGCTGACCTTTTCCATTTCCCCAGATATAAAATGGGGATCACAATGCTATCTAGTAAGGTGGGTGTGAGGGTTAAGAAAGGGAATCACGAAAAGTACTCAGAAGCATGCATGACTCAGAAAGCAGGCCTAATCAATGGTAATGACTCTGACTTGGAAAGGAGCCATTCTGTGCTCAGCTGCTTACTGAATAATGGGTCATTTAAATGCACCGGCCGCTCTACAGGAGCGAGGTGCGGCCGTCTGTTTCCATGAAGATGACAGCCCTGTGAGCCCCATGGGGCAGTTCTACTCTGTCCTACAGGGTCTTTCTGGGTTGGAAGCCCCTTGTCCTCCTTGCCTCGTTGCTTGGATTCTCTTCTCTCCTAAAATGACAGGCTGAACAATTCACTCTGTACAAGACTGACACATTGGCATACTCATATTGACCTATCATTTGTTTTCAGTATTAGAAAAAAATGCCAAGGCTGCTAAATCATAAGAATGAATTCAAATCCATTGACACTTACTGAGCACCTCGGATGTGAATTGGCGATGGGAAAATGAATAAAACTCCCTCCCTGCAATCATGGCCCTTTGAATCGGAAGGTTTAGTGTATTGGTTAAGGTTGAACTAGAAACATAAAGCCAGTGTGCGTGTGTGTGTGTGTGTGTGTGTGTGTGTGTGTGTGTGTGTGTACCTAAAGAATGAGATTTATAACAAAGACTTTGCTGGTACAGTTGTGACTGACTTGGGCAGCTGGTCAGGGAAGAGCATGAGCAGGCTAGAGTGCCCCCATCCTGAGCTGAAGTTTGGTGCGTGGGGGCAGCAGTCAGGAAGGGCGGTTTGCGGGGGAAAGCAGTGTAGTTGTAGACCCAGAGCCCATGTGGGTCTCTTGGGCATTTTTTTAAAAAGGCCTCCCAACTGTTCGAGTCAGGCTCACTCAGGATAATCTTCTCTTGAACTTAACTTAAAATCAACTGATTAGAGACTTTAATCGTTTGCAAAATCTCTTTCCTGCAACACCTCTATCAGTTGAAAAGTGAGTGAAGTTATGAGCCTGCTACGAAATCTCTGCTCCCTCATTCCCTGTCCCAACTCACCCAAGGTGCCGTCCCTGAGAGTTCAGCCTAACCAGAACTATACTAGGAAGGAAATCCCAAAGATTGTCATTCAGTCTAACAAAGTAGACATACCACAAAACCATAAAAGTTGGGTGGGGAACAGAGAGAGACAGACATTGATCATAATAGGGAGGGTGAAGCTAGCAATTTTTAAGCCTGTATTAAACATTACATATATCATACACATCATCTATAAGTTCCCCCTCCCTCTACCCCCACTGCCCCTATCCCCTCTCTTCCCTGCTTTCATTCCCCCTCTCATCACTTTCTCTGTACTTCTCTCTCTCTCTGGATAAATTAACAGATTCAAAGCCATTTTGAGATTATTAAATTGATCATAAGGTTGGAATTAAAATGTAGGCCTTACTCTAAACTCTAGTCAATTTTACCGTATTACATGGCATATCAAATTAGAAAAGAATGTGTTTGTTTTTCAAAGTGTTTTTATAAAGGTTTACTCCCAGTACTTTGGATTTGTGGAGCAGGGAGGATCATGAAATAGGCTGAAATGCTTCATAAAGTGTGTAACTTTGTAGTTGATGTTTGCAGGAAATGTTGAAAGTTTTACAGTGGTAGAATTTCAGGCTGTGCTGCATGACTAATAAAGAGTTTGTAGATTTTAAGTGGTCCCAGTCATGCAAACCAATCACAGCCCCAAGCCTCCAGCAGGTTGGAGCATTTCAAAAGCAGGAGCCAGTTTCGCGTCAGTCGCTGTCAGCCTCCTCGGGGTCGGCTCGCAACTGGCAGCCGTCCAGTGACTGTTTGCACACAGGCTCTTCCTTTCTTTCTTGTAAAGCTCTTAAGAGAAAGAGATCCCTTGGAATTCTGTATGCCCTTCTAGCTAACACCATATGAATGCTTAATCACCAATGGAGGAGCCCTGGGGACACAGTGGTTATGCACTGAGCTACCATCTGCAAGACCGGCAGTTCAAAGCCACCAACAGCTCCACAGGAGAAAGATGGGGCTTTCTATTCCCACAAGTAATTACAGTCTCAGAAACGCATAGGGACAACTCTGCCCTGTCCTATAGGATCACTATGAGTCATTATCTCAGTGGCAATGGGTTTGTTTGTTAACTTCATATCGTACAAAGGAAAGGGGGGATTCATTTCCCTCAAATAGGTACCAACTCTAATATGCTCGATTTGAGGGCTATTTTCCATCGTCAGTCTTGGCAGATTTTATTATCTACCAATTAAAAATGTGAGCATCGCCAGCATCTTTGGACATGGGTGCCTTACCCAGGTAAACTTGACTAATGAGTAGAATCCTTTGTCCTGCATAAGGGCTGTTTGCTGGTCTCTCCTTTCCGTGCTTGCCTTGGGCAGGGCTTGGGGAAATATAAGCATGGTCAGTATAAGAAAAACCAGCAGTTCCAGAGACATAAGGGACAGTCATCTTTTACAGCTCACAAAATTCGTGCCTAGAAAACTACCCCTGGAAGAATACATGCCTCCTTCAGACGTTGACGTCATTTATAACTGATATACAACCATTTAATAAATAACCCTTTCTCATTTTCTTATTGCTACTCAAAGATGGACCGAGTAAATAATATGCCTACTTAAAGGTAAAGATTCTGGAACTCAGATAAAATTACCTTCTCAAGTTCTCTTGGCAAAATGGAAATGAAACCAAAATGGAATCACAATGTTTTAGACTCCTTTGTTTTCAATTTTATCACAATAGTCACTTGACCTTCACCCACAGAGAGAAGGCTCTTATCTCTTAGCTCACTCCTGAAAGATTTCCCATTTGGAAAACTTCTTTTTAAAAATTAAGGTTCTTTCCTTTGCTTAGTAATAAAGAAACATTGTATTCATTGTAGAGTTTTTTGGAGGGGGTAGGTTGGCCAGTACTCTAACTACTAAACTTGATTACATAAAGTGGAGGTACACCAAAATTTTAACAGTGCTAACTCGGCGATGTGGACTCGGGGTGAAAATGACACCCACCCCCAAAAATGTAGAACACTTGATTTACCCCGGAACCGTTCTTTTGTTCAGTCTGTGACAACTCTCCCACGCCACTCGCCTCAATACGCTTTCTCTCCCATGTCACTGTGGAATATCTCACTCACTCACACTGCCATTGAGTCAAAGCCAAATCAAAGCAACCCTATGGCACAAAGCATGAGTGTCCCTGTGAGTGTCTGAGACTTTAACTCTGCAGAAGTAGAAAACCCCTCTCTGCCCAGGGAAGCTGGTGGTTTCAAACTGCTGACCTTGCAGTTAGCCGTGCATAACTACTATGCTGTCAGGGTTTCTTACTCTCTGATACACTGTATACTTTATTTGCTTATTTATGGACCGTGTCTCCCACTGGAACATAGGTTCCATGAGATCAGGCCTTTTTAGGAAGGGTGGGGTTGGTTTTGTTTCTTTGTTTGGGGCTTCTTTATTTTCTGCTTTGGCAACCCATGTCCCTTGCACACCCCCCCCCCAAAAAAAAACACTGGAAGATTGTAGATTCATTAATAATCCAAACTTCATAAAAAATTCACTTCCACCTAGTTGCTTCCTACTCATAGAGACCCAAATAAGGTTTCTGAAGCTGTAAGTCTGGGAGCAGGCAGCCTCATCTTCTGCCTTCAGAATAGCTGGTGGGTTTGAACCACTGACCTGGTGATAAGTAGCCCAGTGCTTACTCACCAGTGCCACTAGTGAATTCTAGAATGCTTAAATTCACTCGCTCCCATCAAGGCAAAGTAGATGCTCCTTTGGCTTACCAAAATGATCCGTCTCTGAGGGAACAGGAAGCCTCATCTTTCCCCACAGAGCACCTGGTGGGTTCAAACTGCTGACCGTGGTGCTAGCTACCCAGCGCATAACCCAGTAAACCATCAGGGCTCCTTAGCAAAAGAGCTAAATTAATGAATGGATTTAAAGGAACATTATTAAATGGATAGGCAATGGTGGCTTTAGAATCAAATCCCCCTACAAGATTCAAATGCACTTCCTTCCTGTCAATTAATTCTCTCTCCCTCTCTTTCTGTGAATGTGTGTGCAATTTGTTAAGTATGCCTATTGGTAGATTATAATGCATTCCTCAGCAAAAAGGTTGTATAAATATAGAAAAGATCTGAAGGCTCGCTTCATTGTGAGGCTGGCGTGGGACTGGTTATTGCTTTGTTCTGTTATACACAGGATCAGTATGAGTTGGAACGGACTAGACAGCACCTGACAACAAATACTTTTATAATATTTAAAATAATATGCAGGAGCTCTGATGGCATAGTGGCGGTTGTATAGAGCTGCTAACTCCCATAAGATCAGAAGTTCAAATACATCAGCTACCTCATGGGAGAAAATGGAGGCATTCTGCTCTCAGAAAGGTTGAACCCACAGAAGCAGTTTAATACTGTCTTATAGGGTCGCTGGGGGTCAGAATCGACTCCATGGCAGTGAGCCTGAGGGAAAAGTAATAGACAGTGGAGCCTGAGAATGCTGGAACCTCCGTAGAGTAGAAACCTGTTAGAGAAGGAACATTAAGAGAGAATGATTTTCTTAAAAAGTAACAAAACCTCGCCTACAAAGTGGGTGACCTAGAAAAACAAGGCAGTCTTGAGGGACCTGGAAAAACAAGGCAGTCTTGTCAAGTTCCAGCTTGTACAGGTTATGCTGCATAAATATAGAAAATTCCCGCGGCCTTTGCCCATTCTAAAATACACAAACCCACCACAGTGGAGTCGATGCTGACGCATAGTGACCCCACAGGACAGGGCAGAACCGTCCCTGTGGGTTTGATAAACTATAACTGTTTACAGGAAGAGAAAACTCTGTCTTTCTCCTGAGGAGATTTCAAAAATACTATAGCTTCATTTTTTAATGGAGAAATTGAATAAAATATACGTAGACCTACCAACCAGACAGAACTATCACTAACACTTTGATGCTTGCCCTTTTATCTTCAAAGCGCGTGGTATCTTCAGAGTCTTTCTTTTAAAAGATGGTATGACCGTGTGGTAGATGAGGCTTTGTGTAGAGATGTTTCCACATGTTGTAGAACTCCGTGTACATTTGCTCTCTGATCGAATGAGCTCGGTCACAATTCCCATATGTCTTTGCTCTTTCTGCGTACCAGGTTCTGGTTGCTCTTTTCCTTTTGGGACATCAGGCAGTTTGTACAGAAGACTCTTCTCCAACTGGGGGGGGGGGAGAGAATGGTATCTCCCGCGCTCCCTTGCTGCCTCTTGCCATCCCGCCATAATTCTCTGTTCCCTCGCCCCACCGCTGAGAACCTGTACAGCGCTAGCTTCTGATTGGTTTGCAGCAGATCCCTTAAGGGGTGACCTCCCAGTGTCTTCAATTATTATTTTAAATGATGCCTTAGGCCACTGCCTGGCACAGTGGTGCCCTCACCTTCCTTCTGTCTTTCTAGCATGGAGCTCAGCTGCCAAGCTGCCTATGCCCCCTCCTGGCCTCAGAGCTGCCTCCAGAGTCCCAGCAGAGAACCAGATTAACCCCTTTTGTTAGCAGAGGTAATTTGCCTGGGCTCAGCATTAATAAGGGATGCCATAAGCAGTTGGGGTCAGAAAGAACAGATCTGTCAAGCCCCGGGGTTAATTTCATAGCAATCTGTTGGCTGTCTGCACTGGATATGGGCCGTAGATCAAATGCGATGTTTTGCTTTTGCCGTTTAGTTCTTTGAGACAACAGGGAAATAATTGGGATAGAGAGCTCGAAAGGACGGGGAAGAGAAAATTGACTGTCAACGTGCATCATTCCATGTTCACGAGAATGCAGGGAGCTTAGCACTGCTCGTCTTTCTCCTTCCCGCCCCACATGAAGGGCAAAGCCACATCTGCGGAGGAGCCCCGTAGAACAGGGTGAGAGAACAGGGCTGGGTGCCTGGATGTTGCAGGTGTGCACTGCCCTCGCCTGTCTTCCCCACAAGCCATTGCTTATTTTTGGCAACCAGCTTGCTTCTCCTGAATATTTTTGGAACTCAGCAAATCCCTGCTCAGGTAACAATCCAAAAAAACTCTTTTGTCAGGTTTCTGTCCCCTCTTCTGATCCCAAACGTTCATTACATCACAGGACACAAACAGCTTGGGTCAGATGCCACATCCCAAACTGTGGTTCAGAACTAGGTAGTAACCAAAGTGACAGGCGAACTAAAGAATTGAAGCAGAAGGGATAGAGCTACCCTCTCTGGTAAACCTGAATCGGGGTTTCTGGGTGGTGCAAATGGTGAATGCACAACTCAAGCACTGGGCTACTCGCCAAGAGGTTAGGGGTTCAGATCCACCCAGAGACACCTTGGGGAAAGTCGTGGCAGTCGACAGGCTTGCCTTGTTTGATTGCACCTCGCTTTAGACCACCACACGTGCGACATTCCTTATCATGTCAAGGTTCGCTGCAACCCTGCATCAACCAAGTCTGTCAGCAGCATGTTCCCAATGGCTTGTGCTTATGTCGAGTCTCTTTGTCACATTTTACTAATTCCCACAGCCTGTCAGACTTTTATATCATGCTAAGACACACATAATAGACTACAATATAACATAAACATACCTTTTACACGAACTGAGAAACCAAACACATTGTATGCATCACTTTATTGTGATGTGTGCTCTATGGCGGTGCTCAAGAACCGAACCCACCATATTCCCGAGGTCTTGCCTGTGCTTTGGAGAAAATCAACCGTGGAAAACCTCACGGGACACACTTCTTGCACTGTACACATGGAGTGTCCATGGGTCAGAATTGACCCTGCAGCCACTTGTCTACTGCTGTTAGTGTCAAGAAAGTCAGACGACCACATTCAGAGAAGATGGTTGCTAACAAGTCGTTCCTGAGCAGAGGCAGAGAGCATAAAGAGCGCAAGGTGTGACATTGGGCGCTCATGGGTTCAAATCCCAACCCTGGCCCCTTCTCAGCAGATGACCTTAAGTAATGTACCTCACTGCCCTCCTCGGTTTCCTCAGCTAGAGCGGGGGAGAAATTAAAGTCGTTCCAACCTCATAAGACTGTCATGAGGGTCAAATGGGATTATATGTATAAAGCACTTCATACGAGGGAAGCATGGGACTTGATTACCGTCATCACCTGGTCATTGGTATCCTCTTCTTCATCCTCACCCTCAAGATTATGAAAAACAGAGTTTAAAATGTGGCTGATCACCCAGACCCCCACAGAAACTCAGACCCAAACAAGCAACCTAGCCAACAAGGAGACAAACACTTGGAGGGGTGAGGAAGCAGTGGCTTGCGGTTGAATGGTGATGAGGACAGGCTTAGCGATCTGGAAGGATTGGCTGGATGGGTGTGGAAAGATCTAGAAGCAGCAGCCCTAAGCAGATTCAATGGGTCTATCTCCACGCAGTGGCATTCTTGATGGTGGGGGTGTTCCTGGGTTCACAGTTATGTTTCGGCACCTCGTTTTTACACATTCTGATTTGGGGGCTTTATTTTTAGGTAGGGAAGAAATAGCTGTATACATAGCACCTCTTCCTCCCACACACAGAAAACCCCTTCCAATTCAGATTGTTTTTAAAGCTGTACTGGTAGAGGTTGAGAAAACTGACACCAGATTTTCTTTCTCTATTTTGGGAAAATAGAAGCATGCTCCCTGGCACAGGAGGAAGTGAAGACTCCTCCTGGGGGGTGATGGAATCTGACAGCAGCTGCACACTCACCCCTGTGTACCCCACACGAGGCCGGCCCGGCGGGGGCATGAGTGGGGGCTGAGGAGGACCGCAGAGCTCAGCTGGAACCGCCTCCTCTGGCACCGGCCCTTGCTCCCCAGTGTGTGGTGCTAACTGCAATAATGTGCTTAACCCCAACAGCTGTTGAGTTGAAAGGTGGTACTTTGTGAATCCAGGGGACTCACGTACCCTGGAGACCTGAGTAATATTTGCATCTGGATTTAGTGGGGAAGTTGTAATAAATTGTAAACCTAGCTCAATCTCGAGCGAATGTTAGACTGAACCCAACAGGGTTGCTAGAGAAAGTGAAGGTAAATGAGGGCCTGACAAATAACGAAGCCCTTGCTGCAACCAGTGGCTTGAGAGAATCGGTGCAGCAGGAGCTTGGGCGGTGTTCGAGTGTAGAGGGCCGCAGTGTTAGTGCTGCTGGGAACAAATGTATCTATGCATGAGCGTATACCCCTCTAAACTTTTGTTTTTTAATGACTTTTTTTATTTTAATCATTTGACCGGGGCTCTTATAGCTCTTAAACAATCCATCCATCAATTGTGTCAAGCACATTTGTACATATGTTGCCATCATCATTTCCAAACATTTGCTTTCTACTTGAGCCCTTGGTATCAGCTCTTTTGTCCCCTCCTTCCCTCCCCCTCTAACCTCTTAAAAAGGGGGCTGTGCTACTTAGTGAACCGTATAGAAGGTTTTACCCATCCTCATCCAATCGGAGCATGTGTGAGAGTTTATGCTGGTCGGTTTTGTGCAGCCTTTTGTAAATGTAGAACTTAAACACTTGCACACACAAATGTTTTTGCTTTAATTATTATACATGTGCATTATACATTTAATTCCATGCACAATAAATGTAACCTATTGGTCTAGCTGTGAAGATTTGGGTCTTCTTCACACTGAGTTGCAATCACACTGAAGGCTCCTGTCCTTCATCTTGAAGGCTCCTGTCCTTCATCTTGAAGGCTTCTGTCCTTCATCTTCCTCAGCAAGGGCTTCAAGTCCTCCTCACTTTCCGCAAGCAAGGTTGTGTCATCTGCATAGTGCAGGTTGTTAAGAAGTGGTTGGAAGTTAATAAGTGACACCTTTGGCACTACCTCTGACAATGTTCTGCTTCTATTCATTGGGTTTTTAGTAGCTGACAAACTTTTGATGCTACCAGAGGGTATTCGATTCTGTTCATCGGTTTTCAGTGGCTAATTCTTCTGAAGTGGACAGCCGCCCCCTTCTCAGTGGTCTGTTCTCGGTCTGGACACGCCACAGAAAACGGATCCCTTTGGGTGACCCTGATGATATTTGAAAAGCCAGTGACCCAGCTTTCAGCAACCCAGCAACACACAAGCCACCACAGTATGCCCCAGGAACATTCAAGTGGTAGGTCTCTCCTGACAGCGCGTCCACAGTACGTCACACAAACCCCTGCCATTCTCACTTCGAAGGAGAATTCCGACTGTACTTCTTCCCGAGAGCTTTGCTTGTTCTTCTGGCAGTCCACAGCACTTTCAAGGTCACCACGGTCCGACTGCTTCGCCTGGAACGTCCACTCCCACACAGGAACTAAGTGGACCCCAATGTAGGCAGATGGGCGGGCCTGTCTATCTTAAGGTACATTCTACATAAACAATACAGATTGTGTCCTTGGGATCAAAGCCTAGTGCTGGCGCTCATTAGCCTTGTGTTTTCAGGCAGTCTGCTTTGGGTCCGCTAAGCTTCTACTCACCCCTGAAAAGTGGGGACACCCGTTGATGACAGTCGTTGAAAAGGGTAAATGCGATAAAGTGCCTACTATGCTTAGCACCGTGCTCGGCATTTCATAAATGCTCAGCAAATAGGAGCAACTGTTATGAGTATCAGCAACACTATTATGAAAGATGGTCTCAGAGAGCTCATGGAATTTGTAGATTTGGAGTCTATTGTGGACATCACTCATCACACCAGGAGTCAGTTCAGGATCCATAGAAGTTGACTGACTTGGCTGCAATGGGACTAGTTCCTTAATCACTATTATACAATGGAGAATGCAAGTCTCTGCACTTGGTCCATTTTAGCACGATTGCACGAGCAGGTGACCATGCTGGTGAATAGGACGTTGTCTTCATGTTGTGGAGGATAAAACACTGATGGGAGTCAGAGAGACCTGAGTTATGACCCTACCTTAGACCACTGGGTAAGAGTGGGCTGTTTCCTGAAATTCCCCCTCTCACCTGCTCCAGATGAGTAATCCCTGCGTTGTCACAAGGACCCGCCAGGTGTGCAGGAAAGGCTGACACATTATACAGTGGTAAGGTAGGGTGGGGACTTGTCACCCGCAGCCGCTTCTTCCTGCCCTCCCAGTCCCCTCCTTGACTCGTCTGTGCCAGATATCGTCGACATCAAGCCGGCCAATATGGAGGAGCTCACGGAGGTGATCACAGCAGCTGAGTTTCACCCACATCACTGCAACACCTTTGTGTACAGCAGCAGCAAAGGGACAATCCGGCTGTGTGACATGAGGGCGTCAGCCCTGTGTGACAGGCACACCAAATGTGAGTAGCTATCCAGGGTCAATGGGGGTGGGGGTGGGGGGACTGGGCAACAGGCCCCTGGCCTCTGGCAGGCCAGAGGAAGGAAGCCTCCTAGGAGGGGTGGCACGCCTTCCCTGTGGGAGAGTCTCGGCTCAGTGTTTAGCATTTCCGAAAGAGGAAACCTCACTTGGAATTCCACAAGCATTTGCTTGGGACATGAGACCAGATGCCGGTCTGTGAAAGGGTTAAATAACAGTATGGTGCAATCCAAGCTACATGTTAAGATCGCTCCGGTGACTGGGTGGGGGTGGGGGGGAAGCGGAGGGCATTCAAGAGGCAGGTGCTACATCTAAGCAAGAGATGGGGTGACCTGGACGAGGGCAATGCTGGGGAAAGGAGAGGTGGGCATGGAGGTGAGCATCTCCTGGCAGCCTCGTTAGCAGGACGTGCTGGGGCTGTTGTGGAAAGTGGGGAATGGACAGTGCAGGCGGGAGAAGAGTTCCGTGGCTTCTCAGTGGCTGCAGCTGTGGATCCAGTGTGCTCCAAGTCCTGGCGGGCCGACAGAGTACCCTGCAAGGATCAGATGAAAGGGATTGGGGCAAAATGCAGCCTCCCTAAGCTGCTTTCAGGTCAGGCACAAGTTCGATCTTTGTGTGGTCTTTGTTTTCCCGCTTTTAAACTTTATTTTAATTTTTGTGGTAAATATCTAAATAACCAACGGTTTACTTTTTCAGTGATTTTCACGTGTTCAAGTCAGTGGGCTCCATTATGTTTATCGTGTTGCTTTACCAGTCTCTATTTCCAAACACTCTGATCACCTGTAACAGCAGCTACCTGTCTCCTACACAATGAGCCCCTCTTCCTTTCTACTCCCCCCTTAGCCACCAATAAACTTTGGTCTCTGCCCTCAATATTTATCAGTGGAAGCACCCTACATTTGTCCTTTTGTGAGTGAGTGATTTCACTGAAAAGAATGCTTTTTCAAGATTCATCCATGTTACACCATGTATCATGACTTTATTTTTCTTTGTGGCTGAATAATACTCCATTGTGTGTTTGTACTAGATTTTACCTACGCATGAATCTGTTGATAAATACGTAGGCTGTCCCTACCTTCTGGCTATGCTAAACAGTGCTGCCATGAACATTGGCAGGCAAAGATTTGTTCGCACTCCTGTTTCCAGCTCCCTGGGGTCAAAACCTAGAAATGGAATTGTTGTATCCTGCGGTGATTCTATGTTGAACTTTTGAAGAAACCACCAAACTTTTCCCAGTGTTTCAACTATTTATTTTACACTCCCAGTGGCAACAGATTGGATACTAATTTTTCTGCCCCCTTGCCAGTCGCTGTTGTTTTCTGTGTCGTCTTGTTTTGGTGTGATTTCATTTGCTTTGGTCTTTAATCATAGTCATGTTAGTAGCTACAGAGTGATGTCTCATTGTTGTTTTGATTTACATCTTCCAAATGACATGGATGCTACCCCCCCACACACACACACCTCCCTGCCAGCCTCACCCAGACTCTGGTGGCCCCTGGCCATGGAAGGTGGGTCAACCGACACTAAAACGGGGCTATATCACTTTCTCACTCTCCTCACTGCCACGTCGGAGGTCAGCCAGTAGTCCCACTCAGGCAACTAGTTTTCTGCTGTCCAGTGGGTGCATGTGCGCCTTGTCTATCAGAGCCCTCATCTGCCTTTCCGGAGGTGGACCATCTCTCCCCCTCTCCAGCAGCCAGTATAGCCTCCTTTTTTTTTAATAGGATACCACAAATTCATGTAGTTATGGATTCTATTTTAATTTTGCAATTTTATTTTTAATTTTTTTAAATTTTACTATGTATCAACTTGATGGTGATGAGATTTAGAGTTTAAAAGGCTAATCTAGGGTCACTATGAGTCGGAATTGATTCATTGGTTTAAATGGCTCAGGAGTCCCTGGGAGAAAGACGGCGCTTTCCACTCCCGTTAAAAAGCCCACAGGGGCAGTTCCACCCTGTCCTATAGGGTTGCCATGTATCAGAATCATCCCGTGGCCGTGAGTTCGGTTTTGGGAATGAGTCTCTGGGCAGTTAAGAGCTCAGGTACCAATGAAACAGCCGTCAGTTCATATTCACCCCAAAGGGTCTCAGAAGAGGGGTAATGCGAGTCCAAAGGCTCGTGACCATTGTGAGCCCACGTGGTGGGGTTCTGCAGAGACACTGAGACTTCTATGCATAGAAGCCAACTAGCAGCAATTGGTTTGGTTTGATTTTATTTAACCACTAATGATATTGAGCATGTTTGCACAGGCTTGTGGGTCATTAATATTTAGTCTTTGGTGAAAAACATGGTCGAATCTTTTGCCCACTTTTGTTTTGTTTAAGTTGTGGGAATTTTAAAACATATTTTACATATTAAATCCTTTTCAGATACATGTGGTTCCCAAAAATGTCCTCTAACTCTGTAAATTGTCATCTTGCATTTTTGATAAAATCTTTCAGTGAACCAAGTTTTCTTTTTTTCGTTGTTTTCACTTGGGTGATGCCCCATAGATGGCATGTTGTCTCTGGTGGCTTGTACTTTTAGTGGAACAGCTAAGAATTATTGTTTAAAACCAGGTCTAGAACATTACTTCTATGTTTTGTTTTTAAACGTTTATGACTTTTGTTCGGACATTGGGGGCTTTGATTCATTTTGAGTTTTTGTATAAAGTATAAGATATGAATCCATGCTCATTATTTGGTATGTGTAGACAGATGTAGGCACCCCAGCATAATTCATTAAAGAGATTATCCTGTATCCACTGGATGGATACAGCATCCTTATCAAAAAACCCACTGACTGTAAGTACATAGTTTTACCTACAGATTCAGTTTTCTTACATTGGTCTTTATGTCTGAGATCAGGAAGTGTGAGTGCTTCTGGTTTATTCTTTAAAGATTGCTCTATTAAGATCTCGTTCTAGTGCATACAACTGTTGTACCTCCGAGTACATTTGTTTCACATACAAATGCATATGGAGAACTCTCTTCTACCAAGCATATGTAAGTTCACTGGTATACTCCACATACCCTCTGACACCTGTCCAGCTTACATATCTACCTATGTATTACTTGGCAATTGTTGCTTGTTATTATAGTTACTTCAGGACTGTATATATGATAGTGTTTACTGTTGTTCCGTTCCACGCTTCCCAGTGCCTCCT
The DNA here is from genome assembly GCF_050624435.1 of Tenrec ecaudatus. Lineage (NCBI taxonomy): Eukaryota > Metazoa > Chordata > Mammalia > Afrosoricida > Tenrecidae > Tenrec > Tenrec ecaudatus. Next base: position 154,562,932 of record NC_134531.1, on the reverse strand, counting down.
TTTCCCTTGCTCATGTTCTGTGACCTCTCCCATATTATAGAAAGCATTTCTTTGCCCAAGTTAATACATGTTTCCTATCGAATTACAGATTTTCTTCTAGTCATTTATCAAAAAGTCTGTAGGTGCTTGGTTATATTTCTGGGTTCTCTGCTCTAATTCATTGGTCTACATGTTTATCATTGTATCAATACCAAGCTGTTTTGGTTCCCATGACCGGGTAATCAATTTTGAGATCCAAGATAAAAGACCTCCTACTTATTGTTAACAGTGTTTTGGTTAACCAGGTTTTATTTCCTTTCTTTTTTTTTTAAACAATTTATTGGGGCTCATACAATTCCCATCACAGTTCATACATATACATACATCAATTGTATAAAGCACATCTGTACAGTCTTTGCCCTAATCATTTTTTTCTCCTCTTTTCTTTTTTTACATTTTATCGGGGACTCATACAACTCCCATCACCATCCACACATATACATACATCAATTGTATAAAGCACATCCATACATTCCCTGCCCCAATCATTCTCAAGGCATTTGCTCTCCACTTAAGCCCCTTGCATCAGGTCCTCTTTCCCCCCCCTCCCCTTTTCCCCCTCCCTCATGTGCCCTTGGTAATTTATACATCGTTGTTTTGTCATATCTTGCCCTATTTGGGGTCTCCCTTCCCCCCTTCTCTGCTGTCCCTCTCCCAGGGAAGAGGTCACATGTGGCTCCTTGTAATCAGTTCCCCCTTTCCAACCCACTCACCCTCCACTCTCCCAGCATCGTCCCTCACACCCTTGGTCCTGAAGGTATCATCCACCCTGGATTCCCTGTACCTCCAGCCCTCATATGTACCAGTGTACAGCCTCTGTCCTATCCAGCCCTGCAAGGTAGAATTCGGATCATGGTAGTTAGGGGGAGGTTTTATTTCCTTTCCATATGAAGTTGGCCATTCGTTTTCCATTTCTGTGAAGAATTGTGCGGGGACGTGCAGTGGAATCGTGTTGACCGTTTGTCCTTTGGTGATCACTTATTTTAGTCAGCAAGAATGACTTCTAGAGTCGCTCATGCTGCGAGATGTTCCCGTTGCATCGTCCTCCTCTGCTGTTGTCCAGGAGCCCTGGTGGCGTGTGGGTTACCCCTGGGACTGGGAACCGCAAGGCAAAGAACACGAGCTGCTCAAAGGGAGGGAGGAGGGTACAGACATACTCTCTTGGAAACCCAAAGTGCCATAAGGTCAAATCTACCCTGTCCTCCCTTACTATGATCAGAATCACCTTCATGACAATGAGTTTGGAATGTTTTCAGAGTTGCATATTATTACATGGTGCATATGTACCAAAGTTTGTTCGTCCATTCATCCATTGATGGGCACTTAGGGTTTTCCCCATCTTTTTGCTATTGGAATAAAGCTGCAGAAAACATGGAAGTGCATTTGGATGTAGGTGTAGATGTGTAGACTCTTACTTCCCTTGGCGATATAAATAGTAGTGGAATTTCTGGGTCACATGATATGGTTTTCAACTCAATATAAAGAAAATGAAAATCCTCACAACTGGATAATAAACAATATTATGATAGAGACAAATATTAAGGATGCCAAGGATTTAATTTTGCTTAGATTCACAATTAATGTTCAAGGGAGCAGCAGTCAATAAATCAAACAACATGTCAAATTGGGCAAATATGCTACACAAAAGACCTCTCCCAAATGTTGAAGAGCAAAGATATCACTTTGCTGATTAAGGTATAACCTGGCCTAAGCTATGAGGAACACTGGTGGTGGAGTGGGGTAACACTTGCCTGCTAACCACAAGGTCAACAGTTCAAATCACCAAGTGCTCCATGGGAGAAAGACAAGACTTTCCACACTCGTAAAGAAGTCTAGTCTTTTGCAGGGCTGGCCCCAATTCAAGCTATCCTGACCCCTTCCCTAGGAGAATGTAGTACAGAGGACAGCACTGAAGATACAGGCTAGGGAGAGTGGCCAGTTTATCCTGACTACACGGGAGCAAATGAAGAGGAGAGGGAGAGAGAAGGGGTCGGGGGGTGGAGAAGAGAGGAGAAGGAGGAGAGAGAGAATCTCACCCTGGTCCTTCAAGCCTTAAGGATGACATCCCTGCTCAGCACAGCCAGTGCACAGAGAGGACCGTGGGGCCTGCCCCAACATGAGGCATGACATCTCCTCATTGGCCCAAAGCACTAAGGGAGACAACACTGGAGAAACAGTGCAGGAAGTATGTCTCGTCTGATCCCCCAACAGTGAGGCGAACCAGGAAGGGAGCACCACACAGCAGTGAGGGGCGCAAAATCACAGAGTTCCCAAGGAATCTCCAAAATAGACTTCTGACCTAGGGGCCGTACTTGGCACCTCATCAGACTGGTTGGAAGACATTCATAAAAGTCAGCTGATAGATCTGGAACTATTTATAGGCTTTTAATTTTCCCCCCTTGTTATTTTTTTTATTTTTACTTTTATATGTCTATATAAGATAGGCTGGATAAACACTACCAAGGAGAAAGCAAAAGGACCAATGGTTTGAGGAGATGGACAGAGAGGAGGGGGACATAGGAGAGGAGGATATAGGGGAAAGGGCGTGGGAGGTCAACAAACTCGGGGACAAGGGAACAACAAGGGATCTAAAATCAGTGGTGAGGACAGTGTAGAATGTGTGCTGGGGTTTGATCAATTGTAATGTAATCATGAGGAATTACTGAGAGCTGAATGAAGGGTGAACATGATAGTGGGGCAGAGGAAAGTAAAAGAAAACAGATGAAAAAACTAGCAGGAAAATGCTACATAGAGGTATAGATATAAGTATGTACATATATTAATGTATAAGGATGGGGTATTGATTTAAGTGCATAGATTTATATGTGAAATTATTAAGGTAGCAGATGGATTTTGGGCCTCTACTGAAGTCTTCCCTCGACACAAGAACACTTTATTCTAATATCCTGGCACTGTGATGCTCACCTTCCTGACATGATTGCTGAAGACATAATGGGTGCATAAGCAAATGTGAAGAAAGCAGATGGTGCCAGACTATCAAAAGATATAGTGCCTGGGGTCTTAAGGGCTTGAAGATAAACAAGTGACCATCTAGCAGGGAAGAAACAAAGCCCAAATGGAAGAAGCACACCAGTCTGTGTGATCATGAGGTGTCAGTGAGATCAGGGATCAGAAGATCAAAAACAAGCAATTATATCCATGAGAAGGAGAGGGTTCAGAGTGGAGCCCAGAGCCCATCTGTAGACAAGTTTAGATCACCTCAGAGAAGGAGCGATTCAGCCAGGGTTTTCAATTCTGTTCCATTGGTCTCTGAGTCTGTCATTTGTATGAGTACAGGGATGTTCTCACTACCATGGATGTAAACTAGGTTTTGAAGATCTGGGAGTGTTTGTCCTTCATTCTTCTTCTTCTTCAGGTTTTTGTTTACCTGAGTTTTTTTCTTTCCATCTAAGATTGATGAATAGTTTTTCCATCTTTTTAAAGAGAGTTAATGGGATCTGGATTGGAATTGTACTATAGCTGTAGATCATTTGTGTCTATGCTCATGGTATATTCATGAAGGTTGTGATTTGGAATTTTTGTTGTGTAAGTCTTGTACACACTTGGTTTGATTTATTCCTGTTTTTCATCTTTTTGGTGGCTATTGTAGATAGGTATTGCTTCCCTTGTTTCCTTTAAAGAGCTCTCAATGTTAATGTAGAAGGATCCAACTTATCTTTTATGTTGACCTACTTTGATGAACCCTTCAATTTGTTCAAGTAGCTGTCGTATAGCATATCTAGGGGATTTTGTATATGGATCATATAATCTGCAAATGGGGTAGTTTTACTACTTCCTTAGGCAAATTATGAAGAGTCCATATATTTTAGTAGGAGCCCTGGAAGAGTGGTTATGGGCTGGGCTGCTGATTTCAAGATCAGCAATTCAAAACACCAGCTGCTCTACACGAGAAAGATGGGGCTTTCCACTCCTGTCAACAGAAACCCACAGGGGCAGTTCAACCCCATCTTATACAGTGGCTGTGTGTCACAATCAACTTGATGGCAGAGAGTTTAGTGTTTGAGTTTCATCAGTCTAGCTGCCGTTTATTTCTCCTTCTTGCCTTACTACTCTGGCTAAGACTTTCAGTAAAATATTGAAGAAGGGTTGTGATAAAAAGACACTGTTGTCTGGTCTCCCTTCTCAAGGGGAATGCTTTCAGTCTCTATGGAAAATAATGGTAGCTATTGGTTTTATGTATATTTTCTTAATTATATTGAAAAAATGTTCACTCTCTTCCTATTTTCCTGAGTGCTTTTCACAGTAAAGAGTGTTGGGCTTTATCAAATGCCTTTCCTACACTGATGGATATGATGGTATAATTCTTTTCCTTAGTTTTATTTGTGTGGTAGATCACATTGATTGATTTGTCTAATGTGGAACTATACTCACACACCTGTATGAATGCCACTTGTCACGACTTATTTTTTCTGGGGGACAGTGGGGGTCTCATGCCTTTGAGTCCACTGGCTTAGATTTTGTTGAGCATTTTTGTATCTACATTCATGATGAATGTTAGTTTATGATTTTTTCCAGTGGCTTCTTTGCTTAACTTTGGGATTAGAGTTATATAAATAAATTTGGTAGAATTTCATCTTTTGTTATATCCTGAATTAGTGTCAGAATTCCATAGAATTCTCAATGAAGTTATACAGATCAGCCTTTTATGTTGTTGCTCGTTAGTAGGTTTTGTTTTTGTTATGGGTTTATTCATGTTTTCTACTCCAGTCCATACTATTTTAGGTAGGTAGTGCTTTTCGGAAATGTGTCCATTTCTTCTGAGTTGTCAAAATTATTGAAGAACATAGTATTCTGTTACTATTTTTATTTCAGTTATTTGTGCTGTTTGCCTTTTTCCATTCCTCTGTCATTTTAGCCCGTGGTTTGTCTATTTTAAGGAGCCCTGATGGGGTAGTGAGCTGCTAATCATAAGGTCAGTGGTTCAAATTAACTAGTCACTCCATAGGAGAAAAATGAGGTTATTTGCTCCTGTAAATATTGACAGTCTCAGAAACCAAAAAAAAGGATTTCTACTCTGGCCCATGGAGTCACTGTGAGTCAGAATTGGCTCAATGGTACTTTGGGTTTTGTTGTCAATTTTATTAATCATTTCAAAGAACCGACTCCTATGGTTAGTTTTTCTAATCGTTATTACTTCCTTTGTCTGGTAACTGTTGTTTTGTTGTTTGTCTGTTTGTTTGTTTGTTTGTTTGTTTTGCTACTTTTCCATTTTCTTGTATAGTTAAAGTATTGGTTTTTTCCATTCTTCGTGTGTGTGTGTGTGTAATTAAAAATTGACCTATAAGCATTGCCTGGACAATATCCCAGAGATTTGGGTATGTTTTCTTTTAATTCTCATCTTGTTCTATGAATATTTTAGTTCATTTTTTATTTCTTCTCTGATCCAGTATTTTTAAGTAGTGTCTCATTCTTTTTCCATTTGAATTTTGTTGTTATTCTTCCTATTAATTGATTTTTAACTTTATGCTATTATCTGATAATATGCTATTATTTTGGTGTTTTGTTTAGATTTTTTTCATTTATTGAGGCTTGTTTTGTGCCTTAATGTATGGACTATTCTGGAGGGTAAATTTTAGGGGCTGAAAAACAATGTTTACTAAGCAGTTGTAGGGTGGAGTGCTCTGTCTATGCCTCTGGATTAAATTGGCTGATTGTGTTATTTAGATCTGTATCTTTGTTGAGTTTGTGTTTATTTATATTTATCCTTCTTTTAGTGTTCTATTCTGTTTTTCATGCAAAAATATGTATGAGAAAAAATGTTTATTTTAAAAATGATAGCAACATATGGACAAATGTGCTTGACACGATGGACGGATGTGTGCATTGTGGTAAGAGCCCCAATAAAATGATTTATTAAAAAAAGAAAAGGAAAAAATAAGTATGGAAGTCTCCTACTATCATTGTGGAGTTGTCAGCTTCTCTTTCCATTGCTGTTAAAGTGTGTTTTATATACTTTGGGACTCGTTCACTGGGAGTGTAGATAGTTAGTATGGTTATGTCTTGTTGGATTGATCATTTTACCATTGTACCGTTCCCTTTCTTATATCTTCTGCTAGTTCATCCTTTAAAAATCTTTTATTAGAGATTAATATTGGCACTTCTACTGTCGGTGGATGTCGTTTGATTTTTTTGTTTTGATCCTTTCATTTTTAGACTGTTTTTCTCTTTGCGTCTGAGATGTTTCTCTTATAGACAGCATATTAATGGGCCATGGTTTCTTATCCATTCTGTCCCTCTCTCTTTGCTGATGCATTTAATCCACTTACCCTTGGTGTAATTTTTGATAGGTAAGAACTTATGCTGTCATTAAGTTGTGCTTTTTTATGGTGATGATGATTTCTTTTTCTCGTACATTTTGGGTACTGACTTATTTTTATGTATGGGCATTCCTTCCTTTCATTAATTATTGCTAAATTTGTGTTTATGGAGTCTTTGTGACCTCCTCATTTGAGTGAGCTGGTTAAGTTTAAGTTTAGAGCAGTCTATTCTGTCTTTATCACTTCCACTGCACATGGAAATTCTGAAACTACCCCCTTGTAGTTTATTGTTTTGATGTCAACATTTCAGATGATGTCTCTAGCTCGCTAATTTTTTTTCAGTCTTGTAGGTTTATTTCACTTGAGAAAATTCTTTACTTGGGTTGATCTCTGGCTGCTGTTGTCATGTGCCTTAATCTTGGGCTAGTGTGTATCATTTTTTGTTCTCTCTTTTGTATTTCTTGTAAGATTGGTCCAGATTTTACAAACTTAACTTGTATTTAAATTAGAAATAGAAATTTGAATTTCTAGTTATCTAGAAATATGCTATTTTCACCACCATTTTAAGGGATACTTTTTTTTGGGGGGGGGTATAATTCTTGGTTAGCTGTATTTTCTTTTAGGGTTTTCTATATACCATCCTATTGCCTTCTTGCCTGTGTGGTTTCTACTAAGAAATCAGATTTATCAGTCTCCTTTGGTAAATAACACTTTCCCCCAAAGCTATTCTCAGAATTCTTTCTTTGTGTGTGGTTGGAGGAGTGGGCGATAATGGTAGACCCAGGAATCAACAACACACCAGTGCAGCTTGCCCCCACTCGGCAGGGTCAGCATGTGGGAGGATCAGGGTCGGTGGCTAGCACCAACCACAGCAGCCTGTTGACATTCAGAGGGATCATCCAGCAGTGGGGGAAGGTGACAAAAGAATGGTCTGGTTCCTTCTTCCCAGACAGTCAGGCCTGGAGGGATAAGGGGATTTGTACCACCAATCTCAAGGAAAGTGGGTGGGGTTCTGGGCTCTTCCTGTTTGCTGCAGTCAACAATCAGAACCTTATTTCATTCTGTGTACATCTAATGGTTGTAGCAATATATTGACAGAGACCTGATAGATAATCAAGCTGGATTCAAAAGAGGATGTGGAACGAAAGCTATCATTGCTGGTATCAGCTGTATCTTGGATGAAAACACAGAATACTGCAAAGATGTTTACCTTTATTTGATTGGCTATACAAAGGCATTCCACTGTGGGTATCATTGCCAATTATGAGTTTGGCAGTGAGCCAAACTCATTGCCATTGAGCAATGCCAACTGATTGCAACCCTATAGGACAAGGTATAATGGCCCACCGGGTTCCTGAGACTAGAACTTTTTATGGGAGTAGAAAGCCCTGCTTTCCCATAGGAGAGTATTATAGAATCCAGAACACTTTGCTGTGTTTGCACAGAACCCGTACATAGGCCAAAGCACAGCCATTTGAATAAAGAAATGTGTTCTCCAGGGTCACATTCACTCACCATACTTATTCAATCCATCTGCTGAACAAATATGCTGAAAATCTGGGAAAATGGACTATGTGAAGAGAAACATCCATCCAGATTGGAAGGCGTTTCTTTACCAACCATAAGATGCAGATGACCCCCCTGCTTGATGAAAGTGGAGAGAGCTTGGGGTACTGACTGATGAAGATAAACGACTGCAGCCTTCAGTATAGATTACACCTCAAACGTGAAGAAACAATCCTCACAATAAGCAACGTCATGATAAACACAGGAAAGAGTGAGGTTATTAAGGATTTCGTTTTGCTTGTTTCCACATTCCACATCTACAGAAGCAACAATCAGAAAGCAAATGTCACATTGGGCAGATCTCTTTAAAGTCTTAAAATGCAAGTCACTTTTCAAAGGAGCCCTGGTGGTGTAGTGGTTATGCATTGGGCTGTGGTCCACATGCTCAGGATTTCAAACCCACCAGCAATTCCTCAGGAGAATGACTTTCTACTTCCATAAACAGTTATAGTCTCAGACACCCACAGGGGGGTCGCTATGGGTCAGCATTGACTTGATGGCAGTGAGTTTTTAATACTAAAGTACACCCAACTCAAGCCAAGGTGAAGATACATGCAAACAGTGGTCAGTGCATAAGCAATACTGAAGAAGAATTGATACCTATGAGTTATGATTTGGGTGAAGAATATTAAATATGTCTTAGAGTCCTCGAAGAATGAGCAAATCTGCCTTGTACAAATCTGTCTAGTACAACTAGGATGCTTCTTAGAAGCAAGGATGACAAGACTTCAACTCATATAGTTTGGTCATCGTATGAGGAAGGCCTAGTCTCTAAAGAACTGCATGCTGGATAAACGAGAGAGGTCAGGGAAAAGGAAGAAACTCCTCAAGGTGAATTGACCACAATGGACTCAAACACAGCAATGATACAGGAGGTTGAAATGCTTCCCTCTGTCATATATGGTGTTATATGTATTGTGTCACTATGAGACTGAATTGACTCATCAACACCTAACGACAACATGTCTATGACCTACTGGGAATTGAATGGAGCTATCTTTGGTTGCTGCTGTCTTGGCCTGCAGAGCCGGCTAACGGTACCCCTCCTCTTGCTCTCTTCTCATTCATGATTTTCAGTCCTTTTCTTCTTCCAATCACTGTTCAGCATACTTCTCTCTCCTTTCCTTGATGCTCAGGGTCTCAGGATAGTCTTCCGAATCTGTCTCAATTACCTTTTACCTCTTTGCTATAGAATGATAGCATGATATGTGGGACGAAGCCACCTTTTTGTCCACAAGGCTACATTCTATAAGAATTTGAGAGCTGTTGTGCTGTTTTTTTAAATTTCTGCAAAGAAAGCTGTTGGAATTTTGGAAAATGTTGAATATATAGATCATGTTGGGTAGTACTGACATCATAACAATATTAAGTCTTCTATCTATGACCATGGAATGTCCTTCATTTTTTAGGTCTTCAATTTCTTTTAATATATTTTTAAACTGTGAAAATATATATAACATAGCATATGCCAACCAAACAATTTCTATATATGCAATTTAGTGACCCTCATTACATTCTTCAGGTTGTACATTCACTCTTATTATCCTTTTTCAAATCATCCTACCATCATTAACATAAAATCAATGGCCTCTATTTTGAATTGAATGAAAAACAAAAACCAAACTCACAGCTATCAGGTAGATGCTGACTCATGGAAACCCAATAGGACAGGGTAGGACTGCCACTGTGTGTTTCCGAGACCGTAATTCCTTATGGGAGTAGAAAGTCTCATCTTTCTCCCAAATTGAATTATGCCCTCCTTCCCTCAATATGGATTGTAAATCCTTACCTCTCTACCTGTGGTTATAATTCCATTTGGGAATGGCTTGTCTTTGTTGTATTAATGAGTAAGCATCAGCCTAGGGAATATCTTGAGTTGATGTTCTCAGGAACAACAAAGAGTGAACAAGGAATTAAAGGAACGAAATGAGGCAACAGAGATGCCAAGTCACAGGAAGGTCGCCCAGGACCAGAAGCTCAGAAGAGACAAGGACCTTCTTCCAGAGCCAGCAGAGATAAAGTCTTCCCCTAGAGTCAGCACCTTCAACATAGATTTCTAACCTCCTAAACTGTGGGAACCCTCCCCCCACCCCCATGGGTGGTATTTCTTTTACAGCACCACTAGATAACTAAAATATTCCCAAAACAAAAAATTTCCATTCCCCTCTCCCTCACAACATTAACACTATACTCAAGTATAAGCTGACCCGAATATCCGCCAAGGCACCTAATTTTACCACAAAATCTGCATTAAAAATGTGCTGGGAAAACTTGGCTTATACACGAGTATATGTGGTAATCTTATTTTCTATTCGTTTATTTCATATGATTACATCATTCGATATTTCCCCTTAATAGTTACATCATTTAATATTTGTCAAAATGATTGATTTCACTCAGCAAGATGTTTTCAAGGTTCATCTGTGTTTGGTTCACATTAGAATTTAATTTCTTTTGGTGTCTGCCTAATAGCCCATTGTTTGTATGTTTTCGTTTCATTTATCCACGTGTCAGTCCACGGACATTTCGCTGGGCCCACCTCTAAGCTACGGTGCCCAGGCTGTAGTTAACATAGATGTCCAGTGCCCTCTGCACTCCCGCCATCTCTCTGGGCACATACTGCCAGGATTAGGATTGCTCAATCACACGCTAACTCTGCTGTCAACTCTGAGTGACTGCCAGCCTGCTTCCCACATTGTCTCTCATTTCACACGTCTGCAGGCAATTAATGAGGAGTCCGGTCTCTCCACAACCTTGACACACCTAACGTTTCCTTTTTGGCTCTTTCTGATCCTTGTTTTTCTATTAGAGACAAGCTAGCATCGTGTTGTGATTTTGATTTGCATTTATAGGATGTTTAAGGAGGTCTGCTCCCGTAGAAATGTACAATGCCTCAGGAACCCCACCTGGGCTGGCTGTGAGTCCCCAAGGGCTCAGTGGCAATGGGGTGATGTCGAATGATGTGAAGTAAAGCGTTAAAGTTTTCAAGGTACGCATCTTTCACTTCCTTAGATTTACTCCCAGGTCATTTTACTCTCTTACATGCTGTAGCTTTTGGGGTTTTTTTAATAATCATTTTACTGGGGGCTCATACAGCTCTTATCACAATCTATACACACATCTATTGTGTCAAACACATTTGTACATTTGTTGCCATCATCATTTTCAAAACATTTTCTTTCTACTTGAGCCCTTGGTATCAGCTCCTCATTTTCCCCTCTCCCTCCCTCCCTCCCAAACTCTTGATATTTTATAAATTACTATTTCTTGAAGTCTTACACTGACCAGTGTTTCCCTTCACCTACTTTCCTGTTGTCTGTCCCCCAGGGAGGAGGTTATATGTAAATCATTGTGATCGGTTCCCCCATTTTCCCCCACCCCCCACCTTACCCTTACCCTGCTGATATCACTTCTCTCATTGTTGGTCCTAAGGGGTTTATCTGTCTTGGATTCCCTGTGTTGCAAGCTCTTATCTGTACCAGTGTATATGCTCTAATCTACATGCTATAGTTCTTAAGAGCATTGGGGAATTTTAAAAACTGGAGATAAGCAGGTAAAACCTGGTGCTATGGAAGCAGGGTGGCCCTGGAGCTGCCTGGGAGGCATTCTGGGAATGCACTGCTCCCCAGAGAAGGGTACCTGGATGGCAGTGGTGATCCATGTTCCAGTCCTTCTGGGTCCTGTTTTGTCAGTTGTCTGTGAAGAGAAAATGGAGGTCTTCCTTGCCCACCGTCCCCATGTTCAATTTCAATTCCTCTATGGCCTGAGGGTCATGACTGTTTTCTGTGTAGTTTCTTGACGAGAAGGATGAATGTTTCATGGCTATTTTCATAGAGGACCCCTGATGGTATAGTGGTTACATGTTGGGCTGCTAACCACAAAGCCAGCAGTTCAAAACCACCAGCATGCTCTGCAGGAGAAAGATGAGACTCTCTACTCCTCTAAAGAGTTATAGTCTCAGAGACTCACAGAGGCAGCTCGCCCCTGTCCTGTAGGTCACTGTGCGTTGGAATCAAGTCAACGGCAGTGAGTTTGGTTTGCTTATTTTGGTAATTTTGATGTTTAATATTTGCTATAGAGGTATAGCATGGGGGCATGTACAATGTAGTGCTAAGAGAATAGGTTCATGAGTCACACCAACCTGAGTTAAAGCCAAATTTCACCTTGTATTAACTATCTGACCTTGGCCAAGTTCTTCTCGGGTAAGATAACAATAACCGTCACTTCATGGCTTTATCATGGGCTCAGATAAATATTAAATATTGTTAGATATTTTTCATTCTTGTTCTATTCAAATCTTCAAATTTTGATGTGTATTTCATACTTATTTTAACAAGCAACCCCACAGTCGTACAGGACTCTATATGAGACCGAGACTGTATGATCAGACAGCCTCCTCATTCTCCCTTCAAGCAGCTGGGCTTGAACCACTGAACTTTGGGTTAGCAGCTTGCCAACCAGCTCACAACACCCTGCCTCCTTTCATGTTTAGTCACATCTCAATTCCAATTAGCATTTCAAGTGCTCAGTGGCCATTGTGGCTAGTGGCTATTATATTTGTGCAAATTTGGAACATCCATCATTACAATTTAATTGGATTTTGCCGATAATTCCTGAAGGCCTGAGCTTATTTCATTTTGTTCACTCCCTTTTCCTAAAACAATGCCTGACCTATGATAGATGGTTAATAAATCTGTTTTGGTTTTTGTGTCGGGTTGCCCTTCGGGCAGTTCTTACAGAAAGCCAGCAAGAGGAAAAGAGTCCAAGGCAGAAGGGTTCACACTGCAAAGGTGCTGAGACCCAGAAGATCACCACACATTTGTGGGACTACGGGGACTGATGTACACAGATTCACTTGGAGAAGTTAGAGGGAGTTAAGAGGTTGGGAGGAATGCTGGAGTTGGACCATTAGGACGATGACAAAGAATGTGAATTTTTCCTTCCTAAGTTTTTAAACAGTCACTAAAGTAACTAGAGAATAGTAGGATCAGAATCTTATTCTAGAGAAATCACTCTGGCAAAAGGCAGAAGTATAGTTGTTAGCTTCTGGCTGAGAGAATCAGAAAACCAGCGGAGAATGCTTAATAGGATCTAGACCAGGATTTCTTGACAGTAGCAATTACTGATATTTGGGGCCAGACAGTGCTTGCTTGCTGGGTGGGATTGGAGCTGGTCCCATGCACTGTAGGACAACGTTAGTAGCAAACCCCAAAGGTGACAACCAAGTATGTTTCTACACCGTGTCAAAGGTAGCCTGCAAAGGGGGGGGGGGGGAAGGTCACACTTCATCATGATTTGTGAACTATTCATTAAGAATTCTGAGCATTTGGAATACACCTCACAGCGAAGGCTTAGTAGTGTGGTCTGCTTCTGAAGTAAGCACAAGTAGGATTTGTTAGATGCTTAATGGTGGTACTTGTAGCATCGGTAAAAATCTAATGTGTGTAAAACCTTAAAGAATCTCAGCCAGAAGTATCAGGTAGAAAGGGACAGACTGAGGAGATGAAGTGAAGAGGAATTAGGGGAGACACAGGCTGCCTTGAAGAGCAGAGTCAAAAGTTGTGCTTCCATGTACTCTCTGACTCATCCAGAACGTCCTCATTCCCCAGGTCTGGGACACAGCTCTTCTTAAAACGTTCTACTGAGTGCAGCAGGGGGTCCAGAGGTAACCCGAATTTCCAATATGCTTAGAGTGATCCAGCCTAGCACATAGCTAGCTCAGCACATTGAGAATGTCCAGTCATCATTTGTCGCTCCACAAACCTACACACCTACTCTCATCAAGTCAGTTCTGCTTCACAGTGACCCTGATAGCCCCAGAGTTCTCCCATAAAGCGCTGGTGAGGTTGAACCACCAACCTTGTGGTTAGTCATCTAATGCTCGCTTGATGATGCCACCTCGGTTCTTTCATGTGTAGCTAGTGGCTCTTACCTAATACGACTTGAGAACATTTCCATAATTGCAGAAAATTCCAGATTTAATTTTTTTGTTTGTTTTATCCTGCTTTGTTGCTGGATGAGGGTTACACTAAGTATGCACACAAATCTAGTACCATTGAGTTGATTCTGGCTCATAGTGACCCTGGATAGGGTTTCTGAGACTATATATCTTTATGGGAACCAACAACCTGGTATTTTTCCTGCAGAGCAGCTGGTGGGTTTGAATCGCCAACCTGTGGTTAGCAGCCCAATGCCTCATCTAACTGCCACCAGCGCTCCTTACCACTACAACCCCAACGTGGGGCTGGAGCTCATGACCCTGGCATTTAAAGTGTCATGCTCTCCTGTCTGAGCTAGGTAGGTGGTGGTTGGCACCTAAGTGAGTGCTTAGTAAACTTGAGGACGCTTCATAAATTTCATGGGATAATGGAATTTAAAAAGTAAAAATGTCTAGAGGCCCAAGGTCGTGAGTGGGTGTCCTGATGAGTGTACAGTCCCAGCACTCGGGCACACAGGAGCCTGTGGGACAGCCACAGCTCTTGCAGTCACCACCGCCGTCATGAGTCAGCCAGTTGCTGTTTAGTTGACTGTAACTCTCTGTGACCTCATATGTATCTGAGCAGAATCGAACTCTATAGAGTGTTCGGTGGGTGCTTTTTCAGAAGTAGACAGCCAGGTCTTTCTTCCAAGGTACTTCTGGGTGAATTCCAAGCTTCAACCTTTCCATTGACAGCTGAGCACATTAACAGCGTGCACCACCCATGCTCCATTATCACGATTATTCCTCTGGAATTCCCTTGTATTTATCTGTTAATATTGGTTGAGTACGTGCTATTTGGCAGGCTCTGAACCAGACTCCGGGGACACACGGGTGAGCAGAAGCTGGCCTGCCTTCCTCTGTTTTAGAATAGAAATCGCTGCCTAAGCAGGGAAGACACATTTATCAGAGAGTCACACACAAATCTGACATTCCAAACGTCTTGAGTGGCACCAAGAGAGGCAGGTAATGCTAGGAGCAGGTATGCCAAGGACCTTATGCCCCAAGGCAGTGACTTCACCTGGGAGCTGAGACCTAAGGCTTGGGATGGTCGCTGGGTGGAAGCACTGCAGGTCTTCTAGGGAAATGGAGGCTGCAAGCCTGCCGACCCAGCGCCCTGGGGAGGACAGGTCCTGGGACAGTTCCTGGGGAGACCCCGGAGCCAGGTGGTGACCGACACAGCGGCACTGTGAATTCCGAGCGGCCAGCCTGCTAATCTAATTAAGGAGCAGACGAAATTTGTTTTCCTGACTCACCTTGCGGGCTTGGGCCGCGCATCCCCTTTGTTCCGCGGCAGCCCGGCTCCATCTGACCTCTCTCCTGACATTTCACATTGATTTCCCCGTCCTCCGCCAAGGCCCGGCTGCGACCCAGGGGTGCGAATGGAATTGCGTCCAGAATGAAAAGCAACATTGGCTTTCGGAGAGGGGCTCTGAGAGGACGCTATTTCATAACCGTCGGCATTTAATCAAATGCCGCGGAGATCCGTGTTATCAGAGCTGCATATATTAATTTCCATATGTCCCTCACTCTGCATACTCAGCAGGGGTTGGGAGGGATGATTCCTTCTCTGCTGCCTTTCTCTTTTTTTCTGCCACTTTTGGCGGGAGCGACCAGGGCTGTGTGCGCAATGCGAGGTTTCCCTGCTGGAACAATAGGGTCTCAGTGGCCGCAGGGGCGTCTCCTTGTGCTTTTCCTTTGCAGTGAGTGAGAACTCCGGGTTGGGTTAAACAGCTAGCCAGATGTGATACACATCAACCTCGGAAATGAAACAGGAAATAAAGCTGAGCTGCTTTCCAGCACCTAAGGCCAGGCCTACGTCTCTGTTCTGGAGCCACCCCCAGCCACAGTGACCTGCTTCTGTGCCTAGCATGTACTCAGCCCTTTCCTGCCTCAGGGCCTTTGCACAGACTCTTTTTCTACCTGGAAGGCTCTCCCAAGAGGCCCTCCACTCACGTGGATTCTCCACCCCATCTGGCTCTGATTTCTCCCTCTACGTCCATATTGAACTTCTATGATAGCATGCATCTCCGTCTGAAGCTAGCAATAGGTGTTTGTTCCCTTCTTCCAAGCCTCCCCAGCTGGCATGTAAGTGCCACAAGGCTGGCGACTTTCATCTTCTAGCTGCTGGACCATCAACACTTCGCATACTGCTCGTGTCCCTGGGTGCAAACAGTGCATGCGCTGGCCTGCTGTGTGAAATGATGCGGATGTGAGCCCATTCTGAGTTGTTTCAGGAAGAAAGGGGGTGGGGTAGGGAGGAAGCCTGGTGATCTACTTGCTAAAAATGTGCCCTATGGAGCACAGTTCTACTCTAACACTCAGGGGCTTCGTGAGTTCGAATCCATTTGTTGGCAGCTGGGTTTCCTCATAGCGCCCAGCATGGAGTGGGGCATCACGTCCCGCTCCTCTGCTGGTAGAGAGATTGATGAAAGGAGGAAAGACATGAAAGCAATGAAGACCTCGGGGTTCCAGGTACGAGTCCCTAGCTCACTCGTCGCAGGAAGCCCAGGCAAGGTCCCAACAGCGAGTCTTGTCCTCCAACTGGTCATTGAACAGAAAGAGAATATACACAAGGGTCCTAGCACAGCCCCCGCGAACTGTGAGCGCGCAGTGAGCATGTCTCCTATTAAAGACAGCGAGGAAGGGAGACAAGGAACTGAGTCCATAAACGCCTGTGGCTTTGTCTCTCCGATTCCCCCATGACTGTTGGTGTGCTTTATGATGATGACACCTGATGCTCCCTGTCATGCTGAGACATAATTGATTTGAGAGGTTATGGGGTGCTGAGAGAGGAGCCCTGGCCAGGTTGTGGAGTAAGCATTAGGCTCGTAACCATACAGTCGGCAGTTCAAACCCACTAACCACTTCATGGGAGAAACGTGGCATCCTATTCCTGTCAAGAATTACAGCTTTGGAAAGCCGACAGGGCCCTTCTAATCTACCCTGTGGGATCACTGTGAGTCACAATGACTATAAGAGTGGGTTTGTCGTTTTGGGGTGCTGAAGAGCCTCTAGCCTATGCAGAAGCCATTCTTTAGGGGAGTTGCCCCCAACAATTAGAGATAGTTTGAAAAATACAAAAGAAAATACACAAGTGAAATGTTTACATAGATGTGGGAGGGAAAAGTATCCTGAAGGGCCTTAGAGACTTAACTTACCCAAGACCTTGACATGGGGAAGTGAGAAATGTTCGTGACAGACGCTCATGATGGATGCGAAGTTATAAATTCCCCAAGAAGGTGAAGATGTGACCTTGAGTGTAAAGTGACAAAGACTGGCAGGAGCTGAGTGAAGGGGATGATGTCAGAGCAGTTTCCCCATTTCCAGATTCGTTCAAAGGTTGTCGTTTCACTTCCATAATTGACAAAGTTGGAGTGTGATAGGAGAGCTCCTCTGGGTGCCTTAGCTCCAGGATAGAGTTAGCAATGAATGACACTGACAGCGCCTCCCCCCACCCCAATACACACACACACACCACCGCCACCACCACTTATCAGAGGTTCTGGGTTGGGGCAAGTCAATGAGGACCACAGCATGACAGATCATTCTAGCTCCTCTCTGCTGTCAGGCAGGGCTGACCGTAGTAAGGGAATTCACAGATCAGACTAAGGCAGGGCTAAACCATGGACCTGGCCTCCACTATCTATCATTTATGTCCATGGCCAAACTGAGGGACCTGAAACAAGTTATTGAGCTACTCTGGGGTTCAATGTCCTCATGTATAAAACATTGCTAATGGTGACATTTACTTTATAGGACCCTTGTGAGGACTAAAAGAGTCACATATGAAGCCATATAATACAGCATGGCACCTCCCAAGAATCAAGTGTTGCTGACTGTGGTGACCATGCAGTCTTGCCTGCCATGTGTGGCTTTCAAACCTGGGAACAGGAGAAGTAGCCGCACTAGATGTAGCAACAGTAGACATAATTATGGTATACATCTGTGACATTTTACCGCACCTAAGAAGTAGGTAGGCACATGGTTTATCTCATCTAACCCTCAGAGCAACCTTATGAGATACATGCTGTTATGGTCCGCATTTGAACTTATATGCTTATGGCCACCAGAGAAGGGACAGACCTAGAGTGCAGATCAGACTTGTGCTTCTTACCAGAGCAGCACACATGGCTTACTCAACTAATAGTTATTAAGCATCTATTGGTTCCTGCCTCCCAGAAGCTTGCATTCAGTTGGGGAGAGGAGTAAGAAGCATTTGCAAGTGTACATGTAAATACTTGCTGCTATTGAGTAGAGTCCAAGTCTTAGTGACCGACAGGCAGGGTAGAACTGCCCCTACGGGTTTCTGAGACTGTGACTCTTTCCAGGGATAGAAATTCTCCTCTTTCTCCCTTCCAGTGGCTTTGATGGTTTTGAACTGCTAAGCAGCCCGATGCTTAACTCACTGTGCTACCAGGGCTCCATATGGGTAAATATATTAAAATTATTTCAGAGAATGATAAAGACTATTTAAAAATGAAAGAGAGTTAGAGGACATATGAGGTGCTGGAACTCTTTCCACCAGGTGGAAAGAGAAGGCCTGGACTTAATCAAAATGATTAGAGAACATCTATGAGGATGAAGACCCCGACAAAAGAACAGCCTCTGTATTCCAAGAACAGGAGGTGGGGATCATTGGCTGGATGCTAGCAGGCTAGGCCAAGGCCTGGATATACACAGAAGGCCTTGAAGATCGGGGAAGGGCAGTTGGCTTTCATTCTACTTCAGAGAAGGAACCAACCGGTTTTAAGCAGGGATGTGACTAATCTATCAATGATTTCTCTGTATTTGAGGCTCTGTTAGGACCTTTATCCATAGCCCTAAAGGTGGAGTTTGACATGATCAAATGAGACTGGATTACTGGAGATTTATCATCTTTTAAAATGATATTACATGTTTTCCATCTGCGATCTTACAAAGGGATGACAAGAATGGAATCGGTGAGGTCATTCAGGAAGCTCTTGATAATCTGGGGGGAGGAATGATGGTGAGTCAGAAAATGGGTGATGAAAGTAAAAGTCAGGATCGACTTTGGTGGGAAGGTACAAAGGATTTGCTGAGAGACCAGAAGTGGAAGACATAGCAAAGGAGGAATGTAAGCTAGACCTTGGGTTCTTGGCTTGCTTGGTTGGGGAGTACAGGCAGTGGTAACTTATACTATACTGAGGAGACTGTAAAAGGAACAGATGAAAAAACCAAGAGTTTTCTTCCGGTTGTGTCCAGGTTGATATCTCTATGACACAAGCTAACAGAGACATCTGAGAAGCAATTAGATGTGTGCTTCTGGAAATCAGGGGAGAGGCCTGGCCTGGGGACATCAGTTCTGGAGTCATTCACCTGTTACATTGAAAGCCATGGGATAGGGTGAAGTCAGTCAAGGAGCAAGGTATAGATGGAGAAGAAAACAGAGCCCAGGCCCAGGAACAAGGGCATCCAAGAGAGGCAAGAGAAGGAGGAAGTGTCTTACATGACTATGAGCTTCCAGGAAAATAAGAAAGAAACCAAGAGATTACTTACGCCAAGTCAAGAGAGTAATTTAGACTGATATTGGGATCACCATGTGCTAAATGCTTTGGAGAGGTTGGGAGCAGAAAAGTGTTCATGAGTTTTGGTTTCCTTGAATTCGTTGGCCATGCATTCGTTAATGATTGTAAAAGCAATTAGCTCCCTGCCTTGAACATTGGACCCACACCCAGCTCATGGCAACGCCATAAACCATGGCTTTGAACCTGTGTGATCCAGAGAGTTCTTCGTTGCCTGATTTTCCAGAAGCAGAGCCCCGGGCCTGTTTTACAGTCTGTCTTCCTTTAGTCAGAGGCTTCGCTGAGCCTCATCACCATAGCAACCCCTAGTCTGCAGTGACAGGTTAGTGGTGTCTGCCAACGAGACCAATTGGCCAGGACTTGAACACAGTTCTCGACCATAAAAGGAGGGGATTCCACCACTGAACCATCATAGCCCCCCACAGATGGGTAAAACAGCCTGAGTTCCAATTAGAATGGGCCAAAATCTAATGCCCAACCATATAACCCAAGTCAGAAATTATTTTCTCTCCAAAAGTGGGTATAGTGCAGAGGAGTGGTGATAATTCTTTAGCCCTAGATGGGCACCAGAGAGGTGAAGAAACTTGCCCCCAGTCACAGTGGAGGAAGCAGGAGTCATCGCCTCCAAATCCCCATTGTGTTCCCAGGAGCCAGCATCCTGGACAGTCAGGAGCAGGAGAGTGTGGTCTTCTTCTAACATCCAGAAGGATCCACTCATGACCCTTCGTTTCACGTGCTCTCCTTCAGCCTCCTCCATCCATGCCCCTGTCGGACAGCCGTTTCCAATTGCTTCTTGAGCACAATACCTCTGCCTTTGCACAGAAAATGAAGTACACCGTGTCAGTCTTCTGCCCTCATCTGGAAACCTATTGCCAAGTCCTGGTTCTCTGGCCCAGCAGATTCCTTACTAAACCTGAAGCTCACTCCCCAGGGCTCTGATGGAATGTGTCCAAAGACATCAGCCGAGGCTGCCGCCGCAATGAATCTTACAACCTCCGAGGCTTGGCACAGCCTCCAAAAGGGGTTCAGTATTGATCTGGGGCATAATTAGCATTGTTTGTTTCAGGGGACCTTGGTTGGGTTAAAAAGACAAGGCCCTTTATTAAAATGTGTTTGCCTCACGACTGGATTACAAACACAGAGAGACACACACACTCCCTACCCTGGAAAAGAGCCAAACACACTTCCTACAAGGAACAGAATTCCTGACGGCCTCCCTGCCCACACAGTTCAGAAGCAGCTCTCCCCCATTCGAGCTCAGCAGCAATGAGCAGCAGCTCACGCGAGGCTCCTGCCAGAGTTAAAAATAGAACCAGCACACTCCGATTTTTCCATCCCTCATTTCCATTTTTGATTAATTTAGCCAGTTCTGTCAATTAGTCATCCTAGGGACTACAGTTGAGTGGGTTTTTCTAAGAACTGAAGGGCTTATTAAATTTGAAGGTGAGTACCATTCATTAGCAGTCGACACCTTCCAGGGTCCTGCCCTCTCCTCCATTCAGAATCTTCATTTAAAAGAAAATAGTAGAGGCCCAAACTGGCCGGAGCTCATGGCTGGGACCACAAAGACTTGCAGAGCAGGGACAGTTGGTGCTGAGATGAGGGGCAACTCTGACCACTCCAGGCTTGGGGACAGCCCGAGACCAACTTGCCTATTTGCATGGTCCATGATAAGCCATCATTAGTGAAGAAATCTCAAGCACCAAGTAAACACTAAACTCAAGGTTCACGAGAATGCCAGTCAGGGAAATACCTGGGAAGTTTTTTTCCAGATGAGGACAGTAATGGTAGAATCCCCACATTCTGTGCTGGGAACCAAGTTCCATTTCCAGCCAATGCACCTCATGAAGACCCCCAACTCGTCTGTCACTGACGGCTCACGTGTTGCTATGATGTTGAACAGGCTTCATTGGAGCTCCTAGCCTAGGAAGAAAGACCTGGTGATCTAATTCCCGAAATCAGCCAATGTAACCCTGTGGATCAGCAGTCTATCCTGTGCACGGCACTGGACTGGACATAGTTTTTGTTCATTGTGCATGGAGTTGCCACTTGGGGGGTGGGAGTAGGGGGAAACTCAACAGTAGCTAACTACAAGTTTTCCCAAGGAGGAACACTGGGCTAGAAGAGGTAAGGAGATGGTAGCCAAAGCAAGGAAGACCCTACAGTAGCACATTCCTCCCTCTGGAGGCAAAGTCAGACAGTCCTCTTCTTGACCCACGTCAGCCCAGGAGCATCTCCTCCAGCCAGCCTTCGTTGACCCCATGGTTGGACTAAGTACCTGCTCTCAGAACATTGAAGACCTTAGGTTGACATAGTCTGTTTCCATTTCTCTCACTAGCTGGGGCCTCCATATGGCTCAGGTTCTTTTGTACTCCCTCGGTGCTTAGCATCATCAAGGTGCTAAACAAATGCTTGTAGAATCAGTCATCCAACTTGATAAATTTGCATCTGGCTTTTCTGTTTGCACAAATGTTCACTCCTTTCTAGTTCTGGCAATGGAATTTACATGAGGGGGCTTCAGAAAGTCCGTGGAAAATGGATTGACCAGATCCATTGAAAGATTATGGAAGCACCCAACCTCCTACATTTTTTAAGATAAAATACCTAATTTGTTCCATTTAACTCATATGTGTGTTGAAATTTGCATGCATTTCTAGACACCCCAAGTGGGAAACTGGAAATAAAAACACATTACAGTTTTGAAACTTGCAAGAGAATGTTTACACCTTGGAAAAACTGTAAGTGAACTTTCGGTGTTCACAGGCAGTATGGAGGGGAAGTCTGTGGGGTAATGGTGGTAATAAACCAATGGTTCACTTATTCCAGGATTCATTGTTGCTTACTTTGAGCCAGGCACTGCTCCAGGCAGTCAGAAAATAATGGGCCCTGCCCTCCCCATGGTTCACCGGAGTAAGAGACAGACCAGGCATGTATTTCCTGGGAAGATGAAGAAGCCAGTCCTGGAGCTCTTAACCTGAATTGTGCTTGGCAGGTGGAGGAACAGGAGGAAGACCCATTTGCCCATTGATAGAGGAGGCATGGCCTGAGGGGAGGCTAGAGGAGTGTATAGGGAAGGGGCATATCACAAGAGGTCCCCAGGCAGGGCAGTCACCTTACACGACCCCAGGGAGTAGGGGGAAGCATTCTCTTGCTCCCCTCCTGAAATGGCTTGGGAGTTGAGCAATGTGCTAGCCCTGTGGGCAGTGGTAGGTATTTGCATTTTATTGTATTTACAAAGGAAAAATCTAGAAATATTCCATGCAAAGGAGTAGTACGGTGCTATATACATATATAGATATAGAACACCTGTTTATCCTTATAGAAAACCAGTTGCCCCGGAGTGGAGTTTAACTTATAGCAATGTCATGTCTGTCTGAGCTGTGCCCCGTAGACTTTTGAATGGCTAGATGTTGATTATCATGAAAACCCCGGTGGTGAAGTGGTTACTCATTGGGCTGCTAACTGCAAAGTCAGCAGTTCGAAACAACTAGCTTCTCCAGGAGAGAATTTCAGTCTTGGAAACCCCCAGCGGGAGTTCTGTACTGCCCTACGGCATCACTATGAGTCAGCATCGACTCCATGGCAGTGAGCTCTTGTTTTGGGGGGGACATTTTTTTGAAGAAGGAGGTTACCAGGCCCTTCTTCCTAATGGCCTAAAGCCCCCAGCCCTCTGCTGATCAGCAGAACACATTAACTGTTGTACCACCTGGGAGCTCCAGGTAGCTAAGTCTGCGCATGTGTGTGTGTGGATACATGTAAGCAGTTCATTCTGTGATAATACAAAGCATAAGTTATGGGGAAGAAAAACGGAGGGGGGAGAAGAAGAATCAGAAAAGGATCGAAATGGTCCAGGCACGGGAATAGTGGCTGCTCTTCTATGGTAACAAGGGAAGCGGTGCGTGTCGGTGGACTGGGACTGTGTTTTGAGTGTCGAGTTTCATAGGGCTCGTCTGAAACCAAATGGAGTCGGTGAGGAAAGGAAAGACTTGGGAATCATAGCCAGATTTGGGGCTGTAATGCTTGCCTAGATGAAGGTGCCATCGAATGAATTGGCAAGGACAAAAAGGGGGACACTTTGGGGCGAGGACTTACAAATTCTGTTGATGCGAACATGACTAGTGTAAAAACAAATCACTAAATTGATGGCCCTTGCTGTTTAGCACTGGCGTTCGGCGGGGTTGACTAGAGAAACAAATTCAGTGACATACATGTGTAAGAAAGAGCTTTCTATCAAGGAGTAATTATGTATCAAGAAAGGATCCCAGTCCAGTCCAACTCGCGTCCCTAAGTCCAGTACGAGTCCACAAGTCCCTCTTCAGACTCATGCAACCCCAGGCAATGATGCAATGCGCAGCAGGATCACAGGCCGGCAGATGCAAAGTCGCTTGGATCCTCAGTTGGAGGAACATCACGGAGCTGCCTTATCTCTCCGGGTGGTCAGCGAGCAGGAAAGGCCACGGCCACAAGGAGGGACCATCAGGCCGTGACCTGATTGACAGGTTGGACGCCACCCACACACATTTCTACATCTTCAAGTTGACCTAAAATCATCGAGCAATCAGCACTTGACCGTGTATGAAGCACTTAACTGTGTATGAAGGTCCTCCACTAAGGCGCTCTGGTGGCCCTGTGAGTCAGGCAGTGGGCTGCTAACCACAAGTTCAGCGGTTTCAACCCAGCAGCTGCTGCTTGGGCGAAAGACGCAGACTGTCCTGCCCCTGTCCATGTTTAAAGCCTCGAAGCTCTAGCCCCTGTGAGTTAGAATTGACTCCATAGCTTTGGCTTTTTTCTCATCCATTATATTCATTGATTCTCACAAAAACCTGTGATGTTAAAGAATGTCTTCCTTTTGCCCTCGAAGGGCACCAAGGCTCTGAGAGGATAGTCTGTGACACAGAGACTGGGTGTATTTCTTACAGAGAATATGGCCACTGGGTCCTTGTGTGGCAGTGGAGGGGAGAGAGGGAAAGGGAGGAAGACTCCCCCGCGTGTGTAATTGACCCGGTTTAAGTACATCTGCTAATTCCAGCCCCCTGTGTGGCTCACATAATTCTATTTTGACAGCTCGGTAGGGGGCACTGGTAATGGAGTTGTGATGTGTTGTGCATTCACACAGCTTTCCGTGCCATCGCCCAAGTCCCTTTATCTGTGAATCACTCAGGCACCCCCTGACCTGCTCATGCCCAGCACGCTTCTAGTGATACTTATCTTCTTTATATCTTTAACCTGAGTGTAAGGATTTAAATAGGATTTGTCTCATGTACAAACATCTTTAATCCTTGGTGGATTCGTTCATCCTGAAATTTTAGTGTCATGTAAAAATCTGTAATGCCATGAAATTGTCATTGAAGAGTAATAGATGAGAAAAATAGGATCATCAAGCTTAGGGAAAGTCTGTGGGCCCCAACAAAGCAGTGGATCAATCAATATTATCAAGACATTGTGTAAAATGCAATGGGATGAAAGTTCTATAAACTGTAATTACCACTTTTGTGTAACTTTCAGCCATGTAAGTTGGAGATAGGATGTATTTATCGGTGCTTTCTGTCCACAGAGGAGTTCTGATTGCATAGTGGTTACTCCTTAGGCAGCTAACCACAGGGTCAGCCGTTCAAAACCACCAAGCGCTCTAAGGGAGAAAAACATGGCTTTCTCCTCTTGTCAATAGTTACCGTCTCAGAAACCTGCAGGGGGAGTTCTACCCTGTAGTGAGTTTGAGTCTTGGTTTTGGTCAACAACATTCAGCTGTGTTAGGTTTGAATCTGAGCCGTACCTCTGGACAGATCTTCAACCTTGTGTAAGGTACTTGCTACTCAGAGCCCTGGTGGTCTCATCTACAACGTGGAGCTCATGTATTGTCACCAAACCACCGACCAAGACAGAGTGCTGCAGTCCAGGCTGCATCTCACTGAATCCTCACGCCCACTCAATAATTCAGGCATCATTCGTGCCCCCATGCCAGAGAGGTGGACACTCGGGCCGAGAGAGCATGAGAGGTGGGCCCCCAAGTCCACTGACAGCTATGATGTACTTTCACTTGCCACCCTCATCAAAGCCACGTTTCCAGCATTGGTACAGCCGGAGGATAGAGAATTAGGAAATGTTGTGAAAGTAAAGTTCCTTTTAAATTGAATTTGCGATGTAGATTTCCAATACTCAAGAGAGAAAACTATCGAAAGCTGTCGGAAAAAAGTACTTAAACTTCGTATGGCACTGCGCTGTTGCAACACACTGAGATGCCCGGATGCCCCCCCTGAGTTCGGACAGGTAGCATTTTCACAGTCTCCATCTATAGAGCATCTTCTACGCTCGTGCCACTGTGGGGTCACAAAACTAGACATTTGTACTAATACAGTACCTGGTGGCTTGCCCCAGGGAAGGGCAAAATATTGTGGATACTAGATCACACTTCCTGAATTTTTTGATGAGTCCATGGAGAATTTAAAAGTGTGCACAAAAGACTCAGAGCAAAGTTGGCTTTTGTCCACAATATGCAATAGTATCGTTCTGAAGCCAAGTGTGGAGAGCAGCATGTGTGGGGCTGGGTTCCCTGGAGAATCAAAACCAGTGATCCTTGTATGCAGATAGAAGGATTTCTATCAAGAAATGGCTCCCATCACTGTAGAGGTGGATAAGCCAGTCCGATACAAATACATGGGTCAGATGTAAGCTGAAGATTTCTCCTGAGTCCTGAAGGTGCAGGGACTGACAAACAGGAAGCTGGAGGATGAAGCAGGAAGATAGATGACTGGCTGTTGGGTTCCAAGCTGAATGAATCCAAGGTCAGTAGTCTACCATAGCTCCAGGGATTGACAGGTGACACAACAGGAGGTCCATGAACCAGATGCAAGATCCAAAGCCAACAGCAGGAGTGAACCAGCTTCTACACACTTCCAATTTATACTAAGAGTAAACTGCATCCTGACTGAACACTCCCTCGTTCGTATCAAGGCTGTGACCAGCAGCCTGATGGCATCGTAATTATGTATTGGGCTATTAACCACAAGTCAGCAGTTCAAAACTACCAGCCTCAGGAGAAAGAGGAAGTTTTCTACTCCCATAAAGAGTTATTCTTGGAAACCTACGTGGCAGCTCTACTTTGTCCTATTGGGTTGCTATGAGTCGGATTCAACCTGAAGTCAATGAGAGTGAATTATTCTCCCAACTACTTGCCTGAGTCACAGAAGATCCTCTCGTGGAGTTGACCACACCATGTGAAATCGCACCATGGGAGAATCCAGACCCACCCAAGTTGATATAATACCTAACTACCACAAGAAGGCAATTGGTGCTAGAATTAGATGTTGACATTTGCCAAGACAATCCAATAAACTAAAACTCAAAAATATCTCAAATTTAAACTTATTTCCCCTATAAGTTTTTCTAAAGCTTCTATGGTGTATATATAACAGACTCATACAAGAGAGTGTATTTAATATCAAGTTATAGTTACTGAGCTTCAAGGATATGATGGTATCTTATGGTGTTCAACAACCTTTCTGCATCTGACCAGCAATGGTAGCCCCTGCTCTAAAAAGGCCAACTTGACTGTCTAGAAAAGGTAGAAGGGCCCAGAGAGATAAAATGATTTTACCCCTTGAGGAATTTCAAACCCTACTGAATAACTGTTAGCAACTTTTTCAAGCTACTTAGCATCTTTCAAACCAATTTCCCAATACTGGTGAGGTTTAGAAGACAAGCTGTAAATGCCATGGCGTTTGTGAGACTCTTATGGTTTGGAAACTTGGCCGTATGGGGCTGGAGAGGACAAGTGTGATCAGAGTGATCACAAGCAGAGGTTCTAGAACCAGAAAAACTCAAATGGTGACAACATGGACAAATGACTGGCCTCTCCAAGCCTAGACCTGTGTGCCTGCCAATCTTTACCAGGGACAAGAATGGATTGTGACACCTCGGTGAGGGAATGCCTGGTCCACCATAAGCGTGATGGTGGTGGTTGGTGATGGGGCTGGTGATGGAGTCAAGTTGATTCTGACTCATAGTGGAGCTATATGACCATATGCTTTCCTAGGCTGTAATCTTGACAAGAGCAAATAGCCAGATCTTTTCCAGAATTCTCACCTTTTTGTTAGCAGCTGAGTGCTTAACCAGTGCACCACTAGGACCCATAAGCACTTGGTTCTTATTAGTATGATATTCCTATCAAGCATCTAGGGCATTAATTTCATGGGATCAATTTCAGAGTCAAAAATTAACAGCACACAACAACAGCAAATCGTTAGCATAAGGATCCATGTGCTCAGAGTTAGTTGAAGATGAGAAAACCAGGGTTCAGATGAGCTAGTATATCTCACAAAATCAAAGACTTGGCCAGAGGTAAAGCTGCCCTTGGCTGAATGTTGTTGATCAATAAGCATATCCTTTCAGCTCACCTGGAAGCCATAGTTCCCTAGTAGGTCAGCATTAGGCTGCTAACTGCTGGACAACAGCTTGAAACCAGCTGTTCAGCAGGAGATAGAGGAGGCTTTCTACTCCTATCAAGAGTTCCTACCTTTCTGTATGATACCCACCTCCCTGACATAATTACTGAAGACAAAACGGGTGCATAAGCAAATGTGGTGAAGAAAGCTGATGGTGCCCGGCTATCAAAAGTTACAGTGTCTGGGGTCTTAAAGGCTTGTTGTTAAATAAGCAGCCATCTAGCAGGGTCACAACAAGCCCGCATAGAAAAAGCACACTAGGCTGTGTGATCATGAGGTGTCGACAGGAAGAGATATCAGAACTTCAAAAAGCATGCATCCAAATTAATATGAAGGGGACTGGAGATAATGGAAACCCAAAGTCTACCAACAAGACAATTGGACAGTTCTTCTTAGAAGGGTCTCACAGAACACAGGATAAATCCAGGGTACAGTGTGACACTGGTGAACCACATTACTATCCTCTAGTTCTTTAAGATGTCCTGCCTTTTCTATTATGATCCATATGTGATATACCTAACTGGTCAAGTTAGACTTGCATATATTCATTTGCTCATTTAAGATAGCTCAGTACATGATAGTCAAGAGAGATGACCCCTCAGAGACACTGACAGGTATAAGGGTTCCCTGAGGGTATGGGAAGTGAGAGGTGGGGGAGGGGGGGAGATGGGAGGGAGAGGGGCATTGATAGCATTGATGATTGTATAGCCCCACCCAATGGGAATGAACAACAGAACTGTATGGGAAGAGAAGGGATATTTTGAAATGAGTAAGATATGTCTAAAAATATTATTTTAAAAATAGTTACAGCCTTGGTGTTTTATTTTCTTGTTGTTGGTTTTTTTGTTGGGTTGTGTATGTTTTTCTGTGTATGAGATCCCAGATAGGCAAATCTATAGAGACAGTAACTGGATTAATAATGTCTAAAGGGTTTGGCACAAGAGGTTGGGGACAAAGGGGAGCTAATAACAATGAGTAAAAGAAGGAAGAAACTGCTGTAAAATTGATTGTGGTGCTGGTGATTACACAACTCTTTTTAATATTGAACTGTTGAATTGTATGGCGTGTGAATTATGTCAATAAAACTCTTTTAAGTGACAGTCATGGAAACCCACAGGGACATTTGTACTGTGCGGTCCTGTAGGGTTGCTATGAGTTGAAGTTTATTCAGCTCCCTGGGCCTAAGGGAGAGGTAGCCGCGTAACTGCAGGATCGACAGTTCTGGGGTCTAGCCAGGCTCTCAGAAAATGAGCATCCTTCGGTCTCATGCATCTTGAGGGCCTCTCAGGATGTGCTAAAGGAAGTATGTGAGCAACCGTGGAGATGGAGAAATCTATTTTTCTTTTTAGCAAAATGAGAGTAGAATGTACATTGGCTTTCTTCCCCCATGACCAAGAAGACATTAAGCAACAGCGCATGCTCAGGGCTAAAGCCTTCCCGTCCTACAGAGACTGTGCAGCAGCTTCAAGGTCCCAGGGGCACCTTGGAGGGGAAGGAGCACCCTGTGCTAATGGGAATGTGATCAGACCCAAAGGGAGGAACCAGCATGTAGCAGGTGCTCAGTGAACTTGGTCTTCACCTATTTTCTACAACAGCCCTGATTCCGTCCATAAACACTTCCCACCTCTGGCTCTTTCTCTGGAATTTAGCTAGAGCTCACAATGGAATGAAGCCCAAATCAGAGGTTTAACCCTTGGACCAGCCAATCCCTCTTCCTGGGAGCATATCCACAGAGAGTGGGGCCCTAGCACCAGATTGGAGGAGCAGGAACAGGCCTCTCTGAGGTATTAGAAATCAGCTATAGAGTGATTAGACAGCATCCTAGCTCTGCCCCTTCGCCCCTGTGACTCTAAGACTCCTTTCTACCTCTGTGAAACTGAGTTGCCATGAGGGTGGAATGAGATGTCAGCCCAGCATTGGGCACAGTGCCTGGCAGATAGGAGCCCTGGGCTAAGTGGTAGCTCTTACCTCTCCATGTATGCACGTCCCGGGAGCATTCAGGATATGGGTCTGACTGTGCATAGGTGAGAAGCGTTGTTTTCCTATTGAAAACTATGCTGGGAACACAAGGGCCTGGTAGCCCTGAGCCCTGAGCAGACAATAAAGCAGTGACATCTCCTCTTTAGGACTCCCCTCCGGGCAGCACTTCGCCTGTGCACTGATGTGCCCCTCCTCAGCTGGGACCCCTCACCTTGCTCTGCCAGGGGATTACTGTCAGCAGGGAACTGCACCCCTCTCACTCCCTGTGTCCCCGCCTCTCATTGCAGTGATTATGTAGACAGCCTGGAAAATAGGGACACCCTGGGAGTGTAGCCCTGGCCTCTCTGCGGTGCCATGGCAACGAGCTTCCCAGCAATCACCCCTAATAAAGGCCTCTCACTCGTGGGCTCTTCCACCTGGGCAGAGGCTCCCCGAGGGGGAGCTGGGACTTCTTTCGGAGCAGCTGCTATAAAGCTTCCTGTTGAGAAGAAATGATTAGGGTGAGAGAGAGACCTGCCTCTGTGGGAGAAGAGAGAAAGTGAGGGAGGGGAAAGCTCTGATTTGAGATGTGCAGCACAGGCCCCGGGACCTGGGCACACTGCAGCTCACTGGCTAGGGGGGGGGGGGGGTGATGCCACAGCCTGGGAGAAGGCCCCCCGAGCTCATACCCAACCCAGCAGAGAGGGATATGGTGGAGCGAAAGACCAAATGTGTGCATTATAAAACCAGGCCTCAGTGTTACCACATTTCTTAATTAGGCTCCAATGGAGATGCTCAGTGCCAGCTCATCATCTTGCCTGGACCGCAGCCACCCCCATCACGGCTGCTGCTGCTGCTGCAGAGAATGTGCTCAGAGACCTCCTGCGATCCATACCTTCCCAAAATGGCACTTCTCAAAAAGGCACTGGCCCTGCTTGCCTAATACATGATTATTCCTCACAAGAAGAGGAGAAACAGGCCTACACGAATGAACTTGTCTGTGGATGTTAGGCCAAGCTCAGGCCTGGGGCTTGTGTGTGAGCCGGAAACTAAACACAGGTTCTCGCTTCCACCTCTGCCACCCCCAGTCTGGGTAAGACCAGACTTAGGCTCCTGCATCTAGAACTGTGCTGCTGTCATTGAAGGCCAGGCCATTGCGCCTCGCAGAGACCTAATGGAAAGACGAAGCATCGCCTGGTCCTGTGCCATGTCTGACAGGTTTGAGTTCACCGTGGGGGCTACTGTGTCGATCCATCTCAGTGAGAGTCGCCCTTGTTGTCACTGGCCATGTGCCAAGTAGGCACTGTGCTAAGGGCTTTATCTGCTTTTATTCCATGCGACTTTTATAATTAACCAAGGAAAGCCTTGGTGCTTATGTTTTAACGATGATGAAGCTGAGCCTTAGGGAGGTAAAGACCATTGACCTTCTGCCTGCCATGGACCAGGGTCCAGTAAGGGTTCCAGCTTCTGGGTCTGACCCCAGAGGGCATTGACTTCTCCCTGCACCAGGCAGAGACTAGCCTGAGGGGAAGCAACGCGCAGTCTCCTCACACTTCCTGCCCTTCCCGGCTCTCTCTGTCCCAGGCAGCCTTCACTGCCCGTCCATCCCCAAGAGTATGCATTGCAGGTTCTCATAGGAATTCTCTTATGTGATGGGTAAACCCCTGATACTCCCCAAACATCTTCACCAAAAAAACGGAGACCAGAAGCCCCACAAAGCATAGAAGATTTAATAGTTTGCCCTTTTCAGGAAAAAAAAATTCTGTCAACCTCTGGTCAGTTCTCATTGGTCATTCAAGCTTCTATTCACCATTAATTTTTACCTAATCAACCCATTGTCTCATAATATTTACTGTCTTAAATGTTTGGTATCCTTTCTAGCTAGAAAAAAATATCAGTATAGTCTCTTTAGATGGATAAATTCTCTGTCTCCTCCAGACTATGCAAGGCATTGCTACAAGATTCACTGCCAGACGATTGTTTGTGGAAACAATGAATGGCAGAGGTTAGTGGTCATTCAGGGTATGATTCTTGTTTTCCATGCAAGAGATCCAGATTTTATTCCAGGCCAATATACCTCATGGTACAGCCACCGCCCGGCTGCTCATGGAGGCTTCATGTTACAGTGAAGTTGGCAAGTTTTAGTGGAGCTTCCAGACTAAGACAGACTAGAAAGAATTCCCTGGTTAACTACTTCTGCAGTCAGCTAACAAAAACATTATGGATCATAATATTGTGATCAACAACTAGCCGTGGCTGTTGAGCAAACGATTCAATAGTAGGTCTCCATGAGCTAGACTTAACTCAATGGCAACTAACAACATTTCAGAAGTAAATTACAACTGCTAAATAACTGGGATCCACTATTTTGGTGAGTTAGAAGGTGTTTTTGAAGAATATTGAAAGTAGCATGGACTGCCAAAAGAACAAACATCTGTCTTGGAAGAAGTACAGTCAGAATGCTCCTTAGAGTCAAGGATGGTGAGATTTTGTCTCAAGTACTTTGGACATGTTGTCAGGAAAGATGAGTCCCTGGAGAAGGACGTGTTTGATAAAGTAGCAGGGCATCAAAAAGAGGAAGCCCCTTGACAAAATAGAGTGAGACAGTGCCCACAACCTTGGGCTTAGCCATGAGAACGCTTGTGAGGACTGCGCCGGACCAGGCAGCAGCTGCTTCTGCTGTACAGGGGTCGCTGTGAGCCAGCGTTGACTCGGTGGCACCTAACATCAACAATACCACCACTATTTCCCACTTTAGAATCCTCGACCCCAGTCTGAATCTTTATATCTATGTTCTCATCTCTAACCCATGCGTGGAAGCAGTGTCGTTAGGCCAATAGAACTGTATGACATCAACCACTAATTAAACCTTATGCTGCTTCTCTCATTGTCCTAGGCTGGATAAGAGCCAACACTATTGGTCCGAGGGAAGTTCTAACTCTCCATGGGAAATTTGTTGGCCATTTCTCTCATTGGGCAAAAATTATTAGATGCGTCTTCTGTATCATAAAAATTACTGGCAGCATCTCAATCGGCGAGCCATTTCTCTCCAGGGGCAAAACCGTTGCCTGCGTATCTCTGAAGGAAAATTGCCATCTGCTTCCCTCTATGGGAAGATTGCCAGTTGTGTCCCCATTCTGGAGAAATTGTCACCCACGTCTCCAACGGGAAGCCTGCCAGCTGTGCTGCTCCGCAGAAGAAATGTCAGCAGAAGTGAGCAATGTAAAACCCTATGCACAACTCCAAAGCCGTTCCTTTTCCATCCTGAACACACTTTCACATCTCCCTGCCTAGCTTCCTTTAATCTGCTCATCCGCCTGAGTCTTCAGAGCCACAGTGGCTCATTGTTCAGCACCCAGTGAGACACACTCTTACCCAGAGAGTAGACTTCAAGTCATAGACCAGAGATAAGCTCTTGTGTGTCTATGTAACAGGCCAGGTGGGAGACTCCAGAAATCAATAGAACAACAGGCTCCTCTCTAATACCTCGCCCAAATGGAAGGACGCATCAGGAGTTTTTATTGATGTCACATGTGCCTTGCCTGGGACTGTGCCTACTTCTGCCCTGCTGCTCCCTCCATACTCGGGGTAGGAACTGTGATGAGTGCCTGCCGAAAAGAGTTCATCTCTTCTCATAAACACTGTTGCTGTTGCTGTTGCTGTTGCTGCTGTTGAGCTTCCCCAAACTCACGGTGACCTCATGCGCACTGCAATGAATCTCCAGGTTATCAGTCAGAAAGTGAAGCTTAGCCTTCCACTGATCCAAGGCCTCCTATCTTTTAAGCAGCAGGCCTATGGGTTCGAATAGGCCTTCTGAGGCAAGGAGCCTCCTTCATGGACTCTAAACCATTGGTGAGGGGGCGGGGGGGGGGCGGGGGTTGGTGCTGTCGAATCGGTTCCAACTCATGGCGGCCCTATGCACAGCGCAGCAAAACACTGCCGGTCCCGTGTAACCGTCACGGTTGTTCTTATGTTTGATCAATTGTTGCAACCACTGTGTCAGTCTGTCTCATGCAGGGTCTTCCTCAGTTTCACCGTCCCTCCACTTTACATCATGCGTTATGTCTTTCTCGAGGACTGGTGTCACTTGATAACATGACCACATGCTGGGGGATGTGAGTGACACAGACATCAGGATTGTGTTGGATTCTCTAGAAAAGTGGCATGTATGTCTGTGTATATCTAGAAAGAGGTTTATGTTAGTAAGTGGCTCACGCAGTTGTATCAGCAAGTAAGTGCAGTCCTGTTCAGGTTTGTGTGTCAGAGTAAGCTGCAGGCTTCTCGTGCCTCATGTAGCTTCGGGGTTTGATTAATCACCAAGCAGGAAGATGAACCATGAAGACCACACGCGGGTGGATGCAAAGTTGGGGGAACCGAAAATTGACAGTTGACTCCTGCAGTCACTAGGTCATGTGTCAGGAGGTCATCAAACCAGATGCAAGAGCCAGATCCAGCAGAAGGGACACACTTTCATCTACAGCCTGCTTTAAGAGGCGCATACCACACTCCTGAGGAGTCTTCCAATTTCATCAAAACTGTGACGTCATCAAAGGGGGTGCTCTCCACGCAGCTGCTAGATGCTCACAAGAGTTGGTTACCTTATGTTGCATCATATGAGGGTTACAGCCAAACTACTGAGAACGTTGGCACAGTGAAGTTGACACAAAACCCATCAGAAGGATCCTCTGTAGTGGCCTTGGGTCCCGTCCACAGTGCATATGAATTTCTCTGCAGTGTTCAGCATGAGTTCCAGAGAAAGGGGCTGTACCGCCCACACAGTGGTTTCTCTATTGCTCTCTTCCCTCCTTCACACTCCATGTCTAGCACAGTGCATACTTCCTTTCTGCTGTCATCTCCCCAGTCATCTTGAATGTACTATTCGCTTAAAGCAAAATCAAATCAAGCCCAACCAACCCACTGCCATCTGATCCACTGCAACCTGTAGCTACCTACTGGGCCAAGCAGAGCTGCTCTCAGGATTTCATGGAAGCAGCCTCGCCTTTCTCCTGGGGAGCGGTGCGTGGGTTCGAACTGCTCCTCCCAGGACAGCAGCCAAGTGCAGCTCACAGTGCCTCCAGGGTTTCCTAATAGTTCAGTGTCTCTAACGTTAGCAGTTTTTTCTTAGCTTCTCCTCTTCATCAATTGTAATTTCAATTCTGTCCTAGAACTCTAATTAATTTAATCAATTACTTGAGACCTTATGGGTCAATATCCCTGGCGTAGGAACCGTGGAAGACGCATCAGACTTATTGCTCCACAGAAATGCATCAGATCTACAGCTGGATCTACAGTGTAGTACAGCATCTAAGGCTTAAAAGGAAGTAGGAGTTGGTTTGGGTTCTCGCATCGTTGCCTTAAATGTGTATCCTGAGAAACATTGTACCACGGAAACACTGAGCTGAGAGGGATTTGCCAAATGAAAATGGAGCTGGAGGAGGGGCTGTCATCAAACTGGGAATATGGGGTTGAAGCAGTGATTCCCCAATAGGGGCAATGATGCCCCCCCCCACCACCACCACCCAGGAGACATTTGGCAGTATCTGCAGACATTTTTGGATGTCAGAACTGGAAGAATTGATAGTAGCCTTAAAGAGACAGAGACAAAGACCCTTGTTAAGCATTCTGCAATGTCAAGAAAGCCCCTCACAACAACGAATTGTGCAAACCACTGTGTCAAGGTTAGATGAAAGAATGATTGGTTTGTTTTTAACCTATGTGATTTCCAAGAACCTGTAATAAGCTGA
Organism: Tenrec ecaudatus; assembly: GCF_050624435.1. Classification (NCBI taxonomy): domain Eukaryota; kingdom Metazoa; phylum Chordata; class Mammalia; order Afrosoricida; family Tenrecidae; genus Tenrec; species Tenrec ecaudatus. The sequence continues at coordinate 154,527,382 of NC_134531.1, read as the reverse complement.
GGGGCCCTGGGGGAATATAGAGGGTTACGTGTTGGACTGCTAACTGCTAGGTCGGCAATTCAAAAGCAGCTGTTCTGAGGGAGGAAACAGAGGCTTTCTGCTTCCATGAAGATTTGCTATCTTGGAAACCCATTCTGAGTCAGAATGGACTCCATGGTGGTGACTGAGTTTAACAGGCTGTGCTTCATCAGCCCCCAAAAAGGGCTGGGGTTTCCCAGGCGCACTTGACCAGGGAGTTTGGAATGCCTGCCCTGCCACAGGTTTAATGTTCTGTGGAGTCTACTGAGGAAGGCTACCCTGAGGAATGGAAATTTGGAGAAGGAAATTGAAAGACTATTAGAATTTCCTCAGAGCTGGAAGAGACCTTGTAGATCAGGGGTGGGGAACCTCTTTTCTGGCAAGAGCCATTGGATCTTTATAACATCATCTGCTGGCCATACCTGTCAAGCACTTTAAGTCACTGGTGGCCTAGTGTTTACACATTGGGCTGAAAACCACACGGTCAACAGTTCAAAGCCACCAGCCACTTCTTGAGAGAAAGATGGAGCTTCCTGCATCAACTTAATTGCAGTCAGACTTTTGGAGAATGTGATGGCTGGAACAGCTTCTCGTTAGCAAGGTGTGTGGTGTTAGCTGGTATTGATTTCACGGGCTTCACATGGCTCATCAGCCAGATGTTCCCAACTCATTATAGGAAATCCTTTTTATACGGAGAAGGAAGCATGCCCAGAGCAGAGAGAAGTTGCTCAAAGTCATCCAATGAGACACACTCTCTCTGGGTTCAAATCCTCATGCTGCCACCTACTAGCTATATAACCTCGGTGCTTGAGTTGACAGATTAATTTGTTGAGAAGACAAAAATCATAATACTGAGAATATTGAATGAACTAATATATGTAAATCATATATTCCAAACACTCAAGGTGTGGGCTATTACGAAGAGCTGCCTGGTTTGTACCCGATGTTTGTGAGTGGGAACAAGTGGTTCCCGCTTGACTGTGAACTGAAAGTTCAGTGGTTAGAATCCACTCAGTAACACCATAGGAATAAAGGCCTAGACATTCTGGAATTTCAACCAATAACTCCCAATGGCGCTCCCCTCTATTCTAACACATGGGGAACACAGGGAGAAATTAACTCAATGGCCATGAGTTTGGTTTTAATTTGTGCCCAGCCTGAACTCCAACCCAGTATCCCTGATTCCTTCTGATGGTCTTTCTACTCCCCCAAGGTGGATATAAAAAGCAGTGAGGAAGGGCATCGTCATGGACGTGGAGCTGAGCGAGTCACATCTGGAACATGGAGAAATCCAGGATGACATGACTATCATCAGTAGGGGAGTGATGTTGACAAAGCAAGACAAGGAGGTGATATAAATAGGCAGATAGCTACTTGACAGGTGTCAAAGTTGAAGATTAAACTCTACTACTTGCGAACTACATGGCCACGGTTCTTTCGATTACTCCTCTTTTGGTCTGTCTCCCCATCTGTACGGAGGACACTGGTTGTACCGCTGAGCATTACATGTGATGTTAACCCAGAAGGAAGACCATGAAGTAGTCGCCAGTGCCATAAATTATCACCATTACTGTTGCTTTTGGGTCTCCAAATGCTTCCACCGATCCTGTCGGCAAATCTGACATCTCCCAGAGGCTGGGGATTCTCATCAAGATTGCTTCCTTACCAAAAACAAAAGCAAACTCTTCTCTGCATGCTAGCTCGCTTCCTCCTCTTGAGGCCTCTGTTTTCTGACAGAAGGATTTTGAATGCCAAGCTCAAGGGTCAGCAGGGGAAGTGCCCGTTCGAATGTGTCAACATCTATCACTCGGGCGCTGGATGGTGTTCTACCATGCGAGTCAACTTTTGTGCAGGTCTTGATAAGGTGGCAGGGGAAGTACAGTACAGGGTACACACACGATCGTTCATTTGCATCCCACTGGACTGCTCCCTAGCACTTTAACACTGGAAAATACCACAGTGAAATCTTTCTTACAACCATAACTAAATGTGCCTAATTGTTTTCCAATGTGTCACCTCCTCTATCCTTTGAGCTCCATGAGAACACGGCAGGCTGTGCCTTGTTCATGATGGCATCCTCTGCACAGGGACCAACATGAATGCACTCAGCAGATGTGTTCTGTTTGTAAACCCCAGGTAATATGCTAAGTATTGTGCATGTGTGTATACATAGCAACCCCTGCCAGTTGCTGTTGAGTTGGTTCCAACTCATGGCAGCCCCATGTGGGTCAGAGAGGAATGGCACTACCTAGAATAGTCAATGGCTGATTTTTTCAGAAGTAGGTTGCCAGACCTTTCTTTGGATCTGCCTCTTTGATAGTGGAACCCCCAACCTGGTGGTTAACAGTCAGTGTTGCAATTCACACTACCCAAGGACTCCTTATATTTAGATAAGAGCCACATAAAGAACTAATTAATAAGTAGGTATTGTTTTAGTGGGTCGAATGATGATGGCAACAAATGCACAAATGTACTTGACACAATGGATGGATGGATTGTGATAAGAGTTGTATGAGTCCCCAATAAAATTTAAAAAAAAAAAAAAAGACCAGGAGGTTAGAAAGCCAAATTCATTCGCACCACATCCACTTATATTGGAAACTCAATAAGGGAGATTACCATATAGAAACCGCCAAACCACTGAGAATCCTGGCCCAGTCATGATGGTAGAACTTTGAGGAACTTGGTAGGGGAACATAGAGGTTGTACGTTGTTGAAAGTCCTCATCGACGCAAAGATGAGCCTTCCTTTTTTCACAGGTGCAAGGGCTGTACAGTAATGAAGTATCTAGAGAATTTGGGTTTGGAAAACACCAGTTAAGCAAAATTTTTTCCTAACAGAAGCACCTGGGGCAAATCCAAATCTTAACCTGGTGTCTTCTTGCAGCATCTAAAGATCTTGGCCTTAGTACGAGGCAGAATTGAATAGATCTAGGAGTCAAATAGAAACTCTAACTTGGTCTTCTTGTGTGTCCTTGAACAGGTTAGAAAACCTCAGTTTTCCATATCTATGAAATAGACATTGATAACCCTCCCTTCTTACAGTGTTTTTATAAAGTTTCAGTGAGCTCTGCAGCATGTAAAGCATGGGATCTGTTCATATTATAAGCTTTCCAAAATTAATCATTTTCAAAACCAATAAGTAGCATTATTAATTACTATACAAATGAGAAGAGTTCATGGAATCCATGAACTGCAAAGATCGATGTGTGCCGGTACATTATCTGTTTTCGATCCTCTATGTCCTACGTAAAGAAGGTTCTCTGGAAAAGGCAAGTAAAGGGTTGGCTTCTTTCATTGTACCTCCATCTTGTAGGAGTGTCCTTTTGAGCCTTTACAACATTGCTGCTGACCTTCAAACTGGCTTTGATGAATGGTGACATTCAGTCAAACAACAAAACATTGGGATGTTTGAATCTATGGCGGCTGCTACTGTGTCAGTCCATCTCATTACAGGTTTCTCTGTGTCTCTCCCAAGCATGAGGTCCCTTCCTGGTGACTGGTTTTTCCTGATGAAGTGAGCCCAGGTTCCACCATCTTGACATCTAAACAACCTTCTATTTGTGTATCTTTTTTTTTATTTGTGTATCTTATAAGACTGATTTACTCCTTCTTTAGAAATCCCCAATGCAGTCGAATAGCCGTTGCCAAAAGGCAACCCAAACACACCAGTTCTTCTGTCAGCCTTGTCCACTGCCCAGCTTTGCAGACGACGCAAAGGCCTGCCTTGGGTCAGGCTAGACACCAGAATGATAGTTTTGCTTTTGAGAGTTTGGGTAGCAGATCTGCCATTGGAATGTTTCATTTGATTTTTTAACTGCTGCTTTCATGGACATTGATTGATCCATTTTCAGGCATATCTATACTGAAGGTTTTGACCCACATTACTACTAAGCCAAGTATTTGGAGAAGAGGTTCCTAAGAACAAAGCTGAAAGGATTTATTTTAAATCATTTCTTGTGTCATTAGATAACCTGTAGGCTGTATCCTAAGGATCTTGATGAGTGGTGTATGGTGAACCCACTTTGAAGTAACATATGCTGCTAGTTATCACAACAGGGAGTGATATTCATTGGGCACAGCGCGTTACATGCACCATCTCACTGAACCCTCGTATGCCTGGACGATTGGTACTATTATTTTCTCCGTTTAACTGGAGAAGCTGTAGGGATTTCATGCTATTCCCCGAGTGCAGGCTGCTAAACCTGTATCTTTTATTGCTCCGAGTTATGTCTGTGTGTCAGACTGGACATAGCCAAGCCATGGGAACAGGCCTGGAGTTTCTAAGTCATCAGCCCTGGCGGCAGAGTATGTGAGTGCTCAGCTGCTAACCGAAAGGTCAGCTGCTGCCTGGGAGAAAGGGTGCGTCTGTTTCTGTCACGGCCGCAGCCTTGGAAGCCTTAGTTCGCGGCTTTACTCTGTCCTTTAGAGTCACTATGAGTCAGAATTAACTTGATGGCAACAGGAGACCTACTGAGACGGACTGGAAACAAATGTGAACATTCCCAGCAGCGCTCGATCTCAAGCATGCGGCCACAGCTGACCCAGGTATCATCACAGCGAAGATCCCGAGACAGGGACAGGAACCCCTAAAAACATTGCAGCTGCTGGACCACCGTCTCGACCTTAAAATCCTGATTGATTGGGATTCTGAGATTTTTTTCTCATTCTCTTAAATAGCTCTCCATAATTAGGCCTTTGCTTTGATTCATAGTTTAATTCAGCAACATTTAAAGTTGAACTACGTAAATCCATTGACCCATTTAACTCAGTAACCGGTGTTTGGTTCAGCCACAAATTATGATAACAAGATTTGTAGACCAAAAATAATTGGATTTTAGCAAATATGTCTGGTTCGAATTAATATATGCTACTTTGAAGACTAAGGTGCACCAGCTCCAAGCCACGCCACTTCCAGTAGTCTCATAATGCATGTGAATTATGCTGCGGAGGAAGAATATTGGCTTCACAAAGTCCTATGGACTTCACAAAAGACAAACAAATCTGGCTGGAAAAAGTACGGCCAGCATTCCCCTTAGAGGTGAGGACAGCGAGACTTGCTGTCGGGAGGGACTCTATAGTCCCTGGAGAGGGACATCATGCTTTGGAAAGTGGAAGGGCAGCGAAACAAGAGGAATGCCCTCAGTGAGATGGATTGACACAGTGGCTGCAACAGTGACGCAAGCGTGGGAACAGTGGGAGGAGGGAGCAGGAGCCGGCGCCATTTCCTTCTGTTGTGCATGGGTCGGAACTGACTCTGTCACTGAACAACAAGCTCACAGGCAAAGAATTCATGGATTTAAGCCCGTGGTTCTCCACCTTCCTAATGCCGGGACCCTTTCATGCAGTTCCTCATGTTGTCATGACCCAACCATAAAATTATTTTCGTTGTTACTTCGTAACTATAATCTTGCTACTGTTATGACTGTTATGAATCGGGCAACCCCTGTGAAAGGGTCGTTCAACCCCCAAAGGGGTCACGACCCACAGATTGAGAACTGCCGATTTAAGCAAACCCAAAATCTTGTCCAAGAAGCTCATGTGGGAGGGATGAGACAAATAATGATCGGAGAAATGATGGTGTCATCAGAGAGGGCCTGAGCAAATGCTGAAAATCAAGGGGCACAATCAAGAGTGTGACTTCAGGGAAACAATCACTGGGTACTATAATCATTGTATGTATAGAATGGGTGTCTTAGTCTTCTACGGGCACCAAAAAAGCATAAAGGAAGTATGCTTTTTAAAATTATTAAATACCTTTATTGGGGGCTCTAGGAAGTATGCTTGAAGAACACAGGTTTGTTGTCTCGCAGCTCTGGTAGCTAGAAGTCTAACTTCAAAGTTCTGTTCTCTCTCTGAGGGCTCTTGGGAAAGATCCTTCCTTGTCTCGTTTCGTTTCCGAAAAGGTTCTAGGCTTTGTAGTGTTTTGTTTTGTTTTCTTTCTGTTTACTCCTTTGATAGTAATGGGGACTTCAAAAAGTTCCTAGAAAAGTGGGATATTTTTGAAACCCCTTCCAATCCAAAGGGATGAAACACATCGCGCACACACCCCTGTGGTGTGTATGGTCTTGTTGATAACACCTGTCGAGTTGTACCTTGTCTCTAAACAAGTTCATAGTTACAGATTAAGGTTAGGACTTCAAGATGGATGCTTAGCTCAAGTGGAAAAAGTGACCTGCAGCACTTGGTGGGGCTCTATGGGGGGCTACTTGGCAGCCAACTGAGCGCTCATACATGAGAGTGTGAAATAGAGCTGTTACTCTGGGGAATTGTGTGACAGCCCCTCAAAATGCTAAGCAGAGTGCACCCAGGAGTCCCACCCACCCATAAGCAGATACCCAGAGTAGTCACGGTCCATCAACTGGATAAACAAAATGTGCGGTGTCCATACAATGAAGTACTGGTTTATGCTATACCCTCAATGACACATGAAAGAAGCCAGCCTAAGAAGTCCACGTGTTATGTGAGTCCATGTGTTTGAAAAGTCCATAGAAGACTCACTCTCTCACTCTCATTCACTCATTCTCTCTCTCTGTCACTCACAACTCTCAATCATTCACTCACACTAACTCACTCTCACACACTCACTCACTCTCTCACTGACTCACACTCTCACTCGCTCACTCACACTCTCACTCACTCACTCACTCTCTCTGGGAAAAAAAGTCCATAGAAATGGAAAGTAAATTAGTGGTTATAAGATTCAGAGTAATAGGAAAGGGGAGTCACAGATACAGGTTCCTTTTTGAGGTGATGAAAATCTTTTAAAATAAGACTGTGGTGATGGTTACATAATTATGTGAATATCCTTTAAAAAACGTGAATCGTATGCTTTAAATGAGTGGTGTTTAAGGCATATGAATTATATTTCTAGCCTGTCCAGACATGATGAGAGTAGCTTTATAAGGACTGCTGAATTCTTCTTGCTTTGCTTTTGTCTACAGTTTTTGAAGAGCCGGAAGACCCAAGCAACAGGTCGTTTTTCTCTGAAATCATCTCTTCGATTTCGGATGTGAAATTCAGCCACAGTGGGAGGTATATCATGACCAGGGACTATCTGACTGTCAAAGTCTGGGATCTCAACATGGAGAACCGCCCCATCGAGACTTACCAGGTACAGAATACTAGCCCACCCATAGGTAGATTGAGTGCTTCTTTTGTGGGGTTCAACCCTTATCAATAATGAGTAACAACCCTAACAAATTAAAGACAATACATATTTGCATTCTGTAATAGTAGTGTCTACAAATACTAGGTGATTTAAAACAAGAGTGTACACAGAGGGACTAGGGACTGGGTACTTATTCTAGGATGAATACTATAGAGGGGCAGGACAAACCATGGGCCTGCTCTCATGACCTAGCTTACCAGGATAAGGGAAGCCAGATGATGGCCAAGAACTCAGGTATGCAGTGAATTATGCAAGAGGTGATGCCGACTGCCATGGCAGGAATGGAGGTGAAAGAGGGACTCAGAACTTTGGTAACTGTGCAGAAGAGGAGCGACTGGAGGTAAGATGGATGGCATGATGCTCTGGAGAACTTCAGTTAAGAATCTCTGTCTGGAGGCACGTGATGGGCTAAAGTCTATTAATTCCATTCCTTTCATGTGTGTTGGGGATAGTTGTGTTATTCCCAGAGATTGAAGAAAGGAGACCAAAGAAGAAGGGATACATTTACGTAATGGCGTTCACAAAGAATATTGACTAGACCATGGACTGCCTGAAGATCAAATTTAGGTCCCTGTAGGAAATCATTGTGCTTGGTAAAGTAACAGGTCATCAAGAAGCCCTGAATGGGATGGATTGCCAGAGTGGCTGCAACCACGGGCTCACATGGAGCCACGATTGTGAGGCTGGAGCAGGCTAAGGTGGTGATCTATTCTGTTGTACAGAGCATCACTGAGCGTTGGGACCAATTCGATGGCACCTACCCAACAAGCAGCCTGTGCGTCAAAGAAGCCCCCCTGTATATTTTCATTACACTGTGGCAAGAGAATATTCTAGGGAAAGGCTTCTCGAATAGATCCTCTAGAAAATGCATCATTTTAAGATTATTGTGCTCACGCCAAACGTTGACATTTTCATTTTCTTTGTAGAACACGAAGGGAAATCATAGCATAGTTAAAAGCAATTTGTGCACAATTCTTTTTAATATATTCAAACCATTAAAATGGTATTAAAAAGGCAATTTAGCTAAATGTATATACATATGGGAAGTAGATGCCATCTAGAATTTAACAGCGCCAGCTGGAGCATGATGGGAAAAACATTGTGAAGTCTATAAGCCAAAGTGAAAGAATTCCATGCTCAACTACCAATGCCTGCTTTACATTTTCATTCCTGTACTAATTGATCTCAAACATGTTTGCATGGATGAAAAGCCATAGATGTGACCATGACTAGCTACTTTCAAGTTGTCCCATAGAATATCATTGTGAGGGGTCATTAAGTCAGCTCCAACTCACAGCAAACCTGCCTCAATAGAACTAAACACCACCTGGCCCTGCACCTTTGTCAAAATTGTTTCAATAGCTATTCCTTCTTCATCATCTGATCTTAGACCACAAGCTCTGCTGACACCGGTTCACTTTGGGTGACCCTGTTGGTATTTGAAATCCCAGTGATGTAGCTTCCGGCAACACACCACAGTACAACAACTTGACAGACACATGGTGATTCCTATAGAGTAAGGTTGGCAAACGACAACTTGAAAGCCAAATCCAGATCCCTATTTATTTCTAGGCATAAAGATCATAAATGATCGAGTGTGATGTGTTTCAATGAAATAGGCAGTGTCCATGCAACAATTACAGAGATCACGTGGCCCACAAATCTTAAAACATTTACTCTCTGGCTTTTTACAGAAAAAGATGATCAACCCTTTAAATAAAACTATGAATCAATAGGCCTCATGATCAGTCCATTCACTATATGATACCAGTTTTCCACCATACATTAAGAACCACTGTATCAGAAAACTAAAGCAAAACTCAGTGCCATTGAGTCAAATCCTACTCACAGTGACCCCATAGAATAAGGGAGAACTTCTGCAGGTTTGCGAGAATGCCGCTCTACAGGAGTAGAACGCCTCAGCGTTCCCCCTTGGAGCAGCTGGTAGTTTTGAACTGCTGAGTTGTGGGTTTTCAGCCCAACATACAACCACTGCACCTGTATAGAAAATATTTGGTACACAAAGGATGGGTTACCTGGTTCTCTCCTGTGATGAGCAGGGTGTACGAGGTGTGTTTGTTTACCTGGTTCTCTCCTGTGATAAGGATTGAGCTGGCCTTATTCTGTACAAGGTGTGTTTGTGTTTTGTTTGTTAGAGTAGACTGTTAATGCTGCAGTCCTTAGCAGATGTCCTTTTCCAACAAGTACCCTGAACTGGAAGCAGGCAAGAACTCGCAGACTGAAGAGGGGAGATCATGGCTCAGACTAGGTTTTCCCTTGACTCGTTCCTTCCTTTTAAGAGTACGGTACCTGCTACACTTATATTATAAATGGTGATGAATCAAGGAAGGTCATAAAGATAGGGAAGACCCGACTAGCTTTGAAAGAACATGCCACTCCCCTGTGTATATTTGTCTGTCCTCTCTCTCTCTCTCACACACACACACACACACAGACACAGACACACACACACATACACACACGATGAGAGATTCTAGTGATCTAATATTTTGTTCTCCCTTTCATAGTTTTACTGAGAACCTTAGGCTCTGAAGAGGTCTGTATTATAAGACTCTAACCCAGCATTTTCAAAAATTGGCGTTCCTTCTTAGAACCCCCTTATCTGTGCCTTGCCTTAAAAATGTTCCATATAGAGGAGGAGCCAGGGAAGGAACCAGTTAGTCCAAAGGACTCACAGCCCACATGAACCACAGCATCTCTCACCTCACTGAGATCAGAACAACTAGATGGTGCCTGGCAACCGCTCTGACCAATACCATGAGAGACGATCACTGTGAAAATGTTTTTTTTTAATTGTCCAACAACAAATGGAAACAAACAAACAAACCCGGCTTCCTGGTCAAGAAGAGCCAAGAGCAAGCCCCTGAGTCTACTGCCCTGAGAGAAGCTTGAAATGAAGAGCCCGCCTTCATGACGTTCCGTGACCAATGTGCTCTGCAGACTAGTCCACCACGTGAACCCAGATGGGTCCATGGCGGCCTTCGCCCAAAACCAAAGCTGAGAGGAGAGGGCAGTCCAGGACAGGGAAGTCAGACAACTGAACGCAAGGAAGCCAGGGAAGAAATGAGAAAGTGCCGACACATGCAGGGGACAGTCGCCAATGCCGCCAAACCGCGCACACATGAAGTGTTGGCTCGGAAAAGTAAATTACTGTGTAAACTTTCACCTGAAGCGCAATGAAATTGTGTTCTTAAAGTGATGCACCACAGAGGAGAAGAATAAGACTGAAGAGGCTTCTGCTCCACTTGACCTCCCCCAAAATGGGAAGCCCGGAGTACCTGTGTAACAAATGTGACTCGTTTCTCACAGGATCAGTTCCCGACGTGGCCCCTGTTCCCTGAGAAGCGCCTCGTCTCCCTCACACACAGAGCCCACAAGTCACTAAAGGCAGCCGTCTAAACACTCAGCCCACAAGCCATACCCCTAACACCCTCCGCCACGTGCTTCAAGCAACAGTCTGTGCTGGCTTTTACTGCTTGCGCTGCAGAGTACTCCTTGTGACCAATGTCTCAATGGACTCCCAAAGCCTAAATATAGACATTGTGGCCCACTGTTCAAGAATCAACCTCCTCCCCCTCACTGCCCCTCTCCTCGTCTGCTTCTTCGCAAAGATAATGGACATCTTCCTCCTGCCTACAAATAGAGCTTGGTCTGGAGCAAACACAGCAAGGTGTCAGCTCCATCCCATGTTCGTTTAGACAGTTGGGTCTCTTAAAAGCTCCCTGAGAATGGTTCTAACGCTACAGGCAGATCTTCTGGGTCAGCCCGGAGTCACGTGCTGTGTGGCTCTGAGGTAGGGGGCAAGAGAGTCGGTACACCAAGAAGAGCACGTGGACCTCACTCTCACACACCACGTGCCCGTCCACAGACACAGGCCCAAATCACGTTGTAGCTTTGAAGCAAGCAATTTCCCGACGAGGGGCCTAGACCTGTTTGGGAATGAAAGCATACAGGCGGGGGGAATTCATTTGTAGAGTTGGAAACGTTACACTGTCCAACCAACTTGGAGAGCTTTGCAAATGCCCAAACCGTTGGATTGAGCATGGGACGGAGCTGCCCTTACTCTGTTGCCCAATAGCAAACACATGGCTGAGCCTCTGCGTTCGGCCCTTGGCGGAACTCAGGGAGCAAGTGGGACAAGGTGCTCAGGTTGTGGGGAAAGGCCATAGCATCACTCTTAAACTCGACGAAGTGAAACAACACTTTGGGAAACATCCTTCATCTTGCCTGCTCTCCGTCTCCTGGCCTCCCCTGAGCCCAGTGTTGCATCCCCCTGCCCAGAACTGAGACACCCCCCCCCATAAGGTGACGCTTATTGGATCAAGCAAGTGGAAGGACTCTTGCTAAGTCGTCGAGGTTGGTCACTCCACATCCACATACCCAGGTTCAATTCCCACTCGGTCACTTGCCTGTGTGACTTGGGACAAATGATAGCACCTCCCTATTGGTCACGCTTCCTTAAAGGGAAGAGAATGGTAGGATCTACATCATCAGATACTTTTAGAGACTACATGAGGCTTTGGTAAGTAAATCACATGGTTAGCATTAAGCTAGCATCCCCCATCATCATGATTGTTCTACTAATTAACTCAGGGACGATCCCTCCTCCCTCCCCTGGGAATATTGAACCAGGTTATTACCCTTATTCTTCCGCCAATTTGGTATGGACACCTAAGTGGCAGAATGTACCTGGGGAAAACACATCTACCCAGGTAGACTAATATCATTTAAAAGTTGTCAGCCAACCTCCAGTAGGCTGAGCGCCTTCGCAGACTCCCACCTAAGTTCCCAACCATGCAGTTCCCACTCCTCACTCTCACCTTCTTATGCTTTGGGGACAAGATTGCCACAAGCTCCAGGACTGTGCCTTTTCAATCTATTCAAAATAACACAGGCATCATGATCCTTTCCGCAATGCAGCTACTGAGACAAAAGGGCGGGTGCACGGGTCACCCACCGCTCTCTGACCGTTTACCGCCCCTACATTTGACCAGCCCTATGAGTCCTTTGGACATAAAAACAATTATGGGACTGGCACAGGGCCGAGCGGTGTCTCATTCTGTTGTGTGCAGGGTCACTGTGAGTCAGAACCGACTCCCGGGCACCTAACAGCAGCGTCCAGGAGTCCTGCCCCTGGGCCTTTGCACTTGTCATACCCTGCTCTTGGGAAGCCTTTCTCCAAAGATCCTTATGAGTCTTTCATTTCCTTCAGGTTTCTGCTCCAATAAAATAATAGCCCAGCTCTCCCAATCTTCTTGTCCATGTTTTTTTTTCTCCAATCATTTCATCATCATCTAAAACCTCTTACATATTTACTTGGTTATAAAGTTTCTCCCTCCAACATTGACATAAAAGTAACACAAGGACATTGGGTTCACCGCTTATCACAATATTCCTAGCAAATGAGAACGTAAAGTCTAGAGTCAGGGAAAGCCTCGTGAGATGGATTGGCACTAGAGGTTCAGAGGCCACGAAGATGCCACAGGACTGGGTGATGTTTCTGTTACTCGTAAGGTCTCCACGAGGAGGGGCGCACCACTTCACGGCAACCAACAGCGCAGCTCCTCTGAAGCCCACAGCAGGCACGCCGCAAATATTTGGTGAATAGAGACTGAATGGAATCCTCCGCAAACCAGTTTAGACAACGGGCATCTCCATGTGCAGAAGACAATGACTGGCAGTGGAAGCCCACATTTCACTTGCAGGGTTCCACATGGATTAAGCCTCTGGTGAATCCCCTCGGACCTGGTCTTGGGATGAGAATAGCAGAACAGAGAGCATTGTAAAGTTGATTGGGGCAGATATAGTTAGATTCAGGGCACAGGGTAGCAACGATGAAACACACAACTTTCCTCTAGTTCTTAAATGCTTCTTCCCCACCAATATCATGATCCCAATTCTACCTTACAAATCCAGCTAGACTAGAGGATGTACACTGGTACAGATAGGAACTGGAAACACAGGGTATCCAGGATGGATGATCCCTCAGGACCAGTGGTGAGAGTGGCGATACCAGAAGGGTAGAGAGAAGGTGGGGTGGTAAGAGGGAACTGATTATAAGGATCTACATATAACCTCCTCCCTGGGGAATGAACAACAGAAAAGTGGGTGAAGGGAGACTTCAGACAGTGTTAAGATATGACAAAATAATAATAATTTATAAATTATCAAGGGTTCATATGGGAGCGGGGAGCAGGGAGGGAGGGGGGAAAATGAGGAGCCCATATCAAGGGCTCAAGTAAAAAGCAAATGTTTTGAGAAAGATGATGGCAACAAATGTGCTTGACACATTGGATGTATGTATGGATTGAGTTAAGAGTTGTAGGAGCCCCCAATAAAATTATTTTTTAAAAACAAAATATAACATCTTATCACTTGATCTCCCTTTTGACCCATTTTCTGGTTGTTTCATCTTTTAATATTTTCTGCTTTCTTTTCCTTAAGGTTTTCCTGTGTTGTTTTATCACTGTTAGGGTTTATTTCATTTTATTTTTGTTTTATATGATTTTCTGCATAGGAAATTCTAATAACAAATCCAGAGAGACCATAACTAGATTAATAATTTACCTAGGGGCATGGCAGGGGAGGTGGGGGGAACAAGGGAGCTAACAACAAGTACAAGCAGAAGAAAATGTTCCAAAATTGACTGTGGTGATGACTGCACAACTGTTGGACTATTAAAGTATATGATATGGGAATTACATACCAATAAAGGTATTTAAAATTACAAAGAAAATAGACATCTCTCACTTAAAGAACCTGGCTCTAGGCCGCAGTCCGCGCTTGGTCTCATCCCTGAGTGAGTTCCCTCCTCACGTCTTCAGCCACAAGGCCAGGCCTGGCTTCCGACCCACGTCTGTCTAGTGTGACGCTTGCATACACTGAATGAATTAGCAACTCGTGTCAGGAGCTGATTGCAGAAATAACCATGGTTGACGATGTTCACTGACCACCTCTCTTCCTGTGTCCCTCCTGCCCACTCCAGGTCCATGACTACCTCCGCAGCAAGTTGTGCTCCCTCTACGAAAATGACTGCATTTTTGATAAATTTGAGTGTGTGTGGAATGGGTCAGACAGGTAAGTCCTGCTCTGAGGCTGGGAACCTATCAAAAGAGGGTCCTCTCCTATGGAATCTTGGGGGGGGGGGGGGAGTTTATCCCAAGCGAAGTTTAGCTGGACAGAGCACAAAATCAGGCCCCCAGGGGCCAGCCTTTGAAAGATTCTGTAGGTCCTTGGGTGGCTTGTGAGGCCAGTGCTGGAGGGTTGGGAAAAGGGTAGTAGTAAGACTTGGGGAGGTTCTCTTTCAGGACTGACATGCATGGGAATTTAATGTCAACAACAACAACAAAAATCCTATCTTTCATGAATCAGATACCTTCTGAGCTGGTTAAGCATGCTTAAAATGAAAATCACGAATGATTCCACTGGAAAATTCCAGCTGGAACAGCTCAGATTATACAGTCCAAGTGTGCTTCTAGAGCTAAAATTTCCCTTGGAAGGTGCTAGTGTGGAGCTGGCCAGCCGCCCTGGGTTCGTTAGCTGCATTCTAGTTGGCCTCATTTATCACGTCCCCTGAAAGTGATGTATTACTGTTTCAAAGCCTTCGACACTGCATATGGCCTCTCGAGAGTTCATATCTGGTTGGGCAAATACAGGTGATTCTCTGACTTCACGAGGGCCATGTGCAGCCTGCTGGGGTGGATTTAGGCCCTTGGTAAAGGCAGTACCACGGTCAGTCCTTGGAAGCGCAGTCCTACCATGGGGCAAGGTAAGGTACACCGAGATTTGGGTTTTTAGTGAGTCTCAACACCCACCCGTTGTTCGGTTTGCTGGGCCACTGAATCCAAATGAATCTCTCACTTAGCAGCTCCGGGGAGGGAATCCGCATGATGCTGAGTGTAAGTAAGTCCTAAGGGCAGTGTTCTTTCAGAGCATCACACCAGAGAAAGGACAGTACCACGAAGGGTACTGCTCATCCCAAGCACACAGCAGGTGTTCGATAACCGACTATAGAGTAGGGTCCTCTAATGCCTCCTGGGAGCTCAGCTTAGAAAAATGGGCATCAATCACTAAAGAAGGTCACAGTCTACATCAGCCAACTCTAACCCCCACTTCTCCTCACCCAAATGTCCCACAGCTAAAAGTTTGGCTCAGGTAATGTCGAGCTTTTCTGAACATCGATGCACAGGAAACAAGGCAACAAGGCCGACAGCTTCTGCCGTGGAGTAGAGCAGGAGGAGGCTTGAGTCTCCACGTTGCCACTTAGTAGCCATGTGACAAGTTCCTTACTTCTGCCTGCCTTCTATGGAATACCTGAAGCTTAGACATAGTTACAGAGGCAAACCTCTCAGCATAGTAACTGACATGGTGGTAACTGTCTTCCCCCTCTATCTGAAGCTCAAAACACAAAATCCCCTGCCAGGGAGTTGATTCCACCTCATAATGACCCTCTAGAACAGTGTAGAACTGGCCCCCTAGATCTGAGTGACTGTAACCGTTCACAGGCATAGAAAGTCCTGTCTTTCTCCAGCAGAGTCGGCTGGTACATCCAAACTGCTGACCTTGAGATTCACAGCCCGACGCCCAACCCATAGAGACAAACATTTGACAACGTCTATTTCTTGGGCCAAAAAAAATAACAAAATCTAACCCTTGATTAATTTGCTTAGCACAGCCAACAAAGTTCCCCCAAACTTATCTCCCTTGCTGTGGCCCAATCTTGTCAGTTTTCCTTCATCTCTCTGCACAACCCAACTCATGTGTGGAACAGATGGGAAGCTGACTCCCCGTCTGACTCAGCCAGACAGCGCTTCCCCAGAAGCAGGCTTGGCGCTCCAGGAGGCAGCCACCAGGCACAACGTGGAGGACCACCGGCAGCTCCGTTTGTCCACGGGCTCTCGCTGCCTGTCAATGTGTCTGAGATGTCTCCGCTAAAGAGGCAGGCTCGTGCTCCTGGAAGGCTTTCTGGCATTCGCCGACCCCTTGTAGGTACCCCGGAGAACAAATAAATCTTACAAAATTACAGAAACCATCTGTCAGTCCACGACCAAATCTTCCCCTTTCACTATACCACATCCTCGTAGGATGGAAATGTGCTGCCTTTCTTCCCGCTTAGACTATGATGACATGTAATTTTCTAGAATTGTTTTTTTAAAAGGCCGAAGGTGAATTAAGTTCTGAAACTGTAAGGAGAACACACTAAGGATCAGTGACCTGGCCTCTCAACACCTTTCCCGCCACACGGCTGCAATCAAGCTGCCGGAGCCAACAAACCTGTCTGTGACAGCCCTCTGTCCTTAGATTTGTTTTCAAAAGTGTGTCTGCTCTCAGAGCCTCATTCTGGTCTCACTATCCTGGTGTGAGGTGGGTAGGGATGAAATCACTTGAAGTCACTAGACTCAGATCCTGAATCAAAGAACCAAAGAAATTGGATGGAAATTTCCATCAAACAAACAGCAAGGCAGATTGTCACATTCCTCCATGACGAGTTCCCACTGGTTGTTCTTGGTGACACCAAATGAGCCCAGTCACACATTCTCTAAACTAGATCCCTCGGTGGTGCAGGAAGTTTGCACAGCTACTGACCTAACAGTTGGCCTCTCTAACCACCCCTGCAAGGACCGGGCAAATCCACTTCTGTAAAGAGTCTCTTAAAAAAAAACACAGTCACAAAAATGTTCTGGGACATTTCCACTCAGGGGTCACCGTGAGTCAGAATCAACTCAATGGCGGTGGGTCTCATCACAGTATGGCGTCACGGGGGGGGGGGGGGTTACATCACTGCCTCTGTCCATAGCTCCGGCTCACCCCGTGTCCTCTGCCTTACAGCGTCATCATGACTGGCTCCTACAACAACTTCTTCAGGATGTTCGACCGCAACACCAAGCGCGATGTCACCCTGGAGGCCTCCCGGGAGAACAGCAAGCCCCGGGCGATCCTGAAGCCCCGCAAAGTATGCGTGGGGGGCAAGCGGAGAAAAGACGAGATCAGTGTTGACAGTCTGGACTTCAGCAAAAAGATCCTGCATACAGCTTGGCATCCTTCGGAAAATATTATAGCAGTGGCGGCTACAAATAACTTATATATATTCCAGGACAAGGTCAACTAGGCGGACAAGTTATTACCTAATAATCTCACATACTCAATACTAGACAAACATGTTTTTAAATGTTTCCTTGGGCCTTCATTGGATGCACTGACTTTAATTTCCCTATACAGAAAAATCACGGGGATAGACTGGAAAGGAGTCCAACTCGCCCACCTCCCCAGTTCTGCGAAACGTTGTGTCAAACTCAATAGGTTCGGGACACTTCCGTTGAGAGCTAACAATAATTCTCCCCTAGTTGACTTGAATCTCTGATGCTTTTATTCCCCGGTTCTCTCTGGTGGGGCCAGTGTTTTGTTTCTCGGTGTCTGCTGAGGTAAAATGAGGTTGTCTGTAGTACTTAAGGAGAAAAAGATACTTTTTTTTTAATTAAAGAATTCCATTTGATTGAAAAGAATCAAAAAATAAACACCGTTTACTCTACTCTTAGAGAAATTCTTGTGTGGAAACTCAGAAGTAGTCAGCATTTCTTTCATTCCCTAATTTTTTTCCTCCCCATTTCTTTGTAACAGTTCCATTTTGAGTCCGAGATTTATTTCTGAGAAAAGGACACCGAATGAGAAGGAAAGGGGCACCCCAACACTGGAATTGGCTCTTCTTGTGCAAGCCATAGAAGCAGCCCGAGTGTTTGGCTAGGAAATGTCGAGGGGGCTTTGAGGCACATTAAGAGAACACTCTCCACGCAGGGCTTCTCAGAATTGGCTTGGCAAGGCCGTGTGGGGCCAGATTCCATCTGCTGCCTTTTAACTTTGGCTTTTTTGTCCTTTGAAATGGCTCCATATAATGCCCCCACTTAACACGTTCCTTGGCTTTTTTTTCTGCTTCAACCTTTCCCAGCTTATTTATGCCATTGATTTCTAAAGGCTAAGTCCTGGTTGCTTATTATCTGGTGTTTTAAATGGGGCAGTGGCACCCACCCCCTCCCCCAGTTTCCCCAGAACACCAACACCACCCCCATCCTCCTGGGATTTCAAACCCCAAAGCAATCCCATTCATCTCCATTGTAGCTAGAAGCAATCACGCCAATAACAATGCAGATGAGCGCTGTCTAGGGAGGCAAGGCTAGCCTACCCCAAGGTCATCGTCTGAAAACAAGAGAGACCAGAAGGCTCTCTCCCTAAACCCACAGGGTCCCCAATGGAGATGCTGCGGCCTTGCGGTGCAGTCACTTGAACCTGTGCAGACTGGTTCCTTCTCGTCCGTTGGGGATTCGGACTTGTATGTTCTTGGAGGCTCCTTCCAGTGGCTCTCTATAGAATATCTCTAGGAAGAAGACTAGATGAACTCAAAAGAATTGACAAATCTGGAGAAGAGGCTTAGGGATGGAAGCTGTAGCAGAGTGGGTCAGTTATGCACTGGGCTGTCAACCGCAGATAGCCAATCAAAACCATCAGCTGCTCTTAGGGAGAAAGAAAGGTGGGGCTTCCTACGGCGGTAAAGATTTACAGTTCTACTCTGCCCTTCAGTGTCGCCATGAGGCAGTTGACTCGATGGCAGTGAGTTTTCTGAGAGTTATGCATTGGGCTTCTAACCCCCACCCCCCACCCCGGAGAGCACGTTACCACCACCAGCTGTGGTGCCATAGAAAGGGAAGGCTAGCACTCTGGTAATGATGTGCCCTGTGGAAACCAGCAAAGGCCATGCTGTTCTGCCCCAGGGGGTTGCTATGAGCTTGAACTGACTCGAAGGAAGTGAGTTTTGAGTTTTATCTGAAGCATACTTGTCGTTGTGACTTATTTCCCCCTAACTTCCATTTGGTGAGGAGAAAGTGGCTTGAGACAAGAGCTTCTTTCATTTAAAGCGATTTTTCTTTCACTAGCCATATTAGCAGTCCCACATTCTAGAGAAATTTGTTTTGGGAGAAGGGGGAAAAAGGTGAAAGTACCATATTGTCTCGATTCTAAGCTGCTCTCCACTTAGTGGCAGATTCTTGGCAGGGGGCCGGAAACGCTATCGACTTAAAGTGCACCCAATGTTGTCAGCTGCAGCCCCATTTCAGAAAGGCTGCAATGTGAACAAGCACATCTCACCCCTAAGGAGGCATGCTAGAGAATGTCATCTAATTAAGACGTGGCTTTCTCCCTGTTCTCATTCTCCCTGCAATGAAGGCCCCCCTTCAGGCGTCTCCAGGAGAGTGACCCAGGTGGAAATGCTCTTGGCAGGATGCCTGGCCTGACATGGGACAGTATTCTCCGAGGACACAGGAGAGTCAAAAATGCCTCCACGTCACAGAGAACGTTGAGATGGTTAAAGGACAAATGAGTTATGGTTTAAGAAAGTTGACCGTCCGCCTCCTCCCTGGCCCTTGTCCTACCCCTCTGGGACTCCACTCCTCTGTCTGCGCCAGGAGGGCTTTGGGATGGAGAGATTCACTCACCAGCTCACTTCCACACTATTACTCCCTTATTAATTTGCTTAAGCCACCTTTTTCCAAAGTAAGACTTAGGCTGCTCTAAAGAAATAATACCTAAGAAATGTTAAGCTTAATATGCCAGTTATTTTTTCCTAACATTAAAACAATCGTATATCCGTTAATAAAGCAAGTGTGTCCATGCACCACCTGAAATTCTCTTGTGAACCATGAGGTATATACCTGTCAGCTTTGAGACTCTGGTTAACTGACATCACAGAGCAATTAAACCTTTGGAAGTAGGAGAATCTTGATGGATAGAGCCACTTATTGGAGTCAAAATCGCTCCCCAGGATAGATGATACAGATCTACAAGAACAATTTTGTCACAATGCTGACTTCCAGGTAAAAACGTCCACTCTAGTCTATAGAGCAAATGGTTTACTTTAAAGTAAAGATTATAAAGATTGACCATTAGAACTCCCCCAGCAGACCTGCAGAAGAAAGAACAGGTGATCTGCACCCAAGAAAATTCCACCCAGAAAATTCTGTGGAGTTCCATAAAGTGGGAGATCCAATTAATAGCAACTAGTCTGGTTTGATTTGGTTTGATGTTTGGCTGCTCCAATCAATACCTTTAGCCCACAGATGTACACCTGAGCTCCAGAATAGCAGGTCTGTCCCCAGACTGCAGAGCAAAAGAGCAGAAAGAAGCAATCTTCTCTTTCACCCTACAAAAGGTGCATCAAGGCAAATCTCTCAAGACTCCTGGACAGGAGCAAGAGGGTAAGCCTCAGAGACTAGACCACCTCCAATGCTATTTCACTGACGACCTGCTTTGGCAGATACTAAGCTAAGTAGCTTACCGTTGTGATCCCCTGCATCCCTAGTTCTGGTGACCCCTTTGCCAGCTGACACTACACCCGACTGGAAAACACATTTGCCATCTTCTCAAGGGTGCACTGAGCTCTAAGAACCCTGAACAATTCCATGCTGCGAAGCCTGCTGCTTGGGAAAACTGGCTGACATCAGACATCAGGTTCCAAATGGAAGGTGTCAGTTGACGTAGAGGAAAATGAGAGCCACACCTTGTGAGCGCTTATTAAAACCAACCTAATGCAACATTCATTCATCTCCTGACATTTCAAAATAAGCAGTTCAAATGCCAATGTCTGGCAGGCATCCGTGTTTCCTTGTCAGGAGGAGGGATATGAATTGGGAGGAACAAAGAGGGGAAGCAAGCCAGCATGAAGGAGTGGGAGGGACATAGGAGTGGGAACAATACAAGCCAATTTGCTTCTGAACCCTTTAAAGTCTGCTCTTGCCTTTACATCAATTTGGGGCGGGGGTGGGGGGGGCGTGAAATCTTTAAACTCTCATGGATTTTCTAATTAAGCCGATCATATCAGCATGTATTAGGCACCCACCATTTGTACCAAAGATGAAACTGAAGTTCTTTACGCTGGGTGACCTGATGGAACGAGCCAGCTGTCTCTCTTGTCTTTCTTTTGAAGATGTTAAAGAGACGCTGCAATGTTTATCACTGGCCACAGGTGAGACCCGATTTCCCTCCTTTCAAACCTGCAGAAAAACTGCCACAAGCTTCCTTCCTGCCTTTGGGGTTCCACCCTTTCTTCACCCCTCTGCTGACTGTAGTCAGGACACCAGAAGAAGAAAAAAGTCAAAAAATAAAAAACCTTAAAGTTGACAGCTACAGTTGCCGGCCTTCACTGAGGAGCTTTGCCTTCTTTGCCGCCTCTCATGATGGACACGGTAGATGAACTTCGTGTATTTTCAGCAATAGCCCCAGAGACACCATGCAGCAACATGGACCTGAAACATAGTTTGTGGTGCGACCATCCTTGTGCCTTTTCCCCCTGTGCTTTCAAGTCTTAGAGGCTGCATTCCATGGCGTAAATTCCTGAGCGATGGCAAGAACACGGGATCGGAGATGGGAAATGTGGATCCTGCGTTTGACTCCACTAATCAGTAATTGAGGAACTTACAAGTCACTGAGGCCTGACATCAGAGTCTGGCATTGCCTGTAAAATGCCCGGGGACCAACCGTCCAAGCTCTCCAATATTTTAAGAAACTCAAAAGGTCACTTACTTACAACCGCATAAATAAAGTTAAAATAACAGCAGCAATATACCAAGTACTTTCCATACCTCCTCTCTCGTTCTCCTCCTGGTTACTTCTGGAGGCTGATGTCACGCTCACATTTTGCAAATGAAGAAATCGACTTCATTTGTCACACTAGCCAGGGGCACACAGTAAGAGATGGAGGCAGAATTCCAACTCAAGTGTCTGACTCCAAAGCCCAAGCCCTCACAAGCAAAGCTCAGACGAGTCGCTGTCAGTGCGTCCATCCCTGGCAAGCCCGTGTGTGCTGGAGTAGAACTGTGCTCGTCGGTTCGATGACTCGTGTTTCTGAAGCCCGTCATTCGACATGGCTTAGGTGGCCTCAAGCCCTCAGCCTTTCCGTTAGCAGCTGAAACTTAGCCATGGCATCACTTGGCTGACCAATGTGTGATCGTGGTTAACCTGCATTGAGCATTTATTGTGGGCTCCTTATTGTTCTATGAACTTCACGTCAATTCATTTCCTCCTCAAACTCTAAGGTAGCTCCCTCCTCATTTTGTCATAGATTAAACTGAGGCCCAGTGTGATTACAAAACCCGATCAAGTTTATCTGGCTCACAGGAAACAGAGCCAAGCGATGCTGTCAGATTCTCATCAATCTCGCCTACTCAGAGGAACGTCGGTGGCATCGCACATTGGGCTGCTCGCCACAGTAGGTAGCTCAGGAGTGCAAACCCACCTGCCCCTCTGCAGGAGAAAGATGAGCCAGACGCTCCCAGAAATATTCCCAGCCTCAGACACTCCCAGGGGAAGTTCTCCTCAGCACTGTAGGGTTGCTATGAGTCACATCAAGTCAGTGACAATGAGTTTGGTTTGGTTTTCGATTCCCTACTCATGGTTGACACACATCCCTGGGTTATGAATGCCTCACTGTGGAACAATGTATAGGGACACTTTAATGCTAGGTGCCTTTACGTCACTTTGAAACAATTGATGGACCCCTACTGCAACAAACTCTTCCCTGCAATCACCTTCCCTCCCAGGGTAGACTGAGTCATTAGGCTGCAAATGGACCCGAGAGCTGTGGTTTCACCAGAATCCCGGGTGACTCCAATGCTCAGTCAAGTTTAGGAACAGAGGCTCTGAAAGAGCCAACCTCGCTGTTCTTGACTTGGTTCCAACTCACAGTGACCCCTGAGGGCAGAGTAGAATTACTTCTATGAGTTGCAAGACTATAACTTTTTATGGGAGTAGAAAACCTTCTCTTTCAGAGTAGCTGGTGGTTTTGAATTTCTGACCTGAAGGTGAGCAGCCTGACGCGTGACCCGCCACACTGCCAGGGCTCTTGTAGGCACTAAAGGCCACACGAAAACCGTATGCACCTGCTGTCCCACCCCACCTACCAACTTGCCTTAAGGACACACCGAGGAACAGATCTCATTCATCATCCAGGGACTGTCTGTACGTATAAGATTAGAAAGTTTCTAACTGGAAGATTCCAAAAGAAGCCCCTGAAATAACCCACCAGTCCATCCAAACATTAACACTGAGTACCAAACATTAACCAACAGGCCATAGCTGATGGGCTAGATTACTGAGGTGCACAAGCCACTGGACCCCACCCTCCAGGAGAGTGAGCGCCGGGTAGGAACAAAGTGTATGCTGTACAGTGAGGTGCAGACATGGCACAGAGGAGGAAGTGGTTAATTAATTAACCATGGATATGAAAGGTTTCTGAAAATAAATGACATGTAAGCAGGCTCCTAAAGTTCTCTTGGAAGCTGAAACATGAAATAGCATTTCCAACCAAGAGGAGATGTGAACGGTATGGAATGCGCCCGACCTAGCAGCGTGGAGCTAATGATATTTTCATTCTGTTCAAGTCTCCAACCTATTTTCAGTTTGCCAGAACTTGCCTGCCCTTTTCCCTTTCATTCACCCATTCATCCAACCATAAATCTCTACTAAACACCCATGGCCAGGCCCTGTATTTAAGTGTGGAATTGTGAGGGTAAAAGGAAGCCAATATTCACTGGACACATTACGTGACATGCATTGATTGGTCTTTTTAAATCATTGGTCGCTTGCCATTTTTTATAGCTGAAAAAATAGACTCAAAAGGATTGGCTGAGAGCTATGGAGAAACAGCCAGAAGTTCTTCCAAGATCTGTCCTGTTCCAGATCCGGTACTTCTCCCATCTCTGTGCAATACTGCAGAGAGACTTTGTCTTAATTGTGTTTAGCTTCTCTCTAGTGAGAATGCTCATCAACACACCAAATTTGGGGACCAAATATTTGCCTGACAGCTTACCAGGAATACAAATGTGGTCTGCCAGCAAAGCAGAGAGGGAACTCAAGAGGCCCACCGAGGTCTCTAGCTCCTGACTTGATTTCAACAGTTTCACTGCCTTCATCCTAATCTTCCATGCCCAGCTGGTTGAACTCCTGGTGGAGAATCAGTGGTCTGTTGCCTCTGTTGATTCCTGCCTGTGACACTGTCAAAATCATGACAACTGTGGAGCCAGAAACAGGAGTTTTTTCCAGGGCCTTAATCCACTCTCCACTCCATTGCTTGAAAAGCCAAACAAATTCGTTTCTTTTCACTGGTTCTCGCCGCCGTTAAGTTGCTATCAACTTAGTGACCCTACAGGACAGGGTAGACCTGCCTGTGTGGGTACCAAGGCCATGATGGTTACCTCCCACCCAACCCCTCCCTGCCCCCCGCCTCAGCCCTCATGGTTATAACCTCAATCATTTGGGGGATGCTGCTTTCGGAGTGGGTGGAAGCAGGGAAGACATTTCTCCAGAACGCATCCTTCCATGGAAAGCGAGAGACAACAGGAAAGAGCAGCAGCAAATGTTGGTTCTTGCTCTAGCTTCCTAGTGTTCTGTTCCCACCCAGCCAGAGCAGTTAAAGAGGGGAGGACTCGGAGAGGGACCGCATGAAGGCTGACGAGGAACTCCAGGGAGAAGGAGAAAGGCCGCCTTCGCAGCAAGACAGAAACCCCATTCAGGCACTCTTAAACAGCTACTCTGCTAAGTACTATCCATTAATCAATTCAGTCACTAAACATTTCATGAATGATCACGTACTACACCAGGAATTGCTGGGTAGCAAAAAGAGTTAAGCACTTGATTACTAACCCAAAGGTTGTTGGTTTGAACCTACCTAAAGATGCTTCAGGGGAAAAAAAAACAAACACCTGTGATCCGCTTCTGAAAGGTCACAGCTTTGAAAATCCTACAGAGCAAAGTCTGTCAGTTGCAGTCACCATGATTCAGAGTTAAATCAGTAACAACTGGTTTGTACCACCATGTGCCACCTGTCAAGCCTTTTCCAGGATGGTCTGGAACAGTGACCGTTCTAGTGACAATTCAGTGTAGTAAGGGACACGCACATACTCATAGGTGATAGTACTCAAAAACACACCAAAAAAGACACACATTCACTGCCTCCTAGTCAGTTCTGTCTCAAGATGACCCTCAACTAGAACTGCCCCTTACAAGTTTCTAAGACTGCAGCTCTAGAGGAGCAGAAAGCCTCATCTTCCTCCCTCAAAACATCTGGTGTTTTCAAACTGCCAACCTTCTGGTTAGTGCCTCAGTGTGCAGTCATTACACCACACGAGAAAACCAAGAGCCTCAGGTGCAAACCTTCCTGGCTGGATTAACATTAAAGCTCTATCACTTACAAGCTGAGTAACCTGGGGAAATTACTTAACCTCTCTGTGTCTCAATTATTGATAAAATAATGGTACCTATAGTACAATTGCTATAACATAAGATCACGTAAATGCACACAAAGCTCTTAGAATTGTAACTGACCAACGGCATTCACTGAATACACATTCATTACTATTGTTCTGCATTGCTATAAACTGGCGTGGGGCATGTGCTATTGTGGGTGTACAGGTGCCAGGAGAACACAGCGAGGCACTACCTCATTCAAACTGTTCTCAAGACCAAATGGTTCCCAAGACCAATCCCAGAAGCAGGGAGTGAGTTGTCCAGGGGAAGAGAAGAGAAAGAAAAGTGTGTTCCAGGTATCAGAATAACATATGTGAAGACCAAAAAAAAAAACCCAAAGCCATACTGTATGTTTAAGAAACGTTGAAAACTCCAGAATGGCTGACAGGTAAACAACAAGAAGCCAGGCCCGGGGAAATAGAAGAGGAGGTGAGGTCAGGGACTAATGGTGTATAATCTGAAAGAGCAGGAATGCATGGCCTTAGTGAGCACAGCCCATTGCCGAAGTCTCAAATAGCTGGGCTAAGAGTTGCCCCATTGTGGAACTGTGGTTTCCATAGCTCCACAAATATTCATGGTCAAGACAGAGGACATGTAATCACAAATACAGCTCAAACGTCACCCCCTCAAAGAGACCTTCCCTGATCTTGCTAAGTCCCATGAGGACCAGGACATTGTTCAGTATACTCTTTTATCCCCACAGCATAGCACACTGTCTGGCTTACAGCAGGTGATCAATAAATAGTTGCTGAGTTAGTGACCAAATGAAATCAGTGAGAAAGATAGACACACGCCCCTGGCCTCGGGATTCTTACAGGATGAACAGTGCACTACTGGGATTTTGATTAAGGAGAGCTGGAATGTGGCGATCCAAACAGCACTACTCAGTGGAGTCAAGGAATCAAAAATAAATAAATAAAAGCAAGAATGAGAGAGAGCAGAAGCCAAGATGCATTAAGAACAAGCAACGAGGCTCAAAGTACAGCATTAGTTAATAAAACACGTGTGTCCCTGCTTGATGCGTGCAGAAAGGTTGACAGCTAACAATCAATACCACGTTCACTGATGCAGGGAGCAACATGATCACATCTGAGATGTTACCCCCACAGCCCAGCGTCAGCACTATACAGTCCCCGCAACAAGGCGAAGGGACATGGCAAGAGTTATTCTTCGCCCTCTCCCCACTGGAAGCTCTCGCTCTCGCTCTCAGAACTTAGCACATACGTAGGACAGCACAGCAGGGACGGGACGAGTGGCATTTTCATTTGCTTGAGCATCTACGGGAGGGAAGCCTCCGAGGAAATCAGAGGGTCAATTTATCAAAGAGCCTAGCAAATGATTACCATGGCATGTTAAACATGATGGACGAGTATTTCTCAGTGAAAGAATGTGAAGCTGGTCATGTTACACATAAGCCAGAACGCAGTACAGCTACTCAATACACTCTCCGGTGCTTCCTCCAGGACCAGGGACTCTCATTGAACCAGGCAGAAGGTAGGACACCGGGGTTGCGCTCTTCATTCGGTGGTGCCTTTATCTGGTGGCCTCTCATTTATCGTCTCAATCCCTCCCAAACAAGATGGGGGACATAGATCTTATTTTTTCATATCGTTTTTAAAAGATTAATTAGATAATGAGCTTGATGATTCTTGATGACAAAATTGGCTGAAACTCAAAGATTGAGTTTCATTCATTGAGGAAACTATAGATGTTAGACACTGTCAAGTTAGGTTTCCACTCAGTGACCTTACGGAGAACAGAGTAAAACAGTACCCAGACCTGTCCCATCCTCACAATTGATACTGTTTGAAACCACTGTGCCAATCCATCTGGTTAAGATTCTTCTTCATACTGACTAACCCTCTACTTTCCCAATCATGCTATCTTTCTGCAGTGACTGGTCCCTCCTGATCACATGTCCAAGAGTATAGGAGACCAAGTCTCAGCATTTTCACTTCTAAAGAATGTTCCATCTGTCCTTCTTTCAACACAAATTTGTTGCCATCTGTGGTATATTGAATGTTTTTCACCAACATCATAATTTAAATACAATTCTTCAGTTTTCTTTATTTATTATATGACTTTCACATGCATGTAAAGTTATTTAAAACACCGTGGCTTGAGACAGATGCACCTCAGTCCTTAACATGATATCTGCCTGATTGCCTGATACAATAAGCCATTTGATTTTTTAATCATTTCATATGGGGCTCATACAACTCTTTTCACAATCCATATATACATCAATTGTGTAAAGCACATTTGTACATTCATTGCTCTCATCATTCTCAAAATATTTGCTCTCCACTTAAGCCCCTGCCATCAGCTCCTCATTTTCCCCCTCCCTTCCTGATCCCCCTCCCTCACGAACCCTTGATAATTTATAAATTATAATTTTGTCATATCTTACACTGCCCGATGTTTCCCTTCACCCACTTTTCTGTTGTCCGTCCCCCAGGGAGGAGGTTATATGTAGATCCTTGTAATTGGTTCCCCCTTTCCACCCCACCCTCCCTCCACCCTACCAGTATCACCACTCTCACCACTGGTCCTGAAGGGATCATCTATTCTGGATTCCCTGTGTTTCTAGTTCCTATCTGTACCAGTGTACATCCTCTGGTCTAGCCAGATTTGTAAGGTAGAATTGGCATCATGATGTGGGGAAGGGGAGCAGGAAGCATTTAGGAACTAGAGGAAAATTGTATGTTTCATCGTTGCTGCACTGCACGCTGACTGGCTCATCTCCTCCCCACAGCCCTTCCATAGCCATTTGACTTCTTGACTGTAGCTTCCATGGGTTTTGATGTGGATGCACCAAGTGAAATAAAATTCTTGACATCAATATTTCCTGTTTATCATAATGTTGCTTACTGGTCTCGTTGGGAGAATTTATTTATTTTACTGTGTGATCCATAATGAAGACCGTGGCCTTTGATTCTCATCGATAAGTGCTTCAAGTCTTTGTTTCCTGCAAGCAAGGTGGTGTCATGAGCACAGCATGGGTTGCTGATGAGTCTTCCTCCAGACTTAGTGTCTGAATTCTTCTTCATATATTCCATAGAGATGGAATAGTGAAAGGATACAGCACACCCTTCCAGGTTTTAAACTATAACATCCTCTCATTCTACCTGGCCTGCCTCGTGACCTCTGTACAGATTCTGCATGGGCACAATTAAGTACCATGGAATTCCCATTCTTCACAATGGTCCCCATAATTTGTTATGATCCATACAATTATATGTCTTTGCAGCCAATAAAATATAGGTGAACATTTTTCTCATATGGTCTACTTTCAGTCAACATCCATTAGATGTCAGCAATGGTAGCTCTAATTCGGCATCCTCTTCTGAGCATGGCTTGGATTTCTGGCAGTTCCTTGTTAATGTACTGCTATAAATCATTTTTAATTATATCCAGCAAAACTTTGCTCACATGTGAAAAAATGATCACTCACCCACTGCCATGGATTCATGATAATGCATAGTGCACCCATAAAATAGAGTAGAGCTGCCCCTGTGAGTTTTCCAAGACTGACGCTGTTTATAGGAGTAGAAAGCTGCATCATCTCCTGAGGAGAGGCTGGTGGCTTCGAACTGCTGACCCTGCAGATCACAGCCCGATATGTAGCCACTATACCATCAGGGCTCCCATAGAATGATATTGTCAGATAACTTGCAGTCTTTTGGATCACCTTTGGCACAATTACAGATCACTTCCAATTAGTTGTCCAGGTAGCTGGGGTTGGGTTGGGTTGGGTTTGGTTTGGTTTGGTTTGGTTTGGTTTGGTTTGGTTTGGTTTGGTTTGGTTTGGTTTGGGGGATGGGGGATGAGGGGTTGGGCAAAGACGAGGAAGTGCCTCTAGCCTTGCATCCACCTGTTGAAATAGCTCATTAGCCATTTATTTCATCAATTTCCAGGAGCCTCGTTTTTGAATGACGCCTTCAGCGCAGCTTGAACATCTTCCTTCTGTCCGTCAATCCTTGGATCGCAGGCTCTCCTGACATGGTTGAATGTTGATCAATTCAGGCTGGTCCCTCGATTGGATATTCCTTAAGTTTCCTTTGAATGCTTCCTAGGTCACTCGCTATCTTAGTCACAGCACTCCTCAATGACTCTTACAGTTTGAGTTTGAATTCTTTCTTCAGTTCTTTCAGTTTGAGATATGCACAGTGCTTTCTTGCCTTCTGATTTCCTAGCTTCATGTCTTTGCACATTTCATTGAAATTATTCCCTTTGTCTTCCTGAGTTGCCCTGGGCCTTATTCTGCTTCTCTTTATACCTCGTTTCTTCGTTTCTTTGCTTGAGCTTCTCTGAACTCTAGAGCAAGTTTTCACAATCTCTTCCAACATCCATTTTGGCCTTTTCTTTCTTTCCTGACTTTTAAATGACCTTTTGCTTTCTTCGTGTATAATGTCCTTGATACCATCCCACCTTTCATCTATCTCCAGTCACAGGGATTCGATGCCCCAAATCTACTCCTGAGATGGCTTTGAAATTGAGGTTGGAAATAAGCAAGATCATACTTTGGCTCTCATGGACTTTCTATTTTTCTTCTGCTTCAACCTGAACTTGGAGCTGAGCAATCAATGCTGTTCCATAGTCAGCCCCTGACCTTGTTCTGACCGATATTGCCCTTCTCCGTCATCTCTTTCTGTGGACGTGGTCCACTTGAGTCCTGTAGGTTCACACACTTATGCACCATATACTATTCAAAAAGCAATGAATAAGTCATTGATCTTGCAAAAATCTATCACACGATCTCTGGTCCCTTTCTTTCACCCACTCCATATTCCCCAACTACTGATCCTTCTTGATTTCCAATTTTCCATTCCAATCACCAGTAATTATCAATGCATCTTGGTTGCATGTTTGATCTACCTCAGACTGGACTGGAAATTTAGTCAAAATCTTCCCTTTTTTCATATTTGACTGCATTAGTGGTTGGGGCATAAATTTGAATAACAGTTGTATTAATCTGAAGTATATCGATCTTACCCTATTATCCTATCATTGGTAACTGGTACTTCTGGATAGAGGTTTTTGTCTTTATTGATTTACTTTACTCAGAGTCATAATTTTATTTCCAAATTCACATTTACAGCAACAGGCAAGGTCAATCAGTTGTGAGAACACAACAATCCACTCTATGTACACTCACAGGTAGGAAGCTAAGCTAAGCTGATTTCTTGTCCCTCCCCCAATCCTCAAAATTCCCAAAGAAGCCATGGGATTTGCAAGTACCAGAAAGTGCCCTGCCTGACACTGCACATTCGTGGGGTTGGGGCCATTAGGAGGTGAGACTTTTCTGGGTCTATGGTCAGCATCACCCTTTTCCTCACTAAAGTCAGGTCCAGAATCTCATGAAGCCACAGCACTATGGATGGGACCGACTGGTGGGCTCTACCTTGCCTTCATCCCCACCTCTTGACTTTACATGGGGGCAAAGAAAAAGGTGGGTGCGTGAGGTCTCTGAGTTGAGAGCTGGCCGGGAAGATGACACTGAGATGCCAACAGCCTAGAGCAGTGGTTCTCAACCTGTGGGTCTCGACCCCTTTGGGGTCAAACATCCCTTTCACAGCGGTCACCCAATTCATAACAATAGCAAAATTACAGTTATGAAGTAGCAACGAACATAATCTTATGGTTGGGGGCGTCACCACAACGTGAACTGTATTAAAAGGTCATGGCACTAGGAAGGTTGAGAACTACTGGCCTAGAGGAGAGGGTGCCGGGTGCTCGGGAAGGTCAGAGGGTGGGCAGGGGAACCCACCAGGTGCAGCAGCAGAGGATTGAAAGCCCCAGAATCCTGCCTAGGCCTCCCTGGCCGGGAAGGGGATGGGGAGCTAAGTAGCTGCCACTGCATGTGGGACGGCCTATGGGCGCAAGAATGAAACCTAGAAGCATCCACGCCCCGCATGCTGTTGATGCTAAGAAGAAAGGTTGAACTGCTGCCCTCCAAGACTTCCCTTTGTCCTTGTGACATATCTTCCCAGTTCTCCTCCCTGTCCGAACAGCACAAGGAGCCATCTCGGCACTGAAGCCAATTTTAAAATGAAACTGGATAAAATGAATGGAAGCAGGTACATGATATGTCCTAGCCCATCCAAGGGTCCTCATGTAAGGTCAAGTCAGTGTCCCTTTGCAATTGACCTGTCACCTTGCCTGGATAACCTCTAAGCTGTGACCTTCAAGCTGGCCTAGCAGCCCAGCCCCTGCATGGGAGATGGCAGAGCCCAGGAAGTGAGGCCTGGCTCTTCAGGGTAGGGCACTGGAGGTGGGGGGCAGGAGGCAAGAAGGGGTGTAAGGGGCCCTGCAGCTGGAACCTGGTGTCAAACACCAGCGCTTCAGCTCACACACGTTTCCTTTTCCTCCCTCGGAACCCTTTACCCCCCGGGAGCAGCCGGGACTCTGCCAACAGGGTTGAAGGATTGAGACCCACTGATTCATTGTAAGAAAAGATTGTCTGTTTGTGTTTGTTTGTTTGTTTGTTTTCTGCAAGAAAAGCCTCCAGCCCTGCAGGAGAAGCCCAGGACTCCTACCTCCCAGCCCCCAGGGTGGTCTCTAATCCCCACCCAGCAGTGGCAGGCCTGGCCTGAGGCTGCCCACATGGCCTGAGGCTCCCCTCCCCAGAGCAGTAGGTGGGCCTATTCAAGGTCAAGGCTGGCCGGGCTCTGCCCAGGCTGTGGGAAGGGTATCTCCTGACTTGGTGCCCTTCCTGTCAGGCCAAGCAGGCTGTGTACCCCTGGGTGGAGGGGGCCTGATGAGAGCTTGGTGAGGGGGCCTCAGGCTGCAGGGAGGGCTCCCTCGGGCATCCTGTGCTGGCAGACCTCTTCCAGCGGACACTGATTTCATGTGATGTAAGTGAAAGTTCCTCCGGAGGACTGCTGTGGGCTCGCTCTAGATGTGAGGAGGCCACCCACAGGCCACACTCTCCTGGAAAGCTCGCTCTGCCCTGCAAGGGGAGGGGCCACCGCAGCGCTCTCGCCCTAAGCATCAGGCCTTCTTTGCTGGGGAAGGTTCTCCTCTGAGGTCCAAAAGAATCTGGTCTCTGTGGGTCCCAGGGGCTGATGAAACCTGTCACATACAGATGGCCCAGGAAGGGTAGAGCCATGATGAACCCCTGAGGAGCCCAGTCCCAGAATGGAGAGAGAGAGAGAGAGAGAGAGAGAGAGAGAGATTGGAGACCCCCTGGGGGAGGGTTAGAAACTTGCACACGCATTTCAAGGCACACATGCCTACTTTTTGTTTTGTTTATCTTCACTCTACAGTCCTCTGGGGGCTCCAAGCATCAACAGACAAATTCAACTACACTGTGCCACAGGGGCAGGCTGGGGAGGGGAGGGCAACTTCTATGGGCAGGTGCAGCCACTCCAGCAGGACAGACAGAGCTGCTTCCCATGGCAACAGGGCCTTTTTCCAATGGGTTGAGGATGCGGTGGGGGGGCTGGGGGAGTGCTGAAGATGGGGTATTGAGCCATGGCCGGGCCCTCTGAGAAATCTCAAAGGTAAAGGTGGAAATGCAGGGCCTGAGAGAGCGTGGTGTGGTCCAAAGAGTGTTTTTGCCCATCCTGATGCCAACTCTGACATACAAGAAGGACCCCCCACCATCCTTCACTGACAGGGGGCAGGGTGACATCATGATGGGTGCAGGCCGCGACTAGGCTCCGCACAGCAAACACACGGACACAGCGGGGAAGAGACCTGGCTACAGTGGCCAAGGAAGGAAGGAAGCTCGCTGTCCCCCTCCGGGGCCCCCACCCACTCCAGGAGTGCTGCAGCCCAGGAGTGAGAGCAGATGGTACCCCTAAGAAGCACAAATGCTCACAGAGGAAACTGGCTAGCCCTGAAGTGCCAGGTCACGTGCGGCCTTCTTCAGAACTCCATCAACAGGCTCCCGCTTGATGTTCTCTTTGTGGTGGGGATGTAGTTCCAATTCTCTTCAATGCTTCATTCACAGAATAGGGTACCATGTTTGTCCCATTCAAACGGCCAGGACCAGTCATGTCAGCTCACCAATGGCTGCCGTGCTGATCTTCATGCTCTCCCTTTCATTCTGGGGAACTTTCGGTTTTCCTGTTTTGTCCCACGTTCTTCTGTTCTGTTGCGGCTGCTTCTCATTTTGAGTCCGGTCCCATCAGCAGCTGAAGGGCCGCAAGCTGTACTCCAGCCTCGTCATTAAGCCAACTCCCCTTTGAGGAGAGAGCGCTTCCCTCAGTTGTGTTTTGAGCGCCTTCAACCTGAGGGCGCAGTTTCCATATTACATTGTCGTTCCTCAATTTCTCACCCCCTTCCCCAGAAGTAGAAGGTCTGATCCTCATTCCCAGTTTTCCTCACTGAAACCTGGCCACCATGGTTGACCCTGCTGGTGTTAAGATAGCAGTGGCCAAGCTTCCAGGATCATGCCAGCATGTGAGCTACCACAGTACAGGTGTACTGGTACAGATGTCACAGAGCAGGTAACACGCTCATTGGGCAATGAGAAAGCTCAGTTCAAAATAGAACTTTTCCAAAGTAAAAAAAAGCATGCAATGTCAGGCGTGGCCCTGTGGGAAGCTAAAGGAACACAGAGGGGACTGGGCAACTGACAACAGCAAGTGTTGCGTTGTCCCCTTACTGGAGCAGACTGTGACAGAATACATTTCTGGGGTCACATGGTAGGGAGGCAGTGTGGTCTGAACCCCCCACAGTGGAGCAAACCAAGAAGGGAACAGACCAGACCAGCAGCTAGAGCAAGGCAGAGCTATGAAGCACCTGAGGAGCCCCCAAGGGGATGTACCAGGCCGGGAGGGGCAGCTCCTGGACAGTCATGAAGGCAAGTGAACAGACCCGGGATTTTGTATATTCCTTCTCTTTTAATTTTAATTTTTTCTTATTTATTATTATTGTCTCTCAGTTTGGGCTATGTCATAGTCGGTGTGTCTACCTATATAGGATAGGCACAGGAGGCATGCCCGAGGAGAGAACAGCAGGACCAATGGTCCTGGGGAGGCCTGGGAGGTGAGGGCAGTGGGGGAAGAGGGTGGTGAGCAGGCTGCACCATGGACAGGGAAACAACTGGGATGTTGGAGTCAATAACAAGGAGGAGATAGGGAACCAAGGGGGATGGGTGTCGGAGCAACAGCAAACTAGCTAAAAGGAAATACCAAGAGGAGGAAATAAGGGGACAGTGACGGTGGGGCAGGAGGAAGTTAAAGGAAACAGAGGAAGGGCCTAGGAAGCAAAGCAATAGATAGAGGTATAACACAGTGATGTACATATGCAAACACATTAATCCACAAAAGTAGAGGTATTGGCCCATGTATAGATGTTTACATGGCAATACACCGAGGTAGAGGATGGACTTCAGGCCTCTGCTCATATCTTCCCTCACTTTGTACTATCAAATCGGCAGTCTGAAATGATCACCCTCCCAACACAATCGCTGAAGACAAAACAGGTGCATAAGCAAATATGGTGAAGAAAGCAGATGGTGTCTGGCTATTAAAAGATGTAGCTTCTGAGGTCTTAAAGATTTGAAGTTACACAAGCTGCCATTCAGCAGTGAAGCAACAAGTGCACATGGAAGAAGCACACTGCCGGTGCAATCATGAGGAATCATAGGGAACCGGTAATAGGCATCAGAAGACACATAACAAATGAAAACATATTGAGAAGGAGGGGGGCTGGAGCAGAGATCCGAAGCCCATCTGTAGACAGTGGAACAATCTCCCCACAGAGGCCCACAGAGAAGGGATGAGTCGCCAGGGTGCAGGAAAGCATCAATGACATATACGATATTCCTACGGTTCCTTGAGTCTTCCTCACTCCCCACTGCCATGACCCCAGTGCTGCTTCTCAATTCAGACTAGACCAGAGCATGGACACAGGTATAGAAAGGGATGGGAGCTCACGACACACAGAATCCAGGAACAGGAGTGGGAATAGTGATACCAGAAGGGTACGGGGAAGATGGGGAGAGGATGGGAGAAAGGGTGAACCGATCACCATGATTGCCACATAAACATACACTCCTCTCCAGGGGGAAGAACAGAAAACCTGGGGGAAGGGAGACAGTGGTCAGTGTGAGAGATGAAAATAATCACAATGTACAAGCTATCAGGGGGTTACGTGGGGGGGGGAGGAGCTGATACCAAGGGCTCAATAGAAAGTAAATGTCTAGAAAAGAATGAGGGCAACATATGTACAAACATGCCTGATTCAATTGGTGTATGGATTGTGATGAGAGTTGTACAAGCCCCCAATAAAATGATTTTTTTTAAGTCAGGTGTGAAACATGACCCAAACATATCCTCGACTTGGACCAGTATGGAAATGGTTAATTAACTCCATCGGGCCCAAATACCCTGCTTCACAAGAAAGACAGGGGAAGGGGCTGCTGCAAGAGATGTGATTACAGCCTTTCTTTGTTCTCCAGCTTTAACCAAATGCCAGATCCTCCTTAGCAGGCATCAAGCACACACTCACAAACAGCTTCCACACTACTAGACTTTCCTCTCTTAGAGAATCCCCTCGGAATCCATGTTCTCTCCCCAGCTGCTTAAAGACACAACCTGGAAATAAAAGTTGCAAATTCGTTTTATTTTACATCAGGGCAAGGAATTCGTTTACCAATTAAAACTCTGTGAGTTGGTTGATCATAAAGTTATATGACCGCACATAGATTATAACGACCTCATTTTTCATCTGCTCATTATATTACTCAGTCACCACTACACTCTGGGTTGGAATAACTGTCCTACTGATGAGCAATCATTGAACATGATTGTTTTGGGAGACATTTCAAAATGCACTTCCACAGCCAGAGAGCCTCAGCTGTGCCAGGTAACAGGGAGAGTTACCACAATGCGCCGAACTAAAATCAGGCCTTTTGAACCTCTAAGGTTGGTTTTGAGATTTGTTTTTTTGGTTTGTTTTTTGTTTTCTTTTTGTTGTTGTTGTTTTGTTTTAATCATTTTATTAGGGGCTCATACAACTCTTATCACAATCCATACATACATCAATTGTGTAAAGCGCATCTGTACATTCATTGCCCTCATCATTCTCAAAACATTTGCTTTCCATTTAAGCCCCTGGCATCAGCTCATTTTTTCTCTCCCTCCCCACTCCCTTAGGAAACCTTAATTTATAAATTATTATTTTGTTATATCTTGCATTGTCCAACATCTCCCTTCACCCACTTTTCTGTTGTCAGTCTCCCAAGGAGGAGGTTATATGTAGATCCTTGTAATCGGTTCCCCCTTTCCAACCTACCTTCCCTCCACCCTCCCAGTATCGCCACTCACACCACTGGTCCTGAAGGGATCATCCGCCCTGGATTCCCTATGTTTCCAGTTCCCATCTGTACCAGTGTACATCCTCTGGTCTAGCCAGATTTGTAAAATAGAATTGGGATCATGATAGTTGGGGAGAAGGAAGCATTTAGGAACTAGAGGAAAGTTGTATGTTTCATCGTTGCTACATCAAACCCTGCTGACTGGCTAATCTCCTCCCCGAAACCCTTCTATAAGGGGATGTCCAGTGGCCTACCAATGGGCTTTGGGTCTCCAGTGCACACTTCCCCCTCATTCACTATATGACATAATATTTTGTTCTCATGATGACTGATACCTGATCCCTTCGACACCTTGTGATCACACAGGCTGGTGTGCTTCTTCCATGTGGGTTTTGTTGCTTCTGAGCCAAATGGACGCTTGTTTACCTTCAAGCCTTTAAGGCCCCAGATGCTATATCTTTTGATAGCTGGGCGCCATCAGCTTTCTTCACCATATTTGCTTGTTCAACTGCTTTGTCTTCAGCAGTTGTGCTGGGAAGGTGAGCATCATAGAATGCCAATTTAATAGAAGAAAGTATTCTTGTATTCAGGGAGTACTTAAGTGGAGGCCCAATGTCCTTCTGCTACCTTAATACTAAACCTATAATATATGTGCATAGATCTATTTACCCATCCTCATATATAAATATATTTGCATATGTATATGCCTTTATTGAGACCTCTATAAATGCCCTTTGTCTCCTAGCTCTTTCCTCTCTTTCCTTTGACTTTCCTCTTGTCCCACTATCATGCTGAGTCTTCATCTGGGTTTCAGTAATTCCTCTTGCTTACATTACCCTCGATCATGCGCTACCAGACCTCCCACACCCACCTCACCACCAATTTGGATCACTTGTTGTTCCCTTGTCTCTGAGTTTGTTAACACCACTACCTTTACGCCCCCCCCCCCCCCCCCGTTCTCCCTCTCCCATGTTCCCCTGGACTGTTGGTCCCATTGTTTTCTCCTCCAGATTGTTCATCCAGCCTATCTTATTTAGACAAACCTGTGGAGATAATAACATGCACAAAAACAAGACAGAGCAAAACCAAGCAACAATACAGAACAAAACAACACCAAACCAATGACAAACAAAATAAAACAAAACACAAGAAAGAAAAGCTTGTAGTTAGTTCAAGGACAGTTGGCCTTTAGGAGTGTGTTTTAGTCCAGTCTGTTGGGGCCCCACACCCTGGCCCCAAAGGCCACCTTCCGCATTCCCTGGAGACCTCGCCACTCTTTTCTCTTGCTGTTCTGTTGCACCTCCTTTAGTGTTCTGCCTCTGTGTGGAGGGATCAGATCGGGCACAATTCCCACACTGTGTCTTCAGTATTGTACCTTGTAGGGCTATGGGTCAGTGAGGGACATCATTTCTTATAGTGGGACGGCCATGTGGTCCTCTCTGTTGACTGGCTGCTCTAATCAGGAACATCGTCCTCAAGGCCTGGTGGGCCAGGATGTGCTCCACTCTCTCCTCCTCCCCCTTCATCTGCTCCTGTGTGCTCTGATCAGATATGTCCCTCTCCTGGAGCTCTAGAGTCAATGCTGTCCTTTGAAATAAATTCTTCTGTGGGAAGGGGCTCCATAGTTCTTTTCTAGACATTTACCTTCCATTGAGCCCTTGGGATCAGCTCCTCTTTCTTTCCCTCTCCCTCCCCCATCCCCCAACCCTCATGGCCCCTTGATAGATTATATATTGTTAATTATTTTCAAATCTCACACCAACCACTGTCTCCCTTCCCCTCTGGTTTCTGTTGTTCTTCCCCCTGGATGGGGGTGTGTGGTTATGTGCCGTTCATTGCAATCAGTGCCCCCCTCCCATCCCACCTCTCCCACCCCCACCCCCTACACTTTTGGTATCTCTATTCCCATTCCTGTTCCTGGATTCCATGTGTCGTGAGTGTGTACATGCTCCAGTCTAATCCAGAGTGGGAAGCAACACTGGAGTCATGGTAGTGGGGGGTGAAGAGGCCTCAAGGGATCAGAGGTAAATTGCGTGATCCATAGGTGGGTGCTCTACTGCATCAATTGACTAATCCCTCCCTGCAGCCCCTCTGTGGGGGGGTGGGTGTTCCATTGGCTACAGATGGGCTTTGGGTCTCTGCTCCAACCCTCTTCCATTCTCACCAATGCACTTTTATTTGTTTACTGTTTGTTGTGAATCTTCTGATGCCTGTTGCCTAGTCTCGAGGATACCTCATGATCACACCAGCTGGTGTGCTTTTTCTATGTAGGCTTGTTACTTCACTGTTGGATGGCCGCTTGTTTAACTTTGAGCCTTTAAGACCCCAGACACTATATCTTTTAATAGCCTGCCATGTGGTCCTCTCTGTGGACTGGCTGCTCTGATCAGGAACATCGTTCTCAAGGCCTAGTGGGCCAGGATGTGCTCCACTCTCTCCTCCTTCCCCTTCATCTGCTCCTGTGTGCCCCAATCAGATATGTCCCTCTCCCAGAGACGCAGATTCAATGCCATCCTTTGAATTAAATTCTTCTTGGGGGAAGGGCAAGTGTCCACGTAGCAGTTGGGATTGGGGCTGGCTCCAGAGGGGCCTTAAAGAACAGAGTAGAACTGCCCTTGTGAGTTTCTGAGACTGGAAATTAAGGGAGTAGAAACCTCATCTTCTTCCCAAGGAACAGCTTGTGGTTTTGAAGTGTTGACCTTGTGGTTAGTAGCCCAATGCCTAACCCACTACACCACCAGGCAGGGTTCCTTAGCAAGCTTTAATTCCTACTCAAGCAGCATCCCACTTGTCTTTCTAGGGTGCTATTTGAAGACAGTTCTGCCAGGGTGCTGGGAAAGCTGCCTCATGCCAAGATTCCCTGACATTCAGAGGCTCCACAAGTTCACCGATTGCATGTAGTGCTCATCTTAAGCATCATAGCACTACTCACCGCATTCAGTATTATGGACTACCTTGTCTTCCATTTCCCAAACAGTGTTCAATCGTAAACATAAAGCACATTACCAACATAAATGAGGGGACAATCTTTGTCCTCAGGGAATTCGTTCTAATAAGAAATCAAATTCCAAACAGATAAGTAAAATAAAACATGGCAAAGTGATCACAGAGCTAAATGGAGATTATTATGGGTGTATAGTTAGGAGAGTCTTTGGGAGAGACAAATGAATAATGCTCTTGGCTGCTAACCAAAAGACTGTTGGTTCAAGTCCCCCAAAGGCACCTCCGCAGAGAGGTCTGGCAATCTACTTCAGCCATTTCAACCCCTACAGGCTGCCATTTTGCTCTGATATAAACTGGGTCACCATGAGCTGAAGTCGACAACACGCCACCAGAACCCCATCTCCTAAAGGAGAAGAAACTCAGGTAAGTCCTCAAGCATGACAGCTGAGGCAGCACATGAGCAGAGGCACACTGTTAAAAAGCAGCACACTGCTGGCTACGAAGTAGATTGATTTTGCTCAAAAGTCAGACTCTTAGCTAGGAAGGGCTCCATTGCTGGGGGTGGGCTGGGTGGCAGCCTCCAGATTACAGAGGGCATTTTAGAAGTTTTAACTTAACA
The DNA here is from genome assembly GCF_050624435.1 of Tenrec ecaudatus. Taxonomy (NCBI): domain Eukaryota; kingdom Metazoa; phylum Chordata; class Mammalia; order Afrosoricida; family Tenrecidae; genus Tenrec; species Tenrec ecaudatus. The sequence continues at coordinate 154,487,054 of NC_134531.1, read as the reverse complement.
GACGGAGGAGAGCTGCTGGATGATTTTTAAGGGAGAATTGACATAGTTGGAATTGGGTTTTTGAAGAGGACTCGGGCGGCTGTGTAAATGTTCCATTTGAAGTAGACATGATTGAAGGCAGGGAGCCTACTTTGGTCACTGAAGTGGGTCCAGGGAGAGATGAAAACATCTGGAACTTTGGGTGTAAGAAACACTTGAAGAGATAAAAATCAACACTATGTAGAGATTGGTTTGATGAGAGCCCTGAGAGGGTAAAAAAGAAGCCGCTGCCCTGGAAGCACAATAATGAGGCACGAGGCCAGGAGGAAAACAGTGAAAACCCACCCAGGAGCTTTGCAGAAGGGAGACGTGTCAATGGACTTCAGTAAAGATTTTAGCCTAGAAAACCCTATTGGGAAATTCTGTTCTGTCACCTGGGGTCACTCTGAGTCTAAAGCAACTCAAGGGTACCCAACAGCAAGAAAAAAAAATACTTGTAGCTTGATAGCTAGAATGGTAAGCAATGCCCGGACAGGGAGGGAACAGGAAAAGATTGGAGAGGGAGGAAAAGGCAGAGGGGGGCAATGAGGTCTGGACATGTTGAGTTTGTTCGGGAGGAGCTCTGGGCTGCTAACCACAAGATCAGTGATCCAAAACTGCCAGTCTGTGGATGGAAGAAACAGGAGACTTTAAAATTAGTCTCAGCAGACTTCAACCTGGTGCCCCAAGATGTGAATGCAACATGCTGGCATGGCGTAGGGAACCAGTGGAGAGGTCTGAGGGGCCGGCCCCAATTTCAACTATGTGGAAACCTACCCCTCCCGCCAGAAGACTTTATTTCAGAGGACAGCACTGAATCTGCAGCTCTGGGAGAGGGACGTGTCTGATCAGAGCACATGGGAGCAAATGAAGGGGGAGGAAGAGAGAATAGAGCACATCTTGGCCCACCAGGCCATGAGGATGATGTTCCCAATTTGAGCAGCCAGTCCACAGAGAGGACCACATGACTGGCCCCACTATGAGACAAGACGTCCCTCACTGACCCATAGCCCTATAGGGGACAACACGGGAGACACAGTATGGGAATTGCGCCCGACCTGATCCCACCACACTGAGGCAAAACACTAAGGGCATGCAATAGAACAACAAGGGAACAAAGCAGTGAAGTCCCCAGGGAATACCTAAAATAGAGTTTGGGGCCAGGGCTTGGCACTCCATCAAACTCCACCAGAAAACACTCCTAAAGGCCAACAAACAGCCCTTGAACTAACTACAGGCTTTTTCTTTTTCTTTTTGTTGTTATTGCTGTTTTGTCATTGGTTTCTTGTTGTTGTTTTGTTTTGGTGCTTTGCTTTGCTCTGTCTTGATTTTGTGCATGTTATTATCTCCGCAGGTCTGTCTAAATAAGATAGGCTGCATGAACAATCTGGAGGGGAAAAAAATAGGACCAATGGTTCTGGGGGGACACAGGAGAACGGGGAGGTGGGGGGATAGGAATTGGTGTTAACAAACCCAAGAACAAGGGAACATGTGATCCAAATCGGTGGCGAGGAGGATGCAGAAAGCCTGGTAGAGTGTGATCAAGGATAATGTAAATGAGAGGAATTACTGAAGCCCAAACGAAGGCTAAACATGATTGTAAAATAAGAGGAAAGTAAAAGGAAATAGAGGAAAGAACTAGGAGGCAAAGGACATTTATAAAGGTCTCAATAAAGGCATGTACATATATAAATATATTTACATATGATGATGGGGAAATAGATCTATATGCATATATTTATAGGTTTAGTATTAAGGTAGCAGAAGGACATTGGGCCTCCACTCAAGTACTCTCTCAATGCAAGAACACTTTGTTCTATTAAACTGGCATTCCATGATGCTCACCTTCCCGGCTATCAAGATATATAGCATCAAGGATCAGAAAGACTTGAAGGTAAACAAGCGGCCATCTAGCTCAGAAGCAACAAAGTCTATGTGGAAGAAGCACACCAGCCTGTGCAATCACAGGGTGCTGAAGGGATCAGTTATCAGACATCAAAAAACAAAAAAATCATGTCATTGTGTGCTCACCTTCCCAACACAATTGCTGAAGACAAATGGGTGCATAAGCAAATGTGGCAAAGAAAGCTGATGGTGCCTGGTTATCAAAAGATATAGCATCTGGGGTCTTAAAGGTTTGAAGGTAAACAAGCGGCCATCTAGCTCAGCAGCAACAAAACCCACAAGGAAGCAGCACACCAGCCTGTGTGATCACGAGGGGTGCAAGGGATCAGGCATCAAAGAACAAAAAAATCAAATCATTGTGAATGAGGGGGAGTACAGATTGGGGACCCAAGACCCATCTGTAGGCAACTAGGCATCCCCTTACAGAATGGTCACAGGGAGAAGACGAGCCAGTCAGGGTACAGTGTAGCAACGATGAAACATGCAACTTTCCTCTAGATCCTAAATGCTTCCCGCGTCGTCGTCCCTGCCCCCCCAACAATTCTACCTTACAAATCTGGCTAGACCAGAGGATGTACACTGGTACAGGTAGGAACTGGAAACACCGGGAATCCAGGACAGATGATGCCTTCAGGACCAGTGCTGAGAGTGGCGAGCCTGGGAGGTTGTACAGCTCTTCTTGATGTGACTGAACTATTGAATTGTATGATATGTGGATTATGTGCCAATAAAACTGTTTAAATTATTATTTATATAGAAAAGAAACTGCACCTATGTTTCAGCAATGTGTTACACTTCTAAACATATGCCCTACAGGTACATCAGAAGACAAGCTCTCCACACTATTCATAAATGCTACAGGTAGAAGATAACACAAATGACCAAAAGTAGAACTAAGCAACACATTCCTTTCATAAATTGGAATACTAAGCATAAAGATGAATGCATTACCACTTTACCCAATATAGACAGCAAATCTCACAGATGAGGAGGTTAACCAGGCAAAAGAATACAGCTTCCATGATTGCAATTACACACAATTCACATGCAGGCAAAAATATAGTATTTAGGGATGTATCACTGGGTGGTAAACCTATTTTTTTTAAAAAACCAAAGTGATTATTATAAAATTAAAGACAATTCTCATCTTTAAAAGAAACACTAAGAAGTGACTTCTGGGAGGTTGACATGCTACCGATGTATCATTTAAAAGGTTTGCCCTGTATATAACCAGTTACGTTTTGTAGTCGAAGGAGTCTGCGTAACACAAGGGTTTATTCACTGGACAGCTAATCACAAGGTCGGAGGTTCAGACTTACCAGCCATGCGGAGGGAGACAGATAAGACTATGTGCTCCCGTAAAGATTTATAACCTTAGATACCTAATAGAGAAGTTCTACTTGGTCCTGTAGTGTTACAGCATTGATTCGGAGGCACTGGGTTTGGGTTTTATATTTATATTTGTTCCATGCAATTTTCTGTGTGCTATTAAATATAATTTTTAAGATATTTACATTGCAAATCTTTAGACATTTAAAAAGGCATTTGTTAAAAGTTAACAGATGAACTCAAACATTCTAGCAATCTGAGGCTACTTTCAGACAGGGAAACAGCCTCCAATTGCATGTCCAGAGCCATGCAGAACATATGATAGTATGTTTAGAAGGAGGACCGTGAGACACCAGGAAAATCGTAAGTTAGTTCTAGAACTGCTTCTGGACAAGGCAAGAGTGCACAAAATACATAGCATGAGAAAGAAGGCCGTTATAGAGTCTGCCAAGGGAACCAGTGCTCGACTAGAAGTTGGGAAGTAAGTTCAATTTCTCTCCTTTCCTTTTAGAATACATCTTCATTTTGTCTTTGTCCAATGGAATTTTTTTTTACTATTTTCAGAAAAAAAATAGGCACCAATTAGTGTCCATCTATCAGTGGGGAATAAGCACTTGATTAAAAGGCAAAGAGATAAAAACTGCTCCTTCCCAAATATCTATCCAAATACATTACAAAAATATTTCTATCCAGTATTTCCCTTTACTTTATTAATTAGAAACATACACTAACCAAATAGCATATTACTTGGCTTTGCTACCTAGAATTCTTCCTTCTTCCTTGTTTTAAACTCCCACATTGTTTTCTTAGAGTGGGCCGCTCTGTCCTGACACCCTGAAATGTGGCCTGAATGAAGCTGACTTCATTCTGACCTCCAGGAGTGGAGCATGACACATGGGCCATGCCAACGAGCCTTGACCCCACCACAGTTCAGAGATTACCTTGACCAGGCCAATAAAAGTCCAGAAGGAATCCGTTCTAGGGATTTGAGCAATTGAAGACTTGTATGTACTCATTATTAATGAATGTGAACCAAAAAGGAACTGAAAATGGAATAGCTACAGCCACCTAGTGATGCCTTAAGACTGAGATAATTCAATTTGGCAAAATGATTTAGGCTTTAGAGCATGAATGAGTGAACTTTCCCAATAAAGATCCAGAGATAGAATTTTAGGTATTGTAAGCCATATAGTCGCTAACATTGTACTATTCACCTCTGCCACTGTAGTGGGAGAACACCTATAGATAAAATATAAATAAATGAGTATGGTTGTATTCCATTTAAATTTTATTTACCAAAAAAGGAGGGGGGATGTTGGGCAGAATTTTTCCCATGGGCCATAATTTGACAAATCAATCTATAGCATAGATTCTAGAAACACTACATGAATTCAAATCTTAGTTCCACCATCTGCAAAGTCCCAGAAAAGTTATTTAAACTTCTCTGTGCTCTACTTTCCGCATGTGCAAGTAAGACTAATGCTGCTACTACTTAGTTCATGAAGTCATTATAAGGATTACATGAGATAATCAATGTAAAGTCCTTAAAATAGTGGTGGTCAGCACCTTGATGTCCACCTGTGACCTCAGCATCAGTATTATCATCCTGCTCTTTGTCAAGTGTCCTAGGTCAAGTTCCTTAGAGAAGCAAAACCAGTGGTTCAAATATATAGAGAGATAGATTTACATCAGAAAGATGGCTCACACAGTTGAAGAAGCCCAAGATCAGTCGAGTGTGCAAGTTCCAAGTCCATGGGTCAGATATTAGGATGGAGCTTTGGGAACTGGTGAACTCGATATCAGCATTAAGACCACAAGGTAGTGGCTACAGAAGGGGACAAATTCAGACTTCTGACTGCTGAAGTGGATGAATCCAAGGTTAGCAGGTCAGATAGCAGGCCACTGACCACTCCCAAAATCAACAGGCAATATGGCAGACTAGTTTCTCAAGTCCAAAAAAACTGGAGGCTGATGAGCCAGTTGCAGGATCCAAACCTACCAAAAAGCCAACAAGTTTCCCACAGCATTCAGTTATATAGGAAGCAGACCACCCCACCCGCCCACCCACCACATCCCCAGGCAATTAAGTGCAACTGAGCTGTGAATGGAGTATGGGTAGTAAATTCCACCCTCATTTTACCCCATTATGGGGGCTTAAAACTGATTGGTTGTGATTACATTGCATTTGGTTATGGAAGATCATGAGGGATTACTAGGTGTTACCTAACAAACCATTGAGAATTCTGACCCAGCCAAGTTGACACAAAACCTAACTATCTCAACAATGGTTCGAAGAGAAAGAAACATTAATCCTATAACATTTGAGTACTACATCTATGAGTCATAAGCCCTTAGCCCAGGCAATTCAATAACAAAAGAAATTCCCTTTTTTTGTTGAAACCAGTTTAAGTTGGTTTTCTATCTTGAACTGAAATCCTGCCATCTGCCTAAATGAATGGAATCAGGACTGAGAGGGCACTCATGATGTAACGGGAGCCAGTACAGACATTGTCAATCAATCTCAGCATTTTCTCCCAGTGGAGTCCAGACAGGAACTCAGGCATGTTTTTCCCCCACAAACATGATGGTAAATAGTCTCTATCAAACAATCAAGTGAGAACCTTATTTATCCCTGATTTAGGTCATGAATTGGAGGGGCTGATTCAATACTAATGAGCTAATGTAAACATTAGGAGCCCTGGTAGTGAGTGGTTACACACTAGTCTGCAATCTGTATGGCTGGCAGTGGAAACCCATCAGCTGCTCTGTGTGACAAAGAATGGCCTTAAACAGTTACAGTCTCAGAAACCCTCAGGGGGTCAGTATGAGTCAGCATTGATTCAATAGCAGGGAGTCTGGGTTAACATAAATGTTCTTTTGGTGTTTGTGAATGACAGAGTTACAAATTAGTCAAAAGAGCTACAAATTCTTAGATGTGTGGTCTCCATTACTAACTTCTCATAATTTATGAGTCTTTATTCCATTGCTAAAGGAGCCCTGGTGACACTATGGGGTATTTGACTACTACTCACAGGTCGACAGTTCAAATCCACCCACCATCTTTAGGAGAAAATTGAGGTTATCTGCTCCTGTAAAAATTTATTCTTTTAATGTACACTGGTACAGATAGGAACTGGAAACACAGGGAATCCAGGACAGATGAACCCCTCAGGACCAGTAGTGAGAGTGGTGATACCGGGAGGGTGGAGGGAAGATGGAATAGAAAGGGGGAACCAATTACAAGGATCTTCATATAACCTCCTCCCTGGGGGATGGACAACAGAAAAGTGGGTGAAGGGAGATGTTGGATAGTGTAAGATATGACAAAATAATAATTTATAAATTATAAAGCATTCATAAGGGAGCAGGGAGCAGCGAGGGAGGGGGGAAATGCGGAGCTGATGCCAGGGGCTTACATGGAGAGCAAATGTTTTGAGAATGATGAGGACAAGGAATGTACAAATGTGCTTTACACAATGGATGGATTTGTGGATTGTGAAATGATTTTTTTAATTTACCCTTTTGAGGGTTGTTCTGAGTTGAAATAGGCTCAATGGCAGTGGATTTGGGTTTTTATTATTATTTTTCCATTTCTAAAACACATATTTTAAATCAACTGTCATTCACAGTAAACTGTAAATCCTAAGAACAATGAATTCTTACTATGTAGCCCCACTCAATACTTAACCTCATGAAGTGATCACTACAAGATATGGGTGCTAGAGCAGAGTATGGTGAAGAAATCAGATGGTGCCTAGCTATCAGAAAGAATAGCATCTGGGGTCTCAAAAGCCTGTCTTCATACAAGTAGCAATTTAAGTGAGATCAGCTAAGCCCTCACAAAAGAAACTCATCAGCCTGTGAAATCTACGGATTGTAAATAACAAAATTCAAGATCAGAGAATGGAAATGTATTACAGCTTAAATTCTAAGCAACTGGTTTACAGTAGGCTGTGGAAGACAGTGAAAGGTCCAAAATCCATATATACTCACTGGGGAATAAGCCATTGAATTCCCTCAGACTATGTGAGCGGAGATGTGGAAAACCCTGCTTTCTGATGGAGGCCATGAGAAAGTGAACTCATTCAGATATCGTTAGGTTAAAATTTAACATCTTATCATTTGCTTTCCCTTTTAACTCATTCTGAATTTGTCCTATTTATTATTATTTTCTACTTTCTTTTAGATTGAGATTTTTCTGTGTTTTATTTAGTTATTGGTGCTGGGGGCTTATGTGTCATTTTATTTATTTGAAATCCAGAATAAGCACATCTACAGAGACAGTAAGTAGATTAATTATTTCTTCGGATTGTGATGGGGCAAGTTGGTGGGGTAGAGGAACCTAATCACAAGTACAAACATGAAGATGTTCTACAATCAGTTGTGGAGGGCTTGCTCAACTCTTTTTAATATGTTCAAAGGCTGAATTGTAAGGTAACAGAATTATATATATGTTAATAAGACTTTTTTTAGAGTTAATGACACATTTAATGACAGCTAGTAAACAGACTTGAAAACTAAATATCCGACATTCTGTTTCTTCTTATACAAATACCCTGCCCTAAGAAATTGCTCGATAAACGTTTGCATGAATGAAGTCAGCAAAATAGCTAAAGAACAAGTTTTCCACTCCCCAAACTGTGCCATTGAATCAATTCCCTGTAGGGTTTCCAAAACTTTAAATATTTAGGGGAACAGATAGTCCTATCTTTCCCCTCAAAGTGGTTGGCGGCTTTGAACCATGGACCTTGCCATTAACAGTCCAATGCTTACCTGGTAGCACCACCAGAGATTCATTCCACTACCCTAGGAAGACTTAAATATACAGCAGCACTTATGGTAAAGTAAAAACAGCATCACAATTTGATGTTTTACATTTTTCTTTTTTCCACTTTTCTAAAGTGTTTTTTGGCTTTATTTTTATTTTTAATCATTTTATTGGGGTTCATACAGCTCTTATCACAATACATACATACATACATGGTGTCAAGCACATTTGTATATTTGTTGCCATCAGCATTCTCAAAACATTTGCTTTCTACTTGAGCCCTTTCTACTTGAGCTCTTCATTTCCCCCCCTCCCTCCTGAACTCTTGATAATTTATAAATTATTATTATTTTGTCATGTCTTACACTGTCCGATGTCTCCCTTCACCCACTTTTCTATTGTCCATCCCCCACGGAGGAGGTTATACGTAGATCACTGTGATCGCTTCTCCCTTCCTCTCCACAACTTTCCCTTACCCTGCTGGGTATCACCACTCTTAATTATGGGTCCTGAGGGATTTGTCTGTACTGGATTCCCTGTGTTTCCAGCTCTTATCTGTGCCTGTGTTTAGCTGGATTTCTAAGGTAGAATTGGGATCATGGGGGGGAGGAAGCATTAAAGAACCAGGGAGGGTGCGCAGTGAGGGAGCTGATATCAGGGGTTCAAGTGGGAAGAGAATGCTTTGAAAATGATGATGGCAGCATGTTCATATGTGCCACTTAAGCATTGTCAAAGTCATCTGCATTTGCATGCACATATTACTATATCAGCAGATACACCTAGACAAGATAGGCCGGACAAATAATGAGAGAAGAAAATAATGGAACCAACGGTCCTGGAGGGACATGAGAGCATGGGAGGTAGGGGAAGGAAGGAGGTGTCACCCAACCCAGGGACAAGGGAACAGCGAGTGGTTCAAAACCAGAGGAGGAAGGGGATGGGAGGACTGGTAGGGAGTGACCAAGAGCAAGGTAACTGAGAGGAATTACTGAAACCAGAATGAAGGCTAAACATGGTAGTGGGACGGGAAGAAAGTGAAAGGAAACAGAGGAAAGGAGTAGGAGGCAAGGTGCATACAGAGAAGCCTAAATACAGACATGTACATATGTAAATATATGTATGATTATGGGCCAATAGACTTATGTGCATATATTTATAGGTTTAGTAGTAGGGTAGCAGATGGACATTGGGCCTCCTCATGCATAATCCCCCTATACAATAGCACCTCGCCCTGCTAAACGGTCATTGCATGATACCCACCTTCCCGACACGATCACTGAAGACAGATGTGTGTGTAAGCAAATGTGGTGAAAAGCTGATGGTGCCCGGCTATCCAAAAGATATAGCGTCTGGGGTCTTAAAGGCTTGAAGGCAAACAAGCGGCCATCTAGCTCAGAAGCAACAAAGCCCACAGAGAAGAAGCACACAGCCTAAGCGAATACAAGGTGTTGAATGGACCATGTAGCAGACACCAAGGAACAAAAACAATCATTGTGTGATCACATAATCGCTGAAGACGAAATTGTGCATAAGCAAGTGTGGTGAAGAAGGCTGATGGTGCCCGGCTACTGAGAGATGTAGCGTCTGGGGACTTAAAGGCTTGAAAGCAAACAAGCGGCCATCTAGCCCAGAAGCAACAAAGCCCACATGGAAGCAGCACACCAACATAGGTGATCGTGAAGGGCAGAGGAGACCAGGTCTCAAACAACAAAGGTGAGGTGGTGGTGAGAATCACATCACCGTGAATGAGGGGGAGTGTGTGATGGGGACCCAATGCCCATCTGTAGACAGCTGGACATCCCTTCCAGAGGGGTAGTGGGGAGGAGATGAGTCACTCAGGGTTCAGTGTAACAACAATGAAACTCAAAATCTTCCTCTAGTTCCTGAACGCTTCCTCCCCTCCCAATTATCATGACCCCAATTCTACCTTGCAGACCTGGTTATACCAGAGGATGTACAGCGGTGCAGTAGGGATCTGGAAACACAGGGAATCTAGGACAGATGAACCCCTCAACACCCGCGGTAGGAGTGGCGACCCCAGGATGGAAGGGGGTGTAGAAGGGGAGAACCTATCTTGGAGATCTATGTGTAACCTCCTCTCTGGGAGATGGGCAACGGGGAGGTGGGTGAGGGGAGACGCCGGGGAATGTAAGATAAGATATAATAATTATTTATAAACTATCAGGGGACCAGGGGGAAGGGGGGAGCGGGGAGGGAAGGGGAGGGGGTAAAAAGGGAAACCAAGCTGATTCCAGGAACCCAAGTGGAAGGTGAATTATGAGAATGACGAGTGCAACGAATGTATAAGGGTGCTTTGCTCAATTGATGTATGTAAGGATTGTGATAAGAACTGTATGAGCCCAATAAAAAGATTTATTAATTTAAAAAATAAAAAGATGATGGCAGCATATGTGCAAATGTGCTTGACAATTGGAGGAATATATGGATTGTGATAGAAGATATAAGAGTTCCCAATAAAAGTATTAAAAAAGCAAAACTAGAGGAAAGTTATATGTTTCATGGGTGCTATACTGCACCCTGACTGGCTAGTCTCTTCCTATGACCCTTCTGTGAGAGGATGTTCAATTTTCTACAGATGGGCTTTGGGTCTCTACTCCACACTACCTGTCATTCACAATGATATGATTTTTTGTTCTGGGTTTTTGATGCCTGATACCTGATCCCATTGACACCTCATGATCACACAAGCTGGTGTACTTCCTCCATATGGACTTTGTTGGTTTTCAGCTAGATAGTCGTTTGTTTGTGTTCAAGTCTTTGAAACCCAAGATGCTATATCTTTTGATAGCTGGGCACCATCAGCTGTCTTCACCACATTTTCTATGCACCCATTTTTTGTCTTCAGCAATCTTGTCGGGAAGGTGAGCATCACAGAATGCCAGATTATTAGAACAAAGTGTTGAGGGAGTACTTGAGTAGAGGCCCAATGGCCATCTGCTACCTTGATACTTAATGTATGAACATATGCACATAGATCTATTTACCTATCACTATATATAAATATATTTACATATGTGCATGGCTTTATTTAAATCTCTATAAATGTCCTTTGCCTCCTAGTTATTTCCTCTATTTCCTTTTACTTTCCTCTTGTCCCACTATCATGTTCAGCCTTCATTCAGGTTTCAGTAATTCCTCTTGGTTACATTGCCTTTGATCACACCCTACCAGCCATCCTATACCCTCCTCATCATTTTACATTTTTATAGAAAGAAACTCTTCTTGAATTCAAACTGATAGGATAGTTCATACTTTCCAAAGTCTTGAACCACAAATTTTAGAATACCATTACTACCTCCTAAAAAATTCGTGTGAAGCATAACTTCACTATCTCATTTTCTTGACCAAAATTATGTAACATACCCATTTCTCAAAGATCACTGAGACAGGAACAAGGATTGCTATCTTGATTTAGGTCAGAAGTAGCCCTTCTTGCTCTGTACAGAGCTGGACTGAAAATATTTTAAGTTTTCTGGGGCATACCAACTCTATAGCAATCATTTAATTCTGTCTTTGAAGTGCAACAGGTTCCACAGACAACACAAAATATTCACATTGACTCGTGCCAATAAATGCTCACTTAAAAAAGCAGGTGTCATTCTGGATTTGGCCCAGTTAATCATGTTCAATCAGCGTCAACTCATGAATCAATCTAGGAAAAGATAAAGTCCCAGACAATATCAAGATTCTTTCAGCAAAAAAAAAAGCGGGGTGGGGAGGGCAGAGAATGTTCTTTAGAAAGGCACTGGCTGGGTCTATATGAACATCCTTCAAGTCCTCATTCGAATGGTACAGAATACTTCTCTCACCTGTCTCTGGCTGGATCAACCATTTCTCCTCTTTGAGATTCTCCTAGTTACTTGCTAAAGTCCCTGTTCAGAGTTATTATAATTTAGCCACTGTCAATATGATTGTGGTAGTTATATAATCATTTGTTGATTTGAGAGGATTAAGAGTGAAAGGATAGAGTCAAGCCTGTCAATCAGGTCATAACCAATGAGGCCTCTGTGTGGTCATGGCCTTCTCCTGAGGATTCTGGGAACTCCAATATTCCTCCTTGGAGGTGTGAGACACTCTTTCTCTCTTCACTCCCTGAGAGACTCTCTACTGACAAGACGCATGGATCTATGCTGATGGCAGCAAGAGCCCTGGAACTGGAAAAGCCACATAAAGACCCCTGCCAGCACTGAGATGCTTATAATGCCACTGGATCCGCATGACTTCCCACCTATTAGCCTGTGATCTTCCTGCATTTGGCATCATTGCATGTGTTTCATGAGTCTGAAGACGACTTTATAGATTGTTATCAGACATATAGGCTAATATTGGACTTATGGATTGATCTGGACTGGTCTGGGATGTTTTCTTAAAGTACAATTACTCTCTGATATAAAACTGTCTCTTATAAAGATGTATCTATGAATTTGTTTCTCTAATCAACCCAGACTAACAATGATGAACTCCCTGCATAGAAAGCAAGCTCTATGAGGGTAACATTTAGGTTTGTAGTAACCCACCACGACCCACCATCATGTATAACAGTTAACTTCAACAAGACTTCCCACCTGCTAGCCTGGGTTTCAAGAGTCTGAAGAAGATTTTATAGATTGCTATCAGATATATAGGCTAATATTGAACTTACTGATTGATCTGGACTGGTCTGGGGCAAGTGTAGCCACCTTGTAACTACTATAATTCGTTTGGTAACCTCTGTAACTGCTGACCCATTTCCATGGATTTTTGGAATTGCTGATGATGCATATAAAATCCCTGTTCTATTTTTGTAATATCCTATGTTCCCTAATATCTTAATACCGCCTGCCATTGTATCCAAGTTCCCCTTTCTCTATACAGTGTGTGATGTCACCTGCCCCTGTGCCTTTTTTATTCCATAGTATAAAGCTTCCTACTGTAGGCATTCAGTCAAAGGATAATTAGGCTCTACTTGCCCCATGACCACCGACCAATAAAGGCTTATTAACGTTAATTAAATTTGCGTGTGAGTTACTTGATCTCATCTGAGCGCAACAGGTTAGTTATTTTCATTCAAGCCCCTTTCCCCTTGTTCAGCCAAATACCCGTATGTAACAAGGCCCAGTGGGATGAGAACAGTAGAATATTCAGTACCACTGTTTGCCAATCGGTGGGTTCCGGCTCTGGAGACCCCATATGGGTCAGAAGAGATTGTTGCATCATAGGGCTGTCAATAGCTGATTTCCTGGGAGCAGATAACCGGGACTTTCTTCTAAGATACCTCTGCATGGACTTGAACCTCCAGCATTTCAGTTAGCACCAGGTGTGTGAACTGTTTTTACCACCACAAACATGCCATCCATGTAATAGCCCTCAGATATTTAGTTTCCTCACCATTGACATTCATCTACCAACTTGACTTGCAAGTTTCCGGCTTAATCAATTTCAGGAGTAAGAGAGGTCATGCTGTCCTGGTAATCTGTATGTACCTCTGTATTCATGTTCTTTGCCATGTACAGAATGACTACCAAATAATACAAATTTATGACCTTACCATTTCCCTGGGTCAGGGTGTGGCAGAGATTAGCTGGGTCCTTTAATTAGTCTTACAATACAGCCTGTGGTAGTTAGATAATTGTCAATTTGAGGAATAAGAGTGTAGGGGTGGAGTCCAGCTTGTCAATCAGAGCCAATGAGGCCTCTGTGTGGGCATGGCCTTCTCCTAAGAATTCTGGGAAATCTAGTACTTCCTCCTTGGAGGTCGGAGGCTCTGCACACACCCTGGGTGACATAGCAGCTGATGACACATGGACCCACCCTGATGCAGAGACCCCTGCTAGCGCTGAGATGTTTCCAACGTCACTAGATCCAAAGACTTGCTACCCACTGACCTGTGATCTTCTACATTTGCCATCATTGCATGTGTTTCGTGAGTCTGAAGAGGACCTTATAGATTGCTATTGGACATATATCGGCTAATAACAGACTCATAGACTTGATCTAAACTGGGCTTGGATGTTTTCTCAATGTTCAATTCCTCTTGTATATAAATCTCTTATACACATATGTGTGTCCATGGATTTGTTTCTCTAGTTTACCGAAACTAATACACGGTCAGAGCCCAGATCCTTTTTCAAATGAACATGGTTACTGGCAGAATCCATTTCCGAGCAGCTGTAGTGCTCATGGAAACTATACCTTCCTGGCCAGCAGGAAGGATTCTCTCCTAACTGTTGAATCCCATGATGTCAGAAAGGGTACAACGCCTTTTAGGACTCTCTAGAACAGGTCAGGACCACACAGAATATGTTTTGCTTTGCTTTTTTCTTAATAACCTAATTACAGGAGTGATAGCCCATCCAATTCACTGGTCCCTCCCAAACCAAAAGGGAGAAAATAATGTAAGATGCATACACCAGGGGGTCTCCAATCTACCTCTCAGATTATTACACTGTGGTGATGCGACAATGCTGGAAGCTATTCCACCAGTAGTCCAAATACATGGCAGCAAGATTTCATGGAGCTTTCCGATTGAGACAGACTCGGGGGAACACACTAAAAAAGAAGGCCTGTTGGTCTCTTTAAGAAAACGAGTCCATGGAAACCCTGTGCATCACAGGAGCGTATTGTTGTGTTGGAAATGAGTGCCCACGGATGGACGGCACGCAACACCGCACTGTGGCCACAGAAGTGGAGGAGAGCCGCACAGCCATCGTGATGGCACAGGACCAGGCAATGTTTCCTTCTGCTGTACACGGGGCCTCCAGGGGCCAGAGCACACTCAGCAGCAACTGCCATCACCACCGCCTCCTCCTCCACCAGATGGGCAGAAATCTTACAGATCATCTCAGAATTCTGCTGATCACACTGTCTGTTATAGGGCTACCCCAAGAATGTACTTGTGAGTTTGCTTATCTGCGGAAAAGGGACTGCACATTTTACCTTTATGTCCCAAGCATCTGACACACAAAAGACCTCCACAAAGGCCAAAAAGACAAACCAATGGAGGAGTTTCTGTCCTATTATTTCCTCAGGGAGACTCGAGAGAAAGTCAATGATACACTCGATTCTTTCTAGTCAACAGGAAAACTAGAAGAGAGCACTTAAATCACTAAGCAAAATTCTAGCATCATGTCAACAATGCTAGCCCTAGAGCAGCGCTTCTCAACCTGTGGGTCGTGACCTCTTTGGGGGTCGAACAACCCTTTCACAGCAGTCGCCCAATTCATAACAGCAGCAAAATGACAGTTATGAAGTAGCAATGAAAATAATTTTATGGTTGGAGGGGGGGTCACCACAGCATGAGGAACTGTATTAAAGGGTCACAGCATTAGGAAGGTTGACAACCACTTCTCTAGAGGATAATGCACTATAAAAAACAACTCCAAATACTCACTAAATTAGAATCAATATTGCTTAACATTTCATCTTGTGTGAGATGAGTCTTCCCATGTATGACTTCTATTAGTAGTAATAGTTGTTATTTCAACACTCCCTTTTTAGTCCAGTCGCTGTGCTAACACTTTCCTGTAATTTCTTGGGAACCCATGAGAGAAAAGACTACTTCTGCCTTGTTCTTGACTATCATCTATAGTAGCCCAGTGTCCGGCCATAAGGAGGCAGGGCAACTATCAAATGGATGATGAAAACCCTCAGAACAAACAATAAGACCCTTTTCAAAAAAGAGAAAATTGGCACTCAGAGGAGCTAAGTGCCTTGTCTAAGGCCACAGAGACAAAGAGACAGCATTCAAACCTACTGCTTCACTCCATCATCCAGACTCTTCTCTATTCCTGTGGGGTCCTCGCCCTGTTTGGGTATCAAAGTTATAAAGGCTTCGTAGAATGAGTTTGGGAGTTTGCCATCTTTTTCTATACTCTGGAATAATTTGTGGAGGATCAATGTTAGCTCTTCCCTGAATGCTTGGTAGAATTCTCCTTTGAGCCCATCTAGCCTAGGAGCTTTTTTGTTGGTAGTTTCTTGATAACCATGTCTACTTCTTCTTTTGCTATGAGTCTGTTGAGGTTGTTGACCTCGACCTGAGATAATCTAGGGAGAGATTGTTTTTTCAAGTATTTGTCCATGTCTTCCACATTGTTGAATTCATTCGAATACAGACTTTCATAGTACATTGTGATTACCCTTTTAATCTCGTTGAGGTCCATTGTGTTTTCCCCAATTTGATCCCTCATCCTGGCTATTGATATTTGCTCCATCCTTAACTTGGTGAGGTTTGCCAGCAGACTGTCAATTCTGCTGAGCCTTTCAAAGAAACAGATTTTTGCTGCATTGATTTTTTGCATTCTCCTCTTGTCTTCCCACTCATTTAACTCTGCCCTGATTTTTATTACCATATATAATCGTGTATAAGCCAAATTTTTCAGCACATTTAATGCAGTTTTTGTGGTAAAAATAGGAGCATCAGCTGATATTCAGGTCGGCTTATACTCAAGTCTATACAGGATTTCTTTATTATATTATGGTATTTCTTGCTATTGGAGGAATTGTTCTCCTGACTTTGTTCTAGTTGGAGGTTTTGTGATAGTATATCAGTCATACATCTCTCTTCCTTTTTCCTATATGCATTAATTGCTATCAAATGTCCTCTGTTCACTGCTTTTGCCATATCCCATAGGTTTTGATATGTTGTATTCTCATTTTCATTAGTTTCTAGAAACTTCCTAATTTCCTCTCTAATCAGGGTTAGGACCCATTCATGTTGCAGAAAATCATGATTCACCCTCCAGTTGTTGCCCTTGTTTTTCTGGTTGGCCTTTTGTTGATCTCCCCCTTTATGGCATGGCGGCCTGAGAGAGACATCTGAGTAATCTCTTTGTGGTTTAACTTACTTAGGCTGCACTTGGGTCCCAGCATGTGGTCTATTTTCTAAAATGAGCCATGTGTACTTTGAAAGAATGTGATATTTTTTTTGCATTTGCATGGAAAGCTCTATAACTGTCAAGTCCAGTCGCCTAATTGTAGTGTTTAGCTCTGTAACCTCCTTGCTGAGATTCTTTCTCAGTGATCTTTCTCTGGTAGCAGTGTATTAAAGTCACTTACTGTGATAGTTGAGTCTGTGATTTCTTTTTTCTTTTGATTAGTTTGATGCATTTCACAAGTCTCTTGTTAGATATACATATATTATGCTTCCTGGTTCCTGGTCTACTGATCCTTTGAGCATTCTATAGTGCTCCTTCTTTCCTCTTGTTATAGTCTTCACTATGATGTCAATTTTGTTGGAGATTAGGATTGTGACCCCTGTTTTCTTTAAACTGCCATTTTCCAGGAAATTTTCTGCCAGCCTGTTATTCTTAGTCTGTTTTTGTCTGTGAGTTTACAATGTTTCTCTTGCAGGGAACAGATTGATGGGTTATGTTTTCTGAACCAGTCTGCTAACCTTTAAACTCCAGCTAGTGGCCAGACCTGCACAGGTCAGAGTCATGAGAGACTGTTAAGCAAGGCCGACTCACACCTGGAGGCAAAGAGCTGAGAGTTAGTTGAATCAGGCTTTTGTTTTAAAAAAAAAGAATAAACCAGTTGTCATAAAGTCGACTCTGACTCACAGCAACACCATGGGTGTCCATGCAGAGCTGTGTCTGTGGAATTTCAGTGGTTGACTTTTTGAAAGTAGATTGCCAGCCTTACTTCCAAGGTAAGTGTAGGTGCAGTTGACCTGCTCACCTTGTGGTTGGCAGCTGCATGCATCCACTATTTGTACCCCTCAGAGACACTTGGTTTCTTGCTCTGGTTTCTGTTGGTTGCCATGAGTAGATTCCAACTCACGGTCCCTTTGTGTTTGGCAAGGGGTTTTCAAGCCTCTGGCTTTTCAGAAGCAAACTGCCATAATTGAACCTCAAGATGCTTCTGGGTAGGTTTGAACTAGGAAGCTTTATGGCTAGATGAACATTTAACTCTTTGCATTACCCAGGACCCTCTGGATTCTTGTGAAGTTGAGAGCTGAGGGGAAGGGTCCCACAACTGCCGTTGGAAGTAGAGCCAGGCCAGCCTACAAGCTGTTTGTCACGGGAAATCAAATGCAGAATTGAGGGCAACCCTTATATCACGTTGACAGAGTAATTGTGTATCTGTCGAAGCTAATAAAAAATTAGGGCTTTTTTGCACATCTTACTATATTTCATTTTGATGTAATTATTTTTATTGTGTTTTACTATTTTATTGTGTTGAGAAACACTATTATTTCAGAGAGGCCAAATGAATCTTTAGGGATAAAATGAAGTCAAAAGTTTGTGAAGGAAATCTTAGAGGAGTTTCTGGTTACAAAGACCTTCTGACATCCATGCTCTTAACTGAAAACTAAACCTAACCTTTGACCATTGAGTCGATTCTGACTCAGAGTGACCCACCCTATACAGCAGAACAGAGAGTTCTCTCCATAGAGTTTCTGAGACTGCAAATTTTTATGAGAGAAGACTTTCTCAGCTGGTGAATTTGAACAATCCACCTTGTGGCTACCCTCCCAGGCTTTAACCCATGTTCCACCAAGACTCTTTCATGTCTTTAGATTCCAAATACAGGTCTAGATCTTATTATAAAGATTTCTGTTAGGGTTAAGCTTGTTTGAGCAATTTTATGGCCACAACAATTAGTCCTAATGCCTATCTTCACACTGGCCTCTCTGTGTCGGGGGAGGTGGAGGGAGGAGAGCATTCCACTTTCCTCCGGCCCTCTTGGTCCCCAACTAACGCAAAGCACAGCTCGTCTTGTCATCCTCAGCCTTGGCTAGACCTCAGTTCTAGTATAAAATAGCTCTTTGTGTAATCAAGACCCATGGAGGAAAGGAAAAATGACTGGAATAGACAAGAGAATCGGCCGCCATGCTTCTGGAGAAGCTGTTCCGCGTTACGCTGGAGCAAACAGGGTGAGCAGATGTACTCACATCGGCCATGGTGGATCTCATGTCGGTGAGAGAAGACAGTCCGTAAGTAATAAGCAAACCAGGTAGTTTCAAAGAGTGACGTATGCAAGGAAAGAGATTGGAAATGAGGAGGAAAGCCCCGGTCAGAACTATCTTATAAGGCGCGAAGCTGAAGAAGACGACTGGAATGATAATAAATACCATCTATTAAGGACTTCCACCCCAAGAAGGAGCCTTAGTGGCATAGTAGTCACATGCTAGGTAGCAAAGTCAGCAGTTTGAAACCACCAGCTTCCCCTCAGGAGAAAGACTAGGCTTTTTATTCTTGTAAAGATTTACAGTCCTCCTAATTTTCTATGTAAACTCTCACCCAAACACTATATTATCCATTTAATTTTTAAAATAGATTTGCAGTCTTGGAAACTCCTAGGGGCAGTTCCTTCCTGTCCTGCAGGGTTGCTCTGAGTCAGAATGGACCCCATGGCAGTGCGGCTGGTTTAGGTTCCTGGATGGTTCAGTGTGTTCTCATCTCCTCACCACAAAGTTTGGCAGTGGGGGATGGGGGGCACCAAACAGCACTGTGAAAGAGTAGTCTGGCGATCAACCTCTCTACAATTGTTGTTGTCAGGTGCCATTGAGCCACTTGCAGCCCTCTGTACCACAGAGCGTGACATTGCCCAGTCCTGTGCCTTCCTCACGACTGTCCCTAGGCCTCAGCCCACTGTAAAACCACAGCCATGAAAAGCCCTATGGAGGAGGGGTGGGATGGACTACAGAAGTGGGGGGTTGGTGAGTGATTTGAACTGTTGAATGCAATAGATGGTCTGAACCGTAAACCCCCACCTAATTCACAATAGAAAAAATATCCCAGTGGAATGCCGTTTTTATCTGACACACATGGGATCACCATGAGGTGCAGTCAGCAAGGTTTCCAAACTGTAATAACTTGGGTTTTTATGGTTTAAGGGTTTACTCTGTTCCGGTCACTATGCTAAGCATTTTAAGTGCCCTCACCAACGCTAGGAGTTGCATTTGTAATCTCAGAGTTACAGAAGGGGAAGCAGGTTAGAGAAGTTCCTAACACAGCTGGGAAGGCATGTAGACGTAGCATTAATCTAAGTCCACTTACACCAAGGCCCATGCTCAGAACCATCAAGGACAGCAACTCAACAGGAAACTGAGAGCCAGCGTTACAGAACTCTACTAGGTCATCTCGAGCAGTCGCTTGCTTTCTTCTTGGTAGAAAGAACCCTGAAATCCTTTCAACTACCCCCTCAGGTAATCAAAAGCAAAGGCCGACCACTTGGTGAGCCAAGGTTAGTAGAAACCAACAGCAGTAACCAGGTGCTTTGGGCCACATAAAAGCAATGCTGCGGGAAGAGCCTCACAAAATGCAGCAAGGAGGAAAGCTGAATCTCACGATGGTATTTCCCGGAGGCAGTGTCAGGGACTGGCTGTAAAATCCCATAAATTCCCTCAGATGCACAAATGCTACAGCCTTAAACAAGCTGAACCTCGACTGAGTGAGTCATTTAACATCTGGACTGGATTATTACCCACCCACCAGAAGTGCCCAAGGCTCAGACCTCTATACAGGTGTTCGCCCATCTATCACACCTCCTGGTAAGGGCTGTCCTCCCTTCCCTTAGGGCATGCTTATACTTCTTCTCTCTAATTCTCCTGATAGGTTAGTGTAGCTGTTTTCTAATAACAGTTTCAGGTAGCTGAAGTCATCTATCTTTCTAGACCTCATAGGTAAAATTTTGAATTCAGGCCTCCACCACCAGCTCCGGGCAGACTTCCTGATGCTCCAGCAAGGAACAAAGAAGGCCGCAATAGCACTGTGTGCCTGGAGACATAGGATGATGGATTCATGGAAAGGTGTACTCTTGGCCAAATAAAAAAAATAAAACCTCCACTCCAACCCTAGATTCACAGCAGTCTAAGGTAAACGTTATGGGCTTCCATTGTGCATTGGAAAAGGGTCCCTGTGTGGTACGAAGAGTTCATACTCAATTACTAACCTAAAGGTTGGTGGATTGAACCCATGAGAGAGAGGTCTGATGGCTTACTTCTGTCAAGATTACAGTCACGGGAGACCTGTGAAGCTTGGCTCTACTCTAACACATGCGGGTCATCAGGAGTTGGAATCGACTTGAGGATGGTGGGTTTAACTTTGTGGTTTTTACCTTTGTACTGACATAAGATAAAGGTAGGTTGGAGAAATTAACATTTTCAGGTACAATTGGCTTTCTGGGTATTAAAAAACATGTGTCATTCATCTAAGGAGGTCCCTGTTGTTGTTAAGTGCCATTAAGTTGGTTCCAACTCATAGCAAGCCTAGGCACAACAGAAGAAAAAAACCACTCCATGGTCCTGCACCATCCTCACAATCGTTCCTGTGCCTGAGCCATGGTTGCAGCCACCGTGTCAATCCAGCTCCTTGAGAGTCTTTCTCACTTTGCTACCCCTCCACTTTACCAACCATGCTGTCCTTCTCTAGGGACAGGTCTCTCCTGCCAGCATGTCCAAAGCAGGTAAGGCAAAGTCTCACCGCCCTTGCCTCTCAGGAGCACTCTAGCCACATTTCTTCCAAGACAGATCTGTTTGTCCTCTTAGTACTCAGTGTTCGTCTCCAGCAGCACAATTCAAATGTGAAGGTGGCTAGTGTGAACCCACCCAGCAGAACCAGGAGAGAGAAAGCCTAGCAATGTGTTTCCACAAAGATTATAAGCAAGAACGTCTTATGAAGCAGTTCTCCTCTGGAACATATAGGGTCAGCATGAGTAAGAGTCAATGCCATCGCCGTCAACAATAAAAACATCCATCCAAGAGTTTATTGGACCGGATCTCCACAATAAAAGCAAGAGCTCAATAAGAATCAGCTATGGGTTCAGTCTATCAGATTAAGTGCTTTGTGAGAATTCTCTCATTAGCGTCTTCTCACTATAATGCTACTATAACATGAATACCAGTATCCCTATTTTATAAAGAATAAAATAGAGGCCTGGAAATTATCATGCCTAAGAATACAACAACCAGACAGAAGAAAGATTCAAATCTGAATCATACTCTCAGCCATCCTACAAAACTTTCAAAATCTTACTTTTTAAAAATCATTCTGAAACCTATAGTAGAAATGTCTTCTACTAACCTGGAACAGGAATGTTTCCCTGTGACTAAATGGTCTTCCCAACTCTGGAATGTTCCTTTCCCTATCCTACAATTCACAGTTTTCTTGCTAAACCCCGGCTATTCTCAGCTGCATCCTCTCTGGAAGCATCTCCATTCAAAGAGAATAAGATATCTGAAGTTAATGGCAGAACTGAAGCTCAAATCCCACCATAATGAACAACTCCTGGTAACTTCCCCCAAGCGACACTTCTTCCCCCAAGGGCCCTGGCCAGGATAGGTTCACACTTTCTGGGCCCCAGACTGGCCCTAGTTCCATGGGACTGAGCAGCTGATGGAAACATTGCCCTTAGAGTCGTCCTACTCTCTGAACGTACAAGACCAGAATTGACCCTCATTTCAAAGACAACTGTGAGTAGGTTGCCCCTGGTCCTGCATGAAGATATTTCCATGTTTTCCTCTAGTACAGGGATTGGCAAACTGGCTTGCGAGCCACGTGTGGTTCTTTCATACGTATATATGGCTTTGAAGTAAAAATGAAAATAAACTTATCATAGTTTCATATAAAGGGAATTATTCATATCATTGTGATTTCATTTGTTTACAAAAATATGTTCATGGCTCTCAGACAATTTTTTAATTGTTTTAAGGGGCAGGATCGACTCATCCATCTCAAAAGTTTTCCGACCTCTGGTCTAATAGAAAGTAGTCTCTTGTCATTCTTTGGAAAGTCAACCCATGGGGTCATGAGAAAAATAAAACTCAATATTAATTACCTGTGCTGAAACTAATACCTATGTAAATCCCTCCCTTTTTAGAGTTTACCTCCTCTCTTCCTACCACAGACAAAAATTCAAAAAGAAGTAACCCTTATTCTATATGACTCCAAAAGTCAGAATGGAGTATGTTCAAGGATTTTCTCCTAGTTCATAGTGTGCAGCACGGGCTAGGCCTGTATAGGAGACACTCATCTCTGACGCACTGGAAGCATCGATTTATCCTTCTTGGTGCCCTACTTATGAGAGCCCTGGTTATTACAAGTTAGGATGCTCACCACAAGATCAGCAGTTCCAAACCACCAGCTGGTCCCTGGAAGAAAGATGGGACTTTTTACTTCCATAAGGAGTGACAGTCTCAGAAGTTCACAGGGGCAGTTCTACCCTGTCATACAGAGTTGGAATTAACTCAATGGCAGTTAGTTGTGTTTTTTGAGAGGCAGGTTTTTTATTATAGAACTCATCGGGATCTGTACTATGCAGGTGGACAGTGAAGCCACAATAAGGGTATCTAATAAGCGGTATTTCTTAGCTATTGGATCAAGAAGTCTGCTCTTCTCTAGCCCTGGGAAGTTCATTCCCTACCTGGTGGAAGGTGACATCGCTAAGAAACGTCTGAGACTCCAAGAATCCAGGGAAACTACACAGAGGAGCTGGCACCCTATTCCAGAGGAGGCAGGGACGGTGCCAGGAGGGGAATTTATAACCTTTAGTTTTTCTGGTTCCCTTTAATGTGATTTTCCCCTGCAATGATATCTCTGAGCAATGAATAATTGACATAATATTCAATGTGTATGAGGAGCAATGTGATCACAGGCTATCAATCTGTCCATTTTAATGCTTCCTTTGCCCACACCGCTGATGGGACCACAGATGAATAGAGGAGGCTAGGCGAGCCTCTGCGGAGCGTGGGGGTGAAGGTGATAGAAAGGCCTCAAATGAGAGTGTCCCCTGAATTGTTTCCGTGGGAGGGAGAGGAGCTCCGACTCACAGACATCTTGTTAAGACTCCCTGGAGAGCCACTCCTCGGGCTGGGGGTGGGGCAGACTCCAGTGATGGATGGACTCTCCTGACTCTCGTTCCTGCCTTTTCTCTTCACAGCCATCGATGACTGGAAAAGAGTGCAGACTAGAAACACAAATACACACACACACACACACACAACCTCATCATAGCCTCAGAAGGCCTGCCAGGCTGTCCTCATTTAGGTTTAAAAATAAATGACTAAAGGGAGAGGCTTGTCTTTCGAGTAAGAAATATTGGGAGAATCTCCTCAAACATGAAACTTTTCATTGTGCCTAGTATGAATATGAATAAATTCCTCAAAGCCTACTAGTTTCAGGATATTCTTAAGGCTTTTGCTTCTTGGGAATCGTGAGACCAGACTAATTAAAAGCATGGTATAGTTTTAGGATGCTGTTCAGGCTGCTGTTATGAATAGGATCCTTTAACCTAGCTGGCTACAAGATGTTGAGTACCACTACGATAACAGTATTTAACATTTAAGTTATTTAAAATTTCTATAGGAGCCCTACTGAAATAGAAGGGTATACTTTGAACTGCTAACTGAAGGATCAGCAGTTCAAAACCACCAGCCACTCTGTGGGAGAAATACGAGGTTCTCGACTCCCATGAACAGTCTTGGAAACCCCCAGGGACAGTTCCAGTCTGCCCAAAAGGGTCATTTTGAGTTGCAATTGCCTCCATGGCAGTTTTTTGAGACCATCCCTATAAAACCCATTCCCCTCGCTGGCCAACAGAACTCTCCCTACAGGTTTCTAAGCTTGGTTTTCCCACTGGACCTCCCATGGCCTTGAACTTTTCAATTAGACTTGGGGTGTCTCTATTGCTTATCTTTGAAAGCTATGTTTAATTGGCATAGACCCATCAGATATCATTCTAAAATGAAGAACCTTAGGGATTAGGTCAGAATTGACAGGTAATGTTATCTGAGCTCTTATTCTGTGCTAGATACTGTGCCAATCACTCTCACTCATTACGTCATGGCAATGCTGGTGACGGGGGCTTCTGCTAACACTAATTAATCACAGAGTGAAGCTAAGATAGGCTAGATTGTTCTGAACCAGGTAACGGGCAGGGAATTTTAATCTTTCCTCCCTATCCCATGCCATTCTGACGGCAAAGCCCAAGCTCCTAGCCACTTCCCAGTTTTCTATCATTTCTAAGTTGACCAAACTTAGAAACACAAAACACGGGGATGGGAGGTGAGCAGAGTAGAAGAAAGTAACTTGTAAACTTTAATATTCGAACACATGCCCCCAAAGAAATCACAATGAGTGTTTGTTGTTTTCCTTTCTTTTTTAATGATCTACTATAGTTCCAGAAGTTGCAACTGTGATTGATTCATTACTAATAGTCCAATCTACATTACTGCAAATTCCACTCTCAGGGATCAACAAGGAATAAACAAATGAACACGAGATCTTTCTTCCAAATCAGACCACAGTCAAATGTTCACATCAGAAAAGTCAGCACCGCTACGCCAGGGACAGACGACATTTAGAAGCTGCGCCAAGAAGAGAGCGTTGAGGAATGCCTCTTCCTCAGACTCGGCGCTGCCTTCGTGGTCAGGTGCCACATCTGAAATGCACATCCGCAGGGTGGCGGTGGGGGACGGCAATGCTACATCAAGGGCATCTGGTTTTTAACATCCTAGGAACTTCATCCCTTCACTGGCAGAGCACTGTACCTCTTACTTCCTGAATCCCTTGGGCAATATTTGAGACTCAGCATATTTCAGGGACTAAAAATTCTTCTGAGTCACTTTTAGCTTTGGCAACACTTAGCTTCCCCTAAATCACATTTGTAATATGACCTCCTTTCAGATAACTTTAAAAGTAAGAAAAAATTTTAAAGTAAATCGAAATTAATATTAAGGCTAAAAAAAAGGCAAAGTGTTAGACACTGTGCCTCTATTTGTACTGAAGGAAGAAAAAAAGGGGAGATAAGTGAATATATGCACATTACCTTGTGTTTTTATAGAACATCCCCTAATATTTTCACAAGAAATTGGTAACATTTGATGCCTGGGTTATGGGAGGTGATACTTTACCTCTTACTTACCCTTTTTATAACGTCTGTATTTTAAAACTTCATTAAATATAAATGTATGGTTTCTTTTTTAGTTTTTTTAAATTTTAATAAATCATTTTACTGGGGGAAAATGTATAGTTTCTAACAACATGCTTAAGGAAAATTAAAGAGCATTAAGACTATCTTTACTTACCATTTGGCTTCATTATATAATTTTTATTTTCTTTAATTCAATTATATGCCATTGGATGTTAAGTAGCTTCTTTCTAACATAAACCAGAAGTCCAAGCACATGGACTGTCATATCAGCCTCGCCAAGCTTAAAAGTTTTAAGAAACTATTCAAGAAATTTGATAAATTGTGTGTCCTTATTTACAATGTACAGCAATCGAGGTGCTCTCTGCCCTTCCCTTCCCATGCTGCAGCACACTGTGCTCTTGGTGAGACATTTTGAACAGCCATGAGGTCTGTTTAATTTAGACTTACCGTATATACTCGTGCACAAGCCGAGTTTTCCAGCACATTTTTTATACAGTCTTTTTGGGTTTGTTCTTTTTTTTTTAATCATGTTATTGGAGGCTCATATAAGTCTTATCATAATCCACATATCAATTGTTTGTACATATGTTGCCTTCATTCTTTTCTAGACATTTACTTTCTATTTTGCCCTTGGTATCAGCTCCCCCCGCCCCACTTCATAACCCCCTGATAGCTTGTACATTGTGATTATTTTCATCTCTCACACTGACCACTGTCTCCTTTCCCCCAGGTTTTCTGTTGTTCTTCCCCCTGGAGACAGGTGTCTGGTTCTGTGTTGATCATTGTGATCAGTTTCCCCTTTCTCCCTTCCTCTTCCCTTCTTCCGCCTACCCTTCTGATATCATTATTCCCACTCCTGTTCCTGGATTCTGTGTGTCGTGAGCTCCCATCCCTTTCTATACCTGTGTCCATGTTCCGGTCTAGTCTGAATTGAGAAGCAGCAGTAAGGTCATGGTAGTGGGTGGTAGGAAGCCTCAACGAACCAGAAGAATACGGTGTGTTTCATTGATGCTTTACTGCACCCTGGTGACTCATCCCTTCCCTGTGGCCCCTCTGTGGGGAGATTGTTCCACTTTCTACAGATGGGCTTTGAATCTCTGCTCCAGCCCCCCTTGTTCTCAACAAAATGTTTTTGTTTGTTATGTGTCTGCTGATACCCATTACCCAGTCTCTATGACTCCTCATGATTGCACCGGCGGTGTGCTTCTTCCATGTGGACGTGTTGCTTCACTGCTGAATGGCAGCTTGTGTAACTTCAAGCCTTTAAGACCCAAATGCTGTATCTTTTAATAGTTGGAAACCATCTACCTCTTCACATTTTCTTATGCAATTGTGTCAGGAGGGTGAACATCTCAGACTGCTGATTGGTTAGAACACAGTGTCCTTGTATGAAGGGAGTATATGAGCAGAGGCCCTAAGTCCATCCCTACGTCAATGTATTGCCACATAAATGTATGCAGTTTTGTGGTAAAATTAGGTGCCTGGGCTGATATTTGGGTTGGCTTATACTCGGGTATATATGGTAACTTAATGGGGCTGTCAATCAAATCTCTCTGGCAAGAGGACGATTAATGGACAATTCCCTTGTATGAACTCTCAGTTTGAACATGAACAGTTATAGACAAACTCTAATCTAACCCTACTTACTCCTCTTCCTGGTAAGTTTGTTTTGATTATAACTCTCAAAAGCATGTCAAGTTCAGAAGGTAAGAAGAGAACGAGGTAGGGAATCTACATGTAGTCCCTGACTTGTGGCATATTCAAGATAGGCTACACACCACATTTATGAATACTTGAGGGGGTGCTTGCTTGTTTATTGAACATCTCATCACTTCCATCAGAATGGCTTGGTTTTAAGGCTGACAATATCAAGGGTTGACTAGAAAGGAAAGCAATTTAATTCCTTGCACATTTCTGACAGGAGTTTAAAACAGCACAACTACAGCAATTTGGCAGTTTCTATTGGTGTTAAATAGCATTAACCCTATGGCTCAAAAATTTCACTCAAGTACATCCTTAAATTTCACTCAACTATATTCCTAAAAAAAGAGCACATTTGTACACACACACACACACACACATAAATGCCCATCACATCATTATTAATGATTGTCAAAGATAAGAGCTATTCCAAATTCTCACTAGCAAGAAAATGGATTTTTAAAACATTGTATATTCATATAATATTTGTAAGTAATAGAAAAAGAATTACCACATAAAACACTTTAGATTAATTTCAAAAATATTTTTCCAAATGTTAGAAATAATTCACACAAAAAAGTACAGTGTATGATTACATGATTCCATTTCTGTGAAATTCAAGGCAAGACAAAATCATCTCCAGTGGTAGAAACGTAACAGTGATCTCTCTGGTGAGGAGGGATCGACTGGAATAAGGAATAAGGAAAGATTCTGGGTGGCGGAAACGTTGTACATCTTAATCTGAGGGATGGTTGCCTCATTACACATATATGTCCAAATTTACCAGATGAAACACTCAAATCTGGCTCTATTTAAGTTGCTCCTCAACTAAGTATATTATCGCAATTTTAATATACAAACAATTCTTTTTACACTTGAAGAAATGTGCTATGTAGTCTTGTTTATGAGTCTCGAATGCCCTTAGAATATTGAAAGGACAATAAAGAATCAAACCTGTCTTGGAAGAAGGGGAGCCACGATGCTCCTTGCAAGGGAGGATGTTATCAGGAGAGACCGGCCACTGGAGAGAGACATCAGGTTTAATGAAGTACAGGGTCGGAGAAAAAGAGGAAGACCTTGAGGGCTGGACACTCGAGCCCATGGTTGGAAGGCTGGTGCAGGATCCGCAGAGTTTTGCTCTGTTGTAAAGGGGTGGGGCGCTGTGAGTTGGGATCAGCTCAGCAGCACCTAACAACTCTGCCTACAGACGAGGATGGGCTCAGAGAGAAGTGGGGTGATTCTGAAGCATCAAAATAGGCACTCAATAAACTAAAACTCCAGCCTCAGTGAAGACTGCCCTGGGAATTCATTCTCTTTGGTGTGGTCCTAGCAAAGACTCCTGAAAGGAACTCACCACCAATTTCACATGGAAAGGGAAGAAGCCCAGAATTAGCAGAGAACTCTTCAAGAGGAAGGACACAGTGGGAGGACTCGCTTTACCCGATTGGAATATCTGCTATACAGCTACAGTGGTCAAAACAGTGTGGTGCTGGCACAATGACACACACTCAGACCAGTGGAAAAGAACAGAAAGCCCAGGAATAAAACCATCAGCATATAGACAACTGATCTTCAATAAGGGTCCCAAAAACACCAAGTGGGAAGCAGATGCCCTTTTTAACAAGTGCTGCTGGAAACAATGGATATCCACATGTAGAAAAATGAAACAAGATGTTTACCTCACCCCATGCACAAGAACAAACTTAAAGTGGACCACAGACCAAGAAGTTAAACCCCAAACCATCAGAACCATCAAGGAGGGAATTGGGATTAACCTCAGAGCACTGGCCCAGGGAATTCATAGGCTCACTACAATATAGAAGGGTACACACACAGGTGAACTAGAAATCAACAATGGGATTTAATGAGAATAAAATACCTGTGCACCTCAAAAGACTTCACCAAGAGGGTGACAAGGTAACCCACAGACTTGAAGAGGATTTTTAGTAGTGACACATTGGACAAAGGCCTCATTACTAAAATCTACAACACCATCATGACCTGCAAAAAGAGGAAAACAGTTAGCCCCCAAAGAAACTGGGCAAAAGAACTGAAAAGAATTTTCACTAGGGAGGAGGCCCATGTGGTCAACAAGCACATGAGAAAGTGTTCCCATTCATTAGCCAAAAGAGAAATGCAAATTCAAACAACCATGAGATACCATCTAATATCCCTGAGGTTAGCCCAAATCAGAAAATCAGAGAGCAACAAATGCTGGACCCCTAATGCAATGAAAGAGAAACCCTCCTCCACTGCTGGTGGTCGTGTAGATATGTACAGTCACTGTGGAAAGCAATCTGGCGATACTTTAAGAAAATGAAAATTGATCTACCTGATGACCCAGCCATCCCTGTACTGGGCATATACCTAGAGGAGGTAAGAAATAAAACACAACCAGTCATCTGCACTCCAATGTTTATTGCGGTGCAATTCACAATTGCAAAGACTCAGAAATAGCCTAAATTTCCATCGATAGATAAATATATTAGTAAACTCTAGCACATACATACAATGGAGCACTATGCCGCACTGAAAAGCACGGACGATCACATGAAACACATCATTTCATGGGAAGAGTTGGAAGGAACCATGTTAAGCTATGTAAGCCAATCTCAAAAGGACAAGTATAACATGAGTCCCCTGAGATAAGTACAATAAGCACAGCAGGAATAGAAGAAAGGATACATATCTCACAATACATGGGTGGACGCATAGACAGTTGAGGAGGTCAGACCAAACCCAGGGAGGTACACATGAGTCCAACATAAAGAAGGGGGCAGGGGGAAGGAAGATGGAGAATCAGGGTGGGGAGAAACTGAGATGACATAGGAGGAACAAGGCACTAACCCACCCAGGGGGAGATTATTGGTTGTGTCTCCACAGAATGGGAGTGTGCATACAGACCCCACCATGATGCACCAAACCAAGAGGTCAGTGTAACATGTGGAGGAATTCATGAAAAGACTGGCCAGCCCCAACCAGAACCAGCCTGACCCCGACTCCGGAAATTTGTGCCACAGAGAACACCAGATCTTCTGGTGGGGGAAAGGAACCGACCTACCATACCAGGCGGAAATGGGAGCAAATGAGGGGGAAGGAAGAGAGTGGAGCTCATCCTGGCCCACCAAACCTTGAAGACAATATCTCCACTCAGAGCAGTCAATGCACAGAGAAGACCATATGGCCGGCCCCACTATATGACATGAAATCCCTCACTGACCCATAGCCATACAGGGGACAGCACTGGAGACACAGTGTGGGAATTGTGCCCATTCTGACCCCAACACACCAAAGCAAAACATAAGGGCGTGCAACAGAACAGCAAGGGGAACAGAGCAAGGAAGTCCTGAGGGAGTACCAAAAATAGACTTGGGGGTCAGGGTTTGCCACCCTATCAGACTCGACCAGAAAACACTCCTAAAGGTCAACAAACAGACCTCAAATTATTTACAGGCTTTTCTCGCTTTTCGTGTCATTGTTTTTTTGGTTGTTGCTGGGTTGTTGTTTTTTGTCACTTTGTTTTGCTCTGTCTTGTTTTTATGTGCATATTATTATCTCTGCATGTCTATCTAGGTAAGATAGTCTGGATAAACAATCTGAAGGAGACAAAACTGACGGTTCGGGGGTGGGGGGACATGAGAGAGGGGGAAGTGGGGGAAAGGAAGTGGTGTTAACCAACCAGGGACAAGGGAACAAGTGATCCAAAATCAGTGGCAAGGAGGGTGTAAGAAAACTGGTTAGGGAATGATCAAGGGTAATGTAACCAAGAGGAATTACTGAAACCCAAATGAAGGCTGAGCATCATAGTGGGACAAGAGGAAAGTAAAGGAAAATAGAGGAAAGAACTAGGAGGCAAAGGACATTTATAGAGGTCTAAATACAGGCATGTATATACATAAATATATTTATATATGGTGATGGGGAAATAGATCTATGTGCATATATTTATAGGTTTAGTATTAAGGTAGCAGATGGACATTGGGCCTCCACTCAAGTGGACTCCCTCAATGCAAGAACACTTTGTTCTATTAAACTGGCATTCCATGATGCTCACCTTCCTGAAATGATCACTGAAGACAAATGGGTGCATAAGCAAATGTGGTGAAGAAGGCTGATGGTGCCTGGCAATGGAGAGATATAGTGTCTGTAATATTAAAGGCTTGAAGGTAAACAAGCAGCCATCTAGCTCAGAAGCAACAAAGCCCACATGGAAGAAGCACACCAACCTGTGTGATCACGAGGTGTCGAAGGGATCAGGTATCAGGCATCAACGAACAAAAAATCATATCATTGTGAATGCCGGGGAGTGCAGAGTGGGGACCCAAAGCTCATCTGCAGGCAACTGGACATCCCCTTACAGAAGGGCTGCAGGGAGGAGATGAGCCAGTCAGGGTGCAGTGTAGCAACGATGAAACACACAACTTTCCTCTAGTTCTTAAATGCTTGCTATCCCCACCCCGCACTATCATGATCCCAATTCTACCTTACAAATCCTGTTAGACCAGAGGATGTACACTGGTACAGATAGGAACTGGAAACACATAGACTCCAGGACAGATGATCCCTTCAGGAACAGTCGTGAGAGTGACGATACTGGGAGGGTGGAGAGAAGATGGGGTAGAAAGTAGGAACCGATTACAAGGATCTACATATAACCCCTCCCTGGAGAATGGACAACAGAAAGTGGGTGAAGGGAGACATCAGACAATATAAGATATGACAAAATAATAGTAATTTATAAATTATCGGGGGTTTATGAGGAGGGGGGAACGGGGAGGGAGGGAAAAAATGAGGAGCTGGTACCAAGGGCTCAAGTTGAAAGCAAATGTTTTGAGAATGATGAGGGCAACAAATGTACAAATGTGCTTGACACAATTGATGTATATATGGATTGTGATAAGAGTTGTAAGAACCCCCAATAAAATGACTTTAAAAAGAATTCTGAAAGTACCAGGGACTGCCACAAGGACAAACCAATCTGTCTTGGAAGAAGTACAGCCAGAGTGCTCCTTAGTGTCAAGGATGGCGGGACTTCATCTTAAATACTTTGATTTGTTGTCAGGAAAGATCAGTCACTGGAGAAGGACATCATGCTTGTAGAGGAGCAGAGAAAAGGGGAAGACCTTTAAGGAGGTGGATTGACACAGTGGCTGTCACAATGGGCTCAAGCACAGGAACAATCATGCGGATGGCACCAGACTGTGCAGTGTCTCCTTCTGTTGTGCATAGGGCTGCTAAGGGGCAGAGCAGACTTCTTGGCACCTAACAGCAATGTCTTAGAAGCAGCTGAGTGCCCAGAATGATATTTAACTAACAGATCTTAACTTTTGAGGATGTAATTCAAGCTATGGACCCAAACTGGCAGGGGGCGGGGGTAAAGGGGAGGGCAGGGAGGGAACACATATATAGTATTTTGCAAACAATTTTCAGAGCAGCATAGTCTCTCAGTCATCTGAAGGACAGCCACGGTCCTTTTAAGTTGTGGCCTCCTTCCTTTAAACTTAGAAGTTCCTTTCTAAACTCTTACTTTCTAAACCAATAGCCTCTAAAAATGAACATTTAAATCTTGAAATATGGAAGTATTTATTCTTTTCATCCAAAAAATTAGCTAGATGTTGTCCAGTGACCACTACCGATTGCTCTGAAAATAATCACATTAGAAGGTCCTAAATAAGAGTGTGGGGGAGAAGACGTGAACAAAACTCAAAATTAAAGAAGAGACTTCCTGGTCAGATAGAGTCAGGTGGGACCCCTGAGACTATGGCACTTAGTCACCCTCTGGTCTGAAACAGAACGCCCACTCCCAGTGTTGGAATTATCAACCATTTAATATCAGAAGGCCATATTTTCCTGAGGCCAAAGCTCAGAGAGCTAGGAGAGAGGGAGGAATGGAGACCGGAGATCCAGGGAGGACGTGGGTAAGCGATGGAGCATTAAGGGGACTGACTGCAGTGCGTGAGCTGAAACATAATGCGTGTGAACTGCCGGATTTGCAACTGATTATCTGCTCCGTATCCTTTCATCCTAACTACAATAAGAGGTTTGTTT
Source organism: Tenrec ecaudatus (assembly GCF_050624435.1). Lineage (NCBI taxonomy): Eukaryota > Metazoa > Chordata > Mammalia > Afrosoricida > Tenrecidae > Tenrec > Tenrec ecaudatus. The sequence goes on along the minus strand of NC_134531.1, from coordinate 154,453,414 downwards.
CAAAATGTAAAAATAAAATTAGCATTTGCTTCACTGATACTTAATCTATGTAATCAATAATTTTTAAATGTACATAAACTAGGATTTCCTGCTCAAATTTTGTTTGTAGAAAGAATGTCTGATCTTCAACATGTGGAGATTATTCTTCTGTACCACTGTTTTTCAGACTTTTGAATTTATGGAACTTTCTCCCTTCCCAACCTCCCTCAATAATGGAGACGCATGTTTTGGGTAGGGGATTTGGGGTTTTTTTTTTCCTTTTTCTTTTTTTGCCTAAAAAGGGGAACATTTATCTTTACTTTAATTTCATAAAAGCAAGATAACAAAGGTAAGAATGCCATAACCTCTAAAAAAATTTTAAATCTTCAAAACTGTACATTTGTATCTTGAATAATTTATTATCCAGGTTTTATTTTCCAGATTCCACGATGGAAGTACAATCTTCCTTGCAGAGGAGTTCCAGGGCATATTTGTAAACAATGGTCTTCCTGACATCTGGACCCTGTCCACCACATGCATGATGTGGAAAAAAGACTAAGAAGTTCCTTGGGCTGGCTGGCTGGCTGGCGGGTATTTGTAAAATACTGATTTTCTCTTGTAGAAGAGGGAAAATTGTACTTTGGCTACCGCTGAAATTCCAGAGCTAGAGTACATTAAACTGCTCTTGTTTTCCATAAATGTGGGGTGTATTTAAGTGTTCTTGTCCTTTCTTCATCTGATGCGCTGTTCAGAGACCAATTTGACAGCAAGAAACTCTCAGGACTTACACTACACAAAGGGAGATCGCAAGTACATCCGTCACAACAATCAGGTGCCCACAAAACCCAGAGACACACAATTACTCCCACTGCAATGGCACTGAGTGTAACTTCCTAGGAAACACTTGGGCAGTGTCTGCACCTTGCAAATGCTTCGTCGGACGATTCTGCAATACGTGAGATAAACTGAAGTGACAATTGGAAAGAAAAGGGGAGGGCGCTGGAGAGAAGAGTTTTGGTTTTCCCTTTAGACTTAAGGTTGTAAGGAGTCAACTCATACCGCCCTGATGTACAACGAACCAACAATCTGGGATCCTGTACCTTCCTCACAACTCAATCATATTTGACTCCACTCTTGCAGCCACTCAGTCAATCCGTCCTGTCCAGGTCGTCCTTTTTTTTTACGGACCTCTTCTTTACCAAGCACGATGTCCACCAAGGACTGGTTTCTTCTGATCACGTGTCCACGCTGTGTGTGGTGACATTTCGCCACCCTCACTTGTGAGGGGCAGTCCGGCTGTACCTCCTCCCAGGCAGCCTTGTTTGCTCTGCTGGGGCTTTTGCTATTCTTGCCCAACAGCGACATTCAAAGGTCTCAGCTCTTCCCTGGCCTCCTTCACTCAGTGTCCAGCTTTCAAATGCATATGAGGCCATTAAAACCCTCAGAACTAGGCTCGATCCACCTTATTCCTCAAAGTAACATCTTACTTAGGTCTTGTGCAACAGATTGGCACAAGGCTATGTGGCCTGCAGCCCAAATCCTGTCCACTGTCTGTTTGTTTCAGTTTATATTGAGAGCGCTTACAGCTTTTTTTAAAATCTTTTTATTGGGGCTCATACAACTCTTATCACAACCCATACATACATCAATTGAGTAAAGCACCCTTATACATTCGTTGCCCTCATCATTCTCAAAATTCACCTTCCCATTGGGTTCCTGAAATCAACTCATTTTCCTTTTTTCCCTCCCCCTCCCTCCCCACACCCCCCTCCCTCATGAACCCTTAGTAATTTATAAATTATTATTTTATTTTATCTTATCTTACACTGCCCGGTGTCTCCCTTTACCCACTTTTCTTACAGCTCTTGTAACAATCCATACATCAACTATATCAAGCAGATTTGTGCATTTGTTGCCATCATCATTTTCAAAGCATTTTCTTTCAACTTGAGCCCTTGGTATCAGCTCCTCTTTTTCCCTTCCTCTCCCCTTCCTATAACCCTTTAAAAATTATAAATAATTAATTTCATATGCTACACCATCCACTATCTCCCTTCACCCATGTTTCTTTTTTTGACCCCTGGAGGGAGGGAGGATGCCTTGATCACTGTGATCTCTTGCCTCCTTCTCCCCCAACCTTTCCCCTACCCTCATGGTATCATTAGTCCCCTTACTGCTCTTGATGGGGTTATCTGTCCTGGATTCCATGTGTTGAGAGCTCTTCTCTGTATCAGTGTACATGCTCTGGTCTAGCCAGCTATGTAAGGGAGAACTGGGACATGATAGTGGGGCAAAGGGAAGCATCAAGGATCTAGAGGAATGTTGTGTGTTCCATCAGTACTATGCTGCACTCTGACTGACTTGTTCCCTCCTTGTGACCCTTCTGTAAGGGATGTCCAATTGCTGCTGACTGTTTAACAGCCCTGAGCTAAGAAGAGCTTTTACATTTTTCGTTGTTGAAAAAGAAAAAAAATCAAATGAAGATATTTATGACATGTGGAAACTATATGACATTGAAATTTCAATGTCTATAAATAACATTTGATTCATGTGTATATAAATGCACACAAATCTTAATCAGTTGCCTTTTATTCAGCTGTCTCATGACAACTTTGTGTTGCAGAGCAGAATGGCTTTTGAGACTGACAACTTCCAAAAGCAGATTGCCAGGCCTTTCTTCTGAGGTACCTCTGGATGGGTCCGACTGCAGCCTTTTACTCAGTCATCAAGCATATAACTATTTGTGTCACCCAGGGACCCATGCTTATTTGGTTACAGTTTGCTATGACCATCCTTGGGCTACAATAACGGATGTGAATAGTTGACAAAATGTAAACAAGACACACAAATCTAGAACATGTACAATCTCTCCCTTTGTAGGAAAGGTTTGCTAACCCTACTTAGACTCTGAAAGTCTGAAAGGCATAGACCACCCTCCTGCCAATTTGGTGTTATTTTTGCTACTCAGATTCATCCCTCTTCTTTTAAAGGTGCCCTGATTCCTCGGGGAGGAAAATGTCTCCAGGCTCAGTCCAATTCTCGGGTGGAACCCACCTCTGTGAGTTACTCAACACCACAGCTCCCCCGAGTTGTCAATAGGGGGAGGTGCACTTGACCCAGATGAGTTGTCAATAGGGGAATGTGCACTTGGCCCAGATGTCCACAGTAAGTTCGGGGATGTTCAGGATTCTCTCACTTTTCCCCAAGACAGGAAACTTGAGAAGACGAGGAGGGGAACTACTTACTCCCTGAGAGAAAGCACATCTATGAACTGAGCTAACACAAAGGGAAATAAAACATGGCATAAAGAGAAGCCAGGTACTGAGAACACTGGGCACTGGATCACACAGCACCTGAAGCCAGCTCCACTCTTGGGCTTTTCTTTTTGTGGATTTTCTAACCTAACCGTGGGGTAATTTTTTTCTTAAATGTGTTTTGGATTATGTTTTCTAGCATGTTCGATAAAAAATAAGCCCATTCCAATTTGTATCACTAGCCACACCATGACATTAAAAAGAGAAGGCTCCGTCCCCACCCCCAGCCAGTCCTAGGGCCTTGGGGCTTGGCTCAAGGGGAGTCCCTCTGGGACAAGGGGGTACAGTGAATGGTATGACTCTTTGCTGGGTATGCCTACACAGTAGGGTATGCAGGGCCCCCCCCCCAGGGTTTCCCATATGGGCTCCAATAAATTTCTTCCCTTTTGCTTAAAAAAAAAAGAGAAGGCTCTAGAAGTGTTTACGAAATAGGATGACCAGGTGAAAAATACGGAGCCAGGACAAAGAAGACATGCAGTATTATAGATTTGCTGAGAGAAATAAACACTCAAGGAATTTCTAACCCTAAAAGGCAAGATTAATTTTAAAATAATAACAGTATCAATAGTCACTTAGTCAATATGTGTTCTAAATTATGCCATATGTGGTAGTGACCTAATCTGGTGTCAATTTAAAGATAAGAGTGTAGGGGTGGAGTCTAGTCTGTCAATCTGGAGATAGCCAATGCGACTTCTGTGTGGGCATGGCCTTCTCCTAAGAATTCTGGGAAATCTGGTCATTCCTTCGTGGAGGCAGGAGGGACACTCTCTCTCTCTCTCTACTACTCCCTGGGAGATATTGCAGCTGACAAGACCTCTGAAGCTGGAAGAGCCACATAGAGACCCCTGCCAGCACAGAGATGTTTTACACCACCACTGGATCCAAAGACTTTCTACCCACTGGCCTGTGATTGTCCTGCATTCGGCATCATTGCATGTGTTTCGTGAGTCTGAAGAGGACTTCAGGGATTGCTGTAAGACATATGGATAATGTCGGAGTTATGGACTTGATCAGAACCGGGCTGGGATGTTTTCTCAATGTTCAATTGCCCTTGTATATAAATCTCTTTCTTATACATATATGTATGCCCATGGATTTGTGTCTCTAGTCTACCCAGACTAACGCACCATATTGGTGTAATCGTATGATGTCTTTGGACAACTTTATTAGCCTCATGATAGCAAGAAGCTGATACTCAGGTCAATTTGCAGACTTTATTCAGTCAATAAGACAAAGAGGTTTGAAACCAGTGTACCCAATTTCAAAACCCATGCTAATGAATCCTGATTATCTGAGATCCTTTACTTTCAGAAAACTGGCCCAATAAGGTAAAGCAACCCACTAGGGTGACAGGAATTTTGCAGATGGTATAAACAGTTAATGTGCTCAGCTGCTAACCAAAAGGTTAGAGGTTCAAATCTACCCAGAGATGCCTTGAAGAAAGGTCTGACCATCTACATTTAAAAATCGCCATTGATACCAGTAAGAAGAGCATGTGGGGTGTTGAAGGCTTATCTTACAACATACAGCTAGCTACAGGTACGTCTACATGGAAGAAGCCCAGCAGCCTACGTGCTCCATGGATTGTAAATAATAAAAGCCTAGACTAGAGGAGGGACATGTATTAGAGCTTAGATTCTGCTTTCCAGAAGACTATGGATGACAGTGAAAGTCCAAAGTCCATTTGCAGAGTCCTCACATGGATCAAGCCTCCATAGAATACCTTCTGGCCATTGACCAGGGATGTGAACAGACTTGCTATCTGACAGCATGTATTGGAAAATAGATTCGTTCGGATACAGTTAGGTTAAAATTTAATACCATTTTAAATTTGTTCTAATTTTTACTATTTTCTGCTTTCTTTTACATTGAGGGTTTTCTCTGTTTTGTTACTTTTGTTGGGGATTTGTTGGTATGTTTTTCTTTATATGAAATCCAAGGTAAGTACATCTAAGGAGACAGTAATTAGATTAATAATTATCTAGGAACATGACAGGGAGGGGTAAGAGGGAAATGAGGAGCAGACAACAAGTATGTGAAGAACATGTTCTAAAGTTGTGATGATTACACAGCTGTTTCATATGCTTAACCATTGAGTCATATGGTATGTGAATTATATGTCAATAAGACGGTTAAAATTAAAACAATCAAAGATTTATAGTCTCAAAAACCCAAAGGGGGCAGTTCTACCCAGTCCTGTATGGTCCCTATGAGCTGGAATTGACTCGATGGCGATGAGATTGGGCGGGGCAGGGACATGGGTGGGTATTTTTTGTTGATTTTTTTAATGGAATAAAATAAATATCTCCTCACAGGAAAAAAGTAAAAATTGAAAATAAGAAAATAAAAAGTCACCATTGAAAATCCTTTGGCGCATACTTCTACTTAGTCACTGTGGATGCACCTGGAGTCAGAATCGGTTCCATGACTCACTGCCATTGAGGCCAGGCTGGCTCATAGTGACCCCCTGTGGGTTTCCAAGAACAACCGTTGACAGGAGTAGAAATCCCAATCTTTCTCCCAAGGAGCTGCTGTTGGTTTTGAACCATTGATCATGCAGATCACAGCTCAACACATAAACACTATATCCCCACAACAACCAGGGGTTCTAAGTTCACAGGATATACCTTTGGAGTCAGAATTGGATTCAAGTCCTAATGATTCCTCTGTGATCTTCAACAACTGACTTTTCTGAATCACAATAGCCTCACCTGCCAAATGAGGATAATAGTGCTTACATAGAAAGATGTCTTGAGTAACAGAGGCAACTACTTTATATGGAAAACCCTGCAACAACGGGGTCTACAGTGGGTGCTTGGATAGCCATTCAGACTAAACAAGTAAGAGAGGAAGACTGGGAGCATGCCCACAAACATGCAGAAGTTTCACCAAGGCTATTTGTATATGTATATTTACTTTGGCTGCAAATATATCCATGGATGTGGTTAAAGCATATCAGAGACAAGTAATGATCTTAGTCATAACCAAGCACCTTGAGGGAATTAAGTTGCTGGGCCTGGGGGACCAGGACAACAGTCTCAGGGGACACCAACTTCTATTAAGGTAATAGAATGCATCAAGATAATGTGCTACATCCTACTTGGTGAATAGCAACTGGGGTCTTAAAAACTCATGAGGTGTCAGGTAAGGTGCAAATATTGGTCTCTCCCATCCAGAGTAAAAGGGAGAGGCAAATGAAAAGACACATGGAAATAATTAGCTCCATGGACTAACAGAGCAGGCAAGCAACCATCTCCACAACCCTGAGACCAGGAAAACCAGATGATGCCCGGCTCCCACTGCCAAGTTCTCTGGAAAGGATCACCTTAGAAGGGAGAATAATGGGAGTGGGAGAATAATGTAGATCAGATCTCAAAACCATGAAAGATACCCGGCACACTGGTCAGAGGGAACCTGGTGGAACCCCCAAGAAAATGGTCCATAGTCTTCAAGTTTGGAACTGAATTCACCTGCCCATTAGAATAATCAACCACTGAGCGGGCAGAGAAGAAGCTCCAGGGAACCTGTCAGTCAGGAAGGCTGGTGTGATCATTTCTCTCTCTCCCCTGGAAGATGCTTAATAAAATGTCTCTATGTTAAAAAAGAAGAAGGAGGAGGAGATGAAGAAGAAGATGAAAAAGTATCCATCATTTAAGACCAAAAGGGGACTGCTTACCTCTAGGCAAAGTTCAGGGGATTCGGAAATAGAGGACTGGTAACAGACAACACAGACATAGAAACAAGCAATGGTGCTGCCAGGGGACTGTGATTGGTGAGTTGAATCAGAATGTGTGAGAACCGTTGAACATAAAACTATCGTCTGCTCTATAAGCCTTTGCCTAATCCACGAGAAAAGATGTTTGCTTCTTTTAAGAGTCAGCTCAAGGACCCCCTACCCAAAGCCATAAAGTCCCGAGTGGAGTAAATGAGACGGCTCGTTTTCATTGCTGTGGTCAGACCATCACGGTCCTGTTTTCCCAGAAGTCTCCACTCTAATCCGACCCCCTCACGGCCACTCCACTGCAGAAGTCGTGTCCAAGTACATGCACACACTCGACTGCTCCCGAGGGATTCCCAGCAGATCTAGATGCGGAGCCCTTCCTTGCCTGAGTCCTGTGAATGAATTGCACGGTTAGCCAGCCGGATGCGGTCCTCTAGACCCCAGGGTGAATCCCATGAGCAAACCCAGCTCCATTTGCTGGCAAACTCTCAGAGTTGATGGCGAGCCACGGCACCTCTACAGGACAGAAAAGAACTGCCCCATGGGGCTCCTTTGACTGTAATCCTGATAGAAGTAAACTGTGACACCTTTCTCCTTCTAAGCGGCTGCTGGTTCAAACCACTGACCTTGTGGTTAGTAGCTGAACACTTAACCACTGTGCCACTGAGGCTCTTTCATGTTTGGGGGCTCAAACGATAAACTTGATGCAGTGTGTGTGTGCGTGTGCGCGCACGCGCGCATGTTGCTTTAGATTTCAAGAAACGAGAATTGCTGTTTAATTGGAAATCCATGAACTTGCAACTTCTGTGCATTGAAAGAGACAAGATGGAGCTAAAGGAGAAAGTGGAGAGCAAACGGAGTGAAGTCCAATAGCTCTTATGAAAACAGACTGAAGAGGGTGTCTTTTCAGAAGACTAGCCAGTGGTGCAAGGGTTTAATTCTTGGCTGCCAACCAAAAAGTTGGTGGTGAGAGCCTACCAGCTGCTCCGCTGCGACCTGCTTCTGTCGGGTTACAGCTGAGGGATCCGCGCGGGGGAGTTCCACCCCTCCCGCCGCTCAGGTGGCTCCGCCAGCATCAACCGAATGGGCCGAATGAACCCAACGACTGGCAAGTCTATCATCTCCCCGGAAGCTACCACCACAAACGATGAACCGAGAGTCTTTCCCTTGACAGATGGCCGACGGGAGAAACATGTTCTCATCTCTGACACCCCTGGGTTTGAGTCCCAGCCCGGCTACATACTGGTAGAGGACTTGAACCAAGTTTCTGAATTAATCTGTGTTCCACCCTCCTGTTCCGTGAAGTAGGGATACAGATAAGACCCAATTCATAGACGTAACACTCAGAACACTCCAGTGAAGGCCACGGAGTTCAAGAAAAGGGGGTATTTGTAGACTCTCCAGAATTCCCATAGATGGAAAGGCAGCAGGAGTCATGAGGGATGACACCCTCTGTCCAGGATCCTGTTGTCAGCAGCACAATGGATTCTGCTATCTCTCTCCCTTCCCATTTATCTCTTGGCACAGGTTCATGTCTAAATTACCCAACACGAGTGTCTGACTAGTCTAGGGAGATGAAGATGTGGCCCCCGGAGGTTTGAGCACTACTAAAGAGTCCACAACACAAAGGGGGGGGGGGCTGCGTGAAGACACGCACAAAGGCAATCGCCCACAAGCGACGAATGTCAACAATAGATTTGCCATGAGGGATAAATGAGATACTTACCTACAGCCCTTAGCAACCTACCAGAATGTAGCAGATGGCCAGGAAATAACAGCGATTATTATTGCCATAATTAGTGTTCTTTTTAACAGCCACCACTCTGGCCACCAGGGGAGATGCAGGCAGACCATATAAATAGACTCCATTTAGAAGAGTTCCTAATGAGGAGTCACAGGGGGGAGGGAAAAATAAGAAACATTGAAAAGGAAGGCCCAATACCTCTTAAAGATGACACGTCGGGATAGCCAGGCCACCTGGAACTATCCTTGGCATCGCTGTCAGCCTGAATGTCTGGGAAGTCCAGAGCAGGATGGGAGCTCTTCTAGAGAATGGTACCACCCATTCATTCCCCAATCATTCCAGGATCAGGCTCCTTGGCCTGCACATGTCCCCACTCTAATACCAGGCCCCCAGTCCTCCAGAATGAAAAATAGATCTGAGGTCCTCCCAGGCTTAGCGGGTTCAACCCTGTGTTTGCAAAGAACACCGACATGCCTGCACATGGTTTGCATCAAAAATGCGGCTCACGTCTAAATATTAGCCCCATGTAACTATATAGTAAATGAAGCTTGGAATAGCAATTATTTCTCTGTATCTCTCTACTGTGTACAATGAGGACATTTCTTTAAAGGCCAGAATTCTCATCAGAGGTTCAATGCATGCCTGTGATTTACAACGAATATTAAAAGTGACGTTGTATCCTGGGAATGTGCTCCTGAAGTCCTTCTGCTGTCATACGGCAGAGAGAGTCGTTCTCTTTAAAAGACACACTCTGTGTTGCCTCTGGCAGCCTGAACCTTGCTCTCCTACAGCTCAATTTCCCCACAGAGCCAAGGCAAATGATGGTGTGTAACTGAACCTGAGGCAAGAAAGGGTCTAGGGTCTCTAATAAAGTCAAGAAATAAAGCCATTATCAGAATGGGGTGAAATTAAGAGAAGATTTAGTCTTGGCTTGTGCTGGTTGCTAGCTGAGCACCAGGTCTTTCTTCCTGATCTTAGTCTGGAAACTCAATTGAAACCTACTCTGTGCCACAGCGACATTCACAAGTGGAAGCTGAAGTGTACTAGCCAGGAATCTCACCGGGTCTCCCATATGGATGGGAAAAGTATTCCACTGAACCAGGAATGGGATTCAGCCAGGTCGCACCAGCTCATGTGAACCAATACCTAAATTTTTAGTGGTCCTTGTAATCAGGCTCTCGCTAAGGTGGGCAGCCGGGCAGTGGTCCACTGCGGAAATCACACATTTCTATTCCTTACTCTTTTTTTAATGTTCATCTGTGCAACAGCATACTATAAATAGCCATAGGTATAAAAAATTAGATGGAACAAGGCTTGTAGTATTTATCCAGTTCATTAAACTCATTATACATAGAGGGAAAAGTGCCAAACACCCAGAGGGTGACACGCTGTCATTCGTTCCAGCTTTGTGTATGTCCCAAATTCCCATGAGGTAGAACGAGTGAATTATGCAATCCCTGGAAGTGTTCAAAGAACTCAAAGTATTGTCAGAAAAATATCACTGTAAGTTCAGCAGAAGCAGAAAGGAGTTTTTCAAAGATGGCATGCAGTATGTTCAGAGAAGTCGCCTGTTTCTAATCTATCAAACGCAACGACTATTGTCTAATTGGCTCCTCTCAAGGAAAGGGTCCTACTCCTACAGTGAAGAGATGGTTAAGGATAAGTCACACAGTCAATGAGGCTCTGATAAAAGCAAAGAATATTACAAATGAGGATGCCATGCAAAAAGCAATATGAAATATTTTAATAGTTTTATTGTTTTTATCAGGTATTATTTAACATTTCTCATTAATATTTTTAATATTCTTATAATCTACTTTTGTGTATGTCTTTTATTGTTTTTATGCAAGTATTGACTGCATGAATTCATAAGCCACCTTTCAGTATATCGGTTTTTTTAATACTTAAAATGGTCGTGAGGGCAGCAAACCAGTTGTTAAATTATTTGAATCCCACTGCTGACCCATATTGGGTTTCCGTAATCTAGTATATATAATTACTCACATTCCCTATTCCATCCTCCCAGACACACTGAGTCCTTGAGCTATATCATACTCAAGTTGTGCTCCATGCTGTGATAATGATACTGTTAAAAGATGACAGTTTGCTGCCTTTGGGGAGCCAACACACTCAACAAGACAAAAAGGGACCTAAAATCAATGGCAAGAAAGGTGTGGAATGCCTGGTGGGGGTGATCAATCATAATGTAGCCGAGAAGAATTTTTGAGAACCGAATGAAGGGTGAACAGGATAGTGGGACAGGAGGCAAGTAAAAGAAAACAGAGAAAAGAATAGCAGGCAAAAGCCATAGAGAGAGGTATAAATATAGGCATGTACATATGTAAATGTATTCATATATAAAGAAAGGAGGATTTATCTAAGTACATATATTTATATTTTAAAGTGTTAAAGTAGCAGATGGACTTTGGGCCTCTACTTAAGTCTTCCCTCAACAAAAGAAAACTTCATTCTAATAACCTGGCACTCTATGATACTCATCTTCCTGACACAATTGCCAAAGACAAAATGGGTGCATAATCAACTGTGAAGAAAGCTGATGGTGCGTGGCTACCAAAAGATACAGTGTCTGGGGTCTTCAAGGGTTGAAGTAAACAAGTGCCCATCTAACAGGGAAGCAATAGAGCCCCCATAGAAGAAGGAGGAGTTAGTGAGTTTGAACCACTAACCTTTCAGCTGGGTGATTATTCTTTGATCCACACAATACCGATCCAAAAAGAAAAACCCAAACTCACTGCCATCAGTTCCAAATCCTAGTGATCCTATAGGACAAAGCAGAACTGCTCTCATGGGTTTCCCAAGTTGGAAATCTTTACCAGAGCAGAGAGCCTCACCTTTCTCCTGCAGAAGAGCTGGATTCAAATGGCTGCCCCTTGTGATGAGCATCCCACTCCACCCCCAGAGGTCCTCCACTCATACTTATCAAATGTCTGTTCTATGCCTGGAGCAGTGCAAGATGCAGGTCCAGTGCAAGTGCAGGTCCAGGATGCAATACAAGAAAAGGAGCCTGGGATCTCAGGGTGCTTCCAAGTTAGAGGAAAAAACAGACAGGATCACATAAACAAATTATCCATGGGATAAGAAAACAAAGAAGTCTTCTCAAAAGAGGTGTAGTAATCAACCTGAGACCCAGGAATGAAACTTGGTACTTAAGGAGAGTTGTATATGGATATAGATATGGATGCAAAAGAGGGTGTTTTGTCAGGCACTCACCCATCTAATCCTCATTTCCTGCAGGGAAAGTCAAAGGTCGCAAAAATCATAGTTGATAACAGGTTAAGACAATATATTTCGCTAGATAGACCCACCCACAGTATGCCAAAGAACCACTCTTGTTTAATCATCTATGGGCAGGCTAACAAAGGCTACATACATAAGCACAAAGTCCAATTCATTCTCTCCTTCAATAATATTCCATCTAGTTTTGAAGACAAATCCATAAATGAATGAGGAAAAAAGCTGGTCTATTTAAGGCAGCGGTTCTCAACCTTTGGGACCCCCTTTGGGGGTCAAACAACCCTGTCACAGGGGTCGCTCAATTCATAACAGTAGCAAAATTACAGTAATGAAGTAGCAACAAAAATAATTTTATGGTTGTAGGGGGCGGTCAGCACAACATGAGGAACTGTATTAAAGGGTCATGGCATTAGGAAAGTTGAGAGCCGCTGATTTAAGGCAACAACAAGTCTTCCTTTATTCATTCAGTACTTTTTATTAAGGATACCTGGTGGCACTACAGGTAAGCAGTGGGCTGCTGACCTAAAGGTTGACTGTCTGAACCCATCAGCTGTTCTGCGGGAGAACGCCTGCTCCCATAAAGATTAGAGCCTAGGAAACCCCGCGCGGAGCTCTCCTCCATCAGGTGAGTCACTGTGAGCTAGAATCCACCCAAGGCAGCATGCGACAGGAAACACAAATGCTTAAGACTCACCATGAAGGCAAATGAAATGACATATGGCCCGATCGTCACAACAAGGGACTCAGACCCGTGATCATGCAATCCAACAACATCAGTCTATAATTCAGCATCCGAGGCAGGGACCACTGACCTAATGTCACACGACTCTTCCCAGATCCTCTGAGCCATTCTCACCACTCCCCAGGTTGTCACTCCCAATACATTAACCTGCGCCATGGATTTGGAAGAGATCATGCCAAACGACGTTAGTCAATTGAATAAAGACAAATATTGTGTGAGACGACTGTTATAAAAGAAAAAATTCAAGATGAAAGGTTTCCTGTGGGAAGAAATTAACTTTGATGGTTAAGGGGTGGGGGGCAAAAGAGGAAATGTGAAATGATATATGGATCATCCCTGGCTTTGATAAAATCCTATTCTGTAGATGATCAAAGGTTTGGGACAAGAGAAAAGGGATATCGTCAGAAGAATGGGTAAGTCTGTGGATGGGAGGAATGGAGACTGTTGGTAAGAAATAAAGAAGGAAGAGGCAGAGATGTCTCTCTGGAAGCAACTTTAATAAGTGAGGCATAAGACATGTTATTATTATAAAACATAATTATGGTTATATACATAAAACAAGCATACCAAATATATGCATAAAGCATATATTACTGAGGGAAGGAACGAATGAGACTTTGTACTTCTAACTATAATCCTTGTTGGCTTTCCCCCAGAGGCTTAAACAACAGTGTTTTCATTGGTATCTTTTTATTCTTTGGGCTTGTTGGCATACCATGGGTGGATCAAGGGAAATACATTGTCTCCATCTATTTCAGACTATGATTTTGGAGGCTTTTGACTTTCCCAACAATGAACGCAGATCAGCTGGTCCTAATTCACCTGGTGTGCAGAGAGTGAGAAGGAAGCCGGGGGAAGGCAGTGGCCCAGACAGTAAGACGTGATGACTGAGTGCCCGTGAATGGCACGCCACAAAGAGCATCGTTTCTCAGAACTCAGTGGTGCCAGCAAAACGGGAGCAGCATGAAGAGCGACAGAGAAGCAGTAAAGAAATCTGACTTGCTTGGAAGGGAACGAGGTCAGTTGGATTTGTTGCAAAGGATGTATCTAGGAGCAAGCTGGTCAAGTCCAGCTAGTAGCCAGGGTCCATCCCACGTGTCTCTAATCAACATTCTCTCTTTGCTAAAGAAAGCCAGAAATCCAGGCTGCTTTGGACAGGTAGGAGTAAATTCTCGTTGAAGAGCCTACATTGTGTGGAGAATAGTTTGCAAACTGACTGAACAAAAATGTCTGCTTATGATGGGCCTTGGGCTTTGGCTCATACCTCCCCTCAATACAAGAAGACTTTGTTCTAACAAATTGGCATTCTGTGATGCTCACTGCCCTCCCCTTAATGATCGCTGAAAACAAAATGGGTGCATAAGCAGATGTGCTGAAGACAGACGATGGTGCCCAGCTATTAAAAGATATAGTGCCTGGGGTCTTAAAGGCTCAAAGTTAAACAAGTAGCCATCTAACAGTGAAGCAACGAGCCCACATGGAAGAAGCACACCAGCTGGTGTGATCGTGAGGTGTCATCGAGACTAGGCAACAGGCATCAGAAGATTCAGAACAAGCAGTAAACAAACAAAATTGCATTGGTGAGAATGGAGGAGGGTTGGAGCAGAGACCCAAAGCCCATCTGTAGCCAATGGAACACCCCCCCACATACACACACAGAGGGGCCGCAGGGAGGGATTAGTCAATTAGTATAGTAGAGCACCCACCTATGGATCATGCAATTTACCTCTGATCCCTTGAGGCCTCTTCACCCCCCACTACCATGACTCCAGTGTCGCTTTCCACTCTGGATTAGACAGGAGCATGTACATAGGTATAGGCAAGAGATAAAATTCACGACACATGGAACCCAGGAACAGGAATGGGAATAGAGATACCAAAAGTGTAGGGAGTGGGGGTGGGAGAGGTGGGATGGGAGGGGGGCACTGATTGCAATGAACGGCATATAACCACACACCCCCATCCAGGGGGAAGAACAACAGAAACCAGAGGGGAAGGGAGACAGTGGTTGGTGTGAGATTTGAAAATAATTAACAATATATAATCTATCAAGGGGCCATGAGGGTTGGGGGATGGGGGAGGGAGGGCAAAAAAGAGGAGCTGATCCCAAGGGCTCAATGGAAGGTAAATGTCTAGAAAAGAACTATGGAGCCCCTCCCCACAGAAGAATTTATTTCAAAGGACAGCATTGACTCTAGAGCTCCAGGAGAGGGACATATCTGATCAGAGCACACAGGAGCAGATGAAGGGGGAGGAGGAGAGAGTGGAACACAGCCTGGCCCACCAGGCCTTGAGAATGATGTTCCTGATTAGAGCAGCCAGTCCACAGAGAGGAGCACATGGCCGGCCCAACTATGAGACATGACGTCCCTCGCTGACCCATAGCCCTACAGGGGCAACACCAGAGACAGAGTGTGGGAATTGTGCCCAAGCTGATCCTGCCACACTGAGGCAAAACACTAAGGAGGTGCAAGAAGAACAGAGCAGCGAGGTCCCCAGGGAATGCTGAAGGTGGACTTTGGGGCCAAGGTGTGGTGCCCCAACAGACTGGACTGGAAAACGCTCCTAAGGGCCAGCAAACGATCCCTGAACTAACTACAAGCTTTTCTTTCTTGTGTTTTGTTTTGTTTGTCATTGATTTGTTGTTTTGTTGTGTATTATTGCTTTGTTTTGCTGTCTTGTTTTGTGCATGTTATTATCTCCACAGGTCTGTTTAAATAAGATAGGCTGAATGAACAATCTGGAGGAGAAAACAATAGGACCAACATTCCGGGCAGACATGGGAGAGGGAGAGGGAGAGGTAGGGGGAAAGGTAGTGGTGTTAACAAACCCAGGGACAAGGGAACAACAAGTGATCCAAATCGGTGGCGAGGAGGGTATAGGAGGTCTGGTAGGGCATGATCAAGGGTAATGTATCCAAGAGGAATTGCTGAAGCCCAAATGAAGACTCAGCATGATAGTGGGACAAGAGGAAAGTCTAAGGAAATAGAGGAAAGAGCTAGGAGGCAGAGGGCATTATAGAGGTCTCAATAAAGGCATATACATATGCAAATATATTTATATATGAGGATGGAGAAATAGATCTATGTGCATATATTTATAGGTTTAGTATTAAGGTAGCAGATGGACATTGGGCCTCTACTCAAGTACTCCCTCAATGCAAGAATACTTTCTTCTATTAAATTGGCATTCCATGATGCTCACCTTTCCGACACAACCGCTGAAGACAAAGTGGGTGAATAAGCAAATGTGGTGAAGAAGGCTGATGGGGCACGGTTATCAAAAGATATAGCATCTGAGGTCTTAAAAGCTTGAAAGTAAACAAGCGGCCATCTAGCTCAGAAGCAACAAAGCCCATATGGAAGAAGCACACCAGCCTTTGTGTTAAGAGGTGCCGAAGGGATCAGGTATCAGGCATCAAAGAACAAAAAATCCTATCATTGTGAGTTCACCTCCCTGATATGATCTCTGAAGACAAACGGGTGCATAAGCAAATGTGGCAAAGAAAGCCCATGGTGTCAGGCTATCAAAAGATATAGAGTCTGGGGTCTTAAAGGCTTGAAGGTAAACAAGCAGCCATCTAGCTCAGAAGCAACAAAGCCCACATGGAAGAAGCACACCAGCCGGTGTGATCATGAGGTGTTGAAGGGATTAGGAATCAGGCATCATCAGAAAAAAAATCATATCATGGTGAATGAGGGGGAGAGTATGGAGTGGAGACCCAAAGTTCATTTGTAGGCCACTGGACATCCCCTTACAGAAGGGTCTCGGTGAGGAGATGAGCCAGTCAGCAGGGTTTGATGTAGCAACGATGAAACACACAACTTTCCTCTAGTTCCTAAATGCTTCCTCCTCCCCACTATCATGATCCCAATTCTACCTTACAAATCTGGCTAGACCAGAGGCTGTACACTGGTACAGATAGGAACTGGAAACACAGGGAATCCAGGGAAGATGATCTCTTCAGGACCAGTGGTGTAAGTGGGAGGGTGGAAGGAAGGGTGTGTTGGAAAGAGGGAACCGATTACACGGATCTACATGTGACTTCCTCCCTGGGGGACAGACAATAGAAAAGTGGGTGAAGGGAGACATCGTACAGGACAAGATATGACAAAACATTAATTTATAAATTATCAAGGGTTCATGAGGGAGTGGAGAGAGGGGAGGGAGGGGAAAATGAGGAGCTGATGCCAAGGGCTTAGGTGGAGAGCAAATGTTTTGAGAATGATGAGGGTAATGAATGTACAAATGTGCTTTACACGATTGATGTATATATGGATTGTGATAAGAGCTGTATGAACCCCTAATAAAATGATTAAAAAATAAAAGAATGATGGAATATATGTACTAATATGTCAGAACCAATTGATGTATGGATTGTATCAAGAGTTGTAAGAGCCTCCAATTAAATTATCTACAAAAAAAAGAAAATGTGTGCTTATTAACTGAATCCTAATTTTCCAAATTTCATCCATTGATATAACTCTCACTAGTGTGTTGTAAAAGAGCTGTTAGGAGACACACTGATCACTAGCCTGGACTTCATGCTGAAAGGATGAGAGAGGACTGAAAGGGGCATAGCCTGTATGCGTTACATGCTGTCTAATCCTAGGTCTGTATGCCACGAACCCCATCTACAGGTTCTATGCTTTGGCACTGGAAAGGATATAACTGGCTAAAAAATTAACTGAGCTTTATGTCAAAGCAACTTTATTAGATGGGAATTATTTTCCTCAGTTTATAGATGAGAAAATTTGACCCCAAGAGAAGTTCAGAACTGTCCCTGGCTCAGCCTAGCAGAACATGGTCGAGCTGCAATTGAAACCCAGCCAGCCTATCCCCAGAGGGCACACATGAAGGAGAATCCCGTACAAGCTGGCCAGAGAGAATTACATGGGATGGCTTAGTGTGGAGCATCTCTGTGAGGTGACATTGAAGGATTCATTGACCAGGTCAGGGACTGAAGTTCTTATGGATAGAAAGGCAGTCTATGGAAGTACAGAGCTTTGCTGTGTGGTGGATACCCATAATTATATCAATACAGAGAGCAGTATTTCATTAATGGAGAGTTAAGGTGAGTCATGGGTTAGAAGACCACCCTATTAAGCATTTTCAAAGAACATAATTTAAGGTACTATATTGATACAAATCAATTTACTGAAGATATATATAGCAAAACAAAAATGGAGGTAGGTCTACAGTAGTGTTTCTTTACTAAGTTCAGAAAATGGACACCACTCCACATATTTCAAAGAGAGTGGGGCTTAATTTAGGGATTAGGTGCTTACAAAATCACTGGCACCAACTAATGGAATTGAAGAGGCTACCTCCAGACTTCTTTAGCAGTATGCATGTGCTTCACCAAAGATTTCTAGCACCCCGCCTTGGGAGAACATACATTTTGCTTCTCTTGCATGATTTTAAGTCATGTCAAAATTGTGAATCATAAAAGTGACTCAGGCCTTTAAGGCAAATAAAATTCAACTTCCTCATTTTAAAAATAAAGAAAATGAAACCCAGGAAGGTTAAGGTTACTCTGCTTGAGAGTAAATATTTTTAATGAGAGATCATTTTACGGGCCAAAAGAACATTGGAAACCAAATATAACTGACCCCCAAAAGGCAAGACTATTCATAAAACAATAAGTACCAAAACCAAACCCACACCCATTGAGGGGGCTTCAACTCTTGGCCATGCTAGAGGCCAGGTTCCTGCGGCGGTCAGTCTTCTGGGGCCGACCGCTTTCTCCCGCTGGCAGTGCTACCTGGGCACTCACGGGGAAAACACATCTCCAAAGAAGAACCCTCAAGCCACACATGCAGACTGCTGAGCAGCGGCCCTCCTCTAACTTTTGAGCTTCTAGCCAACATTTGAGAGAGTTTACAGGAAAACCTATACCTGGATTCCTTCAAGTACATTAGAACCGCTAACCATTTTAGGTTTACGTTCCCAGCTCAGCTTCTCTGGGGAAAATGAATTCACTGCCATCAAGTTGGTGCCGACTCAGTGACCCTACAGAACAGCGTAGAACTGCTCTTGGGAGTTTCCAAAACTTTAACTATTGGTGGGAGGAGACAAGCCCATCTTTCACCTCAGGAGTGGCTGGTTGTTTTTACCTGTGGACCTTTGGGATCGAGTCCAATGCCTAATCACCAATCCGGCTGGGGGAGGAGGCACCTCTGCTCTTCTGGTTGCTATCATCTTACCACTCCTCTCACGGTCTGCAGGAATTCCAGGCTCATAGTAGAAGGCTATTTCTCACTGGGCTCAGAAATGTTTTTCTTTCTTAACAATTTTATTGACATATAATTCACATATCATACAACCCAATAGTTCAGCTACATCCAGAAGTTGTACACTCATCACCATAATCCAATTTAAACATTTTCTTCATTTTTGTACTCATGGTTACTAGCTCCCCAATCCCCCCAACCTCCCCTGCCAGACTCCCAAGGAAACTTCGATCCAGTTACCATCTCCAAAGATTTACTTATCCTGGATTTCATGTACAGAAAAAAAATTTTTTTTTAATCAAAGCAAAACAACGCAAAAAAGACTTCCCATGACGCTTATCATTACAGCCAAGTGAACTCTATTGGGCAGTTCTACTCGGCCACAAGAGGTGGCCAAGAGGCAGAAGCAATTCAACAGCTCCTAATATTATCCAGAGTGTCAAACCACAGAGAGGCCAATGAGGCTGTGTGTGTGTGTTCCTAAGCCTCATGACATCACTGGCTTTCATTACCTCCCCGCCCCCGCCCCCACACGTTGCCGCGCTGAGAGCCTTTCTGTGCTGAGGAACTGGTTCGCAGCCAACGGCGAGCTGAATTCCGAGTGAGCAGAGCCCCCACCTGGTCACCTGAAAAACAGCACCATGGAGAGCAAGCTATTTTTATATTCCGGCGCAGGGCAGTTAGAGAGCGTCTCTGTACAGGATACCACGGCGCTGTGTGTTGGAGGTAATTAGTTTGGCTCTAGAATTAGCAGTTAAATAAATGTTAATGAACATCTGTTCCCAATAAACAGGATAAATTGAAATTAATAATTGCCGTATTCATTTAACAAATGAATTGCCCACTTTTGAAACACACCGGCATAACACAAGCGTGATCTCCTGCCAAGCTGGGCTAGCGTTAAAACAATTATTTAGTGGCAAATAGGACAACCTGGAGACCTGAGCTGGGCAGATCCTGTGCCACCCACTCTGAACATGCTAAGAAACCAGGCTCAGAATCCAGGTTTGCCTGTACTCCTTTAAAAGGCAGAACTGACTCCCTGCTTAGCCATAACCCAAACGGCAGGAGGCACTGGAATTGGTGTCACTGGCCTGGTAACCCAGGATGGCATGCTCCGCTGCCCTCCACAGGAGTCTCTATGGTCTCTCGCAATCACAGGATGGTGTTGTTGTTGTTGTTTTGCTGTTGTGTGTCATCGAGTCAGTTTCAACCCAAACCAACCCGAGGCACAACAGATGGGAACACTACCAGTCCTTAACATATATTATCACCGGATAATAAATCATCGCTAAAAGTGGGTCTCCGAAATTTTCTGGGAAGATGTAATTATATGATAATGGAATTTTCTCACAACTCTCAAGAGCCAGCCTCATCTAATTATACATTTCTGAATGTTGTATTTATCATATTACTACTAACAGCCAATTTTGTTTTGAAAATCTTTCCACCTTGCACTACAACATATTAGTTATAACATTGTTAGTAGCAGGGAGGAAGCCTTTAATTTTTCTCTTTTTCTTTAGGTCTGGCTTCGTCCTCTGCAGAGTTACTGATAACTTCCGGCAAGATGGCAAACTAGGCAAATGCAGACCTTCTACAGCCATGGTTCTCAGCCTGTGGGTCGCGACCCCTTTCCGGGTCAACCGACCCTTTCACAGGGGTCGCTCAACTCATAACAGTAGCAAAATGACAGTGATGAAGTAGCAGCGAAAATAAATTTGTGGTCCGGGGGGTTGGGGGTGGGGTCACCACCACATGAGGAACTGTATGAAAGGGGCGCAGCATTAGGAAGGTTGAGATCCACTGGTCTGCAACAAAGACAGGAGAGACCCAGAAACAGATATGGAGCCGGGAACCCTGAGCTTCAGAGGAAATGTGTTCGCCCGGGTAGACTAGAGAAACAAATCCATAGACACTCTCATATGTATATAAGAAAGAGGTTTATCTACAAGAGCAGTTGAATATTGAGAAAACATCATAGCCCAGTCGGATCAAGTCCATAAATCCAACATTAGCCGATAGGTCTGACACCAATCTATAAAGTCCTCTTCAGACTAACAAAACACATGCAATGATGCCGAATGCAGGAAGATCACAGGTCAGTGGGGGAGAAGTCTCATAGATCCAGTGGCATTGTAAGCATTTCAAGGCTGGAAGGGGTCTCCACGTGGCTTCTCCAAGTTCAGGGTTCAGGCTGCATCTGGGTAGGTCCATGTGCCTTCTCCTCAGGGATGTCTCACAGGGAGTCAGCCCTGTCAATAGAGAGTCTCCCAAGGAAGTGAGCAGAGAGAAAAAAGTGTCTCCCGCCTCCGAGGAGGAAATCCAGGAATTCTTAGAATTCTCAGGAGGCCATGCCCACACAGAGGCTTCATAGGCTATGATCCAACTGACAAACTGGACTCCACCCCTTCACTCTTAATCCTCTCAAGTGCCAGTTTGACACCAGATTTTGTCACTACCACAGGAAAGGTTAGAAAAATGGATTGGATGCTTGGAGGAAAAGAGACACACCAACGCTCACTGCTATCGAGTGGCTGCCAACTCATAGCAACCCTTGAGGACAGGGCAGAACCGCCCCTGTGAGGTTCTGATACTGTCCCTCTACATGGGAGTAGACAGTCCCAACTTCCTCCCAACAGGCAGCCAGTGGGTTCCAACTTCTGACCTTGCAATTGAGAGAAGCCGGTGAATTGTCTCCTGGCCTGGAGCCACACAGCATTCAATTGAGGCAGCAAGATGGGTCTGCCCTGACTCCCCACACCCTCCTGGTGACCACAGGAGTGACCAACATTCACCCTCACCCTTGTAGAGGCCGGGTACAGCTCCATCCCACTCCTTCCAGCCCCTGCCCTACCTCAGGTAGGAGCTATGTCCAAGCGGATGGGGCTCCTAGGATACCACCCAAAGGCTTGAGCCATGTAGGCTCTGCCTCATCAGACCAGTCGAACTAAAGGGTCAGGCAAGCAGACTGTTGCTGGCCACACTGGGTACCTAAGAACTCCTTCCAGAGCCATCCGCCCTGGGCCCCAAAGAGTTCCGTCTGGGAGCAAGCACCCTGAGTCTGCACAAATTATTTCTGACCCGAGACAACAATCAGACCTGCAGAACTGCATGTGAGATTTCCTCCCTGCCCCGTCAGCTCTCCCCCTGGGCTCCTCAGCTGGTGGATGATACCAACCCATACCAGGTCCTCGTCCTTCACAACTGTCTCCAGAACTCCAACCCTGCCAGCCCTTTTCTTTCCTTCCTTTTTCATCCTTTATTTCTCTTGTGTTCTCTCTTTCTATTTCTCTTTTATTTTCCCTTCCTTTCTTTCTCTACATTTTTCTTTACTATTATCTTTTCCATTTCACCTTATTTTCCTCCTTCCCTACTTTTGCTTGTATTTTTTCCTCATTTTTCTCTATTCCATTGTTCTTATTTTCCTGTCATTGTTAGCTATTTACTTCTTTCTGGCTATTGTTTTCCTGCTTCCTCCAGCCTGTTTCTGAAATTACTGTATTCTTTTTGCAGTAATTTGTGTTTATTTCTCTACTCTTTTTAATTCTTGATCCCACCAGACAGGAGCAATCATGTCCATGCAAGTTAGACACCCCTGTACCTCCTTCAGCGACCCCTCCTAGGCGAAGGTCCCTACCTACTCCTGCACCACCTAACCACCCATACCAGCCCAAACCACCCCAAACTACGCTACTCAGTGAGCCTTCTCTGTCACACGCAGCAAGAGGCAGGAGGGTGTGCCACCGTGTCCGTCCATCTTGCTGAGGGGTTCCCCCTTTTGTGCTGCCCTCCATTTTCCCCAGCATTGTGGCTTTTCCTGATAACATGGCCAAAGCACTTGAGATGAAGTCTTGCCATCCTTACCTCTAAGGAACACTCTGGATGGCTTCTTCCAAGGCAGCTCTGGTGGTACTTTTGGTAGTCCATGCTGTTTTCAATATTCTTCACCAACACCCGAGTTCAAGTGCATCCAGTTTTCTTTGGTCTTCCTTAGTCACGGTCCAACTTTCACAAGCCTATGAGGCAATTTAAAGGACCCTGGCTTGGGCCAGGTACACTTTAGTCCACAAAGTAACACCTTGGCCATTCAACGTGTTAAAGGGGTCTAGGCAGCAGATTTGCCCAATGCAGTACATCATTTTATCTCTTCACTGCTGTTTTTCCAGGACCACTGACTGTAGATCCAAGCAAGATGAAATTCTTGACAACGTCAGCCTTTTCTCCATTTATCATGATAGCTACTGGTCCACTTGCAAAGATTTTGGTTTTCTTTACATTGAGTTGTAATCCATACTGAACGCTCTGATCCTTGATCATCATCAGCAAGTGTCTCAAGGCCTCCTCACTTTCAGCAAGCAAAGTTGTGTCAGCTGCATACTGCAGCTTGTCAATTGGCCTTCCTGATACCATATTCCTCTCCCTATAAGGCAGTTTCTCTAGTTATTGGAAGATTGGATAAGTATGGTGAGAGGATATAACCGGACGCACACCTTTCCTGATTTAAACCAGGAGTATTAAACAGTATTTAAACAGGAGTATTAAACAGTATTTAAACAGGAGTTCTGTTTGCACAACTGCTTCTGCATGAGCACAATGCAACGGTCTGGAATTCCCATTCTTCTCCAGGTTATCCATAGTCTACACAGTTACACTCCTTTGCATAGCCAATGAAACACAAGTGAAAAACAGCTTTCTGGGATTCTGTGCTCTAAGCCATTATCCATCTGACATCAGCAATGACATCCCTGGTTTCACGGCCACTTCTAAATCGGACCTGGACTTCTAGCAGTTCCATCTCGATGGGGGTCTTAAGTAAAATGTTACTTGTCTGCATTCTCAATGATGTGATCCTATAGTTTGAGAATTCTGTTGGGTCACCTTCCTTTGGAATGGGTACAAATATGGATCTCTTCCAGTCACTTGGACAAGTAACTACTTCCAAATTTCCTGGCATAGATGAGTGAGCACTTCCAGTGTTTCCTCAGCCTGTTGAAACATTCTAACTGGTATTCCATCAATTCCTGGAGCACTGTTTTTATCTAATAATTTCAGTGGGGCTTGAACGTCTTCCTTCAGTGCCAGTGCTTCTTGCTCACATGCTGCTCCAGAAATGGTTGAATATGATGACTTCTTCTTGGTACAGTGACTCTGTGGACTCGTTCCAGCTGTTCATCCTTCCTGCATCATTCAATATTTTCCCCAACCGTTGCCTGTCACTTCGTCGTACGGCGGTGGCTGGGGTGTTGCCGTGACACTGAGAGCTGGGTCACTGGTATTTAAACAGCTGCAGGACAGGGTTCAGGAGAGCTTCCATTCAAGGAACAGACCACAAAGGAGGAATTAGTCACCAAAACCCCCCTGGAGAGCATCGAAACATTACCCATTATGGAATTGATGGCAACGAACAACAAATAGAACAGGTGAGTGTTATGATAACAGGAGAGCATCCCTTTTCAATGCTCTTTAAATAGAAATCATAAAGTCGGACAAAGCAGCCACTGGCAGGGCTCCCGGCCTGCGTTCACCATGCGCCCTCCGTGCAGGGATGTAAGGACTGTACACCATGTTCACAGCCGCCTCCCAGGACACCCTGATCCAGACCAACAGCCAGATAGCTAGCTCCAGCAGACGTACTTCCCCTGGGGGCTAACCACGAGAGGCCACTGAGCAGGCACTAAGCCTGGTGCTTCCAGCCCAAAGGGCAGCCCAGCTAAAGGAGGTACTTTCAGGCTCCATCATCACTGAATCATTGGACCCCAGGAGGTGACACATTCCATTCTTGTCTCTGACAGAGAATTGTTTGCTCTTTTGTGACCACTGCCAGGAGGGAGCTGTCCGGCCATGGCACGGATGAGAAGGGATATCAATCCCGCTATTGACATTCTACTACGTGGAAGGGTGACATCATCTACTACCATCCAGTGTCAGCTAAGGGCCTAGGAAGACAGCTTCATGGATATATCCCTGTGGCATCTCCAAAAAATAACTGGGAAGGGGGAGATAGTTGGCCATCAGGAGGAGGCGGCATATGACTAAAGTTGAGTCTAAATTCAACTCGCATCCACCAGGCCCAGATGAGCAAAAAAGTCACAGGTGTGTCAACAATGGGGCAGAAATGAGACATTTCTGATTTCAACATACCTGCCCTCATTTAGCCCCAGATTTGGGGAACCTGCAACCTTCAGTACCCGACCACTACCTTTTTGTGTGCCAGCATCCGTAGGCCATGCCTTACCATCATCTGCCCAAGTGGGAGGTGAGTCCCTCTGACGTGGACAGCCTCCTCCTTCTTCATGGACAGGTGGGCCTCATTCTAAATCAGGAGTCCTCATCTCTAACCCAAAAGAGCAGCAAAAGAAGGAGAGCCCCTCAGAAGATGGATCACACAGTGGCTGTCACAGTGAGCTCAGACATAAGGACAATTGTGAGCCGGCACAGGCCCGACCACTGGGTTTTCATTCATTGTACAAGAGTCGCTATGAGTCGGAACTGAGTCAGCGGCACCTAACAGCAACCATCTGTAACTGCTGTCAACTGCACCCAGTCATTCTGCTGCCCCAGAGTCACCAGCTGCGAGTCCTCAAGCCTTCCACCTGTTGCCACCCTGTTACATGATGACCTCACATCACGCTTAATCAAGGAGACAGGAGCCACTTCCCAAGAAGCCTCTCGGCTTCTGTCCTCACCTGCTGCTTATCAGAACCAGGGAATGCCCTCTGCCTACTTCAGCCCCATCTCGGCATGCGTGAGCTGTGACCCACAGCCTCTCCTTCCTAGAGTGAGGGACACGCCTCAAGTTATGGCCACATCACTGGATGCTCAGTCTCTCCTCCGAAACAGCATTCCCTCCATACTAGGGAAGGGTGAGGACATGGTGCTGGGAGAGATGCGATCTTAGGAGATACACCCAGGAAGGGCTCCCAGAGGAAGCCGTGCTTGAGCAAAGGTCTGAAGGATGAGGAGGGGTTAGCTCGAGGAAGAATGGAAAAGAGAATAGTCTGATCGTAGGCTTGTATAAGGGCCCTGGTGGCAAACTGGCTTAAGCATTGGGCTACTGACCAAAATGCGCAGCCGTTCAAACCCATGAGCCACAAAAGAACGATAAGGTGATGTGCTCCCAGGAATGCTAAGGAGCAGTTAGTTCTTCCCTACCCTGGAAGGTCGCTGTCCGTCAGAATGGTGTCAAGACCGGAAGTGTGGGAGTTTGGACTAGGACATACATGTGCATCATAAGTCCTGTAAAAAAGGGAGAATTGCCCATGTGATTGAGAAAAAGAAGTCCGTTTCTGAGGAAAAGTCTTTCAGATATGTTCACTCCTCAGCCTCGCCGTGCGGTCAAGAGAGCAGCTGCATGCGGCTGTTTGTAGAATGGCACGTGTGTGGCAGTGGTCGCATTTCAAGTGTCACCTTAGAGAACGCAGTCCAGATAGAGACTCTATTTTCTGAAGCAAAAGTTAAGACACTAGACTGGCAAGTATGTCAAGTACAAAGATAAAGGGGTGAATGTGATACATGTGTTTGAAATCCAAACAATCCCACAAGGCTTGGAGTGTGTCGCCATCCCCACAACAGGTGGCACAGGTAGGAGGCTAGACTAGATATTCAAACACAAAGTGCAGTGCTGCTTGCAGGAGCACTTGCCTGGTCTCATCCGCAGACAGGCTCCTCCTACCTTCCACTTTCAAAGCAAAGCGTTATCATTGCCATGGCATCCTAATCCCACAGAGACAGTATGACGCCGCCACCCCCCCACCCCCCCCGCCACCGCCACCCCCACCCCCGCCCAAATAAATATTAAAGCCACTCTACTTTTGTTTTCCCCGTTCCCCTCACTTCCTTGTTAAAGAAAGTCTATGGGCATTTCCTTTTGTAAGGAGAGAAATGCATCTGCGCATGTGTAATCTTGGATGTTATAGGTCTTGGCGTTCCAGAGTCCAAATTCAGCCCAACGTGTTCTTCCTTTTCATTCTGTTTTTGATCTGAGAGGTGCTTTAAAAAAAGGGGGCGGGGGTGGCAACATAAGCGTCTTCTTTTCCCCAAAGCAACCACCACCGGCTAGGACTGAGTACCGCCGGCCCCTTTTGACTCCAGCTGACTGGGGCGCCGCCGCCACTCCCCGTCAAGACCTGACTTGCACGCTCAGGTTGCACCGCACCTATCCGCAAGTACTTTACTCTGTCGCCCCCTGCCGGCCAAAGTCGTGCACGTGCAGAAACCTGTTTTCATAAAATACCAACCAAGCCAAACTCTCTGCCCACTCACAGCCGTCCTAGAGGACAGAGTAGAACTGCCCCGGTGGGTTTCCAAGACGGCAACTCTCAGAGGAGGAGCAGAAGCCTCATCTTCTCCCGAGAAGCCCCTGGCAGTTTCCAATGGCTGACCAGGTGGACTGCAGCCCAGCACACAATACACTACCAGGGTGTATTATAATTTAATACAAAAGAATATTGGAAATAAACTTTGAATGCCAGCCTCTCAAAAACAAAATTGTCTTCACCCAGAAGATCTCTTCTTGACCTTCTCCCATCATCTGTTGATGTGCATTCAAGAAATGCATCTCAACTAAAAAAAACTCATTCGTCATTCATAGTGAGTCTGGTTTCTGAGACGGTCAACCCTTGATGGCAGTGGAAAGCCTCATCTTTTCCCCCGGGAATGGGCCTTGATTCCGAATAGCTGATCTTGTGATTAGCAGCCCAACAAGTAACTCACAACACCAGGAACCAAGCCAAAAAAAAAGTCAATGCTTGTTTCTCATGTGGCTTTTCAATTGACTACAAAAATCTTATTTTCAGTTAAAAAATGTATCCACAGGTAATCATTTTTTCTTTCTTCTACAAGGTACATTTCACAAAAAATTTAAAGATACTATAGTTTCTTTTTTCTCCATGAGGGGGTGAAGAATATATTTTGGTCTCCACATAATGCCACACAAATATTAATAACAAATATTTACTATTGATTCAGTTGACGAGAAATCTATCTACACTGTAATTCTTAAAAGTCACATCAACCTCATCTACAATGTGGAGCATTTCTCAGTGATGTTTATTACAAACAGTCTCTTCTTTAAAAAAGAAAGAAGAATGCAAGCTGAACTTTGTTTTAACAGATCACCACTCAGAAAGTGAGAGGGTGCCAAAAATCCAGTTAAAATTTCTTTTTGAAAATGATGACAGCAACATATATACAAATGTGCTTAACACAAGGGATGGATGAGTGGATCGTGCTAAGAGCTGTATGAGCCCCCAATAAAATGATGTCTTTTAAAAAATAAACAAATAAACACCTCTTTCCATGCTTAAAAAATTGTTTTATTACAGATGGGTTTTTCAATGGAAAGAATTCGGAAGTGCTTGATTTTCATCTGCACTGCCCTCAAGTTGATTCTGACCCCATGGTAGCAGGCAGCCGCCTCATCCTTGTCCCCGTCGATCTTACAGTTAGCAGTCCTACTCTTAATTAACTCATTACACCAGCAGGGCCCCTTTCCATGTACATAGTTTTCAGGTGTTTCCACAGTAGTCTATGTCTATAGTAATGAACCACCATATGGTTAAATACAATGAACGTCTATTGCTTTGGTCCTGAATTGTCCACGAGCTACATTGTGTATACCCAGCCCAAAGGCTGTGACGTTAAATTAAACTCCTTGGTCACAACATGACGTCCACACTAGCTACCACAGGGGTCAAAATGAAAGAGGCAACTCTTCTGACGGAACTGCTACAAATCGCCGCCATCCCCACAGGAAATCGTCCCCTCGTTGGCCATTCCCAACACACAGGAAGGGTTGTATAGTCCACTCTGACTGAATGCAGCCTGGCAGCTGCACTGTTTAAAGGCATGTATTTGGTTAAAGACAGATCTGCTCTGTTTGCGTAACTGCTCTCCTATCTAGGAGCTAGACTGTGACATGGAAACCATGCCATGCTCTAATCGTCCCTGCAGGCTAATTGTCATATCCCCAAACTAGCAACAAGAGGGGACGGGTCATGCAAAATGCCCACCAAATATCCTGCAACACAATGAAAACGTGATGTTGCTTTCCAAGTGCATGTAATCAAAGACTCCAGTAGGTGCCTGGGGAAACGCAAAGGGCTGTAGGGTGGTGGTGGGTGGTGGGTGCTGGGTAGTGGTGGGTGGTAGGTGGTGGGTGGTGGGGGGTGGCGGTGGGGGGGGCGGTGAGTGAGGGGGGTGGTGGGGGGGTGGATGGTGGTGGTGGTGGTGGTGAGTGGTGAGTGGTGAGTGCTGGAGGTGGTAATGGTGGTGGTAATGGTGGTGGTGGTGGTGGTGGTGGTGGTGGTGGTGGTGGTGGTGGTGGTGGTGGTGGTGGTGGTGGTGGTGGTGGTGGTGGTGGTGGTGGTGGTGGTGGTGGTGGTGGTGGTGGTGGTGGTGGTGGTGTTGGTGGTGGAGTTGGTGGTGGTGGAGTTGGTGGTGGTGGTGGTGGTGGTGGTGGTGGTGGTGGTGGTGGTGGTGGTGGTGGTGAGTGGTGAGTGGTGAGTGGTGAGTGGGTGGTGGGCTGGTGGAGGTTGGGGGTAAGGGGGATGGTGGTGGTGTTGACGTGCCTTCAAGCCGGTTTGGGTCCCAACAATCCTGTGCACAAGAGAAGGCCACACCGCCTGGCCTGCCTGGGCCGTGCTGTAGCCCCGGTGTCCATCAGCTCGGATTGTCCAGGCACCTCCCCTGCCCTGTCCTGCCCTCTCCTTGACCAAGCTGGGGCCCGTTTCCAAGGCCTGGGGTCTCCTGACAGCCTTTCTAAAGCACGTGAGAGGACGGCTTGCCCATCTTGTTTCTTCGCGGTCAGGTTTGTTCTGTTCCAAATAGAGACGATGGATAACAGTCTATATCTCAGAGACCTTCCCTTCACTCCCAGTTCCCTGTGGAATACCATCCCATCAGCTCTCTGCCCGGAAGTGTTCTCAGTGACGTGGGAGAGCGAGCAGCGCCTCTGGGGCTGCATCTGTCCGAGTCCCACGCTGCTGCTCTCGCTAGAGGCGGCGCTGCTCATCACCAGCCTGCCTTCCCCCAAGTCTCTACTGACAGACACAGGTGACTGGCCAGGCAGGGAGCATTCTGCACCGAACCCCCTCTGCCCTCGCATCTGCGGTAAATGCGCTTTGCTCATTGAAAGCTCGCGTTCTCTGGGTGCCCTGGTAGCACAGCAACGTTCGAGTTGGGTTCTGTAACTACTAACAGCAGTTCCAAACCACCAGCTGCTCCTTGGAAAGAAAGCTCCTTGGGAGAAAGAGGAGGCTTTCTTCTTCTGTAAAGTGTTAAAGTCTTGGAAACCCACCAGGGCCACTCTAAGCTGTCCTATAGGGTCACTCTGGGTCGGAATTGACTTGAGGACAGTCAGCCGAGATCTCTAGGAGCCCGCGAGACCTTTTACAGGGGCCCTGCTGCTTGTGTCCTCTCATGAGCATACGGTGCTGGGTCCCAACGGCTGATCGCGCCAAAGACCGCCTACACAAATGGCTGTCAGGGTCCAGCTCAAGTCTATGCAGCCAGGCATGAAAGAGATGCGCAGAAATATGAAACAAAATGAGTCTCCTAATTTTCTTTTAGAAAAAGTAGTTAATTCTTACTTTTAAAAATAGCGATACCAGGAGGGGAAAGGGAAGGTGGGGGTAGAAAGGGGAAACCGATCACAAGGATCTACATATAACCCCCTCCCTGGGGGATGGACAACAGAAAAGTAGGTGAAAGGAGACGTCGGACAGTGTAAGACATGACAAAATAATCAGTTCCCCCTTCTGATTACAAGAATCTATGTATAGCCTCCTCCCTGGGAGAGGGGCAGCAGAGAAGAAGCGGGGAAGACAACGGACAGTGTAATATCTGACAAAATAATAATAACATATGAATGATGAAGGGTTCATTAGGTAGGGGGGAGTGGGGAGGGGGGGAAATGAGCAGCCGATATTAAGGGCTCAAGTAGAAGGCAAATGTTTTGAGAATGATGATGGCAACAAATATGCAAATGTGCTTGACACAATGGATGGATGGATGGATTGTGATAAGCATTGTATGAGCCCCCAATAAAATTATAAAAAGATATGACAAAATAATAATTTATAAATTATCAAGGGTTCGTGAGAAGGGACGCTGAGAAGGGAGGGGGAAAATGAGGATTCAAGTAGAAAGCAAATGTTTTGAGAATGATGATAGCAACAAAGGTACATATGTGCTTGACACAATGGATGGATGGATGGATTGTGATAAGAGTTGTACGAGCCCCCAATAAAATGATTTTTAAATAATATATATATTATTAACATGAGTTGGTTGTTGTTTCTGGGTAGGTGAATACCTTGAACGTTGCTCAGTTTTAATGTTGCAATAAGGTAACAAGTGATCCATATAACACCTGAAAGCTCACTGGGATCCTCAATAATCTGTAAGAGTATAAAGGAGTCCTCAGACCAAAGTGTTGGAGAACCAGGATTTTACAACCCTTTGTAGCCCTGATGCTGCAGTAGGGACGCATTGGGCTGCTAACCAGAAGGTTGGCAGTTCAAAACCAGCAACCACTCTGAGGGAGAAAGGCAAGGCTTTCCGCTCCTGTAAAGATTTACAGCCTCAGAAACCCATGGGGCAGCCCTACTCTATCCTATATGGTTGTTATGAGTTCCAATCAACTTGATGGCAGGGAGTTTGGTGTGGCGTTTCCTGCTGTCTACCAGCTTAAGCAAGTTCTCTGTAAAGTGCTTTCATCTTACAGAATCCTTGCTCCATCAATAACGCAAAGCTCATGTCACGAGACAGTTCAGAATCCTCC
This sequence comes from Tenrec ecaudatus, assembly GCF_050624435.1. Lineage (NCBI taxonomy): Eukaryota > Metazoa > Chordata > Mammalia > Afrosoricida > Tenrecidae > Tenrec > Tenrec ecaudatus. Next base: position 154,421,642 of record NC_134531.1, on the reverse strand, counting down.
CCTTCAGGCTGCCACTGCCCCCAGACCTCAGCCGCCAGCTCCACTTGTTGCCCTGCCACATCCACCGGCCTCTCCGTTTGAAGCATTTCACTCCAACCATTTGCTCAACGACATTGCTTGATTGGGACGAGTACAGTCAAAGCCACCACTTTGTAAACGTAATGATCGTTTACTATTTGCCAGGTCTGTATCCTGCATTATCTCATGAGTGACTGGACTGTCCCTTAGAACTGTGCCTGAGGCACGGCAAGCCCTCATTGAAGGTGTGCGATGCTGGTGTGGAGTACCTTAAAGTAATCCCACAAGAGGTGCCCTACTGTTCCCGATTTGCAGACGAGACAGCTGAGGCGCACAGTTATTTCTCACCCAAGTTCACACTGCTGGTAAGTGGCAAAAGCAGATTTCAAGCCCATCCTGCCTAAGCGAAAGCCCACGGTCACACTGCCCTGACCGGAGCTGCTCTCACTGTGCGGTACAAAGGAACCAGCAGAAGTTCTGGCTCGGATGCAGAAGCTGATTCCAGGGGGCTGGGAAGGGGCTTGAGATTCTGCAATTCTAACCACTTCCCAAGTGTGTGCTGCTGCTGACTCTTGGACCACACGACAAAAGAAGACTCTCTCAGGCATCTTTAACCTCCTCCCCGCCCCACCCCTGTATGTTCACTCTCCTCTGTCCTAAGCATTCAGTGGAGTTCCAAGGACTGCAAATCAAAAGATCAGTGGTTCAAAGCCACCAGCTGCACAGCAATTTCAGGCAACAAGACTGAACTTCTTTGTACCCGCTTTTTATGTCTGCCAGTTTTGTCCATATTCCCTGGAGAATTACTCCTCTTACCTCTGCGTGCAAGTGATTGTTAGAGCCCCTTAGCTAATGAGAGAGAGGCATGAGTGAAATACAGAGGCCTCTCTGGACCCCCAGATGGGTCTGTTCCTCTGGGCTCTCTGCACATCAGTCATAAGACCAAATGAGAACTTTATGCCACTATGAGAGGTGGGGCTTTTCCATCAGTTTTAAAAGTCACCAAATGCTCCCATGTTCAGCCCCCCGCCCCACCCCCATCCCTCTGATTACCCTATAGAGAGCAGAGTGAGCACAGATCCTGCATCTGGTGTAGGGTTGTAATGTGGTCATCTCCAGTTGATGAATGTTTTGTCTCTGGCTTGTACTGAATTTAAAAAGTTAAAAAATATATTTTTAAATTAAATCCTTGAAAACTCTATGGAGTAGTTCTATTTGGCTCATAGGGTTGAGAGAAATCAGAATAAACTCAGCAAACTAGCTCCAAGCATTCGTTCACATCATTGTTTTTAAAGCCAATAGCCCCATCTATGTTCTTCATAATGATCAACCTTGACCTTCATCCAATTTTTTGGCTATTTGACAACCACAAACTACCTTTGGTCTAGCAGTGATTTTTCCCATCAGCCAAACAACTAGCATTTGGAACTGCCACAAGGGGGCATTGTCTGCTAGACATCACTTCTGAATGAGTCACCAACTCCTTATACATTTGCAGAAATTCGGGAAATGCACATGTGATGAAAGAAGTATGGGTCTCAGATAGAACATGGTAAAACTCACCGTTACTCAGCATGCCAAAATGAAAGGAAAATCAACAGTTTTGCCATAATAAGGTCTATGGCAACCAACTAGACTTACTTATGAAAGACAAAAATAAAATTAAGAACCTGTTTGATCCCAAGAAACAGATCAAATATTAAGCCTAAAGAGATGCTATTATGGGGAATTTTACACTATCTACAAAGTCACAGCGCTCTATACCCCATCAAGCCCCTGGGTCTCCTCTCTGCTCAGGGAGAGTTTTTTAAAAAGAAAACCAGAGTGTCATAACACACTACCCACAGCATCAGAAGACAACGGGACAGCACTCACAATACTAAGAATGGGGGGAATTCACAATGTGAAAGAAAAACAAGCAAACAAGCACCAAGATGACCCAGAGAGTGGAATGCTGTGACGAGGGGTTTCAGCCGTCAGGAAAATGCTTTAATGAGGATGCACTTGAACCAATGAAACACACACACACACAATATCCGCAAACAGTAGAAAATATCAAGGACAACCAGTGGAAACTTCAGGAGTAACTAAGCAGCCAAGCGCATGGAACGGTAAGACATGCTATCATTAAGAGGGCACCGCCCCCAAATTGATCTTTAGATTTCGTACAATCCCTAGCAACATGCCAGCAGGCATTCCTGCGTAAGTTGATCATCTGATTGTAGCACTGCTGGGGAGCCCCACCATCACTACTGCCTTCTTCCACCGCTCCAGGTGTTGCCCGTGTGCCCACTGCGTGCAGACCTGGCACCGCTTCTGTGAGGCTGCAACTAAGAGACTCCAAAGTTCCCCAAGGGCAATGAGAAACCCAAAAGCCAAAGAAGAAACCAAGTCTGAGAAGAGCAATCCTATTCATCTGAAGGTGGTGGGGCAGGATGGTTCTCAGGTGCGGTGGAAGGGTAAGATACAAGCTGACTGTGGCTGACTGGCAGGGATTGTCAAGGAGACAGATCCAATTCAGATTTGTTGGGCAGTCCATTAATGAAAAGAGACACCTGCCCCGGAAGCACAACTGGAGAATGAAGGTACAACGGATGTGTTGCAGAAGCAGATGGAAGGGGCCTGCTTAAGAGGACGCCTGCTCCTTTGGTCCAGAACACGGGGACTACACACAGATGAAGAATCTATTCCCAATTAGAAAGAATATATATCTGGAAGGGTATTTGCCAAACTATTAACAAATGAATGCATTCTTTTAAAAGTATTGTTACAGCCAGCAGAGCTGCTGCTGCGAGGAGATTCTAGTGAGCAGATGTCTGGGATCAAGGCAGCATCTTCAATTATATGTGTAGTCAAATTCCATTCTCTTTCAATTCTATTGTTTCACAAACTTTCTGCAGCCCCCTGATAGCCACCTCACATCACAAAGATAGTGTCCTGTTATATATGTAGCTACCACTCACCAATGACTGGGTCCACAGCTCCCTTTGGTAACTCGCCACCTAATATTACAGCTATTGGGGGGAGGGGGAATCCTATTTTGGAGACAAGTTCGTGCTGTCGAGTGCAACCATCAGAATCGGGCTGCTCTCTGGCCTCCAAATTCCCCACCTACCACTTACTAGCCACTTGGCCTGGTGTCTCCTACTTCTCTGACTTTGCTGTCTTCATCTGCAAAAATGGACAAGGATAAACACACCTAAAAAATATTCACATCTCAGGGAAAAACAAATTTGAGGTTCCTGGCACTTAATTAACACTCCATAGATCTGCTTTTATTATAATTTCCACTTGAAGAACCCTAATGATTTTGAGACAGCTGAAAGACCTCTTAAAATGCTTGCACAACTTGCACAACAATAAATACAAAAACTTGCATTTATCACTTTGCTCAAGATTGGGTGGAAAGGAACTTCAATGGTTGATGTGAAGAAACTGAGAAGTCAACATTACTGAGTTATTGGAGTAATCATTGTATCCACATAGTACAGAAAATGTAAAAGGTTAGATCACGGTATAAAACCAACCCAAAGGAGGTCCAGGAATTGATAGAATGTCAAGTAATTTGAAAATGACTGACCAATATCACATGCAAGTAAAACTTTGAAGATAATTCAAAATTGGTTGCAGAAATACATCAACAGGAACTGCCAGAAACTCAAGCTAGCTTCAGAAGATGGCACTGAACAAGGCATATCACTGCAAACATCAAATGGATAATGGCTGAAAGCAGAGAACACCAGAAAGCTGCTTGTGTTTTATTGATGGTCCAAAGGTTTTGACTGTGGATCATAACAAATTATGAGTAACACTGTGCAGAACGGGAATTCCACTGTCCGTGTGGAACGTGCACACAGAGCAAGAGGCAGTTATTCAAACAGAACAACAGGATATTGTTCTGGTTCAAAATCAGGAAAAGTGTGTATCAGGGTTGCATCCTTTCAGCATACTTATCCAATCTGCATGCTGAATAAATCATCCGAGAAACTGGGTTTCAGAAGGAACATGGCACCAGGCTTAGGGAAAACTCATTAACAACCTGTGATTTCAGATGCCACAACCTTGCTGCCGAAACTGAAGAGGATTCGAATTAGCTGCTGATGAAGAAAAGACTGGTGGGTTCACACGCTCTCAACCATGTACTCTTAGAGCTCTGGAGAAGACAGATCTAATTGACGCATCGGGATCCAATGGAACTGCTCTGACTCAAAGTAACTCTAGAGGACACCCCCAGAGGGCTTCCAATGAAAGCATGGTTATAGCCACTTGGTGCCATGTGGGTATGTTATCTTCCCTGTCTTCATGGTCACTGCCATTGGGTTAATTCTGACTCATAGTGATCCTATAGGACCAGGTAGAAGTTGGAATCAACTCGATGGCAATAAGCTTCGTGTTTTGGGGGGTTGGAGGTCTTGGGTGATGGTTTGTCTTTATTGTAAATGCATGGGCAGCACAGGTGGTTTGTGATCAGCTGCTAGCCCAAAGTTTTGTGCTTTAAATTCACCCAGCACTCCGTGGTAAAAAGGCCTGGCGCAGTTTCTGCCAAGATGACAGTGAAGAACAGAGCTGTTGTACTCTGTAACACAAGGGTCACCATGAGAACAAACTCGACAGTCGCAAACCCCACCCACCGCCTTCGTCGTGGGAAAGTGAATTCCCAGGACCTTATAACAGAAAAGGCCTGGCTACCATTGCCAGTGACGTGAGAGCAATGTGGGAAGCAAACACCCTCTTTCGAAGGAAGAAAAAGCATCCAAATATTAACTATAGTTCTGATCGGAAAGAGGTGTGAGCAATGTTTTCATGAAAAGAAAGCTTAAAATTCTACTTAAAATGGCACAATGCATCTGCCTCTTTTTGTTATAACTACTTTGCGTTCGAAAAAGTCCACAGACCTATGTCCAAAATTTATCCCCCATAGAGTCAAAACAGATAGTGAGTAACAACGGCAAAATTAGGGAGAGTCAAAAAGTGCCAGACCATGTGGAGAACAGACAATAGCCATCAGGCAGCCAGATTCCTAGACTACAGTTACCTAAAAGCCAATGGACCGAAGACTGGGCACTTACACTTTCTGAGCATCTGTTTCCATGTCTGGAAAATGCATGGTTAATGGAGACCACCCGAAAGCCCCTCTTCCGTGTCTGACGCTCTTTGGGAGAGCGGAGAGGAAGAGCTTAGAGACCCTGGCGCCAGGTATCTACTCTACCAGATGGCAACCAAACTTGGAAGCATTAGCAAATACAGTGTAGCTGGCCATTTGATACTATATAACTGGACAATATCATCATTGTTTCAAACTTTATATCCGCTTTGTAACTAAGAGCACAGCATCTCTTCCATCACCCCCAACAGTGAGAGAGAAAGGCTACATAATTGTGGCCCGGGCAACCTTAAAGGAGTACCACAAACTGGAGGGCTGAAAGCGTTTACCAACTCACAGTTTTGGAGAGTAGAACCCCCAATCAAGGTGTCGGTGGCCGTGCTCTCTCTGTAGACTTCAGAGGGAGGTCTTCCGCGCTTCTGGAGGTTCCTGGCAATTCTTGTCATTTCTTGGCTCCTCAGTGCATCCCTCCAGGCTCTGCCTTCATCTGCACACAGCTGCCTGCTTTCTGGGCTTCCGCTCCTCTTACAGGGACAGCAGTCACACTGGATTAGGCTGCACCATGATCCATGATCGCCTCTTGCTGAACTAACTTATAACGCCTTCAAAGGCTCTATTGTCAGCGTCTTTAAGACCTTGTGAAGCTCAGAAGCCGCCATCTGAAGCACAGCAGCTGGTCTCTATTCACCTAGAACAACAGGGGAAGACGGAGACTCAGGAGCAGAATCAGGAATAGGATCATTGCTATTATGTGGCTAATGGCCTCGGTGAACTGCTGCCTTGGCCATGAGATCAGAAAATTCAGATGCTGCTTGGCTACCGTCACTAAACATTTTTATCAAAGAGCCCATAGAAGAATCCTGACCAGAAGGGGGGAAATACAGAACACAATTTCCAATTTCTGTGGATTCTAGACTACCTGGAACCATGAGGGGTGGTTGAACCCTGAGACCACCTTTGAACCTTAAGCCAAAAATACAACCAAGAAGTCTTCTTAAAACCAAAAATAAAATAAAATAAGCTTCACTAGTTAAAAATGTCTGCCTTGAGTAGTCTGTTCTTATAAGAATTTATCTGCATGGGGTCAAACTGATATAGCCATTGAAAAGATGAAATATGAAACTGAGGGGCCATGAATTCATGGTTGGTAATAGAGGAGGTGCAACTCAGAAAATTACAGACTAAAGAATTGCAATCAATGTCATTGAATCAAACATGTAGAAATGGTTTGAGTTGGTGTATGTTTTGCTGCGGATACTCTCAATGATAGCAACACATTTAAAATAATAAAAAGAAATAAAAACGGAAAAAGGAAAAAGATTAGAGTCAAGTTCAGCTCTCTGAAAAACAACTAAACCAACCACTCATATACAGTAGAATACACGCCTTCAAACAGGGGACAGAGGAGGGAGGAAGTTACAGGAAGAAAGCGCAGTATGTAAGGGGCCGTATGTAACAATGCGGGTGGGCAGATAACTTCGGAGAGTCTGTGACTGCAATGGTCATGGGAAACGCTTTAGATCTTTAACAATAGTTATTTAACATTACTTCCGAACAGAGGCACATTCACAGATACCAGAGGTTAGGATGCCAACACATTTGGGGAGATAGAGGAGGGAAATTCAATCATAATCAGTGTTTGGGATTTTTCTTTATGGGCAGCTACACAGACCCAAACACTCACCTCGGTGAAGATGGATTCCCCGTCAGCTTGCACGTGCGGCCCAAACACCGGATACTAAACCATGGGACACGGTGCTCACTCAGGCCACCGTCAAAAGGCCTCCACCAAAACCCAGCTAGGAGCACACGGTCAAAGGTAGTCACAGCCACGAAAGACAGCCAACGAAGAAAGAAACGCCAGCCCTCTATGACGGCTTTTCTATTAACTTTGGGGGTGAGAGTGAAGGGGCTAGTTAAGAACACTGAGAAGCTGAGGTCTAATATGCGCTGTGCCCACGTGGAGAGAGGCTGAGCATCCTTCGCAAGCTCACCTGCCTGCTAACTCACTGCAGCTGCAGCTGGTCAGAGAGAGCCCCGCCTCAGCCCCATTCCATTCCACCTGGAGCTCAGCCTGAAGTTAACCTCTCGGAGACCTGGAGTTACCAAAGCCAACGTCTTTGATAAGCAACCTTCTGCTGGGGTGTCGAATGCGAGGACGCTATTTTGGACGGGAGATTGTTGCACGGCGTCCAGTGGTTCTGACTCGTGGTGGCCCAATGTGACAAACTGAAACTGACTTTCCTTCGCTGTAATCTTTATGGAAGCAGGTCCTGTGGTGATGACATAATCTGTTGTCAATCTGAGAGTAGTAAGAGTGAAGGAGTGGAATTCAGCCTGTCAATCAGGACGCAGCGTAATGACCTCATTTAGAGGCACTAAGAAGATAAACAGCTTGCTGGAGGCGGGACGTGGGCTCACTCCATGCGAGACATGCTTGCTGACAAGACACATGGAGCTACGTTAGAGCCCTGGAGCTGAAGGAGCCACGTGGAGACCCCTGCCAGCGCTGAGACGCCTCCACCGCTACTGGATCCACAAGACTTTCCAGCCATTGGCCTGAGATCTTCCTGCATTCTGCATCATTGAATGTGTTGTGTGTGTCTGAAGAGGAATTTATAGATTGGTAGTGGACCTATGGGCTAATATTGGAGTTAGGGACTTGATCTGGACCGTGCTGGGATGTTTTCTCAATATTCAAGTGCTCGTGTACATAAAGCTCTCTCTTACGCACCTCTGAGTGTCTCTGGATTTGTTTCTCTAGTCCACCCAGACACAGATTCCCAGGTCTGGTGGGTTTGACCCATTCACCCATCAGCAGCTGAGCATTTTAACCATTGTGCTGAGTTGTCAGGGGAGAAATCCCTCAGTGTCATTGAGTCATTTCTAACGCATAGCAACTTCTTGACTTTTTGCCCCTGTGAGTTTTAGAAAGTGTACGTCTTGATGGGAGGAGAAAGCCTCCCCTTTCTTCTCCTGCAGAGAACGGTTCACAGTGCTGACCTTGCGGTGAGCAGCCCCCTCCGTCACCTACTCCACTACAAGGGCTCCTTGGCTTGGAGGGTGTCTCTCCCCACCCCACCCCCACTCCCAAGCGTGGACATCATCACCCCTGTGTCAATATAACCCTGTTTCAAAACAGGCTTAGTCTGTAAACGAACTCATTCTCCTGTCTCAATTTTCAGCCAGACAGTAGCCACGTCTAGGTTAGTTGTTCACAGGTGCTGTCTAGTGGGCGCCCACTCAGCAGCACAGCAGAATGACACATGGCCCAGTGTTGGGATGCGTGGGGCTATTGTCGCTGCCAATGTGTCAATAAATCTCATCGAGGGCTTTCCTCTTTTCCCGTGACCCTCTCCCAACCATGTCCTTCTGGGTCTGGGCCCTTCGAAGTAAGTAACCACGTTGACACCCTGGTTTCTAAGGAGCACTCTGGATGCACTTCCTCCGAGAGAGAAATGTTTGCTCTTCAGCCGTTCATGGTCCTTCAGAAAAGTGTATACCAGGACAATAACACTGGGGAGGCATACCCTCCTTGAAATAATTACCGTACATACTGGAGTTTAAGACAACCTGAATATCACCCGAGGCACCTAATTTTACCACAAAAACTGCATTTTAAAGTGTGCTAAAAAATCTCGGCTTATACACGAGTATACACAGTAAGCATTCGAGATCCAAAGAGCAGGATTTACTCCAGGACAAATTTCAGAGGGTCAGGGGAGGAGGAAGGGGGATGGGAAATGTGGGGTTGCAACCACTGAGGTGAGACAAAATGGCTGTGAAGTTTTCAATGGCAAACTGCTCTGCTCTGTAAACCTTCGTCCAAGTCACAATAAAAAGGAAAAGGAGGGTTCTTTTGCTGTGTTAATAAGATCACAGCAGAGGAGGGTGGATCCCAGACCTAATCCCTCTGAGCCGCCTTCTCCTAAAAAGAACAGAATAGATGGACACGTACACAGCAGGCGTCACCATGCGAGCAGAAGTTGAATCAAGCCTGAGGACACCTGGTAGCTTCTAAAAGATGAAAGAGACCAAGGGAGGTCTTGCCCTGCAGGCACATCTTGAATTTAGCCTCGTGGTCTCCTGAACTGAGAGAGAGACATCCCTGTTCTCGAAAGCTTTCCAATTAAAGTTCTGTTTTTACCAAGGCCACATGAAGAGCTCCCAAGAAAATAAAATCAGAAACATTTAAGGTTCAGCCTGGGCTGGGCTGTCACTTCTCCAAGGAGCCCTTTGCCTGACAGTCCCTTCTTACACCCTTACCCTCCCCCCTCCCGCCCCCCCCTCCCGCAAGCACTGGTCTGGATCAACTGGATCAGGTGCAGTTCCTCAAAGCACTCTTGTAGCGCAGTCACTGACAGTTTGTTTGCTTTTGCATCTGGTTGTACCCAGTTTCCAACACAGCAGGGCACACCCAGACTGGCCTGATGAGAAGCTCGATTGGAGCTGGCAACCTGGAGTCAGAGATGCCTCAATGTCTCCTCTCTGTTTATAAAGCAGCACACCCAGAGTAGCGGGGTGACGTTCCCCATCCAGTCACAACTGCACACACTGACTAGGGGTAGAACAACTAGGGAACTTCCCACTGGGATCTCTTATGGACATGGCAGCAGCCCACCGACAAAAGTAATGCAGAAATAGCAAGCTTAGGCGATAGAGAAATACAGAAGCGAGAGTCAGCAGGTTAGCAAATGAGCCTTATGGAACTGCAGTCTGTCCCACTAGATGACAACTTCTCAAGACAGGGATCGCTGGCGGCCCAGTATCTAGCGCTGTGCTGGGCACCGAGGAGGAAGGACTTCAGGGCATACCCTCCAGGAACCTGGAGTGAGCTTCCCACCATGGCCTGGCTGCTCGTTGGGAGGACTGACTTTTTCTTCACCCCTAGATTCCTCATGCCAAAGGACTTGATAGATGCTTGCTGAACTGGACGACCCCCATTTCCCAATCTTGTTTGAAACCTAGTAGCCCACAACTACTCCTTTGGTGGGACAAAAGGGCACATGGCTTAGGAGCACTGGGGATGGCAGCCCCCAACTGTGCAGTCAGAGGTTCAGAGATCCCCAACCCAGCTCCGTCACCTCCTCCCTGCGGGAGTTAGGGCAAGTGATACGCCCTCACTGGGGTCTCTGTTTCATCCTCTTCGGTGATAAATGAGAAGTGTTAAGGATTCCGTGTTGACCTCTGGCGCTGGACGCCTCTCTGCCGCAGACACCAGGTGGAATCTCTTCCAGGGAATTGGCAAAGCATTCCTTTCCTCACTGATGCATTCAAGATACTTCTCTACAGGCTTCCTTCCTCCTCCCTGCCCTTTAAGGATGAACTCTCCTCCAATCCATCCCCGAAGTGAAGTGGAGGCTGCTTAGGGTGAAGGGCACTTCCTTGTCTGCAGGCCTCATCTGGAATCCCTGCTTGCCGCACCGTGGTGATGTGCTTGCTGCTAACCTTCAGGCTGACGACTAGCACCCACAAGCCTCTCCCGGGAGGAAGACGTTATCTGCTGGAGAAATCATGGCCCTCTGGAGCCCTCTCGGGCAGTTCTTCTCTGTACCTGATCTGAGATGGGTACAGAGTAACTCAGTGGCAATGGCCTTGAACTTGGGGGTTGTTGCATAATCGGGATACTTACGCTGTGGGTATAGCCTTTCTGGGCACATAGTATTGCCTCTGATTTTGTTTCTGAGGTACTGCTACATCCCAGAAGGAAAAGAGGAAAAAAAGTCAAGACAGGGAGACAAAAGGAAAAGGGGGGGGGGGGCAAAGGGAATGGAGAGAGGGGCAAGGGGAAGGAGGAAAAACCACCACCACTGGCTTTACCTATAACTGTATGTGTCAGTGTTTTTTATTGAGGTCGGAGGCTTAGAGACTTTTATTTTAATGTTTTACAACTTTTCAGAGAAAAACTGGTGAAAGCAGAGGGAGCCCCAGAATCTAATGACCGTACCTCACCTCGTCACTCACCTCACCACACTCAGGACAGGTCTTCATGCCAACCCCCATGCCTTCCCTTGAACAATTATAGCTCCTCTTCCTCTCACTCGCTGTCTCCAGCGCCCATTATAAAACTTCAAAACTTGTCCTAAAATTGTTTTGTGATAAAATTACTTCAAAATGTCGATTTCCTTTAAAAAAAATCTCTTACATGCTTTCCACATTGATTTCTCGTCTTTGTCAATCTTTGTGGAATTAGTCTCCCTGAAGAGCATCTTAATTCATCGTTTGGTTGCCTTCGTCACAATCACATGTTGAGAAGTCTTAGGCGTGCTGGGCCTGTTCTAGTTGCAAGCTCTACAGTTACCTCTAGGGAACTCACAGTGGTTAAGCAGTCACCAACAATTAGATTGTTAAATGATGACGTCTTCCCAGTTCTCGCTTGCATTCTTCACTGGGGTCCAGCCTCCGCCAGCTGGTGATGGGCTGAGGGTGGAGCATGAGAGTTGCAGGGGGTCCAGAGACAGGGGAAGACAGTATGGATTTCCACATATTTCTCAGTGTCCCAACATACAGCCATCAACATCCCCTGGGAACTAGGAGAAACACAATTCCCAGGCCCCTGCTCAGATCTGCTGGATCAAGGCATCCAAGTGGCCCTGATACACTTTGACACTTAAAGAACTTGGAGGCTTAGCTGTAGCATTTACTGGATTACAGACCTCGGTCAGAATTTTAGAAATGGATGGAAATGAATTCCATTTACTGACCCTAGTGACTCTAAAGTAGCCCACTTCCATGCACATCCTTTCATTTATCATTCATGAGTGTATTATTTCCTTAACTCCACAGGCTGACAATCTGCTTCTGAGTCCTGCTAATGAGCGGCAGCTCAGGCTCCTGCTGTCACCAGCTCGTCACAGATATTGGGCCTGCAGCAGCGTCACATCTAACCTTCTTCCACACGGTGCTCTCAGGAGAAATGGGAGGGTCCGACACTGTCATTTGACACTGGCTGACGACAGTGTGCTTATTCCCTAGACAAAAGACCAGCCCTACATAAGACGCTGACTTCTGAAAAAAAAGGAGCTGGATGGGACAGGTGCTGCAGGCAGCTCCCTCCGCAGACTCCAACTCCAACACCATGAATGTGTCCGTTGCCCACCTGCACTTTGCCGGAGGCTACCTGCCCTCTGACTCCAAGGACTGGAGGACCATAGTGCCGGCTCTCTTGGTGGCTGTGTGCCTGGTGGGCTTCGTGGGGAACCTGTGTGTGATTGGCATTCTCCTTCACAGTGCTTGGAAAGGAAGGTCATCCATGATCCATTCTCTGATTCTGAATCTCAGCCTGGCGGATTTCTCCCTTCTGCTGTTTTCTGCACCGGCCCGAGCTATAGCATACTCCAAAGGCGTATGGGATCTCGGCTGGTTTGTCTGCAAGTCCTCCGACTGGTTCATCCACACGTGCATGGCAGCCAAGAGCCTGACAATCATTGCAGTGGCCAAAGTATGCTTCATGTACGCAAGCAACCCAGCCAAGCAAGTAAGTCTCCACAACTGCACCATCTGGTCCATCGTGGCAGCCATCTGGGCCGTGGCCAGCTTGCTGCCCCTGCCCGAATGGCTGTTCAGCACCACTAGACATCATGCAGGTGTGGACATGTGCATCATGGATGTACCAGCTGTAGCCGAAGAGTTCATGTCTATGTTTGGTAAGCTCTACCCTCTCCTGGTGTTTTGCCTTCCGTTACTCTTTGCCTGCTTTTATTTCTGGAGAGCCTATGGCCGATGTCAGAATCGAGGAACTAAAACTCAAAACCTTAGAAATCAGATCCGCTCAAAGCAACTCACAGTGATGTTGCTGAGCATTGCCCTCACCTCTGCTGTTCTGTGGCTCCCGGAATGGATCGCTTGGCTGTGGGTGTGGCACCTGAAGGCCGGAGGTCCGGCCCCACCACAGGGGTTCATAGCCTTGTCTCAAGTCCTAATGTTTTCCATCTCTTCAGCAAATCCACTCATTTTCCTAGTAATGTCAGAGGAGTTCAAGACAGGCTTGAAAGGCTTTTGGAAATGGACAATGACCAAAAACCCAACTGCCTCAGACTCGCAGGAAATACCAGGTGGTAACTCAGAGGTCCTTCCTGATAATGCCCCATCTCTGGAGTCTCCAAGCTGCAGAGCAGAGAGAGAGAGTCCTGCTGCTCCCACCACCAGCAGAGAGAAAGGCGAGAAGGCGGACATGCCCATTCTCCCTGATGTAGAGCAGTTTTGGCACGAGAGGGACACGGTTACTTCTGCACAAGATAATGACCCTACCCCTTGGGAACATGAAGATCAAGAGACAGAGCGGTGTGAGAAATAGACTTTTTATGGTTGATTTTGTGTATTAAATGCTTATTAATATTGCTGAGTTTACCACTTTATAGCAAAAAGTATTATTGTTAGGGGAAAAATGCTTTGTGCTCTGTATTTTTCAAAATGTATATAACTTGCCAAGTAAAACACTATTAGGAATATTAACTTTTTCACATTATAACCTGGATGTCCACAGAATTCATTTACAATACTTTTATGTGTGAGGATAGCTGTCATAAATGATTAGAAAGTCCACATTGTTATACATGCACATCAGCTTTTTTATGGGGCTCCCTTACAACCCAACCTGTACTGGGGCTTAAACTTAGCCACTATCTGGGGACTGACCTTCCTGAAGCCATCGGCCCTACCTTCACCAATCTCATTTTATTTCACATAACCCCAGTTCAAAAATCTACTGAGACTTTTCCCACACACTGAACAAATTTTAGAGAGTTTTCACCTGTTTAGTAAGTCATCTTCAATATTTAGAATTCATATTCAATTTTCCACAATGCTGTAGAATAAGCAGTAATATTTTAGTCCAGTCCTAGGTTAATTTAAGCCAGTTATTATGGGGTTGTTTGAGTAAATTCATTCTTGCTTATGCTAAAGCCTACTTTATTGATCTGTCTAAAGTCGTCGGTATGCATCTCCAGTGTGAAGATTTTGTGGTACTGTCTATTCGAATAGAGGAAAATCTTAAAATTCCGTTTTTCTTCCCAATTGTCTCTTCTTTCAAATTGCTGGGGAGTTCTTAATTCTTGTACACGCTGAAGCGGGTTATTTCCATTATCTCCTTTCTCTCACGATGAGCTGTAAACGGTGGTTTGTGGTACAGGCTTCGCTGATTAAGGAAAACTTCAAGTATAAATGAGGGAACAGAGAAGAGGATGTGTGTTGTTAGATGGCGTCAAACTTACTCCTCGCCACGAACCTAACCCTGTTCACCTTTCAGACTACCACATGGGTATGAAAGTGATGATGAACAAGACAAATAATAAAGATTAATAAGAGGAAATTCAAATGACCTCAAGACAATTGGTTATCAAGGATTGAAAATAAAAGGCACAAAGGCAATGCAAACAGGAAAGCAATGGTTAAATTTTGTCCGAAACAAAATTTGAGTACTAGCCAATAATGATTTTCTAGCAAGGCGAAACAGACCCAATAAAATTTAATGATTATGCTACAAATCTTCCCCACTAAAACAATGCCAGACATTTAAACATAACCCTTGGTTAGCTAATAATGGGGCTCCTGAGATATTTCCACTCAAGAGAACCCTCAGAAAAGAGGGCGTTCAGGGTACACATTGCAGTTTGGAATATTGGTAAGGTGCAGTGGAAAGATTGTTTAAAATGTTCCTTCTGTGGACTTTTAAATCTCTCTCAACATAGAAGGTAGGTTCTACTAGGTTCATTACAAATTCTGAGGCTCAGATGAAAGCGCAAGTTCATCCAAGTCCAAGGAGCCAGGGTGCACAATGGTTAGCGTTGGGCCACTAACTGCAGGTCAGCTATCCAAAGTCACAGGCTGCTCTGAAGATGAGCTGGCTGCTCCACAAAACATCTGTCCCCTCAGAAGCTACCCCCCGCAGTTCTACTCCACCCTATGATAGGCTGCTACAGGGCAAAACTGGACTCAGTGGCACGGGTGTTCATATTTATCCCAAGTATTGTTTTCTGATGAGATACATTAAGGATTACCTTTTAAATTGTCTGTGGTTAACAATTTGAATTAAAGATTTATGTTCACTATATAAACGTAGCATCTATTCTGCCAATGTTTAAAGCTACCTTGTAAACAAATAAAATCATTCGTTTTACTTCACATGGTTTTTGGAAGCTCAATGCTGTTTCTGTCTTGAATTACCATTTCAAACTCCTCGCTGGCACAATGGGGAGTCTGAGCAATAGCACAGGGCTCAGGGTAAATCGGATCATCCATGAGTTTGCTCCAAACCAGATGCAAATACTGGAATGGTATAGTTAACATTAGACCCTTCATTACGACCCCGATAACACAAAGTCCTCACTGGATGCCTGAGAAAAATCTGCATAAAGTTGACTCATTCCTTGTGAGAATACTCAAACTAAAATATTCTTGGGAAAATGGAAGTCAGATTAGTAATCATTAAAACCTTTCTCTTCACATTTCTCTGTGAGAAACACAGTACTGGCGAGCAACACTATGTGGAATCTGGGGTAACAAAATAGGCATTCTAAAAATAGCATTGAAGGGAGAAGGGAGTCTTATATCCATAACTGTATCCCTTTTACAAAACACTTTCACTCCTAATACAATTTATAAACTGCTCAACAGATTTATAAAAATGATTTTTTTTAAAGAAAAAATACATCCAGAGCATCTATTAATTACAGATTTTACAGGTTAGGGAGTAGGCTGGTAATTTACCACCAAGTCTCTATTATGACAGTGTCACGTCATGTCTGTAGCATTTAACATGTGTAAGTATTAAGTCATGTAGCTGTGCTTATGACTGTGCAGATGTACCAAATACACATGCACTGCGTCCCTGCTGGCCATTTTGTTGGAATCATGGCAGGTGTCACATAACAGGGAAAACGAAATTCTGTTAACATATAATGTTTTCTTTAAATATTTTATTTATGCAGCACTCAAAAAGTAGGTATCTATGAAGGGATAAAATAGAGGAATCTTTTTTACGTGGGAGGTAAAGCTTGAACAACAACTTCCTAGCCAGGTTTCACAGCGTGATATGCACTGTGCACGGCACATGGAAAAGATGCCAAGAGGCACAAAGCATCGCTATCAAGATAAATGACAAATCCAAGAAAACAACAAAAAGAAAAACACCAGCATTTTCTAGCTACGAAGCAATGATATACTGCTAAGAGAATGAGTGCCAAATGCTTCTTTACAAATGTCTTCCCTTTAATGCAAATAATTTATTACTACATGTAAGCCTTTAAAACTGCAGTTATTCATGATTTAAAACCAATTTCCTTTGTGCCAAATAGCATTTGCTACTTCTTTTAGGAATAGGTTTTAAGTAAATAAGCTTTTAAGTTATTTAACAACAATCATATGCAATCCACATATAGAAAAGAGTTGGTTTATTGTAGTTCAAATACATAAAACTGAACATTCAAACATCTTAGATTTAAACTTTAGGAACAAAAGTTTAACATTTAAACAGGAATATAGTTTACAGGGAACCGGAAAGGTAATTTATTGTATGTCTACTCCAGAATATTCATAAAGATCACTTAATGGTGACTAAAACGTGTTTAACCAGCAGTCCTATTCTGGCCAACCTGTTAATTGAACTGTGGTTCAATACCTGAGAAGAAATCACTAAACAATTCTTCTCTTAATCTAAACAAGATTTGGCCTGTAATTCAGAAGGGAGCACATAGTGAACAACAAACTTGACAGTCTGGTGGAGACAAAGGGAAAGCATGTTCATTAGAATCATCTTAGCCCCTGGAAGAATTCAATTTTCAGTGTTTCCCCTTTTACCCGCTTTAAAAAAAAAAAAACCAGAAAAAATTAAAAAAACACAAACAAACCCAAACTAAGGTTTTCTTGGGAGTCTGTGGTATGTGTATCCTTCAAGTTCAAACTATGAATGCTTTTTTACATTTTGCATGTGTAACACTGCTAGGAAGAACGTCACCAAGTCACTGGCTTCCACACCTCATAGGATGATTTTTAGCTTCAAGAGTTTAAATTTACTAGACAGCATATATTTGATTATGTATGTCAGTCATGCCACACAAAGAAAAGCATAAATATTTCCAAAGTGTTCTCCATTCAGACACTGTTCACAAATGCTTCTCCTCCTGTTCGTCAGACGGTTTTGCAATAGGTTGACTAATGTACATATATGTAAAAGTCTGAAAATTGGTTCATGCAAGCGCTGTAAATTGATAAGATACCCCTGTGGAAGAGTATTAAGAACTATTTTGTTGATCGTCTTGTGGGCTCTGAGGCTGTGGGGGGTGGGGGTGGGCCCCGGCGATCCAGGTCATCAACATATGCCACAATCAGTTTACGCCTCTCTTCCGGCACACAGTCCAGCACTAGGTACCGTTTGTCATTTTGCAAAATTTTTTCTACATCTTTCAGGTGCTGATCAGATTCTTGAATTAGCTTTTTAGATCTGAAATCAGAGAAAGAAAAGCTAGAATTACTGACTGCTGTTCAGAGGTCTTTTCAGAAATGAGCTGGAAATGTCCATCTAGTTCCTAATTGTGTTTCCACTTTTTTTTTTTTTTAAGAAAAATTTCACTGCAGTGATCACCTTTGTAAGTCACCTCAGCAAAGACTCCAAGGAGTGAAAGGGCCTCAGAAGCTGAATTACCCTCCCTCCCCTACTGGTGCTCCCTCCAGATCAGGGCTGAGGGCGGGTGGGTAAATCTTGCCCGTGCTGTACCTGTTCTGTGGATGAACAGAGGACTTCATTCTGCAGGGCTGCCAATCCCAGCATCTTTCACAAGCTTTCACTTTCACATCTTTCACTAAATTAACTATAAAAATGTAGAAAGAAGTCTTACTTCACATCTAATTTAAAAGCCCACGCTGATGCAAAACATTAAGGATCCTGACCAAAAATCCAAATGACAAAATACCTAAAAACCACACCCTCAGCACTCTCTATCCTCCCGTGCACATACCATTCATTAAGATGCGTCAAAGTTTTCTTTTAAAGAAGAAAAGCTGTAGCACGAAACAAAAATGGTTTCCTGCATAAGGATTGGTAAGCAATGTAAAACTGTTTTCCTGATAATTAAGTTGGGGAGGAAACAACTGGATATGCTACAGAGCAATCTTAAGATTTATTTGATTATTAAAAATTTTAATTTGAATGTATCCAGCAAACTGATTTTCCCTAAAAAAAAAAACACGGCTTTTTTTTTTTTGCTGAGCTTAAATAAATAATTTCAAGCTTCAGAATGGTTCAACCACATTGAGTAGTCAGTCATCAGAGAAGGCAAAGATAATTTGATAGTGAAGGATTTTAAAGTCTCCATGAAATACAACTGTTATATACTTGAGGGTTCTCCTAAAAAAAAGCAGTGAAGTGAAAACAAAAGTGTGTTTAAAAATTTGGATGGGTGGGTAACACAAAATGAGAATTGACATCTGGGCCCTTTCTTAAAAAAGCGAGAGGAAAAAAAAAGATAAGACAGTTATGAGGTGTAGTTGGCTTCTTCTTATGCCTAAAAATTAATAATGTCAACATGTGTGTGAATGCAAAGTAGGTTTTGACCATTAGAGTAAGGACTAGTAAAGACAATTGACTGCCACTATGAACCATTTCGTCACACATACCTATATGTTATAAATTTGGTCTCTTTCAAAAGTGTCCTGAAGTCAGCCTTGGCGGTGATGTATTTGTCTCTGATATATTCTTCAAATTCTCTTTGTTTTTTCTGCAAAAAAACGGTACAGTTAGGGAGGAAGATCCAACAGTTCCAAAATTTACATCAGTTATCTATTAAGACAGAGTTTATAAATCGTGTAATAAAGCAAAAAAAAAAAAAAGCTAAAAGAAATGTTAAGGAAAAAGCAATGAGAAACCATATAATTAATGTAAACACAAGTATTGCTGTGCTTCTGTATATTCTTAGTATAACTGCCCTGGCCATAATCGTTGGAGCAGATTGCCACCTCTTACTCCTCCCGAGAGGCTGGTAGGTTTAAACTGCTGGTCTTCCAATTATAAGCCAAGCTCTGTGCCACTAGGACTCCATCTAATGTACCAATAGTAGCTCAAACTTTCATCTCCTTTAATATTCCTAACCTCAAGACCAACTCCTAAAAAGAAACTTGCGGGTTAAGTGCTGTTGCTAGGTGCTGTGGGGTAGAGTCTACTTTTGACTCAAAGTGACCCTGGGTGACCGAGTAGAACTGCCCCAGAGTTTTGTAGGATGTCACTTTCAAAGCACATCAGCAGGTCTTTCTCCCTTGGAGTCCCGAGGTGGCATCAGGCTAGTACGACTTAGCTATTGCGCCACTGGAGCTACTCACAAAGATGGCAATGTGGTGTAATTTATACATACACCAACTGTAACACTCAAAACTTAAATCCATTATACAGGCCATTTGGCTTTCTATAAAGAGATAGTACAAGAGCTATAAATTATTTGGGTTAAGACAGTTAATATCAATACTCAGAAAAGTTAAAAAGTGAGACTTGGATCTCACCTCTCAGTCTGCCACTCTTACTAGCTATGCACGCTCACTAGCCTCAATGTCCCAAACGTGAGAAAAATATAGGTTTTTAGACTCTAAACCTAGAGTTATTAACGGGGGGGGGGGGGGGAGAGGGAGAAGAATAGGAAAGAGAACAAGTAAAAGGCCAGTGGATAAAAAGGAATACAGTAAACAATACTTTCCTTGATTTCAATAATTACTCCAGACCCTAGGTGAGTCTGTTCCCAATGGTAAAATCTCTGGAACAGACACGAAGTATCAGCTTATAGTGTTCTGTTAGTGTGGTTTTAGAGTCAGCCCGACAGCCTGGTCTCAACTGTTGACCTAAGTATGCCTGAAAAGTGGAACCAGGCTATACAGTAATTAAGACAGACCTGTGCTGCCAATTGTCATTGAGTTCGATTCAGCTCCTGATGATCCCAGGTGTGCAAAGCAGAATTACTCCACAGAATTTTTAAGCCTTTCCAAAGCAGTTTATTAGCCCTGGGCTCTGAGGCAAATCTGGCAAACTTTTGGTTAACAGCAGAGTGCTTAATTGTTTTTGACTCCCAGGGAGTTAATAGCTTCATTACCTCTCTTAGATTCCAAAACATAAGTTTAACCTCAAGGATTAAGTTTTTTTTTTTTTACTTTGCATTGTGCTGTCTCATTCAAACATCACATACAAACTTAGAATCCATATTCATTTCTCATACACTCAAAAGCAATTGCTTAAAAAGCACAATTTCATTTTGGTGAAGATAGTAGAAGCACCCAATTAATAGTTATAAATAGACAGTAAATCACAGACACAAAAGTTTCTTACCCTGTCACTGGAGGAGAACTTAATACACCGAGGATCTTCCTTAATGATTTTTTTTACTTCTTTCCACGTGGATGTTAGGGTAATCTTGGATAAGACAATGTAATAAGAAAGATAAATATAACTCAGTTTTATTGGGGGGTCAAACTGGAGCACATATGGTACAGAATATTACACACTGACCTGCGGTCTCTGGTAATGCCCAAGCGTAACTGGACTAGTTAGGGACAGGGAGCAGCCTTAATGCAATTTCTTTTTGTTGGCTTGCCACAAGAGTTATTTTCATGGCCATACTTTCAAGGTGGCCTAAGACAATCACTTGCAAACCCTGTATTTACATGGGCAAACATCATAACTTCGGAAGAAACCATCACCAAAAAGAGAGCAGATAAGTAGGCACAAAACCTGAATAACAAAGTGTACAAATTGCCAAAGAAGGGGCCACAGTACCAAATTGAGGACAGTGCAAACTGTAACTATCATCAGGAGGAAAATCACCGATCATACACAATAAGAGACATTTAATTATAAGAGGAACAGATAGGAATCAGAAAATGGAAAAAAAGCAATTCCTAAATAGATAAGAATGGCAACCTTTTACTTAAAAAAAAAAAAAATCAGAAGGGACACAAAAACCCTGGGAATCTCAGTAATGAATCTAGAGACCAAAAAAACAACCAAACCCACTGCTGTCAAGTTGATTCTGACTCATATGACCCCACAGGACAGTAGAGAAGTGACCCACAGGGCCCCCAAGGCTGTACATCTTTCTAGAAGCAGAGTGACTTGTCTTCCTCCCATGGCGTGGCTGGCAGATTCAAGCTGCCAGTATCTCAGTTAGTTAGCAGTGAAGTGCTGTAATCGCCAAACCGCCGCGGCGCTCTGATCGTGCAGACCACAACACTAAAAGGAATGCTAACGTTTTACTGCGCAACACTAACGAAGACTGTCTTAGATCAAAATGGGACAAAAAAGATTTTTACCGCAGAAGTTTCATCCAGAAGTTGCCTAAAGTGCTCCCTCTTCTTTTTGGTGAGTGCTTCAATGTGCTCATTAAAGAGCTTCTCCTTCTCCTCTCTTTCCAAGAGGGATCCAGATTCCCAGCGGTGATCTTTTCGGAGAGTCCTCCGAGTATCAGACCATGACACATCGGAAGAACGTACCTAAAATCAAATGAGCATATATATGATCAGAGATGTATCTTTTCATAGTTAAACAATAAGGGATAAGGTGAGAAGAGTCAGTCAAAGAATAAATGAATGAACTTTCATATTATGCTAAAGAGTTTGAAATTGACTTGTAAAACTTTGCTTTTGAGTAATTAAGAAGGAAGTTGACAAGTCCGGATTTTTTAACAAAGATTTCTGTGGCTGCAATGGGAGAATAAACTTGAGATATAACTAAGAGAAAGAGAGAAATTGGTATACTGCTATAATTGCCCAGAGAGAAAAGGAAATAGAACAGAAAGAAGCAGAGAGGAGGAGAGAATTAAGAAGAAAGAATCAATGCAGAAAAAAAAAGATTGTAACACAGGAAAAGAGAAGAAGCAACAAGCAGCGCAACACAGCAATCTTGGGCATTGAATGCAGGGACCAAAAACCCTGTATAACTCAGCAACACTGAGGGTACTGTGAAGGATTCTCCAGTTAGTTTCAGTCTCCTGGGATCAGCACACTAGCAGTCTCACACCCTCTCTAGTCACAGATCATCACAATGGTGACCCTAAATCATCAAGGGTTACATTACAAAGGGGTATCCCACAAAACCTCAAAAGTCCACGCCTCCAAGAAGCTATGCATTTAAGTTTTTTTACGAAACAACCTTATCAAAGTATTCTCCATTACACTTAATACATTTGTCCAATCTGTGATTTCGTTCTTGGAAACGTTTTTCAAATTCATCTCTTTGGATGGCTGACAGCACCTGCCTCATTTTTTTTCCCATCATCTCCTGTCAAATCACTGTCCTTTCAGGTCCTTCTTCATTCAAAGAGACCGAAAGACTGGGTCAGGTGCGTGGGGCAAGAGCGGCGTGCTGCTTTTTGCCAAAAACTGGCGCACTGAGAGGGCTGCGTGGTGGCAAGATAGTCCCATCTGCCACAAACCAGGACGTTTCTGTCACCCAGTGGAGCTTTTTCCTGTTTTTGTTTGTTTGTTTGTGGGGGTACCCCTCTTAAGCACATTTGTTTAATGCCAGGTCAGTGTATTTACAATGATTTCCATGAAAAAAAAAAACATTAAAAAGTTTTGATGCAGAAGATTTTGAATTTTCCTGTGTGCAGAACACCTGCCTTCTGAATAAGCCAAATACGGGCTATCCCTCCCCTAACCGTGCTGACATCAGGTGCCCCATGTTACAGTGCCTTAGGAGGACTACCTCTTGCGGTTAACGTAGAGAACATGGAACTGTCCAAAATGGATTTCTAATATCTAGCTGGGTAGAGAAATAAAGTAAAAGATTAATATTCACCATGTCAGACAGAAGAGCCTTGAAGTTCTGAATAGCTTCTTCTCTTTTATGTTGCTCTCTCTCTCGGTCTATTTCTTTTGTTTGTTCTGAACGAGCTTTTTGGACCTCCCTTTCTCGTTCTCGAAGGCTTGCCTCAATGCGGGCTTGCCTTTCAAGCTCTTTCTCTTTCTCGGAATCTAAATTCTGTAAAAGTAAAATTACATTATCCTTTTTACCAACACCATCAAAATAACCTCTTTACAAAATAGCTAGCCAAATAAAAAATTTGAAATCTGATATTTACCAAAAACAACCCACACTGTGCCTTACCTCCACATCAACAGCTAGGGCTAACAAGAAACGTCAACAAGAAGAACTTCAAACAACCACAAAATCCCTTATAAAGAAATTAAGGATTTTTTATTGTTTCATAGCTATAATCAGAATAAAGACAAATGGTTACCTTGGCTATTTTTTCAATATACTGCTTGAAAAGGTCTTCTCTCATGGAAGAACTATCCACTGCTTTGTACCGCGGGTCACTCTCCACTTTATCTTTTACTTTGCTCCATCGAGACTGACTGTCCAAATGATGATTCGATAACAGTTCAAAGAAGTCCGATTTAATCTATATATATTTTTGACAGGTAGTGGGATGGGAAGGAATAATGTATCATAAGAAATTCCAAGGGGACGCAACTTCTCAATGCACTTTAGAATGGAGTCAGTTTGAGCAAGAGAATTCTTTAATTAAGGGGAGCGGGAATGAGTGAGTGGAGACCCAAAGCCCATCTGTTGACAATTGGACATCCCCTTACAGAAAGGTCACAAGGTAGAGAAGAGCCAGTCAATATGCAGTGTAGCACCGATGAAACATACAACTTTCCTCTAGTTCAGTGGTTATCAACCTTCCTAATGCCAACACCCTTTAATACAGTTCCTCGTGTTGTGGTGACCCCCTCCCAACCATAAAATTATTTTCCTTGCTACTTCATAACTGTAATTTTGCTACTATTATGAATCAGGAGACCCCTAAGTTGAGAACCGCTGATCTACTTCCTTAATGCTCCCCCTCCCCCACCGCCCACTATCATGATACCAGTTCTACCTTACAAATCTGGCTCGACCAGAGCATGTACACAGGGTATAGATAAGAGCTGGAAACACAGGGAATTCATGACAGATAAACCCCTCAGGACCAATATTGAGATTAGCCATATGAGGAGGCTAAAGGGAAGGTGAGGGGAGATAGGGAGAACCAATCACAATGGTCTAATATAACACCCTCCTAGGGGGATGGACAACATAAAAAAGGCGGTGAAGGGAGACATTAGCCAGTGTAAGAAAAGAAAAAAAGAATAATAATTTATAAATAAGTTATCAAGGGTTCATGAGGGTGGGGGAGAGGAAAAAATGAGAAGCTGATACCAACAGTTCAAGTAGAAAGAAAATGTTTTGAAAATCATGGCAACAAATGTACAAATGTGCTTGACAATGGATGGATGGATGGATGGATGGTGATAAGAGTTGTATGAGCCTCCAATAAAATGATTTTTAAAAATACGCTATTGTAGGGACATAGCTCAAAGAGCCGTGAATAAAAGGTATGAGAACTACCAAAAAAAAAATCTAAAAACAACCAAGCATAAAGGGTTATTGAAAATTTGCCACACTCAAGATAAAGCATATTCTTCAAAGAAATAACTCAAATTTGTGTGTGCACACATGCATGATTTTTAAGAACTGTCTCAGAACTGTCATGTTTTCAAGGAAATAATAAATTTGCATTGAGCTGCATTTATTTTTAGACTCAGCCTTATAAATTGTCATAATTTTTGTTTGGTAAAATTAAATGGGACTTTAACAAGTAGGTGAGCGTCAATTATTACACATCTAAAACTATATGGTCACATGTCTAAAATAACATCCTCCCCCAAAAAATGATTTGTTAAACCACAATGTTTGTACGCTGATATGTAAGAAAAAGTACTTACAGCAATAAAGTTTGTAACCTATGTTCTACAGTTTTCCCCCTAAACTGTGTTTTTCACAGTTTATATATATAGATATCTATCTATGTATCTATCTATATATAGATATATATAGGCTTAAAAAAGTGTGATATATTAAAAAGTAAGTTTTACATAAAATAAAATACTACCCATTTTTTATCATGGTAGTTATTACCATGAAAAGCTATAAGTGACTTATACTTGTATTTACTATTTACACGACAAGATCATCTGACAACTTCAAAAATGTCAATTTACCACTTGTTCCAGTTTCAAAGTTGTGCCTCCCAAAAATGAAAGTATGTATGTTGGCTGTTTTATTCAATAGAGAGTCTATCCTCATTTACTATAACAATAACTTAAATTGCTTAGCAGGAAATTTAAATAATGCCAACTCAATAAATGGATGAATTCCATTATATGCAGTTTCCAATTATTACTCTAAAGAGTAGATTATTTGGATTTCAATTTGATTAACACCAGCAATTATGCGAGTAAGATTTTTAAGGTGGTTATTTTGGGAACTAAAACAAATGCAAATCTAACAAACACACTTTAAACGGTATTATATAAATACAAAAGTAACATGAAAATATTGAAAATTACTGAGAAAAAAATGGGTGGTGGTGGTATTTCACCAGAAACAGGTGTTCTTCACTGATTTTTTTAACTCATAAAGTACATTTTAACCTTTATTATTCAGCTATTTATTAAATACCATAATGCTACAAAGTCCAGCTATTCACAAGGTGGGGGGGCTTGGGGACAAACCTCTAAAACACAGGGTTCCTACTACTGCTAGATGTAGACAGTACAGTTCAAAAGGACACATACAGTCAAAGTCATGAGGAACAGAACTTCCTTGACCATGCACCTCCCAGAATGTGAATATAGTCTATTTGATTTAAACTCTCACTTTAAAAATTTCTACTTTGATAACCTAACCAGTAATCCCTTTTTCATTATTTAAATCAGCCGAATTAAGTATCACTTAGCTATTTTCTGCCTTTCTATAAATTAAGGGTACAAAACCAAATCCAGAGAAAATTAAATTTTATAATAAAAATAAAAGTACTATATTAGTTATATACTATCTGTAACTATATTATTATATAATGAAATAAAACTGAAAAATGAACGTTAAATATGGGAACTGTGGGAGGCTAATCACATAGACAGTAATTGTCCCTCTCTAGGGAATCCCTTCCCTTACTACTCTGCATGTCAGTGACTGACAGTTGTCACAATGAACTGATTTGACAAGTGGAGCAGCCTGAAACTGTCAAGTCTATCTAATTCCAAGCAGAATAAAAGTTAACGTCAAAATCAACAATGAGGAAGAGGTAGAGATTCCACCAGGTGTGGCAGCAACAGTAAATTAGTTGAGATGAGTTACAAAGAGGCAGAAGAAGGATGAGCACGATGGTGTGGCAGGAGGTCGTCAAAGGAAACAGAGGAAAGATCTAGGAAGTAAAGCTATGGATAGAAGTCTAAACATAGGTGTGTACATATGTAAATATATTAATTCATAAAAATACAGGTATTGTCCTAGGCAACACTTTGCTCAACAATCTGGCATTCTGTGATGCTCATCATCCGAGCACGATTCCTAAAGACAAAATGGGTGCATAAGCAAATGTGGTGATCAGAGGATGGTGCCAGGCTATCAAAAGATATAGCATGTGGGGTTTTAAAGCCTTAAGTTAAGCAAGCAGCCATCTAGCAGAGAAGCAACAAGCCCACATGGAAGAGCCTCACCAGCCTGTGCAATCATGAGATGTCGACAGGATCGGGTGACAAGCACCAGAAGACCCAAAACCCACCTGTACACAATGGGACATGCCTTCATAGAAAAGGGTCACAAGGAAAGGATGAGTCAACCAGGGTACAGTGTAGTACCAATGAAACATAATATTCCTCTGGTTCCTTGAGGCTTCCTCACCCACCACTATCATGACCCCAGTCCTGCCATTCATTGCGGGCTAGCCTGGAGCACATGCACAGGTACAGATAAGAGATAGGAGCTCAGGACACACAGACTATAGGAACAGGAATGGGAGTATCGATAAGCAGGAGGGTAGGGGAAAAGGTGAGGAAAGGAGGGAACTAATTGCAATGATACACACATAACCCACCTTCCACCAACCACCCCAGGGGACGAACAACAGAAACCATGGGGGAAGGGAAACAGCGGATGGTGTAAAATATTGAAAATAATAATTTATAATTCATCAGGGGGTCATGAGGGTAGGGAGGGAGACGGGGAAAAGAGGAACTGTTACTAAGGGCTCAATAGAAAGTAAATGTTTAGAAAATAATGATGTCAACATATGTACAAATATGCTTGATACAATAAAATGATCCTTTAAAAATAATTTTTAAAAAGCAAAAAAGAGTTAACACCAAAACAATGGTTTTAGAACATGAACATTAAGTTTCTAATGCAGAAAAAGGTGCATCAAATTGCCTGAAAACAATCACACAATATTGAGTCATCATTTAGTTTTTGGTTTCCTTCAGTCAAAAGTACAGTGTCTGTCATCAATGATTCTATTCCAACACATAAAAACTTAAATAGAACCTAATTTCTTCTGAGTCGTGTATTTTACCCCAAATAAACATTAACAATAAAATAATTGTGGAAAAAACTATTTCAGCTCACTCCCTGTGTAAAAGTAAAGAGGTGCCTTTCCGACAAGAGTCTGTTTATTGGTTTCACTCTAACATTTAACAGCGCTTGTGATACATGACTTTCTGGAATAAGAGGCACTTTGAAATGTCAGGCACGATTAGGCTCTCCTAAGGGTGGCTTTTCTCCATTCATAAAGCAGACGGGCACTGAGGAGAAGAGCTGTGTGTTCTGATGGCTCCTGCACGCCGGTGCCATCTCCCCGCCGGCCGGCCTCCCCAATGGGAGCACTCCACTCCCAACACTGCTACTAAGTGACATTTGAGATTCATTCATCTTTAATAGCTGACCTTTAATTGTGATAGCAGTAATTTATAGGTAAGTTATGCTTACTGAAAGATTAGAAAATCACTTAAATGTTATCTTTTAGAAGGAAAAAAAGATAAGGAAGCTCTTTGAAATTTTAATGGTACCTGCTATAAAAAAAACTTTGAAATCTTATTACTACCACTGAGCAGGCAGACCTAACATTCTAGAGTTTAACAGGTACCTTTTTAAAAATTACTATTAATAAAATATAGTGCAAATCTCTACAGTTAAGTGAAGCTAATAATATGAGCACTACAGAAATCATGACAGAAAATATATACCTGAGCAATGGCAAAAACCAGCTTAAAAGGCCAAACAATAAATATGAATCCCGTTTCTTCAAGCCCATAAGGGAGCTTTGACAAGCAGCGCCAGCTTAGGCCTTCTCACATGCACATGCTCACATGTTACATCACTGATGCTATACAACCACTTACCTTCTCACCTCTGGTCTTCGAATCTTCTTTCTCTTTCTTCCGTGCAGCTGTGACAAATTCATTAAACAAGGCTTCTCGATCTTTCATCTTTTCAATTGCTTTGAATCTTGAATCTTTAGCATGCTTAGCTGCAAACTCACTAAAAGTCGCTCTGTAACAAAATGACATGTGCTCACTTGGGTGGAGACCTTTCTGATGGTAGAAAATCATGTAGTAGAAAAGTATCATTTCTTCCTTTAAGATTATGCGTCAGACACACTATTTTTTAACACGGTGAACACTACGCTAGAGAAAGAACTATGTAAAATGAAAATGTGGTTAGAAATGTGCACATTATGCGTATTATGGTAGAAGTGAATAAATGTAATCCAAAGGATGTATGTATTTGTTGTCCATAGGAAAGAAATAAGAAAGCAAAGAATGTATGTGCTTGAGGAGAGTTAGCACTAATTCCCACTCGCAGGAAATACCACAGTGTCCAAGACTGAATTCTGCAGGAGCAGATAGTCCCATCTTTGTCCTGTGGATTGATCGGCTGGTACGCCTGAGTCACGACCTTATGGGGAGGAGCCCACTGCTTATCCCCCAGCCCCACTCGGAGAGTCCATACATGTTCACTCGTTTTACATGAAGCTGAGTCTGGAGCATCTCGTTTAGAAGGGGGGTGACAGAATGAGGGCTGTTAAGTCGCACTTGAGTCCAGTTTACGGAACAGAGCTGCCTCAGATTTTTCAAGGGTGTGAACTTTTAAGAACAGACTGTCAAGGCCTATCTTCTGGGGTACCGATGGGTAGATTTAACCACCAATTAATCAGTAATTGAAAACTTAACCATTTGTAATACTCAACACCAGTGGTAAGAGATGGGTAGAAGTGACTAAGAGTTGATTGATGAAGTCTGAAATTCCCATTAAAAGAGACAGACAGGTACTAAACTTATATAATTCCACTTACTCAAGTCATTCTCTCCCAGAACAAAGTTCAATGCTCTGATAAAGAGCTTTGTGGTAGCTGTCTTCCCCCAAGCCAAACATCAGCTGGTGATATATTCTGTATTTTAAATTGTTTTAAGAATACTTGATATTCACTAAGACTTGATATGTTTTAGCTTTTCAGATAGAATGTTAACTTATTTAAAAATAGATATACTGTGAAAATAATTAAAAACAATCACACATCCTACTTTTGAGGTTTTGTACTGCCTAATATAAAATAGTTCCTAGTTTGTATGCAAAAGTTAAATGTAACAATATAGCAATACATCACAATGTTCAAATCACTAAGACTCCCAATTCATGGTCTGGTGGCTTTATTTTCTGTAGAAACTAGCATAGTATCCAAACACCACATTCACTGCCATCAATTCGACTCACAGCTACCCTATAGAGCAGACAACTCCAATTCGCTCTGCTCCAAAGAACATCAGTATAGTACTGTAAAATTGAAGACTCTTATTTAGTCAGATCTATATAAGACAAAAAATCTCTCTCTTTGGGGTCAATTACTCCAAAAACAAAGGTTTTAACAGATATATTTTGCTGAACCTTTTGAAAATTAGTTGCAGACATCATGAGATCTCATCTGTATTTCAAAAAACATCTCCTGGGAAGCAGTCTTCCTCAACCATTATAATATCCGAGAAAATAATTCCCTAGTAGCTACTATCAAATGTATAGTCAGACTTCCTCATCGGCTCCCCTCAAATGAGCCCTAGTGACATGGTGGGGTTAAGGGTTGAGTAGCTAACCGAACAGTAGGCTGCTCCAGGAGAGAAAGATACAATCTACTTCTCTAAAGATTTACAGCCTCAGAAATTCCATGAACAGCGCTACTCTGTAGTATATACTATGAGCCAGAATCAATCAAGGGAGTGGGGCTATAGTCCCTCAAAAGATTCACAAATAACCTAGTCCAGTCTCAATATGATCCATTCACTCACTTCTGACTTAAGAAAAAACCCAAGACACCTGGAATAAGTTCTTCAGCTTTCTCATTCTTTTCCACCTTCAATAACAAAAGTATTTAAATGAGATCAGTTTTTTTTAAATTACCATTTAATCCAGGGATCCCATGATTCTATCCAATAATTTTGGAAAATCTGCAATCTCTGAGGTGTTTATAACCATCTAGGACTGTTATTGCCACACTAATTGTAGGGTAAGTAATTCTCATTGGGCAATCCTGGAACCAAGATGGAATTCCTGCTTCCTGTACAAACACTTTTTACCTTGTTGTGTTTTACTTTCCCTATCATGTTGTTCATTAGGCGCCAGAATCCACTGCCATTCACAATGGCGCTAGGTAAAAAATGAGTAGCTAAATCACAGTTGTTCTGAGGATTGAATAACACAATACATATGAAGTGCACATAGGCATATAAAATGTCTAATAACCATATTATTATTAGGAGCTTTAGACACACAACCCAGAATTGTATTTAATACATACAATAATTAACTGAAAATTTTAGACAAAACCCTAATTTGGACATAGTCAAAAATTCAGAAATGAAACATCTTTCACCACTTTAAATCAATCAAAATAATTTTCCTTCCCCTGCAACTCATTAAATATAAGCTATAAGAAGACAGTGACAAGTTTTCTATCATTCCAGTCTCTAGAGAAGGAAACATTGAGGAAGCATTTAAAATAAAGGCGCCCTTCCTGAAAAGGATAACTCTGTATAAAGTATATGGATTCCTGATGGAGTCTACATCAGTAAGGGGTTTTTTAATATCCAGATATCAGTTATATTTACTTAGTCTATTGCTAGGAGAAAAGATTTTTGGTGTTATTTGGTAATAATCAACCACATACCTCGGATTAAACTTTGCTTCTTCCATCATTTTTTTGAAATCTTCCTTGGCCTGCATTATTTTGTTTTTCTTTTCTCTCCGTTCTTCCTCTGCCCTGGTCTTTACATACTGATCAAACACCTACCACAAGAAATAAACCAGAGTGACAAGTTAGTCATTCATAAAGGTATTTTAACTAAAAAAATAAACAAGACTTCTGAAAATAATAATCAATTTGTACCAAATTCTACTAGGAAAAAATTATAGGTAACTCAATTACACACAGATAGCCTATGGAAAATTCTCATTTTAAATCTTAAATTTCCAGAATATATGCTTATTGTAAAAAATAGCAACCCCCCCCAACTACCATGATCCGAATTCTACCTTGCAGGGCTGGATAGGACAGAGGCTGTACACTGGTACATATGAGGGTTGGAGGTACAGGGAATCCAGGGTGGATGATACCTTCAGGACCAAGGGTGTGAGGGACGATGCTGGGAGAGTGGAGGGCAAGTGGGTTGGAAGGGGGGAACTGATTACAAGGATCCACATGTGACCTCTTCCTTGGGAGAGGGACAGCAGAGAAGGGGGGAAGGGAGACTCCGGATAGGGCAAGATATGACAAAATAACGATGTATAAATTACCAAGGGCATATGAGGGAGGGGGGAATGGGGAGGGAGGGGGAAAAAAAAAGAGGACCTGATGCAAGGGGCTTAAGTGGAGAGCAAATGCCTTGAGAATGATTGGGGCAGAGAATGTATGGATGTGCTTTATACAATTGATGTATGTATATGTATGGATTGTGGTAAGAGTTGTTTGAGTCCCTAATAAAATGTAAAAGAAGAGAAAAAAATGATTAGGGCAAAGACTGTACAGATGTGCTTTATACAATTGATGTATGTATATGTATGAACTGTGAGAAGAATTGTATCAGCCCCAATAAATTGTTAAAATAAAAAATAAAAAAATTTAAAAAAATGATCAAAAAAAAGCAACCATTTGAGAAATGTACGAGATAAATCAGTCTTCAGTAATCCTTTTCCATAAAAGAAAAAAGCAATGTCAATATGTTATCTATGTTTTGACTACGTTTTCTGTAAGACATAATTTTTACCAAAATATAACCACTCATCTTATTTTCGCCCACTTAATAAAGATAAAGTGGGCAAGTATACACATCTATTTCTCTCATCTTCATCAAACCCAAATGAAAAGACAGCTGACGAATGTCTTTTAAGTCACTAACCAACAAGGGAAAGGGCAAAAGAAACAGCAACTCATGAATTTGATCAGCAAACAGGCATTGCAATAATTTGGAATATATGGCAAGACTGAACCTAAACAGCAGTAAAGAAAACAAAGTAACTAATTTTGTTTTCTACTAGAGCAGTGATTCTCAACCTTCCTAAAACCCAACCCTTTAATATAATTCCTCCCAACCACAAAATTATTTTTGTTGATACTTATTTAAATCTCTGTAAATGCCCTTTGCCAAGTTCTTTCCTCTATTTCCTTTTACTTTCCTCTTGGCCCACCTATCATGCTCAGCCTTCATTTGAGTTTTAGTAATTCCTCTCGGTTACATTACCCTTGATCACGCCCTACGAGGCCTCCTTTACACCCTCCTCGTCACTAATTTTGGATCACTTGTTGGTCCTTTGTCCCTGGGTTTCTTAACACCACCGACCTCTCTCTCATATCCTCCCCGCCCCCCCCCCCCCCCCGAACCATCGGTCCCATTGTTTTCTCCTCCAGATTGTTTATCCAGTCCACTTATCTAGGTAGACCTGCAGTGATAATAATATGCACAAAAACAAGACAAAGCAAATCAAAGCAATAAAAGAAAACAAAACAACAAAAAACCAAGTGGTTGGAGTAATTGAAAAAAATGCATGCCTATCATGAAATTCAAATTGCATAAAGTTTTATAGTGAGAGGTTAAAAAAATTAACTCAGCAGGGCTTCTCAATCTCATAGTTCTGTGCCTAAAGAAGGAAAATTAGTGTTCACAGTTCGCCTTCTAGTGGCACCCTTGCCTCTATCCATTAAGTAATCACAGCACTAGCTGACAACAAAAAAACGCTCCCACAAATCATGAGGGGCCACTCACAGACGCAAGAGGACCCAGATAGCACTTTAGTGCCTCACTGATAACCAGAAAACTCCTGCAGCACGAAAAATAAAGCCTAGAAAGAGAATTAATGGAAACAGAGATTATGCCAGAAAATAAATCTAAAAGGAAAAAAAGCCCCAAACAACCTCATTAGAGAACAAAGTAACCATAAAACAAAAATATTCAAAAATTAAATAGTAATACTTAAAAACTTTGAACATAGCAGAAATAAAACATCAAATTGATGGACAAAAGAAAACACGAGAAAATCACTACAAGGTTTATAAAAATAAAGGTAGAAAGCAGAAACGGTAAGAAGATATAAGGACCAACCCTGAGGGCAAATCTTGTCCCAGAATTAAGAGGAAATGGCTAGGATCAAATCAAAATAAGAGGATCTCCAAGTACGGAAAAGAAAGTGAATTTCCAGATTGAAAGGGCCAGTAAGTGGCCAACAAGATAGGCACTCCTTCCACCAGGACTCTGATCACAGTGACAGTTCAGAAAAGGCCATGACAAAGGAAAAGGAGTTCTGTGGAATGGCACTTCCCTGGCAAGGTCTGATTCAATCTACTAGCTAGCTGATGCAGGGAAGCAAATTGAGGCTGCACACTCCTGGAGAGATGTATAGTCTCCGAGCCCTAAGGAAGGTAGCTAGCAGTTGAAGTTCCACAGATTTCTGTGACAGCCAGTCAGTCCAGACTGAGCCAAGTCAGAAGGATGTGAACGAAATTTCTCCAGAAAGTGCTATGGCAGCACTTCAGTATTTTTCACAACACTGTTAACAAGACTAGGTGGTACCTTAAATATGTACACAAGTATGTGAAAAAGGTGACATTTTTAAAAAAGTTTAATGTATTTGAAGATATCTTTCCAGGCAAGTCCAAATATATCCACACCAATCCTTAAGAGTTATGCAGAAACCACTTACAGCTTCAATTACCTTTAATTATCTAGCCATGTCCCTGCTAGACATGAAACCTCATGGCTCAACAGCACAGCACCATAGCAAGTGGTTCAACATATACACCATTTTATAGATCAGTGCTGAAATGGTCCAGGCCACGCAGAAATTATAAAAATTGGAAGTTTACAATGCTTTAGAGAAAGAAGAAATCATCACAACAAGATGTGTCAATGAGTGATCATGGGAATAAATGGTACCTCAGGAACAGGGCGATCACATCTGTGCTGACCCCATCAGCGAACACTCTGAAATATCTGCTATTTCTCCAAGCTTACAATGAAAACCAACATTTTAACAAATGCTGTTGGTTTAGACAGGAATTTTGCGTGTGGAGTGTGAGGCTTAAGTATGTCTTCAATTGTGTCTGTATACAACACACACACACACTTTTGTATATATTGGCATTGGCAAGTAATGCTCTAGAGCAGCGGTTCTCAACCTGTGGGTCACAACCCCTTTGAGGGTCGAACGACCCTTTCACAGGGGTCGCCCGATTCAAAAGAGTACCAAAATTACAGTGATGAAGCAGCAACAAAAGTAATTTTATGGTTGTGCGGGGTTTGCAATTAATTTTGAAAGCTTATTAGATATAACCTCAATGTGTACAGGGCATAAGAACAAAAGTACGCAATGTGTCTGAGACAGAAATGTCTACAGAGGGATCCCCATGGGTTAGTTTTTATGTACTGGGCTGCGAACATCAGCCGCTCTGAGAAAGATGAGGCTGTCTACTCTGTGGGGCTGCCACAAGTCGGCATTGACTCAACAGCAGTGAATCTGTTCCTGTTGTGAGACTCTATCTGAAGGGCTGTCTTCAAGAAGGGGAAAAAAAGGCAATCTAACCCTTACAGGTCAAAAATCATCCTGGTAATGTATAGAGACATGTCTTAAATAGTGCTATTTCCGTGTTACCTGTTTTCTTTCTTTAGGATTGAGAAGCAAGTATCGAGGATCAAAAACAATCTTGTGCAACTCCTTCTCCCATGTTGAAAAGGCAGACACCTTTAAAATAAAAATGTAATGCCGCATAATTACGTTTGCTTTAAAAACCTAAAGGTCATATAATTTTACTTGAAATCTACAGGACATCTGTTTATAAAGGAGACATAATAATATCATACTGAAGTTTCCATCACTAATAAATGACAAGCAGTGGGAGGTTAGCAACAGCAAACTTCCACACTAATTGGCTCTGAACATTTCTATATTATATAGAAATAACACATACTTAATTACTCATTAAAATAACCACTACTGTGTGACATTTTCAAACCAGTACATCAGAAGAGGCCTTGAAGATCTGCATTTGATTTCCCAGGCGTGCACCAATCTTGTGATTTAAAATTGAACGATTTTGCTTATTTAATGAATTGGGTGCACATAATAAAAAGTAGAAAGCCTTACTCAGGTTAAGCGTCATTATTAACAATTATAATACCAGTTCTCCTTTAACCAGAAGCCATTCTGAAGATATTAAAGGAAGAATCTTATATACTTTACCTATCCCAAGCAGTCCGCCATTCTGTAATGTTAAAACTCGTCTTATATTACTCACCAAAATTTAATGACCCAATAAATGTTAAACGTTATTTGTACTTAAAAGGTAGTAAGATGGCATTTAGTTAAGCATGGTATAATTAGCCCAGGAAAATGCTGTTTAAAAAAAAGTACAATAATGAAAGGCTTCCCTTGTCTTCCCCCCTAAAACATGAGCACTAACCTTAGATTTGACCTTTTAGCAAGACATATTTATATTACTTATACAAAACAGAAATATCTCCCCCAAAGATTGTTTTCTGACCCCTCTCTCTAGCAGCATGTCCTTGAACTGTTTCATTCGGGCCTCCAGAGGGACAATGGCCCTTTCTCGGGCAGCTTTAATTTCAGCTTCCATGGCAGCTTCTTTCTCTGAATCAATGTCTTTATTATCATCTCTCCTATAAAAAAATAAAACAAAGGGCATCAACTGATAAAAATCTTAATAGATCTTATTAAAATCTTATAATTCAATGGAACTTTTAAGAATCACTACTGAGCAGCATATTTTTAACACAAACTATACTGGGTTCCCAATTAACTCAAGGGAACAAGCCACTTTCATTACTGTAATGAAATTATGAGCCTCTAATAATGTTATGAATATAACAGTGTAGCAAAACTTGAAGCAATAGTTATAATTAGGGTGAAATACCTTAAATATGCTGCCTCCTAATAACACTAGCTATTTAACAAAGTGAACTATCACACTTAAAAAAATTACCTAACATTACAATAAAATGCTTACGTGTTATCATTAAAAAGAACAAAATTTTTGTTCTTGAAATGAAAATAGGAATCCAGTATTTTCCAAAGGATTTTGTATTATAAATGCACAGTTTTAAAAATCGAATACCTTTGAGTCATAGTAATTGATTATTTGCTTTGAAAAATAAAATACCTGCACACTTGGTCATGTGTGTGTGTGTGAGACATACCTTACCTACCTGACATTTTAATTACTCACTTTCTGGGTGATAGGTTGAGATTTAAGTTGAAGGACAGGTCCCAGAGAACAACATGGGCCCAGGAGTAGTAAGATTGCTTTAGAACTGTTCATCATTGTCTACACTACTTATTGTTCTTCCAAAAAATGCAAGTCAGGGCTGAGAGGCAACCCTGTTGCTGTGTGGTAATTAAGACGCAATTATAAATATAAAATTGAGGCACTTCTCAAAATCTGCACTATGAAGAAGGCTCAATCATGTGAATAATCCAAAAAAGAAAGTAGGAAATTCAGTAACAGGTATATTTGAGTAGATCTCTTCCTTAGCAAAATATGACCTGCTAAATATAATAAAATTGGCTCGTGTTCCCTATACAAATAGAGAAATCAGGAAATTCAAAGCATGCCACATAAGCAAGTGAAGGTGGAGGTAGCCAGACGCCCAGGTGATTTAAACGGAACGAAGGCTAACCCGCAAATATGATGCGTGAGAATTAACTGGTACGGAATGAATCAAAAGAAACAGAAGATATATCCGTGACCTGCAGGAACTTAGCGATAGTCTGTGACCTAAGATGTGCACAAAACAAACAG
This sequence comes from Tenrec ecaudatus, assembly GCF_050624435.1. Taxonomy (NCBI): domain Eukaryota; kingdom Metazoa; phylum Chordata; class Mammalia; order Afrosoricida; family Tenrecidae; genus Tenrec; species Tenrec ecaudatus. The sequence continues at coordinate 154,384,373 of NC_134531.1, read as the reverse complement.
GTAAAAGCAATTTGCCAAACAATAACTCCCTCTTATAATAATTTAAGAACTATTTAGAGTTAAAAGACATCACATAAATATAATAACTAATGAAAACAATTAAGCTTTGTAGAATTATACTAAATAAAAATGCCACATTACAAACTATCACTATCTATCTGAATAAAAGATATAAAAGGAAAACTGAGCCAGGAAAAATAGGCTTTTAGCTTTGTACCTAAATAGAGAAGCTCGGGCAATCCACATAAAGGACTTCTTTGACATTCTCCTGATAAAAGCAGTTAAAAACCTTACAAAGTTGTCTACAAGAACAAACAATTAAAAACAACCTAAAAGTTTAACATAATAAGAATAGCCAGACTTATAAACAGAACAGTTACAGTAATTAAGCAAGCAAAGGTCATTTTCAATGGGACTACTTTTTACAAAACAACATAAAACCACTTTTATTACAACTAATAAGAATAGTTTTGTATTTGGTCAAGAACTAAAGTCAATTGCAAAAACGAGAACAGCTATAATACATTGTTAGATTATGAGTGGTTCTCCCTAAAATATGTATTTTGATGTTGTTGACAAGGTTAAAAAGAAACCACTCTCTTTACAGATGTTGTTTTTCTTTGGCATAATTAGGCTGCATTCACAAGCAGTCTATTTCAGGTAGACTATGATCAACCAGTTGTTCGTGTCTTCAGACTTTCATTTTAGCTGCTAAATAATGGTCGCATTCCCCAGACATACCCCTCCCAGCCTGACCCTTCCAAGTCCCACGATAAAAGCACAAGTCACATTCACATTCTACCCTGCTCTAGAACAATGGCCAGGCTAATGAGCTGTCCCTTTCTCAGCTCATGAATTATTCCCTTCTCCCCGAGCCCCACCCCCAAACAGTAGTGACCATGGATTCAAGCACTAAGTAAATGACAAGACTAGTACATAAAAACAGATGTCTGTATCAGTGGTTAGAAAGGATTTTTGGGTTGGTTTCTTTTTTCCCAGTTCTGAACTAATGATTTTCTGGAAATAATTCCTAAAATGTCATTTGGCTTTATAATACATATTTGAATAACCAATATATTTTTGAAAATGTAGCAAAAGGAGACACTAGATCTGTTCCAAAGCGCTATATGTTAAAAATCTTGTCAGCCCTAAAAGTGAGATAGCATGACTATTTCCTAGTATCTAGGTGACCTATCTCTTCTAATGATGAACTAACTATAATCTAATCAACCAAATCTACCTGAATTACACAAACTCTAAGTATTACTTACTTCCGCTTTTTTGCTTTAATAGGTTCGTCTTCATTAATTTCTTCCATTAATTCTTGTTCTTCTTTAACTGTAGGATAAAGTTAGATTGGCAACAATCATACTTAAGCAAAAACCTGTCTGCTAATACTATCAGAACATTTGCCTTAGTAGTATTAAAAAGACGATATAATTATTGATTAGTTCACTCACTTGCACTCATAGAAAACTGCCATTTTTGGATGGAGAGCATTGTTGGGGTAGGATGCCCTGGCAAAAATATTTCAAATATTGTTAAGAAACTTAACACTGTAATTCTCTCCTTTAAAAAATAATAGTGTGCTTAAAATACCCATCCCTTAAAGCCCATAAATCTATAAAACATTCAACAAAACATAGCATCTATTTACTCAACATTTACATGAAATTTTCACTTCATTTTGAGATTTTTCTTACTCAAACCTGAAACTTACTAAAACATGACATAAAGCTCTTGATTCACTATTTGTGGTGCCAGGAGCCCGGGCACCATAGTGATGACATATTGAGCTACCAACCAAAGCGGTCAGCGGCTCGGAACCACCAGCCATCCCAAGGAAGAAAGACAAGTCTTTCTACTCTAGTACATACACATGTACAGTCTCTGACACCCACAGGGCAGTTCAACCTTGTCCTGCAAGTTCGCCATGAGTCAAAATCAATTCAATGGCCTGAGTTTTGTTTGTTTTTTTAGCAATACATGTTGTTGTATCTATATCAAACAAATGGACCAGATATTTGAAGACATACTTATAAAAAACAAAATCACACTATGTTCTTGGCATCATTTAATACTATGATTATAAAATATTATTAATATCGTACCTATAAAACAGGTATTGCTGAAGGGGAAAAACTGGTGCCTAGAACCTTCAGCACCCGAAAGGCAAAGTTTCACTGACTTGGGAATCACTTGTAAGCAGAAAACGTTAGTACCACATATATACAATCCATAAAAATTTCTCAATTATAAATGACATATATATGATTTGCTTCTTAAATAAATCACTTATCAAAAATAGCTCATCTACCAAAAAGGTTTCAATAAAACACAAGCATGTCAAGAATATGTCAAATTTAAAATAAGGATGCAATAAAAAATTATGTACCGATATTGTGGTTGTATATATATTGGAATGTTGCATATAAGGTCATCTGAAAATGAGCTAAATTAAAAGATAATTTCTTTTAAACGTTTCCATGTTTCTATATTTTTAGAAGTAATTTCTATTTGTCTTCTCTAATATTTACTAGTTGGACAATGCCACAATTTACTAATAAAATATAACATAGAATTTTGATGATTTAAAAAGTATGACTGCGACTAGTCACAAGCATCAGTGCAAGCTTACTTTAGAGTGTTGTGAATATTACGAATAACATCAAACAAACAAGCATCAACAGTACTAATATATCTGAATGGAAAATCTAGATAAAAGAAGCTAAAGTTTTAAATATATATTTTCTAAAAGAAAACTTTATCCAAAAGTGCTGTATATTTTTTATTCCTACTAGTGAACCCAAAATACCACAAATTCCTCACATTCCTTGAAATATAAAGGTTAGCCTAAATAGCCCTCATATTTTCTATCAAAAAGTTAAAAATAAAGGATAAAATGTCTCATTTAGGACTTACTCAGCTTCTTTCCTTCTTCCATTCCTTTTTTATGAGGGGGTTCCTGGATAATTTTGTCAACATCTGCCCTTCCAATCAGATCATCAGGTCGGTCCCACATAGAAAGACGAGTGGTGGGATTATAAAAGAAGACACGCTCATCTCCAGTCCATACAACACACCTAAGGATCAATTCCAAACAGTTTTACATTATAGGACAGAATTTACAGCTACGTCCTTTATTGTTACTCTGTCAAAAAGCAGTGAGGATGGGCATATTCTTATTACTGATATTTGTATCAAAAACTCACTGCCAGTGAGCCAATTCAGACTCATACCAACGCTATAGGACAGAGTAGAAATGTCCCTGTGGGGTTGGTTCTAAGGCTGTATGTACATGGTTATGGAAGCAGAAAGTCTCACTGCTCTCCCACGGAATGACTAGTCTCACTGCTCTCCCACGGGTATGAACCACAGGCCTACTGGTTAGCAACCCAATGTGTAACCCACGATGCCACCAGAAAATCAAACAGGATCAAACACATTTTAGAGTAGAAGAAAGTGCTTGCTAAAGGTAACAACAGAGGAAAGCAAAGCAATTTGAAATCAGAGTTCAGGTGAAGTTAGTTTGGCACGGTCAACTTGGGAGTGCTAAATTATAAACTACTACAAACAATTTTAACAGAAATAAATAATATTAAGCAGTTCCAACACATATTCCATACTCAAATGCAAAAATTAACTGCCATCAAGTTAAATCTTACAGCAACCCTGTATGACAGAATAGAATTAGCCCTGTGGGCTTCCAAAAATGTAAAAATCTTCACAGAAGTAGAAAGCCTCATCTTTGTGGTACCATAAGTAATGAGAAGTATTGGTGACAATTTGACAGTATACCACTAAGGCCCATTGCTTATACTTACAAGCACATACACGTCCTTCCTGAGGATTAGATATGGATTTTCTAAAGCGGTGAGGAAAGTGAGAGAGAATAGGCAAAAAAGTGGAAAATAATCAAAATCTGTGCTGGGATTACAAGGATGTGCATTTCCCACTTCTGCCACTCCTGGCTTTCTCCACAGGACAGAAATAGGCAGATACTCCATGATGCTCACCTTCCTGACACAATTGCTGAAGACAAATGTGTGCATAAGCAAATGTGGTGAGGAAAGCTGATGGTGCCCGGCTATCAAAAACTAAAGCGTCTGGGGTCTTAAAGGCTTGCGGCCATCTAGCTTAGAAGCAACACGCCCTCCCACCCCCACCGAGGAAGCACACCAGCCTAAGTGATCACAAGGTATCGAGAGGATCAGGTATCAGGCATCAAAGAACAAAAACTCAATCACTGTGAATGAGGGGGAGTGCGAAGTAGGGACCCAAAGCCCATCTGTAGGCAATTGGACATCCCCTTACAGAAGGGAGAGGAGACAAGCCAGTCAGGGTACAGTGTAGCAACGATGAAACACACAACTTTCCTCTAGTTCTTAAATGTTCCTCCCACCCCAATATCATGATCCCAATTCTACCTTACATATTTGGCTAGAGCAGAGGATGTACACTGGTACAGATAGGAATTGGAAACACAGGGAATCCAGGACAGATGATCCCTTCAGGACCAGTCGTGAGAGTGGCAATTCCAGAAGGGTGGAGTGGAGGTGGGTTGGAAAGGGGGAACTAATTACAAGGATCTACATATAACCTCCTCCTGGGGGACAGACAACAGAAAAGTGGATGAAAGGAGACGTCGGACAGGGAAAGACATGACAAAATAATAATGAGGGTTCATGGGGGCGGTGGGGGGGAATGCAGGGAGGGAGGGGAAAAAATGAGGAGCTGATACCAAGGGCCCAAGTAGAAAGCAAATGTTTTGAGAAAGATGAGGGCAACAAATGTACACATGTGCTTGACACAAAATGTATGTATGTATGGATTGTGAGCCCCAATAAAATGATTTTTAAAAAGGGGAAGAAATAGTCAGATACAGTGGCATAATAGTACTAGAAGCAGCAGCTCAAGCCGCCAAAGAAACTAGATAACAAGTCAATTAACAGATGCAACGCCCAAAATGCTCCAGATATTGACATTATGAGTCAAAGACTTTTAATGTTAAAGTTAACATAAATTTAACTATATCACCTAAGCTTCATAAAATGAAAACTGGAATGAAAAGCTCTTGGCAATACACTGGCATGGAGCAGCAAACTAACAGAGAATATGATGGGGCCGGGTCCAAGTGGAGGTATGTTGACCTCCCTCCCCAGAAGGCAATACAGAGGATAGCACTCAAGATTTAGCCCGGGAAGAGAAGCAAATCTGTCTAGACCAAACAAGAGCGACTAAGAGGCATAGAGAGAGGGAAATCTACCTAGAACAGCGTTTCTCAACCTGTGGGATGCAACCCCTTTGGGGTTGAATGACCCTTTCACAGGGGTCGCCGGATTCATAACAGTAGGAAAATGACAATTAAATATATTTATGTTAGGCTCACCACAACAGGAGGAACTGTATTAAAGGGTCACGGCATTAGGAAGGTTGAGAACCACTGACGTCATTCATCAAGTCCCAAGGACAACATCCCTGCTCAGGGCAGCCAGTGCCAGCCCTACCACGAGACATGACAATCCTTCAATGAACCACAGCATTACAGGGGACAGCACTGGAGACACTGTGGAAAGTGTGCTGGGTCTACCCCATTCACAACTGGGTGAAATGCAAAAAGAGTGCAACAGGGCAGCGAGGGGAGCAGAGTAATCAAGTCCCGGAGAAATCCTGAAAATAGACTTGGGGGACAGGGCTTGGCACCTCATCACACTTGATCAGAATACATACTTAAGGGCCAGCAAACCGACCTGGAACTTTCGGAGTTTTTTTTTCCCTTGTTTTGTTTACTTTGTTTTTGTTCTTGTTTTTCTTTTGCCCTACGTCTACGTATATAAGATAGACAGGACGAACAATCCTCGGGGGTGGGAAACAATGGAGCCGGTGATTCCAAGGGGGACATGTTGGGTGGGGGGTGGGGGAGATGAGGCAAGGTAGGGGAGTGGAGAGCCAGCAAAACCAGTGACAAGAGATCTAAAATTGATGGTGGGGAGGGTATATAATGCCTGGTGGGGTTTAATCAACTACAATGTATCCGAGAGGACTTACTGAGAGCTGAATGGAGGGTGAGCATGATAGTGGGATAGGATGAAGGTAAAAGGAAACAGAGGTAAGGAATAGGCAAAAGCTATTTATAGAGGTATAGCTATAGGCATATAATTACGCTAATATACTAATTTATAATGAAAGGGATAGAGACCAATGTACATATATTTATGTCAAGTGTTAAGACAGCAGATGGGCTTTGGACCTCTACTCAAGGCCTCTCTTACCAAAAGAACACTTTGTTCTAATAACATGGCACTCTTTGATACTCATCTCCCCAACATGATCGTTGAAGACAAAATGGATGTATAAGCAAATATCGTAAAGAGAGCAGATGGTGCCAGGCTATCAAAAGATACAGCGCCAGGGGTCTTAAAGGCTTGAAGTTAAACGAGCAGCCATACAGCAGGGAGCAAATAAGCCTGTGTGATCATGAGCTGTTGACAGGATCAGGTATCAAAAGATTCCAAGCAAACAACTATATTGATGCAAACAAGGGGTTTTGGAGTGGAGACCCAAAGTCCATGTGTAAACAACTGGATATCCCCCCACAGAAAGCTTGTAAGGATGGGATAATTCAACCAAGGTGCAGCATAGCACCGATGAAACACAGATCATTGCTCTAGTTCCTGAATGCTTCCTCCACTCCCTACTACCATGACCCAGTTCTACCTTACAAATATGGTTAGACCAGAGAATACACATTGGTACATGTTAAGAGCTCTCAACACATGGAATTCTGGGCAGATAAACCCCTCAGGAACAGTAGTGGGAGTAGTGATAACATAATGGTAGGAAGATGGTGGGGAGGGGGACCCATCACAAGGTTGGATATATAGCCCCACTCCCCCCGAAAGGGGACAAATAACAGAAATGGGGGTGAAGGGAGACAACAGATAGTGTAAGATACAAAATAATAGTAATATATTGTTTATCAAGGATTCACCAGGGTGGGGGATGGGGAAGGAATGGAAAAAAAAGAGGAGCTTATAACAAGGACTCAAGTAGAAAATGTTTTGGAAATGATGATGGCAGCATATGTACAAATATGCTTGACACAACTGACATATGGAATATTATAAGAGCTGTAAGTGCCCCCAATAAAATGATTTAAAATGAAAATCAGAATCTAGCAAAAAATTAAGAAATATAGTAATGGAAATAAAATTTGACTGAAAAGGTTAAAAACAAAATGAAAATCAGTTACTAGACAGATCAAGTTATCTAATCTTTTTTTTCCACGTAAATAATTTTAATTTATAAAAATCTTGAATATAGGGTTTTCTTTTTTTTTTTTTAAACAATTTATTAGGGGCTCATACAACTCTTATCACAGTCCATACATATACATACATCAACTGTATAAAGCACATCTGTACAGTCTTTGCCCTAATCATTTTTTTTCTTTTTTTACATTTTATTAGGGCCTCATACAACTCTTATCACAATCCATACATATACATACATCAATTGTATAAAGCACATCCATACATTCCCTGCCCCAATCATTCTCAAAGCATTTGCTCTCCACTTAAGCCCTTTGCATCAGGTCCTCTTTTATTTTCCCCCTCCCTCCCCATTCCCCCCTCCCTCATGTGCCCTTGGTAATTTATACATCGTTATTTTGTCATATCTTGCCCTATCCAGAGTCTCCCTTTCCCCCCTTCTCTGCCGTCCCTCTCCCAGGGAGGAGGTCACATGTGGATCCTTGTAATCAGTTCCCCCTTTCCAACCCACTCGCCCTCCACTCTCCCAGCATCGCCCCTCACACCCTTGGTCCTGAAGGTATCATCCACCCTGGATTCCCTGTACCTCCAGCTCCCATATGCACCAGTGTACAACCTCTGCCCTATCCAGCCCTGCAAAGAAGTTATCTAATCTTAAGAAGAGGAAACAAGAATAATGAACAGAGCCTCCAGAACTTATGTGACGGTATCAGAATACCTAAAACATCATGGGGGTTCACACGAATAGAAAAAGTTTTGGGAAAGAAAATAAATCTGAAGATATAATAACCGAAACATTTCCAAATTTGGTCAAACACTTGGAGAAACTACAGTTTACATATAACAGAGTAAGCTACAACCAACTATGCTTATAATCTTTGTTTTGAATCTTTTTTGGAGGGGGAGTTAGGGAGCAGGGGGGGTTACAGGTAGACTTCATGTTAGGAACGGATCTTGTACCTCAGTATATCTGTGCCATCTAGTTGATTCTCCTTTCAAGTCAACATTTGTAGAGAAGCTGGCTTTTATTTAGGCTTACTACAGTGCAAGAAAACAAGCGTGGCACTGCAGGCTATGTGTTGGCTGCTGATCACAAGCTTGGCAGTTCAAATCCACAAGCCCCTCTGCAGGAAAAAGTGAAAGTGCAAGAAAAGCATCTCCTATCCTGTTTAGTTATTTAAAAGTTGAAAGCCCAGAAAGGGAAAGTGATTGTGGTCAAGAATTTATGAATAGGGGATGGTTCAAATGCTTCCAAGTGAGAGCAAATTTACCTAACATTCAAGAGCAAGTGCGGGCTGCCTATAAAGTTGTTCTGAACCTACGGACTTTGAGAAAAGGACTTCAATTTAATAGCCGAGTTCAAAGCCACCAGTCATTCCTTGGGGGGGGGGGGAGGGGGAAACGTGGGACTTTCTACTACCATAAAGAGTTATAGTCTCAGAACCTCACAATTCTACCCTGCTTCATAGGTTCACACTATGAGTCGGCAGTCAATCAGAAGAACAAGGAGCCCTACTGGCATAGAGGTTCTGAGTTGGGCTGGAACCCATAAGTCCAGCAATTTGAAATCACTAGTGGCTCCAGGGGAGAAAAGTAAGGCTTCCTACTTCTCTGAAGACCTACAGGCTTGGAAACTCATAGCGGCAGTTCTGTCGTAGAGTTGCTGTGACTTGGCATCACCTACATAGTAGTGAGTTTGTGTTTTGGTCAAATGAACAAATAAATCTGTTCTGGAAGATGTACAGCCAGTATGTTCTTTGGGAGCAAGGATGGCAAAACTTCATCTCACATACTTTGGAACATGATCAACTTCCTTAAATTGAAAGAGAGTACCAATGGAAAACTCAGTAAATGTCATGTTTGATGGCAAATACTAAAACTAACTGTTCCCCCTAGTACTAGAACAAAGCAAGCATGTTCGCTTTCATTTTTTCTATTTAGTATTGTTCTGAAGAGTGTAGCCATTGAAGATAGATAGGTCAGTAGTTTAAACCTATCACCAACTGTACTGCAGGAGAAAGATGAGACTTTCTACTCCCATAAAAATTTAGTCTTAGAAATCCACAGGGGACAGGCTCCACTCTGTCCTATAGGTTGGAATCAACTTGGTGGCATTGAGAGTTTATTTCCAGAAAAAGATGTACACCGGAATCCCCAGGATCAATAACACCAAAACTGAAAACTTCAGTAACACTCTAGGATACATTGTTAATATAAAAATCCATTTTATCCTTAGATATTAGCAGCATTCCATTGGAGAATTATTTATTTCATCTATAAAGTCACTGCAATCTCAATCAAAACATTACTAGGTATTTTTTGGGGGGTATGGGAAACTGAAAATCACAAGTTGATTTTTAATTTTACAGAGAAATATGGATGACACAGATTAATCAAGTTACTTTGTTTATTATTATTCTTTTGACAAAGTACAAAGGCAATTCAGACGGGAAAAGGTCTTCTCAACAAGAGGAGCTACATCAACAGGGCAGCAGTCCGAGTAAAAATAATGAAAATGAGCCTTAACTTCACTTACTAAACAAATTAACGTGAACTGATAAAAGACCTCAATTTTTTATCTAAAACTATGTTTACAGGAAACGGGGGAGTAGGGAATCTATGCAAGAGTGGAAAGCCAAATTTTCCAGAAACACAAAAGCACGAAGAAGAGAAAAAACATGACATATATTTGCCCTAAAAGTAAAAACTTTGCTCTTTGAAAGGCATTATGAGAGAAATGAAAAGGTAAACCAGAGGATAGGGGGAAACATTTACAACAGATGATAGGTCTGCTTATATGTTTTTACCAGCTTATTTATAATTTTCAGAGTTGTTTCCAATTTGGGGCTATTATAGCTTAATCTGCTGTGAACATTCTTGTACAAGTGTTTTTGAAGATTTTTTTTTTCCTCTTGGGTGGAATGGTCAAACATAAGAAGCCCAAATGTGCATCAATAAATGAGTACACAAACTAACGGATACACTAAGATGAAGGCATATTATTCAACAATAAAAAGGAATGCCTGATAGGATTAATTTCAAAATCATTTTTGGTACACACAATAGAAATTCAATAAGCCAATCAGAAAAAGGCCATATAGTGAACTATTCCATTTAAATGAAATACCAGGATAGGTTTATCTGTAACGACTTCTCTATAGTTTGTTTACCTATCATGATATTTCAAGTAAATAAAATTGTACACTACGTGACATTTTATGACTGGCTTATCAAGTTTCTAAATGTATCAAGAAGAGTAGTGGCTGCCTAGGGTTGGAGACAGAGCCCCAATGGTGCAATGGGTTATGTATCTGCCTGCTAACTACAGGTTAGCTGTTCAAAAACACCACCCACTCTAAGAGAGAAAGATGAGATTTCCTTCTCTAAAAAAGACTTAGTCTGGAAACCCGCAGGGGCAGTTCTACCTTACCCTATAGGGTCACTGTGAATTGAAATCAACTCACAGGGGTACATAGGCAGTGAATGAGATGAGCTGCAAACACTCCTAATCTTAAATTCATTTCTACCCATAGCACAAAAAAGTATCCATTTTTAAAGGGCATTTATAGAGGTCTAAATAAAGGCAGGTAGATATGTAAATATATTTATATGTGAGGATGTGGAAATAGATCTATGTGCATATATGTATAGATTTAGTATTAAGGTAGCAGATGGCCATTGGGCCTCCACTCAAGTACTCCCTCAATGTAAGAATACTTTGTTCTATTAAACTGGCATTCGATGATGCTCACCTCCCTGATACGATGGCTGAAGACAAAGCGGGTGCATAAGCAAATATGGTGAAGAAAACTGATGGTGCCTGGCTATCAAAAAATATAGCACCTGGGGTCTTAAAGGCTTGAAGGTAAACTAGCAGCTATCTAGCTCTGAAGCAACGAAATCCACATAGAAGAAGCACACCAGCCTGTGCGATCACGAGGTGTCGAAGGGATCAGGTATCAGGCATCATCAGAACAAAAAAATCATATCACTGTGAATGAAGGGGGAGTGTGGAGTGGAGACCCAAAGCCCATCTGTAGGCAATTGGACACCCCTTATGAAAGGATCACAGGGAGATGAGTCAGACAGGGTGCAGTGTAGCAACAATGAAACATACAACTTTCCTCTAGTTCCTAAATGCTTCCTCCTCCCCACTATCATGATCCCAATTCTACCTTACAAATCCGGCTAGACCAGAGGATGTACACTGATACAGATAGGAACTGGAAACACAGGGAATCCAGGGAAGATGATCCCTTCAGGACCAGTGATGAGAGTGGTGAGACCGGAAGGGTAGAGAGAGGGGTGGAAAGGGGGAACCGATTACAAGGATCTACATGTGACTTCCTCCCTGGGGGACAGACAACAGAAAAGTGGGTGAAGGGAGACGTCGGACAGGGTAAGATATGACAAAATAGTAATTTATAAATTATTAAGGGTTCATGAGGGAGGGAGGAGGGGGGAGATGAGGGAAAATGAAGAGCTGATGCCAGGGGCTTAAGTGGAGAGCAAATGTTTGAGAATGATGAGGGCAATGAATGTATAAATGTGCTTTACACAATTGATGTATGTATGGATTGTGATGAGTTGTATGAGCTCCTAATGATTTTTTTAAGTATCCATTTTTTCTAAGGGAATGAGACTAAGGCAATTCTACTACTGAGAGAACTTTTCATCAGCCACTCAATGATTACAGAAACATGCCTAAACATGTTTTATTTGAAATAATCACGGTATCAATACTTTTCGATTTACTTGTGTATATAATTTTTTAAGTGGCATAGAAAATTAATCTAAGAGACCATGCAAACTATAGATTATCCAGAAAGGGTAAAAGAAATAAATGAAGAGAATAATTCTAAAAGAAAATTTTGCTAACCTGGGAACAATAAGTCTAAAAATATTTGACTAGAGGGGGAAAATGGACAGTGGGTAGATAGTGATTTTTCACTGATATTCTCAAAAAGGTCATAAACAGTGAAAATTTTTTGACTCTACAGTCAGTTAATTATCTTTTCAAAATTCTAATTATTAAACAAAATGAACCATTTATCAAGTTGGTACCACAACTAGACATAAAACAATCCAAGTGACTTTAACACACTAATAATTTCACTCTATGAGAGCTTCCAGTTCATGAAAGAATTCCATTATCTTTTCATACCATTTTCCTACCAACTTTTTAAAGACTCCTTGTATATTCCTAAAAGGACACATCCCAAACATACAAAGAACTGAAAAGTATTCATTAAAAGAGCAAAATTGCCAATGGTTGAAAACCACTCATATATGGAATGAAAGTCATCAATGGTTGCTACAGTCACAAAGAGAAACTAGACACATCCCAAAGAACGTGCACACTATCATTTAAGTAACTGAAGGCAAGAAATGGTATTATCAAAAAGGTCAAATCTAAATCTTATTGAGCATCAAAAGGATACAATAGTAAAATTGAAATTGTGGGACTCTATGAGACAAATATATTTCTTCAATTAACAAAAACAAAGGGGAAAGGAGGGAAAAAGAGTTGGCCAAAAACCTATACTCTGTAAGACTTAAGAGCAAGCAAAATCACTGTAATACGTGTCATTCATATATACATATATAGAGAGAGAGATTAGAGCAGGAGAGGAGGTACTCAAGAACAAAGCAAAGTAAGTAGACTACTCAATATTTAGGGAGCTCTGGTGGTGAGGACAGGCACTTGTGTTAACCCAAGGGGGGCAGTGCAAACCCATTATCCATTCCTTTGAGAAGGATTAAAAGTCTCAGAAACACTATACACAGTTACTATGAGTTGTAATCGGCTCAGTGGAAGTGGGTTAGGTTTTGTGCTTTGATTTTGCTTATTCAGTATTTTAATTAAAAGCTTTAAGAACTTCACATAGTTTCTAAAAATGTACTATGTATCTGGGTATATACACAAATAACAAATTTAAATAATGATAAAGAATACTTAAAACCTAACTTAAACAACTTGGAACAGTTCAGATCTGTAATTATGAATGAAAACAGCACTAAGGAAGACAATGTAGTAGTAAGAACCAAAATATTTAGTAGTAAAAGATGTACAACAAAATATATATTTGAGGAGGGAAGGAGCATTAGAATTGATTGTGATGATGTATACACAACTTTTAAAAAAGCAATTTAATATATGGATATGAAATCCAGAAAACTTTTTTTTTTTTTAAACTTGACCTACGTAAGGGTGGAAGAGGGAATAGTTTTTCCTTGCCTTAGGGGTACACTGAGTTCATTTCAGTGGTGATATTTGGAAAGGGATATCAACATTGTTGTAAAACACCAAGAATATAATCAATGGCACTGAATTACACATGTAGAAGTGGTTGGATTGGTGAATATTTTGTTGTGCAAACTTTTGCCAAAATTGAGGGGGAAAAAATTGCATGACTAACAATGAATACGGGAAACAGAAAATGTTCTCAAATTGATTTTGGTAGATTGTAAAACTCTTCTTGATATGGTTAAACTATTAAATTGTGTTTTAAAAAACCCCATAAATTTGAGACATACATTTTAAAACTACTTTTTCATTCTATAAGAACACCATTCAACAATTAAGTGCAGCCCTACATAGAGAAAAAAACAAAGAAACAATTCACCCATTAAGGTCAAGTACTTACCAAGGAGTGCCAGGAATAGGAGTAGTAGCTACTGGCTTTGCCTTCTGTGCAGCCTTTTCTTCTTCTGTCATCTCTTCTTCTTTAGGCTCCTATGAACAAATGTTACTACCATTTAATTAAGCTCATAACACTTGACCTGAAATCCCTCACAAAGTGCGTCCACATAAGTTCTGTTGCTAGAATGGGGAGATCAAGGTATAGAACAGGGACATCTTTAACTATTTGAAGAAAGACTTGCCACTAGACTTATAAATGTTTACCCCTGAGACAGAGCCCGAGGAGCCCTGATGGCATAAACAGTTCAGGACTCAGCAACTAATAAAAGCTTGGCATTTGAACCACACCATCACCACCATGCCCACTGAACCACACCACCACCACCATACCCACTGAACCACACCACCACCACCATACCCACTGTCCCAAGTGTTTCCACAGGAAAGAGGCCTGGTAATTTGAAAAAATTACAGACAGGTAAACCCTGGAAGGTGTTTTTTGGTCCCACAAATTGCTGTAAGTCAAAATCTTCACAACAGTACCTAACAACAGAGCCTAATTCCGCAGCATCAGGTCCCAGAAGCAGCTGGCTCTATCACAGACTCACTACTTAGGAAGACTGAGAATTCTAAGTATAGAAAATTAAAGGGGTCCTTCCTCTTCATTTTAGGATGTTTCTAATTTATGCAAACTGCTACTAATGAAACATGGCAGCCACTGGTCTTTTAATGAACAAAGTAAGTTTACAAAAAATACAGCTCTTCTTAGGGCTACATACGGACATAATGGTAGAAGAGGATACAGACAATGATATGTAATCAACATTCCCCAAATATGAAGCTGCATTTAAAATTTTAATATGTACCAGTCTAAAAGTCACAAGACTATAGAGATCAAGTCCAGACTATGAATTAGGCCTTTCCTTTCTATGGACTTCAATTTACTATAAGACGGAATTTAGTGAAAATTTCAAAGGAAAGATTATCTTAGAAACTCCAAGGAACCCTAAAATTTCAGAGGTTAAATTTATGACAATGATAGAAATAAACAAATGAATTTTCAGTTACACTAAAGTACACCTCACAACGAATGCTGGCACCGTAGTTAGCAGGTCATGGCCGTTTACCTCCTTTATCTCCTTTATAGGGTCCTCTTTAGAATCTTCCTCCTCCGTCTCCATTGGCAGCGGCTCTTCAGAGGGTTCTTTGATAGGCTCTTTAATCTTCTCTTCCAATTTTTCTATTGAAAAGTTAAAGTAATATTATCCACTGATTTTAATAAAAATCTCCAAGACAAGCAGAGAAGATGTTCTAGTTTCTAGTTACTAAACATAAAAATAAAATATCCTTTCTTATAAGAGCAATTTCAACCTAATGGTACAAAACAGATTTGTGAAAGAAAAGCCCACGAGTTTTTTCATCTAGGACTCCAGAACACGATTCACGCATTGCCTCTAGTCAGCACTATCAAAACAACTACGTAATTCCTGAATTTTTTTTAATTCTACAGATGAACAAAACAATGACACAAGCAGAAAGAGTCCTAGTGGTGCGGGGGTCAATGATTGCATTTCTACCCCACCAGCCACAGCACAGTAGACAGAGGCAGATTTCTTCAAAAGATTAAAGCCTTGGAAACAGTACGTGGGAAGTTCTACTCGATTCTACATGGTCACTATGAATCGGGAACAACTTGACAACCAATGAGGTGTTGGTTCAAACATAAGTTGAAATGACTTTCTAAACAAATATATACAATCAAATCAGTAGAAACAACACGAGAACTATGTAATTAGAAAATCCATCAAAAGTGTTAAAAAGCAATTAACTTAAGAATTTCAAATTGCATTCTTTTTATGCAATCATTGTTCATATTCCCTAAGTCATTGAAACTATACCTTTTTCTTTTAGTTCTTGAGGCTTTTCCCAGGTTGATTCTAATGTTCTATTATTGTAATAATAAGTCTTCCCATCAGCTGTTTTATATTCAGTCCACTCTGAAACTGCTGTGGCTCCAGCTAAGGTAGCAGGTGAAGCTGCAATAGCAACCTGGGGGTGTATCATAGGTACAATAGGAGGTGCCATTCCTGGCAATACACCTAAAAGAGGAGTAATAAAAAACGAGGTCCAAATAGCAAACTGAAATGCAAAATAATACTTTAAAATAGGATCTTAAATCTAATTAAATATTCTATTCATAAACAAATGAATCAGATGGAACAAATAAAAATTTTGGAAAAGGTGACCTAAATACTTAGTTCTATTTCCTTGTTTCTTTTCTTGAGGGGTGAGGGGGTATCTAAACTCTATTAGCCTCAGAGATTAAACACAAGTACTGTATAGACTCGAGTGTAAGTCGACCCAAGTATCAGCCAAGGCACTTAATTTTACCACAAAAACTGCATTAAAAATGTGCTGGAAAACTCTGCTTACACACGAGAATATACGGTACCTCAAGAAAGATCAGAAACTTGGGAGAAAAAAAGGGGAAACAAACTAAAATCTCAATGGTCAGTTTTACTACACTAAGTAACCAAAACTATGGTGTATTATTTACTTAGTGATCGATATATTTTTATAAATATAACTCCTCAAAATTTCATGAAATCAAGGGTATGATGAACAAACGTATTTCCTAAGGTAAAATTACTATTCAGATAACATACCAAAAAATGTAAAATTCTCAGGTTTAAAGTAAATGATCAAATTTAAAGTAAATGATGAAATCTCTTTAAATAAGTTTCCTCTTTACAAAGAGAAAACCAAACTGCTTCCTACTTTTCAAAAAGGTAAATCTTCCCCACCACCCCCCCCCCACTGCCCACAAGCTAGTACTATGAAGATAGACAAATCAAAATTGGGAGGGGGAAAAAAATAGCCACCAAACTGGGTACTAAAAATTATGTCTCTGGTAATTAATTATCTTACTTCAATCATCTTAAAACATAAATTATACTGCACACAAAAATTTTCACACAGAGATTCACTTGCATGCAAGCATAATCACATCACTATACACATGGAAATGATTTTTTTATATTTAACTTAAAAACACATTAGAAAGTAAATTAAATGTCATGATCATGAGAATGAAGTTGTTTACAATTATTACATAAATTAATATATAAAGTGATCTGACTTTATTTTGCTTTGTGAACCAAAGAAGCTAATACTACCAGCAATTGAAAAAATTAAGTGTTGGCCAAATATGACAACTGCAGTTATACTGCTTGTTAAAAAGAAAAATATAAAAAAATCCACTCACTTGGGCAAAATAAATAAATAAAAGGATAAACAACAACATTCACTACCATGCCAACTTACAGACAAAACAAACTAAGATGGTTTTAAAAATTACCGGTCTTGGTGGTAGCGACTGTCTTTACATACGGGCAGCTGACTATTTGCATCATTGCTACACCTGTAAAACGGATAAGCAAGCATATGTTGGAAAGCTGCCATTGTATGTCAGCTACCACTGGGATTCAGAGAAGGAATTTACAACTACCATTTAGAATACTATTTCCAATGAAAAAGACAAAGACTGGGTAAATTTTCTATTTGACATTCTGTGGGAAGTGGTGTCAAATCCAATGATACTAATTCTAAAATATATCAATTACCTTTTCATCAAACCAGCTATGACAATGTTTAAAGGAGTCTCGGGAGTTTACATTAAAGGAAATAAAGGAAACCTCCTTTCATTACATGTACTTAACAAGTTCTCATGTGAGGCAATTCCTCACAGGAATCCAACCCATGCTGCTGTTGCTTGGGTAACAGTGAAAGGCAAGTGCAGCACGACCCTGACAAAAGCAATGATCTTTCTTTACCCTGCTACTAAGTTGGAACTACATGCAAGAGCTAAAAAAAAAGCGACCACAACCATGCAGAGTAGATAGGAAAGACAGCAAAGAGGAGTGGAAGGGAAAGGAAGAAACTGCAGTCTTATGAAATAGAGCCAAATATTCCAGAAAAGGTAGCACTTAAGCTAACAACAAAATGTCAACGATTAGTTCGCCTGTTGTATAGAATCCCATGAAGCTGGTACACTGTGGAGGCAGGCTAAATTAAGAAAACTGTAGTCCCTTTAAAAATATTTGGTAAATAAAGGGGCTCGACTGTCTGCAGAAATCTCCATTAGCTAGCCTGACTAAAGGAGTAGCACTTATAGTGAAGAGTATAAAGTATGTGCAGTTATTTGAAAAATAAAAACTCGAAAGAAAAATAAAAACTCCTTGTGATGCATTGCAGATTTTTTTAAAAGGAGAATGCAAATCTGAAAAAGCCAAAGGAAAAAAAGTCTGATGGTGAAGAAAGGGCAGGAGAAATAGTTTGTACTTTTTGGCTCAAAAAACTAAACTTAGTAACAAGTAACAAGAATAATTATCTTCCTATTATAGAACAGGAAGTCTCTATCTCTTAGTTCTGAGACTAAATCTAAAATTTAAAATTCTAGATTTGTAAATAATGTAACTATGTTCACACAAACACATAAAACCTCTCAATTTTTGACATTTTGAAAGTACTTCATTATTTTAAATAGTGACTATTAAAATTAACGTATTAATTCTGAAGCTAAAACAGCAGAATATTATGTAAAGTATTATTAGCTCTTATGTTTAAAATAATGGGAGGACCCATTAGCTTAAGGAAGTTTGTAGCATGTAATAAATTTAGGAAATACTGCCATCTGCAGGATTAGAAATGCCATCCTTAAACTATAGGAATTTTCTCTTTCAAAGACTGTTCCCACAATTCAGCGTACAGAAAATTTTAAAAATCTAGAGAAGATAATCTATTATTATGTGCACTCAACTACCATTATTTAAATCAATTGGGCCAACATAGAACTTTTTTTGGGTCCATCAACATATAAACCAGACAGACAGGTTCTTATAGCTTTCTTTTTATGCTAAAAAAATCCCTCAGATTTTCTCGTGGGTGACTGGTTGTAATGCCTACCATGAAGACCCACAAAACAGGCACACTTCACTGTTTAATCATTTTCTCTGTAAGGAAGAATCTGTCCTGCAATACTGTCCTTCTATGTTCTCTTAGCCAATCAGAAAATTCCACTAAGGACTCTGGACAACTCGAATGCCATTTATTGACACTTAAGCCGCATAAAATTCCAAGTAATATTTTTGAAAGTAGAAATCCTAGAAAGGAAACCCAATTTATCTCTAATCTAATCTCCACCTCTGACCTAATTCTTCCATTTTTCGTCTTCATCTTGTTTGACTATCCCTTGCTCAATCATCCTCACCGGAGCCAATTTTATGTCACATAAAAGCTAAGGCTCCCACATAATTTACATGCAACTTGATACTGTTCACCTTGTTAAACTGAACCAAAGCCGGGAAAACAGAAAAATGGATCACAATGTATACGAAGCCTAATGAAGATCTGAGGAGAAAAACAACTCTTCTTTTCTTTTTGACTAATGCCATCTTGGAAGACTGAATTAGAAGGGAAAATGAGAAAAAGATTTGATAATTATCAAGTGTTTTAATATACAAATATTCATATCAAAGATGCTTATTACTAATAGCTTCTCCTCCAAATAAATCTTGATTATCTTGGATAAAATCATATGGATTCTCTTCAAACTAACCCCACCAACTGTCATTAGTGGCTGCCATTTATTGAATACCCTGGAAGGTCAAACATTCCAGTGTGGCACTTAAATAATCTGATGTCAATTTGAGGATTAAGAGTGGAGTCTAGCCTGTCAATCAAGATACAGTCAATGAGGCCTCTGTGTGGGTATAGCCTTCTCCTGAGGACTCTGTGAACTCCTGTATTGCCGCTTTGGAGGAGGGAGACACACTCTCTGCTCATTGCCTGCGAGACATCCCTGAGGAGAAGGCACATGAACCTACTCTAAAGCAGCCAGAGCCAACTGGAGCTGGAGAAGCCACATGGAGACCCCTGCCAGTGCTGAGACGCTTACAACGCCACAGGATCACAAGACGTCCCACCCACTGGCCTGTGATCTTCTCGTATTCGGTGTCATTGCACATGTTTCATGAGTTTGATGAGGACTTTATACATTGGTACCAGACATATGGGCTATAATATTGGACTTAAGAACTTGATCTGGACTAGGCTATTTTCTCAGTTTTCGATTGCTCTTGTATATAAAGGTCTTTCTTATATACATATGAGTGTCTATGAATTTATTTCTCTAGTCTACCCAGACTAACACACACTGGTACCACTTCATTGGCGATCTACCACCACTTGTGCAAAAATTTTTGGTAACAGTGGTGAAGATCAGGGAAAATGATGTTCTGAAAATGAAATTATAGCTGGAAAAATGTCATTGTGTCTGAGTTACATTTGCTATAGAAATGAATTCTGCCCCTCTTAATCTTTCATTAAGGAGACCTGGTAGCACAGTAACCTCAGGAATAGTACAGAGTAGTTTTACTCTGCCTTATAGGGTCGCTATAGGTTGGAATCGATTAGCTAAGCAGGGGATTGGCTAGGTACCTTTCATTCACTACATACATAGTCTCTAAAACCAGCATTTTAAATGATACTCTTTGAAATAAATGAACCGTGTTTTCATATTATTTCTCAGTCTTCCCTATATTAACAATTCTAACTCTCTTGTATCACTCGAAATCCAGAAGCTAGTCTTAACAATATCCTTGACCCTATAGTAGACCAATATATGAAAATCTATTCTCCACTTACCACTTAATGGCCTCCAAAAAGTATCCAGCTGCTTGTCTTATAGGAACAGTCAACCCATAGCTTTAGGGAAACATTTTTGGTTTGTTTTTTACTTTCAATAACATGACAATGTTGGAACTGTAAATTATGTAACATTTTACCAGCAATGTGTAAAAGTTTTTTCCTTTTCCATGGGAGTATATCTAAATGTTCTTTTAAAATGGTCACAAAATAAGAGAGAAAAACAAGGGAAACAGTGAAAGTGTACAAGAGGGCTTCAAAAAATCTGTTAAAAAAATGGAAGGAAGTAAAAGATAATGGAATTTTCCACCAATCTGTTGAAGCCACCTTTCTTAAATAAGAAATCAGTGGAATAAAAGGGGCAACAGTGAAAGAAATGCAAAATTAGGAAACAAATCTCAATCTACTCACCTTCATTACAAACTAACTCTGTGGTCTAAGGTATTAAATGCTTCATCTATAACACAATGGAAAATGGAGAAAGGGCCAACAGATCCTTACAGTAATAAAACAATCACTTATATTATGTCTGACAAAAGCAAACGCATTTAAATTAGGATGCCCAACACTAGGGCTCCTTAATCGCTGTATAAAGAATTCTATTTCATGCGTTCAGTTCCTTTCCTCCTCTTAAAATGACTTCCCCTGGGCAATAAAACAAATCACCTCAATCATGTGAACTTTAAATTGGTGTATGTTCAACTAATCAGTGTTTCACAATCATTACAAAGTTACCCTCTTTTTCAAAGGATTTTTACTAATTCAGTGACTCACATTTTCCTCCCCATGTAGCATTGTTAAGATCACGGTATCTGGATAGACCAGCTTAAATCCCAGCACTTAATAACTATGTGGCCTGAACTAGTCATTTAATCTATCTGTGTACCTACTTATCTGTGTACCTACCTCCTGAGATGATTTTGAAAATCAAATGAGTTAATATATGTAAAGTGTTTAAAACCATATACAGTAAGCACCTGTATTAGTTATGACTTATGACTTTTCAACTATAGACTCAAGCCCTTAAAATTATTTCACCCAGAACATATTTACATAAAAAAATAAATTTTAATTCTTTGAGGTCATTATCCAAAATAAGTGTAGTTTAAATGTGGCTCTAGTTTTAAGACATGTAAACAACAACAAAAAAGGACAATTGCCAAAACGTAAGAGAAAATATTGCATTTAGCCATGAATCTTCCAAAAACATTTCCAACAGATAAGATTCACGGCAAGTTTCAAATGTAACAGACACATGAGAACAAACTAGCTGACAATGTGGAAAACAGCTGGAAAGACTATTATCATCTCATAGTTTACCTGGAAGTGGAATTGGCATGCCAGGAAGGGGAACACGAAATGGAGGTACCATTACTGGTGGAAAAGCAGGTATTGCTGCTGCTGGTTGAGGTACCGAATGAGGAACAGCAGGAGGTAACGTCTGGGGGTGCGGCTGGGGAACAGTTTGCACAGGTGTGGCTGTAGGAGCAGGAGTTGAAACACTAACTGTAGGCGTGGCAACTGAAACAGCAGAACTTTGGGTCTGATCTTGTGTTGTGGGTGCTGATAAAAGACAAAACAAAAAGCATGTATCATTCCCTCACAAACCATTTTACTTCATTCATTCATTCACTCATTCAATAAGTGTATTTAAGGGACCATACATACCATACAAGATATTTGTAAAACAAATGCCTGCCTTCCAGAATCTTGAAAATAAATCAGTTCAATACATAAAAATAATATAAATGCAAAAATGTGATAAATAAGCATAAATCAAGACCAAAAGGGGCACAGAAAATTTAATGCTGAGATTATTATGGACCTTGAAAGGTCAGGATCTCAACAAAAATAAGGGAAGTGGTTTTTTTAAAAAAGTAAATGAGACAAGAGGACACTAAAGAACTATTGTTAAATGAGGGCAAGCAGTGAATTAATTACTGAACAGGATACCAACAGAACCAGAGTTAGGGTTGGAAAGGAAGGCCAGAGGCAGAGAAAAGGCATTGAACAAAGAGAAGCCTAAGGAGACGGCATTTGACCAGCCAAGAAAATGCATGATGTACAAAGAAAATTATCTAGAAGAACACACACTAAAATATAATTCAGGTGTTGCCACTGCACATAATTTTCACTTTTTACTATACAAGGAGTTTCAGAAAGTTTGTGGAAGAAAAATAGAATTTTCTCACACTTTTCGAATCCCCCTTTTATATGCTTTGCTAGTGTTTGGTATTTTTAAGAATGCATTTGTGTGATTTTATACAAAGAATAGAAAGATCAGACTCAAGTCTCTACTTGGAAGAATAATAACTAGTGTTCATTTAATGAATTAACCTGCCACATTATTGGAAAGATCCAAGCAAGGAAGAACAGAAAGAAAAGTTAATTAACTAACTGATAACTAACTGGATAGAAAAGTTAATTAACTAACTGATAACTGACTGGATGTGAGCAAATGGAGACAGAAATAATTCAGGCTCCTCTAAAATTGCCAGCAAACAATGGGATTCAAAGTACACAACCCCACCCACCCCCACCCACCCCCAGCCCCACACACACCCCAGAAAACCACCACAGGTCTCTACTGTAATTCCAGGAGAATGTGAAATTTAGGATAATTTAGGTTCTCCTAAGACAAAATTTATAAAAGTCAAAAACATTTCATCCCTAATAATCTCCTATTAGGGATAGACAACCCCCCCCAAAAAAATTAAAATTAAACTTGACCCACCCCCAAAATCTAATCTTATTTGAATACTTTAGAATGTAGTTTTCAGTTTTCAAGCCTTATATGAAAGTTGTTTTTGTCCATAACCCATCTTGTCCTAAAGCAAAACTCATTTTGTTGACTCAATGGTAACTAACACTCCATTATTTTCCTTGATGTAGAGAACACAAAGTGCCAAACTCTACCTGTATTGGTCTAAGAATTAATGTTACCAAATTAAATGAAATACAAATTATGTGTTTCCACATCTGTGCTCCAATTTCAATCTAAGGGAAATTTTAATGTAAATCACCCACTAATCCAAACTGACAACACAATTATGTCAGTATCTGAATTTTTTTCCAGCTGCTAATAATGAAAAACTCACTTAGGCTGGAAAGACGTGAGCAATTTCATTACTTGTTAATAAGGGACTCACCTTGGCTAAATAGACAGCAGGGCCAAACAAGTATCTTCAGGGGCCCAGGAATGAATTGTTGGTCTAGCATAGACCTAGCCTTAGGGTACAGTATCACATTAATATAATTTACAACAGTGTGAAATATACAAATTACATGCAACAATTGCCCCAACCCAGACATATACCACTTAGCATTTATTATCTACATAAATGGATGAAAATATATCTAATTATTCTCCACAATCTTCCTGAGAATTAGGATTGCATCTTTTCCATAAATTTGTACAAAGTTTAAGACCCAGTAGGATTAAAATATAAAAATTATTATTCTTTAGATCCATTTACTCTGAGATTTACATTGTAATTCACAGAATTACATTTCTTAAACTACATCACAGTATTTGGAGAAAATTACTAAAGGAAAATGAGTTACAAAGGCATCAAATTTCAGGTGGATAAAAGATGGCAAAGGGTACTTATTTAACCCATTTCTCTTATCAGTTTTCTGGATTTGCTTAGTGAGCCTGAGGAAAAGAAGAATCACAGAATTGAACAGCAAACTGAGCAAATGGTGTCTAGGACTTTACCAAGTATATTCCTACTATTCCATTTGCCAAAATAACTGGTGGGCCTTAAAAATAGCTAGGCCTTAAAATTTACTTTTGATTAATCCAGTCTTAGATCTTAATAGACAAGAATATTAAGACTGCAGTATAGTAATACTTCATGATACTGAATCAAATTAAATTAAAAATGTATGTCAAAAATTCTCAGAAAATCATGATTTGGCTATTTTGTTCCTAGAATAATTAAAAACCTCCTAATCCCTAAAGGACAATTGGGGGGAAAATAGTGAGTAGGATTTCTGATTAGAATATAGCAGATACAAGACACCTGGGGCTACTGACACACAATGCAGATAAAGAGGAGTATGTGTAGGACAGTTGAAGTATATGGCTACTCACGTTCCTTAACACAAAAGCCAGCATTTATTATACCTCCTAAGAAAAAAGGAACACTTGTGGGTGATGCAATGAGGTTAGGCCAGTCACTGAAAAGTTGGGTGGTTCAAACCTACCAGCTATACTTAAAGATAGGGGGAAGATGAGGCTGTCTATACCTGTAAGGATAGTCACCGAAACCCTATGGTACAGGTAGTTCTATTCTGTCCTACAGAAACACTAAGAGTCAGAACTGACTCAATGGCAGTGGGTTTGCTCCTTTAAGAAGGGAACAAAATATAGGCAAGACAAAGTTTCCATGTAAACCAATTATTGCTTTTATTAAACCCCATTTCCTATCACTACCACACCTACCCCACGGAAGCTGGCGGCTGTTTTGCCATACAAGTTTTGAAAGGTTAAAACAAGCCTATAAAAAGGCAGAGAGATCCTCAAGCAGTGGCTGGTTATCACTGTTATATTTTCACATCAAAATTTACCTTAGCAACAAAAGAAAACAGACCTAATGTTGCCAATTTTTCTATTTGGGTAGTTCCCTTCAACTTGTCTAAAATATATTACATAAAGTCTTAAAAAAAAAGTCCTTATTACCTTCATCATACATCTTCAGCTGCTCATATTACAATGAATTCAAATAAACTGTGATGAAATCAAGGAGCCCTGGTGGTAGAGTGGATTATTCACTGAGTTGCTAAGCACATGTTCAGCAGTTCCAAACCATCAACCACTCCATGGGAGAAAGATGAGGCTCTCTACTCCTGTAAAGATTTCCAGTCTTGGAAACCCATAGGGTCGCTATGAGTCAGAATCGACTCAATGGCAATGAGATAATGAAATCTCTCTCACATATACATTTCTCACAGGGAAATAAACAATATGTACTAATGAAAAATTCCCAAGGTCCTTGAGTTACCCAACTAAAACAAACCAAAATACAAATAAATCATTATTTATATGTGTGGTCTGCCTTAACCTGTAAAATAATTAGAACCCATAGAAAAGAGAACTATGAAATTGTGTAGACAAATGATAAACATTTTTCTAATTCTGAGTTTCAAAGACATAATTCACACATCATACAATTCAACAGCTTAAATATAGTTCTGCATTCATCACCACAATCAATTTTAGAATATTTTCTTTCTTATACTTCTTATTCTTATTCATTTCCCACCAAGCTCATCGGCTATAACTCTAAGAAACTAATAATCTAGTTAACTATCTATATAGATTTACTTATCCTGGATTTCACATAAGGATAAACATACCAAAAACAAACAAAACAAAAAAAACCCAACAATAGTAAAACACAGGAAAAACCAAATTCAAAAAGGAAGTAGGAAACAAAAAATTAGAACAAGTTTAAACTGGGTCAAAAGGGAGAACAGTGAGGTGTTCAATTTTAACCTAACTACATCTGCATTAGCCCTTTCCAATGCCCTCTCTCTGACTGCAAGGTTATTCACATCTGAGCTCAAAGGTCAGAGGGGTCACCAGAGGCTTAACCATGTGGGAACCCTACAAATGGACTTAGGGCTTCCACTCTCATCCATAGAATTTAAGTTCTAATTCAGTTCCCTCCTCTCGTCTTGGATTTTATTATTTATAATTCTTGGATTATAAATTGATTATCTTTTTAAGAAACATTCTTCCTTCTTCTTACAAGGAAATCTGCTGGTAATTGACGCATCATTTTAGAAAATATCTGACTTGTGAATGAAAAATTCTGACTGCCTCTATCTCAACTCTTATTGCATAGCCTGCAACCCACTCTAAACTCTACTTACTCATAAGCAAAAGTACCAAAAAGTTCCTAGTTAAGTGTTTCAATTTCAATGCTTCCCACAAAATTAGAACAGAACAAAAAACCTTTCAGATGACTGCATGTATACAGGTTCCCTACTGCCTGCCTCAACATTTTGCTTATTAGACCTATTAAAACTCATCCAATCTATTAACATATATTTTTGTTCCTCAGGAGAGTTTCCTATACAATTCTATAAACTACGTTATTCTCAACTCCTGACCTTTGTTCATAACCAGAAAGAACTCCCCTCACTTATTGGTCCACTAAGATCCTAACCTACTACATCCTCCATGATCAATCATTGCTGTTTCCTTAAATCCTTAAGATCTTTTTTCACTGATTTTTCTACACACTGCCATTAAGTCAATGTCAATTTAAGACTTTATACCCTTTAATTGCTTCACAAGTATTCTTGCCTCAATTTGAAAAACCAGAAGCTTTTCTAGACCAAAGGCCAAGGCTTACACATATTTTGTGAAACCTGCAGCACTCAGCATTACTGCTGGTCAATTTGAATAGCTAACTCTGCACTTCCCTGGCTTAGTTTCATGAACTGCAACCCTGCAAATCTGTTCCTCTAGAAATGTACATCCAAAAGTTCTATAAAAATGTTATTT
Organism: Tenrec ecaudatus; assembly: GCF_050624435.1. NCBI lineage: Eukaryota > Metazoa > Chordata > Mammalia > Afrosoricida > Tenrecidae > Tenrec > Tenrec ecaudatus. The sequence continues at coordinate 154,357,237 of NC_134531.1, read as the reverse complement.
TAAAAACATCAAGGATACCAAAAGCTTGAAGAATGAAATTACAGTTCCTACTTGCTCACGGCACTATCCTGCAAGTAAAAATTCATGCTAACTGGTACTCACTTGATACTGTCTGTGAAACCGAAGTGGCTGTTGTTGTAGTAGACGTGGTAGAGGATGGGGTGGATGATGATGTTGAAGTGGACACAGCAGGTGCTGGGCTACTGGTCGTAGGAGTGGAAGCTCCTACTGCTTGGGCTTGCGCTTGAGCCTGAGCCTGAGCCTGGGCCTGGGCCTGGGCCTGTGCCTGTGCCTGTGCCTGTGCCTGAGCCTGGGCTTGGGCTTGGGCTTGGGCCTGTGCTTGTGCCTGGGCCTGTGCTTGGGCCTGGGCCTGTGCTTGAGCCTGGGCCTGTGCTTGAGCCTGTGCTTGAGCTTGAGCCTGGGCCTGAGCCTGGGCCTGGGCCTGAGCCTGGGCCTGGGCCTGAGCCTGAGCCTGAGCCTGAGCCTGGGCCTGGGCCTGAGCCTGAGCCTGGGCCTGAGCCTGAACTTGAGCCTGGGCTGCAAGCATAGGTGTCAGTTCTGACTGCTGAATAACTTTAACTCCATCTGGTTTGGTCCATGCAGATTCTCGTGTCCTGGCATTATAATAATACACCTGCAGAGGAAGCAAAGTTATTAGTTTCATTACCTATTGCTATTAATAAAAATAGAAAAAAACACATCAAAATTACTTGTTCATATATTACAGAAAGTTATAATTCTAGCTTCCTTCTCTTCCTCTACTTTCCTATAGTCAACATATCACATTTTTAACCCACACACATAAACGCAAAAGAAAAACCAATGTCCTACTTTCTGCAGAGAAGAATTAACCCTTCAGGCCTCAGACTGTTATGCTTGGAAAGGATGGTTTAAAAGCTGGCCCTTGACTGCTTCTAGGAACTTGGATGGCTAGAGGGTTATTAGCATCATCCCTGAAGTGGCAATGGGTCACAATACCTAAAATGCTTCTTTAACAATGTGTTTAGGCAGATCACCTTTTTGGTACATGTTCCTGTAGCAGGGGTCTGCATGACCAGTCTCCACTGAAAATCCCCTACTCCTAGGTTCAAGTGAGCTTCCCTGACAAGGAACACTTCCCTCCTGTTGCCTGAGCCTCATGCTAGAGGAACTAAGCACATCATGTGTGCTTCCAGTAGAAGACTTCTGAAAGCATATAGCGCATCTCCTCCTCTGTCTTTCCCTTATGCTCTTTGCAGCCCTCCACGATCATCAATTCTAGCTGTGAGTACGATTTATGCTGAATCCCGAGTCTGCCCAGTGAATTACCAAGCCTCAGAGTAGCCCTGAAGTACTCGTCACCTATCTAAAGAACAAGCTTACAAAATCACAAACAAATGTACATTAGTGCTCCCTTCTATCAATTCAGAAATCCAATCTAGTCAGCTCTACATCCCATCCTCTTAACTGATAATTATGCTTTAACTGAAACCTCAATCTCACAGAACTCCTTAAATTTTACTATCAACAGAAAAACATCAACCAAAACATACTTACCTTCCCATCTGGTGTTTTATTTTCAACCCATATTTCCTCAGTTGGAGGCAATGCTGGAGTACCAGGAGCAGTCACTGGAGGCATTCCTGGTGGAAACATCATACCAGGAGGTGGAGGCATGGTACCCATTGGTGGAGGCATGAAAGGTGGTCTCTATAGACATAAGAACAGTAATAGTTACTTGTATTTACCTTTTTCCCTTCAAATTATAACTGAATTATACTCAAAGTAAAATAATAAACAAAACCAGTAGCATAGTCTATTCAAATAAGTGTAAATAAAAGTTTTTCAATATTACTAACAAACTGTTGAAAGAAATACATCAAATAAAGGTTTTAAAAACATTTTGAAAAAAATCCAACAGGTTTTGAAACAGGATTAAAGACTCTTCTATAACCTACATTTAACACAATAACTAAAATGATGGAAAATACTTCGGTCTGGATCATGGAATTGATACTACACAAAAAATGTAAAAACCTGTCTCCTTTTGCTAAAAGCTTTATCGATATTTTTAAAATTCCGTTGTATCTTTCAAATATCAGCACATGTTCTATTAAAATAGCAAACTCAAACATGTCTCGTGCACCATTAATTAGCTGGAAATAACTTGGAATTAATACAAAGCCACACAATTATCTATCACACACCCCCAAACAAACATCATATTAGAGAGGAACCCATTATAACACCTGATAAATTTTTATTGAAGGGTTAAAAAGCAGATTTACTTCTTAGCAATACAGATTAGATCAAATTCAGGCTATCCCAAAATCAGTAGATCAAAAAACTAATTCTTACCTTAAAGAAAATATAGACTCATTTAATAATTTCTTTTAAAAACTGAAAGGGGCTGCTTATTTCTAAGGCATTAAAATTATTACACAAAGTATTAAAATCTGATGTCTTTACCAAGAACACTACTGAAATAGCACATCACTATCATCTTCTATCTTCAGCACAGTTAATTCTTAATTATCTAAGCTAGGTAGGCAGATAACCGTGTGTGTGTGTGTGTGTGTGTGTGTGTGTGTGTGTGTGTGTGTGTACACACACACCTATGTAAAAAGCTCCACTGGGTGGATCATTTGCAGTAGGCAATTTCCCCACTAGGCGAGCATGGAGCAACTCACTCTGAGTCAGTGCACCCAGTGGCATCGCCTTATGAAAGTACTCTCTGGTCACAGTACATTTTTTCTTAAAGTTTCACTCCAACCTTGTTTTTTTGTAATGGCTGATTTAATAGCATGCAGCTGTGAAAATTTGTTTCCTGCTTGGGAAAAATGCCACAGAAACATGGGAAAAGCTCAAGTGTACGAGTGGCTTTCTTGTTTCAAAAAAAGAAATGTCAACTGATATCAAACCTCGCTCTGGACTTCCGTCAACTTCCCAGACAAAAATGTCAACAAAATCCATGCACTTGTGCTCAAAGACCGACGAATGACCATTGAAGACGTGGGGAAGTTATCTGGACTATCTTGGAGCTCGGTTCAGGAGACTTTCACTGAAGATCTGGGAATAAGAAGGGTCACTGCGAAATCTGTGACTTGGATTCTGACTGACCAAGAAAATGAGCATCGAGTGGAAACATGCTGTGCTTTGAAAGAACGGCTCCGAGCTGACCCAGACAGCTCCAAGCTGACCCCGACTTTTTCCCAAGGTCATTAATAGTGACGAGACACGGTGCTATCCTTACGACCCTGAAACCAAACATCAATCGAGCCAGTGGAAGATGGTCGTCTGCCCCTGGCCCAAAAGAACCTCATCAAGTGAAATCACAGATCAAAATGAGGCTCATTTGTTTGTTTTTTTTATGTGAAAGGGAGTGTTAATTTGGGGTTCGTTCCCCAAATTAATCAAACTTTCTATTCAAAAAGTCTGAAAAGATTGCGTTAACAGTGTGTGACAAAAAGGCCTGATTTGTGGCAGGCGGGGGGGATTGGTTTTGCCACTACAATGTACCTGCTCACGCAGCCATCTCAGTGACCAGTTTTTGGCAAAAAAAACATGTCTCTCTTGCCCCACGCACATGACTCACCTAAACCTTGCTCCATGTGACTTTTTTGTTTATGCAAATGAAGAGGGACATGGAAGGACAACGATTTGATGACATAAAAGAGGTGAAGAAAAAAACAAAGGAGGCGCTGTGAAACAGAGGAGTATGAAAAATGTTTCCAAGAATGGAATTGCATGTTTGACAAATGTACTAAGTGTAATGGAGAGTACTTTGAAGGTGGTAAAGTTGCTTTGTAAAAAAAAATTTTTAATACATAGCTTTGGTGGGGTGGGGTGATTCGGGTTTTTTGAGATATCCCCTTCATAGATATTAAAAAAATACAATCCCAGAAGTAAACACTGCAAAGTCAACCGATACCTCTATGGCCTCATTTCTAGCAGTAAATCTAAATTCAGTAGAGAGTAAAATGCCCCATTTGTAACACTAGGTAAGTTTTCTATTTAAAGAAATTACATGAGAAAGTTTTCTAAAGTAGTAAGATAATCCTACTTTCTGTTCCCCTCTTGCCCCCGGGGAAAGGAAGCCCAAACTCATAGCCACCGAGTCAATGTCAACTCACAGTGACAAGCAGAACTGCCCCTGTGAGTTTCTGTGACTGTAATTGTTTACAGGAGTAGAAAGCCAGAATACACATGAGCACACACATTTATACTTATTGGTAACATGTCACAAAAAATACATTTCACACACACGACCTTAGCATTTCAAACTTTACCTCCCATAAAGAAAGCAAATTACTAAAGTCAGGTAAAAATGACCTAATTTTATTTTATATGCATGCACCATCTAAAACCTGAATGTCTGTAGCAATTAATGCTACCACCACTTTGGGAGCAATATGTTACTGCTTTCCTTTTGTTCCTGTTTTTTCTTTAAGCTAAAATTGTTTCAGAACAAATTTTAAATCATTTTATTGGGGGCTCTTACAGCTCTTATAACAACCTATACATTCATCCGTTGTGTCATGCACATTTGTACATATGTGGCCATCATCATTTTCAGAACATTTTCTATTTGAGCCTTTGCTATCAGTTTCTCATGTTTTTTCTCCCTCCCTACCCTCCTTCCCACCCTCATGAACCCTTGATAATTTATCTTTTTTTTCCATGTCTTACACCGACTGCTATCTCACTTCACCCACTTTTCTGTTGTTCATCACCCCCCCTTAAAACATTGACAGAACACACATTTTTAATGCAAAACTCATTTATAGCAGTGATGCTGATGTCAACAAAGAAATAACGTCTACATTTCTTTACCTGGAGGTGTGGAGGGCCCATAGGTGGTGGAATCCCCCCTGGAGGTGGCATGGGTGGCATACTAGGGTCAAAAGGAGGACGCCCAAAGGGAGGCCGAGGTGGTGGAGGAGGTCCTCTCATCATCCCAAAAGGTGGAGGAGGTCTCATGAGAGGAGGTGGGCCTCGCATAACTGCATTTGGTGGGGGAGCCGGTCCTCGGAACCGCAAAGCCTGCTGTTGAGCCATCCTGTGAGATAAAGAATTGAAGAAATTTTTCTTTCTCAAAGTTCCAAAGATACAGTTCTTGGGCTCCAATTACATTACACCATAAAAGCCCGTATGATTTAATAGTTGGAAAGCCATCATTTTGAAGTCATAATGGCAAAATCTGAATCAGAATGACCTACGGTTGCTTAATCTGAGGAAGTTTTGATGAGGCGGCTATCTGAATTGTCTGCAGTATCTCCCCACATGGTGTTTGTTAGTTGCAAGGAGGGATCAGAGAAAAAGCACTACGTGCTTAACAAGAAACAGGACAGCACTATGGTTAGGTGATCAAAATTACTATAATGTTAAGAAGGCCAGATGGACACTGTTACCTGAGAAGGTCATAATATCACCTATGTAGTACCCCAGACAAGCATACATCATCTTAATCTGGCAATAAAAAATGTTTGATGACTACAAAAGAAGGATCTTTTCCAAAGGGATGGGGCTGAGCTCCCAGAAGTCTGATGTCATGAAAGACTACAGGGAAACATGGAAATGTTCGAAATTAAAGAGACAGACATGACAATATAAAAACTCTAAACTAGATCCTAAAACAGGGGCAAGGGGTCCCATTGCAGATTAGATGAACTGATGAGAATGGATTATGGACAGATGAAATGAAAGTAGTGTATCAGTGTAAATTTATGAAGTTGACATCTGTGCTGTGGCTAAATAAAAGTAATTTTATTCTTCAAAAACACAAAAAGTATTTAAGGGCCATGGTTTACATACCTCACCCTCAAGTGATTAAGAACAACAGACAGCATACATGAAAACGATAAAGCAAATGAGGTAAATTGTTAGAAAGTGCACTGTATTTTTACAACTTTTTATAATTTAAAATGATCTCAAATTCAGTATTTTAAAATAGCAGTTTAAGAGATTAGTAGTATTCCCTCAAGGGGAAATGTTACCCTCCACCCTACCCTAACTCTATAGCTAAATATCGATGGCATTTTAGCAATTAAGCAATATTACATCACATGGTATGTATTGTCTTGGGTTTGAGAAGCCCCAGTGGCACTATCAAGTAAGCATTGGAATACTAAGCATATGGTTGGTTGATCAAAGCACCAGTCACTCCCAGGGGAAAAGCTGAGGCCATCTGCATATCCAATATGGATGTGCAGCCTCCGCAACCCTACACAGGGTCACAATGAGTGGGAATCAAGTAGATAGCAGTGGGCTCGGGGCTTGTTATCTCCTCCACTAATGCATTGAAAGCAACGGTAATAACCCTTTAAGGTGCTTACTATGTGCAAGACAGTGCTCTTAAATGCTTTCTAAATATTAAAACATTTCATCATAACCCTAAGGTAGACACTATTATCAACTGGCAAAAATGGATACTAATTGTATCAAAATAAGTACAGTGTCTCTGTCCAATTATATGCACCCCTGAAAGATACACTGCCATTGTTAAAGAAAGGCATGTCCTAATTTGGAGGACAAAAAAGGAGTTAACCACTAACTAAAGTTATTGATTTGTCCTGAGTTTGTAATGTGCCTTAATTTTAGATTTCTTTAACTGACTCTCCCTTAAAAAAATACGATAGAATTTCTTTCTTTGGAATTCATAGAGCCTAGTGGAAGAGTAAAGTACTTGGCTACTAAAGGAAAAGATTTCGAGGCCACCAGTTACTCCACAGGAGAAAGATGTGGCAGACTGCCTCCGTAAAGATTACAGCCTCTTGAACAGTTCTACTCTGTTCTACAGGGGGGCTGAGTCCGAATCAACTCCAAGCAGTAGCTTTGTTGTAGCATTGGGTTGGCTTATATCTTGGGAGTCTGGGCTCAGTAAATAAATAAAATCCAAGTAAGGACTCTGTCACTTGATGTCAAGACGGTGAACTCAGATGCAAATGAGGGGGAATAGAAATAAAGCTACTTTGACTGTGTTCAAGGAGTAATCATGAGACATTTAAGATTGTACCTGGGGCACAGTAAACTTTCAACTATTCTTACTTTCATTCCCAACAAAACCTAGTACTTTACCTGTAAAAGGGACTATGTAAATTTAATTGCATGTCTTTTAAAGTCTGCCACTAAGATGATGACAAAATTTCATAGACTTCCTGCTCTAAAGCCAAAAGTTGCTGTTTCCTGATGCCAGTTACTTGGACTAAGTGCTGGCTCTTTAATATACACTGCATTGTCACATCCTTACACCACCTGCAATGATGATTCCATGAGTTTGCCTCAAGTACTTGAAAGAACACTGAGCATACCAAGGTCTTCTATTATTGTATTACATCATACCTGGGTCAGTAAAAAAAGGGGAAGATCCCCAGAGAAGACTGACACAGCAGTGACAACAATGGGCCTGAACCTAAGCTGTGACTGAGAGGATGGCACAGAATTTTGTTCTGTTTGCGCTTGAGGTCATGGAGCCAGAATAGACTTGAGTTACATCATGTTTTATAACATTATTATTTTTTATAATGTCAATAATTTTAATACAGAAACAAATAAAACCCCAAACTCATTGCCATCGAGTTGACTCAGACTCCATGACCCTGGGGCAGAGTAGAAATGCCTGTTAGCTTCCCAGACTAAATCTTTACAAAAGTAGAAAACTTCACCTTTATCCCTCAGAGCAGCTGGTAGTTTCGAACTGCTGACCTTGGGTTTAGCAGCACAATGAGTAACCCACTACACCACTAGGGATCCCAATACCCTATTAATATTATAATTTGCTATTATTACTTTTACTATAGGGCCATGAGGTAGAATCAACTTGATGGCAGAGTTTAAGTGTTTGCATAATCATTAATATCGGCCCTAAGGGCTTTAGCCCCCTCTTTGATGTTCAGATGCTTCAAGTTCCTAACCCCCTCAAAGACTCAGCACTTGTAGTTCCCTCTGTCTGGCATGCTATTATTCCCTTCTTCACAAGGCTGGCGCCTCATTACTCAGCCTCATTTTACACATCTCAAACACCTAACCTCAAGCCCTTCTCTGTCACACTATGCAATGTTAGCTAGCATGACAACTATAAATAAGTAACTCACTTGTTTATACTCGGGTATCTCTAACCACTCATTGTTTCTCCTCAGTGTAGTCTTGCACCTGAATGCCTGGTTGTAGATGTTAAAATGGTGTTTTGACAATAATAGCACACACTAGGTACTTACTAAAAGTACTTTATCATAAGTTATTAAGGATTCAGAGAAAAAGGTACTTTATCTATAGAAATCTAATTCTAAAAGTTAACATAACAGTGCTCGACCATGAAGATATGGATGGCATTTGGTTCTCAACTCAATGGTCATAACCTTTTCCAAAAACAAAACCCTACATTCAGGAACAGAAGCACAAACATTGCAGGGCTGGGGTCATCGCAGAAACACCATGAAAATACAAATGTAACATAATTCTCTGTCCAGATATACAATCTCCCCACCACACAGTAAAGGCAAGACTGCAAACACTTTAATTGGGGGGTGGGTTTGAAAGATATGATCCTCTAGTTTCATCTACTGCTATATGGGAGGCAGAAGTAAATTACATAGTACACTATGAGGAAATCTAGGTTTTAGGCCAAACCCTACCAACTACACGATAACTTTGTGAAGTCACCAAAAGAACCAAATAATTTCTTCAATTTATGTGGGTGGTTAATTTAGAATGTAAACCAATCTTATTTAGAATGGAAGCCTTTAGAACAAGGGCTTTTTTGGTCTGGTTCAAGGTTATTATGTCAGCACCTACCTAGGTCAATGAGTATCATAGTACACACTCCATAAATTCTGATTTAAAATTTACCCCATTCCTTACCTCTATGTTCATTTATTTACCATTTATCGACTGAACGTCTTGTTTATATATCTGAACATCTTATTTATCAGGCATTAAGATGGGCACAAGGAGCCCTAGAGGTGTTGTGGGTTAAGGTAACCCAAAGATCAGTCATTCAAATCCACCAACTGCTCCTTGAGAGCCTGCTCCCATACAGATCTAATCTCAGGAACCCTATATAGGGACACTATACATTGGAATCACCTGGATGACAGCAAGTTTGGTGGTTGGTTTGTAGGGGGGGGTGGTTTGGGGGTGGGGGTGAGCATGAAAACCATCAGAACACTAAACTCCAAATGTTGCCATCAAAGAAACCGTGCAAATAGCTAGTTTCACATAAATCATGACAGATACTAAAATCAAAGTCTGTACAATATTCTCTAGAAGCAATTTCCAGTCCATGGGACTAGCAAAAGCAAACAACACTCACACCAAATCTGTTGTCCTGAGTAGATTGCAATGCACAGTAACCCTACCGGGCCGAGTGGAGCTGTCCCAGTTTGCAGGCTGTCGTTTCCTTAAAACCCTACTCAATTTAGTTTTGCAACAATGACCAACTACTATTAACAAAGCCTAAGTCTTGCCATCGGAATCCAAACTAAATTTTCCATCATGCAAACAGAACAGCCCTAACAACGAAGCTTACTTGGACTCTTCCTTTACTCAAGTGTCTATGTGGGGCATAGCGGACTTGAGGTACATCTCTAAAGAGGCTCAGGCAAAATTAGGATTTGGGAGTGTGACCATTCAGAATCTTAAGTATTTTCTTCAAAAACCTTGGATAACAATTCCCATGTCCTTCCACAATTTCATCGTTATTACACGGCCCCCCTCATAACGTCCACTGCTCGTTTTCAATCTTAAATGCTGGCGACATTACGATTCAAAACGGAATACCGTTTAGCTATGCTAGAATAAAATGTATGCAATGCAGAGTGCCTCTTTCATCAAAAACCACTGACAAAGTTCTCTCCCCCTCTTGCCCCCCCCCTGCCCACCCAAGTTGGGTTTAGCGCTAACGAATTTTACTGAATATTCAGTAAGCCAAGAGGTTGGGGGTACCACATTGCACCCCTTAGGGCAAAGGCAGCGGGCAAAGAGTGGCAGTCATCAAGCTCTTCGGCGGCAGGAGTTCAGGCCACTTCCTGGAGCCACAACTGCACCTATGCAACCTCTCTGGAACTCAGTTTCTCTGCCTGTAAAATGGGCAGGTGAACTGAAGATGCCTCGGATTTGTGGCGAGCAAAAAGGGGGACAGGAGAGGGGAGGGGAAGGAGGGAGCGGGTGGCAACAACTCCGTGGAGAGGTTGTGCGGCTTACGTGGGACACCCGATTTCTATGGGCTTACGGACATACAGGAAACCCCGACAAACGGTCGCAGCTATTGTTATGATTCACAGCGACAGGCTAGGGACTAAAGAAAGGAGAGCCAAAAAGACGCCACACGAAGTTGAGCGAGGCAAAGGTTAGGGGACGACGGGAAGGACGAACGTGAGGACCCACAGGGTTGAGGCGAGCCTGAAGGCCCCGCGGAGGCCATGGGCGCCAGGAATTCACTGCGGAGCCGAGGCGCCGGAGGAGGAAAGCGAGCCCGCGGCGCGGGAAGCCGGAGGCGGCCCGGGGCGGCTGAGGTGGCACGCGGCTGAGGCGGGGCCCCCACAGGGCGAGCGCCGACCGCGGATCACGAGGGCGGCGGAGCCCCACGAAAGCCGCAGGGAGCGCCCCGAGAGCGAGCTGGAGGCCGCGGCCCGGCTCTCATTCAGCAGCCGTCCCCTTCCCCCTTCTCCAGCCCCATGCGGTCCTGCCCCCGAGGCGCCGCGCTGCCCGCCCTCCGTCCCGGATCCCTGGAAGGCAGGCCTAGCCTCTCAGAGTCCGGACGCCGAAACGTGAAGGAAGGCAGCGCCCTTTACCTGAGCTCCCCCGGGTTGAATCTTTCACCGTCCCCCCCGTCCCCGCCACGCTCCGCCATTACAGAGAGCAGCGTTCATCCACCCGCCGACCCAGCGTCCTCTATTGGCCGGAAGACGCGTCAATCCCATGCGAGAAAGGCGGAGATAACCAATACCTAACAGCTGATTGGAGAACGTTCGCATCAATCTTTGAGCTGAAAACGATATCCGCGTTTCTATTGGACAAAGGACCCGCCGACTTTGAAAGCGGTATGGAGACAGCTTGTTGATTGGTGGTCAGAGGCTTTATGGGAAACGCGACTGTGGCAACGAGGGGCCGCCGGCGCCCTCTCGCGGTGAGTAAAATTAGGTCCTCCCGTCCACAGGCCGGGCCTGCGCTAGCCACGTGTCTGCTGGCATCCCGGCGAGCCAGCAGCGGGCCCACATTGGTCAGTAGTGGCTCAGGCCGGGACCTTCTCTATTGATTGAGCCAATCACACTTCGGCCAGAGGAGCACCTGAACGAATCACATAGTTGTTGCGGAAATAAGCTATTTTCCTGTTTTACGGGAAGAGAAAATCTTAAATTACCAAGCCGGTTATGCCCTTATTATTAAATAATACATTATTAACTAAAGCAGACCTCCGCCAAATTATACTAAATAATATCTTTGCAGGTAGCTGCATTAAGGTAGGTGGGGAAGGCAGCTTAGAGTTTGAGGCATCCTTCAATCTCATGGACCTGTTAGAACGTAATTAAGTCAAAATGCAATATCTTATCATTTGATCTCCCTTTAGACCCATAATAAAGCTGTTTCTTAAGTGATGGGGAAATACACGTGAATTAAGCCCCTGGGGAATCCCCTCTGACCATGGACCAGAGACGCGAACAGCCTTGTTAACATGCAGAATAATGCTTTGGAAAATGGATTGTTGTTCATGCAGTTAGGCAAAAATTTAGCACCCTATCATTTTCTCTTCCTTATGATGCATTTAAATTTGTTCTAGTTTTTAACAATTGCTGCTTTCTTTTCATTTGAGATTTTTAATCTGTTTTACTTTGTTAATCTTTTTAGGGTTTTTTTAAAAACATTTTATTAGGGGCTCATACAACTCTTATCACAATCCATACATATACATATATCAATTATATAAAGCACATCCGCCCATTCCCTGCCCCAATCATTCTCAAAGCATTTGCTCTCCACTCAAGCCCTTTGCATCAGGTCTTTTTAGGTTTTTGTTTGGTTGGTTTTTCATGTTTTTCTGTACATGAAATCCTGGATAGGTAAATCGGTGGAGACAGTAACTGGATTAATGGCCCCTTGGTATGGCGGGGAAGTTGGGGAGACATGTTGAGAGCTAATAACAGTGAGCACAAGATCGAAGAAAATGTTCCAAAGCCAATTGGTACAACACTTTTTTATGATTGAGCGACTGAATTGTATGGATATGAAATGCATGCCAATAAAACTGTTGGAAAATAAAAGAAGCTAGCACTTTGATACCAGACTTCTGAACATTTATTTCAGTGGGGTTTTGGTAATTGTTGTTGCTTATTTAAGAAAAAAAAATGTTGAACTCTAGAGTTCCCATGGCACCATAAAGATAAACTATCATTAAGGAACTCAGAATATTTTATAAACAATAATAGTTAGAATGTACCCTGTCCTAACCATATATGCCAGTCACTTTTATAAATATTTCTGGAACCAACTCATAACAGTGGATTGGGTTTGGATATTATATCTTCAAAACTTTACAAAATGCTAAAAAGGTAGGTAAATCCTAAAGCACTTAAACCCAAGGCATTCTGATAGCAAAATCTCATTCTTAAAACATTGAACCCATGCAGGTAAACTAGAACCCATCTAACCCATGACTTTTTTACTTACATGAAAAATATTATATAATTACAACCAAAAAATTAAACCTCACTACCATCAAGTAGATGCCAATTCAAAGATACCCCCACAGGACAGGGTAGAACTGCCTCTGTGAGTTTCTGAGATAGTAATTCTTTGCTGGTGTAGAAAGCCCTGTCTATCTCTCATGGACAAGTTGGTGGTTGTAAATGGCTGCCTTTATGGTGAGCAGCCCAATGCACAACCACTATGCCATCCAGGCTCCTCATAATCACATGGTTATGAACTAGTGAATGAAATACATGGTTATTCTGTACCTGTTCGTTTGTCATATTGTGCTCACTGCATCTTGTGATCCTGGAAGCCGTGTCATCAGTATTTCAAAAAGTAGAAATGTCACTAATGGTGGTTAGAGTTCAGCAGAGCTTCCAGACTAACACAGACTAGGAAGAAAGAATAGTGGTCCACTTTGCAGGGATTAGTCGCTGAAAACCTTATGAAAGGAAATGGAACACTCTTTGATACGGTGCCAGAAGATGCGCCCTTCGGGTTGGAAAGCACTCAAAAGAAGCCTGGAGAAGGGCTGTCTCCTGAATGTGTAGTCGACCTTGGTGCTGTGGATGAAGCAAAGCTTTTTCGACCTTCTTTGCTGTTGGGGCATGATTCAAAATGAGAAAGAAGAGCTGTAATGTATGAAGTCTGAAGCTAGAAAAGTTGGAAGTCATCAAATGTAGGAAACTAACCCTGAGGGAAATATGACTGGCACTTATTCCCTGACTTGTACAGAGGGAATCTGGAAAGCTAGTATTCCATGGGAGGAAAGCCACCACTTTGGTAAGTTAGAGATAAAGTCCAAGCACATTTTCCTGCATTAACCATCATTTGCACAGATTCGCCCCTTAAGGCTGTGCTGCCTTAAAGTGAGCGCATGGTTGACTCTGTCTCCCTGTAGAAGCAGACATTTCTATTAGCTTCATCTCTTCCCGCCGAGGTATCCAATCCCTTTCATACCTTCTCCCAATTGTAGATGAACCTAGGGGGATTTTATCCCCAGAGCCTGGATTCAAAATGTTTGCCATAAGCCTGAATTTTTGGCTTGGCTACATTAATTTTGTCTTTAAGTTTGGCTTGAGAGCTTTCAATGTATAGAAAATAACCATGTTGCCCCTGTAGCTCTTTTGAATTTAATACATAAAACAAAAGGGGGAAATGTGGGAAACTAACAAATGTAATTCCCACAGATTATCCCCTAACAGCTATGCTGCTTTAAAGCACATGGTTGATTCTGCCTCCCTGTAGATCTCCTCCTGCCGAGGTACCCATCCCCCCTAATGCTTTCTCCCAATGCAGGTATTAGGTTTCCTCACCTGTGAGCTCAGGGACTTTACTGTTATTACCACGCACCTTGTGACATATGTAACTCCTGAATATGCATGACTAATGGCCACCTATAAAAGCCCCAAAACAATAGACACTCTCTCCTCCGGTCCTCCTTCCCTTTCCCTCCTTCCCTCCTTCCCCACTCCCTCTCCCTCGCTCTCCTCCTTCCACACCTCCACCTTGGACCATCAAGAGAGGCTGAGGTGAGCATGCTACCATGAAATGTGTCTGACTCCTTTATTTTACTCTCTCTTCTATCTCTCTTAAACTCTATGACTTTACTATAATCTTTATATATTATAGCCATACAATTGCGCCTACTGGACCCGTGACTTAGTAGGGGCTGGCTCCCCTCACAATCAAAATACAATGCAGCATATTAAAATATATATCCTAAACATCATAATCTGAAATAGATTGGTATTGGCCATTATTAGTTGGACAACCATATGGTTTACTATGCCAGGTGTGGCAGTTACATAATTTCATGTCAACTTGATAAGTGAAGCCTGTCATCAGTTCACCACCTGAAGATGCCTCCTTGGGGATGTGGCTTTCTCATGAGGATTCTGGGAACTTCCTCTCTCTGTGTTTTACCTTCCTGTTGAAGAGTTACGCTCAAGAGCTGGAGCAGCCATGTGCAGACCCATGTAAGCACAGAGATGGTTGCCACTGGATCCACAAGACTTTGCACCCACTGGCCTGTGATATTCCTTCATTTTACATCATTGCAAGTGCTGTGTTAGTCTAAATAGGGATTTATGAGCTAGTGCCAGACTTATGGGCTAATATTGGACTTATGGACTTGATCCGGACTGGATTGGGATGTTTCCTTAGTATATATTACTCTTTGATATAAAGCTATTTCTTACATATATATGAGTGTCTCAGGATTTGTTTCCCTGGTCAACCCAGTCTACCACACCAAGAATGACAAATTGAAGAGAAATTACATCAGATTTGTTGTAAAAAAGAGCATTTCACAATTCATCTCGAAATGCAAGCTATCTGTGATAGGTTAATATCCTAGATGTCTACAAGACAGACTAGTTAATGTAACTATAATTCAAATTTCTGCACCAAACACAAAGAAAGAAATTAAAGAATTCTACCAAATTCTTCAACCTGAAATTCAATCAAGCAGCATAGATAATTGCTGTTGATTAGAGCATGTGACAGTTGGAAAATATGGCCTTGCTTATTGACACAGCTCTGGAGATGGCAGGTTAGAATTTTGCAGGATCATGACTTCTCCATTGCACATAACTTTTTTCAACAACATCAATGGCAGCACTGCATGCAGACATCACCAAATGGAATACACAGGAATCAAATTGACGACATTTGGGGGAAGAGAAGATGGAAAAGCTCAACATCAACAACCCAAACAAAACAAAGGGCCAACTGTGGAACCGCTCATCGATTGCTCATATGCACGTTCAGAGTGGAGATGGAGAAGATTAAGACAAGTGCCTGACAGCCAAAATTCAGCCTGAATTTAGAGAACGGCTCAGACAAATTTGACTCATTGGACACGAAACACTGAAGACAATGATTGTGGGGCAACATTCAGAGCATCGTCCACAAAGAAAGCAAAAGAGCATTACAAGAAAGGAAAGGCGATGTGATTCCCACCCCCCACCCCCGCCTTTGTTGTTTGAGACCTGGTCTCCTCTGCCCTTTACGATCACCCATGTTGGTGAATAAGGGGGAGTGCGTGATGGGGACCCAATGCCATCTGTAGACAGCTGGACATCCCTTCCAGAGGGGTAGTGGGGAGGAGATGAGTCACTCAGGGTTCAGTGTAGCAACAATGAAACTCAAAATCTTCCTCTAGTTCCTGAACACTTCCTCCCCTCCCAGTTATCATGACCCCAATTCTACCTTGCAGACCTGGTTATACCAGAGGATGTACCGCGATGCAGTGGGGATCTGGAAACACAGGGAATCTAGGACAGATGAACCCCTCAACACCCGCGTTAGGAGTGGCGACACCAGGATGGAAGGGGGTGTAAAAGGGGAGAACCGATCTTGGAGATCTATGTGTAACCTCCTCTCTGGGAGATGGGCAATGGGGAGGTGGGTGAGGGGAGATGCGGGACAGTGTAAGACAAGATAAAATAATTATTTATAAACTATTAAGGGACCAGGGGGAAGGGGGGAGCGGGGAGGGAGGGGGAGGGGGGAAAAAGGAAACCGAGCTGATTCCAGGAACCCAAGTGGAAGGGGAATTTTGAGAATGACGAGTGCAACGAATGTATAAGGGTGGTTTGCTCAATTGATGTATGTATGGATTGTGATAAGAGTTGTATGAGCCCCAATAAAAAGATTTATTAATTTAAAAAAAAGGAAAGGCAATGTGGATGTCAGAAGAGACTCTGAAACTTGCTCTCCAATGTACACTAGCCAAAGCAAATGAAAGAAATTATGCAGTGAAAGAGCTGAACAGAAAATGTCACAGGGCAGCTGAAGAAAGCAAAGTAAAGCACTACTCAAAAATGCACAAAGACCTAAAGGCAGGGCGGGGGAAAAAAGGGCACATTCAGCATTCCTCGAGCTAAGAGAACTGAAGAAAAATGTAAGCCTCAGTTGCAATGTTGAAGGATCTTATGGCAAAATATTAAACGATGCAGGAAACATCAATAGATGGAAGAAATACACAGTCACTGCAACAAAAAAAGTCAACACTTCAACGGTGTCAAGGAATAACGTGATCAAGCACCATAGGTATCTAAGGAAGAACTCTGCAGTGAAGGAAATAGACAAATAACCAGGCTTCAGGAAT
Source organism: Tenrec ecaudatus (assembly GCF_050624435.1). Classification (NCBI taxonomy): domain Eukaryota; kingdom Metazoa; phylum Chordata; class Mammalia; order Afrosoricida; family Tenrecidae; genus Tenrec; species Tenrec ecaudatus. The sequence goes on along the minus strand of NC_134531.1, from coordinate 154,340,460 downwards.
CGATAGCATGCCCATTGAAGTGAAGCACAGCCCACTGCAGTGCGGCAAGTGCTCGTCTGTGCCAGGAAGTGTGAAAGACAGCTATCCGGCCAACTGACTGGAAGAGATCCAATTTGGGCCCATCCCCCCGAAATTGACCCAACAGGCTGGCAATAGTCCAATTATATCCTTAATATTATTTTCAAGTAAAATGTTGCTGAAGATCATTGGAAACGGTTGCAGGTGTGCAGCCTGCAATGTGGTGTGTGTGGAGAGCTAACAGGACTGAAAGCACTTATTGCAGAAGTTCAAAGACTTCATACAGCCTGGCCTTTTCTGCCTGTGGAAGCCACGGAGGAAGCATCCCTAGGGCTCTCCGCCCCATTTCCCAGAGTCTCATAAAGGCCGGAACAGCTGTGGAAACTCTTCATCGGAGGGCTGATTTTTGAAAGGACAGATGAGCCCTGTAGAGCCATTGTGAGCAATGGGGGGCGCCATGGACTGTGTGAAAATGAGAGATCCAAGCACCCAGTGCTCCCGAGGTTCTGGGTTTGTCACTTCCTCTACCTTGGAGGAGGGGGACACAGCCATGAATGCGAGCCACACAAGGTCGATGGAAGAGTTGTGGAGCCAACAGGGCTGTCTCACAAGAAGACCCTCAAAGACCAGGTGCCCATTTAACTGTGAAAATGATCTCTGTCGGTGGCATCAAAGAAGACACTGAAGAGTACACCACCTACAAGATTATTTTGAGCAATACGGGAAAATTGAAGTAATTGAAATCGTGATTGATCAAGGCTGTGGCAAGAAGAGGAGCTTTGCTTTCGTGACTTTGATGACGATGACTCCGTAGACAAGATTGTCATTCAGAAATACCAGACTGTGAATGGCTGCAACCGTCAAGTAAGGATGGCCATTGCCTCTTTCGGCCAAAGAGGTCGAAGCAGTTCTGGAAACTTCGGTGGTGGCCACGGAGGTGGGTTTGGTGGGAATGACAACTTTGGTGGCGGCGGAAACTTCCGTGGATGTGACAACTTTGGTGGCAGCCAGGGTGGTGGGGGGGATGGCGGCAGTGGGGATGGTTAAACTGGATTTGGTCATTTTGGAGGGGGCAGAAGCTGAAATGGTTTTGGCAATTACAACAATTAATCTTCCAATTTTAGACCGAGGAAGGGAGGAAACAGTGGAGGCAGAAGCTCTGGCCTTTACGGTAGTGGAGGTCAATCCCGTTTCAAACCACAAGAGCAGAGGGGCTATGTTGGTTCAAGCTGTAGCAGTAGCTGTGCCAGTAGCCGGGCTTTTCAGCACTCCCAGAAAACAAAGCTAAGCAGGAGAGGAGAGCATGCGGAGTGACAGGGAAGCTACAGCTACAACAGATTTGTGAACTCGGCCAAACACAGTGGTGGCAGGGCCCAGCTGCTACAAAGAAAACATGTTTTAGACAATGCTCATGTGTATGGGCAAAAGAACCCGAGGACTGTATTTGTGACTAATGGTATAAGAGGTCATTTTAGTTTCTGTTCTTTGGAACACGTAAAGCATTCCAACAAAGGGTTTTAATGTGTAGGTTTTTTGTTTGTTTGATTTGGTTTTGTACACCCATGCTGTTGATCGCTACATGTAACAGTCTGATCGTGTTGCTGAATATATGTCTTTTTTAAATGTGCTGTGTAAAATTAGTCTACTCTTAAAACATCTCTGTCAAGTGGGAAGTGTAGAATTCGTCCAAGGTGATGCTGGATTGATGTGAAATATGCTTATATGTAACCTTCGGCTGCGGGGGCAGAGGCGCCATCGTTGGCAGAAACCATGGTGGTGCTTGAACTGCCCGTTACGGATGTGCACCCTGTAGCTCACTATTAAAATGGTCACCCAGGCAAGTTACCAGAGTTCATTGGGTTATAAAAAATAGTTGTTGGCACATCCTGTACCATACATCTAAATTGAGTAATGGTAGCAAACAAACTTATAGATGGAGTTGGAACGTATGTTTCATCCATTGTCATGTGTAATCAATGGATGATTTAATCTTGAAAAAAATAAAATTCCAGCCTGCAGTATAATAAAGCTTTACTTCAATGTAAAAAACAAAATGACCAAAAATCCTCACAATTGGACAAATAGATAAAATCTCAATAAGCAGAGAAAAGATTGAAGTCATCAATCATCTCATTTTACTTTGTTCCCTAATCAACACTCATATAAGTATCAGTCAAGAAGTCTAACTGCATATTGAATTGGACAAATATTCTGCACAAGTTTATTTAAAGAGTCACTTTGAGGACTAAGGTGTACCTGTCTCAAGGCATGGTATTTTCAATCACCTCACAAACATGGGAAAGCTGGGCAATGAATAAAGAAGATCAGTGTAGTGTGTTTTAAATTATGGGGTTGGCAGATAATATTGAATATGCCATGGAAGAGGTACAGCCAGAGTGGTCCTTAGAGATAAGGATGACAAGACTTCATCTCGCATACTTTGGACATATTTTCAGGAGAGCCCAGTCCCTGGAGAAGGCCACCATGCTTGGTAAAGTGGAGGGGCTGTGAAAAAGAGGAACACCCTTAACAAGATGGATTGACACAGTGGCATCAACAGTGGGCTCAAGCACAGGACCAATTGGGAAAATGGCGAGGGACCAGGCAGTGTTTCAGGCTGTTGTGCACAGGGCCACTATGGGTAGGATCCCTAACATACAAACAAGCAACTACCATGGACTTCTAGAAAAACAAACAAATCTTTCTTAGAAAAAATATGGCCAGAATGCTCCTGAGAAGTGAGAACGGTGTGGCAGTTACATCATCTCCCGTCAACTTGTGAAGGGGTAGCGCATTGCCTGCCAATCAGGTTATTGCCAGCGAGGCTTCTGTGTGGGCATGGCCTTCTCCTGAGGATTCTGGGAACTCTGATCTTCATCCCTGGAGGTAGGATACAGACTCTCTGCTTCATCTTCCTGCTGGCTTCTCTAGAGCCCTGGTGCTGGAGGAGCCACATGGAGACCCAAACATCACTGAGATGCTTCCACCACCACTGGATCTACAAGAATTTCCACCACTGACCTGTGATCTTCCTGCATTTAGTGTCATCGCATGTGTTTAGTGAGTCTGAAGAGGAATTTATAGATCGGTATCAAACATATGGGTTAAAATTGGACTTAAGGACTTGATCTGGACTGGGATGATTTCTCAATATACAATTTATGTTAGTCCAGGTAGAATAGAGAAGCAAATCCATAGAAGCGCATATGTGTGTAAGAACGAGTTTTATATAAAAAGTAATTGTACATTAAGAAAGTATCCCAACCCAATCCAGTCCAAGCCCATAAATCCAATATTAACCCATGTGTCCAATACCAATCTATAAAGTCCTCTTCAGACTCAGGAAACACATGGAATGATGCCGAATACAGGACGATCTCAGGCCAATGGATAGAAAGTCCTTGGATTCAGTGGTATTGTAAGCATCTCGGTGCTGGTAGGAGTGTAGAACACCATCTTAGGGAATGAGCAGAGAGAGAAAATGTATTCTGCCTCCAAGGAGGAAAAAAAATACAGGAGTTCCCAGAATTCTCAAGAGAAGGCCATGCCCACACAGAGGCCTCATTGGTTACAGCTTGGTTGACAGGCTAGACTCTACCCCTTCACTCCTAAGTCTCTCAAATTGACACCAGATTATGTAGCTACCACACAATTGCTCTTTTATATAAGACTCGTTCTTTCTTTTTATTTTCAAATAATTTTATTGGGGGCTTGTACAGCTCTTATCACAATCCATACATACATACATACATCTGTTGTGGGTCAAGCACATTTGTACATTTGTTGCCCTCATCATTCTCAAAACATTTGCTCTCCACTTGAGCCCTTGGAATCAGCTCCTCATTTATACCTCATCCCTCTCCTCTCCCCCCTCCCTCATGAACCCTTGATAATTTATAAATTATTATTATTTTGTCATATCTTACACTGTAAGGCCCTTTCTTATACACATATGAGTGTTCATGAATTTGTTTGTCTAGTCAACCCAGACTAACACATTATGGTACCTTGGGAGTGGGGTTCTAGAGAAACAAATAGTAAAGATGGAGAGTGGAGGCTTGCTTGCCTTCTGCCTCATGGTAGTTTTCTTCTTTGGCTAGCCAGAGGTCAGATATATCCATGTGGTTTACGGGGTTGTTTTCTGGAAAGAATATGGGAAGTTAAAGTTTTGATTATTTTGTTTGGTTTTTGTCTTTGGTTATTCCTTTTTGAAATGGCAAAAATGGATGTGACTAATGTATATTTTGAGCTCAGGGGGCAAAATCACCGTTTGAATTTCTCAGAGACTTGACAGTGCTACTTAATGAAAATGGCTGATAGAAGGCCTGACCCTGGCTTGAAACAATGAAGTCAGAGGTCTAAGGCAATATTTTGTATCAATGGAATAGATAAGGACCTTGACTGTTTTAAGAATTGAGATTAGGATCTGATTCTACTTTGTTTATACTGATTTCTTCTGCTTATTATTATTATTGATATAAATGATTATTGGGAAGTATGAAAATGAGAGCATGTTAGCCCACTTGTCTTCAGCCATTAAAATTGGATCCTTAAATGGATTTAGGACATGCCTGCAAAGAAGGCTGTAAAGGATAAACCCCACCCAGTGTCTTGAGACTTGCCTCGTGGGTTGTTGACAGACTGAAGAAAAATGAAACACTTTGGCTTTTTGAAGTTTGAACTAGTGGTTTGGAAACTGGATAAATCTGGAGCCATGAAGAAACTCTCCTCTCTAGGACTGACTGTTAAAGGGAGCCAGTGGGCAGCCTGAAATTCTTGCTAGGTGTCCACCTGGATCTACCTGTTGTGTGGAAGTGAGAGAAATTCAGCAATAAAGAGACAGGTTGAGCCTGGCCACACCCATGGACATGGTTCACAAGGACTAGAGGGGAAGACAAGAGAGGGTTGACTGGTCTGAAGTTCATGACCTAGCGCAAAGGGGCTAAGGTGGTTGAGAATTTGTGATGGGGCTCGTGGTCTAAAGGCATAGCAACAATGGTCACCTTGGTGAGGCTAAGTGAGGCACCCCATATTGAGCTGACCAGAACCCGTGCAGATGAAGAGAAGATTTTTGAGTCTCTGAACTGGTGCATATTGCTACTGACTTTATGGATGACCTGTTCTGATTTGACTTTGTTTATGGATGCAGACTTCACAAAGTTCCAACTGGAATGAAGATTCTTCATGTGAAAGAATATGATTGTCTCCTCAGAGCACTGGGTTGATGTAAGTGGGCAGTACAGAAATTAGATACCCCAAGTGGAGTGGATAAAAGCATGAAGTGGCTATCTTACAAACTTTCATAGGTGGGGTAATATGTTCATAGGATTATGGTGTAGGTGTTCACATAAGTATATTTTTTTGTTCATTTATAGAATGTTATGTTTAAATGAGGGTGGCACATTGTTTAATTGTGTGCATTTTAGTTTTATCCTATTAGGTACAGATATCATTTTCTTATTGTTCTGTTTTTAAATTATATATGGCTAAAGAGTTGTGTAAGAGTCTCAAATTGACAAGGAGTGGTCTATGGCAGTCACATAATCTCCCGCCAATTTGCGAAGGGGTGGAATCTGGCCTCTCAATCAGATCATAGCCAATGAGGCCTCTGTGTGGGCATGGTCTTCTCCTGAGGATTCTGGGAACTCTGGTCTTCATCCCTGCAGGTGGGAGACACACTCTCTGTTTTATCTTCCTGCTGACAAGACACATGGAGCTACGCTAGAGCCCTGGTGCTGAAGGAGCCATGTGGAGACCCATGCCAGTACTGAGATGCTTCCACCACCACTGGATCCACAAGAATTTCTACCACTGGCCTGAGATCGTCCTGCATTTAATGTCATTGCATGTGTTTAGTGAGTCTGAAAAGGAATTTTTAGATTGGTATCGGACATATAGGTAATATCAGTCTTATGGACTTGATGTAGACTGGGCTGAGATGTTTTCTCAATATACAATTGCTCTTTTGTATAAAGCTCTTTCTTATACACATATGGGTGTTCATTGTTCTCATTCTATAGTCAACCCAGACTAACACACATGGCAAGACTTCAGCTCATGTACTTTGGACATGCTATTAAAAGGACTTCTTCCTGGAAAAAGAACATCCTGCTTGGTAAAGTAAGGGTCATCAAAAAGAGGAAGGCCCCTAATGAGATGAATTAACACAATAGCTGCAACCATGGGCTCAAACATAGCAATTGAGAGGTTAGCACAGGACCAGGCAGTGTTTTATTTTATTGTGCATCGGGTCACAATGAGTCAGAAGCCCAAAAACATATAGCAACAACTCATCAAAGACATATAACAACAACAATATGGTGGATGATACCTTCAGGACCAAGGGTGTGAGGGACGATGCTGGGAGAGTGGAGGGGGAGTGGGTTGGAAAGGGGGAACTGATTACAAGGATCCACATGTGACCTCTTCCCTGGGAGAGGGACAGCAGAGAAGGGGGGAAGGGAGACTCCAGATAGGGCAAGATATGACAAAATAACGATGTATAAATTACCAAGGGCACATGAGGGAGGGGGGAACGGGGAGGGAGGGGGAAAAAAAAGAGGACCTGATGCAAAGGGCTTAAGTGGAGAGCAAATGCCTTGAGAATGATTGGGGCAGGGAATGTATGGATGTGCTTTATACAATTGATGTATGTATATGTATGGACTGTGATAAGAGTTGTATGAGCCCCTAATAAAATGTAAAAAAAGAAAAGAGAATAAAAAGAAGATGATTAGGGCAAAGAATGTGTGGATGTGCTTTATACATTTGATGTATGTATATGTATGGATTGTGATAAGAGCTGTATGAGCCCCTAATAAAATGTTTAAAAATATAAAAATAAATAAATAAATAAACAACAACAATATAACACCCAACCATGGCTAAGTTATAAACCAAAACCAAACCCATTGACATGGAGTCTATTCTGCCTCATAGTGAACCTGTTAAAGGACAGGTAGAAGAATTGGTTTGTAGGGTTTTCAAAGCTGTAATCTTGGTCAATAGGTTCAACCACCAACGTTTTAGGCAGCAGCTAAGCACGGAGCCACTCTGCCAGCCAAGCTCCTGGCTAATATATAGCATGACTAATGGAAAATGACAAGAAATACATTTTCCTAAGGCCAAGATTGATAACTCTCGGGATACTGATCATGTACATAACAATCGGAGACAGAAAAGCAGTTAGGCACAACCGAATGATAGGCCAAAAAAAGTAGTGAACTGAAGTAAGATGAAGAGACAAGGGTGGCTTAAGACTATATCATGACTCTAAGCCCTGGTGGTAAAGTCACTCTTCCGAAGCGACTCTTGAGAACTGAGTTCCATGCAGAATCAAGAAGGCATTTGTGAAACCATTGGCGTTTCTTGAATGCCTATGATAAATCCGTGGTAAGTATTTTGTATACACTAGCTACATTATCTCTAATCTTACTAACAGTTCCAGAAGGTAATGTTTTGTCCCATTTTACGATAGGGAAATTGAGGCTTACAGAAATTACCAGACTGGCTCCAGGTGATATTCAGATAGCTAATAAGGGTGAAGCTAGAAAAAAAGAAAGAGAGGAGCCAGGATTCAGGCACAGTAAAGCCAAAGTCTCACCTACCCTAGAAAGTAGCTAGCATATTGTTTCTGCATCTTTCCTCCATTCTGTGAATAGTTTTATGTATTTTATTTTATGGCAGAAAGTCCTCAGCGGGATCCTTCGCTTCATGTACTTCCTACTTAACAGGTAGAATGTCTACCCGTTGAAGGTGTTTTTGTGTTTTGCTTCCCTACGAGGCATTGGCTTGCAATGTCACATTGGCCTTATTCCATGATGTACGCTCCCCTGGACTCAGGTCTGAGGGTTGCGGAATCTTCAGAACTGGGATGGCCACATTCCAGCATATCACGAGGCTTCTGGTCCACACATGCCCCAGTGGTGGCCAAGGATCAGGGCTCCAGAGCCCTCACAGACACGTTGAGAACGTTTTCCTGAAGAATATTTAAAATATGCACTATGTACCTATGGTTCTTCAAATACCCGATGGTCATCTTCTCTACCTCCCAAAATTCATTTCTTTCTCACATTATTTTTCTTGTTGTTGAAAAAAGCCAAGATGTGGATTTCCAAGGCCTATTAGCATGTCCATGGGGAAAAATACACACAGAGGTTGTGCCCACCTCTTACAGTAACAGTACAACTCCAAAAATGGAAGAAGCTGAAAGATCAGTTTTACTCTGAAGTGCTTGCCTAGCAGGAAAAATGTGCACCATAAAAGCTCTGCCCAGCAGAGCTTTTTCCGTTTATTTTTGTTTTGTTTTTGAGGGTGGTACCCCCCATGTAGACCAGATTTCATGTTCCTGGGTAGACCCTATGAATATGTTTCTACCTTGGAGAACCATGCCATGGACTAAACGCCATGATGACCTTGGACACTGGCCTTGCAGGCAACATGGCATCTGCCAGGGCCCCCAAGAGAGGGACTCCTGGAAGAGGCCCGAATGAGCCATCTGAGCCCCGTCTCAAAGCTGCCCATACCCTTGGACTGGGGACTGGGATACTCTTATGGAAAAGGACACAGAGGGTGGCTGTGCTGGGACTATGGAAGTGGTGTCATTAGATCTTGGGTGGCTCCCCTTGCTCGGTGGGTGCCCAGGGGAAAGGGCCCCCAGAATGCCCTAGGCCTCCCTGCTTCTTCAGTGTGTTCATCTGAGCCAGTTGGCAGAGGTGAGCATCCAGAGAAGCACCAAGCACTTGGCAGTTGAGTTTCTTACACTCTTCTGCTCTCTGAAAGCAGTGATCTCCGTGGGACAGACAATGGTGAAATCATTGAAGTCAGTCAGGCTGATGTCTTTGGACTGACCTTCGGGCATAATAGCCGTAGCTTTGAAGTTGGAGGCAGGATGCCCAGTTTTGGCAGTTCCTGAAGACATCTTGTTATCAGCAGTTGCATGCTGAAAGCGTGAATACAAGCCAGGAAGAAAATGCCCAAAGTATGCCATGTTCGATCCACCATAACCCAAGTTTACAATAATCTCTGCCTGATAGTCAAGCTGTTCAAGTCCCCAAAACCCATGAACGTTTTTTGGTATCAGACCCCAAGCACACTATTGCTCAGGGCTATGGGGTCTTAAAGGTGGATAAAGGCATCTCGTTTAGGGGCTTCTTTATCATTAATGATAAAGGCAGCCTTCAGCAGATCACCATCAATGACCTCCCTGTTGGCCGCTCTGCGGAAGAGACTCTGAGACCAGTTCAGGCCTTCCAGCTCACAGACAAACATGGGCAAGTGTGTCCAGCTGGCTGGAAGCCTGGCAGTGATGCTATCGAGCCTGATGTCCACAAGAGCAAAGAGCACTTCTACAAGCAGACGTGAGCCCTGGACCATTTCGGTATGAGGCTGCAAATGGTAAGGTTTAGAAACAAACAATCCTCTTTTGTATTCTTCTTCCTGTTTTGAACATAAGGCCTTAGACTCTGCTGAGAACATGGTATTTGATAATATGACAGGCTTATTGGCAGGGGCTGGAGAGACCAGTCTTTCTACACCCTGCAAAAAGTAACCTCTGAGCTGGTTGGGGCAGGGCAGCTGATGTAGTCGGGCATGAGCCCATTGATCTAGGAGTACTAGTAGTAGGCCATAAGTCCATTGATCTTTTGTAGTTTTATTAAACTTGAACTGAAGAAAGAAAAAGATACTTGGTCAGTTGTCCCAACCTGAATTTGTTCTAGGCTCAAGTCTTTCTTGCTTGTTCCATGACAGAAATTTCTTCTCTGGCTTTTAAAATATTGATGGTGGTCTTTCCTTTCTTACTCTCTATTTGTATTTTTATCTTTATATGATCACTATTATTTTCTTCTTGATGTTTTGTTTTTGTTTCTGCTGGGTTTCCCAGTTTGTGGAGTACAGAGGAGTGGATGTATAGAGCCAATAACTGATGCAATGGTTTATCCGAGAGGTGGAGGGGGATGGGAGGTGGGGAGGGGGTGAGGGGATGTGGAGAGCAAACAATGAACTTGGGAGGGAAGGAGGGAGGGAGTACTAGAACTGATTGTGATGATATATATCTATATATAAATTCATTTTTAAAAGCGATTTAACCATGGAAGTATATGATATGTGAACACTATATCAAGAAAATTACTAAAAACAAACAAACCCAAATTGACCAATCGTTACCATAGGTAAAGGGGAAAGAGTTATTGCTTAGGGGGCATTGACTTTCTGTCAATGGTGGTGAAAAATTTGGAAAAGGCTCTCCGTGGTGGTTGTACATGAAGAGTGGTTGTATATGAAGAGTACACTGAATTGTACATGCAGAAGTTGTTGAACTGAAGAACGTTTTGTTGGGTATGTTATTGGCACAGTTAGAAAAAAATTCCATGAATAACGATGAGTATAAGGTAGAAGAAAATGTTCTAGAATTGAGTACAGCAACAATTGTACAACTTTTTTGATATGTTTGAATTTTTGAAATGTATGACATGGGAAGCTAATAAAATTGTCAACAAAAAGAAAATCATATATAATACAGATGTACTTTCACACACATGGAGTTTCTGGAGGTGACTTGGTGCAGTGGTTTTTCGGTTTTTATTTGTAATGCAATTTTATCATACACTGATTACCATGGCCCAGGTAGCAAATAAACAAATCCTGTGACGCCATGGGATGCATTCCGGACTAGTAGCTGCAAGTTGTTAGTTTACACCCACCAGGTGCCAAGAGAGAGAGAAATGAAGCAGTTTGCTCCCATACAACATTTTACCGTTGGAAACCGTACAGCTGGGTTGCACTGAGTTAGAATCGGCTCCATGGCAGTGAGGTTTCCGCTTGTTTGCTTTGGTTTCAACTCCGAAGTCCTGGTGCTGCGGCGGGGAAGCCCTGGGCTGCTCACCAGTCGGTTGGGTCGGAACCTACCAGCTGCTCCGCAAGAGAACAAGCCGACAGTCCGAGGAGATTCTGACTCAAGGAAACCCTAGGGAACAAAGTAGAACTGTCCCAAAAGGTTTCCTAGGTCGTAAATCTTTAGGGAAGCAAACTAGCACTCTTTCTCCCGAAGAGTTCAAAGCACCAACCTTTCAGTTAGCAGACAGTACAAGATATGACAAAATAATAATTTATAAATTATCAAGGGATCATGAGGGAAGGGGGAGTGGGGAGGGAGGAGGCAAACTGAGGAGCTGCTGCCAGGGGCTTAAGTGGAAAGCAAATGTTTTGAGAATGATGAGGGCAGTGAATGTCCAAATGTGCTTTACACAATGGATGGATGTATGGATTGTGATGAGTTGTATGAGCCCCCAATAAAATGATTTAAAAACCCACTGTGTCAAGTCATTTTGTTGAGGGCCTCCCTCTACTTTACCAAGTGCATGTCCTTCTCCAAGCAATGGTCCCCTTCCCCCCTTATCTAAAGTATGGAAGACTTGCCATCCTCACTTCCAAGGAGCATGCCGGTTGTACTTCTCCTGAGACAGATCTGAGTTTTTCCTGCTGGCCGCCCATGGGCAATTCCGTGTTCTTCGCTGTAATTCAAATGCATTTCAGTCTAGAAGCCCCGTTGAGCCCTGTCCGCCGTGGGGGATCCTGTTGGTACGTGAAACACTGTTGGTGTAGCTTCCAGCATCACAGTGATACCACGTCACCACACTATGGCAAGCTGGCAGATAAGCAGTGGGAGCCACGCAGTTCATGGGTGACAAAAGGAGAAGTCAAGTGTAGCCCAATCAGCCACAAAGCCCACGTGGTTTTTTTAATTAAAAAAATTTTTTCCTTGATTTTTTCTCTTTTTTTCTTTCCCTACCTCTACCCCTACCCCTACCCTTAACCCTAACTCTACCCCTGCCCTACCCCTACCCCTAACCCTCAAAGCCCACGTTTATAACCACTCTCCTTCTACTCACCAATCAGAGTATCAAGTCTCCGTAGACTACTGCCACCCTTAGAGGTGTCTCGGGTGGCATCTCAGTTCATGCCTTCCAACTTCATTGACCTGAGACCTAATTTAGGAATTTAGACGAAGGGGTTCTCATCTATCGCCCCGTCTCCTTTGGATCTCAGAGTGGTAAGAGTCCTAGGAATCGTGTTCGTATTGTCAACCCTTCAATGGTTTCAGTATTTGGGTTGTCTAGGAAGAGCTGAAAACTGCTGAGCACGCTTGTTATGCTCAAGCTTGTGCTTGTCACCCCTCTGAGTCCAAAGTTATGTTCTGAGCGGCATGCACGTGCTAGACACGAGAGAAGAGAGACATGTGCACTCCATCTCCCCACTCACTCTATAGAGATCGTATTATCTATTTAGGAGTGGTACAGAAATCTCTTCTAGCCAAGACTTTGTTGTTGTTATTAGGAGATAAAATTAAACCCATTTAAATGAGCACAGGCGAAGTGAAAATTGAAGGGGAAACTTTGACCTTCCAAAATCTGTCAAGAAGACTAATTGCCTGAGCCCTTTAGGATCTAGGGAGTTGCCAGGACTTGCGGAACTAAATGCTCCCCGCCCCTCTTCCTTCTCCAGTTGGTGCCAAATGGCTTCTTGCCTTCAGTTATCTTTGCAAACTTGCTCCAGTCTCTTCTGCAAACCAGCGTCCTGCTCTGACTCATTCTGTTCAACATGGACATTAAAGTAACATGCTGACTTACGTCAGTGCCTTGTGCACGTTCCAGCTCCCAGTGTCTCCGCCACGTCTCTCGCTATCTGCACATACAAATTCTTCAGAGATTGATTGCTAATTAGGCAAAAGAGTGTGGCGCCAATTCTTTTGTAACTAGAGTGGAAGTTTTCCCCCACGTTTTGTGGAAGTTTTGCTGTTGTTTTGTTTTTGCCACAGAGTAGTGCTGACCTCCTTTGGAGCCTGAGCTGAGAATGGCACTAACACTTATTTTCGAAAACCACACCTTGATGATTCAGCTCTTTGCCCATGTTGGCTTCCACCCTGCTCCCTTTATCTATTCTCGGTGAAAGGTAAGCTCTCCCTTCCTAAATCCTTGCAGTGGCTCTACACTACACGTAAGATGAACAACAATCTTTTGGTCTGGTGCAGTCTTCAAAATCTACATCTTACCCATACCTACGATTTCACCTCCCACATTCAGTTTCCATCTCTTCCGGGTCTTCCACAGTCCTTCTTCCGCACTCGGGCACTGACCCCTGTGGGGTTCTGGCCTCCTACAGTGCTCTTCCTGCCATCTTCCACCTTTCCTTTCCCGTCTGTATGAACTACCTATTTCTGCACAACAAATGAACACCAACTTGGCTTAAAACAGCAAAGCGTACTATCTCACAGTGTCTAGAGTCAGGGATTCAGGTGTAGTTTAGCTGGGTGCCTCTGGCACAGGGTTTCTCATGGGATTGCAGTCAACCTGTTGGCCAGGGCTGAAGAGTTCACCGGGCTGAAGGATGTGCTTCCAATTTTACACACATGATGATTGGCAGATGTCAGTTCCTCAGTGAGTTGGGAACGGAGTGTATCCGTTTCTTGCCCTACATGCAGCATGGCAGTGTGGTTCTTCCAGCATGCGTCATCCAGGAGAGAGCAAGGGTGTGCCACAGACAGAAGCCCCAGACGTAACAGATATTTGACCATTTCCAGCAAATTCTACAGCCCAGCACACTGCAGAGCCCTGTGCCGGCCTCACAGTAGGTATGCTTGAGCTTGTTGTTGTAGCCACTTGGGGCTCTTTCTCACTGACTTCATCACGCACGATATCTTTTTCCGGGGATTGCTCTTTACTAATCACTTGTTCAAAGTAAACACGACCAGGCTCATCCTCTTCATTTCTAAGGAACCTTCTGTCTGTGTTCTCTCGGAACACACTTGTTAGTGGTTCTGACCCTCCGTGATATTGTATCCTTCATATTCTTTGCAAACACCATGATTCAAGTGCATCAATTCTTCAGTCTTCAATTTTTTTATTGTTTAGCTTTCAAATGCATATGAGGCAATTGGAAGGACCATGGCTTGCTTGGGTCTGATGCACTTTAGTCGTCTAAGAATGTGTTTGCTTTTTAATATTTTAAAGAGGTCTTTGGCAACTGATTTGCCCAATGCAATACATCATTTGATTTCTTGACTGATGCTTCTATGGGCAGATTGTAGATATAAGTAAAATGAATTCCTTGACAACCTCAATATTTTTTCCATTTATCATGATGTTACTTATTGGTCAGTTGTGAAGTATAATCCATATTGGAGACCGTAGTCTTTGCTCGTTATCAGCAAGTGCTTCAAGTTCTCTTTAAGCGAGGTGGTTGTGCCATGTGCGAATCAGAGGTAGCTGATGAGTCTTCCTCCTGCACTGGTGCCACGTCCTTCAGATGGTCCGGTTTCTTGAATTACAAACTGAATAACTATGGTGACAGGGTCCAATCCTGGCACACAGCTTTGCTGATTTTAAGCAGCGCAGCATTCCCTTGCTGTCTGAATGACTACCTCAATTCAGTGCTCTGCAAATCCCATTCTTCACATCACCATAATCCCTTAGGAGCCACACAGTCAAGTGCTTCTGTGCAGTTAATCAAGCACAGTAAGCATTTTCCTGGCCTTCCCTGCTGTCAACTACGATCCACGTGATGTCAGTCGTGATGACTCTTCTGCATCCAGCTTGAATTCCTGGCAGTTTCCTATCAATGTACAGCTGCCTTCACTTATTATATTCAGCAAAATTTTGTTTGGATGTAATATAAATGATATTGTTGATAATATAAATGATATTGTTGACATTCCATTGCTTCACCTTTCACTAGAAGAAGTACAAATATGGATATCTTCCAGGAGGGTGGCCGGTGAGCTTCATGATATCAACAAGTAAGCACTTCCAATATTATATCTGTTTATTGATTCATGTCAATTGATATTTCATCAATTCCTGGAACTTTGTTTGTCACCAATGCCTTTATTGTGCCTTGAACTTATTCCTTCGGGGCCATCAGTTCTCAGTCACATGCCAACTCCTGAACTGGTTGAATATTGACCTATTCTTTTTGGTACTGTGACACTATATTCCTTTCTTCCCTACACCATTCAACTATTTGCCCAAAGATTCCTGTACTATCTCACCTTGAGACTTGGATTTTCTCTTCATTTCTTTTACCTTGAAAATTCCAAGGATGTTCTTCCCTGTTGGTTTTCTAACTCTATATCTTTGCATATTTCCATATGATGCTTTACTTTCTCTTCCTGAGATGACCTTTGAAATATTCTGTGCCACTTTGTTTAAAGCAATATAATACCTTCTTTCTTTCTTAGCGCACATGCAACATTTTCTTGTAATTACATATATGAAGTTGTATCAAATTTGTAGTGATAACATTATAAGATCTAGATCTGTACCAAATCTGAAGTTTATTTCACATTTTTGATATTAGGTTTTCTTTTCCTTAAAAATTTTTAAACAGTTATATTGACATACACTCATATGTAAGTAATTAAATCCCAAACCGAAGTACACAACAGTAGTAGAGTTTGAATTCTGACTACCTGGTTTACAGAAGGGTATGGATGAAAGTGAATGCCCAAAATTCATTTGCAGGGTCCCCACGTGGATTCAGAAAATCCCCTCTGGTCATTGGCTAGGGATGTGAACAGCCTTGCTATCAGACAGAGTGCGGCAGAAGTTAGAAGAATGCAGAGTAGCTAGGTTAAATCTTAACACCTAATCATTTGTTCTTCCTTTAAAATTATTATCATTATTATTACTAGGGATTTAACAACTATATCAAGTCATTTCAAATTTCAATCACGTCAAGTAGAATGTACAATTGCTACCACAATGAGTTTCTAAACATTCCTTTTCTACAGGGACTCCTTGACATCATCTCCCTTTTGCCCCACTCCATCCCGGTGTCCCCCCCCCCCACTTGAACCCCTTATTCTACTTACTGTTCCTCTAGTTCCTTGATCCTGGGTTTCCTATACTGAATAATGGAAACACAGCTTCATGAAGGTGACATAACACCTCTGAGATACACTCTAATATGAACAAACAAAAACCAAAGAAAACAATACAAACCAAAAGTACAGAACATTTTGGAAATCAGGTTCAGCCCCTGCATCATGGTGTGTGTGTGTGTGTCTGCTGACAAAGTTTTAACTATCAGGTCAGATGTATGCCTTTGATCTTCTGTACTGCTCTCTCTCCAGCACTCTCTAACGTGGCCCCTTTCCTCCCTGCCCTCAGTGGCAGACAGGGCAGTTCTCTACAGGCCTATTTCCTAGCTAGTTCCACCAATGAATCGGGCTCCCACTGACGTCCATCGCCTTCTGCACACCGGATGCTCACAGCTGAGGCTCTGATACTGCTCCCTCCTTCGACTTCAGATTATATGGATTCCAATCCTTTTGACCCACTGTATATATTTTTTAATTTTTATTATTTTCTGCTCTTGGTTTTTTTTTTCCCGTTGAGGTTTTTCTCGGTTATATTTTGTTATGGTTGTGGGTTTTTTTTAAGGGGGGAAGTATATTTTTCTTTATATGAAATTCAAATAGGTAAATCTATAGAGACAGTAACTGGATTAATAGTTTCATAGGGTTGTGGCAAGGGAGGTTGGTGGGAAATGCAAATTAAAAATTGACCAAGGAATTACTTTAAGTGATTGTCATTTGCACCTGGAAATGCTTTCTCCAGGAGTATGCAAAGATGTTGGTCTACTTTAGGTTCAGCGTCAACGTCTTACACATTGTGAGGAAGCATTGCGTTCCTCCTTATGGTGATAGAAACTTTGGCAATGCTGCTGGTAAAGGCTGCAGAGCACATCGGTGTAATTGATGCCACCAAACGACCCCTGTGAAAAATGGCTGATTGTCAAATTTTGCATTGCGTATACATTTACAATGATAAAACAATAGTTGTTAGGGTTCAAAGACTCAGAATGAGAAGCAGGAATGGATCAAGATATGTGTGTGTGAGTGCATGTGTCAGAAGAAGAGAGTTTAGGGGCAGAATGTGAAGTTAGAGACAGGAGGCCGAATGAGCTCAGAAGTGGATTAACATGTGGATCATTCCCATGGCATTTGGAATCCCTGGTCATCCTGCCTGCCGGGCCAGAGAAAGAGCTGTCAGTTTCAGGGTCCCGCTGACTTGGGAAATTCCTAGCTGTATGACCCTGCACACGTTCATCCTTTCCTGCAGCGTCCACTTCCTCACCTGGAAATGAGAATCACCATGGCACCCACCTCACAGCCTGCCACGAGAACATCCAGTCAGCCGGCAATCGACATTAGCTGCAAGTGTTGAGTATTGTCTTTTTCAGTGCTCATGTGCTGGCAGTCAGCTGGATTAGTAATTTCTTCTGAATGGCGCTTCATATCATATTCCTGTGCTTCCCCCTCCTTGTTTCTGGAGTCTAACACAATGCTATGTTTATCATAAGATCCCAGGGACTTTTTAACTGTGCGTGGAGTGTTCAGTAGTGGGAAAGAAAGAAAGAAGGCGAGTGAGCTGAGGCCGGGGCTGTTAGACATATGGGGTACATCAAAGGCTGCCAGACAGATGGTGAGCAGGGAGCAGCTTGAACGGCTAGGAACACCTGTATGCTGTGTAGCAAGGAGCTGTCAGGTGGGTTTGAAATTAGAAAAGGTGGAGCACAATATGCATTTTTTCCCTTTCTGAAATAGAGGGTCCCCGGGTCACCTTCCCCAATACTCTAGCCATCACCTCCTCCTAACAGCGTTCTTTTTTTTAATGAATCATTTTATTGGGGTTCATACAACTCTTATCACAATCCATACATACATCAATTGAGTAAAGCACCCTTATACATTCGTTGCCCTCGTCATTCTCAAAATCCGCCTTCCACTTGGGTTCCTGGAATCAGTTCATTTTCCTTTTTTCCCTCCCCCTCCCTCCCGCTCCCCCCTTCCCCCAAAACCCTTAATAGTGTATAAATTATTATTTCATCTTATCTTACACTGCCTTTCATCTCCCCTCACCCACCTTCCTGCTGCCCATCCCCCAGAGAGGAGGTCACACATAGATCCCCAGATCGGTTCTCCCTTTCTACACCCCCTTCCCTCCCGGTGTCGCCACTCTCACCGCTGGTCTTGAGGGGTTCATCCGTCCTAGATTCCCCGTGTTTCCAGATCCCAAACAGCGTTCTTATAAGAAGGAAGCCGCTCCACTTCACCTGGAAGAAACGCCCAGCCAGGTGAAGGGAAGCTTGGCTGAGAGGTTTGGTGCCTGGGCTTTCTCAAACGCTTCTGAGCCGCGTTGGCCTCAGGGAGCATGGCCCTTCCTCCAGCCTTGCCGTCCTCCAACAGAATGAAATGCAACTGCGACAGCAAGCTCGGTGTCCTCACGGTCACTGCGGCTTCCTCAAGCCGCGGCTTGCACACAGTTTGATGGGCCTGTGGGGCTGTAATTCTCCTCACCTGACGTTTATGGGCTGCTTCACATTAGCACAAGGTTATGTATTCTGGGTATTCTGGGGCAGGTGTACTCCCGCTGACGAGGACAGGGAGGCCCTTGCCTGCCGGCGTGAGAAGCCCAGGTGTCCTCAGATGGCCCTTCTCCTCTCAGAGCTGACTTGAAATGGTGGGTTTGGCCCCATAGACCGGGGAGCTCCTGCTGGCTCATCTGCCCTGTGCTAGGCATCAAGGGGCGTCCAGTGCTTCAGTCCCCAGCATCGCTCCGGCCGGCCGGCCTGCCCATCCCTGTGGCTCCGTGTCCTCTCGCCTCCCGCCCTCCAGCCGGCGGGGGATTAGACCAGCTCTCCCGCATCAAGCTGGCTCCGAACTGAGGCGTGCGGATGAAAGGGAAAGAAAGAGACACACAAAGCGTGGGATTGGGAGGACTTCAATCTGATGGACGGAAGTACCGAGTATATTCAAAGCTTGGCTTTTATACTTATCTTACAAGGGAATGATTACAAAGTAAATCTTAAAGCACTAAATTCCAAAAAACATTTGAACCTTTTAGCTATGTAAACATTGCTTAACTCGGCATACTGTCTGAACACTTGACTAATACCAGCACTATATTCTAAGATAAGCACAATGACACGCAGGGTTACAGAGTCATAAAGAACTCAGCTAGCTAGCAATGCTTTCAGCTGCAAGGTAAACAGAGGCACGGGAGACTAATTAGTCACCCATCAAGAAACCTTGACCAGCAGACCTCCTACACCATCCCACTGTGGGCACGGCTGAAGGAGTGAGCCAGCACAAGGTGACTTATTCCACCGACTCTTTAAGCTTCCTGATACCTGTGAGCGAGATGTTCTTGATACTCTAGAGCACCTACGTCCTGTGGAGAAGTCTTTCAGAGACACACCCCAACAAAATTTACTTCTTCAGTAGCTCCCTGCGCCGAAGAACATTTCCCAGGACGGCAAACGCCTTGGCTGCATGTGAGCCCTCGGTGGCCTGACCCCTGTCACCTCTCTGACCTGCTCCCCACACTGCCCTCGGCTCTCGCGCTTACTCCTGTGCCCCCACCAAGCTCGGCTCTGTTTCCGGAGCTAACAAGCCACCTCACTTCCTGCAGCGGTCTCGGCTGCTAACTGAAAGGTTGGAGGTTCAAGCCCACCCAGAGGCGCCTCAGAACAAAGACCCGGTGGTCAGCTGCGGAACAACCAGCCTCGGAAAGCACTGCAGAGTGCAGCCCTGCCCGGACACACCAGGGCTCCACAGGCTTTCCTGCTGCCTGCAAAAGTCTTCGGCTTGCACTTAGCACTTGCTGGCTTTGTCTCATCCTCCTAGTCTTTGCTCCCACGTCATTTCCACACCCCTCCTCTGGCCTGCACCCCGGACTAAGTCTTCAATTGCCCCTACTCCACATAACCTTGAACAAATCCGCTTTCCATTCAACAATTCAGACACAGTTGGCTTCATGCCATCGATTGCAGTCCGCACCAAGCAGCAGCACGCATCCCAGTTCCTTCCTGTGCTTCCCCTGGTACATTGGCTCTTCTTGCCCGTCCTTTGAACCTGGCCCCAGGGCACATGCTGCCCTTTGCTCTCAGATGGTTGGTTGGCTAGCCTGAGGAGGACATACCTCGCTGGTGTTACTGCTCACCTGTCAATTGTTTGAGGGTTGATCGATGGGGCTGAGTTCAGTTCCTGAGGGGTGACTAAGGGCCAGGGGCTCAGAGGTCCCACAAGTCTCTATCTGACCAGTGAGCCTGGTAGTTTTTTTTTCTTTTTAGTAATTTTAACTTTTGCTCCCCATTTTCTTCCACCCACGACCTTCTAATATGATCCCTTTCAAAGCAATGCCAGTGTTAGTCGAGAGCCCTCTAGGTCTGGTCTCGGCCTGCAAACGGATGTCCCAGTGGTCCACCAGTCCTCTGGGCTGATGCTTTCCCTGTGTCTCTGATTTTGTCTGTCTTCTTTGCTCTGGAGATGGGTGAGGGGACCAATTTTCAGATCATTTTGGAAAACCTTAAAGTTGTTTTAGCTTGTCATTGACTGTACGATTCGTGAGAAGAGAGGCCTCGTCTGTGCTTTGCACCACTCTACGGAATGCCTAGCAAAGAGCCTGCACACAGTATAGTTTCAGTAAGCTGAACGGAAACATTTAATGAAGGATGTCTCGCTCATTCTCAAAACACCTGCTAGTCTTCATGTGATCGGTAGAGGGCAGCAGAGGCTCTGAGTTACTGCCTCTGACTTTGCTTGGGTTTTGTTCTCAAGAAAACTTCAGAAAGACTTGCTACCCCCCTTTGCCAGTAGCGAACTCCAGGTTTGGGGGAATTTGAGGGAAGGGGTAGGGTGGGGAATCAACCATAACACGCTCGCCCTCCTCCTTCCTAAAGCCGGCTTCAACCTGGAACCTTTACAGGTTATCTAACAAACCAACAAAAACGTTTCAGGCGGAAAAACTCCTTAGGAAATGCAAGCAGATGTTGTACAGACTAAAGCAAGAAGAAAGCCAATGGCCTGGAGCCCATGCCCTCCTACCTGAGTTCGTGTGGGCAGAGAAGGCTGCCGGATCAAGTCCAACAGCTGCTTGGGACTTGAGGATTTACAGCCTTCCCTTCTGGCGTGAGAGGAGGAGCAGGTACCAGCTACGCAGCTGCTGTTTGTGTCTCTGGCGTTTGTCAGGGCAGGTTGGGGGCATGTTTATGGTTTTGCCTTCTGTGTGTATCTGTTTCTGCTTATTCCATCTTCTCTTTGTATTCAACAAGCGCCCGCCCGAGGGTAAGAAACTTAACTTCTGCCACCTCATGTTCCCCTGGCGTCTTCAACAGGAGGGTTCACTGGCCCAGGTAATCACCCAGGGAAACTGTCCACTCAGCCTTACAAGGCTATTTTCATTCACCTTCGATCAGACAAATCCCACAATGTATCAGATTCAAGTTTATGATCCAGGGGCATAGATGTTCCAAGTTGTCTAAAGAACAACAACAACAACAAATTAAGATCACTGTCATGAGATGATTCCTTAGGACAGGACAGGACTGTCCCCATGGGTATACGAGACTGTAGCTTTTTATGGGAGTAGAAAGCCTCGTCTTTCTCCTGAGGAATAGCTGCTGGTTTTGAACTGCTGACCTTGAAGTTAGCAGCCCAACATATAACCTCTATACACCAGGGACAGAACAGTTAGTAGACTTTAAAATAAGGGCAGAGTTTCTCAACATGATGCTATGGATATTTAGGGCAAGATAATTCTTCGCTGTAAGGGGATATGGTGGCTTATCCCCTTGCATTGTGCTACAAATGCAGGTTCAAACCCACTAGCTGCATTGAAGAAGAGAGGAGAGCTCTTTCTGCCATAAGGATTTGCAGTGTTTCCTCAGAAACCCAAAGGGGAAGTTCTACTCTGTCCTAAATGGCCACTATGAGTTGGAATCAACCTGATGGTAATAAAAGTGAGAAAATTAATCATTGTGTGGGGCTGCCCTGTGCACTGCAGGGTACTTAGCACCATCCATGGCCCCTACGCATTAAAAAGGAGCAACACTCTCCCCGAAAACCCTCCAACCCTGCCCCAAAAGCTATGATAACCCAAAATCTTCAGACATTGCCAAATTTCCTTTGGGGGCAAGAGAGCAAAATCTCTCTTGAGAACCACTGAGTCACGGAGATGGTGGTAGAACCTGGTGGAGGATCTTAGCAGCCCTGTTTCTACGACTCCTTTCTCAGGAGTGCTTCCCCTGTCCACTTCTTGCTTGTCTGCTTGTGACCTTGAGTCTGTGGACTTGGTAGATTGGACACCTGACCCAATTGAGGCCTCTCAGTTTCTCTTCTCTGGAATTTGAAACGGACACTTGGGAACTAAAGGGCATGCAGGTGCTTTGTGGGGCCACGACTTCAAAGCAAACGAATCCATGTAGAAAAACATGGGGACCGGGAAGCTGAGACAGTCTTCTGCAAACGATACAAGTTTAGAAAGAAACCACCTGGCTCCCAAGACTTTCTTTTTCCAGTACCGCTGACCGAGCTGAACTTCCTGCCTTGTATTGTTTACACCATTCCTATACACTTAGAGTTAATTCCGTTTGTGCAGAGCAGTAAGATGATGTCAAGTGATGACGACGACGACGATGATGATGATGATGATGGCAAATAAGGAGTTCCTGTAACTTATAACTTATGGGCTGCCTGGCACTGAAGTCATGACCAGGCCCCATCAGGGGCTCCGACAATCAAGAACCTCACTTATCTCCTCAATTGTCTTCCATTCTTCTCTCTCTAGCATATTGTTTCCCAAAGTGGGTGATGGTGGAACAATCCAGAACTAACGGTGGGTGAGGGTGGGGGTTGGGGGTTGGGGGTTGGGGGCTGCAAAAGCAGATGGACTATAGTACAAAAGGTTTTCAGTAATTCCTCTCGGCTACATTGCCCTGGATCAAGCCCCACCAGGCATCCTATACCCTCCTCACCATCAATTTTAGATCACTTGTTCCCTTGTTCCTGGGTTGGCTGACACTCACCAAAGGTTTTAATTGACAGGGAGGCTCTGAGTAGTTTTTTTCTGAAAGGGAGTGGGCTAAATCAGTGTGGGAACCTCTGCTGCAGCAAATGGCTTCTTCTCCCACTCTACAGAATTTCTTCCTTATTATAACTTTGGCTTGTACTTAACCTTGCCTTACCATGGCCCTGACTCAGCTTCGTGTTAACCCTTTCATCCCCGGCTTAATGGTTAACAGTAAACTCAGACCAGGATTCCTGGCTCAAATGCCTGAGCAAGTGAGCGTGGTTGGCTCACTCTGCAACTGCTGCTGGCTGATCCTTGACCAGCTCCTTTTCCTTATCATTTCTGTTCAGGTGAACAACCTCAGGTGATGAACAGTTGTTTTGCAAGGGCAATGAGATGGCAGGGGAGCCTTCTGTGGTCTTAACACACAAGGGAAAAGCCTGAGCCCGTCCCCTACCCATATGAATGTGTCATATGAGGACATTATACAAGAGATTTCTGTAGCCATTTTACAACCGTGCGGTAAAGCCAAGAGAACCACAGAGAAACTGAAAGAAGGGAACGTTGACATCCTTGAGCCCCAGGAGTCATCTACCTCTGGACTTCTTGTTACATGAGATAATTCGGTGTCCTTACTGCTGAAGCCACTTTGACTCAGGTATCCTGTTACATGAAGCCGTCCGACTGATACAGTACAGCTCATCTTCCCAGGCCAGGTCACTCGGGTCCTGGGTCCGCCTATAGAAGGGTTGTCCTGGAGATGGGCACCCACCTGACTCCATCAAGTATTGTTTTTAAAAAATGTAAACCTACAGGAAAGTTGAAAGAAGAGTGATGCCCTGTCTATTTTGTTTTGCCCTGGTTTTTGCCTTTGACGGCTCTTATAACCATCCATCCATCCATGTGTCAAGCATATTTGGACACTTGTTGCCATGATTCTGTTCAAAACATTTTCTTTATATTGAGCTCTTGGTATCAGCTCCTCATTTGTTCCCTTCTCCACCCATCCTCCCTCCTCATGAACCCTTGATCATTTATAACATAATTATTTTCTCATCTTACCCTGACCACTGTCTCCCTTCACCCACTTTTCTGTTGTTCGTCCCCCTTGGGGGACGATCATTGTGCTTAGTTCCCCCTTTCTCCCCCCACCTTCCCCCCTATCCTCATGGTATCACTACTCCCATTTTTGTTCCTGAGGGGTTTATCTGTCCGGATTTTTAAGGTTGAATTGGGGTCATGATAGTGAGAGGTGGGGAAGTATTAGAGAACTAGAGGAATGTTATATTTCCATTGATGCTATACTGCACCCTGGTCCTTTCCTTGTGACCCTTCTGTGAGGGAATGTCCAATTTTCTACAGGTGGGCTTTGGGTCTCCACTCTGCCCTCCTCCTCATTCACATTGATATGATTGTTTGTTCTGGGTTTTCTGATGCCTGATACCTGATCACATGCACCCCTCATGATCACACAGGCTGGTGTGCTTCTTTCATGTGGGGTTTTTGCTTTCCAGCTAGATGGCCGCTTGCTTATCTTCAAGCCTTTAAGACCCTAGACACAATATCTTTTGATAGCTGGGCACCATCAGCTATCTTCACCATATTTGCTTATGCACCCATATCTTCAGAGATCGTGTCGGGAAGGTGAGATCGACAGAGTGCCAGGTTATTAGAACAAAGTGTTCTTGCTACGACCGTTCTCACCTTCATTTTATTGTATCTTTTAATTTTTATTTCATATTTTAAAACCCCACTTAAAGAGTTCAGTATACCTGTGTCTGATTCATTCCTTGGGTTTCTTTAGAGCGTTCCCAGCTATTTCCTATAGAGCAAACTCTACTCCATGGCAGTGCATTTAGCTTCAGAGTTTTGTCCTCTAGCAGAAGGAACTTGAGACTAATCTTACACCTTCCTGGACACAGACCTGAGATCAGCCATTTCTCCAAGAATTTTTTTTCCCTTTGAGCGGTAAATAGTTCTTAAGCGTCTGCATCGGGGGGGGGGGGGATGTGCTCATTGTTTCTGCCATTTCAGTGGATTTACTCTTAGTCAGTCAATTCTGACTTAGAGTAACCATACAGGACAGAATAGAACTGTCCTCGTGGCTTGCTGAGACTATAACTCTTTTGCGGATGAGAAAGCCTCATCTTTCTCCCTTTCAATAGACAGACCACACATTTAACTAAAAGGAACAGATTTATCTTGCTCCCCACCTCCACTATAACACCAGAGGTGACACACATCTTCCCCACAACCTTCTGCCTCCAATTACGTGCTTGTGTCTTCTTTCTCCCACATTAAGAATCCTGGTTCTCACAAACACAGCATGTTTACTCATTTGCTTCTTACCAACAATTTAAGGATTACTACATTAATACCACCATAGACAATAAATCCATTAAGCTCAACATTGTTTTTTCAGTTTTTTAAATCTTTAGGATCTACCCCCCCCCCCCCACTTGTCCATCAGTTTGTTGTTCTGTGATGGCTTGTATGTTGCTGTCATGCTGGAAGCTCTGT